>NC_140365.1:10290000-12690000 GCF_054491055.1 Hypomesus nipponensis | reverse complement strand
GGAGACCAGTGGCTTTCATATCTCACAGCATGACCGAGACAGAGCGCAGATATGCCCAAATCTAAAAGGAGGCCCTTGCTGTCACCTGGGCTTACGAAAGATTTCGGACCTACCTCCTGGGCCTACGCTTTGAGATGCAAACTGACCACAAACCATTAATCAGTCTTCTAAGATCAAGGCCGCTGGATGACGTCCCGCCTCGTATTATGCACTTCAGATTGAGACTTCTGCGTTTTTCCTACTCGATAATACATGTGCCAGGGAAAAATCTTCACTCCTGTGTACTGCAACAGAGGAAGACCTTGCGCTCCAGAATGACGTGACAGCTCACATCAATGAGGTCATTCAGCAACTCCCAGCCACACCTGAGAAATTGCTACAAATAAGAAGAGCTCAAGAAGAAGATCTTGTGTGTAAGCAGCTGTCCTCCCTGATCCACGCAGGGTGGGAAAGAAACAGTTCTGCGCCACAGTTGAAGCACTTTTGGCAATACAGAAATGACCTGTTGATGGTGGATGGCCTGTTGATGAAAGGAAGGAGACTACTGAGATAACTTTGTGCAGTGGTGTAGGAATAACCACCTGCAGCTGAACGCCACCAAGACCAAGGAGATGGTGGTGGACTTTAGGATGTCCCAGCCTCCTCTGCTACCAGTCTCCATCGAGGGGGTCAGTGTGGAGGTGGTCAACACATACAAATACTTAGGTGTTCATATGGACAACAAATTGGACTGGTCAGCCAACATTGATGCAATCTACAAAAAGGGGCAGAGCCGAATCTACTTCTTGAGGAGGCTGAGGTCTTTCAATGTCTGCAGCAAACTCCTGCGCATGTTCTACCAGTCTGTTGTTGCCAGCATCCTTTTTTATGCTGTGGTGTGCTGGGGAAGCAGCATAAAGAAGAGGGATGCAGGGCGACTGGACAGGCTGGTGAGGAAGGCGGGAGCTGTTGTCGGCTCTGAACTGGACTGCCTCACTCCAGTGGCGGAGAGAAGGACCCTGAGCAGGTTGCTGACCATCTTGGACAATGACCACTACCCACTATACAGTACTCTTAACTGACAGAGGAGCACATTCAGTAGCAGACTCCTGTCACTGTCATGCTCATCGGACAGGCTGAGGAAGTCCTTTGTCCCCAAGGCCATTCAGCTTTTTAATGCCACCCAGAAGGGGACATGGACTTCTCTGCATGAGTCTTCCTCAGTCTGCCCTCCCCTGCCCATCTCATCTCAGTCCCATGCACAGACTTTACTACCTTACCCCTTACACATTCTGCACTAGCACTTTGCTCTTTGCACTTTCCAAACACACACACACACACTATCCACACCAGCAGCACAAGATCACTGTCCTCCTGGACACTGACACTCATAATCATTGCACTTTGTACAATAGGGTCGGACCTTTTCCTCTATCTGGAAACACTCTGTGTGAATATGTTCTCCCTGTGATGTGTATGTATATGTGATTTATGTATGATGTCGGTGAGGTGTATATGTGTATAAGATACTGGTGACATACATTTCTCTTGGGATTAATAAAGTATCCATTCATTCATTCATTCATTACTGATTCCAGCAAGCATGCAAGAGGACATCTTGGAGCAGTGTGGTGGCCCGGGCTGACAAATCAAATCAGAGAGAAGGTATGCCAGTGTGAAATTTGTGCTAAAGAGAGTCAAAATGCCACAGAACCTCTGATGACCACACCCTTGCCATCACGCCCATGGGAACGGCTAGCTGCTGACTTGTTTGAGTGGAAGGGTCAGTATTTAGAAGTTGTTGATTACTACTCACGTTACATTGAGGTTTCCAATCTCACAAGCACTTCAGCAACAGCTTTGATTAAGAACAAAAAAGCCATCTCTAGCCGCCATGGGGTGCCAGATACACTCATCACAGACAACGGACCACAGTTTGCTGCCGCAGAGTTCGCAGATTTTGCTAAAGATTACAGCTTTCAACATGTAACCAGTAGCCCCCGTTACCCGCAAAGCAATGGGGAAGCTGAACGTGCAGTAAAGGCTGTGAAATCCCTGTTGCAGAAGAGTGAGGACCCTCCATACCACAACAGAGAGAATCAGGCAGTCCACCCTCTCAGTTGGGTTATGTACTGTGTTCATATGAGAAAATAAAAAAAAAAGACAAGAAAAATGAGATGTGGAATGGATGTCGAGATATGAGATAAAAAAAAAAACATGAAGTTCATTTAACTAGTTTACCTATGCTCATGTTTATAGGTGTTAAAGGTGCCAGCTATCCCCTGCCTTGTTGGTAAAATCAGCATTAGGTTTTAGCAACATATGATTTAAGTTTTCTGTAAAGATCCTGAAAGTACCCCCTCCTTGAGTCACCACCTTACCGCAGTGGAGGGGTTTGCGTGTCCTAGTGATCCTGGAAGCTATGTTGTCGGGGGCTTTATGCCCCTGGTAGGGTCTCCCAAGGCAAACAGGTTCCAGGTGAAAGACCAGACAAAGCGTGGCTCAAAAAAACCAACCATGAAGAAATACAACAATGGTTCTCAGTTGCCCCCTGCCCGGAAGCGGGTCACCGGGGCCCCCCCCTGGAGCCAGGCCCGGGGGTGGGGCTCGATGGCGAGCGCCTGGTGGCCGGGGCTTTTCCCATGGGGCCCGGTCGGGCACAGCCCGAAGAGACAACGTGGGACCCTCTTCCAGTGGGCTCACCATCCGCAGGAGGGGTCATGGGGGTCGGGTGCAGTGTGAGACGGGCAGCGGCCGAAGGCGGGGGCCTTGGCGGTCCGATCCTCGGCTGCAGAAGCTAGCTTTAGGGACGTGGAACGTCACCTCGCTGGCGGGTAAGGAGCCTGAGCTGGTGCGCGAGGTAGAGAGTTTCCGGCTAGATATAGTTGGCTTTGCCTCGACGCACAGCATAGGCTCCGGAACCAGTCGCCTTGAGAGGGGCTGGACTCTCTTCCACTCTGGAGTTGCCCTTGGTGAGAGGCGTCGAGCTGGGGTGGGAATACTTGTTTCCCCTCGGTTCGGCGCCTGTACATTGGGGTTCACCCCGGTGGATGAGAGGGTAGCCTCCCTCCGCCTTCGGGTGGGGGGACGGGTCCTCACTGTTGTTTGTGCTTATGCACCAAACGGCAGCTCAGAGTACCCACCCTTTTTGGAGTCCCTGGAGGGGGTGCTGGAAAGCGCTCCTCGGGGGGATTCCCTCGTCCTCCTGGGGGACTTCAATGCTCATGTGGGCAATGACAGTGAGACCTGGAGGGGCGTGATTGGGAGGAACGGCCCCCCCGATCTGAACCCGAGTGGTGTTCTGTGTTGGACTTCTGTGCTAAACACGGCTTGTCCATAACGAACACCATGTTCAAGCATAAGGGTTTCCTTATGTGCACTTGGCACCAGGACACCCGAGGTCTCAGTTCGATGATCGACTTCGTAGTCGTGTCGTCGGACTTGAGGCCGCATGTCTTGGACACTCGGGTGAGGAGAGGGGCGGAGCTGTCAACTGATCACCACCTGGTGGTGAGTTGGCTCCGATGGTGGGGGAGGACGCCGGTCAGGCCTGGCAGGCCCAAACGTAATGTGAGGGTCTGCTGGGAACGGCTGGCGGAACCCTCTGTCAGAAGGAGCTTCAACTCCTACCTCCAGGAGAGCTTCGATCATGTCTCGGGGGGGGCAGAGGACATTGAGTCCGAATGGGCCGTGTTCCGGGCCTCCATTGTTGAAGCGGCTAACCGGAGCTGCGGCCGCAAGGCGGTCGGTGCATGTCGCGGCGGTAACCCTCGGACCCGGTGGTGGACTCCGGAGGTGAGGGATGCCGTCAAGCTGAAGAAGGAGGCCTATCGGGCTTTTTTGGCTGGTAGGACTCCTGAGGCAGCTGATGTGTACCGGCAGGCCAAGCGGAACGCGGCTTTGGCGGTCGCGGAGGCAAAAACCCGGGCATGGGAGGAGTTCGGCGAGGCCATGGAGAATGACTTCCGAACGGCTTCAAAAAGGTTCTGGACCACCATCCGGCGACTCAGGAGGGGGAAGCAGTGCTCTGTCAACACTGTATACGGTGGGGACAGTGCGCTGCTGACTTCGACGGGGGACGTCCTGGATTGGTGGAAGGAATACTTCGAAGACCTCCTTAATTCCACCAACACGCTTTCCGACGTGTAGGCAGAGTCTGGGGACATCGGGGGGGGGCCCTTCTATCTCTGGGGCCGAGGTCGCCGATGTGGTTGAAAAGCTCTGCGGTGGCAGGACCCCTGGGGTGGACGAGGTCCGCCCGGAGTTCCTTAAGGCTCTGGATGTTGTAGGGCTGTCTTGGTTGACACGACTCTGCAACATCGCGTGGACATCGGGGACAGTGCCTCTGGACTGGCAGAGCGGGGTGGTGGTTCCCCTCTTTAAAAAGGGGGACCGGAGGGTGTGCTCCAACTTTAGGGGGATCACACTCCTCAGCCTCCCTGGGAAAGTCTATTCAGGGGTCCTGGAGAGGAGGGTCCGCCGGATCGTCGAACCTCGGATTCAGGAGGAGCAATGTGGTTTTCGTCCTGGCCGTGGAACAGTGGACCAGCTCTATACCCTCCGCGGAGTCCTGGAGGGTACATGGGAGTTCGCCCAACCAGTCTACACATGTTTTGTGGATTTGGAAAAGGCGTTCGACCGTGTCCCTCGGGGGCTCGTGGGGGGTGCTCCGAGAGTACGGGGTACCGGATTCCGTGATCGGGGCTGTCCGGTCCCTGTACGACCGGTGCCAGAGTTTGGTCCGCATCGCCGGTAGTAAGTCGAACTTGTTTCCGGTGAGGGTTGGACTCCGCCAGGGCTGCCCTATGTCACCGATTCTGTTCATTACCTATATGGACAGGATTTCTAGGCGCAGCCAGGGTGTTGAGGGGGTCCGGTTTGGTGACCTCAGGATTGGGTCGCTGCTTTTTGCAGATGATGTGGTCCTGTTGGCTTCATCGGGCCGTGACCTTCAGCTCTCACTGGAGCGGTTCGCAACCGAATGTGAAGCGGCTGGGATGCGAATCAGCACCTCCAAATCTGAGGCCATGGTTATCGACCGGAAAAGGGTGGAGTGCCATCTCCGGGTCGGGGAGGAGATCCTGAACCAAGTGGAGGAGTTCAAGTATCTCGGGGTCTTGTTCACGAGTGAGGGAAGAATGGAGCGCAAGGTCGACAGGCGGATCGGTGCGGCGTCCGCAGTGATGCGGGCTCTGCATCGGTCCGTCGTGGTGAAGAAGGAGCTGAGTCGAAAGGCAAAGCTCTCTATTTACCAGTCGATCTACGTTCCTACCCTCACCTATGGTCACGAAGTATGGGTAGTGACCGAAAGAACGAGATCGCGAATACAAGCGGCCGAAATGAGCTTTCTCCACAGGGTGTCCGGGCTCTCCCTTAGAGATAGGGTGAGAAGCTCGGTCATCCGGGAGAGGCTCAGAGTAGAACCGCTGCTCCTCCGCGTCGAGAGGAGCCAGCTGAGGTGGCTCGGGCATCTGATTAGGATGCCTCCTGGACGCCTCCCTGGTGAGGTGTTCCGGGCACGTCCCACTGGGAAGAGGCCCCGGGGAAGACCCAGGACACGCTGGAGGGACTATGTCACTCGGCTGGCCTGGGAACGCCTCGGGGTCCCCCAGGAAGAGGTGGTGGAAGTGGCCGGGGAGAGGGAAGCCTGGGCCTCCCTGCTTAGGTTGTTGCCCCCGCGACCCGATCCCCGGACAAGCGGCAGATGACGACGACGACGATCCTGAAAGTATCAGTTTAAAAGGGGGAGATGTAGTGAGCAGGTTTTGCTATGTAATGAGTGCACATGCGCGAGTGTTCAGACTTGAAGTTATGCCAAGTAAATGGTCAACCTTATACCTTGGTCTTTGGTCCATTCCTTATTAGAAGTACTATAAAGTACAATAAAGTAGCATCATACTCAAAAAGACTTGACGCTGTCATTGCTGCTAAAGGTGCTTCAACAAAGTATTAGGCAAAAGTCTGTGAATACTTATGTAAATGTTATATTTCCATTCTTGATTTTTGCAATCAATAATAAATAAGAAACAAACTTTTTTCACTTTGTCATTATGGGGTATTGTGTGTAGAATTCTGAGGTAAAAAATGTATTGAATCCATTTTGGAAGAAGGCTGTAACAGCAAAAGGTAAAGCACTGTGAATACTTTCCAGATGCACTGTATTGCTTTTAACGGTATATGAGCTGGGCCGGTTGTTGGTTGTTGTATAACATATTTTCTTTTCCTCTCAGATATTGTAATTTTTAACATTCCAAGAACCCCGTTTTCTGTGACGGGGCACTTACTCAAATCCATTGATTAAGCTTTTTGACCTATAAATTCCTCCGTCCCTCCCTCCAGATTGACAAGACTGACGATAAGTCCCTGGAGGAGCGGGGCCGCATCATGATCTCTCTCAAGTACAGCTCCCAGAAGTCTGGCCTGGTGGTTGGCATCGTCCGCTGTGCACACTTGGCCGCCATGGACGCCAACGGCTTCTCCGACCCGTATGTGAAAACGTAGGTGTTTACCTTTTACATTTGTCAGTTCATCAGCAGGTTCAAAACAGGAAAGGACTATATGTTTCATAGATACAATGTCAGAGATTTGAGAAAGTGTTAAAGAAAGTCTACTAGAGAGACAATTCTCCTAATAGGCTCTGGTATGTGACATGAGTCCTCACAAAGACTAGGGTGCACACATTACTCAATCCAAAGATTGCGCCATTTCCCTCAATGTGTGTTGATTGTGTTTCCTACAGCTCAAGGGTAACCTCATCCCATTACTAGGTGTCTACAGTCAGGAGTACATTCATCATAATGAAAAGATAATATAATAATAATATAAATATAATAAATAGGAGCTTTCCCAAAGAGGAAAAAAAAAGACATACTCTTGACATTCCCTGTGTGTAGGAATAACTATCCTGAATCACCTGTGATCACTCCCAACATGAAACAAACAATGCAGTACAACATCAACCCGAGCCTCCAATTATAAAGAGTGTGTCCATTAATCCTACTGTAACATTTTATCTTTGATGTAATCTCACCATGCAATCAATGTGCTAGTAATACAGATTAACAGTTTGAGAGGCTCCCTAAAGTCCATAGACTCAAAGGCAGTAATAGATTAGCAGACTGACTCCCTCTTGCAGGAATCATCAAGGTATTGCTCTTTCAGATAGACAGGGCTGCAATTATTTTTTCTTCTGACATAATTTTTTTTAAGGCTTAGCCTGTTCACATCATGTTCTAGTGGCCTGACTTCAGAGAGCTGGCAGGCACTGAGTTGGTGCACTGTGTTGTTAAGCAGACCCACACACACTCTTGAAGTCTCTATCAGGTTACCAGGTTTCTCCAATACACACACACAGACACACACATTATAGTCACATTATAAGGCATGCTTAAGCACCACAGTATTATAGTCCATAAGCATATCTTTGTGCAATAGTTCAGAAAAGGAGTGCAGGAACATTGTCCCTGGAACCCCGCACAGTGGTTCCTCCCCATATTCTAAGTTTGTTTTGTAAAATCCTTGGAGGGTTATGGTGCTTTCAAGTGTATAGAAGACACACTAACATGTTTATGATCTTATCAACAGAAAAGTAAATCTGTATTCAAATTTGACTTGATACACGTTTATTGACTTGTATAATACAGACCTGCCAGTATTCTCTATTCAACATCAATAGGACTCTTCCTTTTCTGACAGAGTACCCCACCCAGCTGCTCATCCAGGCAACAATCCTCTCCCACCTCCTTATTGGTCTACCGACCGGTATCATAGGCCCTCTGCAGATTGGCAAGAATGCAGAGGGCAGAGGGGTCTAACCTTCAAGCTCCCCAAGTGCTCACACCCAACTTCCCCCTAAGGTTGCTTCACTGGTATCACTGTAAGGATCAGGCACAATTCTCTGACACATGTCTTTGCTGGGCATAATCCAGGCGTATGTACCGACTCTGGCTCTTCGCTCTGCGACATTGGGTTGTCTTGCGACCCCTGCACAAAATGGGAGAAATAAGGCTCTTCGCGCTCCCATCATGCAGTACTTCTGTATTCAATATCCTGTTGTTATACTATCTGGCAAGAGACTGCACCTACAGGTGTTGCATTTATAATATCTAAAGTAACCTGTGTAGTACACTTTCAGTTTATGAAGTATACTTCCTAAAGAGCCTCAAAGTATACTTTGCAATACTTTCAAGTTCACTTTCAATTAATGTGAGTACCTCAAGAAGTAAACTTAATACATTTAATTTTACTATGACTTACTAGTAAATTAAAATGTTTAGGGGCCCCTCAGATCTTGCGTCACATGGCGAGAGCGGGGGCCCCCACAAAGTTACACTGCAGATTCTGAAAGAAGCTACTTACTGCACAGGCATCAACATTTTACAAATCCAGCTATTCTCATGAAACGTAACAGTAATTTCACTCATTGTTACAATGGTAAAACAGCACAACAATGATAATTACCACGCAACAAAACACTACATTCTAAGCAGACACATTTAAAAAAACGAATTTCATGAAGTTACTTTTGAACAAACGGCAAACTTATCAGCAAATTTTAACACTATTTACCGCCTTGCATCATGGGAATTGACTAGCCAATGAGCCACACTATCTTCATTATTTCACATCGTTATTTTGTTCTTCAGTCAGTTTGACAAATTCTCAAGTAGCTTTTTAGTTTTTTTCCCATTAATACTCCAATTGATAATTATTAGTATAAGAGTATAGGGCTTCAGAATGTTTTGGCAGTAATTAAGGTTACAGCTTCAGTAACAAAAAAAGATTCAGTGTGCATTGCATGATAGATTTTCATAGACGTGAAAAATCAGAATGAGATGGATAAAAAATGTTTTACCTGTAATGTACTTTAAAATAATTTTGACTAGTAGATAAATGTAATAATAGAAAATGTACATCCTACTCCAGAAGAAATGTATACCATTTTCAGTTTCGAAGCATACTTCTTAAAAGTATATCAAAAGTGAACTTTTTTCAAACCATACTTAAAAGTACATCAAAAGTGAACTTTTTTCTTAGTATACTTCTTACAAAAGTGAACTATTTTCAAAGCATACTCCTTAAAAGTATATCAAAAGTGAACTTTTTTCAAAGCATACTTAAAAGTATATTAAAAGTGAACTAGAGAGGGTACAATTTCTGGGGAAATTGTAGGGTGTGCTTGATTGTGTTGGTTGCAGGGGTCCGTATTTAAATTACATTTTACAACTGATATTTCTGTACATTTTTATATAAAAATGCATAGCCTACTTATTTATAAAGATTACATATATTTAAAAGCATATTTTGTCTGCTTATTTACAACTCAAAATACTAAGAGTGGAGAGTAGAATGACATAGTTGTCTTTAGGACTGCAACAACAAATCGATTAAATCGATTAAAATCGATTATCAAAAGCATTGGCAACGAATTTCATTATCGATTCGTTGTGTCACGCAATTATCACGCCACTCAGCATGTTGCAGAGATGTTTGAGTATTTAAAAAAAAGTTAAGTTGAGCGCGGAGCGGAGATAGAGAAAAGGCCATCGGAGAGACGTTGTTGAGTAACGTTGTTCTGAAACACATGGCGGAGGCAGAGAAATCAGTACGAACCAAGTCATCCAATGTGTGGGACCATTTCACACTAAATACATCGAAACAGTGTGTTAATTGACCGAGGTGAAGTTAGTTTCATATTCTACATTCTTCTTACATTCGGAAGACGCTACTTTGCAGCATCGCATTAGGGACCGGGTGAAAACAACCCATACCATTTTGAAAAATATAGACTTTCATGATATTTTTAGGAATATAAAACCTCAAACAGATACCAGAGTATCTTAACAATGTCTGGTATACTTCCACAGCCTTTACTTTTTCAATGAAGTTTCAAATAAAATGATCTATCACTAATCTTTGAAAATTGCTTAATCCTCCCTCACAAATCTTCATTTTTTTCAAAATGGTGTCAAAAAATCTTCAATATACACCAGATTATTCTAATAAAGTCTGGCCTACTCCCACAACCTTTCAATTTTCAATAAAGTTTAAACCAAACTAAACTAAAATAGCATTAAATCCACGCTAATATTAATAACTTTTTCAAAATTGTGTGCCTGTTTTTTGCACATTCTGAACTTTTTTTGGACTGTGAATTTGCACTGTCAGTTTTGTTTTTGAATAAAGGGTTGGAAATTAATGCTTTTTAGCTTTTGTTATTTTATCTGATTCATCGATTAATCGGGGAAAGAATCGTCAGATTAATCGATTATTAAAATAACCGTTAGTTGCAGCCCTAATTGTCTTTTCATTTCCCCTGCAAGAGGGAATGGTGATCAGCAACCTCATAGTTGAATCAAAATGAATACATTTGGCAGACCAGTGTAAAAATTGACCTAATCTCTATGACTTAAACGTCATCGTAAGTTTTTCCCTTCTCGTGATATTTTCAGGCATTTAGCCCACTCATTGCATTCATTCATTAATAAAAAAAAACAACCTTTTGAAGCTTAATTTAACAACAACGTTACCAGCTGTAGCTATCTCAGATGGAATCGAGATTTAAATAGTACTAGGCTAACTGAAAATATGCCCCCAAAAACATCAATAAGCTTGACATTTATTTAGGGGAAAATCACTCATTCATAAACATGTCAGTGGTAGCGATCATTGTCAGTAACAAGGCAAAATGCGATATAGCCCTGCTGTGTGGAGAAGGTGCCCCGGTAAATTGTAGGCTACAACTACTACTAGACTGTCTTGGTAGCGATTGCGTTGGTTGAATTCGATTTAACGTTACTTCCGTTGTACGGTCTAGGCTGAAATGAATTATTTTAATGAACAGATTGACAAAGTTTAGGCTGTGGCAATGGAGTTCAGGTTAGTAGTCACTAGTCAGATAGTTTCACCCATTGAAAGACTTTTGATTTAAGTAAGGGTAGTGCCGAAAATGTGCCGCCGTTTGACTTCCAACTAGTACTGTAAACAGCTGTGGAGATGTTTTTGTTAGCTACTAGACTAGGCTACAGCGTTGGAGTGAGCTACACTGGTTTGAAACCACAGGTAATGATAATTTCACCCACAAATCGTTTACTTGTAATCTAATGTCATAGTAAATCCTACAACGAAAATGTATTTGTGAGGAATGTTCACTTTAATGATATAAAACAGATGTCATGATGCTAATGCTTCAGTAAAATAGTAGACTACTGTTTACAAAAGTAGATGTACTTCCTTAATAATACTAGCTTATATTGTACATTACACATTACAATTGTGTGTCATATCACAAAGTAAAATGAGCAAATAATTATCACCCAGGCCTCTTTGCTTGTGGCGTTTCTGCAGCTGCCTTGTAGTAAAGCAGTTAGCTTAGCCATCTCCCAGAAGTTAACAAGCTGCTAAACTAATGTTCTGCTTGAGATAGTCACGCGAGTTTTCGTGACATTAGTGGCGTCAGTAACAAGTTAGCCACCGTTAGCTTCACTTTTCACCACAAAAACATAATTTCTGCTTAAACCGTGCAACGGAACGTAAATCCCAATACAAGCAACTCAATCGCTACCAAGACGAAACGTTTGACACCTAGGTTGTCTATGTAGTCCAAATATTAACAAAGTTTTAGGGGGGCCAAAAGAATAATAATAATAAATATAATTGCAAGCAGTAATGGCGGGTTCCTCCAAACACTGCGAACCATTGAAAAAGTTTATTCTTGAAAAATTGTAACCGTATGAAAAAATCTATTCTGCAGAATTACCAATGGGATACCAAATCTGAAATGCAATACCATCAAGATCCACAAGGGCCTTTATTTCAAGACAAGAAGTGAAGGGAGGGGGCTTGGTGAGCCTATCCATTCCAGAAAGCCTCGTATCTTTGTGCTTTAGGGTGTAGCCTGTAGCGCCACCTATGGGTAATGGTGGGCCATTTGTGGTATGGTAGTTACTCTTGGTCTATACTATCCAAAAAGCTAGACCAGAGCAAACCCCCCGCTCTCAGGGTACTGAGCTTCAGCTCAGTTATGATGCTGGGGTGAATGTAGGCCTATCTGTAGAGACCAGGGAGACAGACACACCTGCCAGCTGCCCTGATGGGTCCATGGTATATCATTAATGCGGGTTGTATCCTACAACGCTCGTGGCGTCCGAGTAAGACATACTGCTGCTGATAGATCAAGACGTTTGGTGGTGGACACATTGCTGGACGAAAGTGACATTGTCTGCCTTCAAGAAACCTGGATGGCCAAGCAAGATCTGGATCTGAACTCCCTACACAAGAACTTTTATGGTGCTGGAGAGTCCACTACCGATCTCAGCATGAGAATGGTTCGTGGGAGGATATCTGGTGGTGTAGCTATACTGTGGAACATAAAATATGACCCAACGGTAAAGGTGGTGCGGCTTAACGTTGACTGGGCTATTGGGTTGGATTTTAATCATAATGAAAATAAATTCACTATTTTAAATGTGTACACACCATATGAATTATATGACCATGAGGATGAACTTCAGAACAGGTTAGCTTTTATTCAGTCCTTCATAGAGGACAATAGTTCATGTTGCGTCTATATCATGGGTGATTTTAATGCTGACATGTCAGATAAGTGTTTATTCGCACATCTGCGGCAGTTCTGTAATGAAACTAAATTAATTATATCAAGCGTTATTGCCTGATACAAGTTTTATCTATGTAAGTGAAGCGTGGCACACAACTTCCTGGCTAGACCATATTGTGACCACAGCCGATGCTCATGACTCACTGGAAAGTATAGAGATGTGTTATGGGCTGGTCACCACTGATCACATACCAGTTGCTATGCTGCTAAATGTTGAGAGTGTACCCTTGTTGGCCAACAAGAGTAATGCTGCTCCCTTAAGAAAACTGTACTGGTCAAAATTGACCAAAGAGGTTATGCACAGATATTCTCTATTAACTGACAGCTTACTTTGTGATGTTGAATTGCCTCGGGATGCCCTAATGTGCACGGATATGAACTGCAACGATAAACATCATGCTGAAAAGCATGTATGATGATATTGTCAAATGTCTTTATGCTTCCAGTGAACCTTTTATTAATCACAAGAGGAAGGGCCCTAACACACGGCCTGGCTGGAATGAGTTTGTGTTTGAGCAACATGCTGCTGCTAGAGAAGCCTTTAGAGTCTGGTCAGAGGCAGGCTGACCCAGACAGGGAGTGCTGCTTGATCACAAATGCAAGATTTAAATATGCACTCGTTTTATTAAGAGAAATGAAAACACAATGAGAGCAGACTCGCTGGCCAGAAAAATGCAGAATAACAATCTTACTGACTTCAGGAAGGAGGTCAAGATCATAAATAATATCAGAACTCCCCTCCCTTCTGATATCGAGGGGGTTAGTTGTCCAGAGAAGATTGCTGATCTATGGCGTGAGCACTACAGTAAACTATTGTGTTAAAAGTAACACAGTGAGAATTGATAATGCCATCCACATGTTAGACAACAACAAAGCTTGTGGTATGGAATGCATTTCTGCAGAGCATCTAAAAAATGACAGTTATAGACTCAGTCCATTACTAGTCATGTGTCTCACTGGTGTCTCACCATGGTTCATGGTGTTCTACCAAACTCTATTATGTCAGTACTGTTAGTGCCTGTTGTTAAAGATAAGGCTGGTAAACTGAACAGCATAGACAACTATCGACCCATTGCATTGGCAAGTATCTTGTCTAAAGTGTTTGAGAGAATTATTTTATTGAAATTGGAAATGTATATTCTGACTGCAGACAATCAGTTTGGTTTTAAAAGAAAACATGGTACCGATCTCTGTATCTATGCTCTGAAGGAGATTGTCTTTAGGTAGTCTTAATTCATCTGTATTTTCATGCTTTATTGATGCTTCCCAATCTTTCGATCGAATTTGTCATGAAAAACGTGTTTATGATGCTGTTAGCGAGAGGTGTCCCTAAACCTCTTGTGAGGATTTTGGTGTTCTGGTATGCCAATCAAACTTTTCATGTTAAATGGGACGATGTTGTATCAGCTCCTTTCCATGTTGGTAACGGACTTTGACAAGGAGGAATTTTATCTCCCTTTTTGTTTAATGTGTACATGGACGAGTTATCAAGCCAGCTGAATAAGACAAATACAGGCTGTCTTGTTGGTGAATTTATTGTCAATCATCTGATGTACACAGATGATCTGGTCCTACTCAGCCTGTTGCAACAGATGTTATGGGTGTGCTCTCGGTATGACTTAGATCATGATATAATGCAAAGAAAAGCCACATAATGATAGTCAGAAGTAATCAGGACAGGAAATTAACCTTCCCTACCTTTTATTTATCTGGCAGTCCCCTTGGTGTTTGTGAGGAAATAAAATATCTGGGCCATGTCATTTCTGATGATTGGACAGATGACAACGATATAAAATCGACAGCGCTGTAAAATATATTCTCAGGCCAATATGTTAGTGAGGAAGTTTTCTATGTGCTCAGATTCAGTTAAATGTTCCCTTTTTAGAACCTTTGTGGTCTATTTACAGGAAAAGGAGTATACAGATACTGGAAGTAGCCTACAATTATGCTTTTAGATTGCTATTTAATGTGCCTAGGTGGCATAGTGCTAGTCAGTTGTTTGTGTCTAAGCACGTACCACCCTGTAAGGCACTCTTGAGACAACTAATGTATGGTTTCATGTGTCGACTGGACAAGTCTGAGAAGTGAATAGTAGAGGCTTTGGTCAACCCTCTAAAGAGCTGCTATCGATTTACTTGGAACTTAAGACGACATTGGCACAAAAGTCTTCATACTTTTTAAAGCACTGTATTATCTATGTTTTATCTTTTTGTTTTTTCTCTTTTTTATAGCTCTGTCTGTTATTTCATATGGAATTTGGTGTCTGAAATAAAGATTTATATATATATATATACATATACATATGTATATATATCTATGTTTCAGGATTTGTATAACTTTTTACTATTGCATACAAAATCGGAAATGCAATACCAACAAGATCAGCTTGTGTTAAAGTGTTTCTTTGCCTTTACTATCAATGTTTAAGGATTTGGAGACCTTTTTACCATGGCATACAAAATTGGAAATCCAATACCATCAAGATCCACAAGGCCTTTGCTAGAGACTAAGGAATAAAGGCCGATTTATACTTCTGCGTTTTTACGCACACGCACACGGGGAACGCCCTTTCCTTCAAGAAACGCCCTCTGCGTGTCTTTGCAGAGCCATCGCAGAGCTCTGCGTGCGCCTCCTGATTTTCCTGACTATCCGTCTGTCCGTGCGTCTTTTTACGGATACCCCTTGGCTATGATTGGTCCGTATTGCGTCAGGGGTGGGGGGCGGGGTTGCCGTGACCAACAAGAGAACAGAATCCTTTGACCGCCATTGTTGTACGTTTTTACAACTCTTTTTTCACCTAAACAGTACATGTAAATCAGCATCTGAATTAAAATGTGACGAGAAAAGGACAGTGTCGTTGCTGAAAATGTGCTTATTTTATTGATGAAATGGTTCATTTGTAAATTTGCTCCGACTTTTCGATAACCTAGCTAGCATCGCAGTGCAGCGTCATCTACTGTTCTGGCTGTGAATTGCTTTCAGCACGCAGAGCCGTCGGAGTAGTATAAATTCAACCAGTCCGTCCGACTCCGTCCGACTCCGTGTGTGCGTCTGTCCGTTAACGGAGACGCAGAGGTATAAATCGGCCTTAAGTGGGGGCTTGGTCAGCCCACACTCTCTTGCAATGTTGCGTGTGCATCTTGTCAAGCCTGTGCGTGTGTCAAGGGAAGGCTGAGTGTGTGGGGATTTGGAGTATGCGCGGGCAGGAGGAGGGGAGAGAAGATTTAACAAAAAAGCTCTAGAAATTAGCCAAGCATGTATATTTAAAATATTCACTTAAAATCTACTTTTCATTTTACATTCAACTTTTTTTCAGATTTGAATACTAAACATTCTCAAGAGTCTTGATATGAACTAGTGATAGTATCAGAGTATCCGTTTTAGACCGGTGGATGTTTAAAGCATTATTTTAGCGTTAGCGATAAATTCGATTTGCTTTACATCAGTAATTTTTTAAGATATAAAGTCAATTTTTCACATCGTAACATGATGTAGTGTTTTCCACCAATATACCAACTTTGGTTCTTATATCTCAAATATTTGCTGAGATTTGATCCAATTTCCTGTTGGTTGCTTTGTTGCCGAATTTGATTGGCTGTACCGGACAAACGGTTGTGAGGATCAAAATTATTTTCGATAACTTTTGTGAGGCTTGGTCTGAAGATCATCTATGGCCATTTTGAAGAAGACAAATATTGTAGGAGGAGTAGGCTTTCAAATGTTTTTGATAAAACCAGAAATAGCGGAAAATCTATATAACCGGAAATTGACGCCATGGGGTGCGTTGAACTCAGCTTGATCCAGGGAATCCAATGGTACCTCATTTTTGACAATCGGTCATACAGTTCAAAAGTTGCGTGTGTAAACACAAGTCCAAATTTAACCAGTTGGTGGCGCTAGAGTGGTCTAATGGGAGACATGAAACTTGGTGTAGGTATAGAATCAACTGTCCTTAATGAGTTTGCCAAATTTCACAAAAAGTTATCGAAGGGTTCTAGGGGCTGCCATTGACTTCCATGGTACTAGAATAATAATAAATATAACTGCAAGCAGTAATGGCGGATTCCTCCAAACACTGTGAACCGTTGAAAAATGTTTATTTTTGACAAATTGTAACTGTATAAAAAAATCTATGCTGCAGAATTACCAATGGGATACCAAATCTGAAATGCAATACCATCAAGATCCGCAAGGGCCTTTATTTCAAGCCAAGAAGTGAAGGGAGGGGCCTTGGTGAGCCTATCCATTCCAGAAAGCGTTGTATCTTTGTGCTTTAGGTCGTGGCCTGTAGCGCCACCTATGGGTAATGGTGGGCCATTTGTGGTATGGTAGTTACTCTTGGCCTATACTATCAATGTTTCAGGAATTTTATAACTTTTTACCATTGCATACTAAATCGGAAATGCAATACCAACAAGATCCACATGGGCTTTTGTTAAAGTGTGGTTGTTACTCTTGGCCTTTACAATGTTTCAGGATATGGAGAAAGAAACAAGACAGCTTACACTCTCCAACTTGAACACATTATACCATCAGATGTTTAAAAACTACCTCTAACTCAAATGTTATGTGTTACTTTTGACAGGGTTTGACAATATTTAATTAAAGCTCAGCAACCAACTTACTATTATTTCAAAGCCGGAAACTTCAAGTTTCAAGTTTCAAGTCTTTTATTGTCAGGTACACAGAACAACACAAGGTCAGACTGGGCACTGAAATTCTTAAGACAAGACAACGCAAGCACCTGGCATAACATAACATATAAGTACACAGAACATAATCTACATCTATGCTGAGCTTAAATAAGTGAAACTGCCTAAATATACAGATAGCAATAAATAATCGACTATACTAACCCTAATACTAAAACTTCCTAAATTACAGATAACAATAAATAATACACTATACTAGCCCTAAATGCCACATAAAACCTATTTCAACCCTATAACCTATTCTAACCTAGGTGGAGTACAATACAATAGTGCAAAATGCAGATCAGTGACTATGTCAATGACCATACAGGAGCCTGGTGGCGGTACAGTGAGGTACAGTAGTGCAATGTTACTGATAGTGCAACCAGAAGCTTAAAGTGACAGTGTATAAGTGACTAGTGTGCAGTAAATCAGTGTCCATATCAGAGTCCATTCAGAAGCCTGATGGCCCTTGGGTAGAAACTGTTGTCCAGTCTGCGTGTGCGCGACCGGATGCTGCGGTAACGCCTGCCAGAAGGCAACGGGGTAAAGAGACTGAAGGATGGGTGGGAACAGTCTCTTAGAATCCTGCCGGCTTTCCTTAGGCATCGTGTGTGGTAGATGTCCTGTAGGGCTGGGAGCTTCCTGCCGATGATGAACTCAGCAGAACGGACCACACTTCGTAGGGCCTTGCGGTCCCTGTCTGTGCAGCTCCCATACCACACTGTGATACAACCAGTCAGAATGTAGGCTAGCTCCTTGATACATTGTCACTTAAGTTGTTTTTCCTATCAGCTGATCCTGTTACGAACAATTTGATTAGCTAACAAGATGATACACGAGTTATGGTTGGTTGGAGAGTTTAGGTAGTTGAGAAGATTGACAAATAAAGTTGCTAACTTTGAACTAAGCTACATAAAAAAATAAGCCACTGAATGGCTACTAGTCCATAATGGCTACTAGGCCAAGGAATGAAGGCAGGTGCTTGGTCAGCCCACCCTTTACAGAAACCCGTAAACCCACAAGCTTGTCCATGTGTCAAGGGCCAGTATGTGTGTGAGAATTTGGAGCGTGCGCTGAGGGTGAGTGGGGGCTTGGTCAGCCCACACTCTCCTGAAATGTTGCGTGTGCGTCTTGCCAAGGCCGCGCGTGTGTCAAGGGAAGGCTGAGTGTGTGAGAATTTGGAGCGCGCGGGGAGGAGCAGGGGACACATTTCATTGGAAATTTCCCTAGAAATTAGCCAAGCATGCATGTTTCAAATATTCATCAAAAATCGACCTTTCATCTTACAGTCAACTTTTTCACAGATTTGTGTACTAAACATTCTCAGGTTTCTTCATATGAACTTGTGATTGAATCAGAGTATCAGTTTTTGACTGGCTGATGTGTAAAGCATTATTTTAGCGTTAGCAATAAGTTCAATTTGCTTTATATCAATCATTTGTGGAGATATGAAGTTGCCTTTGCACATGGTAACATGTTGTAGTGTCTTCCACCGATATACCAAGTTTAGTGTTGATAACTCAAATATTTGCTGAGATTTTATCCAAATTCCTGTTTGGTTGCTTTGTTGCTGATTTTGATTGGCTGTACCGGACAAACGGTTTTGAATATCAAATATAAAAGTAATGCCTGAGTGAGAGTTGCTCTGCCGATGATGTACGCCAATTCTGGGGAAGATTGGAAAAAAATTGTAGGAGGAGTAGAGAAAAAACGTTTTTCAATGAATTCAAAATGACGGCCGCATCAATTCGGCTATTTTCACAAATTATTATGAGTCACACACGGAATGTCCCAAGATATCATGAGACAAAGGAATCACTCAATAAAGGCAAACAAATCAATAGTTATTGGCCAAAACACATTTTTGCTTCCTGCGGCCACGCCCAGTGATCACGTGACACCAAATTGTGTAGATAGGCTAAGAAGAGGGTTCCGAGTCTTCATACCAAGTTTGGTGTTGATATCTCAAAGATTTGCTGAGATATGACTTCACTTCCTGTTTGGCTGCTTTTCTGCTGAATTTGATTGGCTGTACCGGACAAACGGTTGTGAGGAACACAATTCTAATCGATAACTTTTGTGAGGCTTGGTCTGAAGATCATCTCTGGTAATTTTAAAGAAGATTGGAAAAGAATTGTAGGAGGAGTAGGCTTTCAAAGGTTTTTGATAAAACCGGAAATAGCGGAAAATCTATATAACCGGAAATTGACGTCATAGGGTGCGTTGAACTCCTTAATGAGTGTGCCAAATTTTACAAAAAGTTGTCGAAGGGGTCTAGGGGCTGCCATTGACTCCCATGGCACTAGAATTAAAAAAAAAGAAATATAACTGCAAGCAGTAATGGCGGATTCCTCCAAACATTGCGACCATTGAACATTTTTTATTCTTGACAAATTGTAACTGTATAGAAAAATCAATGCTGCAGACTTACCAAGGGGATACCAAATCTGACCAATTCCAAATATAGCTGCAAGCAGCAATGAGGTGGCCAAGCAGTCAAATAACCCAGAAAACATTTTAGACATCCTCAGAAGAGGGTAACAAGTACACGCAGCAAGTTTGGTGTGAATCCATCAAAGATTTGCTGAGATACAACCCAACTTCCTGTTTGCTGGCTTAACGGCACATTTTGATTGCCTGTACCGGAAAAACGGTTTCGAAAATCAGAAAACCATGTGTTAGCTTTTGTGAGGCTTGGTCTGAAGATAATCTCTGCTAAATTTGGTGAAGATTTGACAACATGTGTAGGAGGAGTACAGAAAAAACGTTTTTCATTGAATTCAAAATGGCGGCCGCATAAATTCGGCTATTATCACAAATTATTATGAGTCACACACGGAATGTCCCAAGATATCATGAGACAAAGGAATCACTCAATAAAGGCAAACAAATCAATAGTTATTGGCCAAAACACATTTTTACTTCCTGCGGCCACGCCCAGTGATCACATGACACCAAATTGTGTAGATATCCTCAATCATCAGTTCCGAGTCATCATACCAAGTTTGGTGTTGATATCTAAAAGATTTGCTGAGATATGACTTCACTTCCTGTTTGGCTGCTTTTCTGCTGAATTTGATTGGCTGTACCGGACAAACGGTTGTGAGGAACAAAATTCTAATCGCTAACTTTTGTGAGGCTTGGTCTGAAGATCCTCTCTAGTAATTTTGAAGAAGATTGGAAAACAATTGTAGGAGGAGTAGGCTTTCAAATGTTTTTGATAAAACCGGAAATTGCGGAAAATCTTTATAACCGGAAATTGACGCCATAGGGTGCGTTGAACTCGTCTTGATCCAGGGAATCCAAAGGTACTTCATTTTTGAAAATCAGTCATACGGTTCAAAAGTTACGTGTGTAAACACAAGTCCAACTTTGACCCGTTGGTGGCGCTAGAGTGGTCTAATGGGAGACCTGAAACTTGGTGTAGGTATAGAATGAACTGTCCTTAATGAGTGTGCCAAATTTTACAAAAAGTTGTCGAAGGGGTCTAGGGGCTGCCATTGACTCCCATGGCACTAGAATAAAAAAAAAAAGAAATATAACTGCAAGCAGTAATGGCGGATTCCTCCAAACATTGCGACCATTGAACATTTTTTATTCTTGACAAATTGTAACTGTATAGAAAAATCAATGCTGCAGACTTACCAAGGGGATACCAAATCTGACCAATTCCAAATATAGCTGCAAACAGCAATGAGGTGGCCAAGCAGTCAAATAACCCAGAAAACATTTTAGACATCCTCAGAAGAGGGTAACAAGTACACGCAGCAAGTTTGGTGTGAATCCATCAAAGATTTGCTGAGATACAACCCAACTTCCTGTTTGCTGGCTTAACGGCACATTTTGATTGCCTGTACAGGAAAAACGGTTTCTAAAATCAGAAAACCATGTGTTAGCTTTTGTGAGGCTTGGTCTGAAGATAATCTCTGCTAAATTTGGTGAAGATTTGACAACATGTGTAGGAGGAGTACAGAAAAAACGTTTTTCATTGAATTCAAAATGGCGGCCGCATAAATTCGGCTATTATCACAAATTATTATGAGTCACACACGGAATGTCCCAAGATATCATGAGACAAAGGAATCACTCAATAAAGGCAAACAAATCAATAGTTATTGGCCAAAACACATTTTTACTTCCTGCGGCCACGCCCAGTGATCACATGACACCAAATTGTGTAGATATCCTCAATCATCAGTTCCGAGTCATCATACCAAGTTTGGTGTTGATATCTAAAAGATTTGCTGAGATATGACTTCACTTCCTGTTTGGCTGCTTTTCTGCTGAATTTGATTGGCTGTACCGGACAAACGGTTGTGAGGAACAAAATTCTAATCGCTAACTTTTGTGAGGCTTGGTCTGAAGATCCTCTCTAGTAATTTTGAAGAAGATTGGAAAACAATTGTAGGAGGAGTAGGCTTTCAAATGTTTTTGATAAAACCGGAAATTGCGGAAAATCTTTATAACCGGAAATTGACGCCATAGGGTGCGTTGAACTCGTCTTGATCCAGGGAATCCAAAGGTACTTCATTTTTGAAAATCAGTCATACGGTTCAAAAGTTACGTGTGTAAACACAAGTCCAACTTTGACCCGTTGGTGGCGCTAGAGTGGTCTAATGGGAGACCTGAAACTTGGTGTAGGTATAGAATGAACTGTCCTTAATGAGTGTGCCAAATTTTACAAAAAGTTGTCGAAGGGGTCTAGGGGCTGCCATTGACTCCCATGGCACTAGAATAAAAAAAAAAAGAAATATAACTGCAAGCAGTAATGGCGGATTCCTCCAAACATTGCGACCATTGAACATTTTTTATTCTTGACAAATTGTAACTGTATAGAAAAATCAATGCTGCAGACTTACCAAGGGGATACCAAATCTGACCAATTCCAAATATAGCTGCAAACAGCAATGAGGTGGCCAAGCAGTCAAATAACCCAGAAAACATTTTAGACATCCTCAGAAGAGGGTAACAAGTACACGCAGCAAGTTTGGTGTGAATCCATCAAAGATTTGCTGAGATACAACCCAACTTCCTGTTTGCTGGCTTAACGGCACATTTTGATTGCCTGTACAGGAAAAACGGTTTCTAAAATCAGAAAACCATGTGTTAGCTTTTGTGAGGCTTGGTCTGAAGATAATCTCTGCTAAATTTGGTGAAGATTTGACAACATGTGTAGGAGGAGTACAGAAAAAACGTTTTTCATTGAATTCAAAATGGCGGCCGCATAAATTCGGCTATTATCACAAATTATTATGAGTCACACACGGAATGTCCCAAGATATCATGAGACAAAGGAATCACTCAATAAAGGCAAACAAATCAATAGTTATTGGCCAAAACACATTTTTACTTCCTGCGGCCACGCCCAGTGATCACATGACACCAAATTGTGTAGATATCCTCAATCATCAGTTCCGAGTCATCATACCAAGTTTGGTGTTGATATCTAAAAGATTTGCTGAGATATGACTTCACTTCCTGTTTGGCTGCTTTTCTGCTGAATTTGATTGGCTGTACCGGACAAACGGTTGTGAGGAACAAAATTCTAATCGATAACTTTTGTGAGGCTTGGTCTGAAGATCCTCTCTAGTAATTTTGAAGAAGATTGGAAAACAATTGTAGGAGGAGTAGGCTTTCAAATGTTTTTGATAAAACCGGAAATTGCGGAAAATCTTTATAACCGGAAATTGACGCCATAGGGTGCGTTGAACTCGTCTTGATCCAGGGAATCCAAAGGTACTTCATTTTTGAAAATCAGTCATACGGTTCAAAAGTTACGTGTGTAAACACAAGTCCAACTTTGACCCGTTGGTGGCGCTAGAGTGGTCTAATGGGAGACCTGAAACTTGGTGTAGGTATAGAATGAACTGTCCTTAATGAGTGTGCCAAATTTTACAAAAAGTTGTCGAAGGGGTCTAGGGGCTGCCATTGACTCCCATGGCACTAGAATAAAAAAAAAAAGAAAATATAACTGCAAGCAGTAATGGCGGATTCCTCCAAACACTGCAAACCATTGAACAATGTTTATTCTTGACAAATTGTAACTGTATAGAAGAATGTATGCTGCAGAATTACCAATGGCATACCAAATCTGAAATGCAATACCATCAAGATCCACAAGGGCCTTTATTTCAAGCCAGTAAGTGAAGGAAGGGGGCTTGGTGAGCTTATCCATTCCAGAAAGCCTTGTATCTTTATGCATTAAGGCGTGGCCTGTAGCGCCACCTATGGGTAATGGTGGGCCATTTGTGGTGTGGTAGTTACTCTTGGCCTATACTATTAATGTTTCAGGATTTTAAAAACTTTTTACCACTGCATATAAAATCGAAAATGCAATACCAACAGGATCCACATGGGCTTTGGGTAAAGTGTGGTAGTTACTCTTGGCCTGTACTGTCAATGTGTCAGGATTTGGAGACCTTTTTACTATTGCATACAAAGTAGGAAATGCAATGACACCAAGGTCCTCAAGGGCCTATGCTGATATTCAAGGAATGAGTTGGGGCTTGGTCAGCCCACACAGTCCTGATATGTTGCGTGTATGTCTTGCCATGCCCGCGCGTGTCAAGGGAAGAATGAGTGTGTGGGAATTTGGAGCATGCGCGGGGAGGAGCAGGGGACACATTTCATTGTAAATTTCCCTAGAAATTAGCCAAGCATGCATGTTTCAAAGATTCACCAAAAATCGACCTTTCATCTTAGAGTCAACTTTTTCTCAGATTTGTGTACTAAACATTCTCAAGAGTCTTCATATGAACTTGTTTGACTGGCTTACATGTAAAGCATTGCGAACCATTGAAAAATGTATATTCTTGACAAATTGTAACTGTATAGAAAAATCAATGCTGCAGAATTTCCAATGGGATACCAAATCTGAAATGCAATAACATCAAGATCCACAAGGGCCTTTATTTCAAGCCAAGAAGTGAAGTGCTTTAATCTTCACAAGAAGTGAAGTGCTTTGTGCTTTAAGGCGTGGCCTGTAGCGACACCTATTGGTAATGGTGGGCCATTTGTGGTGTGGTAGTTACTCTTGGCCTATACTATCAATGTTTCAGGATGTTTTTAACTTTTTACCATTGCATACAAAATCGGAAAAATATACCAACAAGATCCACATGGGCTTTTGTTAAAGTGTTGTTGTTACTGTTGGCCTTTACTATCAATGTTTCAGGATTTGGAGAACTTTTTACCATGGCAAACAAAATCTGAAATGCAATACCATCAAGATCCACAAGGCCTTTGCAAAAGACCAAGGAATGAGTGGGGGCTTGGTAAGCCCACACTCTCCTGAAATGTTGCGTGTGCGTCTTGCCAAGCCCGCGCGTGTGTCAAGGGAAGACCTATGGGTAATAGTGGGCCATTTGTGGTGTGGTAGTTACTCTTGGTCTATACTATCAATGTTTCAGGATTTTTATAACTTTTTACCATTGTATACAAAATCGGAAAAGCAATACCAACAAGATCCACATGGGCTTTTTGTTAAACTGTTTCTTTGCCTATACTATCTATGTTTCAGGATTTTGAGACCTTTTTACCATTGCATACAAAATCGGAAATGCAATACCATCAAGATCCACATGGGCCTTTTTTCAAGCCAATACGTGAAGGGAGGGGGCTTGGTGAACCTATCCATTCCAGAAAGCCTTGTATCTTTGTGCTTTAGGGCGTGGCCTATAGCGCCACCTATGGGTAATGGTGGGCCATTTGAGGTGTGGTATTTACTCTTGGTCTATACTATCAATGTTTCAGGATTTGAGACCTTTTTACCATTGCATACAAAATCGGAAATGCAATACCATCAAGAGCCACATGGGCCTTTGCTAAAGACCAAGGAATGAGTGGGGGCTTGGTCAGCCCACACTCTCCTGAAATGTTGCGTGTGCGTCTTGGCCGCGCGTGTGTCAAGGGAAGGCTGAGTGTGTGTGAGATTTTGGAGCACGCGCGGGGAGGAGCAGGGGAGACATTCATTGGAAATTTGCCTAGAAATTAGCCAAGCAAGCATGTTTCAAATATTCACCAAAAATCGACCTTTCATCTTACAGTCAACTTTTTCACAGATTTGTGTTATGAACATTCTCAAGAGTCTTCATATGAACTTGTGATTGAATCAGAGTATCAGTTTTTGACTGGCTGATGTGCAAAGCATTATTTTAGCGTTAGCGATAAGTTCAATTTGATTTATATCAATCATTTTTAGAGATATGAATTTGCCTTTGCACATGGTAATATGTTGTAGTGTCTTCCTCCGATCGACCAAGTTTAGTGTTGATATCTCAAAGATTTGCTGAGACATGACTTCACATCCTGTTTGGCGGCTTTTCTAATGAATTTGATTGGCTGTACCGGACAGACGGTTATGAGGATCAAAATTCCTTTGATAACTTTTGTGAGGCTTGGTTTGAAGATCATCTCTGGTGATTTTGAAGAATATATGACAAAAATTGTAGGAGGAGTAGGCTTTCAAAGGTTTTTGATAAAACCGGAAATGGCGGGAAATCTATATAACCGGAAATTAACGCCATGGTGTGCGTTGAACTCGGCTTGATCCAGGGAATCCAATGGTACCTCATTTTTGAAAATGAGTCATACGGTTCAAAAGTTGCGTGTGTAAACACAAGTCCAACTTTGACCCATTGGTGGCGCTAGAGTGGTCTAATGGGAGACATGAAACTTGGTGTAGGTATAGAAGAAACTGTCCTTAATGAGTGTGCCAAATTTCACAAAAAGTTGTCGATGGGGTCTAGGGGCTGCCATTGACTCCCATGGTACAAGAATTACAAATAATAAAACCACCAATAACAATAGGTTTCCTCCTTACGGAGGAATCCTAATAATATAACTGCAAGCAGTAATGGCGGATTCCTCCAAACACTGCGAACCATTGAAAAATGTTTATTTTTGACAAATTGTAACTGTATAGAAAAATGTATGCTGCAGAATTACCAATGGCATACCAAATCTGAAATGCAATACCATCAAGATCCACAAGGGCCTTTATTTCAAGCCAGTAAGTGAAGGAAGGGGGCTTGGTGAGCTTATCCATTCCAGAAAGCCTTGTATCTTTATGCATTAAGGCGTGGCCTGTAGCGCCACCTATGGGTAATGGTGGACCATTTGTGGTGTGGTAGTTACTCTTGGCCTATACTATTAATGTTTCAGGATTTTAAAAACTTTTTACCATTGCATATAAAATCGGAAATGCAATACCAACAGGATCCACATGGGCTTTGGGTAAAGTGTGGTAGTTACTCTTGGCCTGTACTGTCAATGTGTCAGGATTTGGAGACCTTTTTACTATTGCATACAAAGTAGGAAATGCAATGACACCAAGGTCCTCAAGGGCCTATGCTGATATTCAAGGAATGAGTCGGGGCTTGGTCAGCCCACACAGTCCTGATATGTTGCGTGTGTGTCTTGCCAAGCCCGCGCGTGTCAAGGGAAGAATGAGTGTCTGAGAATTTGGAGCATGCGCGGGGAGGAGCAGGGGACACATTTCATTGTAAATTTCCCTAGAAATTAGCCAAGCATGCATGTTTCAAAGATTCACCAAAAATCGACCTTTCATCTTAGAGTCAACTTTTTCTCAGATTTGTGTACTAAACATTCTTAAGAGTCTTCATATGAACTTGTTTGACTGGCTTACGTGTAAAGCATTGCGAACCATTGAAAAATGTATATTCTTGACAAATTGTAACTGTATAGAAAAATCAATGCTGCAGAATTTCCAATGGGATACCAAATCTGAAATGCAATAACATCAACATCCACAAGGGCCTTTATTTCAAGCCAAGAAGTGAAGCGCTTTAATCTTCACAAGAAGTGAAGTGCTTTGTGCTTTAGGGCGTGGCCTGTAGCGACACCTATTGGTAATGGTGGGCCATTTGTGGTGTGGTAGTTACTCTTGGCCTATACTATCAATGTTTCAGGATGTTTTTAACTTTTTACCATTGCATACAAAATCGGAAATGCAATACCAACAAGATCCACATGGGCTTTTGTTAAAGTGTTGTTGTTACTCTTGGCCTTTACTATCAATGTTTCAGGATTTGGATAACTTTTTACCATGGCAAACAAAATCTGAAATGCAATACCATCAAGATCCACATGGCCTTTGCAAAAGACCAAGGAACACTCTCCTGAAATGTTGCGTGTGCGTCTTGCCAAGCCCGCGCGTGTGTCAAGGGAAGACCTATGGGTAATAGTGGGCCATTTGTGGTGTGGTAGTTACTCTTGGTCTATACTATCAATGTTTCAGGATTTTTATAACTTTTTACCATTGTATACAAAATCGGAAAAGCAATACCAACAAGATCCACATGGGCTTTTTGTTAAAGTGTTTCTTTGCCTATACTATCTATGTTTCAGGATTTTGAGACCTTTTTACCATTGCATACAAAATCGGAAATGCAATACCATCAAGAGCCACATGGGCCTTTTTTTCAAGCCAATAAGTGAAGGGAGGGGGCTTGGTGAGCCTATCCATTCCAGAAAGCCTTGTATATTTGTGCTTTTTGGCGTGGCCTGTAGCGCCACCTATGGGTAATGGTGGGCCATTTGTGGTGTGGTAGTTACTCTTGGTCTATACTATCAATGTTTCAGGATTTTTATAACTTTTTACCATTGCATACAAAATCGGAAATGCAATACCAACAAGATCCACATGGGCTTTTGTTAAAGTGTTTCTCGGCCTACACTATCAATGTTTTAGGATTTGAGACCTTTTTACCATTGCATACAAAATCGGAAATGCAATACCATCAAGAGCCACATGGGCCTTTGCTAAAGACCAAGGAATGAGTGGGGGCTTGGTCAGCCCACACTCTCCTGAAATGTTGCGTGTGCGTCTTGGCCGCGCGTGTGTCAAGGGAAGGCTGAGTGTGTGTGAGATTTTGGAGCACGCGCGGGGAGGAGCAAGGGAGACATTCATTGGAAATTTGCCTAGAAATTAGCCAAGCAAGCATGTTTCAAATATTCACCAAAAATCGACCTTTCATCTTACAGTCAACTTTTTCACAGATTTGTGTTATGAACATTCTCAAGAGTTTTCATATGAACTTGTGATTGAATCAGAGTATCAGTTTTTGAATGGCTGATGTGTAAAGCATAATTTTAGCGTTAGCGATAAGTTCAATTTGCTTTATATCAATCATTTTTTGAGATATGAATTTGCCTTTGCACATGGTAACATGTTGTAGTGTCTTCCTCCGATCTACCAAGTTTAGTGTTGATATCTCAAAGATTTGCTGAGACATGACTTCACATCCTGTTTTGCGGCTTTTCTGATGAATTTGATTGGCTGTACCGGACAGACGGTTATGAGGATCAAAATTCCTTTGATAACTTTTGTGAGGCTTGGTCTGAAGATCATCTCTGGTGATTTTGAAGAAGATATGACAAAAATTGTAGGAGGAGTAGGCTTTCAAAGGTTTTTGATAAAACCGGAAATGGCGGGAAATCTATATAACCGGAAATTAACGCCATGGTGTGCGTTGAACTCGGCTTGATCCAGGGAATCCAATGGTACCTCAGTTTTGAAAATGAGTCATACGGTTCAAAAGTTGCGTGTGTAAACACAAGTCCAACTTTGACCCATTGGTGGCGCTAGAGTGGTCTAATGGGAGACATGAAACTTGGTGTAGGTATAGAAGAAACTGTCCTTAATGAGTGTGCCAAATTTCACAAAAAGTTGTCGATGGGGTCTAGGGGCTGCCATTGACTCCCATGGTACAAGAATTACAAATAATAAAACCACCAATAACAATAGGTTTCCTCCTTACGGAGGAATCCTAATAACTGCAAGCAGTAATGGCGGATTCCTCCAAACATTGCGACCATTGAACATTTTTTATTCTTGACAAATTGTAACTGTATAGAAAAATCAATGCTGCAGACTTACCAAGGGGATACCAAATCTGACCAATTCCAAATATAGCTGCAAGCAGCAATGAGGTGGCCAAGCAGTCAAATAACCCAGAAAACATTTTAGACATCCTCAGAAGAGGGTAACAAGTACACGCAGCAAGTTTGGTGTGAATCCATCAAAGATTTGCTGAGATACAACCCAACTTCCTGTTTGCTGGCTTAACGGCACATTTTGATTGCCTGTACCGGAAAAACGGTTTCTAAAATCAGAAAACCATGTGTTAGCTTTTGTGAGGCTTGGTCTGAAGATAATCTCTGCTAAATTTGGTGAAGATTTGACAACATGTGTAGGAGGAGTACAGAAAAAACGTTTTTCATTGAATTCAAAATGGCGGCCGCATAAATTCGGCTATTATCACAAATTATTATGAGTCACACACGGAATGTCCCAAGATATCATGAGACAAAGGAATCACTCAATAAAGGCAAACAAATCAATAGTTATTGGCCAAAACACATTTTTACTTCCTGCGGCCACGCCCAGTGATCACATGACACCAAATTGTGTAGATATCCTCAATCATCAGTTCCGAGTCATCATACCAAGTTTGGTGTTGATATCTAAAAGATTTGCTGAGATATGACTTAACTTCCTGTTTGGCTGCTTTTCTGCTGAATTTGATTGGCTGTACCGGACAAACGGTTGTGAGGAACAAAATTCTAATCGATAACTTTTGTGAGGCTTGGTCTGAAGATCCTCTCTAGTAATTTTGAAGAAGATTGGAAAACAATTGTAGGAGGAGTAGGCTTTCAAATGTTTTTGATAAAACCGGAAATTGCGGAAAATCTTTATAACCGGAAATTGACGCCATAGGGTGCGTTGAACTCGTCTTGATCCAGGGAATCCAAAGGTACTTCATTTTTGAAAATCAGTCATACGGTTCAAAAGTTACGTGTGTAAACACAAGTCCAACTTTGACCCGTTGGTGGCGCTAGAGTGGTCTAATGGGAGACCTGAAACTTGGTGTAGGTATAGAATGAACTGTCCTTAATGAGTGTGCCAAATTTTACAAAAAGTTGTCGAAGGGGTCTAGGGGCTGCCATTGACTCCCATGGCACTAGAATAAAAAAAAAAAGAAATAATATAACTGCAAGCAGTAATGGCGGATTCCTCCAAACACTGCGAACCATTGAAAAATGTTTATTTTTGACAAATTGTAACTGTATAGAAAAATGTATGCTGCAGAATTACCAATGGCATACCAAATCTGAAATGCAATACCATCAAGATCCACAAGGGCCTTTATTTCAAGCCAGTAAGTGAAGGAAGGGGGCTTGGTGAGCTTATCCATTCCAGAAAGCCTTGTATCTTTATGCATTAAGGCGTGGCCTGTAGCGCCACCTATGGGTAATGGTGGACCATTTGTGGTGTGGTAGTTACTCTTGGCCTATACTATTAATGTTTCAGGATTTTAAAAACTTTTTACCATTGCATATAAAATCGGAAATGCAATACCAACAGGATCCACATGGGCTTTGGGTAAAGTGTGGTAGTTACTCTTGGCCTGTACTGTCAATGTGTCAGGATTTGGAGACCTTTTTACTATTGCATACAAAGTAGGAAATGCAATGACACCAAGGTCCTCAAGGGCCTATGCTGATATTCAAGGAATGAGTGGGGGCTTGGTCAGCCCACACAGTCCTGATATGTTGCGTGTGTGTCTTGCCAAGCCCGCGCGTGTCAAGGGAAGAATGAGTGTCTGAGAATTTGGAGCATGCGCGGGGAGGAGCAGGGGACACATTTCATTGTAAATTTCCCTAGAAATTAGCCAAGCATGCATGTTTCAAAGATTCACCAAAAATCGACCTTTCATCTTAGAGTCAACTTTTTCTCAGATTTGTGTACTAAACATTCTCAAGAGTCTTCATATGAACTTGTTTGACTGGCTTACGTGTAAAGCATTGCGAACCATTGAAAAATGTATATTCTTGACAAATTGTAACTGTATAGAAAAATCAATGCTGCAGAATTTCCAATGGGATACCAAATCTGAAATGCAATAACATCAAGATCCACAAGGGCCTTTATTTCAAGCCAAGAAGTGAAGCGCTTTAATCTTCACAAGAAGTGAAGTGCTTTGTGCTTTAGGGCGTGGCCTGTAGCGACACCTATTGGTAATGGTGGGCCATTTGTGGTGTGGTAGTTACTCTTGGCCTATACTATCAATGTTTCAGGATGTTTTTAACTTTTTACCATTGCATACAAAATCGGAAATGCAATACCAACAAGATCCACATGGGCTTTTGTTAAAGTGTTGTTGTTACTCTTGGCCTTTACTATCAATGTTTCAGGATTTGGAGAACTTTTTACCATGGCAAACAAAATCTGAAATGCAATACCATCAAGATCCACATGGCCTTTGCAAAAGACCAAGGAACACTCTCCTGAAATGTTGCGTGTGCGTCTTGCCAAGCCCGCGCGTGTGTCAAGGGAAGACCTATGGGTAATAGTGGGCCATTTGTGGTGTGGTAGTTACTCTTGGTCTATACTATCAATGTTTCAGGATTTTTATAACTTTTTACCATTGTATACAAAATCGGAAAAGCAATACCAACAAGATCCACATGGGCTTTTTGTTAAAGTGTTTCTTTGCCTATACTATCTATGTTTCAGGATTTTGAGACCTTTTTACCATTGCATACAAAATCGGAAATGCAATACCATCAAGAGCCACATGGGCCTTTTTTTCAAGCCAATAAGTGAAGGGAGGGGGCTTGGTGAGCCTATCCATTCCAGAAAGCCTTGTATATTTGTGCTTTTTGGCGTGGCCTGTAGCGCCACCTATGGGTAATGGTGGGCCATTTGTGGTGTGGTAGTTACTCTTGGTCTATACTATCAATGTTTCAGGATTTTTATAACTTTTTACCATTGCATACAAAATCGGAAATGCAATACCAACAAGATCCACATGGGCTTTTGTTAAAGTGTTTCTCGGCCTACACTATCAATGTTTCAGGATTTGAGACCTTTTTACCATTGCATACAAAATCGGAAATGCAATACCATCAAGAGCCACATGGGCCTTTGCTAAAGACCAAGGAATGAGTGGGGGCTTGGTCAGCCCACACTCTCCTGAAATGTTGCGTGTGCGTCTTGGCCGCGCGTGTGTCAAGGGAAGGCTGAGTGTGTGTGAGATTTTGGAGCACGCGCGGGGAGGAGCAAGGGAGACATTCATTGGAAATTTGCCTAGAAATTAGCCAAGCAAGCATGTTTCAAATATTCACCAAAAATCGACCTTTCATCTTACAGTCAACTTTTTCACAGATTTGTGTTATGAACATTCTCAAGAGTTTTCATATGAACTTGTGATTGAATCAGAGTATCAGTTTTTGAATGGCTGATGTGTAAAGCATAATTTTAGCGTTAGCGATAAGTTCAATTTGCTTTATATCAATCATTTTTTGAGATATGAATTTGCCTTTGCACATGGTAACATGTTGTAGTGTCTTCCTCCGATCTACCAAGTTTAGTGTTGATATCTCAAAGATTTGCTGAGACATGACTTCACATCCTGTTTGGCGGCTTTTCTGATGAATTTGATTGGCTGTACCGGACAGACGGTTATGAGGATCAAAATTCCTTTGATAGCTTTTGTGAGGCTTGGTCTGAAGATCATCTCTGGTGATTTTGAAGAAGATATGACAAAAATTGTAGGAGGAGTAGGCTTTCAAAGGTTTTTGATAAAACCGGAAATGGCAGGAAATCTATATAACCGGAAATTAACGCCATGGTGTGCGTTGAACTCGGCTTGATCCAGGGAATCCAATGGTACCTCATTTTTGAAAATGAGTCATACGGTTCAAAAGTTGCGTGTGTAAACACAAGTCCAACTTTGACCCATTGGTGGCGCTAGAGTGGTCTAATGGGAGACATGAAACTTGGTGTAGGTATAGAAGAAACTGTCCTTAATGAGTGTGCCAAATTTCACAAAAAGTTGTCGATGGGGTCTAGGGGCTGCCATTGACTCCCATGGTACAAGAATTACAAATAATAAAACCACCAATAACAATAGGTTTCCTCCTTACGGAGGAATCCTAATAACTGCAAGCAGTAATGGCGGATTCCTCCAAACACTGCGAACCATTGAAAAATGTTTATTCTTGACAAATTGTAACTGTATAGAAAAATGTATGCTGCAGAATTACCAATGGCATACCAAATCTGAAATGCAATACCATCAAGATCCACAAGGGCCTTTATTTCAAGCCAGTAAGTGAAGGAAGGGGGCTTGGTGAGCTTATCCATTCCAGAAAGCCTTGTATCTTTATGCATTAAGGCGTGGCCTGTAGCGCCACCTATGGGTAATGGTGGACCATTTGTGGTGTGGTAGTTACTCTTGGCCTATACTATTAATGTTTCAGGATTTTAAAAACTTTTTACCATTGCATATAAAATCGGAAATGCAATACCAACAGGATCCACATGGGCTTTGGGTAAAGTGTGGTAGTTACTCTTGGCCTGTACTGTCAATGTGTCAGGATTTGGAGACCTTTTTACTATTGCATACAAAGTAGGAAATGCAATGACACCAAGGTCCTCAAGGGCCTATGCTGATATTCAAGGAATGAGTGGGGGCTTGGTCAGCCCACACAGTCCTGATATGTTGCGTGTGTGTCTTGCCAAGCCCGCGCGTGTCAAGGGAAGAATGAGTGTCTGAGAATTTGGAGCATGCGCGGGGAGGAGCAGGGGACACATTTCATTGTAAATTTCCCTAGAAATTAGCCAAGCATGCATGTTTCAAAGATTCACCAAAAATCGACCTTTCATCTTAGAGTCAACTTTTTCTCAGATTTGTGTACTAAACATTCTCAAGAGTCTTCATATGAACTTGTTTGACTGGCTTACGTGTAAAGCATTGCGAACCATTGAAAAATGTATATTCTTGACAAATTGTAACTGTATAGAAAAATCAATGCTGCAGAATTTCCAATGGGATACCAAATCTGAAATGCAATAACATCAACATCCACAAGGGCCTTTATTTCAAGCCAAGAAGTGAAGCGCTTTAATCTTCACAAGAAGTGAAGTGCTTTGTGCTTTAGGGCGTGGCCTGTAGCGACACCTATTGGTAATGGTGGGCCATTTGTGGTGTGGTAGTTACTCTTGGCCTATACTATCAATGTTTCAGGATGTTTTTAACTTTTTACCATTGCATACAAAATCGGAAATGCAATACCAACAAGATCCACATGGGCTTTTGTTAAAGTGTTGTTGTTACTCTTGGCCTTTACTATCAATGTTTCAGGATTTGGATAACTTTTTACCATGGCAAACAAAATCTGAAATGCAATACCATCAAGATCCACATGGCCTTTGCAAAAGACCAAGGAACACTCTCCTGAAATGTTGCGTGTGCGTCTTGCCAAGCCCGCGCGTGTGTCAAGGGAAGACCTATGGGTAATAGTGGGCCATTTGTGGTGTGGTAGTTACTCTTGGTCTATACTATCAATGTTTCAGGATTTTTATAACTTTTTACCATTGTATACAAAATCGGAAAAGCAATACCAACAAGATCCACATGGGCTTTTTGTTAAAGTGTTTCTTTGCCTATACTATCTATGTTTCAGGATTTTGAGACCTTTTTACCATTGCATACAAAATCGGAAATGCAATACCATCAAGAGCCACATGGGCCTTTTTTTCAAGCCAATAAGTGAAGGGAGGGGGCTTGGTGAGCCTATCCATTCCAGAAAGCCTTGTATATTTGTGCTTTTTGGCGTGGCCTGTAGCGCCACCTATGGGTAATGGTGGGCCATTTGTGGTGTGGTAGTTACTCTTGGTCTATACTATCAATGTTTCAGGATTTTTATAACTTTTTACCATTGCATACAAAATCGGAAATGCAATACCAACAAGATCCACATGGGCTTTTGTTAAAGTGTTTCTCGGCCTACACTATCAATGTTTCAGGATTTGAGACCTTTTTACCATTGCATACAAAATCGGAAATGCAATACCATCAAGAGCCACATGGGCCTTTGCTAAAGACCAAGGAATGAGTGGGGGCTTGGTCAGCCCACACTCTCCTGAAATGTTGCGTGTGCGTCTTGGCCGCGCGTGTGTCAAGGGAAGGCTGAGTGTGTGTGAGATTTTGGAGCACGCGCGGGGAGGAGCAAGGGAGACATTCATTGGAAATTTGCCTAGAAATTAGCCAAGCAAGCATGTTTCAAATATTCACCAAAAATCGACCTTTCATCTTACAGTCAACTTTTTCACAGATTTGTGTTATGAACATTCTCAAGAGTTTTCATATGAACTTGTGATTGAATCAGAGTATCAGTTTTTGAATGGCTGATGTGTAAAGCATAATTTTAGCGTTAGCGATAAGTTCAATTTGCTTTATATCAATCATTTTTTGAGATATGAATTTGCCTTTGCACATGGTAACATGTTGTAGTGTCTTCCTCCGATCTACCAAGTTTAGTGTTGATATCTCAAAGATTTGCTGAGACATGACTTCACATCCTGTTTTGCGGCTTTTCTGATGAATTTGATTGGCTGTACCGGACAGACGGTTATGAGGATCAAAATTCCTTTGATAACTTTTGTGAGGCTTGGTCTGAAGATCATCTCTGGTGATTTTGAAGAAGATATGACAAAAATTGTAGGAGGAGTAGGCTTTCAAAGGTTTTTGATAAAACCGGAAATGGCGGGAAATCTATATAACCGGAAATTAACGCCATGGTGTGCGTTGAACTCGGCTTGATCCAGGGAATCCAATGGTACCTCATTTTTGAAAATGAGTCATACGGTTCAAAAGTTGCGTGTGTAAACACAAGTCCAACTTTGACCCATTGGTGGCGCTAGAGTGGTCTAATGGGAGACATGAAACTTGGTGTAGGTATAGAAGAAACTGTCCTTAATGAGTGTGCCAAATTTCACAAAAAGTTGTCGATGGGGTCTAGGGGCTGCCATTGACTCCCATGGTACAAGAATTACAAATAATAAAACCACCAATAACAATAGGTTTCCTCCTTACGGAGGAATCCTAAATATAACTGCAAGCAGTAATGGCGGATTCCTCCAAACATTGCGACCATTGAACATTTTTTATTCTTGACAAATTGTAACTGTTAGAAAAATCAATGCTGCAGACTTACCAAGGGGATACCAAATCTGACCAATTCCAAATATAGCTGCAAACAGCAATGAGGTGGCCAAGCAGTCAAATAACCCAGAAAACATTTTAGACATCCTCAGAAGAGGGTAACAAGTACACGCAGCAAGTTTGGTGTGAATCCATCAAAGATTTGCTGAGATACAACCCAACTTCCTGTTTGCTGGCTTAACGGCACATTTTGATTGCCTGTACCGGAAAAACGGGTTCGAAAATCAGAAAACCATGTGTTAGCTTTTGTGAGGCTTGGTCTGAAGATAATCTCTACTAAATTTGGTGAAGATTTGACAACATGTGTAGGAGGAGTACAGAAAAAACGTTTTTCATTGAATTCAAAATGGCGGCCGCATAAATTCGGCTATTATCACAAATTATTATGAGTCACACACGGAATGTCCCAAGATATCATGAGACAAAGGAATCACTCAATAAAGGCAAACAAATCAATAGTTATTGGCCAAAACACATTTTTACTTCCTGCGGCCACGCCCAGTGATCACATGACACCAAATTGTCTAGATATCCTCAGAAGAGGGTTCTGAGTCATCATACCAAGTTTGGTGTTGATATCTTGAAGATTTGCTGAGATATGACTTCACTTCCTGTTTGGCTGCTTTTCTGCTGAATTTGATTGGCTGTACCGGACAAACGGTTGTGAGGATCACAATTCTAATCGATAACTTTTGTGAGGCTTGGTCTGAAGATCATCTCTGGTCATTTTGAAGAAGTTTTGACAAAAATTGTAGGAGGAGTAGGCTTTCAAAGGTTTTTGATAAAACCGGAAATAGCGGAAAATCTATATAACCGGAAATTGACGTCATAGGGTGCGTTGAACTCGGCTTGATCCAGGGAATCCAATGGTACCTCATTTGTGAAAATCGGTCATACGGTTCAAAAGTTGCGTGTGTAAACACAAGTCCAACTTTGACCCGTTGGTGGCGCTAGTGTGGTCAAATGGGAGACATGAAACTTGGTGTAAGTATAGAAGTAACTGTCCTTAATGAGTGTGCCAAATTTTACAAAAAGTTGTCGAAGGGGTCTAGGGGCTGCCATTGACTCCCATGGCACTAGAATTAAAAAAAAAAGAATAAAACTAACAATAAATATAACTGCAAGCAGTAATGGCGGATTCCTCCAAACACTGCGAACCATTGAAAAATGTTTATTTTTGACAAATTGTAACTGTATAGAAAAATGTATGCTGCAGAATTACCAATGGCATACCAAATCTGAAATGCAATACCATCAAGATCCACAAGGGCCTTTATTTCAAGCCAGTAAGTGAAGGAAGGGGGCTTGGTGAGCTTATCCATTCCAGAAAGCCTTGTATCTTTATGCATTAAGGCGTGGCCTGTAGCGCCACCTATGGTGGACCATTTGTGGTGTGGTAGTTACTCTTGGCCTATACTATTAATGTTTCAGGATTTTAAAAACTTTTTACCATTGCATATAAAATCGGAAATGCAATACCAACAGGATCCACATGGGCTTTGGGTAAAGTGTGGTAGTTACTCTTGGCCTGTACTGTCAATGTGTCAGGATTTGGAGACCTTTTTACTATTGCATACAAAGTAGGAAATGCAATGACACCAAGGTCCTCAAGGGCCTATGCTGATATTCAAGGAATGAGTGGGGGCTTGGTCAGCCCACACAGTCCTGATATGTTGCGTGTGTGTCTTGCCAAGCCCGCGCGTGTCAAGGGAAGAATGAGTGTCTGAGAATTTGGAGTATGCGCGGGGAGGAGCAGGGGACACATTTCATTGTAAATTTCCCTAGAAATTTGCCAAGCATGCATGTTTCAAAGATTCACCAAAAATCGACCTTTCATCTTAGAGTCAACTTTTTCTCAGATTTGTGTACTAAACATTCTCAAGAGTCTTCATATGAACTTGTTTGACTGGCTTACATGTAAAGCATTGCGAACCATTGAAAAATGTATATTCTTGACAAATTGTAACTGTATAGAAAAATCAATGCTGCAGAATTTCCAATGGGATACCAAATCTGAAATGCAATAACATCAACATCCACAAGGGCCTTTATTTCAAGCCAAGAAGTGAAGCGCTTTAATCTTCACAAGAAGTGAAGTGCTTTGTGCTTTAGGGCGTGGCCTGTAGCGACACCTATTGGTAATGGTGGGCCATTTGTGGTGTGGTAGTTACTCTTGGCCTATACTATCAATGTTTCAGGATGTTTTTAACTTTTTACCATTGCATACAAAATCGGAAATGCAATACCAACAAGATCCACATGGGCTTTTGTTAAAGTGTTGTTGTTACTCTTGGCCTTTACTATCAATGTTTCAGGATTTGGAGAACTTTTTACCATGGCAAACAAAATCTGAAATGCAATACCATCAAGATCCACATGGCCTTTGCAAAAGACCAAGGAACACTCTCCTGAAATGTTGCGTGTGCGTCTTGCCAAGCCCGCGCGTGTGTCAAGGGAAGACCTATGGGTAATAGTGGGCCATTTGTGGTGTGGTAGTTACTCTTGGTCTATACTATCAATGTTTCAGGATTTTTATAACTTTTTACCATTGTATACAAAATCGGAAAAGCAATACCAACAAGATCCACATGGGCTTTTTGTTAAAGTGTTTCTTTGCCTATACTATCTATGTTCAGGATTTTGAGACCTTTTTACCATTGCATACAAAATCGGAAATGCAATACCATCAAGAGCCACATGGGCCTTTTTTTCAAGCCAATAAGTGAAGGGAGGGGGCTTGGTGAGCCTATCCATTCCAGAAAGCCTTGTATATTTGTGCTTTTTGGCGTGGCCTGTAGCGCCACCTATGGGTAATGGTGGGCCATTTGTGGTGTGGTAGTTACTCTTGGTCTATACTATCAATGTTTCAGGATTTTAAAAACTTACCATCAAGAGCCACATGGGCCTTTGCTAAAGACCAAGGAATGAGTGGGGGCTTGGTCAGCCCACACTCTCCTGAAATGTTGCGTGTGCGTCTTGGCCGCGCGTGTGTCAAGGGAAGGCTGAGTGTGTGTGAGATTTTGGAGCACGCGCGGGGAGGAGCAAGGGAGACATTCATTGGAAATTTGCCTAGAAATTAGCCAAGCAAGCATGTTTCAAATATTCACCAAAAATCGACCTTTCATCTTACAGTCAACTTTTTCACAGATTTGTGTTATGAACATTCTCAAGAGTTTTCATATGAACTTGTGATTGAATCAGAGTATCAGTTTTTGAATGGCTGATGTGTAAAGCATAATTTTAGCGTTAGCGATAAGTTCAATTTGCTTTATATCAATCATTTTTTGAGATATGAATTTGCCTTTGCACATGGTAACATGTTGTAGTGTCTTCCTCCGATCTACCAAGTTTAGTGTTGATATCTCAAAGATTTGCTGAGACATGACTTCACATCCTGTTTGGCGGCTTTTCTGATGAATTTGATTGGCTGTACCGGACAGACGGTTATGAGGATCAAAATTCCTTTGATAACTTTTGTGAGGCTTGGTCTGAAGATCATCTCTGGTGATTTTGAAGAAGATATGACAAAAATTGTAGGAGGAGTAGGCTTTCAAAGGTTTTTGATAAAACCGGAAATGGCGGGAAATCTATATAACCGGAAATTAACGCCATGGTGTGCGTTGAACTCGGCTTGATCCAGGGAATCCAATGGTACCTCATTTTTGAAAATGAGTCATACGGTTCAAAAGTTGCGTGTGTAAACACAAGTCCAACTTTGACCCATTGGTGGCGCTAGAGTGGTCTAATGGGAGACATGAAACTTGGTGTAGGTATAGAAGAAACTGTCCTTAATGAGTGTGCCAAATTTCACAAAAAGTTGTCGATGGGGTCTAGGGGCTGCCATTGACTCCCATGGTACAAGAATTACAAAATATAACTGCAAGCAGTAATGGCGGATTCCTCCAAACACTGCGAACCATTGAAAAATGTTTATTCTTGACAAATTGTAACTGTATAGAAAAATGTATGCTGCAGAATTACCAATGGCATACCAAATCTGAAATGCAATACCATCAAGATCCACAAGGGCCTTTATTTCAAGCCAGTAAGTGTAGGAAGGGGGCTTGGTGAGCTTATCCATTCCAGAAAGCCTTGTATCTTTATGCATTAAGGCGTGGCCTCTAGCGCCACCTATGGGTAATGGTGGGCCATTTGTGGTGTGGTAGTTACTCTTGGCCTATACTATTAATGTTTCAGGATTTTAAAAACTTTTTACCATTGCATATAAAATCGGAAATGCAATACCAACAGGATCCACATGGGCTTTGGGTAAAGTGTGGTAGTTACTCTTGGCCTGTACTGTCAATGTGTCAGGATTTGGAGACCTTTTTACTATTGCATACAAAGTAGGAAATGCAATGACACCAAGGTCCTCAAGGGCCTATGCTGATATTCAAGGAATGAGTGGGGGCTTGGTCAGCCCACACAGTCCTGATATGTTGCGTGTGTGTCTTGCCAAGCCCGCGCGTGTCAAGGGAAGAATGAGTGTGTGAGAATTTGGAGCATGCGCGAGGAGGAGCAGGGGACACATTTCATTGTAAATTTCCCTAGAAATTAGCCAAGCATGCATGTTTCAAAGATTCACCAAAAATCGACCTTTCATCTTAGAGTCAACTTTTTCTCAGATTTGTGTACTAAACATTCTCAAGAGTCTTCATATGAACTTGTTTGACTGGCTTACGTGTAAAGCATTGCGAACCATTGAAAAATGTATATTCTTGACAAATTGTAACTGTATAGAAAAATCAATGCTGCAGAATTTCCAATGGGATACCAAATCTGAAATGCAATAACATCAAGATCCACAAGGGCCTTTATTTCAAGCCAAGAAGTGAAGTGCTTTAATCTTCACAAGAAGTGAAGTGCTTTGTGCTTTAAGGCGTGGCCTGTAGCGACACCTATTGGTAATGGTGGGCCATTTGTGGTGTGGTAGTTACTCTTGGCCTATACTATCAATGTTTCAGGATGTTTTTAACTTTTTACCATTGCATACAAAATCGGAAAAATATACCAACAATATCCACATGGGCTTTTGTTAAAGTGTTGTTGTTACTGTTGGCCTTTACTATCAATGTTTCAGGATTTGGAGAACTTTTTACCATGGCAAACAAAATCTGAAATGCAATACCATCAAGATCCACAAGGCCTTTGCAAAAGACCAAGGAATGAGTGGGGGCTTGGTAAGCCCACACTCTCCTGAAATGTTGCGTGTGCGTCTTGCCAAGCCCGCGCGTGTGTCAAGGGAAGACCTATGGGTAATAGTGGGTCATTTGTGGTGTGGTAGTTACTCTTGGTCTATACTATCAATGTTTCAGGATTTTTATAACCTTTTACCATTGTATACAAAATCGGAAAAGCAATACCAACAAGATCCACATGGGCTTTTTGTTAAACTGTTTCTTTGCCTATACTATCTATGTTTCAGGATTTTGAGACCTTTTTACCATTGCATACAAAATCGAAAATGCAATACCATCAAGATCCACATGGGCCTTTTTTCAAGCCAATACGTGAAGGGAGGGGGCTTGGTGAACCTATCCATTCCAGAAAGCCTTGTATATTTGTGCTTTTGGGCGTGGCCTATAGCGCCACCTATGGGTAATGGTGGGCCATTTGAGGTGTGGTATTTACTCTTGGTCTATACTATCAATGTTTCAGGATTTGAGACCTTTTTACCATTGCATACAAAATCGGAAATGCAATACCATCAAGAGCCACATGGGCCTTTGCTAAAGACCAAGGAATGAGTGGGGGCTTGGTCAGCCCACACTCTCCTGAAATGTTGCGTGTGCGTCTTGGCCGCGCGTGTGTCAAGGGAAGGCTGAGTGTGTGTGAGATTTTGGAGCACGCGCGGGGAGGAGCAGGGGAGACATTCATTGGAAATTTGCCTAGAAATTAGCCAAGCAAGCATGTTTCAAATATTCACCAAAAATCGACCTTTCATCTTACAGTCAACTTTTTCACAGATTTGTGTTATGAACATTCTCAAGAGTCTTCATATGAACTTGTGATTGAATCAGAGTATCAGTTTTTGACTGGCTGATGTGCAAAGCATTATTTTAGCGTTAGCGATAAGTTCAATTTGATTTATATCAATCATTTTTAGAGATATGAATTTGCCTTTGCACATGGTAATATGTTGTAGTGTCTTCCTCCGATCTACCAAGTTTAGTGTTGATATCTCAAAGATTTGCTGAGACATGACTTCACATCCTGTTTGGCGGCTTTTCTGATGAATTTGATTGGCTGTACCGGACAGACGGTTATGAGGATCAAAATTCCTTTGATAACTTTTGTGAGGCTTGGTTTGAAGATCATCTCTGGTGATTTTGAAGAATATATGACAAAAATTGTAGGAGGAGTAGGCTTTCAAAGGTTTTTGATAAAACCGGAAATGGCGGGAAATCTATATAACCGGAAATTAACGCCATGGTGTGCGTTGAACTCGGCTTGATCCAGGGAATCCAATGGTACCTCATTTTTGAAAATGAGTCATACGGTTCAAAAGTTGCGTGTGTAAACACAAGTCCAACTTTGACCCATTGGTGGCGCTAGAGTGGTCTAATGGGAGACATGAAACTTGGTGTAGGTATAGAAGAAACTGTCCTTAATGAGTGTGCCAAATTTCACAAAAAGTTGTCGATGGGGTCTAGGGGCTGCCATTGACTCCCATGGTACAAGAATTACAAATAATAAAACCACCAATAACAATAGGTTTCCTCCTTACGGAGGAATCCTAATAATAAAACCACCAATAACAATAGGTTTCCTCCTTACGGAGGAATCCTAAATATAGCTGCAAGCAGCAATGGAGGGGCCAAGCAGTCCAGAGCAGGACATGGCCTCCATAGCACTTGCGCAACAATTAAGTCACAATAACCTGTTGCACTCATGCAACACACCAAGTTTGGTTGAAATATCTGTTTGCGTTCCAAAGTACTGAGTGTTTAAAGTGTTTTTTTCCGGTGTAACACCACAGGCCTCCTCTGATCCTCTTGGGAACGATGGAACCCAAGTTCGGTGACAATCGCTAAAATGGTTGCTGAGTTACGCTCTAACGTGTCTTTTGTGGCTTCGCCGCCGCCTTTGATCGGCTCTACCGAACAAACGGTTTCGAAAATTTGAAAATCCATCAGACACCTTTGTGAAGCTTGGTCTGAAGATCATCTGTGCCAAATTTAGTAAACATTGGACAAAATTTGGGGCGTGTAAAAGGTTTTTACACTTTTCCATGAAATCCAAAATGGCGGCCGCGTCAATTCGGTTGTTATGAAATATTATCGATGGTCAAGCTTGATATCTCACAAGACATCAAGAGACAAAGAAATTACTTTATTAAGGTAAATACTTCAACAGTTATTAGCCAAAACACGTTTATGCTTCCGGCCACGCCCCCTTTTAGTCACATGACACCATTTTTGGAGGACATCCTTAGAATAAAGTTCAGAGTAAGCGTACCAACTTTGGTGTCACTGCCTCAAAGAACTGCTGAGATATCGCTTCACTTCCTGTTTAGCGGCTTATCTGCAGAATTTGATTGGCTGTACCGGACAAACGGTTTTGAAAATCAAATATCCTTCGATAACTTTTGTGAGGCTTGGTCTGAAGATCATATCTGGTAATTGTGAAGAATATTTGAAAAAATTTGTAGGAGGAGTAGGCTTTTAAAGGTTTTTGATAAAACCGGAAATAGCGGAAAACCTATATAACCGGAAATTGACGCCATGGTGTGCATTGCACTCGGCTTGATCCAGGGAATCCAATGGTACCTCATTTTTGAAAATGGGACATACGGTTCAAAAGTTGCGTGTGTAAACACAACTCCAACTTTGACCCGTTGGTGGCGCTAGAGTGCCAAAGTATGGGACATGAAACTTTGTGACTTGGACCGGGGGACTGTCCCTAATGAGTGTGCCAAATTTCACAACTTTCGACCAAGCGCTTCTAGGGCCTGCCATAGACACCCAGTCTTAAGAATAATAATAAATATAACTGCAAGCAGTAATGGCGGATTCCTCCAAACACTGCGAACCATTGAAAAATGTTTATTTTTGACAAATTGTAACTGTATAGAAAAATGTATGCTGCAGAATTACCAATGGCATACCAAATCTGAAATGCAATACCATCAAGATCCACAAGGGCCTTTATTTCAAGCCAGTAAGTGAAGGAAGGGGGCTTGGTGAGCTTATCCATTCCAGAAAGCCTTGTATCCTTATGCATTAAGGCGTGGCCTGTAGCGCCACCTATGGGTAATGGTGGACCATTTGTGGTGTGGTAGTTACTCTTGGCCTATACTATTAATGTTTCAGGATTTTAAAAACTTTTTACCATTGCATATAAAATCGGAAATGCAATACCAACAGGATCCACATGGGCTTTGGGTAAAGTGTGGTAGTTACTCTTGGCCTGTACTGTCAATGTGTCAGGATTTGGAGACCTTTTTACTATTGCATACAAAGTAGGAAATGCAATGACACCAAGGTCCTCAAGGGCCTATGCTGATATTCAAGGAATGAGTGGGGGCTTGGTCAGCCCACACAGTCCTGATATGTTGCGTGTGTGTCTTGCCAAGCCCGCGCGTGTCAAGGGAAGAATGAGTGTCTGAGAATTTGGAGCATGCGCGGGGAGGAGCAGGGGACACATTTCATTGTAAATTTCCCTAGAAATTAGCCAAGCATGCATGTTTCAAAGATTCACCAAAAATCGACCTTTAATCTTAGAGTCAACTTTTTCTCAGATTTGTGTACTAAACATTCTCAAGAGTCTTCATATGAACTTGTTTGACTGGCTTACGTGTAAAGCATTGCGAACCATTGAAAAATGTATATTCTTGACAAATTGTAACTGTATAGAAAAATCAATGCTGCAGAATTTCCAATGGGATACCAAATCTGAAATGCAATAACATCAACATCCACAAGGGCCTTTATTTCAAGCCAAGAAGTGAAGCGCTTTAATCTTCACAAGAAGTGAAGTGCTTTGTGCTTTAGGGCGTGGCCTGTAGCGACACCTATTGGTAATGGTGGGCCATTTGTGGTGTGGTAGTTACTCTTGGCCTATACTATCAATGTTTCAGGATGTTTTTAACTTTTTACCATTGCATACAAAATCGGAAATGCAATACCAACAAGATCCACATGGGCTTTTGTTAAAGTGTTGTTGTTACTCTTGGCCTTTACTATCAATGTTTCAGGATTTGGATAACTTTTTACCATGGCAAACAAAATCTGAAATGCAATACCATCAAGATCCACATGGCCTTTGCAAAAGACCAAGGAACACTCTCCTGAAATGTTGCGTGTGCGTCTTGCCAAGCCCGCGCGTGTGTCAAGGGAAGACCTATGGGTAATAGTGGGCCATTTGTGGTGTGGTAGTTACTCTTGGTCTATACTATCAATGTTTCAGGATTTTTATAACTTTTTACCATTGTATACAAAATCGGAAAAGCAATACAAACAAGATCCACATGGGCTTTTTGTTAAAGTGTTTCTTTGCCTATACTATCTATGTTTCAGGATTTTGAGACCTTTTTACCATTGCATACAAAATCGGAAATGCAATACCAACAAGATCCACATGGGCTTTTGTTAAAGTGTTGTTGTTACTCTTGGCCTTTACTATCAATGTTTCAGGATTTGGATAACTTTTTACCATGGCAAACAAAATCTGAAATGCAATACCATCAAGATCCACATGGCCTTTGCAAAAGACCAAGGAACACTCTCCTGAAATGTTGCGTGTGCGTCTTGCCAAGCCCGCGCGTGTGTCAAGGGAAGACCTATGGGTAATAGTGGGCCATTTGTGGTGTGGTAGTTACTCTTGGTCTATACTATCAATGTTTCAGGATTTTTATAACTTTTTACCATTGTATACAAAATCGGAAAAGCAATACCAACAAGATCCACATGGGCTTTTTGTTAAAGTGTTTCTTTGCCTATACTATCTATGTTTCAGGATTTTGAGACCTTTTTACCATTGCATACAAAATCGGAAATGCAATACCATCAAGAGCCACATGGGCCTTTTTTTCAAGCCAATAAGTGAAGGGAGGGGGCTTGGTGAGCCTATCCATTCCAGAAAGCCTTGTATATTTGTGCTTTTTGGCGTGGCCTGTAGCGCCACCTATGGGTAATGGTGGGCCATTTGTGGTGTGGTAGTTACTCTTGGTCTATACTATCAATGTTTCAGGATTTTTATAACTTTTTACCATTGCATACAAAATCGGAAATGCAATACCAACAAGATCCACATGGGCTTTTGTTAAAGTGTTTCTCGGCCTACACTATCAATGTTTCAGGATTTGAGACCTTTTTACCATTGCATACAAAATCGGAAATGCAATACCATCAAGAGCCACATGGGCCTTTGCTAAAGACCAAGGAATGAGTGGGGGCTTGGTCAGCCCACACTCTCCTGAAATGTTGCGTGTGCGTCTTGGCCGCGCGTGTGTCAAGGTAAGGCTGAGTGTGTGTGAGATTTTGGAGCACGCGCGGGGAGGAGCAAGGGAGACATTCATTGGAAATTTGCCTAGAAATTAGCCAAGCAAGCATGTTTCAAATATTCACCAAAAATCGACCTTTCATCTTACAGTCAACTTTTTCACAGATTTGTGTTATGAACATTCTCAAGAGTTTTCATATGAACTTGTGATTGAATCAGAGTATCAGTTTTTGAATGGCTGATGTGTAAAGCATAATTTTAGCGTTAGCGATAAGTTCAATTTGCTTTATATCAATCATTTTTTGAGATATGAATTTGCCTTTGCACATGGTAACATGTTGTAGTGTCTTCCTCCGATCTACCAAGTTTAGTGTTGATATCTCAAAGATTTGCTGAGACATGACTTCACATCCTGTTTTGCGGCTTTTCTGATGAATTTGATTGGCTGTACCGGACAGACGGTTATGAGGATCAAAATTCCTTTGATAACTTTTGTGAGGCTTGGTCTGAAGATCATCTCTGGTGATTTTGAAGAAGATATGACAAAAATTGTAGGAGGAGTAGGCTTTCAAAGGTTTTTGATAAAACCGGAAATGGCGGGAAATCTATATAACCGGAAATTAACGCCATGGTGTGCGTTGAACTCGGCTTGATCCAGGGAATCCAATGGTACCTCATTTTTGAAAATGAGTCATACGGTTCAAAAGTTGCGTGTGTAAACACAAGTCCAACTTTGACCCATTGGTGGCGCTAGAGTGGTCTAATGGGAGACATGAAACTTGGTGTAGGTATAGAAGAAACTGTCCTTAATGAGTGTGCCAAATTTCACAAAAAGTTGTCGATGGGGTCTAGGGGCTGCCATTGACTCCCATGGTACAAGAATTACAAATAATAAAACCACCAATAACAATAGGTTTCCTCCTTACGGAGGAATCCTAATAATAAATATAACTGCAAGCAGTAATGGCGGATTCCTCCAAACACTGCGAACCATTGAAAAATGTTTATTTTTGACAAATTGTAACTGTATAGAAAAATGTATGCTGCAGAATTACCAATGGCATACCAAATCTGAAATGCAATACCATCAAGATCCACAAGGGCCTTTATTTCAAGCCAGTAAGTGAAGGAAGGGGGCTTGGTGAGCTTATCCATTCCAGAAAGCCTTGTATCTTTATGCATTAAGGCGTGGCCTGTAGCGCCACCTATGGGTAATGGTGGGCCATTTGTGGTGTGGTAGTTACTCTTGGCCTATACTATTAATGTTTCAGGATTTTAAAAACTTTTTACCATTGCATATAAAATCGGAAATGCAATACCAACAGGATCCACATGGGCTTTGGGTAAAGTGTGGTAGTTACTCTTGGCCTGTACTGTCAATGTGTCAGGATTTGGAGACCTTTTTACTATTGCATACAAAGTAGGAAATGCAATGACACCAAGGTCCTCAAGGGCCTATGCTGATATTCAAGGAATGAGTGGGGGCTTGGTCAGCCCACACAGTCCTGATATGTTGCGTGTGTGTCTTGCCAAGCCCGCGCGTGTCAAGGGAAGAATGAGTGTCTGAGAATTTGGAGCATGCGCGGGGAGGAGCAGGGGACACATTTCATTGTAAATTTCCCTAGAAATTAGCCAAGCATGCATGTTTCAAAGATTCACCAAAAATCGACCTTTCATCTTAGAGTCAACTTTTTCTCAGATTTGTGTACTAAACATTCTCAAGAGTCTTCATATGAACTTGTTTGACTGGCTTACGTGTAAAGCATTGCGAACCATTGAAAAATGTATATTCTTGACAAATTGTAACTGTATAGAAAAATCAATGCTGCAGAATTTCCAATGGGATACCAAATCTGAAATGCAATAACATCAAGATCCACAAGGGCCTTTATTTCAAGCCAAGAAGTGAAGCGCTTTAATCTTCACAAGAAGTGAAGTGCTTTGTGCTTTAGGGCGTGGCCTGTAGCGACACCTATTGGTAATGGTGGGCCATTTGTGGTGTGGTAGTTACTCTTGGCCTATACTATCAATGTTTCAGGATGTTTTTAACTTTTTACCATTGCATACAAAATTGGAAATGCAATACCAACAAGATCCACATGGGCTTTTGTTAAAGTGTTGTTGTTACTCTTGGCCTTTACTATCAATGTTTCAGGATTTGGAGAACTTTTTACCATGGCAAACAAAATCTGAAATGCAATACCATCAAGATCCACATGGCCTTTGCAAAAGACCAAGGAACACTCTCCTGAAATGTTGCGTGTGCGTCTTGCCAAGCCCGCGCGTGTGTCAAGGGAAGACCTATGGGTAATAGTGGGCCATTTGTGGTGTGGTAGTTACTCTTGGTCTATACTATCAATGTTTCAGGATTTTTATAACTTTTTACCATTGTATACAAAATCGGAAAAGCAATACCAACAAGATCCACATGGGCTTTTTGTTAAAGTGTTTCTTTGCCTATACTATCTATGTTTCAGGATTTTGAGACCTTTTTACCATTGCATACAAAATCGGAAATGCAATACCATCAAGAGCCACATGGGCCTTTTTTTCAAGCCAATAAGTGAAGGGAGGGGGCTTGGTGAGCCTATCCATTCCAGAAAGCCTTGTATATTTGTGCTTTTTGGCGTGGCCTGTAGCGCCACCTATGGGTAATGGTGGGCCATTTGTGGTGTGGTAGTTACTCTTGGTCTATACTATCAATGTTTCAGGATTTTTATAACTTTTTACCATTGCATACAAAATCGGAAATGCAATACCAACAAGATCCACATGGGCTTTTGTTAAAGTGTTTCTCGGCCTACACTATCAATGTTTCAGGATTTGAGACCTTTTTACCATTGCATACAAAATCGGAAATGCAATACCATCAAGAGCCACATGGGCCTTTGCTAAAGACCAAGGAATGAGTGGGGGCTGACCAAGCCCCCACTCTCCTGAAATGTTGCGTGTGCGTCTTGGCCGCGCGTGTGTCAAGGGAAGGCTGAGTGTGTGTGAGATTTTGGAGCACGCGCGGGGAGGAGCAAGGGAGACATTCATTGGAAATTTGCCTAGAAATTAGCCAAGCAAGCATGTTTCAAATATTCACCAAAAATCGACCTTTCATCTTACAGTCAACTTTTTCACAGATTTGTGTTATGAACATTCTCAAGAGTTTTCATATGAACTTGTGATTGAATCAGAGTATCAGTTTTTGAATGGCTGATGTGTAAAGCATAATTTTAGCGTTAGCGATAAGTTCAATTTGCTTTATATCAATCATTTTTTGAGATATGAATTTGCCTTTGCACATGGTAACATGTTGTAGTGTCTTCCTCCGATCTACCAAGTTTAGTGTTGATATCTCAAAGATTTGCTGAGACATGACTTCACATCCTGTTTGGCGGCTTTTCTGATGAATTTGATTGGCTGTACCGGACAGACGGTTATGAGGATCAAAATTCCTTTGATAACTTTTGTGAGGCTTGGTCTGAAGATCATCTCTGGTGATTTTGAAGAAGATATGACAAAAATTGTAGGAGGAGTAGGCTTTCAAAGGTTTTTGATAAAACCGGAAATGGCGGGAAATCTATATAACCGGAAATTAACGCCATGGTGTGCGTTGAACTCGGCTTGATCCAGGGAATCCAATGGTACCTCATTTTTGAAAATGAGTCATACGGTTCAAAAGTTGCGTGTGTAAACACAAGTCCAACTTTGACCCATTGGTGGCGCTAGAGTGGTCTAATGGGAGACATGAAACTTGGTGTAGGTATAGAAGAAACTGTCCTTAATGAGTGTGCCAAATTTCACAAAAAGTTGTCGATGGGGTCTAGGGGCTGCCATTGACTCCCATGGTACAAGAATTACAAATAATAAAACCACCAATAACAATAGGTTTCCTCCTTACGGAGGAATCCTAATAACTGCAAGCAGTAATGGCGGATTCCTCCAAACACTGCGAACCATTGAAAAATGTTTATTCTTGACAAATTGTAACTGTATAGAAAAATGTATGCTGCAGAATTACCAATGGCATACCAAATCTGAAATGCAATACCATCAAGATCCACAAGGGCCTTAATTTCAAGCCAGTAAGTGAAGGAAGGGGGCTTGGTGAGCTTATCCATTCCAGAAAGCCTTGTATCTTTATGCATTAAGGCGTGGCCTGTAGCGCCACCTATGGGTAATGGTGGGCCATTTGTGGTGTGGTAGTTACTGTTGGCCTATACTATTAATGTTTCAGGATTTTAAAAACTTTTTACCATTGCATATAAAATCGGAAATGCAATACCAACAGGATCCACATGGGCTTTGGGTAAAGTGTGGTAGTTACTCTTGGCCTGTACTGTCAATGTGTCAGGATCTGGAGACCTTTTTACTATTTCATACAAAGTAGGAAATGCAATGACACCAAGGTCCTCAAGGGCCTATGCTGATATTCAAGGAATGAGTGGGGGCTTGGTCAGCCCACACAGTCCTGATATATTGCGTGTGTGTCTTGCCAAGCCCGCGCGTGTCAAGGGAAGAGTGAGTGTGTGAGAATTTGGAGCATGCGCGGGGAGGAGCGGGGGACACATTTCATTGTAAATTTCCCTAGAAATTAGCCAAGCATGCATGTTTCAAAGATTCACCAAAAATCGACCTTTCATCTTAGAGTCAACTTTTTCTCAGATTTGTGTACTAAACATTCTCAAGAGTCTTCATATGAACTTGTTTGACTGGCTTACGTGTAAAGCATTGCGAACCATTGAAAAATGTATATTCTTGACAAATTGTAACTGTATAGAAAAATCAATGCTGCAGAATTTCCAATGGGATACCAAATCTGAAATGCAATAACATCAACATCCACAAGGGCCTTTATTTCAAGCCAAGAAGTGAAGCGCTTTAATCTTCACAAGAAGTGAAGTGCTTTGTGCTTTAGGGCGTGGCCTGTAGCGACACCTATTGGTAATGGTGGGCCATTTGTGGTGTGGTAGTTACTCTTGGCCTATACTATCAATGTTTCAGGATGTTTTTAACTTTTTACCATTGCATACAAAATCGGAAATGCAATACCAACAAGATCCACATGGGCTTTTGTTAAAGTGTTGTTGTTACTGTTGGCCTTTACTATCAATGTTTCAGGATTTGGATAACTTTTTACCATGGCAAACAAAATCTGAAATGCAATACCATCAAGATCCACATGGCCTTTGCAAAAGACCAAGGAACACTCTCCTGAAATGTTGCGTGTGCGTCTTGCCAAGCCCGCGCGTGTGTCAAGGGAAGACCTATGGGTAATAGTGGGCCATTTGTGGTGTGGTAGTTACTCTTGGTCTATACTATCAATGTTTCAGGATTTTTATAACTTTTTACCATTGTATACAAAATCGGAAAAGCAATACCAACAAGATCCACATGGGCTTTTTGTTAAAGTGTTTCTTTGCCTATACTATCTATGTTTCAGGATTTTGAGACCTTTTTACCATTGCATACAAAATCGGAAATGCAATACCATCAAGAGCCACATGGGCCTTTTTTTCAAGCCAATAAGTGAAGGGAGGGGGCTTGGTGAGCCTATCCATTCCAGAAAGCCTTGTATATTTGTGCTTTTTGGCGTGGCCTGTAGCGCCACCTATGGGTAATGGTGGGCCATTTGTGGTGTGGTAGTTACTCTTGGTCTATACTATCAATGTTTCAGGATTTTTATAACTTTTTACCATTGCATACAAAATCGGAAATGCAATACCAACAAGATCCACATGGGCTTTTGTTAAAGTGTTTCTCGGCCTACACTATCAATGTTTCAGGATTTGAGACCTTTTTACCATTGCATACAAAATCGGAAATGCAATACCATCAAGAGCCACATGGGCCTTTGCTAAAGACCAAGGAATGAGTGGGGGCTTGGTCAGCCCACACTCTCCTGAAATGTTGCGTGTGCGTCTTGGCCGCGCGTGTGTCAAGGGAAGGCTGAGTGTGTGTGAGATTTTGGAGCACGCGCGGGGAGGAGCAAGGGAGACATTCATTGGAAATTTGCCTAGAAATTAGCCAAGCAAGCATGTTTCAAATATTCACCAAAAATCGACCTTTCATCTTACAGTCAACTTTTTCACAGATTTGTGTTATGAACATTCTCAAGAGTTTTCATATGAACTTGTGATTGAATCAGAGTATCAGTTTTTGAATGGCTGATGTGTAAAGCATAATTTTAGCGTTAGCGATAAGTTCAATTTGCTTTATATCAATCATTTTTTGAGATATGAATTTGCCTTTGCACATGGTAACATGTTGTAGTGTCTTCCTCCGATCTACCAAGTTTAGTGTTGATATCTCAAAGATTTGCTGAGACATGACTTCACATCCTGTTTTGCGGCTTTTCTGATGAATTTGATTGGCTGTACCGGACAGACGGTTATGAGGATCAAAATTCCTTTGATAACTTTTGTGAGGCTTGGTCTGAAGATCATCTCTGGTGATTTTGAAGAAGATATGACAAAAATTGTAGGAGGAGTAGGCTTTCAAAGGTTTTTGATAAAACCGGAAATGGCGGGAAATCTATATAACCGGAAATTAACGCCATGGTGTGCGTTGAACTCGGCTTGATCCAGGGAATCCAATGGTACCTCATTTTTGAAAATGAGTCATACGGTTCAAAAGTTGCGTGTGTAAACACAAGTCCAACTTTGACCCATTGGTGGCGCTAGAGTGGTCTAATGGGAGACATGAAACTTGGTGTAGGTATAGAAGAAACTGTCCTTAATGAGTGTGCCAAATTTCACAAAAAGTTGTCGATGGGGTCTAGGGGCTGCCATTGACTCCCATGGTACAAGAATTACAAATAATAAAACCACCAATAACAATAGGTTTCCTCCTTACGGAGGAATCCTAATAATAATAATAATAATAATAATACTACCAATTACAATAGGTGCCTCGCAGCTTCGCTGCTTGGCCCCTAACAATAGGTTTCCTCCTTACGGAGGAATCCTAATAAAACTAACAATAACAATAGGTTTACTCCTTACGGAGGAATCCTAACAATAGATTTCCTCCTGACGGAGGAATCCTAAATATAACTGCAAGCAGCAATGGAGGGGCCAAGCAGTCCAGAGCAGGACATGGCCTCCATAGCACTTGCGCAACAATTAAGTCACAATAACCTGTTGCACTCATTGCAACACACCAAGTTTGGTTGAAATATCGGTTTGCGTTCCAAAGTACTGAGTGTTCAAACTGTTTTTTTACTGGTATAACACCACAGGCCTCCTCTGCCCCTCGTGGGAACGATGGAACCCAAGTTTGGTGACAATCGCACAAATGGTTGCTGAGTTACAGTCTCACGTGTCTTTTGCGGCTTCGCTGCTGCCTTTGATCGGCTCTACCGAACAAACGGTTTTGAAAATGTAAAATCCATCTTACACCTTTTTGAAGCTTGGTCTGAAGATCATCTGTGCCAAATTTTGTAAACATCGGACAAAATTTGGGGCGTGTAAAAGGTTTTTACACTTTTCCATTAAATCAAAAATGGCGGCCGCGTCAATTCGGTTGTTATGAAATATTATCGATGGTCAAGCTTGATAACTCATAAGACATCAACAGACAAAGAAATTACTTTATTAAGGTAAACACTTAAATAGTTATTAGCCAAAACACGTTTATTCTTCCGGCCACGCCCCCTTTTAGTCACATGACACAATATTTGGAGGACATCCTCAGAATAAGGTTCCGAGTAGGCATACCAAATTTGGTGTCACTGTCTCAAAGAACTGCTGAGATATTACTTCATTTCCTGTTTGGTGGCTTTCCTGATGACTTTGATTGGCTGTCACGGACAAACGGTTGTGGGGATCAAAATGCTCTACCATAACTTTTGTGCGGCTTAGTCTGAAGATCATCTCTGGTAATTTTTAAGAAGATTTGACAAAAATTGTAGGAGAAGTAGGCTTTCAAAGGTTTTTGATAAAACCGGAAATAGCGGACACTCTATATAAACGGAAATTGACGCCATGGTGTGCATTGAACTCGGCTTGATCCACGGAATCCAACGGTATCTCATTTTTGAAAATGGGTCATACGGTTCAAAAGTTGCGTGTGTAAACACAAGTCCAACTTTGACCCGTTGGTGGCGCTAGATTGCCCAAGTATGGGACATGAAACTTTGAATTTGAATTGGACCAAGGGACTGTCCCCAATGAGTGTGCCAAATTTCAAAACTTTCGACCATGCGCTTATGTGGGCTGCCATAGACACCCAGTCCTAAGAAGAATAATAATAATAATACTAACAATAACAATAGGTGCTTCGCTGCTTGGCCCCTAATAATAATAATAATAATACTAACAATAACAATAGGTGCCTCGCAGCTTCGCTGCTTGGCCCCTAAAAAGAACTAGAGAGCATACAATTTCCCCAGAAATTGTGAGGGTGTGCTTGCGGCTGCCCCAGCTGCCCATAGTCTTCTGGTGTTTACATATTTAAAAAAGCATTTAAGTGTATGACTGCAGTTCTGACCATTGTGTTCCCTTGATAATAAGTTTGTAAAAATTACATGCATCACTCAGATGGAGGAGAGGTGATACTGGTTGGTTGGAAGAGAAGGAGGCCAAATGTAGCTCATGAAGATGCAGCGCTAGGTAACTTATTAAATTGTAATCAGATAAACAACTTGTTGGTTGCCCAACAAGAGGAAGACACAGCATCTGCTTCTTCAACTCCTTAATCCTCTCAGGGCACCTGTTGCACCGGGTTAGAAAGACATCAGCATAATGTAGCTAATTTTACACAATACATTAAGGATTAAAAAATCAACACCCATCTTTGCTATATTTAAAAGGTCAATTGTAGGCTATGGGACGTTTAATATTACAGTTAGTCTAATTATGTGTAAGACCGTGTTTCTCAAGTGGTGGGTCCCAACTCCCGACCCAAGTGGATCGCAAGCTGGTGTAGGACTTATTGATTCATAAAACCATCTAAACTCCATATATTAATGTTTTCTGTTATTTAAAAGTAAGCTCAGACGTATGAATGGAAAAGGCATCTTTGTAAACCATCCTGGTCTGTTGTTATGTGTAAACCGAACATTTCACTTAGCTACTTGACTTTAAATAATCACTTTGTATTCTACCAAATACAACAAAGCTGACTAGACTAGCTACTTTTTTTTTTAGCTAACTGACTATCACTACGGCACTAGCTGGTGGCTGGACGATTTGTACAGTACCTCCCAGAAGAGGTCTGGAACGGAAGACTAACAAGGTAGCAAGTTAGCTGTAGCTAAGTCTAACACTGCAGATAGTAGCAGATGTGCTGGGGTAACAGCTAAAGCTAACTCCTCTGTGAAATAGCAGGCCACTGTTTCCGAAAGTAGATCTACTAGCTTAGCTCTAATAATATCAGCGTAGTAGCTATAGAGCTATCATATGTAGCTAGCTAGCTAGCTACATTTCACAAACGTGTTTCATATCACAATGTAAAACGAAAACATTTGGCAGACCGGTGTAAAAATTGACCTAATCTCTATGACTTAAATGTCATTGCAAGTTTTTAACATCTCGTGATATTTTCAGGCATTTACTCATATTGCATTCATTCATTAATAAAGAACCCCCTTTGAAGCTTATTTTAACAACGACGTACCAGCAGTAGCTATCTCAGATGGAATCGAGATTAAAATAGTACCATCTGCTAACTGAAAATATGCCCCCAAAAACGTGAATAAGCTTGACATTTAGTTAGGGGAAAATCACTCATTCATAAAAATGTCAGTGGTAGCGATCATTGTCAGTAACAAGCAAAATGCGATATAGCCCTGCTGTGTGGATAAGCTGCCCCGGTAAATTGTAGGCTACTACTACTTACTAGCCTGTCTTGGTAGCGATTGCGTTGGTTTAATTCGATTTAACTTTACTTCCGTTGTACGGTCTAGGCTTAAATGAATTATTTTCATGAACAGATTGACAAAGTTTAGGCTGTGGCGATGGAGTTCAGGTTAGTAGTCACTAGTCAGATAGGTTCACCTATTGAAAGACTTTTGAAGTAAGGGGTAGTGCCGAACATGAGCCGCCGTTTGACATCCTACGAGCTGTTAACAGCTGCAGTGTGGAGATGTTTTTTTTAGCTTACGCTACTAGCGTTCTTCTAGACTAGGCTACAGTACAGCGTTGCAGTGAGCTACACTGGTTTGAAACCACAGGTAATGATAATTTCACCAACAAATCGTTAAGTTGTAATCTAATATCATAATAAATCCTACAACGAAAATGTATTTGTGAGGAATGTTTATTTTAACGATTGAAAACAGATGCATCATAAACCGCAGTAAGATGTGTTGCCCGGGCAATAGAGGCTAATGTCATGATGCTAATGCTTCAGTGAAATTGTAGACTACCGTTTCCGAAGGTAGATGTACTTCCTTAATAATATTACCTTATATTGTACATTACACATCACAATTGTGTGTCATATCACAAAGTAAAATGAGCAAATAGTTATCACCAAGGCCTCTTTGTTTGTGGTGTTTCTGCAGCTGCCTTGCTGTAAAGAAGTTAGCCTAAGCCTAGCCATCTCCCAGAAGTTAACGAGCTGCTAAACTAATGTTCTGCTAGAGATAGTCACGCGAGTTTTTGTGACGTTAGTGAAGTTATTGGCGTCAGTGACTGGGACGTTAGTGACGTTAGTGGCGTCAGTGACTGTGGCTAGCAAGTTAGCCACCGTTAGCTTCACTTTTTGTCACAAAAACGTAATTTCTACTAAACCGTGCAACGGAACGTAAATCCCGATACAAGCAACTCAATCGCTACCAAGACGAAACTTTTGACACCTAGGTTGCCTATGTAGTCCAAATATTGACAAAGTTTTAGGGGTGGGAAAATAAATAAAAATAATATATATGTGAGATAACAATGGTTGTGCCCTTGCCGAAAGCAAAGCACACCCAATAAAACTAACAATAACAATAGGTTTCCTCCTTACGGAGGAATCCTAATAAAACTAACAATAACAATAGGTTTCCTCCTTACGGAGGACTTCTAAATATAACTGCAAGCAGTAATGGCGGATTCCTCCAAAAATTGCAAACCAGAAGGTATCGAGTACACGCAGCAAGTTTGGTGTGAATCCATCAAAGATTTGCTAAAATAAGACCCAACTTCCTGTTTGCTGGCTTAATGGCACATTTTGATTGCCTGTAGCGGGCAAACGGTTTAGAAAATAAAAAAACCCACGTCAAAGCTTTGGTGAGGCTTGGTCTGAAGATACTATCTGCCAAATTTGGTGAAGATTGGACAACATTTGTAGGAGGAGTAGAGAAAAAACGTTTTTCAATGAATTCTAAATGGCGGCCGCATCAATTCGGCTATTATCAGAAATTATTATGAGTCACACACGGGATGTCCCAAGATATCATGAGACAAAGGAATCACTTAATAAAGGCAAACAAATCAATAGTTATTGGCCAAAACACATTTTTGCTTCCTGCGGCCACGCCCAGTGATCACATGACACCAAATTGTGTGGACATCCTCAGAAGAGGGTTCCGAGTCATCATACCAAGTTTGGTGTTGATATCTTTAAGATTTGCTGAGATATGACTTCACTTCCTGTTTGGCTGCTTTTCTACTGAATTTGATTGACTGTACCGGACAAACGGTTGTGAGGATCACAATTCTAATCGATAACTTTTGTGAGGCTTGGTCTGAAGATCATCTCTGGTTATTTTGAAGAAGTTTTGACAAAAATTGTAGGAGGAGTAGGCTTTCAAAGGTTTTTTATAAAACCGGAAATAGCGGAAAATCTATATAACCGGAAATGGTATATAACCGACGCCATGGTGTGCGTTGAACTCGGCTTGATCCAGGGAATCCAATGGTACCTCATTTTGAAAATCGGTCATACGGTTCAAAAGTTACATGTGTAAACACAAGTCCAACTTTGACCCATTGGTGGCGCTAGAGTGGTCTAATGGGAGACATGAAACTTGGTTTAACTGTAGAAGTGACTGTCCTTAATGAGTGTGCCAAATTTCACAAAAGTTACCATATGGTTCTAGGGGCTGCCATTGACTTCCATGGTACAAGAATAAAAAAAAAAAAAAAAAATAAAAAAACTAACAATAACAATAGGTTTCCTCCTCACGGAGGAATCCTAATAAAACTAACAATAACAATAGGTTTCCTCCTTACGGAGGAATCCTAATAAATATAGCTGCAAGCAGCCATGAAGGGGCCAAGCAGCATTCGATATGGAAATTCAGTAGCTAAAGAAACAAATCATAAAACACAGTCATGTCATTTTGAGACAAAATGCACTGGCTAGCAGCGTTGTATCTACAAAGCACAATAAATCCACTTCTTCTTGACTATAAATCCCATGACAATGAAACGTTATTGTTACTATTACAACTATACTGCTAGACAGCTACAGTGGTGTCGATAAACAGATTATCCAGTGTCACGACATGCTCGATGACTGTGGCTGGATTCGAGCTTACAACCTTGCAATTCAAAGGAGCACGTCTTATCCCAACTAGAACATGCATTTCCTGCTGAAAATGCGTTGGAATGCTGAAATCTGAGAAAAAAAAATTCAAATGGCTGAAAATACAGAAATGAGAAAATACCCTCAAGCTGAAATTAATTTAACAAATGTATGACTTACACAAAAGAGGGAGTGTGGAAGCTGAACTGCATCATCTAACGAAGCTCAGTGCTTAAAAACTATGCGGGAGAATACGTTTGAACGTTGTGAAGCAATCGAAGAAATAGTTGAATTTCAAGAGGCAGTGTGGAAGCCGAACTGCATCAACAAAGCTATAAGAGCTTAAATTGCCTACAATGCGGAAGAAGCTGAAAGTTGAACTGTTAAACAGAAAAAGTAGGCTATAGTTGTAACAAGAACATTATAGTTTTAACAGCTGAAATTATAGTTGGGATAGTAATATCAGTAGCAGATGTAGCCTATCATTGAGTGCGTTTACTCGTCTTTCTTAGTAGGATTCAATGTTTTGATTGAATGAAACATACAGCAGTAGGGCTGATACAGGAAGACACGGCGACACTTTGTTGCAGAAGGATGATGGTGCACGTTCTGTCCGTGGACCATACAAGGATTAATAAAAAGAATCATGTAAAAGTGTTTGAGTAATCACATTACTAATTACACATGTAAACGGAGTAATTGTATTATTGGCATAAACTGACAATTGCTATCGGGTTTCTCATGGTCAAGTGAACGCACTCAGTGGCGTAGTAGAACAAAACAGTAGCATTAGCATAGTAGTTAGCAAAAGAGATATTAGCAGCATCTTCAGAATTAGTAGTTGTAGTGTGGCATAAGATATAGCAGTATCAGTAGTGGTAGTAGTTGTGTTGTAGTGCTCTTAGTCTTTTAATGAGACGAGTTAATTGAATAGCTTGTCTTGTGTCTCCACTAATCAGCCAATACCAATCACCTGTGTAAGAGACTGGCGCTTGTTTGTGTGGTTGCCACGGTGATGGTGCAGCTATGGCTGCTAATGCGCTGAGGGCAGAGAATACCAGAAATTTAGCAAGAATCCACACCTCAAACAAGTTAACGTAGACGCAAAACTATACATCTAATCCAAAAAATAAAGATATTTTCCGAGACTCAAGACTCTGCCAAAACCAGAGATGTTCTTTATATGTGCGTTCAGAAATACGACTATAACGGCAGTTTATAAATGTTGTTATTTTTTGTTTTCCGTGACGAATTTGTCACCACGTTTGCATTGGACTCTATGGGGCGAGAGTTGGACTTTGTCTCGCTTTCGTGGGGCTCTGAACAAATGTGTAAGTCTTTTAGATTCCACAAACAACTGTCTACAACCAGCACAAAATTAGCTATCTATTGATCCAAAAACGAAGCATGAAGAGCGAAAATTGTGGCAATGGTGGCAAACTAGAAATATGTTTTCAACGACATCCGAAGCTCCCCTCCGCTCTAAGCGATTCAGTCTGCACTCTGGGCTTTCTCTAAAACACCCATGTAAATCTCAGAAACGGTTTGAAAAAGTCATGAAACATAATCAGTGATATAAAAAAAGTTGAATAGATATCAAAAAGCTGAATTATGTAAAAATAGATTAAGGTTTTGTCAACGTTTTAAGGTTTAAATGGTGGCTCTAGCTTAAAGATTGAGGAAGAAGGAGGATTTGGAAGTTGAAGACGTTTTAAGAAGTTTGAAAGGATTTGAAAGAAAACTCCATTGGAAACCCATGTTAAAAATATTATGAATATTGATTTATATTAATTCAACCATGCTGAAGCAGCATTCCAACAATGAGCTATTCTGGCTGCTGGAAAATGCTGTGTTCGGTTACTTTATAAAAAAAAGGAAGCCGTTTCTCCCGTGGCGAGCTTTGTCAGATTTGACCCAAGAATAAACAGCTGTAATTCAATCATATTTTGACATATCAAGGTGATTGTGGTAGGAAGATAATTACATGACATGCTTGTGATGACATTATCAAAGTTTCGTCTCCATACGGTAAACCGTCGCAGAGTCAAGGCCTCACGTACGCTTTGGCGGCCTCTTCGTCAAAATCGTTTGCGCGTTACTGGTGAACGATTTGGCTCATCGATAAACTTTTGATGACTTTTTGTCGGCATGGTCTGAAGATGATCTGTTGCAATTTTCATGAAAATCGGAGCACCGGCCTAGGACTAGTTTGAAAAAGTTGGCATTTCTTAAAATACAAATGACGTAAAAACCATCATGACGACGATGACGTCACAGGGTTCAATCGAATCGTCTGCATCCAAGGAATCCAATGATACCTCAATTAAGAAAATCGGTCTCACAGTTCAAAAGTTGTGGGCATAAACGCACCTCCAACTCTCACGCCTTGGTGGCGCTATAGTGCTTCAGGGATCAACATGAAACTTGGTGACGATAATCAGGAGACCGTTCCAAATCAGTGTGCCAAATTTCAAAACTTCGCACCAATCGGTTCTATGGGCTGCCATAGACTTTTGGCCCCTAAAAATTATGAATATGTTCTCTTCCTGAATGTGCATTGTCATTGGCCATTCACAAGACCTCAACATTTGAAGTGCAAAGAGAAAGATACATTTTCCTGATAAGTGGACCTTACTTGCAAACATTCATGCAAATGTGTGTCTGAATATACTCAGGTAATCAACAAAACAATACTAATTTTGGCAGCCATTTATTGGATGCAATCCCACAGCCCCCTCTTGTGGGAAACATTTATATCTGTATTTTATTTGATTAAGTTAAATTGAAATGTACAAATGTATTGGTTGTCTTCTCCCTGAAACCTGAATCTGTTCTAATATAATATTGTGTTTTAGAAAACATAGAAAATTAGCCATTTCTTGTTACTATGCTTGTGATTATTATGAAGCCATAATATCATATGTTTGCCCATATTATAAGGTTTTCACCATGTGCCCTTAGATTTAGAATTCCCAGAAGACTGCAGTCTGAACCAAAATAAGTGTTGCTTTAAACCTGCAATCTGATTCCTGCATTCTGCTTCATTTACAGGTACCTAAAGCCAGATGAGAACAAAAAGTCTAAGCACAAAACTGCTGTGAAGAAAAAGACCCTTAATCCTGAATTCAATGAGGTAAAAATATACCCTGTTGCCTTCTGGCAGGCGATACCATAGCATTTGGTCTCACACACGCAGACTGGACAATAGTTTCTTTCCAAGGGCCATCAGGCTTCTGAATGAACATTGATATGGACACAGATACACTTCTCACTAGTCACTTTACACACTGCCACTTTCAGCTACTGATTGCACTATCAGCAATATTGCACTATTGCACTTCACTTGTCTTAGGTTAGTTTAGGTTTATAAGGTTAGTGTAGGTTATTATGTGTAATGTGTATTTAGAGGTTTACTATACTGTATTGAATATTATTATATATTAGGAGGTTTATTATATTTTTGCTTATCATAGATGTTATCTATGTTCTGTGTACTTGTATGTTATGTTATGCCAGGTTGCTTTGCGTTGTCTTGTCCTAAGAATTTTTCAGTGACCAGTCTGACCTTGTGTTGTTCTGTGCATCTGACAATAAAAGACTAGAAATCCCAGCTAGGATTGCCGGTAGGCCACTGCAGTTGCAAGCAAGGCAAATGTGAGTCTGGAAGATGTTCCTGTATGTCTGCAAGACTTTCTTGTACTGATTTGTCGGTGCCAAAATTGTGCAAATGTTACCCTGGAAACAGAGGAAAGGGCTACATGGGATGACAGCTCTGACTATAGCGATAGGGATGATACTGATGCTTAAGGATGATACTGATGATTAGGAATCATACTGATGAGGAAAGATGATACTGATTAGTAAAGATGTTACTGATGATACTGATTAGGAAAGATGTTACTGATGATTAGGGATGATACTGATGAGTAAAGATGTTACTGATGATTAGGGATGATACTGATGAGTAGGGATGATACTGATGAGAAAGATAATACTGATGATTAGGGAAGATACTGATGATTAAGGATGATACTGATGATTAGGGATGATACTGATGAGTAAAGATGATTTTGATGTGTAGGGATGATACTAATGAGTAAAGATGATTGAGATGAGTATGTTACTGATAAGTAGGGATAATACTGATGAGTAAAGATCCGCTGTTTTGTATTTTAGGTTGATTTTGAGCTGCAATTAATCTATTGTAGAATTGTCAAAAGTTTGGCATTATTCGGAATTAAGGGGGACCGGGTAGCATTTTGAGTCATTTCAGCCAACTTGGGCCAGTGTGCTTCTCTCTTTTTATCTTTCTGTGATTACACTGTCTACAGAACATTTTGACGTATAAAACATCACCGTTTTGCAAAATTGACAATGTATATGTTTAATTTTGCTTAGTTCCAATCCGTAAAGTATAAGCATATTTTCTACAAATTTACGATATTTCACAAATGTCCCGGTGCATGTGACTGTCAGGCTATTGCATTTTGTACTTCTGTCGATCAATTTCTTATTTCTTGTTAGTTAGCCTACTGCATCCAATCAGCGCTGAAGTGTAGTACCTACCCTTTCCGTTCAGAGTTAATGTACTGTGTTTTTGAGTTAATGTAATGTCGTTTTCCATTTGGGGGAGCGTGTTTTTGTATTGGGGGGAGGTGAACAAGTCATCCGATTTGGGGGGAGTTGACTCGTATTTGGGGGAGTGTTTTCATTTGGGGGATGTACTCATATTAGGGGGTGTGCTTTGCACTTCAGGGCCACCGTAAGTATCACTTGACTTATGTTTTATACCAAACAGAAACACTTTACTAATACAATTATTAATATATCGCGATGTCCATGATATGGCAAAATAAATATCATGGCACAATGCAATACCGGTATTCGCGTTCATACCGGTATACCGCCCACCCCTACTACATTCACACTTGAGTATACTAATGCACCGATACCTGTCTGTTTAGGTACATGTATTAATGACAGTTTGAGAGTTTTTTGTGTTGCTAAAATGAATAAAAATAAAGTTACAAGAAAAACCAGCAGCATAATAATTTAGTTTTTTTTTTTTTACAATTATATACATTTATGGATCGTGACAAAGAACTGCAGGATATTTTGCAGAGACCCTAATACTCGTGTCACTGAGGATTCCATCGCGGCTCTGACTACTTCTACACTTGCTCACGGGTCCACTTAAATTCATGACCCATCCACAGACCCTCCGACCCTTGACAGTGGCATGGAGAGCCTTGGCCTAGATCATCCAGCCGTATCAGAAGGGGATGCCCTCATAGATTGCCACACGCAGGCCTGCTACTTAAGATTTACACTGACATTTTGCTCCGCATCTTTGTCCGTTTGCATTTCAGCCACAGATCAGCTATTTGCTACACTTGGAAGAGATTTGGTTCATTTAAGGTGAACGGATATGTCTGAGAATTGATAGATTGATACAAAGATGGTCAGAAATATGGTCAGAGATGGTACATTAAAAATAATTCCTTCATGAAGATGAGGAGTTGGAATTGGAATTCCCTCATGCACTCTAATTAATGCTCTCTCAGACTCTCTGCAAATATGAAAATGTTTAAACCAATTTTTCTGTTGTGGTCTCACTAGGAGTTCTTCTACGACATAAAATATGCAGACCTCACCAAGAAGACCCTGGAGGTGACGGTGTGGGATTACGACATCGGCAAATCCAATGATTTTATAGGTATGCATAGGAGACCATGTATCCTCTCTACTGAACCAAACAGATCTATAGCCATGGCCAAAATTGTTGGCAGTGACATAAATTTTGATTTGCAAAGTTTGCTGCTTCAGTATTTGTAGATTATTTTTCTATGGTATACTGGAAAACATTGAATAACATGAAAACAAGCATTAAATAAATGTTAAAGGCTTTTAATGGTAAAAGCATTCATTTTATAGCAATCAGTCTGCTCTTACAATCCAATCAGAATGATTGAGTGATATCATCTCATCCTACCTGTCGGTAAGATCCTACCAGGTCTCCTGGGGAGGCAAACTGTCAGGCCCTCACCAGCTCTCCACTGGTGTCCCACAGGGCTCCGTCCTTGGATCCCTCCTCTCCTTTCTGTACACCACCTCACTTGGACCAATCATCACCGCCCATGGATTTTCCTACCACTGCTACACTGACGACACGCAGCTGTACCTGTCGTTCCCCCCGACCGATCCGGGATCTCAGCTAGGATTGAGGCCTGCCTCGCAAATATCTCCGCCTGAATGACCAAGCACCACCTCCAGCTAAACCTCGCCAAAACAGAACTTCTTATCATCCCAGCCAAACCCTCCATCTCCTACAATCTCCCAATCACCCTGGGATCTGCAACGGTGACCCCTTCATCCTCTGCCAGGAAACTTGGGGGTACCATGGATGACAAGCTCTCCCTCACGGCCCACATTGCTGCAGTCTCCCGGTCATGTAGATTCACCCTCTACAACATCCGGAAGATCAGGAGATACCTGTCTGAGCACTCCACCCAGCTGCTAGTCCAAGCACTTGTCTTCTCCAACTTGGACTACTGCAACTCGCTGCTCGCCGGTCTCCCAGCATGCGCAACCCGCCCTCTCCAGAGGATTCAGAACGCAGCGGCCCGGCTGGTCTACAATCTACCCAGACGCTCCCATGTTACCCCGCTCCTCATCTCCCTCCACTGGCTACCCATCACGGCCCGTATCAGATTCAAGACCCTGGTACTGACCTTCTGAGCAGTGAACAGGACTGCACCCGACTACATCAAGTCTCTCCTGCAGCCTTACAACCCCACCCGCCACTTACGGTCTTCTTTAGACAACCATGGTGGTCCCACTGCTCAAGACCGCCCGGTCCCAACACAAGGTCTTCTCCTGTCTGGCCCCCCAGTGGTGGAATCAACTTCCCACCTCCATCAGAGACACTGAGGGCCTCATGTACTAACGCTTTTGCGCCCACTTCAGGCGTATTTGTTTAGCAATTTGCGAAAATGGCAAATTGCGCTTTTTGTGTCATGCATATGCATTCACGGGAGGGTCAAGGGGAAAGTGGGAGATTCCCATAAAAAGATGGGAGAGGATGCGTTAAGTGTGCCTAATTATGTATTCCGCGGTATGTACAAAAACCGCCTGTGAAAGCACACCTCTATTTTGCGTTGAAAATTCTACGCTTTTTAAAAGCAGGCGTAAACCAGGATGCCCATATGCCTCCTGGTGAAATGGCAGCCGTAACCCGAGCAAGACGAAGACAAAGGACAAAGGATTTTTGCCCTATGGATCACACTTTTTGAATTGAGTGAACACAAAATCATTACGCGTTACAGATTAAGCAGTCATGCAATATTACAGTTACTGGAAGAAATCAAAGATTACATCAAATCTCTGAATCAGCGTTCACATTCCATTCCAGCAGTTGTTAAACTCCTCGCTACATTACAAATATTGGCATAAGGATCATTTCAAACAGTCATCGCTGTTTCGACTTTGGTGGCTGATCCATGATAGAAAGAGAGAAGGAGGCCCATTCAATTGCGCGTTTAAATGCTCGCAATGTGCGATATAGTGGGCGGAGAAAGTCGCTGATTACCCGATGACTTGCATGTTTCGTAAATACGACGTAAACTGAAGTATCACAGCGTGCGCAATCTGCGGGTTGGCCATGGTGCAAATAGTGCTACTTTTGCGAATGTACGTACATGAGGCCCTGACTGTCTCTCCACCTTTAAGAAAAGGCTCAAGACGCACTTGTTCCGGGAGTACGACGATACTTAGGAATGGTGTGCTGGACCCAATGTTAGTTTCCTCAAGGATCACAATGGCTCTTGCTTAGAGACTTGTTGCTCTTGTTGGTTAGTGGTAACTGATTTAAATAGTTGTACTTGCTGTGAAATATTTTTTACTGTTGCTTGCTTTTCTACAGGTACACTTGCACTAGCGATTCATGTTGTTTAATTGTAACTTGCTTAACTACATGCTTTTATGGTTCTTCCCTTTGGCACTTATTTTGGTTGTTCATAATTTGTTCTTCATGTTTTGGCTACCCGCAATGTTTTTGGGGCTATCTTGTTGTTATTATCAGTGACCTATGCACTTTGTAAAGCTCTTTCTTGGAAGTCGCTTTAGATAAAAGCGTCTGCTAAATGAATAAATGTAAATGTAATGTAATATCACCCAACAAGTACTCGTTTACACTTCCATGTGTTGATGATATGACTTCATGAAATTTCTGGTCTTTGTGATAAATGTTTTGGGCCAAGTAATTATTAAGTTATTAATTAAGTAAGTTATTATTTAAAATGCATATGATAAATCTGCAAAATAATCTAGAAGCAATGTGAATCAGCACTACAACAACTGAAGCAGCAAGCTTTGCGAAACACAAATTGTATGTCACTGCAAATGCCAATACTTTTATCCATGGATGTAGCTAAAGCAAAGCCATACACCTCCCACACCAGGAAAACACTGGCCCTGGACTCATTAGATCAGTGGTTCTCAACCCTGTCCTCAGGGACCCCCTGTCCTGCATGTTTTAGATGTTTCCCTGCTCCAACACACCTGATTCAAATAAAAGGGTCGTTATCTAGCTCTGTATAAGCCTGGTAACGAACATGCATTTGAATCAGGTGTGTTGGAGCAGGGAAACATCTAAAACAAGCAGGACAGGGGGTCTCTGAGGACAGGGTTGAGAACCACTGCACTCGATGATCCCTGATCATCATTCACCTGGCACCTCTGTTTTTGACACATATTCCATGTTACGAACCTCGTCTACGGGAAAGGCCGTAACAATACTCACAAGCCTAAATACTGAAATGCCACAGCACCTACACGAGCACCTAAATGTAGCAATGAGAGTGAGGGGAAAACAGAAGGGAAAACAAACACACAAGACAGAACATACATGCAAACAGGGCGAGGGACGTAACACTCCACCACCAGCTATTTACCATCTGTCTCGGCCAGACACCTAAAACAACAATCAGACAAACAAACTGCCCATGGGGCAAGTTTAGGAGATGAATAAGGTGCAAATGTTCGGGATAACCATATCTAATCATATCTCATGTACAGTACATTCATAGCAAATTTAAATAGAAAATCTAAATTTGATAAATTCTGCAAACGTGTGGTTAAAGGCAGGGTACTGTGTTGCACAAAGCTAGCTATTTTAGCTTATTTATGACACGAGTCAAACCAAAATATACCACCTCCTCCCTTCAAAGCCATTCCCACAAAACTACAGTAATGAGCATTGAGTAGAGGGGCAGAGTGAGCGCAGGTAGGTAGACAGACAGTCCGTCCAATCAATAGTCAGGTTACCCCTTAATGATTGGTCATGTTTATCACAGTATTGCAACGCCCACAGATGTCAGAATGATTTAATATACCGTCAAACCTTTAGATATATTGGTTGCTTTCAAGACGGGAAGTTACTTTCGGCAAATATGACAAAATGTGCTTCTCCACTACATTGCCTACCCTGCCTTTAATGTTCGATAATCCCATATCAAAATCTTAGTGGAGGGAACAATTTCAATGTTGCCTGTGTAATGTGGTTATATATAGCGTGGTTAATTAAATGTTTGATAACCCTTTGTTATATCTGTATTTCCCTTCTGTGTCCATTCACAGGTGGTGTTTCTCTGGGCATCAACGCCAATGGTGAGAGGCTCAAACACTGGTTTGACTGTCTCAAAAACAAGGACAAGAAAATAGAGCGCTGGCACACATTGACCAATGAACTTCCCGGTTCTGTGTTTGGTGACTGAAGGGCCACCTTTCCCTCACTCCCACTCCCAACAAGCTCCTTACTCCTGACTCTCTGTGGATATAGGAGTCCAGCCTTGACCGACGCTCCAGCTTTTTGCCTGCATTTGGAGATGTTTACGTAATCAGCTTCCTCCTCTCCAACCCTCAAGCTCCTTTTACTTTCTCTCCTCTCCAAAGCTGTTAAATTAATAGTTATGATACTGTCCCTCTGGTAGTGTGCTGTATCTTTAGGGCTCATGTAATGACACGGTTTTTGTGTTGATCCTGCAACAGCAGTTTGGTGTTGTGAGAAGATGTTAGCTGTATGTCCAACAATACGACAAGTCAATGACATACTGCACCACATGATTCTAATCATTTATTGGCAATTTAGACAGGCCAGATTGTTTGAAGGCATGCACTTAGTTCTAATCATGGGATATACGAAAATATAGTTTACTTAAGACATAGCCTCGAAAGCATGTAATGTTTACAACATTTCAGGACAGAGATTCACACAAACTCTACCACTGTTTTTCTGAATTTAACTTTTGCAGGAGAGAGGGACAAATTACATATAGTACACTTTACACAGATACGTTTAAGATCACTGCTTATCCTATCCTGTGTGGTTGGGGATTGGGTTGGATTGTGTAGTGCAGGCATTTTTAGTATACTAGCTAAGTATGTTGTTGCTTACGTATATTGTTTTCTCAAGTAGTGTAAATTGTGAGCCTCCTCAGTGAGTGTATCAATAAATGTATGTAATATATATAACCCCCGGATCCCAGAGTAACACCAATGAGAATGTGCACCCAAGTGCTGTGTTACTGAACCTTTCATACGTGAAAAGTCATGGTTTGAGATTTGTAAGCATGCAAAGTTGTTCATATTGACAGAGGGAAGGGAATCTAGAAACTTCTTCAATGTCAAACCGTCAGAAATGATGTCTGCAGAAACAATCAAATTATTGAATCCCCATACATACATATATATATATATATATATATATATATATATATATATATATATATATATATATATATACAGTAGTGCTGTCAAATGAGTAAAATATTTAATCGCAATTAATTGTATTGTCATAGTTAACTCGCAATTAATCGCAATTAATCGCACATTTTTATCTATTCTAAATGTCGCTTGATTTCTTTTTGTCCCATAATTTTTTCTCATTTAAATGCTCCTATCAACATGGAATAGTGGATCGGATTATTAAGTGCAAAGGTCATCATCGTCATTGACATACACAGAGATACTGCTTTACGGCAATCTCTGGTCTCTGGTCACTTCCTTTTTTCTCTCGAGGCAATGACAACACAGCTGACAGGTTAGGCTCTTCCTGTCAATAGACCAATTATTTGTTTGCGCGCGCATCCCAAATGTTAACAATGTGGTTGCAGAAAACCAGGAAAGGATAGCATTTAAAACGGCAGAGAAAGAGAAAGCGATTCCCCATTGATCTGTCACATCAAAATCTTGATTTGGATCACGAAAGTCTTGAAATTTTAGTGAGAATGTCGCCCGGTAGACTGCATAGTCAGGCGGCAGCCATGTTTTCAGGTCATGTCACAAAGTTAATCATTTTACAGTTTTACAGTCAATTCTAAATTTAAAAAGTTAAGCAGGGCAACTATCAAGAGATATGGAAATTCAGCTTTTGCCAGTTGGTCCGATTATTTTTGTGATTTGTTTTAAAACTGGCAATCTGAGTGAGACTGCGTCCCCGTTTTGAAGTTAGCATCAGTCAGACTCAGGTTGCTCACTGGCAGTGTGCACAATGTTGTATTTCACTCCATTCTACACCAGAAAACGTCTGGGAGTGTAATAGACCCGGGAGAAGTTCGTCTTTTGCAACCGACATGCACAGTCGAGGCTGCTTGACAGTCGTGTGACGTAGGGTGATAATTGGTCTATACACATACTAGAAAGAGTTTTGGCTTGCGAATGTTGTTGCTAATGTTGCTAATGTCCCAACATTCTGATTCCGCTTCAGATGCCATCAAGCGGGATCTCAGGTCGTAGTCAGTCCTTCACTAACCAATCAGCATTTTATTAGCAGAATGCTAGCGTGTTATGGGCAACAACGACTCACCCTGTAAGAAATCGAAAGGACATAAGTACTCGTTCATTCAACTTTCGACCTATAATCCATGTTTAACATGCAAAAACAACAAGGACAATCTGGCAAAAGAAACAAATGTAGCCGTTTAGCTCCATAGACTCCCATTCAGCATGCACTCGCTCACGATCAACCCCAGTGGAACTCTGGTGGTACTGCAACCATATTCGGTACAATGGGGTTTAATAGGGAGTGGACAGACCTGCAGAGCCGGAGGCCCCGGAGAGCCGGAGAGCTGCAGTTTCAGGACCGCAGTTTCAGGACCGCAGTTCTAGGACCCTGACAGCGCCACCTAGCGAATTGAAAGGCAGTGTCACTAGATGGCAACAAGATATTTGAATGGTTTGCGAGGCAAGAAACAAGGAAAACTCATGTGATGATGTTTGATGACACAATTATATAGAAAGGTATAATATTTGAAAATATATTTCAATAATATAGAAAGGTATAATATTTGAAAACATATTCAAATAATTAATATTGGATTATTAAAGAAATTAAAATCACATACAATTTTAAAGAATTTGCATATTTCATAGATGTCAAGATCCAGTTTAATTTGATAAAATTAAGTAAGCAAATTAAGGAAGATAAAATAGTCTAAAGAAAAGGTGGAAAATATATCAATGTGGACAGATGTGTGATGTCTGGAGTGGCCTTTAAGGTTTTCTGGGACTACAGAGAACCAATGTACACCCTGCAACATGAGCCTTAAGGATTGTGGCACCTTTGCAGATACTCTGAACTTGTTCTAGAAGGCTTAACTTCACCAAATAGCCAAAGTCAACAAAGCATTATGTCCTGATAACATCAGTAATAACAAGCTCCTGGAGACCTGCTACAAACAACTGGCCCTGTCTTCTGTGAACTGTTCAACTGGTCCTTGGAGGAGCTGGAACACATAGTTCCAGCTCTTTGGAAGACCTCTGCCATCTGCCTTGTTCCAAAGAAGAGCAGACCCAGGCTTCCCAATTACTTCCAACATGTAGCTCTTACATCAGTGGTGATGAAGATTTTGAATGTCTGATACTTTTGTAACTACAAGAGACAATCCAGAACCTGGCAGATCAACTCCAGTTTGTCTATATGAACTGTAGAAGTCTCGATGACGCTGCCCTTACTTTCCTGCATCATGCACTCCCATCTGGAAAAACTAAAAGCACATGCTAGGCTTGTGTTTGTGAAATATCTCTAGTGCCTTTAGCAGAATGTCACACATCTGTTGGGAATACAACTACTAAACATGAATAAATCCTTGATTCATACTGCAGATAATTAAATTCCACACACACACAGGGTTCTGTCAAAATACTTATGCAATGTATGTATTCTGTGATTTGTTTCATTATTTTATTTTATGCTCTATTACACATAAATATCAAAGTTATCTGAGGAAATACAAGTTTAACTCTAATCTGTTATACTTTAATTTATTTAATGTCATCATCACAAAAAAAACATTTTCTTTGAGTAATGTGGGATCAGAAATCAGAATCAGAAATGGATTTATTCGCCATGAATGTTTGGACAGACAAGGAATTTGCTTTGGCAGGGAGGTGCATACAATAAACATATAGGAACCTTAAATTTAAATGTGGTCTAACTATACTAAGGATACATAAACTAGCAATACTAAGTGGAATACAATTAAAATAAAATATACAATAAAATAAAATATAAGTTGCAAATTTACAATATAAAATACAAATATTACAGGAGTTGAATGCAGTACAAAATGTAAATAGTTTTTAAGACATTCAGTCAGTGTGAGCTCTTGGCCTTGTTGAGGAAGCCAACAGCGGAAGGGAAGAAACTGTTTGTTTGGCGTGAGGTTTTGGTCCTGATGGACCGCAGCCTTCTGCCGGAGGGGAGTGACTGAAACAGGGAGTGTGCAGGGTGGGAGGAGTCCGCCACAATCTTCTTCGCTCGTCTCAGGGACCTCTAGTTGTGCAGGTCCTCGAGGGAAGGCAGATTGCAGCCAATCACCTTCTCTGCAGTGCGGATGATACACTGCAGACTGCTCTTGTCCTTGGCAGTGGCAGCAGCGTACCAGGTGGTGATGGAGGAGGTGAGGATGGACTCAATGATGGCTGTGGTGGTGACAAATGTAGCCGTTTAGCTCCATAGACTCCCATTCAGCATGCTGGTGGTGCTGCGGAGGATCCACCGCTCCCTTCTCTTCTGCTGGTGGTGAACCTTTATGGTGGATGGGCTGCATGAGGATGCTTCCTTTGGTGTTGATGGGCATGCTAGATGATGTTTTGTATTGGACATGACTCAAAACATTGATCACATCAGTGGATCAGATCATCTTTCATATTCCTGTGAATACTGCACATGCCTGTGTGCATGCTACATTTTGGATGTGTCTGACACCACAAAGTTCTGGAAAAGTAAAGTTCTATTCTATTTGCTGTGGCTTTTGCAGTCACTCAATCTCAACCACAAATGTGTAATGTTAGAGAGGCAAGACACAAGGTTGACTCTCAGGGCAGATTCAAGATATACATTGTTGATTTTGAATAATTGTCAAACAATGACAATCACCCCTCCATATCATTCCATCCCCTCCATATCACTCCATCTAGACCTCCATACAACTTCATCCTTCAATGAGAGATAGAAGCAAGAAAAACAAATATGACATTAAAACAAAAAAACATTATGGATATTTGACTTTTCCTGACCTTTCAATATTCAAACCCCATATTGTGATGTCGGTAACAACACTACTTACTAGTTGAATGGTCTCCCTTCAGTGTGCAATTGTTTAGATATCCCCCTATCAAACTCCTCCACTTCACTGAAATAGTACAGACAATATTACTTCTAGGTAAGTATAAATATCAGTTTCCCTAACAAACTAGTGTACATTAATTAGCATTACTTATGTGGTTGATAATAAAGGTATTAGTAGATTATAAAGTTGTATGGCATTGTGCAGAAAATGTACATTCTCTACTTACCTCCGATGATAAACTGGTCCAGAGATGAAGGGTGTAGATTTAGTTTAGCTGACAGATCAAATCGACTTGCTTTTAACCTATCATTTTTTTGAAGTTTTATTAATGTGCTGGCTTTATCATAAGACACCTACAGTAGTTGGGCTTGCCAAAATCGCACAGTATGGTTTCAATAAAACAAAAGTAATAGTCGAAAAGTTCGTGCAGTATTCCATAAAATTATCATGAGTGAACAGATAATTGTACCAGAATTGTTTTGAACGTTAACTTATATGTTGAACAATACTTGATAACCTACGTTGCGCTAACAAATAAACAGAGTAACAATTTACAGTTCATTTTTAAGGAAGCTACGTGTGTAGAGCTAGCTAGCTAGCTAGTGCTATAACTACTGAATGTTAGATTTAGCTAATCACAAGTAGTTTGTTTGACGTTGGAAACCACTCCAGTGTCTTTAAAAGATTTCGACAGCAAAGTTGAAGATAGCTAGCTAAAGTTGTCCAATTCAAGACACCAGAATTGTTTCTGTCACAATTCCTAGTGATCGGACCCAAATGCAGACCGAGACTGGTAGGTGGTGAAAGAAAAAGGTGTTTATTGGTGACAGGTGGGTACAGGTGATGGGGGACAGAGTCCGGTCAGAAAAATAAAGAAACAATTTGCAAAGCAACAGGATGACTAGAGATTATCCTTCAAATCCAGGCACTAAAGCGTAACGTACTGGTACGTCTAACGATCCGGCAGGGACTGAATGTCAGGCCACAGGTTAAGTAGAGTGATAACGATGATCAGGAGCAGGTGTGTAAGGGAAACAAACTCAGGGGGGTGGGGTTGTGACAGTTTCATACATAACCATACGCAATTCACATTAGCTACTTACACTCTGATTCTAGTCCATCTTGTTTTGAGCCCTAATCCTACAATATTATAGCCTGACGTTGTCATACTCATAATTCTAGTCAGAATATGAATCTGCAGAATATGAGTCTGAAAACTCTGTTGGGCTGTGACTATAGGGCGTGTGTCAACCGAGCTCGTAAAAAAAATGCCTCTTCGCTCAATTGGATAAACGTACAACCAATCAGAGCAACGTAATATGTTGTTTGTTGAAAACGAATTCAACCCAAGCGCTCTTTGGTGACGTTGTTGATTACGTTACTGTTGATCATATGTCCATCATTGTATAAAGCCCGCCCTAACAATTTAATTGGTCCGAACAGCTCCTGTTCGGATATAGTTTTTCCGCAATCGAGCCCCTCCAGACCCAACTTCCTGACCACATTTTATTGTGGGCGGGGATAAATTGGGCTGGCAGCCAGGCTAACAATATTAGCTACTGCAGGAAAATATTATCTTGTTCCGGTCCATGTTTATCTCATTCGCTACATGGTGCTGTCAGATAAAACGAAGGTCCTAAAACTGCGGTCCTGAAACTGCAGCTCTCCGGGGTTTCCGGGGTTTCCGGGGTCTCCGGGGTCTCCGGCTCTGCAAGTACCCCCTACTCCCTTAAACAGGCTCTGCTACTACTCTTTAAGCCGGCTCGCAAGTTCAAACACGTGTGTGCTGCGTGCCTTTTGTTTTGTTTCCTGTCTAGCTAGATCCAGTGTGGTGTTGTAGTTTTTCTAATGTCAGTAGTTGTTGCAACAGCATGTGAAAAAAACTACAAAGTTTGCTAGGCCAAAAAGAATATTGATCTGTAAAAAAAAATTGACGCCATTAAATTGGGTTTGCGTTAACGCCGTTAATAACATGCTTAACTGGCAGCACATACAGTATATGTATATTTTGTTGAGGTGTTGTTGTTGATTGTTTATAATTTATTATACGAGGGCTGTCATTGTCAGTCTAGGCACAACTGTGCTTAATCCAAGGCTTCTATATACACAGATTGTGTGTCAAAACTAGCTAAATGATATGTCAATGTCTAGCTTCATTATAAAGTCAACGTTTACTTTATATAAACTTTGCAATTTTGTTATTGTTGCCCCTGACTAAAAGTATGTTCATATGTGTGTGTGAGAGATACATATGTGTGCTCTATGAGGTGCTCTATATGGCTGAAAGTTTGATCCTAAGTGGTTCATTATTATTTATAATAATATAATATATTTTTTTATTATTAACAAACGTTTGTTTCTGTTTACTCAACTATTATAATTCCTTCATTGTTCTTAGCTATTTCATTTGTTTAATAATTTATGTAAGATAGTGTTATTAATTTTGTAGTGTTAGTCTGATTTTATGTTTCAAGCAATGTCACATTCCTTACTAATTCTGTTTGCAGTTAGTCTTATTTTAAACAGCCATTACATTTTCATCAGTAAATAAGGTCTACTTGTGGTTCACTTTTTCTTCATATCACCAGTTTACTCAAATGGACAAAAATGTCTCGGCTTACTGTCTGTAAGGACATGGATTTGAAAGGTGCAAGTTTCTATACACTCCAACATCCTTTCTTCTACAAATGAGAATTGTCTTTGAATGCAAGGTCCTGCCCAAGTTCCTCCTCCCTGAGCCAACAGGTGTCATGCATTGTATATTATGATGCTGATCTCTCAATATAATGCATTATTAGAACTAACCTTTGACATTTTGTAATATTCGCCTTTGTACTCAATATTATGACAAAAATGCATGCAGGTGTTCTTGGTTTGTCCTGAAATGACTTTGCTTAATGTTTGATACTGCAGTTTTTTCTGTGAAAAAAATCACAACCATGGATGCTACAAGAATGTCAATCCTTCTTCTGGACAAATATTTTGTACATTTGAACACTACTGCATTGCCTGTGCAGCTATTGTATTGACTGGAGGAGTGCCTGCATGTATTGGAAAATCTCTCCTCAGTTCTTTGTCTTTTTTTTTCACTCAGGCAATTGTTTGCAAATTTGGTGGTTCTCTAGTTCTTAAAAAGCATTTTTCTCCTTTAACCTTACTCTTGCACCAAATGGCCAAATTGCCTTTTCTTTTGTAACTGTGTATTTTTTTCAAAACTCACTTGATTAAGATGATCTTAATCAAGTTATTTGCTTTGAATATGATACCATTTGGTACCTTTATATTCCAGTGTGTGTTCTGTCAGAAGAATGTTTAATTTAATTATTATTTTCCACCCCAGTGACATGGGATTAATGTGTTGAAACTGTGTTATGGTCATTTTGGTCAAGGCACTGATGCAAGGTTCAGGTTGAAGCATGAACTATGTACTCCTGGGTATAACTGTGGTGAGGGGGGAACACCAGGCAGCAGATTTAGGTATTCTAATGTTTTCTGGTCCGGATGACAGATAAAGACAGATAAATTCAGTATACTTGGTATATTACATTAGGTATTCAGTATCTTAAGATTTAAATATATCTAAGGGTGTTAAAGACAGACTTTTCCCCATTCTGTTGCCAGACTACCATGGGTATTCATTCTCCATCACTAAAGAGTTTACTTTATTAATGATACCATCATGACACACTACTCAGTAAATAAATCTTTGGACCCTGCAAAAGCTAAAATCAGACAGCATAATCCAGTGTGTTCACAATTGTATTCCATATTTGTTTATTATTACTTTATCCCCATTTTTACTCTGGCAAATGGTGTACTATTTGTATATAAAAAAATGTAATCCTGTTAAATAAAGTAGAGAACCCTGCCCCCCCAAAAATGTGTCTTTACGTGTTAGAAGGAAGATCTTAATCTTCCTTGTACTTTTTTGCAATTATTTATTTATTTCACAACAGTGTTAAAGTGTAAGTGTTCTTTTGCCAAAAGCTTTTGAAATATTATGGTCCGAGTTCATCCGTGCTTCCCATCTGCTGTTCTGCCCTGGCCTTGTTCTTCTCGACTGCTGCTTCTGAGGCCTTCTTCTGGGCCAGCAAGGCCTCGTTGCTAAGCATCTTGACCAGATTCTGCAAGCCCAGGAGGTGTGTGCCGTCCACTGGCCAGTTGTTAAAGCGGTCTCACTGCTGTATATGCAAAAAGAGAAAAGTTAAGTGATCAATTGTAATATTTACTACTAGAGAGATCGGAGGCTTATGGTCTAGTGTAGTAATATTATGTAAATGATATATTTACCTTAAGTACCCCAAAATTGGATCCATAGATCTTGACCATATCAATAGGGTTGGTCCACACAGCCTGAAACACCAAATACATCAAAGCTGTCTTATTAAATAATAATTTGGTGCAGGCATATTGATAACTCATAATAAGATCAGATCGTAAGCCAACAAAGTAGATCAACAGGAAAAAAATTGACTCAAAAAAGAAAAGAAACTGAAAACAACAAAGCCTCTAAGGGAAAATAAAATAATTCCACATGGCTCTGATCATATGTCTGCTTGGAAATGCTGTTCTGTAAAACTATTAAAGTGAAAGAGAAGAGGACAGTTCTCCCATGAGCATTAGCAAAGCTCAAAACTGATCCCTGCCAGCTTCCATACCTCCATTTGCTTAGTCAAACAAATAAAGGACGTGTCATTACATAAACACTGTTGCGGTTCCTAAAAGGCCTGTTCTGTAGGGCTCAACGTACAGTGTTCAATATACAACTGTGGCTAGCTACAATACCTTTCTTGTTGGGCTGAATTTACACTTATGGTTGATTTTATTGTCTCACCAACACATCTTGGCCCCTAGCTCTACTGGGGAACTCTTTAGATGACCACCCTCCACCTCCTCAACACTTCTGCAGGAATAATTAGTTTGATCAATTTTTATAAGTGTAAAACTCTGGAATAAATTTAACAATTCACTGATCTATACTGTAAAGTATCCACTTTATATTGTCGTTCTGTTGGCTTGCCAGCATTTCATCCTAAACCCTTTAAAAGCAGCTGATTCATATGCCAGCAGTCAGCACTGCTAACCTGGCGATATCAGTTATTAAAGTACATTTGATTCTAAATAACAGTAGGCTTTAGGTTACCCCAAAACGCATTTGTTAATTGTCAATTGAAAGGTTGTCCAGCAAGTGACAATGCCTAAAGAAACAAAAATCAAATCCCTGTTCTCTTTATAAGATAAACCGCTGTGAATTTCTAGTCCATGGCTCTGGTGTCGTCTACACAGCAACAATTGTAGCCTAGCTAATTACCTTCCAGCTACACCTACTGAAATAAGCCATCCACTTTAAATATAGGTGTGATAACTTGGTTAAGATTAAGAGAACATTCACTCGAGATAACCTTCATTCTTTAATATCCAGAATACCAAGAAGTTGCCGTTAGCACATACATACTCAACTATGTCTCTATTCATCTGCTATCAACCCTTGACCTCAAGGGTCAACTGTACCTCCTGATGGAGTGGGGTGGTTCTGAAACAGCATACACATATCACGATCAGGATACCACATTCCTCCCCCCCTTAAGATCAAACTACTCTGGTGAGCTTCAACATTAACTGTAAGCCTTACCTGCTCACTACATACTGTAGGCAGCAAAATTCTGTATGATTTAACTGTCAAGATCATCTAAATAAAATCAGAACACTATAGACTATCTTAAAATAGGGTTCAGATATAAACTTTCAAACCTTTTTTTTTTTTTTTACGCAACATTGGCCTGTACATCAATGGCAGTGTTTACAGGTGTTGTGCATTTAACATCAGGAAACATCAGAAACAATAACTAGGAAGGTGGGTGGACTACCATCCTTCCAGTGAGTCCCAGAGCGCATTCTTGCTCTTGCTTGAGGGAGCTCACTACTATTTCACATAGTCTCTCATATGAGTTGCAGTCTTTTTTGTGCGCTCAGAGCGTCGCAGCATCTGTGGAGAGTCTGCACTTGCGTCTGGCAGATCAGCTGGAGGATGAACCTGGGCTGTTTCAGTGGGCTCACTCCCTTTCCCTCCCACTGATGCTGGAACAGCAAAGTCTCTGGTCAAAGCCTCCGCTGTGTTCTCTGGAACCTGAAGACTCATGGACTCCAGTTTCACGTCTGGCATGGATGTCTCGGTCATCGGAGCATGATGTTCACGGATCTGGTCCACGTGACGTCTCATGGCGCCTCCATCTCCTGTCTGCACTGTATATGAGACAAGCCCTGTGTTCATCTCAATGACGGCTGGGATCCACCTTGGACCGTAACCATAGTTTCGGATGCACACGTTGTCACAAGGAGAGAAGCTTCTCCATTTGCTGTGTAAGTCATGTTGTGCTTTCTGTTTGAGTTGTTTCTTTCGAATCTTTGACTTCACATTGGGCAGCAGAAGATCCAGTGTGGAACGCAGTCTCCTAGACATTAGTATTTCAGCTGGAGACAGCTGTAATTGAACAGCTGTCTCCAGCTGCTATTCTTGTTTCCGAAATATACCCTTTTTGTTTTCTTATTTCCTTGTTTGAACATTTGCAAGGCTCTTTCGGCAAGGCCATTTGATGCCGGGTGAAAGGGTGCAGATGTTACATGCTGTATATCGTTCTGTTTCAGGAATGCTTCGAACTCTTGGCTTGTAAAGCATGTGCCATTGTCAGATACTATTGTCTGAGGCAGGCCATGTGTGCTAAAGCACTGTGAGTTTTTCAACAGTGGCATTATCAACATGCCATCTAGTCCAGAATTTCTCTGGCCACTCCCAGGGATGGAGAGGAGCTGCAGCTGGAGCCTTTCTGTTTTCCTGGCATGTGTGGCAGGACTGTACTTCTATTTCTATGTCAGCATCCATTCCTGGCCACCACACGTATGAACGTGCCATGCCCTTCATCTTGGAGACGCCTGGGTGCGTGTAGTGTAGATGTTTTAAAAGGGTGGTCCTCCCCTTCTTTGGAACAATCTAGATCCCCAGAGCACACATCCATCACTGATACTGAGTTCAAGCCTTCTCTGGCAGTGCCAAATGACGTTGTGTCCTTGGGCAAGGCACTTCACCCTACTTGCCTCGGGGGGAATGTCCCTGTACTTACTGTAAGTCGCTCTGGATAAGAGCGTCTGCTAAATGTAAATGTGCTCTAACATTAGCAATAACTTCAGCAAGGTTGAGGTGTACGCATAGGCTAACCATTAAATTAGCAGCACATGTCCCGTTTTTAACAATGACTAAACATGGACTTACCTGAAAGTGATGTACGGGCATCATCTCGCAGTCTCCTTCTTTCTTTTTTTCTTCCCCTGACTCCTGTTATTGTTTTAAGACCATTTTAGAAAAGTTGAAAGATTAACTCATAGTTAATCTGGCCCTGGCTGGAAGTAATGCTGAGCTAGCTACAGTTAGCTACAGTTAGCTTGAGGTTTAAATGCGTTTTTGAGAAAAGGCTTTGGAAAAATGTTCAGAAACAATGGCAAGCTGAAGCTTTATATTTTGGCATTACACACACACACACACATCTCTCTCTCTCACTTTTGTTTACAACTGCTCTAAGTCTACTTTCCGGAACGGAGCGAGAGTGCATTAAGGTCCGGTTCAACTGCATCCTGGTTCAAGAGACGTGATTCACTCAAGGGGGGCTTAACCATTCGGTAACCCAACCCGTCGTAGGCGCTTACCGCTTACTGAGTCAGCCTCTATACGAGCCTAGGATGCTAGCGAATTGGTACCTTTATAAAGAAGTTTTTGCACAGAAAGGGCTGAACTGCCTCTGCAGGTCGGGGGGTGTATGGCCTCTACTGGTGTAGGTTCAGTGGGTTCGGTGGAAGGCAACGGGTTAAAACCCAGAGCTAACCACCGGGTCATCATGTACCCTGAGGAGGTGCAGCTTCCACTGGCTAAGCCAAGGCCCCCCGGACAAACCTGTATGTGAGGTGACTTGGCAAGAGAAAGCGCCGACCCGGTGCATGCACCGATGAGCCAGATCTAAACCTTTATGTGCAATCTCTCTGGATGGGCTCTGGTAACGGAGTCCATCCTGCTGCAGGTTCTGCGGGCAGGGGCCAAGCAGAGAAAGAGGCATGCCTGGAAACTTTCTCCATCTCACTCTAAATTATTCACATACTCTCTCTCTCCAAAAATATTCATACTCTCTCTCTCCAAAAATATTCACTATCTCAGGCTCGCTGCTATATTTTTTAAACATTTTGACTGGAGGAAGCCTGCATCATTCTTGAATGCAGTTAAGAAGAATTTAAGAAGGAATTTCTTCTGAATTGGATTTAGGAAAATATTTGGCATTCATGAAAGTTATCTCATCTGGGATTTGTTCTGAACTTCAGAAGACTTTCGAAATAGCAGTCGTAAATTGGCCAGAGTTGCCTCAAATGGGATTCCTTAAAAAACCACAAGGATCAAAGGAATCACATTTAAGAAAACTCTGTGTTTGAAGTGTTAATGAAGTTATGAGAACTCGTTGGTGATTGCGTTCAACTATACAGACTATGGCAAGCCGTTTTATGATTTAACCAATGAATTCTTGATATCCAGACTTGCATATTGATATCAATTCGAATTTTGGATATCAAGAATTCAATTCTGGATATCAACAATTCGAATTCTTGATAACAACCATTCATTGGTTAAATCATAAAATGGCTTGTCATACTTAGTAAAAAAGCTTAGAATTGTATTTTCTATATAAAGAATTCATTGGTTAAATGATAAAACGGCTTGCCATAACAGACATCCTCGGATTTAAATAATTATAATAATTACCTTGCTTAGTGTGCACACTGTTAGATCCAGTGGAGAACAATTCCACTGCTCATCTTACTGGTATGATGTTGCACCTGTGCACCAGTTGCTTTTCGCTTGGACATAACTTGCGTTCCTGTTGCTTTCCTAATTGTGTCGATTCTGACTGCATATGTCACTGCTGTTGCGTGCCCTTATAAGGAGCTTTCGGGGCGTGTATGTATGCAAATTCAGAAGCATGAGGACGCGCTTTCAACTCTTCCCGGGGAGCACAGCTCAGAAAACTTCTGCTGCATTGGAACACATTTTCAAGCGTTTCAAGCGGATGTCTTTTTCTAACGTTGTTTTTTCGAAGCCCGTAAGAAACATTTCAGAAGAAATTTGTGTGAAAATGTTTGAGAATGAGGCCCATTGTCTTTGCTTTAAGACCAAATGAAGGTGCCCCAGCAAAGGAATGTCATTAGATATATCTGTATGAATGAATATGGGTTTGGAGATAAATAAACTGCATGTTTGCCTTAGAGCAAAGAATAATATCCTTTCTGGTTGCTGAAAGGTCCCCAGAGAGATTAAAAGAGAATGGAGTCAGATTAAGAGTGTTTAAGATAAATACCCGGCCTGATTGTTGCATACGGCATATGCTCCTCTGAAATAAAATTGGTGTATGGAAAAACTCACAAACAGAGAATCAGGGCATATTCGGTACTTTTGCAGTACCCCGATGCAACAATAGCTGCATGTACCACTGTGAACCTTGCGGTAGCACACCTCTTTTGTTGAAGGGAGGTAGACAGGCTAAGAGCCTGGTGTGCACGGGTAGAAATGCAGGAAGGTATGGAAGCCACCCCGTTAAAACTGTAAAATAAAATGAATGTATATAATGTAATAATAATACAATTTCTGCTGTCAGGGATGACCCACCGATCACGAATTAAGGAAATGAGGCATGATTGGGCGCTCCGCAGGAAGTGGATTGCACCCTGGCTTCTCTATCTGTTTATCTCTCTCTCTCTCGTTATATTTGGGAGAAACCGAGAGTACAGGTGGTTTTAATGAAATCAATATTGTCACTAAAGATGGTTTAGCTTAAATAAAATAAGAAGGGAAGTAATAAAGATTGAAATGTGTTCAGATGGTGTTGTGTCCCTGTTATTCTTGATCGAACTGTGCCAACTGAGGGGAACTGATATACACTGCACGCATACTGATGAATTAAGAAATCAGTCCAAGCCCTAAGATAAATATGAGGGTGGCACTTTCGATGACCTGAAGGTCCTTATTGAGAACCGCCCTGTGAAAGGAGGAGCGGTGAGACGACGGAGCAAGAAGGAGGAGGAGCTTGGTATTCTTGCTCTTTACCTGAATGAAGGAACGAACTACGCCAAGGCCTGTCGAGAGAGTCTCCAGGACCCTAAGACATTACCTAATCCTGTCATGCGGAAGGGGGGGGCTCCAGAGAAACACAGGGAATGAGTTAGGAAGTGACCATACAGAAGACTCCAGTACTGATGAAGAGGAAACCACATGTCTGGGGACATTGAGAAATGTCTGACCACAAGTCCAGTATCAAGTGCCAATCCTGGTCAGAGGCACGACCCTGCGCTACATTCCCTGGGCAGCCATGGACATGGTTGGATTGATGGAACAGATTCCTGACCTCCGAGAGGGAGCAGGGAGGTGGATCCATGCGTTCGAGGAAGAGACTGTGGGCCACCTGCTGGCTGTTGGTGACATCAAGGCCATCCTGAGTAAGAACTTAGGGGTGGGGGAGATGCTTGAAGGGAGCCCACTCCACCGCCAGACCAGGTGAACGGCAGACTGGATGAGGTAGTGGGTCTGACATCAATTACTTTGCTTTTACTGAATTCATTGATCATGCGGGTTTATGCAATAGAAAAATTTAGAGAGCATGATACGGAGATGTGGGAAAAGGACAGAAGTAAAGTGAGAAAGCTCACTCAGATGCAGTTGAGACAGTAGCATCCGACCCACGCACCAAGTTTGCTAAAATGTACCGCAATGACCAAAGTATTTTGTCCAACACCATTCTTATGTATATTGACATGCTCCTTTTGAGCTCAGTCATGATAGGACAGGGTTCGAAGACCCTTTCACCCTGTAAATCTGAATTTATAAATGAAACCTCCCGAAAGAAATACTGAAAAACCGAAGGAGAAACCCAAGAAGATTTGGAACTGACACAAGAGCATGGTAGCACCACTATGATACATGCAGTATGGGATAGCAGTACCCTGCTATTGGCTAAATTGACCTGGACTGGCGAGGTCAAGGAGGCATTCGTACACTAGGCACTTGCAGTGACCTTACCCGACCACACCCAACTCTTCCATTTGTATGTATTAAACCGCCATAATTATGTTACTGTTATGTTCACCCAGGTATCAGGGGAGGGGGGTAGGAAACAATCCGTAGCTCACTAATCTGTAGCATTGTCAGAGTAGAGAGGAGGTTCCCACCTTGATATAGGGGGGTGGCAGCAGTTCAAGGCTTTCCCAAGCAAAGGTCTGAGAAAGCCACTGTCATCATTATGGAGCATGACATACACATCAATTGGCAGGCCTAATCGAGAGGGGTGAAACTTGTACTAACCGAAATGAGCATTAAATTACGAGCCGTTATGTTGAGGTATCCTTATAGTGATAGGAGCATGTACCACTGAAAATCCATCAGACAGCAGACCATGTCCGCATGAGGATGAGCCTCATGATTGTGAAACACAAGACAAAGAGTATGCTAAATTAAGATCCGACATGAGCATAGAACCGCTTGCCTGTGTTCATTAAATTTTGTTTATAGATGATTCCTATCACAGAGAATTGGAGAGGCTGGAATCTGGCAATACAGTGTTGCAGACGCATGAAAATAGGGTGCCGTTCACGATATTGTTTAAACCATGTTTTTAACAGTGGTCAGCTCGGTTGGTGGGGTTGCTAACACTAACTGAAACATTGAAATTGACCCAAGGTAAAATAGGAGCTATATTTACAGATTCTGCCATACCTATGGGGTGTGTCAGATGTTTGGATCCCTCTGGGAAACCAGGGCTTTATGCAAACTAGTGGATCCCCCATACAACACCATGCCTAGGATATTTCTATAATCTCAGCCATGATGTTGCAATAAAATAGCTATGGTGAGGTGCAAGGCACACAAAAGTTAACATTTTAGATACTATTGGTAACAGAATGGCAGAGGAGAGGGCAAAATAGGCAGCGAGGGCCACCCCCACTGCTGTCAGGATGACCGGTGTAGAGTTAACGGCTGAGTTTACTCGGCTGAGAGTCATGATCCAGCAACCATACCTAAGAAACAGTTATGGGGTGACAGGGGGGCGGTCAGTAGCCTGGTCCTAACCAGACTCTCGTACATTTCATTTGTACAGAGAGTCTGGCCTCGCTCCATTGATAAGCGTTGACTTCCTTGTAGGCGGGTACTCTGTTGAAGTGTAAAACTATTGTATCTGCCTAGAGCCACTGTGATCTGCCATAACCAATCGCTAGCGTTCGCCTCAGCCAATTCCTTCACCACTACTGTAACAGAGCTAGCTGCCTTACTAGTAGCTGGAAAATCTAACTGTTCCCGAACCTTGTAGAGGGGGGGGGGGGGGGGGGGCACTAATCATAACCATCAACAAAACTCAGCAAAACTTGTTCTTGCTCCAGCTTAAGCTTATGGATATTCAGCAGCGTTGCTGCAACGGACCGAATGTGGCCTCGCTCGTATCTTTCTCCGCCGCCATTACGGAACTACAACATAAACTAGCGCACCATCAACGTCATCGTTCTCAGCTACTCCCTATGTTCACTGATTGGCCAGTTTAAAATCAACCTGAAAAATCTGACTTAAGTACCGAATGGCCAGACCTAGTAAAGAAGTAAAAATCAAAATTGAGCTGAAGTACGTAGGAGGGCAGAGCCAGGCTAGGCGGTCAGAGGACCTGACAACATTTGGAGAGTTATTGAAGGATTAATTGTTAGGGGTTAATTTTTAATTTATTGTCTCTTATAATCCTCAGTGCGCAATGGCTAGGCCAGTGCGCAAGGGGGGAGGTATATTATAAGAGGTAAGGAAAATAAAATTTGGATTTGTTAAGTAAAAATACATTTAAAAAATTATAAGTAAAAGAAGCCACTATTTGGAAAAGAAAAAACGGTATGACTGTTTATTCCACGTGTTTTAAACAATCCCAGATTTATAAGTTGATAGGAGGACCAAGTTGGAGGAACCAGATCGGAACTGAATCTGGGAAATCTCTGTGCTGGAGGGCCGTGGCACAGTTAAGGTCAGAGACACCATGAGTCTCTGCCAGCAGACCAGGCAACGCAACTTCTGGAAGCCATTTGGGCTAAAGCAACAATTGCCTGACGACTAGTGACTAGTCCCCCTTCAAAGTCAATGAATGACTCGAGCTGGTGCCCGGAGGAACTGCCAGGCCAGCCGGGAGGGCGGAGACTCAACCTCTTGAGTTCCTGGCCATCAACTTCCATACAGCTTGACTCTTCTCCTGCCAAGTTCTGGCTGGAGGTGGAGGTTAGTGAGAGCCAGGGGATTGTAGTGGAAGAAGGAATGCACAGCAATGTTTCTATGAATGTATAACTAAAGTAATTTCTAATGCCAACCAGTAAAAGTAATTGAATGTGACTTTAAACCTGCCAATGGAGGTGTGAACGTTGTAACAATGTTTTAAAGTTTTAACTAACCCCTGACAACCCTTCCAAGGGCCCAGCTGCTTAAAGACAAGCTAACATGTCAGGCATGGTGACTGAGGCAATAAGCCAGTCCCGAGGGATCCTTGAAGAGTTTAAGATAATGAGATTAGGTTGGGAATCCATTCTTCTATGGATCGCCATAAACAAAGAACGCTGAATGGGTTAACTACATACTACAACCAGTAGAGGGTTTTACCATACACAGATGAATGCACTACTGGCACTCGGTGAGTATGCTGCACCTGTATACATGATCACACTGCCACAGTCAGTTTCACACTAGCCATGATCAAACTGAAGTCATTCGGACAGGAGGTTAAGGAGAATGCCAGCCATGGGAAAGATTGTTTTCTAATTGTTTTTCCATTCTGCAGAGAAGGGACGGTTTGGAATGAAAGGGAGCAAACAGGACAGAGTACCAGAGCATTAATATAGATTAATTTTTTGTGACGACGTAGTTAAGGCGGCCGCCTTAACTGGAAAGTGCTGCGGGAAACCCTGAGGAGGGTCCATCAACCTCCACAGCACAGATTAACAGTGATATGTTCAGTAAATACCAGGTTACCTCTGCATGGAAAACTGGAGAATTTCATGTCATCCTTATGTGTTATACGGCTTCAACAACAATTGGGTTGATGACAGGGCTCTAGACTGAAAGATGGATTTTTGCGATATTTAGTTTTTTGATGGTGTGAGTATCTCTTACAACTACTCGTACAAGTGTGACCTGTAAATTTGGCATTTCTAAGATTTGAACATAAATACTTTTTTCCCTTCATGTAGAAAAAGGAGGAGGGAGCGAGTCTGCCAGAGTTTGCCAACGTGTGTGAGGGGGGAGGGTCCAGGTGTGATTATTCAACTGTGTGTGTAACGTCATCTACACTGATGTGTCTCTCGTGTCTCGCAAAGGGAGTGATTGACGGCTAATATTAACCAATCAAAACTCTGCATTAAACTTAAGAGTCTAAATATTAAGTTAGTCTAGAGCCCTGGATGAGGAAAGGACACCCCATGTCTGATAGTTGCTTCAGGCTCGGCATGAGGGAGGAATTCATGGTTTGTTAAACAAAAGTTGCCAGCAAGCAGGTTAGGTTAATTACCATCAGTTACCGTGGTAACGTTACCAGAGTTTGTGCTTCCTCTCTTTCTGGAACAGAAAACCCAGAGTTTCCCTCATCTCAGGGTTAACAACTCACTGTTTTCACTTAAATCCACTTTCTGGAATAGACCCCAGGAAATACAATTATGATGATAGCTATATCATCATAATTGCACTAAAGGCTATTGAAGATTATATAGGACTTCTCTCTTCCTAACCAACTGTCCTAAATAAACATGCAGTCTGTTATTGTATCATCATGAAATGCAAGGCCTGTTAACATACTTAGATGTATATTCAGTGTTAAGCAACATTACATGAAGAGGTATATAAAAACACAAACTTGAAAATCTCCTTTGTCACGACTCAACACACAGCGTGCCCTCCAAGACAGCAGAGGGCACTAAGGAATCGGAGCAAGGCCGGCTCAGCTGTGAGACAGCTCAGCATGTTTAAAAGGAACCCTGAATTGTTTGTCAGTGCTCATTCAGTGCTCATTCATGGTTTGTGTGCTACGCGCGTTACCTCACTTGGAAACTTTTTACGGAAACTCTTTACCTGTGCTGGACCCTGCTTGCCCCGACTGTGGATTTTCGATTACGATTTGGACCGTTCACTTGGACTCTCTTTTGTTTCCCGGTATTGAACCCCGCTTGTCTCTGACCTCTCCTTTGTCTTGCCCTACCTGGAAACTTTGATTGTGCTGGCTGCTCTGTGTACCTTGACCCTGGACTGTGCCTTGACCTTGATTGTGGATTACCCTTGAACCGTCTTGATAGACTTTAAGTTTGCCTTTGCCTCAATTATTATTTGACCCAGTGTGTGGTCATGACTGACTACTCTACGTGATTGAAGTAAATCAGAACCATTAAAAACTCTAAACTGCATCTGCGACTGTGCTCTTCATTCCAACCTGACATCCTTACTTGAGTTTCTCCAGTCTGCAGTGTGGATCCTCCAGTCCAGCAGAGAGCAGCTTCAATCCTTTTTCTCCTGAATGATTGTAGCTCAAGTCCAGTTCCCTCAGGTGGAAGGGGTTGGACCTCAGAGCTGAGGCCAGAGAAGTACAGCCTTCCTCTGTGACCAGACAGCCTGACAGCCTGTCGAAAGAGGATCAATGTTGGGACAGAATCCATCTGGGCCTCCCGAGTGAGTCAGCACAGAGGGGTTAATTAGACAGGTGCTGTCATAGCTGCACCTCTCCCTCATTAGACAGAGTGACCTTTTCCCCCAGTTCAGGAAGGTTAGGTTTGTGTTCAGTCTGGTGGTAGTTGTTCTATGGAACATCAGGACGTCTCCTACAAACCTGCAACAAAAAAAACTAGGATTCAAGTCCCAAACCTGACTTGAATGAACCCAACAAATTAGTTGGGGCTATAGCCACTATTCTTAAGCAGTACGAGACATAGAACATGGATCATATCTATCCACGATCGCAGAAAGCAATATTCACGGCCTGACGTGACCTCTCCCTTTAACAAGTTCTTTCTAAACCGAGTTCTATGACAGCTCGATGAAGCGTAAGTCATTGCCTCTGCTGCTACAACTTAATAAACAGCAGCACCAGCTACTACTTCTTTCACTCAGCTACTAAGAAAAAATCCCTGAGAAAACCCTGACTAGGACACAAAGCCCTCTCCTGCTGCCTCTTTCGAGCTATTTGTATCTATAACTCCTATTCCCCACACCCTGCCGCAGTCAACTAAAACGTTTATACATAAAAAGTGGTAAAATATCAGCCTAACCGCCGAACCTGTTCCACTGAGTTGGATTCCAACTGAAGAATATCCCACTTCAGTCGCTCTGTAGCCTATTAGCTACAAAACGTCCTGGTTTATACCCTGAGAATTTCCTGTGGTAATTTGCTTCTAAATTACTGTAAAAAGCCTCAGTGAATGTATTTGTTCTGGACCGGCTACTAGTAGACTTTAACTTTCAGATGGTAATTTTTTCTCTAGCTTTGAATCTTCTGAGCATAGACATCTGGTTCCCTTTACAAGCCTTCAGTTAACATGGATCTTTTTGAAACACGTTTAGCTGATCCAGACACAGAGATCACATGACAGTGCGTGCCAAAAAACACTTCAGGCTATTGGGCAATATCAGCATTGTAAAATAAGTTATTCTAAAAAATTAAAGGGGAAATTAATGGAAGTGAAATTAACCAAAAGTATTCAAAAAACGTATCTAGCAAATAAATATATTTTTTCAACAACAGAGAATGCCTGTCAGTATTTATTTAACTATGTTAAGTCATTAGATAACCTGACTGCCTGTTGGCTCTGCGCTCCCTGCGAGAAGAGAAACTGCTATATTAGTATGCTGTTCATGGATTACAGATAATCATTTAACACCATCATGCCTATGTCTTTATATAGGCTATTTCAACATGTTATATTCTTTCCAAAATTCTTTATTCGTTTAAAGTTGTAACAGTCATGTTTGCATTCTGTGCTCTTTTTGCTTTAATGTTAGGACGCAGTAGCAGGGCCAACCTCAAGAAATTCAATGGCCAATGTCACCTTTTGTGATTTGTGCAAAGGACCAATAAAAGACTGACGTTCTGTGTTCAACTTTCTTTCTTCCCTTTTTTAAAGAGCAGATATGTGTTTGAAATCTCACTTGGTATAGGAAATTTGGTTGACTCTCCCTGCATCTCAGATGGAATACTACCGTCCTATGAAGTAAAGTATGTCAGAATAAATGTGAATAGCCAGTTCCGTACATATATACAGTATATACAGTAGTATTATACATTAAGCACACTTTTCTTGCCATTCCTAATTTGAAACCCTTCATGTAGTGGAAGAGGCGTCATACACGAGAACAACAGCCGCCAGATGCTAAACTCACTGCCCAGGTAAATGTACAATAATATGATGAATAGTATATGTTAACCCTTGTGTTCTCTTCAGGGTCAAACATGACTGCTATTATATTTAACAGCAGAGAAAACCCTCACATACTTATTTTTTTTTACTTCAAATTAGGGCTGGGCGATAAATCGATAAAAATAACTATCGAAGTAATGACTTCCCTCGATAAAGATATCGTAACATTAATTCATTTTCAAATATAGCTGCAAGCAGCAATGTGGTGGCCAAGCAGTCAAATGACCCATAAAACACTTAAGAAATCCTCAGAACAGGGTTCCGAGGGCATGCAGCAAGTTTGGTGTGAATCCATCAAAGATTTTCTGAGATACGACCCAACTTCCTGTTTGCTGGCTTAATTGCACATTTTGACTCCCTGTACCGGGCAAACGGTTCTGAAAATCAAAAAATCATGTGAAACCCTTTGTGAGGCTTGGTCTGAAGATACTCTCTGCCAAATTTGGTGAAGATTGGACAACATGTGTAGGAGGAGTAAAGAAAAAACGTTTTTCAATTAATTCAAAATGGCGGCCGGATCAAATCGGCTATTATCAAAAGTTATCATGTATCACATAGGGGATGTCCCAACATATCATGAGACAAAGGAATCACTTAATAAAAGCAAACAAATCAACAGTTATTGGCCAAAACACATTTTTGCTTCCTGCGGCCACGCCCAGTGATCACATGACACCAAATTAATTGGACAGCCTCAGAAGAGGGTTCCGAGTCATCATATTAAGTTTGGTGTTGATTTCTCAAAGATTAGCTGAGATATGACCCAACTTCCTGTTTGGTTGCTTTGTTGCCGATTTTGATTGGCTGTACCGGACAAACGGTTTTGAAAATCGAATATCCTTTGATAACTTATGTGAGGGTTGGTCTGATGATAATGTGTGCCAATTCTGGGGAAGATTTGAAAAAAATAAAAGTAGTTGAAGCGAAAAAACGTGTTTCCTTAAAATTCACAATGGTGGAAAATCTATATAACCGGAAATTGGCGTCATAGGGTGTGTTGAACTCGTCTTGATCAAGGGAATCCAATGGTACCTCATTTTTGAAAATCGGTCATACGGTTCAAAAGTTACGTGTGTAAACACAAGTCCAACTTTGACCAGTTGGTGGCGCTAGAGTGCTCCAATGAGAGACATGAAACTTGGTGAATATAAAGAGGGGACTGTGCTTAATAAGTGTGCCAAATTTCACAACTTTTTACCATACGGTTCTAGGGGCTGCCATAGACTCCAATGACAGAAGAAGTGTAATAATAATAAATATAACTGCAAGCAGTAATGGCGGATTCCTCCAAACACTGCGAACCATTGAAAAATGTTTATTTTTGACAAATTGTAACTGTATAGAAAAATGTATGCTGCAGAATTACCAATGGCATACCAAATCTGAAATGCAATACCATCAAGATCCACAAGGGCCTTTATTTCAAGCCAGTAAGTGAAGGAAGGGGGCTTGGTGAGCTTATCCATTCCAGAAAGCCTTGTATCTTTATGCATTAAGGCGTGGCCTGTAGCGCCACCTATGGGTAATGGTGGACCATTTGTGGTGTGGTAGTTACTCTTGGCCTATACTATTAATGTTTCAGGATTTTAAAAACTTTTTACCATTGCATATAAAATCGGAAATGCAATACCAACAGGATCCACATGGGCTTTGGGTAAAGTGTGGTAGTTACTCTTGGCCTGTACTGTCAATGTGTCAGGATTTGGAGACCTTTTTACTATTGCATACAAAGTAGGAAATGCAATGACACCAAGGTCCTCAAGGGCCTATGCTGATATTCAAGGAATGAGTGGGGGCTTGGTCAGCCCACACAGTCCTGATATGTTGCGTGTGTGTCTTGCCAAGCCCGCGCGTGTCAAGGGAAGAATGAGTGTCTGAGAATTTGGAGCATGCGCGGGGAGGAGCAGGGGACACATTTCATTGTAAATTTCCCTAGAAATTAGCCAAGCATGCATGTTTCAAAGATTCACCAAAAATCGACCTTTCATCTTAGAGTCAACTTTTTCTCAGATTTGTGTACTAAACATTCTCAAGAGTCTTCATATGAACTTGTTTGACTGGCTTACGTGTAAAGCATTGCGAACCATTGAAAAATGTATATTCTTGACAAATTGTAACTGTATAGAAAAATCAATGCTGCAGAATTTCCAATGGGATACCAAATCTGAAATGCAATAACATCAACATCCACAAGGGCCTTTATTTCAAGCCAAGAAGTGAAGCGCTTTAATCTTCACAAGAAGTGAAGTGCTTTGTGCTTTAGGGCGTGGCCTGTAGCGACACCTATTGGTAATGGTGGGCCATTTGTGGTGTGGTAGTTACTCTTGGCCTATACTATCAATGTTTCAGGATGTTTTTAACTTTTTACCATTGCATACAAAATCGGAAATGCAATACCAACAAGATCCACATGGGCTTTTGTTAAAGTGTTGTTGTTACTCTTGGCCTTTACTATCAATGTTTCAGGATTTGGATAACTTTTTACCATGGCAAACAAAATCTGAAATGCAATACCATCAAGATCCACATGGCCTTTGCAAAAGACCAAGGAACACTCTCCTGAAATGTTGCGTGTGCGTCTTGCCAAGCCCGCGCGTGTGTCAAGGGAAGACCTATGGGTAATAGTGGGCCATTTGTGGTGTGGTAGTTACTCTTGGTCTATACTATCAATGTTTCAGGATTTTTATAACTTTTTACCATTGTATACAAAATCGGAAAAGCAATACCAACAAGATCCACATGGGCTTTTTGTTAAAGTGTTTCTTTGCCTATACTATCTATGTTTCAGGATTTTGAGACCTTTTTACCATTGCATACAAAATCGGAAATGCAATACCATCAAGAGCCACATGGGCCTTTTTTTCAAGCCAATAAGTGAAGGGAGGGGGCTTGGTGAGCCTATCCATTCCAGAAAGCCTTGTATATTTGTGCTTTTTGGCGTGGCCTGTAGCGCCACCTATGGGTAATGGTGGGCCATTTGTGGTGTGGTAGTTACTCTTGGTCTATACTATCAATGTTTCAGGATTTTTATAACTTTTTACCATTGCATACAAAATCGGAAATGCAATACCAACAAGATCCACATGGGCTTTTGTTAAAGTGTTTCTCGGCCTACACTATCAATGTTTCAGGATTTGAGACCTTTTTACCATTGCATACAAAATCGGAAATGCAATACCATCAAGAGCCACATGGGCCTTTGCTAAAGACCAAGGAATGAGTGGGGGCTTGGTCAGCCCACACTCTCCTGAAATGTTGCGTGTGCGTCTTGGCCGCGCGTGTGTCAAGGGAAGGCTGAGTGTGTGTGAGATTTTGGAGCACGCGCGGGGAGGAGCAGGGGAGACATTCATTGGAAATTTGCCTAGAAATTAGCCAAGCAAGCATGTTTCAAATATTCACCAAAAATCGACCTTTCATCTTACAGTCAACTTTTTCACAGATTTGTGTTATGAACATTCTCAAGAGTCTTCATATGAACTTGTGATTGAATCAGAGTATCAGTTTTTGACTGGCTGATGTGCAAAGCATTATTTTAGCGTTAGCGATAAGTTCAATTTGATTTATATCAATCATTTTTAGAGATATGAATTTGCCTTTGCACATGGTAATATGTTGTAGTGTCTTCCTCCGATCTACCAAGTTTAGTGTTGATATCTCAAAGATTTGCTGAGACATGACTTCACATCCTGTTTGGCGGCTTTTCTGATGAATTTGATTGGCTGTACCGGACAGACGGTTATGAGGATCAAAATTCCTTTGATAACTTTTGTGAGGCTTGGTTTGAAGATCATCTCTGGTGATTTTGAAGAATATATGACAAAAATTGTAGGAGGAGTAGGCTTTCAAAGGTTTTTGATAAAACCGGAAATGGCGGGAAATCTATATAACCGGAAATTAACGCCATGGTGTGCGTTGAACTCGGCTTGATCCAGGGAATCCAATGGTACCTCATTCTTGAAAATTAGTCATACGGTTCAAAAGTTGCGTGTGTAAACACAAGTCCAACTTTGACCCATTGGTGGCGCTAGAGTGGTCTAATGGGAGACATGAAACTTGGTGTAGGTATAGAAGAAACTGTCCTTAATGAGTGTGCCAAATTTCACAAAAAGTTGTCGATGGGGTCTAGGGGCTGCCATTGACTCCCATGGTACAAGAATTACAAATAATAAAACCACCAATAACAATAGGTTTCCTCCTTACGGAGGAATCCTAAATATAACTGCAAGCAGTAATGGCGGATTCCTCCAAACACTGCGAACCATTGAAAAATGTTTATTTTTGACAAATTGTAACTGTATAGAAAAATGTATGCTGCAGAATTACCAATGGCATACCAAATCTGAAATGCAATACCATCAAGATCCACAAGGGCCTTTATTTCAAGCCAGTAAGTGAAGGAAGGGGGCTTGGTGAGCTTATCCATTCCAGAAAGCCTTGTATCTTTATGCATTAAGGCGTGGCCTGTAGCGCCACCTATGGGTAATGGTGGGCCATTTGTGGTGTGGTAGTTACTCTTGGCCTATACTATTAATGTTTCAGGATTTTAAAAACTTTTTACCATTGCATATAAAATCGGAAATGCAATACCAACAGGATCCACATGGGCTTTGGGTAAAGTGTGGTAGTTACTCTTGGCCTGTACTGTCAATGTGTCAGGATTTGGAGACCTTTTTACTATTGCATACAAAGTAGGAAATGCAATGACACCAAGGTCCTCAAGGGCCTATGCTGATATTCAAGGAATGAGTGGGGGCTTGGTCAGCCCACACAGTCCTGATATGTTGCGTGTGTGTCTTGCCAAGCCCGCGCGTGTCAAGGGAAGAATGAGTGTGTGAGAATTTGGAGCATGCGCGGGGAGGAGCAGGGGACACATTTCATTGTAAATTTCCCTAGAAATTAGCCAAGCATGCATGTTTCAAAGATTCACCAAAAATCGACCTTTCATCTTAGAGTCAACTTTTTCTCAGATTTGTGTACTAAACATTCTCAAGAGTCTTCATATGAACTTGTTTGACTGGCTTACGTGTAAAGCATTGCGAACCATTGAAAAATGTATATTCTTGACAAATTGTAACTGTATAGAAAAATCAATGCTGCAGAATTTCCAATGGGATACCAAATCTGAAATGCAATAACATCAAGATCCACAAGGGCCTTTATTTCAAGACAAGAAGTGAAGCGCTTTAATCTTCACAAGAAGTGAAGTGCTTTGTGCTTTAGGGCGTGGCCTGTAGCGACACCTATTGGTAATGGTGGGCCATTTGTGGTGTGGTAGTTACTCTTGGCCTATACTATCAATGTTTCAGGATGTTTTTAACTTTTTACCATTGCATACAAAATCGGAAATGCAATACCAACAAGATCCACATGGGCTTTTGTTAAAGTGTTGTTGTTACTCTTGGCCTTTACTATCAATGTTTCAGGATTTGGAGAACTTTTTACCATGGCAAACAAAATCTGAAATGCAATACCATCAAGATCCACATGGCCTTTGCAAAAGACCAAGGAACACTCTCCTGAAATGTTGCGTGTGCGTCTTGCCAAGCCCGCGCGTGTGTCAAGGGAAGACCTATGGGTAATAGTGGGCCATTTGTGGTGTGGTAGTTACTCTTGGTCTATACTATCAATGTTTCAGGATTTTTATAACTTTTTACCATTGTATACAAAATCGGAAAAGCAATACCAACAAGATCCACATGGGCTTTTTGTTAAACTGTTTCTTTGCCTATACTATCTATGTTTCAGGATTTTGAGACCTTTTTACCATTGCATACAAAATCGGAAATGCAATACCATCAAGATCCACATGGGCCTTTTTTCAAGCCAATACGTGAAGGGAGGGGGCTTGGTGAACCTATCCATTCCAGAAAGCCTTGTATCTTTGTGCTTTTGGGCGTGGCCTATAGCGCCACCTATGGGTAATGGTGGGCCATTTGAGGTGTGGTATTTACTCTTGGTCTATACTATCAATGTTTCAGGATTTGAGACCTTTTTACCATTGCATACAAAATCGGAAATGCAATACCATCAAGAGCCACATGGGCCTTTGCTAAAGACCAAGGAATGAGTGGGGGCTTGGTCAGCCCACACTCTCCTGAAATGTTGCGTGTGCGTCTTGGCCGCGCGTGTGTCAAGGGAAGGCTGAGTGTGTGTGAGATTTTGGAGCACGCGCGGGGAGGAGCAGGGGAGACATTCATTGGAAATTTGCCTAGAAATTAGCCAAGCAAGCATGTTTCAAATATTCACCAAAAATCGACCTTTCATCTTACAGTCAACTTTTTCACAGATTTGTGTTATGAACATTCTCAAGAGTCTTCATATGAACTTGTGATTGAATCAGAGTATCAGTTTTTGACTGGCTGATGTGCAAAGCATTATTTTAGCGTTAGCGATAAGTTCAATTTGATTTATATCAATCATTTTTAGAGATATGAATTTGCCTTTGCACATGGTAATATGTTGTAGTGTCTTCCTCCGATCTACCAAGTTTAGTGTTGATATCTCAAAGATTTGCTGAGACATGACTTCACATCCTGTTTGGCGGCTTTTCTGATGAATTTGATTGGCTGTACCGGACAGACGGTTATGAGGATCAAAATTCCTTTGATAACTTTTGTGAGGCTTGGTTTGAAGATCATCTCTGGTGATTTTGAAGAATATATGACAAAAATTGTAGGAGGAGTAGGCTTTCAGAGGTTTTTGATAAAACCGGAAATGGCGGGAAATCTATATAACCGGAAATTAACGCCATGGTGTGCGTTGAACTCGGCTTGATCCAGGGAATCCAATGGTACCTCATTTTTGAAAATTAGTCATACGGTTCAAAAGTTGCGTGTGTAAACACAAGTCCAACTTTGACCCATTGGTGGCGCTAGAGTGGTCTAATGGGAGACATGAAACTTGGTGTAGGTATAGAAGAAACTGTCCTTAATGAGTGTGCCAAATTTCACAAAAAGTTGTCGATGGGGTCTAGGGGCTGCCATTGACTCCCATGGTACAAGAATTACAAATAATAAAACCACCAATAACAATAGGTTTCCTCCTTACGGAGGAATCCTAAATATAACTGCAAGCAGTAATGGCGGATTCCTCCAAACACTGCGAACCATTGAAAAATGTTTATTCTTGACAAATTGTAACTGTATACAAAAATGTATGCTGCAGAATTACCAATGGCATACCAAATCTGAAATGCAATACCATCAAGATCCACAAGGGCCTTTATTTCAAGCCAGTAAGTGAAGGAAGGGGGCTTGGTGAGCTTATCCATTCCAGAAAGCCTTGTATCTTTATGCATTAAGGCGTGGCCTGTAGCGCCACCTATGGGTAATGGTGGGCCATTTGTGGTGTGGTAGTTACTCTTGGCCTATACTATTAATGTTTCAGGATTTTAAAAACTTTTTACCATTTCATATAAAATCGGAAATGCAGTACCAACAGGATCCACATGGGCTTTGGGTAAAGTGTGGTAGTTACTCTTGGCCTGTACTGTCAATGTGTCAGGATTTGGAGACCTTTTTACTATTGCATACAAAGTAGGAAATGCAATGACACCAAGGTCCTCAAGGGCCTATGCTGATATTCAAGGAATGAGTGGGGGCTTGGTCAGCCCACACAGTCCTGATATGTTGCGTGTGTGTCTTGCCAAGCCCGCGCGTGTCAAGGGAAGAATGAGTGTGTGAGAATTTGGAGCATGCGCGGGGAGGAGCAGGGGACACATTTCATTGTAAATTTCCCTAGAAATTAGCCAAGCATGCATGTTTCAAAGATTCACCAAAAATCGACCTTTCATCCTACAGTCAACTTTTTCTCAGATTTGTGTTATGAACATTCTCAAGAGTCTTCATATGAACTTGTGATTGAATCAGAGTATCAGTTTTTGACTGGCTGATGTGTAAAGCATTATTTTAGCGTTAGCGATAAGTTCAATTAGCTTTATATCAATCATTTTTAGAGATATGAATTTGCCTTTGCACATGGTAACATGTTGTAGTGTTTTCCTCCGATCTACCAAGTTTAGTGTTGATATCTCAAAAATTTGCTGAGACATGACTTCACATCCTGTTTGGCGGCTTTTCTGATGAATTTGATTGGCTGTACCGGACAGACGGTTATGAGGATCAAAATTCCTTTGATAACTTTTGTGAGGCTTGGTCTGAAGATCATCTCTGGTGATTTTGAAGAAGATATGACAAATATAGCTGCAAGCAGCAATGTGGTGGCCAAGGAGTCAAATGACCCATAAAACACTTTAGAAATCCTCAGAACAGGGTTCAGAGTGCATGCAGCAAGTTTGGTGTGAATCCATCAAAGATTTTCTGAGATACGACCCAACTTCCTGTTTGCTGGCTTAATTGCACATTTTGACTCCCTGTACCGGGCAAATGGTTCTGAAAATCCAAAAATAATGTGAAACCCTTTGTGAGGCTTGGTCTGAAGATACTCTCTGCCAAATTTGGTGAAGATTGGACAACATGTGTAGGAGGAGTAAAGAAAAAACGTTTTTCAATGAATTCAAAATGGCGGCCGGATCAATTCGGCTATTATCACAAGTTATCATGTATCACATAGGGGATGTCCCAACATATCATGAGACAAAGGAATCCCTTCATAAAAGCAAACAAATCAACAGTTATTGGCCAAAACACATTTTTGCTTCCTGCGGCCACGCCCAGTGATCACATGACACCAAATTAATTCGACAGCCTCAGAAGAGGGTTCCGAGTCATAATATTAAGTTTGGTGTTGATTTCTCAAAGATTAGCTGAGATATGACCCAACTTCCTGTTTGGTTGCTTTGTTGCCGATTTTGATTGGCTGTACCAGACAAACGGTTTTGAAAATCTAATATCCTTTGATAACTTCTGTGAGGGTTGGTCTGATGATAATGTGTGCCAATTCTGGGGAAGATTTGAAAAAAATTGAAGTAGTTGAAGCGAAAAAACGTGTTTCCTTAAATTCAAAATGGTGGAAAATCTATATAACCGGAAAATGACGTCATAGGGTGTGTTGAACTCGTCTTGATCCAGGGAATCCAATGGTACCTCATTTCTGAAAATCGGTCACACGGTTCAAAAGTTACGTGTGTAAACACAAGTCCAACTTTGGCCATCCCATTAAACTGCATTATATGCAAAGGGGAAACATACACCAAACGGACATTTAGCAGAAAGAGACTAAGTAAAAATGTATAGCGTGTAATACACACATATATGGCAAGTTGCTAGTTGCTGCTGAGAGGCAAATGGATGAGAACTTCTGACTGTATATCCGTGGTAGGGATCGGGTTGCTTCAGAGGCAAAGTACCACTTCAGTAGCTTCAGGGACTAGTCAGCTAAATCTCCCATCCCATATCAGTCTACCATCTCCAGCCAGATCAGTCTACTATCTCCAGCCAGCTCAGTCTCTCATCTCCAGCCAGCTCGATCTACAGTACACTCAACAAGCGGAAGAAACAAGACAGCTTACACTCTCCAACTTGAACACATTATACCATCAGATGTTTAAAAACTACCTCTAACTCAAATGTTATGTGTTACTTTTGACAGGGTTTGACAATATTTAATTAAAGCTCAGCAACCAACTTACTGTTATTTCAAAGCTGGAAACTTCAAGTTTCAAGTCTTTTATTGTCAGGTACACAGAACAACACAAGGTCAGACTGGGCACTGAAATTCTTAAGACAAGACAACGCAAGCACCTGGCATAACATAACATATAAGTACACAGAACATAATCTAGATCTATGCTGAGCTTAAATAAGTGAAACTGCCTAAATATACAGATAGCAATAAATAATCGACTATACTAACCCTAATACTAAAACTTCCTAAATTACAGATAACAATAAATAATACACTATACTAGCCCTAAATGCCACATAAAACCTATTTCAACCCTATAACCTATTCTAACCTAGGTGGAGTACAATACAATAGTGCAAAATGCAGATCAGTGACTATGTCAATGACCATACAGGAGCCTGGTGGCGGTACAGTGAGGTACAGTAGTGCAATGTTACTGATAGTGCAACCAGTAGCTTAAAGTGACAGTGTATACGTGACTAGTGTGCAGTAAATCAGTGTCCATATCAGAGTCCATTCAGAAGCCTGATGGCCCTTGGGTAGAAACTGTTGTCCAGTCTGCGTGTGCGCGACCGGATGCTGCGGTAACGCCTGCCAGAAGGCAACGGGGTAAAGAGACTGAAGGATGGGTGGGAACAGTCTCTTAGAATCCTGCCGGCTTTCCTTAGGCAACGTGTGTGGTAGATGTCCTGTAGGGCTGGGAGCTTCCTGCCGATGATGAACTCAGCAGAACGGACCACACTTCGTAGGGCCTTGCGGTCCCTGTCTGTGCAGCTCCCATACCACACTGTGATACAACCAGTCAGAATGTAGGCTAGCTCTTTGACACATTGTCACTTAGGTTGTTTTTCCTATCAGCTGATCCTGTTACGAACAATTTGATTAGCTAACAAGATGATACACGAGTTCTGGTTGGTTGGAGAGTTTAGGTAGTTGAGAAGATTGACAAATAAAGTTGCTAACTTTGAACTAAGCTACATAAAAAATAAGCCACTGAATGGCTACTAGTCCATAATGGCTACTAGGCCAAGGAATGAAGGCAGGTGCTTGGTCAGCCCACCCTTTACAGAAACCCGTAAACCCACAAGCTTGTCCATGTGTCAAGGGCCAGTATGTGTGTGAGAATTTGGAGCGTGCGCTGAGGGTGAGTGGGGGCTTGGTCAGCCCACACTCTCCTGAAATGTTGCGTGTGCGTCTTGCCAAGGCCGCGCGTGTGTCAAGGGAAGGCTGAGTGTGTGAGAATTTGGAGCGCGCGCGGGGAGGAGCAGGGGACACATTTCATTGTAAATTTCCCTAGAAATTAGCCAAGCGTGCATGTTTCAAATATTCTTCAAAAATCGACCTTTCATCTTACAGTCAACTTTTTCTCAGATTTGTGTTATGAACATTCTCAAGAGTCTTCATATGAACTTGTGATTGAATCAGAGTATCAGTTTTTGACTGGCTGATGTGTAAAGCATTATTTTAGCGTTAGCGATAAGTTCAATTTGCTTTATATCAATCATTTTTAGAGATATGAATTTGCCTTTGCACATGGTAACATGTTGTAGTGTCTTCCTCCGATCTACCAAGTTTAGTGTTGATATCTCAAAGATTTGCTGAGACATAAATTCACATCCTGTTTGGCGGCTTTTCTGATGAATTTGATTGGCTGTACTGGACAGACGGTTATGAGGATCAAAATTCCTTTGATAACTTTTGTGAGGCTTGGTCTGAAGATCATCTCTGGTGATTTTGAAGAAGATATGACAAAAATTGTAGGAGGAGTAGGCTTTCAAAGGTTTTTGATAAAACCGGAAATGGCGGGAAATCAATATAACCGGAAAATAACGCCATGGTGTGCGTTGAACTCGGCTTGATCCAGGGAATCCAATGGTACTTCATTTTTGAAAATGAGTCATACTGTTCAAAAGTTGCGTGTGTAAACACAAGTCCAACTTTGACCCATTGGTGGCGCTAGAGTGGTCTAATGGGAGACATGAAACTTGGTGTAGGTATAGAAGAAACTGTCCTTATTGAGTGTGCCAAATTTCACAAAAAGTTGTCGATGGGGTCTAGGGGCTGCCATTGACTCCCATGGTACAAGAATTACAAATAATAAAACCACCAATAACAATAGGTTTCCTCCTTACGGAGGAATCCTAAATATAACTGCAAGCAGTAATGGCGGATTCCTCCAAACATTGTGAACCATTGATTTTTTTTAATTCTTGACAAATTGTAACTGTATAGAAAAATCAATGCTGCTGACTTACCAAGGGGATACCAAATCTGACCAATTCCAAATATAGCTGCAAGCAGCAATGAGGTGGCCAAGCAGTCAAATAACCCAGAAAACATTTTAGACATCCTCAGAAGAGGGTAACAAGTACACGCAGCAAGTTTGGTGTGAATCCATCAAAGATTTGCTGAGATACAACCCAACTTCCTGTTTGCTGGCTTAACGGCACATTTTGATTGCCTGTACCGGAAAAACGGTTTCGAAAATCAGAAAACCATGTGTTAGCTTTAGTGAGACTTGGTCTGAAGATAATCTCTGCTAAATTTGGTGAAGATTTGACAACATGTGTAGGAGGAGTACAGAAAAAACGTTTTTCAATGAATTCAAAATGGCGGCCGCATAAATTCGGCTATTATCACAAATTATTATAAGTCACACACGGGATGTCCCAAGATATCATGAGACAAAGGAATCACTCAATAAAGGCAAACAAATCAATAGTTATTGGCCAAAACACATTTTTGCTTCCTGCAGCCACGCCCAGTGATCACATGACACCAAATTGTCTAGATATCCTCAGAAGAGGGTTCCGAGTCATCATACCAAGTTTGGTGTTGATATCTTGAAGATTTGCTGAGATATGACTTCACTTCATGTTTGGCTGCTTTTCTGCTGAATTTGATTGGCTGTACCGGACAAACGGTTGTGAGGATCACAATTCTAATCGATAACTTTTGTGAGGCTTGGTCTGAAGATCATCTCTGGTCATTTTGAAGAAGTTTTGACAAAAATTGTAGGAGGAGTAGGCTTTCAAAGGTTTTTGATAAAACCGGAAATAGCGGAAAATCTATATAACCGGAAATTGACGTCATAGGGTGCGTTGAACTCGGCTTGATCCAGGGAATCCAATGGTACCTCATTTGTGAAAATCAGTCATACGGTTCAAAAGTTGCGTGTGTAAACACAAGTCCAACTTTGACCCATTGGTGGCGCTAGAGTGGTCAAATGGGAGACATGAAACTTGGTGTAAGTATAGAAGTAACTGTCCTTAATGAGTGTGCCAAATTTTACAAAAAGTTGTCGAAGGGGTCTAGGGGCTGCCATTGACTCCCATGGCACTAGAATAAAAAAAAAAGAAATATAGCTGCAGGCAGCAATGGCGGGTTCCTCCTTAACATTGCAAACCATTACCAAATTGACATGACACAGACATGTATTTCACACATGTACACAATATTCCAAGACAATTGGATCAGTGGCTGATTTTAAGTCATTTTCAAAAATTCTTCACAAATTGTCACTGTAGAGAAATGTCCATGCTGCCGACATTGTGGGTTCTTGATACTCTTTTGTTCCCCATGAGCAATATGAGGCATGCGTACCACCTTATAGAAATTTTGGACAAACGGGGTTAAAATGCTGTTGTCGTCGTTGTCATCTACCGCTTGTCCGGGGGTCGGGTCGCTGGGGCAGCAACCTAAGCAGGCCCCGACTTCCCTCTCCCCGGCCACTTCCACCAGCTCCCCCTGGGGGACCCCGAGGCGTTCCCAGGCCAGCCAAGAGACAGTCCCTCCAGCGTGTCCTGGGTCTTCCCCGGGGCCCCTTCCCAGTGGGACGTGCCCAAAACACCTCACCAGGGAGGCGTCCAGGAGGCATCCTGATCAGATGCCCGAGCCACCTCAGCTGGCTCCTCTCGACGCAGAGGAGCAGCGGTTCTCCTCTGAGCCCCTCCCGGATGACCGAGCTTCTTACCCTATCTCTAAGGGAAAGCCCGGACACCCTGCGGAGAAAGCTCATTTCGGCCGCTTGTATTCGGTCACCGCCCATAGTTCGTGACCATTGGTGAGGGTAGGAACGTAGATCGACTGGTAAATAGCGAGCTTTGCCTTTCGACTCAGCTCCTTCTTCACCACGACGGACCGATGCAGAGCCCGCATCACTGCGAACGCCGCACCGATCCGCCTGTCGATCTTGCGCTGCATTCTTCCCTCGTGAACAAGACCCAGAGATACTTGAAGTCCTCGGCTTGGGTCAATGTGCCTTTCATCAACCCCAAGTTTGCGTGCTACAGGTCTGTTGCTGCTTGTGAGTGCTTTCTGCACAGCTTTCTGTTTGAAAGCTAAAATATAAGAATGTTTTGGCATGCTAATTCAGATTTCTACAAAAAGGAGAGACACGCGCAGCTTCAATTTTACACTCAGCGTTTGTTTGACCTCCTTGTCTAGTTGTTTGTCTGCAGCGTTTAATCAAAGAAATATGGTATATGACAGCAATATTTTGTATGTAACTGGCCTTTTTAACATCACAAGTGGCCGCAGCTTTGCCCCTTATGGTCTAGGACTTCCCCTAGCTGCATTGCAAATCAAGAATAGAGCTTTTCATTTGGCCCAGTGGCAGACTGTCTGAGGTTGTCAAATGTCACCACTCATGGAATGCTTCTTGTCCAATAAAATAGACTTACTTGAATGGAACTAATTGTTGTGCACACATTTATATTCCAGTTATAAACAAACATCAACCATATTGTACATGGACAAAGTTGATTCCTAATTGCATTCACTCTTATTTCATAGTTTTTGTGATGTCAAAGTAGAATAACTACATATGTGTCTTACATAAACATACACACTCAATTTTAAATCAATTGTAGTCAGTGTAGTTAAATGTGGTAATATGTCCATATCATTGTTGTGTTGGAAATGTATGTGAATGCTGGGTGGTTGACTATTTCTTATTGTATGATCTGTTTGAGATGTAAGCAAGGTAAATATTCCGTGAGGTCTTAAGATAGATAGCAGTTTTAGAATAAACAAATACTTTATTAGCAATGAACAAAATGTACAAGTTAAAGGCAAATGAATAAGTAACATGAATATAAGTAAAAGAACGTATGTCGAGCACACTCATGCTGTTTGAGGTTGTCAAATATCACCAGACATGGACTTCTGCCTAAATTGACATGCACCAACTCAGAGCAATGAGTTTCAACAACCATCAGCACAGTTATTCAATTTGTTGACTCTACTCTTAATGCAAGACTATGTTAAAGTTATTGTCTGACATTCTTTGTCGGCAACTGTTTATGGAGGAACCATCCCTCAACAAATTGCTTTGGTCATGCTTTCTTAAAAGTCTAGTCCTTAATTTAGATGTGCCAAAGAAGATGATAACATGACCAAGCTGTGTTTGGTTGATTCAACTGTATAGTTCTGAAGAAGAAGAAGACCTTCTGTTTCTTTTAACAGTAGAATTAGCTGTGGCCAAACTAATCACAGAATGCCTACTAGTCTAAAATGTCTACTAGACTAAGGAGTGAAGGTGGGAGCTTGGTACTGTTGGGGCCATGTACTGTTATGGTTTTTGAGTCAAACAACTTGCTAAATGATTAAATGTCAAATCCAACTTTAAATGTATAAAAGAGAGAATTAAACCTAGAGGTTTAAAAGGCTACATTTGTTTAAACAAACTACAGACAGGATTTGGGGTAAAAGCTCTAGAAATTAGCCAAGCATACATATTTTAAATATTCACAATTAATCTACTTTTCATCTTACATTAAACTATTTTTCAGATTTGTGGGGGTGCCGTTATAGGTTCGAGAGGCTTTTTTGCTCCTCATGAGAAATAAGGCATATGTAATGAATTTCAGAATTTTGGGACAAATGGGATGCAAATGGCATCACTTTGAAAATTGACAATTGGGGGGGTGGCCGTACGCCCACCTATGGATAATGGTGGGTCATTGTGGTGTGGTAGTTACTCATGGCCTATACCATCAATGTTTCAGGATTTTGAGAACTTTTTACCTTTGCATACAAAATCGGAAATGCAATACCATCAAGATCCACAAGGCCTTTGCTAGAAACTAAGGAATGAGTGGGGGCTTGGTCAGCCCACACTCTGGAGATGTTGCGTGTGCGTCTTGTCAAGCCCGCGCGTGTGTCAAGGGAAGGCTGAGTGTGTGTGAGGATTTGGAGCACGCGCGGGCAGGAAGAGGGGAGAGAGGATTTAGCCAAAAATCACTGAAATTAGCCAAGCATGTATATTTAAAATATTCACTAAAAATCTACTTTTCATCTTACAACCAACTTTTTTTCAGATTTGAAGACTAAACATTCTCAAGAGTCTTCACAAGAACTAGTGATAGTATCAGAGTATCCGTTTTAGACAGGTGGATGTGTAAAGCATTATTTTAGCGTTAGCGATAAATTAGATTTGCTTTACATCAGTCATTTTTTAAGATATTAAGTCAATTTTTCACATGGGAACATGTTGTAGTGTCTTCCACCGATATACAAAGTTTGGGGTTGATATCTCAAATATTTGCTGAGATTTGACCCAACTTCCTGTTTGGTTCCTTTGTTGATGATTTTGATTACTGGACAAACGGTTTTGAAAATCAAAAATCCTATTGATAACTTTTGTGAGGCTCAGTCTGGAGATCCTCTCTGGCAACTTTGAAGAAAATTTTAACCAAAAATGTAGGAGGAGTAGCGAAAAAACGTGTTTCCTCATTCTTTATTGTACAGAAAAATCCAATATGGCGGCCGTTATAGGTTCTAGAGGCTTTTTTGTTCCTCATGAGTAATAAGGCATATGTAATAAATTTCAGCATTTTGGGACTTATGGCCTGCAAATGGCATCACTTAAAAAATTGACATTTTGGGGCGTGGCCTGTAGCGCCACCTATTGTCTCACATGGCCCATGTTTGGTATGGTAGTTACTAATGGTCTGCAGTTTCAACATGCCAAATTTCACAACTTTTTACCATTGTGCTCTAGGGGCTGCCATTGACTCCCATGGGTAAAACATAATAATAATAAAACCACCAATAACAATAGGGTTCCCTCCTACCGGAGGAACCCTAATAATACCACCAAATATAGCTGCAGGCAGCAATGGCGGGTTCCTCCATAGCATTTCAAACCATTACCAAATTGACATGACACAGACATGTATTTCATTCATGTACACAACATTTCAAGACAACTGGATCAATGGCTGATTTTAAGTCATTTTCTGAAATTCTTCACAAATTGTCACTGTAGAGAAATATCCATGCTGCCGACATTATGGGTTATTGACACTCTTTTGTTCCCCATGAGCAATATAAGGCATGCGTACCAACTTTTAGACATTTTGGACAAACAGGGTTAAAATGCCACCCTTTTGAAAGTGACAACTTTGAAGCGTGTTCTGTCAGGCCACCTGTGCTCTGGTCAGGCCCATCATGCAGAGATCCATTCTTTAAAAGCTTTGATTACAATAATAATTTTATGAAAGGGAAGATACACTTTAGTAGAGGACGTGTATGCAATGGTAGGACGACAACTACATTAAGGCCTATAAGTATAGTTATATATATATTATATGTAAAGTAGCCCCATTTTTGTTGGGTGTACAACAAAGGAGTTACCACCAGTTCCAATAGATGCCTCCATATTTAAAATGTAAAAATGACTGGTGGATTAATATTTTCCTTGTTTTATGCTGTTTTTGGGGACTTTCCACTTCAGCACCCATTTCCCAGTGTCATGTAACTGGATCTAGTTAATGGCGTAATGTTATGGGCATGGAGATGAGGCTACTACAAGGGGCCGGGGAGCAGGGCGGTAGGATAAAGCAGGGCGAGACGTTATATACTGGACACACACCACGAATAAAGGGAGACTTCTCAAGTTTTCTAAAACATGGCACGGAGCATTCATTCCGCAAGCAGATGCTTGTACACCCAGTTCCTCTATTCTACGCTACTACATTTTGAGTTGGGATGGTGTTCCACTGTTCTGCTTCTCTTTTTCGCAACTCCTACAAAACATTTCTGGGCATCATTGCTTTTATTAGTGCATGCAATGCTCGGAAGAAAACTATATAACAACAATAATGTTTAATGTAACTGGCCTTTCTAACAGTACAACTGGGCCCAGCTTGGCACCCCATAGTTGCATTGCAAATGAAAACAAGAGCCTTTTCAATAGGCCCAGTGGCAGACTCATGGTGTTTGAGGTTGTCAAATATCACCAGACATGGACTTCTGCCTAAATTGACATGCACCAACGCAGAGCAATGAGTTTCAACAACCATTAGCACAGTTATTCAATTTGTTGACTCTACTCTTAATGCAAGACTATGTTTAAGTCTGAAATTCTTTGTCAGCAACTGTTTATGTAGGAACCCTCCCTCACCCAATTGCTTTGGTCATGCTTTCTTAAAAGTCAAGTCCTTAGTTTAGATGTGCCAAAGAAGATGATAACATGACCAAGCTGTGTTTGGTTGATTCAACTGTATAGTTCTGAAGAAGAAGACCTTCTGTTTCTTTTAACAGTAGAATTAGCTGTGGCCAAACTAACCACACAATGCCTACTAGTCTAAAATGGCTACTAGACTAAGGAGTGAAGGTGGGAGCTTGCTATTGTTATGATTTTTGAGTCAAACAACTTGCTAAATGATTAAATGTCTGTTAAATCTCAAATCCAACTTTAAATTTATAAAAGAGAGAATTAAACCTAGAGGTTTAAAAGGCTACGTTTGTTTAAACAAATTACAGATAGGATTTGGGGAAAAAGCTTTAGAAATTAGCCAAGCATACATATTTTAAATATTCACAATGAATCTACTTTTCATCTTACATTGAACTACTTTTCAGATTTGTGTGGGTGCCGTAGGTTCTAGAGGCTTTTTTGTTCCTCATGAGAAATAAGGCATATGTAATGAATTTCAGAATTTTGGGACAAATGGGATGCAAATGGCAGCACTTTGAAAATGGACAATTGGGGGGTGGCCGTAGCGCCACCTATGGATAATGGTGGGTCATTTGTGGTGTGGTAGTTACTCATGGCCTATACTATCAATGTTTCAGGATTTGGAGAACTTTTTACCATTGTATACAAAATCGGAAATGCAATACCAACAAGATCCACATGGGCTTTTGTTAAAGTGTTTCTTGGCCTATACTGTCTATGTTTCAGGATTTTGAGACCTTTTTACCATTGCATACAAAATCGGAAATGCAATACCACATATAAGATCCACATGGGCCCTTGCTTAAGACCAAGGAATGAGTGGGGGCTTGGTCAGCCCACACTCTCCTGAAATGTTGCGTGTGCATCTTGGCCGCGCGTGTGTCAAGGGAAGACTGAGTGTGTGTGAGAATTTGGAGCACGCGCGGGCAGGAGGAGGGGAGAGAGGGTTTTGCAGAATAGCTCTGAAATTAGCCAAGCATGCATGTTTCAAATATTCACCAAAAATATACTTTTCATCTCACAGTCAACTTTTTTTCAGATTTGAATACTAAACATTCTCAAGAGTCTTCATATGAACTAGTGATAGTATCAGAGTATCCGTTTTAGACCGGTGGATGTGTAAAGCATTATTTTAGCGTTAGCGATAAATTTGATTTGATTTATGTCAGTCATTTTTTAAGATATTAAGTCAATTTTTCACATGGGAACATGTTGTATTGTCTTCTACCGATATACCAAGTTTGGTGTTGATATCTCAAAGATTTGCTGAGATTTGACCCAACTTCCTGTTTGGTTCCTTTGTTGATGATTTTGATTGGCTGTACTGGACAAACGGTTTTGAAAATCAAAAATCCTATTGATAACTTTTGTGAGGCTCAGTCTGGAGATCCTCTCTGGCAACTTTGAAGAAAATTTTAACCAAAAATGTAGGAGGAATAGCGAAAAAACGTGTTTCCTCAATCTTTATTGTACAGAAAAATCCAATATGGCGGCCGTTATAGGTTCTAGAGGCTTTTTTGTTCCTCATGAGAAATAAGGCATATGTAATAAATTTCAGCATTTTGGGACTTATGGCCTGCAAATGGCATCACTTAAAAAATTGACATATTGGGGCGTGGCCTGTAGCGCCACCTGTTGTCTCACATGGCCCATGTTTGGTATGGTAGTTACTAATGGTCTGCAGTTTCAACATGCCAAATTTCACAACTTTTTACAATTGTGCTCTAGGGGCTGCCATTGACTCCCATGGGTAAAACATAATAATAATAAAACCACCAATAACAATAGGGTTCCCTCCTACCGGAGGAACCCTAATAACAATAGGTTTCCTCCTTACGGAGGAATCCTAAATATAACTGCAAGCAGTAATGGCGGATTCCTCCAAACACTGCGAACCATTGAAAAATGTTTATTCTTGACAAATTGTAACTGTATAGAAAAATATATGCTGCAGAATTACCAATGGCATACCAAATCTGAAATGCAATACCATCAAGATCCACAAGGGCCTTTATTTCAAGCCAGTAAGTGAAGGAAGGGGGCTTGGTGAGCTTATCCATTCCAGAAAGCCTTGTATCTTTATGCATTAAGGCGTGGCCTGTAGCGCCACCTATGGGTAATGGTGGGCCATTTGTGGTGTGGTAGTTACTCTTGGCCTATACTATTAATGTTTCAGGATTTTAAAAACTTTTTACCATTGCATATAAAATCGGAAATGCAATACCAACAGGATCCACATGGGCTTTGGGTAAAGTGTGGTAGTTACTCTTGGCCTGTACTGTCAATGTGTCAGGATTTGGAGACCTTTTTACTATTGCATACAAAGTAGGAAATGCAATGACACCAAGGTCCTCAAGGGCCTATGCTGATATTCAAGGAATGAGTGGGGGCTTGGTCAGCCCACACAGTCCTGATATGTTGCGTGTGTGTTTTGCCAAGCCCGCGCGTGTCAAGGGAAGAATGAGTGTGTGAGAATTTGGAGCATGCGCGGGGAGGAGCAGGGGACACATTTCATTATAAATTTCCCTAGAAATTAGCCAAGCATGCATGTTTCAAAGATTCACCAAAAATCGACCTTTCATCTTATATTTGTGTACTAAACATTCTCAAGAGTCTTCATATGAACTTGTTTGACTGGCTTACGTGTAAAGCATTGCGAACCATTGAAAAATGTATAGTCTTGACAAATTGTAACTGTATAGAAAAATCAATGCTGCAGAATTTCCAATGGGATACCAAATCTGAAATGCAATAACATCAAGATCCACAAGGGCCTTTATTTCAAGCCAAGAAGTGAAGTGCTTTAATCTTCACAAGAAGTGAAGTGCTTTGTGCTTTAGGGCGTGGCCTGTAGCGACGCCTTTTGGTAATGGTGGGCCATTTGTGGTGTGGTAGTTACTCTTGGCCTATACTATCAATGTTTCAGGATGTTTTTAACTTTTTACCATTGCATACAAAATCGGAAATGCAATACCAACAAGATCCACATGGGCTTTTGTTAAAGTGTTTCTCGGCCTACACTATCAATGTTTCAGGATTTGAGACCTTTTTACCATTGCATACAAAATCGGAAATGCAATACCATCAAGGGCCACATGGGCCTTTGCTAAAGACCAAGGAATGAGTGGGGGCTTGGTCAGCCCACACTCTCCTGAAATGTTGCGTGTGCGTCTTGGCCGCGCGTGTGTCAAGGGAAGGCTGAGTGTGTGTGAGAATTTGGACCACGCGCGGGGAGGAGCAGGGGAGACATTCATTGGAAATTTGCCTAGAAATTAGCCAAGCTAGCATGTTTCAAATATTCACCAAAAATCGACCTTTCATCTTACAGTCAACTTTTTCACAGATTTGTGTTATAAACATTCTCAAGAGTCTTCATATGAACTTGTGATTGAATCAGAGTATCACTTTTTGACTGGCTGATGTGTAAAGCATTATTTTAGCGGTAGCAATAAGTTCAATTTGCTTTACATCAATCATTTTTAGAGATATGAATTTGCCTTTGCACATGGTAACATGTTGTAGTGTCTTCCATCGATATACCAAGTTTAGTGTTGATATCTCAAAGATTTGCTGAGACATGACTTCACATCCTGTTTGGCGGCTTTTCTGATGAATTTGATTGGCTGTACCGGACAAACGGTTGTGAGGATCAAAATTCTTTTCAATAACTTTTGTGAGGCTCGGTCTGAAGGTAATCTCTGGTAACTTTGAAGAAGATTTGACAAGAATTGTAGGAGGAGTAGGCTTTCAAAGGTTTTTGATAAAACCGGAAATAGCGGAAAATCTATATAACCGGAAATTGACGCCATGGTGTGCGTTGAACTCGGCTTGATCCAGGGAATCCAATGGTACCTCATTTTTGAAAATTGGTCATACGGTTCAAAAGTTGCGTGTGTAAACACAAGTCCAACTTTGACCCGTTGGTGGCGCTAGAGTGGTCTAATGGGAGACCTGAAACTTGGTGTAGGTATAGAATGAACTGTCCTTAATGAGTGTGGCAAATTTTACAAAAAGTTGTCGAAGGGGTCTAGGGGCTGCCATTGACTCCCATGGCACTAGAATAAAAAAAAAAAGAAATATAACTGCAAGCAGTAATGGCGGATTCCTCCAAACACTGCGAACCATTGAAAAATGTTTATTTTTGACAAATTGTAACTGTATAGAAAAATGTATGCTGCAGAATTACCAATGGCATACCAAATCTGAAATGCAATACCATCAAGATCCACAAGGGCCTTTATTTCAAGCCAGTAAGTGAAGGAAGGGGGCTTGGTGAGCTTATCCATTCCAGAAAGCCTTGTATCTTTATGCATTAAGGCGTGGCCTGTAGCGACACCTATTGGTAATGGTGGGCCATTTGTGGTGTGGTAGTTACTCTTGGCCTATACTATCAATGTTTCAGGATGTTTTTAACTTTTTACCATTGCATACAAAATCGGAAATGCAATACCAACAAGATCCACATGGGCTTTTGTTAAAGTGTTGTTGTTACTCTTGGCCTTTACTATCAATGTTTCAGGATTTGGAGAACTTTTTACCATGGCAAACAAAATCTGAAATGCAATACCATCAAGATCCACATGGCCTTTGCAAAAGACCAAGGAACACTCTCCTGAAATGTTGCGTGTGCGTCTTGCCAAGCCCGCGCGTGTGTCAAGGGAAGACCTATGGGTAATAGTGGGCCATTTGTGGTGTGGTAGTTACTCTTGGTCTATACTATCAATGTTTCAGGATTTTTATAACTTTTTACCATTGTATACAAAATCGGAAAAGCAATACCAACAAGATCCACATGGGCTTTTTGTTAAAGTGTTTCTTTGCCTATACTATCTATGTTTCAGGATTTTGAGACCTTTTTACCATTGCATACAAAATCGGAAATGCAATACCATCAAGAGCCACATGGGCCTTTTTTTCAAGCCAATAAGTGAAGGGAGGGGGCTTGGTGAGCCTATCCATTCCAGAAAGCCTTGTATATTTGTGCTTTTTGGCGTGGCCTGTAGCGCCACCTATGGGTAATGGTGGGCCATTTGTGGTGTGGTAGTTACTCTTGGTCTATACTATCAATGTTTCAGGATTTTTATAACTTTTTACCATTGCATACAAAATCGGAAATGCAATACCAACAAGATCCACATGGGCTTTTGTTAAAGTGTTTCTCGGCCTACACTATCAATGTTTCAGGATTTGAGACCTTTTTACCATTGCATACAAAATCGGAAATGCAATACCATCAAGAGCCACATGGGCCTTTGCTAAAGACCAAGGAATGAGTGGGGGCTTGGTCAGCCCACACTCTCCTGAAATGTTGCGTGTGCGTCTTGGCCGCGCGTGTGTCAAGGGAAGGCTGAGTGTGTGTGAGATTTTGGAGCACGTGCGGGGAGGAGCAAGGGAGACATTCATTGGAAATTTGCCTAGAAATTAGCCAAGCAAGCATGTTTCAAATATTCACCAAAAATCGACCTTTCATCTTACAGTCAACTTTTTCACAGATTTGTGTTATGAACATTCTCAAGAGTTTTCATATGAACTTGTGATTGAATCAGAGTATCAGTTTTTGAATGGCTGATGTGTAAAGCATAATTTTAGCGTTAGCGATAAGTTCAATTTGCTTTATATCAATCATTTTTTGAGATATGAATTTGCCTTTGCACATGGTAACATGTTGTAGTGTCTTCCTCCGATCTACCAAGTTTAGTGTTGATATCTCAAAGATTTGCTGAGACATGACTTCACATCCTGTTTTGCGGCTTTTCTGATGAATTTGATTGGCTGTACCGGACAGACGGTTATGAGGATCAAAATTCCTTTGATAACTTTTGTGAGGCTTGGTCTGAAGATCATCTCTGGTGATTTTGAAGAAGATATGACAAAAATTGTAGGAGGAGTAGGCTTTCAAAGGTTTTTGATAAAACCGGAAATGGCGGGAAATCTATATAACCGGAAATTAACGCCATGGTGTGCGTTGAACTCGGCTTGATCCAGGGAATCCAATGGTACCTCATTTTTGAAAATGAGTCATACGGTTCAAAAGTTGCGTGTGTAAACACAAGTCCAACTTTGACCCATTGGTGGCGCTAGAGTGGTCTAATGGGAGACATGAAACTTGGTGTAGGTATAGAAGAAACTGTCCTTAATGAGTGTGCCAAATTTCACAAAAAGTTGTCGATGGGGTCTAGGGGCTGCCATTGACTCCCATGGTACAAGAATTACAAATAATAAAACCACCAATAACAATAGGTTTCCTCCTTACGGAGGAATCCTAATAAAACTAACAATAACAATAGGTTTCCTCCTTACGGAGGAATCCTAATAATACTACCAATTACAATAGGTGCCTCGCAGCTTCGCTGCTTGGCCCCTAATAATACTACCAATTACAATAGGTGCCTCGCAGCTTCGCTGCTTGGCCCCTAATAATACTACCAATTACAATAGGTGCCTCGCAGCTTCGCTGCTTGGCCCCTAATAATAAGAAAAGGTAGAATCACTTATGTGGCTTCGCCGCTTCGCGGCTTGGCCACCAATAATATCGATAATGTCGATAGAGAATAATTAGGAACAGCAGTCCATTTAATTTCTGTGATGCAGCAGGAAGTTGCGGAGAAATGGTAGCCTACGCTCACTTAAAATATACTGAGCACATCGAGTGGAGTACGTAGCTAATGTTAACCACGGAAAATTAGTCTTATTGCCGAAAACAGTGGCAGCGATAGCCATGGCGAGGGAGCAACTTCCAATGAAGAAATTGTTGATAAAAAGGGTTAGTCTTGTTCAGTTATTTGGAAGTTGTTTGGCTTTTTGAAATCCGACAACGAGCAGAGCAATGTTCGGTGCAAATTGGTGTAGTAAACAAACAGGTGGTTACCAAGTCTGGTAATACGACAAACTGCAAATGTGGACTTCTTGACCTCGACCTACGGTCTCGGTTAACAAACGTTTTAACAAATCTCTGCTTACAAAGGTGTTGGTAGATCTGTCGAAAGTCCATATTCGTTTTTTTATATAATATAACAACACGTAGGAAAATCCCAAATCAAACACGACGAATCTGGTGCAGACGCCATGTTGTCAACATCTCCAATGCAACCGCTTGCTAGGTCTGTAAATCGTTTGCGGACCTCACGGTTTTGGTCCAATTATTAATTTATTAAGCTTTATTATTAAGCTTTTTTATGCCTCCCCGGTCCATGTCAATGTAGCATCACAGAGTACATTTCTCATTGGCTCCATGACGGCTGCATAGTTCTGTATGAACTTGGAGTACCACACTGTCAGGCCAAGGAAGGACCTGAGAGACGCGGCATCACTGGGTGCTGGAGCATCATGAATAGCTACAATGAGGTCATCATTCGGTAGAAGGCCATCCTTACTTATGGTGTGTCCCAGGTAGGTCAGGTTTTCCTGGTAGTATTTACACTTCTCTGTATTCAGATGTAGTCCAGTGTTATGTAACCTGTAGAGTACCGCTTTCAGGCGAGTTTCATGATTAGCATGGCAAGATGAGTAGACATTGATGTCATTAAGATATGCCTGAGCTCCAGGTGGACTTTGCAGCACTATGGAAATCCTTTTCTGAAATGCTGACGGCACAGATGCTAGTCCAGAGCAAACTCGCTTGTGTCTGAAAAGCCCCTCATGGGTTATGAAGGCAGTCAGGTCTCTGCTGTTCTCATGTAGAGGAACCTGGTAGTAAGCATTTGAGAGGTCGATGGTGGAGAACATGGTTTTTCCCCTGAGTTCTGAAAAGAGCTCCTCCATGTGAGGAATGGGGTAACAATCAGTTACCACCGCCTTGTTGGGCTCCCTGAGGTCCGTACACATCCGTATTCTTGTTGAGCTTTTTCCTTGAGTCACAACAATTGGCGACACCCAGGGAGAAGGGTCTATCTTCTCGATGATGACAGCGTCTATCAGAAGTTTTAATTCAGCCAAAACAGCATTCCTGACAGAGAAGGGCAGGCAAGGGTGGAACCACTATTTCTCTCACTGTCTGTTCTGATCTGAGTTTTACTCTGTTTCCCACAATGACCATTTTCAGTGCCTGGATTAAGTCTAACCTGAGCAGTGGTGAACCTGATTCTACAATGTCAAATGAGGCTGGAGCAGAACATCCATCATGTATCCATTTGTATCTGTCCCAATACTGGGATTCTCTGTCTTGAGTACGTCACCACCAGGAATCTCAGTTTGTTTCAAGGACAGAATGAGTTCTCATAGACCTTAGCAGGCAGCAATGACACTGATGATCCAGTATCCACTATCATCTGGAATGGCTGCATCTTAGGTGATGTGTCTAATTCTACAGTGCACATTATTTTCTTATCTTTTGGGACAGTATATTTTCGAAATAACACCGTCAGCTCTGGAATAACCACCTCCCTCACCTCATGTTTTTGACCTGAGCGGCAAACTTTAGCAAAATGTCCAGTCTTTCCACATGATTTGCATTTGTTTGCGGCACACGGCATTTTTTGGAGTTTGACAGGTGCTTATCCGAGTCACATCGGTAACATTTTTGTGTACATTTAGAATTAGTTTGACATTTTCTTGAGTAACCTGTGCTGCTCGGACGTTTTTGTTCCTTCTTTGGCAGCGTATTCATCTCCCTCAGCAGCACTCCGCTGTTTGAGAGTTCACTTGCATTGCGTGTGGCCGATTTCACTTGATTAGCCATCTGTATGGCTTTATCCAGAGACCGTTTATCTTCTAACAGCAAACGTTCACGTATGCGTCCACTGAAGGCTAAAGTGTTTTTCTATATATATATAGCGCCCTCTACCCTGGTATATCCAATGGCCGGGCACCCAAGTTCCTATGTGTAGCCTCTCGGCGAATTACCTATAAATCCCCTCCTGTGTCCTATTAACTATAAGTCCTATTTACCAGTGTATCTAGTCATAGACGTAGTGTATGTTTTATCTCAAGGCTAATGATTACCATGTACACACCCTGTACTTAGTCCAAATAACACTTTTCTTTATTCACATCAAATAAATGAAGGCAATGTTACCCTGGGGTGGTTCTTCAGGTAAAATAAATACAAACGTTTCCATAACCCTCTACTGGGTGGTTACATTGGTGTTATAAAATTAAATAAACCTTCAGTGACTGAAAACCAAATGAGTTATTGCCGGTAGTTGTACACCAGCATAAGAAAACGATACAAACTTCTATTCCAATACTCAACTTAACAGATAGCAAAGATGCTAAGGTGCTACAATAGCTTAATTACTTATCACAACAGTGCACTGTGGGCCCACACACACTCACACGCATACCACTCTCCGTTGCAGGCCTGTATCGTGGTTCGAGAGCGTGGTGGCCGTGAAACTCACAAATGGCCGCTTCACTCTGAAGAGCCAAAAACTAACTTTCCGGGGAACTCCGCTCCGACTTTAGAACAAAGTTGAACTGGTCCACCAGTGCTCACGTTCCTCCGTCGGTAACCAGCTCCAGCAGTACGCGGACCTAGCATACTATCCTCTTCTCCTCCGCACGCCGACAGTCCATTCCACCACGCTTGGTAGCAAAAAACACCTAGCTAGCCAGCTTCAAACTCAGTCCGTCACGATAGGTTACAGACAAGGTTTATACTCCAGTGCCTCGCACTATATCTTACAGAAAGTACCGATCACTTTACTCAAGCGGTGCATATGACTCCGGGTATAACATAGGCTTACTTTAATCAATAAATCGGAACAAAACTTTTGTCCGTTCGGGCTTCTACACGCCGTTTCTCTCTTTTTTTTCCTCCCTTCTCCTCTCGCGGCCTTCCGCTCGCTGTCCTTACCAATCCCAATCCCACTCTCTATTAGAGGCAGGATTAATTTAAATAGCATCCAATTAGACCTTGACTCCACAAACTTGATAGCACGACCCAAATGTTCTGTACATTGCTCACAAACTTAACTACCAGGCTTGAATCTTAAAGGAACACAAACCAATATGTTTATATTTGTAATAAACCCTTCTTAAAATAATTAAACCCGTCCACAAATAAAATGATAATACTAATAACCCTAACCGGGTTACATATATATATATTTTTTTAAGAATGACAATAAAAGTGCAACCTCCGGGTCGGGGAGGAGATCTGGACCCAAGCGGAGGAGTTCAAGTATCTTGGGGTCTTGTTCACGAGTGAGGGAAGAATGGAGCGCGAGATAGACAGGCGGATCGGTGCGGCGTCCGCAGTGATGCAAGCTCTGCATCGGTCCGTCGTGGTGAAGAAGGAGCTGAGTCGAAAGGCAAAGCTCTCTATTTACCAGTCGATCTACGTTCCTACCCTCACCTATGGTCACGAACTGTGAGTAGTGACCGAAAGAACGAGATCGCGAATACAAGCAGCCGAAAATAGTTTTCTCCGCAGGGTGTCCGGGCTCTCCCTTAGAGATAGGGTGAGAATCTCGGTCATCCGGGAGGGGCTCAGAGTAGAACCGCTGCTCCTCCTCGTCGATAGGAGCCAGCTGAGGTGGCTCGGGCATCTGATAAGATCACCCAGGACACGCTGGATGGACTATGTCTCTCGGCTGGCCTGGGAACGTCTCGGGGGTCCCCCAGGAAGAGCTGGTGGAAGTGACCGAAAAGCGTAAGATGATGCATGGATGGATGACAATAAAATCTATCTAGTTAACTATGCTGGGCGTGCTGAACCTATACCACTTCCACAAATACTGGTCAGTGATGCATTACTTCTGTTACTGAAGACGTTACATTTACATTGTCATTTAGCAGACGCTCTTATCCAGAGTGACTTACAGTAAGTACAGGCACATTCCCCCTGAGGCAAGTAGGGTGAAGTGCCTTGCCCAAGGACACAACGTCAGTTGGCATGACCGGAAATCAAACTGGCAACTTTCGGATTACTAGCCCGATTCCCTCACCGCTCAGCCACCGGACTCCCCTGTGTCACAATGGGAGATTGAGATTAGGTGTGCTACTTATTTAGGTTATAGAGTCTATAAAGGTGCTGTAGCTGACAGTACATCCCGTTCTCTCTTCACTTAAGCCATGACTGCTCATTTCAGTGTTGTAATAAAACAAGTGGTGTCCACAGATTCAATTCTTCAAGTCTTTTTGCACTGTGATGAGGGAAACCCCAGATGTTCACAGTGTGTGATGGATGACAGGTTGTGTCTTCATGCAGAATAGATTTAGAGTTTACATTTCAGATAAGCTGCGTTTCATTACCCTTTGGACAAGGACTGACAGATTGTTGAGCTTTTACCTTGAGTCACAACAATTGGCGACACCCAGGGAGAAGGGTCTATCTTCTCGATGATGTCAGCGTCTATCAGAAGTTTTAATTCAGCCAAAACAGCATTCCTGACAGAGAAGGGCAGGCAAGGGTGGAACCACTATTTCTCTCACTGTCTGTTCTGATCTGAGTTTTACTCTGTTTCCCACAATGACCATTTTCAGTGCCTGGATTAAGTCTAACCTGAGCAGTGGTGAACCTGATTCTACAATGTCAAATGAGGCTGGAGCAGAACATCCATCATGTATCCATTTGTATCTGTCCCAATACTGGGATTCTCTGTCTTGAGTACGTCACCACCAGGAATCTCAGTTTGTTTCAAGGACAGAATGAGTTCTCATAGACCTTAGCAGGCAGCAATGACACTGATGATCCAGTATCCACTATCATCTGGAATGGCTGCATCTTAGGTGATGTGTCTAATTCTACAGTGCACATTATTTTCTTATCTTTTGGGACAGTATATTTTCGAAATAACACCGTCAGCTCTGGAATAACCACCTCCCTCACCTCATGTTTTTGACCTGAGCGGCAAACTTTAGCAAAATGTCCAGTCTTTCCACATGATTTGCATTTTTTTTGCGGCACACAGCATTTTGTGGAGTTTGACAGGTGCTTATCCGAGTCACATCGGTAACATTTTTGTGTACATTTAGAATTAGTTTGACATTTTCTTGAGTAACCTGTGCTGCTCGGACGTTTTTGTTCCTTCTTTGGCAGCGTATTCATCTCCCTCAGCAGCACTCCGCTGTTTGAGAGTTCACTTGCATTGCGTGTGGCCGATTTCACTTGATTAGCAATCTGTATGGCTTTATCCAGAGACCGTTTATCTTCTAACAGCAAACGTTCACGTATGCGTCCACTGAAGGCTAAAGTGTTTTTCTATATATATATAGCGCCCTCTACCCTGGTATATCCAATGGCCGGGCACCCAAGTTCCTATGTGTAGCCTCTCGGCGAATTACCTATAAATCCCCTCCTGTGTCCTATTAACTATAAGTCCTATTTACCAGTGTATCTAGTCATAGACGTAGTGTATGTTTTATCTCAAGGCTAATGATTACCATGTACACACCCTGTACTTAGTCCAAATAACACTTTTCTTTATTCACATCAAATAAATGAAGGCAATGTTACCCTGGGGTGGTTCTTCAGGTAAAATAAATACAAACGTTTCCATAACCCTCTACTGGGTGGTTACATTGGTGTTATAAAATTAAATAAACCTTCAGTGACTGAAAACCAAATGAGTTATTGCCGGTAGTTGTACACCAGCATAAGAAAACGATACAAACTTCTATTCCAATACTCAACTTAACAGATAGCAAAGATGCTAAGGTTCATTACCCTTTGGACAAGGACTGACAGATTGTTAACAATACCCAAATACACTCACCGACCACTGCTTGTTAACAGAAATAACTAATCAGCCAATCACATGGCAGCAACTCAATGCATTTAGGCATGTAAACGTGGTCAAGACAACTTTCTCAAGTTCAAACCGAGAAACAGAACGAGATGAGTATTTCAGAAACTGCTGATACACTGCTCATCTCTAGGGTTTACAGAGAATAATGAGAAAAAGAGAACATATCAAGTGAGCGGAAGTTTTGTGGACCAAAATGCCTTGTTGATGTCAGAGGTCAGAGGAGAATGGGCAGACTGGTTCGAGATAATAGAAAGGTACACTAACTCGAATAACCACCTTTTACAACCAAGGTATGCAGAATACCATCAAATACTTTTCATACTACTTCTCACTGATGATAGAAAGCATATCTTATTCTTGGCATGATGTTTATACCCAACTTGAGAATAAATGATATTGTCTAAAATGAACCATACGAAGACATTGTGCTATTATAACTTTGCTGTTGTCTCATGTAGAACATACATACAGAACTCAGTGTCTCCAGTTTGCAGAGTGGATTCCCCAGTCCAGCAGAGAGAATTTTCATGCCGGCATCCTTCAGTTGATTGTTACTCAAGTCCAGCTCTGTAAGCTCTGAGGAGGGGAGAGCTGAGGCCAGCTCTTCACAGCACCGTTCTGAGAGGTTACAGTCATTCAGCCTACATGATATAAGGAGAACATGACACATCATCAGAGTCATAAATGCCTTGTTGATGTCAGAGGTCAGAGGAGAAAGGTGCAGACTGGTTCGAGATAATAGAAAGGTACACTAACTCGAATAACCACCTTTTACAACCAAGGTATGCAGAATACCATCAAATACTTTTCAAACTACTTCTCACTGATGACAGAAAGCATATCTTATACTTGGCATGATGTTTATACCCAACTTGAGAATAAATGATATTATGTAAAATGAACCATACGAACACATTGTGCTATTATAACTTTGCTATTGTCTCATGTAGACTTGTTACTCAAGTCCAGCTCTGTAAGCTCTGAGGAGGGGAGAGCTGAGGCCAGCTCTTCACAGCACCCTTCTGAGAGGTTACAGTCATTCAGTCTACATGACATAAGGAGAACATGACACATCATCAGAGTCATAGTTTGTACGATAGGATCATACGATAATCAAATATCACATCACAATATGTCCGAAATCATATCATTATTAAAATTGCTTTCTACATACAGAGCAGTTTTGGAGTCTTTGACCACTTGCAGCAGCCTCAGAAGACCTTCCTCTGATCTGGAGTATATCTTTAGGTCAAACACGTCTATCTTCTCTTCTGAAGTCAGCAACACAAAAACCAGAGCTGACCACTGTGTAGATGAGAGCTTCTTCTCACTGGAGAGACTTCCTGAGCTCAGGTACTGTTGGATCTCCTCCACCAGAGAATGGTCATTCAGTTCATTCAGACAGTGGAACAGATTCATGCATCTCTCTGGAGAAGGATTCTTTCTGATCTTCTTCTTGATGTAGTTGACTGTTTCCCCATGGCTCTGTGTGTTGCTTCCTGTCTGAGTCAGTAGGCCTCGTAAGTCAGACTGATTGGACTCCATTGAGAGGCCCAGAAAGAAGCGGAGGAAAAGGTCCAGGTGTCCATTCTTACTCTGCAAGGCCTTGTCCACAGCAGACTTGTAGAGGTGGACGTCAGATGTGTCTGAGGTGGACTGAGACATCAGATTCTCATTGTTGTTGATAAATGAGAGAAACACAAACACAGCAGCCAGAAACTCCTGAAAGCTCAGATGGACAAAGCAGACCACCTTCTCCTGGAAGAATTTACCATCCTGTCTGAAGATCTGTGTGAACACTCCTGAGTACACTGAGGCATCACTGACATCAATGCCACACTCTGTCAGGACTTTCTCATAGAAAATCAGGTTGCCTTTGTCCAGCTGGTGAAAGGCCAGTTTTCCCAGTGACACAATGCTCTTAATGCTCTGTTCATCCCAGTGTGGATCTGTCTCAGTTTTCCCATGATACTTCACCTTCTTCTGTTTGGTCTGTAACACCAGGAAGGCTGTGTACATCTCAGTCAGGGTCTTGGGCATCTTCTCTTTCTTCTCTGTTCCCAGCATGTGCTCCAGGACTCTCACATACATTAGGGAGAAGACTGGAATGTGGCACATGATGTAGAGAGTCCTTGATGTGTGAGATGATTCTCCTGAGATGGATCTCATCACTGCATCTCTTCATGATGTACTCCTCCTTCTGATCATCATTGAACCATCGTACCTCTGTCACCAGGTCAACACACTCAGAAGGGATCTGATAGGCTGCTGCAGGTCGAGTGATCCAGATGAGAGCAGAGGGAAGCAAGTTTCCTTTGATCAGGTTGGTCAGCAGCACATCCACTGAGGTGGACTCTGTGACATCACACCAGCTCTTGTTCTTTTTGAAGGCTGAGGGCAGTCGACACTCATCCAGACCATCAAAGACAAACAGAACGTTGTACTTGTCATAGTTGGAGATTTCTGATTGTCTGGTTTCTGAGAAGAAGTGATGGACAAGTTCCATCAGACTGAACTCTTCCATCAGATCATCCAACAGATTCAGCTCTCGAATCGGCAGAGGAAAGATGAACTGGATTTCCTGATTGGCTTGTCCCTCAGCCCAGTCCATGATGAACTTCTGCACAGAGACAGTTTTTCCAATGCCTGCAACTCCTGTTGTCAGAACAATTCTGATAGGTGTGTCTCGTCCAGCTGAGGGTTTAAAGATGTTGTTGCATGTGATGGTTGTCTCTGATCTTGCTGATTTCCGGGATGCTGTCTCAATCTGTCTCACCTCATGTTCTTTATTGACCTCTGCAATCTCACCTTCTGTGATGTAGACGTCTGTGTAGATTTTATTGAGAAGAGTTGGGTTTCCTTGTTGAGCTATGACCTCAAAGATAATCTGAAACTTCTTATTCAGTTTACATTTGAGTTTACGTGAGAGTCTATGACGAAAAACATCTCCTGAAAGACCAAACACAGATGTTATTCTTAACAGGGCTTTAGTTTGCAAGAGAAAGTTACTTAACAGTTCAGAATAGTTTTTCAGATTCTAAATATGGCACACATTGATGGCTTATACATAAACATTGATTTTCCATCATTGCACTTTGCCAGATGAAAGTTACTCTGATTCTGTTAAGCTGTCTTCATCATAAACCATCAGTCGGTCAACTAAGACTAAATATGGAGTCTCTTACTTTTCTCCAGAGTGTCAGCCAGCTCCTTCTGGTTCATGTTCCTCGGGACGTGCAGTGTGATCTTCAGAGCTCCCTCTCTGGCACTGCTCTCCTGCTTCTGATATTCAGGGTCCACCACTTCCTGGTCCTCCCTCTGACTCTCTAAGCCTTCTAGGAAATCTGGACTCAGAATCCTCTTCATCCTCTTCAGCTCTTCCTTCACAAACCTGATGACAGTCTCCTCAAGCACCTGAAACAGGGAGGGAAGATATCAGAGGAACCAGGAACTCTGTACACAGTAGTACAATCTGATTAAAATGATTATGTCTTGTTTGTACTTTAAATGAACACAAAACTCACTGTGAATATAGAAGACAAGTGGTCATGGTTACTCTGGTCTGACTTCTGTTGATCTCTGTGGACAAGAGATGACATTACTTAAACACATGAACCGACCAAAATACTGAACTGTCTCCATTCATGCATACACACAGACTCAGTTTAAGAGTGATACAGAGTTAACTATCTTCTATACCACTAGATGGCACTGATTTGTTCCTTTCCATGAGGGGGTTTCCTGTTGGACACTAGCTGTCTGAGTAATTGATAATTTCCTTAAAGGGGCAATTGACTGCAAAACCGATTTTACCTTGTCATAGTTGAATAAGGACAGTTCGGTGGGTAAAATGAACATACCGTGAATATCAAAGTCCATTGACACCTCTTTCCTATTCAAATCTCAAAAAGAAAAAATGTGGCTGTAAAACGCTAGCTTTTCAACAAAGCTACCGGTCCTACGTAGGACCGGTGATTGCCCTCTTATTGGCTCTGGTCTGTATCTATGTCACGCCCCAGAATTTACATCCAGACCAGCCCGAGGTAGCGTCTATCTCCATACTAGTTTAGCTGCGCGCTGCTCTGTGTAAGCTACTTATAAGGAATTACAAAGAAGAACGTTTTGAATTATAACAAGGATATTGAAAATGGACCACGGTCGTAAATGCTGTTTTCCAGGCTGTAGCCTACAGGGAAGGCTAACACTCACAGTCTTCCCAAGGAGCCAAACATTCAACTGGCATGGCTGCTGTTGTCTTATGAGAAGATCCCGGCGAAGTTCGACACTCAATCATTCATTTCCTCTGAACATTTCACCCAAGACAGTTTTGACAACCTTGGACAATTGCAAGCAAGATTTGCCAGGAAGCTGAACCTGGAAAGAGGTGCTGTTCCGACCGTATGCTCATTGCAACCGCCTATAAGGACAGTATAATGTTGTGCTAACAGTTATTAGCAATGCTAACGTTTCCTGTATAATATAACGCTAGCATACCAGGTAGAATGCTAAGTAAGTTTCTACACACATCAAATGACTAGCTAGACTAGCTGTAGTCGGCATTAGAAGGGAAGCTTCCGAAAAATAGCCAGAAAACGAACAGCAGTCTGGCTTATTGCTAACACCTGTCTAGATAATCTATTTGAAAGAACTGGAGAAAGGCAGGTGCTTGATACAGGATAGGTAGCATTGCTAGTAACTGTTACTAGTAACACCTAGACTGTAGGCATGTAAGCAAGTTTAGCTTGCTAACGCAAGAGCATAGGTAGAATGTGTGATAATTTAGCCTAGTTTATTGGCAATGGGGCTAACGTTGACTCATGTTCCTGACTGTGTTTCATTCAAATAAATAACCTGTGTAATGTAAATCTACAATTCAAGATGCATGTTTGTCCAGATCTTGGTCATGTTATTTTTCAGCAAGTTATTTAGAGCTAGCTAGCTAACTGAAGCCGAGTAGAATCAGGATATGGTTTGGTTGCTAAGCCTAACGTTCTACCCACCCAAGTCAATCCTGTTTGCTTCAACAACAGAAGTGGAAACAAGTCATGTTATCATTTCAAATGATATATAATCTGTTAAACAGTGTTGTGTAGACACAATAGATTTATTTGCACGTTTTTATTTCAAGTCTCCAACTTTGGTGTTTCAGCGAGTGCTGCTGTTGGCCGTGTTGCGTTTTTGCTCCCCAGCTTCACTCGTTGAAAACCAACCAATCAGCGCACAGCTTATCTAAATATTAATGAGCATACTATAAAAGGAGAAAAGCTAGTGTTTTTTCCTGGGAACATTTCAGAGGATCTGTCAGTGGGCATAGAACAGCACCCGGGCCATTTTCAACCCAACCAATGTTACATAACCTATATGGAGACCTTAAGGAACAGTGTAAAAATACCCCCCCAAAAAAGTCAATTGCCCCTTTAAACCATACATTTACATTTATTCATTTAACAGACGATTTTATCCAAAGCGACTTTCAAGAGAGAGTTTTACAAAAGTGCATAGGTCACTGATCATAACAACAACATTGCGGGTAGCCAAAACATGAAGCATACATTGTGAAAAACCAAAAAAGTGCCAAAGGGAACAACCATAAGAGATAAATGATAGCTAGATAGATACTTTATTAATCCCATGAAGAAATTCAGGTCTCTCTCACAGCTCTCAAATTAACAATAATAACAGACAACATGTACAGACAATACGATACAATACAAACAGACAATACAATACAATAAGGTTATGTACAGTAGATAAGATATATAGTGCAAAACAGTGTGGAGTCGTATAGTTTTATGACAGCTGGGACAAAGGACCTCCTAAGACGCTCAGTCCGAGAACGTAGGGTGTTGACCCGCCCGCTACGGAGGCTGCTGGACTGTCCTGCCAGGACATGGTGGAGGGGGTGATTGACATTGCACAGGATGGCCAAGAGCTTGCCCCGCATCCGTATCTCCACCACAGTCCCCAGTGAGTCCAGGCACTGCCCCACCACTGACCCCACCTTAAGAGCATGTAGTTAAACAAGTTACAATTAAACAACATGAACCTCAACAAGTGCCTGTAGAAAGGCAAATGTTGCAGCTGAAGATGTGTTGGGCATCAGAATCTGTTGAGGTATTTAGGTGCTTTTAGATGCACATGGACTCTGATCGTATGTTTCATAGCCAGATGGTTTAGTGTTATTGTCTGATGAATGAAATGCAGGAGACAGGTGATGACTCTAGACCCTCTCTGTGTTTGAGCCAATCTGTACATTGTTATGTGTATTGTCTAATGTTTGTGTGTTAAAGATGGTTGTTTCTGTGTTCAATTGTTTGTTTGTTAATAAATATGTATGGAGAGATATTTATTACAACTGATTCTCAGAATTTCCACCACAGTGTGTTTCAACCAGACACTAAAGAATGACATCAGGGTTCACCTCACACAGGGCTGCATGTTTGCTAGCAGCCTGCTTTAGACACTGCAGCACTCCTCCACCCAGGAGTTTAAGACCTTCTGGTCTCAAGCAGTCTAAGTGGGCTGAGCCCCAGCCCGGTTTGTGCTCATACCAGGCCTGGTACCTGCAGGGCTTTGATTCTCATGCTGTCTGTGTGTGTGTGCATGGAGGTTATGACTAGGGTGACCATACATTTGTGTATGTGTGTGTTTGTGTGAATGTGTGTGTAGGGAGAGGGAGGTTATGTTTGTCAAACAGTCACTAATCTCTTTTTATTGCATGTAAAGCTATTATAGAAAAACTCAGTATTGACATTATATGTCAAGTATTTTAAAATGTATAACAAATTTTTCGGAAAATAACGCATTTTCTATGAACCGCACCCCACCAGAATGGGAGCTTTGTGTTTGTAAATCGGAGTATAAACTGCACTGGAATATATGCCGCACTTGATACGGAAACAATAATACCAAGCAATGCACGAGCATTAGGGATCTTACAGCATGCCGTTGTGTAACACACATTATACATTGTATGATGTATGTTTTCTATTGCCCGGGAATTAACTAGTATTTAAATAGCATTCACGAAAAAAGTGTTGCTGTTTTGTTTGTTGTCTGATGTTGTTTTGTTATAAAAACGTGCTATAAATATAAGACGCACCACCACAACAACATTTTTTAATCGAGGTTTAAACTGTGACTTTATTTCCCAAAAATACAGTACCTGGTTAGTTTAGGACTGGTTTAACTGAAGGCTTCCACTACGAGGAGACGTCTGTGTTCCAAGCTCACCCTGAGGTTAGCTGAACGAGTTAGAGCTGCTGTTTGTGTCTACAGGAGAGTATCTCTCCAGGAGCAGGGTTGGAGTGTAAACCTACATGAGGGTATCTCTCAAGGACCAGGGTTGGAATACAAACCTACAGGATGGTATCTCTCCAGGAGCAGGGTTGGAATATAAACCTACATGATGGTATCTCTCCAGGAGCAGGGTTGTGACAAATATATGTAAAGCAACATTGTTTTGGTGTTGTGGGCCTCACAGACACACACAGATGTAAGCTCCAGTTACGACCCTGCTCCAGTTATGACCCTGCTCCAGTTATGACCCTGCCCCAGTTATGACCCTGCTCCAGTTATGACCCTGCCACAACCCTGCTCTAGTTATCACGCTGCTCTAGTCTAACCCTAACCTTAGGCATTGGGCATTGCGTTTGGTAGAGAGCCTGTCGTATGGAACGTTGGAACTAACTTTAGAGACGCTAGCAGGCATATGGTTTTTCAATTGTGTCTGTTTGTTTTGTTTGCATCTATCCGTTTTATTTAATCGCATCAAGTTGTACCATTTACTTTATCATTTATAGTTTGTGACAACACCTACGTTTACTAAACAACTGAACTATTGGGAACTCCTACGGCGTCATATGGAAGTGACTTATTAGAGGACACTACAGCACCCTATGCTAATAGTGTTACTCCTCCCCTCTACCAACAACTGTTCTACAAGACTGTCTTCACAATCACACCTCCTAGCTCACACTACCTGAGGAACTGTGTCTGCACTACAAGACTGTCTTCACATCTCCTAGCACACACTACCTTAGGAAACCTTTGTGAAGACTGAATGAAATGTTCTAACTTGCTGAGATTCCTGACCAGTTTTTGTACTTGAAATTTGGAGAAAACTTGAATAAAAATACACAACAGCAGGGACTGCTCTAACATGAATAAGAAATGCTGCATTGACTCAAATGGGCCCAAATACATTTAAACACTATCAGAATAATCACAAATAAACTATAAGACAAATACATTATAATATAGCTGCAAGCAGCGATGCGGGTTCCTCCGCAAAATGGCAAAATATTATACAAATTTACATTGTAGAAGGTCAAGAGTTTGACAACAAGAGAGCAAAACTACTTCATGTTGGGCCAACTACAATAGTCTGAATGGGAATTTGAACTCATGAGCATAAGGTTACAAGGCAGACTCTCTATCCTCTCTGCTACACACCAACTGTTGAGAATGTGTGAGTAGCAGAACATAGAATTAGCTTTGGTCAGCTTTGGGACAAAGGTTAAGAAGCGGTTCACATTTCAAAGTGGAATTAAGTGAAATTGCGCATGGTATTTCATTATGATGTCATCCTGTTTAACTCAACAGATAGTCAACTTTTAAAAAAAAGCTAAAAGACTGTGGCTGGATACAAACCTACAACCTTTTACTTTGCAGGTCACTGTCCCTGTCTATTGAGTTTTTTCAGTGTTGAATATTGCCATGTTCAGTTACTGTCAAAGTTTGAACTACTCAAAGTCCATCATATTTTGACATACCAAGGTGAAATTGTTGATGGTACTTCAGAGTGATGTCATCTTGAACCCAATAAGGTTTAAAAACCATCAGTCAAAATGATATTTGATTTATTGACACAAAGATATTGAGGCAATGTGGACATTTACATAAATACACCAATTTCAGACATTTTGTATTACATTTCTCATTCCATTTCACCCTATATAAAAATATACCTGCCCGCACACTATCCGAATCCATGTCGTTTACCTCCCTCCCAGCGCAAGTCATGCCAAAGCATGATTGCTGTAGCAGATGCATGAGGTCGAACAAAAATTGCCTCTCACAATCTAAACACATTAATCGCAATACAGTTTTTAAGAATTTCTCAAAGATGGCTTGAAGACCGCTTTCCAGAACCATAGTCAACTGACAACCAAGAAGAGCCTCATTGGTAACAGGTCTATGACACATCCAGTGATCATCTCCTTGCCAATGTCAGTGAAAAATGGTCGACTCTCATTTCATTTCCCATTAAACCACACAACATGCACTCTCAGGGTGACCAACAAGATTATTTTAACTAACAACCAACAATATTACAAACATCTAACTGAACGAACGCAACAACTGAAATCCCTTGCATAGCTGTTGTACCCAAAATACATAAGAGAAGTACTGCTTCTTGGATGATTTGTGCTCCACATCAGTTCATCTCACACATTTGCCTTTGTTTCCATGGGATTCATGGAATTGCTAGTTTCTGCTCCACCATTGTCGCTTAGGCGGCAGCCATGTTTTGGTCGCGTCATGTTCATAAGTTCACCATTTCACAGTTCGGTCGACAACAAAAATGTTGAGGAGGGCAGCCTTTAGGAGATGTGGGAATTATGCTTTTAACCAGATGCTCCGATTATTTTGTGATTTGTGTAAAACTTGCAAGTGGAGTGAGCTGTGTCCCGGGGGTACATTGTTTTGACTAAGCCTCAGTGACAGACTCGGCCCGCTCACTCACTGGCAGTGTGTGAACAATATTGTAGTTCACTCAATTTTACTTCTAAAACGTCAGGGAGGGCTGCTTTTTGTAGACAAGAGTCTGCTGAAGATAGCCAGTATATAAGATCTTTCAAAACAAGCCTACTTCATTTGTCATTTTCCTGAGAAAGCGACCTACGTTAGCCTGGCTAGTTTCACTCGGTCAGCGTATTTAAAGGTCTCTGACAGTCAGAATCACTGTTTACAGGCAAAGGGCGAGTTGGTCTTTTGTCAGATGTGTATATTGACCAGTTTAGCGCTAAATACTCTTGCCAGAGCCTGGAATCGAGCCAAATGTTTGGAGTGACTTTGCATGGCCGGGTCTCCATCAGTTCAACACATTTGAATTAAAGTTCAAGTAATGCTATTGCATTTCACAGTCAAAACTAGTTTATGTCAAGTGTAGATGTAAAAAGCTTCATTTTTCACAACTGACATGGATTCTTTCTTCACTTTTACAGGTCTGGAGTTCAATAGAGGATGCTGAGAGAAAAACAGATCCCTTGCTGGACCACCCCGCTCTAGCTGGACAGCTTTTCTTCAGCCCAGGACAGCTTCATCCAGCTGGCCTGCCCTGACTGCCTGCCTGCAGGCCCTGCTTGCCCCTGCCTGTCAGCCCTCCAGAGACAGACAGTCACCCCACAGACACAGTAGCGCTGCAGACTGCTTTTTTGAGGACATTGATGAAAAAGGAAAAACCAGCATTTTTTACTTTGATGAAAGTCTGAGGCTGGGTTGCACCAACATGGATAAAAGTAATCCTGGTTTAGAGTTAATCTAGGGTTAGTAAATCTATGTTTAAACTGGTTTATAATTAATCGGAGATGTGTTGCACATCTTAATTTTGACCCTGGATTAGCTAAACTAGTTTAAACAAGGGTTAAAACAGGATTAGTTTATGTTCAATGTTCGCCATGATGGATTCAGACGAAATGTAAACAAATTCACAACGTATGTTTAAAATATACGGCCCTAAATGAATGCATGCGCTCTTTTTCCTAAACTAGCTGCTTTTTGAATAAATGCCGTTACTGATAGCTACCGTTAGTTACCTTTATACCTACTATTACGGCTGTAAGATAGCTAATCAACCCCGTCACTTTAGCCAGCTAACGTTAGCTAACTAACTAATACAGTATGGCACGTCAAAGAGGTTCAAACTTTTCAACATTTGAAAAGAATTTGGTGACCGAGTTAATGGAGGAGTTTGGGGTAACGATAGAGGATAAAAGGACTGACAACACATTAGAGAGTACATTAGAGAAGAAGGAGAGGAGCTGGGTCCAGTTAGCTGACCGCTTCAATGGCTCTACCGGAATCAAAGAGACGAGGGACAGGGCATAACTGAAAGCCTGTTGGAAAAATCTGAAAGCAAAAGCAAAAAAAGATGCGGCGGAAGAGAGGCGTAGCCAATTTCAAACCGGCGGAGGACCACCAATCAATGCTGTCAAAGAAGATCATTGATATGATCCAGCAGCAGATTTCACCCCTCCCCAACCCCTACGACGATGACGGCACATTGGATAACAGTACAGCCACAGAAGCTGCAAGTAAGTAACTACAAACTTCAACGCCGTTGGTTACAGCAATAACGTGACAAAAATGACGAAAATAGGCTATAATTTTGCCTACAAAGCATTTGTTAGAGCCTATGTATTACTGTACATACCCCTCAGATGTTAATCATTTTCAAATTGAACAGCACATCATACTACACAAATAACAGTTCCATGTTCTCTTTAGTAGCCTATGGTAATTTATTAAATTAGTTATTTCCTATGTCCTTGGACCTCAAGAGACCTCAAGAGACCTCAAGAGTAAAGTGCATTGTGCATATACAGTTGTAGGTAGCTTCCTAATTAGGGTTCCTCCAGTAGGAGGAAACCTATTGTTTTTGTTAGTATTCTTATTAGGGTTCCTCCGGTAGGAGAAAACCTATTGTTTTTGTTAGTATTCCTATTATTATTATATTTTTCCGCTAAATGGCCCAACATCTCAAAAAGTCCTGGACCCGATTTTTTACAATTTGGCCCAATGATACAACAGGGCCCTCACTACTCCCACACGGCTAGTGGCCCATGTGCGCCCATAGGTGGTGCTATAAAACACGCCCAAAGTCTACGTGATTTCCCCAGCGCCCCATTACTCCAAAATGCCTGAAAATTGGTATACATGCCTTATTTCTCATTGGGAACAAAAAAGCCTCAAGAACCTATAAGGTCCGCCATTATAGATTTGGCTGTACTGTCCAAATTTGGTACAACCTTCAAAACCCTTCTCCTCATGAACCATAGATCCAATCGACTTGAAATTTGTTACAGATGTGTAGATTACATGTGTTTATAAAGGGTCAAATTGAATAAGAAATGCAATACAAAATGACTGAAAGAAGTGTATTTATGTAAAAGTCCAAATTGCCTCAATATTTTTTTTGTTAATAAATCAAATAAAATCTTGACTGATTGTATTTCAAACCTAATAGGGTTCAAGACGACATAAATCTCTAGAAACAAAAACAATTTCACCTTGGTATGTCAATATATGATTGAATTCAATTGAATTGCTCCACAGGGCACGCGCTCCAAATTCTCACAGATTCATCCTGCCCCTTGACACTAATGTGACCACTTTGCGTTGTGTCGCACAGCATTTTCACCCCTTGTTCCGCACGTCGCATATTGAAAATGCTGTGCTATACAGCGCAAAGAGGAACACGTGGTCAAACTACTGACATGCGCGAGCTTGGCGAGACACACACACATCCTTTCTGGAAATGGTGTGCTGACCAAGCCCCATCCTCATTTCGCTTCCAATCGCAGCTCGCCGTTACGAATATAAATTATTTTTTGGCGGCCATTGTTGTTATCAACTGGAATCACCTGAAAGCCTTGTTGGAGGCAGCCACGTTCGGTAAGTCCTATTTTTACACATTTTAAGCTAGAATCAATTATTGGGTTTGTGAAAGTACACTACTCTTGAATTATTGTGAAGGTTTGAGCACTTTGAGACCTTTAGATTGTGAGTTTGAAGTGACGGAAAACTGAACTCGAAAAGTAGCTAGATTTTCCGTTTGTGTAATTACTAAATCATGTAGCATCTCGGCGAATTCATTAAAATGGTAGAGGAGGGCAGCTTTTAGGAGAACAAGCAATTCCCCACAGACCTGTCGAATCAGAATTTAGATTTGGGTCGAGAAAGTCTTTGTAATAAGCCTATGTGCCAGGGAGACTGCATAAGCTTAGGCTGCAGCCATGTTTTGGTCGCGTCATGTTCATAAGTTCACCATTTTACAGTTCGGTGGACACCAAAAATGTGTTTGTTATCAAACCTCGAGGAGGGAAGCCTTTAGGAGATAGGAATTGTGCTTGTTGCCAGATAATCCGATTATTTTTGTGATTTGTGGAAAACTTGCAGGTGGAGTGAGACCGCGTCCCGAGGGTACATTGTTTTGACTTAGCCTCAATGACAGACTCGGCTCGCTCACTCACTGGCAGTGTGTAAACGATATCGTAATTCACTAAATTCTAGTCCTAAAACGTCAGGGAGGGCTGTTTTTTGTAGACAAGAGTCTACTGAAGATGGCCAGTATATAGTATCCTTCAAAACAAGCCTATTTCATTTGTCATTTTCCTGAGAAAGCGACCTAAATTAGCCAGGCTAGTTTCACTCGGTCAGCCTATTTAAAGGGGTCTCCATCAGTTCAACACATTTGGATTCAAGCTCAAGTAATGCCACTGCATTTCACAGTCAAAACTGTAGTTTATGTCAAGTGTAGATGTAAAAAGCTTCATTTTTCACAACTGACATGGATCCTTTCTTCACTTTTACAGGTCTGGAGGGTCATGTAGAGGCCTGCTCAACAGAGGATGCTGGGAGAAAAACTGATCCCTTGCTGGACTACCCCCCTCTAGCTGGACAGAACCAGAATCAGGACAGCTTCTCTTCAGCCCTGACCCCAGGACAGCTTCATCCAGCTGGCCTGCCCTGACTGCCTGCCTGCCTGCAGGCCCTGCTCGCCCCTGCCTGTAGGCCCTGCTCGCCCCTGCCTGCAAGCCCTGCTCGCCCCTGCCTGCAGGCCCTGCTCGCCCCTGCCTGCAGGCCCTGCTTGCCCCTCCAGAGACACAGTCACCCCACAGAAACAGTAGCTCTGTAGACTGCTTTTTTGAGGACATTGATGAAAAAGGACAAACCAGCATTTTTTACTTTGATGAAAGTCTAAATGTTTAATCCTTTCCATGTCCCAGCATGCCAAGCTGCTGACTTTTAGTGTCTTAAGTAATGAAACCAGTTCAAGTTATAGACTTTTGACCTGAATCCAATGATTAGTCATCTGAATAAAAACCACTCAAGAGAACTACTGCTTCTTGGATGATTTGTGCTCCACATCAGTTCATCTCACACATTTGCCTTTGTTTCCATGGGATTCATGGAATTGCTAGTTTCTGCTCCACAATTCTGTTATAAAAAAATAAAAAATTATATACTAGAGATTGATGTAGTCTTGAACCCTATTAGGTTTGAAAAACAATCAGTCAAAATTATATTTGATTTATTAACAAAAAAATATTGAGGCAATTTGTACATTTACATAAATACACTTCTTTCAGCCATTTTGTATTGCATTTCTCATTCAATTTGACCCTTTATAAAAACATGTGTATTCTACACATCTCTAACAAATTTCAAGTCGATTGGATCTATGGTTCATGAGGAGAAGGGTTTTTTGAAGGTTGTACCAAATTTGGACAGTACAGCCAAATCAATAATGGCGGACCTTATGGGTTTTTGAGGCTTTTTTGTTCCCCATGAGAAATAAGGCATGTATACCAATTGTCAGGCATTTTGGAATAATGGGGCGCTGGGGAAATCACGTAGACTTTGGGCGTGTTTTATAGCGCCATCTATGGGCGCACATGGGCCACTAGCCTTGTGGGAGTAGTGAGGGACCTGTTGTATCATTGGGCCAAATTGTAAAAAATCAGGTCCTGGACTTTTTGAGCTATTGGGCCATTTAGCGGAGAAATATATTAATAATAGGAATACTAACAAAAACAATAGGTTCCCTCCTACCGGAGCAACCCTAATAAGAATACTAACAAAAACAATAGGTTTTCTCCTACCGGAGGAACCCTAATAATAAGAATACTAACAAAAACAATAGATGTGTCCTCCTACCGGAGGAACCCTAATAATAAAAATACTAACAAAAACAATAGGTTTCCTCCTACTGGAGGAACCCTAAATATAGGAACTCTGAGTCCCAGTAGAGACAGCTTCTTCACACCATGTCACCTTCATCACATAACATTGAACACCTGCAGAGGTCAGTACATACCCTGCCTCATTAGAAGGTCCTGCTCCATCACCGAACACGATAGGTGCCTCCATAGACCAGTCTCTCTTCATGGACACACAGCTGGGTACAGGTGAGGCTGGTCTCTCCTGCTGGATTGAGCTTCAACACAACAGAGACAGACCTTCAGTCTCTCATTTATTCAGACTAATGATGATGTCATAATATCACTGGTGAGCTCTGAGATGGAGAACAAGAATTACTAAAGGGGGTGGGGGGAGTGGAAGTTGGGGAGGGGGGGTCAAGGGTGGGGATGCCGCGGCCAGAAAATTAACGAGCGACATTATTGCGTTATAATTGATTCTGGTCGGCCACTGCATCGATGCTGCATTGTCCATGTCCGCATCGCAATGCATCAATTAAGTTCCACACCTCAAGTGGGGGGAGAGGAGGTCACGGGGCTGGGGGGAGAGAGTAGATAATGGGAGTGGGGGGAGAGTACATTTACATTTCTTCATTTAGACGCTTTTATCTATGGAAGCAAATTGTGACCAAAATTCAAATGAAAATGCATTTCCAGAAATGCATTTTCATTTTAAGAATGTGGCTGCATTATTTGAGTCAAATGAAATTAGTAATCAATCATCCTATTTGCATTTTAATTTTCTCCTTTAAGACTGCTCATTCTTTCCCTTAATTAAAAGGAAAACGAAAAAGACATTTGAAATTTAATTTTCAAAATATGCCCAGCAAATAGATTTTCAATTCCAAAATTCAATTTGAAATGTAAAATGTTAAATTTTTTGCAACGGATTTATGGAGCTGTAGAAAAGAAAGCTGACAAAAGTATCTGAATTTGAATATGAAAGATTCAAGAATCTGAATTCCTGCAATCTGAATTTTAGAAATGTGTATTTTTGGATCAAAATAATTCAGTTTTATTAAATTCGGCATACAAATAATTCAGATATTATGTCTTCAACAGCAAAATATTTCAGTTTTATGAAATTCGACAAAAATATTTCAGATCTTTCATATTCAAATTCAGATACTTTTGTCAGCTTTCTAGCTCCATAAATCCGTTGCTTTGCATCCTCCGACGGATGGTCTGGTGGCCGACGCCGAACAGCTCCGCTATGTCCTTTATTTTTAAACCATTTAATAAATAGTTTTCAATGGACTCGAACGGAATGTGGGTGGTTGGTCGTCCCCGTCCCATTTGAGGCTCCACAGCATCCAGCCGTTCCAGGACTGAAGAGAGGTTTACTATGGCAACCTCATTAATGTGTACGTCTGTGACGGCAGAGTATGCAGCCAAGCTCTCTGTGACTTGTTCTACTCGGTCACGGGCATCAGACTCAGATATATTATTCGTTTCTACCAGCTCAGCTAATTCTGCACAATTTGAGGGAGCGCCATGATCTGTGATGCGTCCTAAGACCCGGCAATTCAATCAATTTCCTGGCACAATTGCCATGTAATGCAATGCGTATGTGCACACCGCCCCCTACCGAACAAGATGGGTAGCTCAGTCAGCAGGGAGCTGAAGAAGAGCGGCTACTGACGTCACTCTGCTGCGTCGCTCAGAATGCATTTTTGTTTTCGAATTATGGGCAGTTCTTTGCGGGCAGAACACAAAAATGAAAATGCAATGTCCGCTCTGTTTTCTTTTTGATTATGGCGTAACATGTGCAGTCTTGAGGAAAAAAATGCAAATGCATCCATTGATTACTAATTTCATTTATGAGTCAAATAATGCAGCCACACTCTTAAAATTAAAATGCATTTCTGGAAATGCATTTTCATTTGAATTTTGGTCACGATTTGCTTCCATATTTATCCAAAGCGACTTTTAAGAGAAAGCTTTACAAAAGAGCACAGGTCAATGATCATAAACAACGAGACGCCCCAAAAACATTGTGGGGAGCCAAAACATGAAGCAGACATTGTGAAAAGCAAATAAGTGCCAATGGGAGGAACCAGAAGAGCATGTAGTTAAACAAGTTACAATGAAACAACATGAACCTCAAAAGTGCAAGAGTGTACCTGTAGAAAAGCAACAAGAATAGAATTTAAAGCGAGTACAAGAAGTTAAATCAGTTCCAAGTAGGGCTGTCCCCACTCAGTCGACGAGTCGATTTTCTGGTCGATATGCTCTTGGTCGACTTAGATTTTTTTTAGTCGAGCTGCCGTATGGCAGTGTGAGATCTGATTTCCACTTGTGTCATCATTGCTGAATTAACTAAATGTTCTACAGAAATTGTAGATTATATTATTTAAGACAAATAAAGCAACTCTATAAAAGCAAATATATAATTTAAAGAAAAGGTGTTACCATTCTCCCTTTAGTTAATCTGCGGTTTGTTTTGGTATTTTGCACACGGCACGAGCACAATTGGCTGCAGAACTACAAACTCTGCCATAGCCTACTTTGTCTGTGTTATTAGTCAAAATGGCAAAAAAATCTGTGGTATGGCAGCATTTCATTAAAGTACATTTACAAAGTACCAGGTGACTGTTCTTTAACAAGTAATGTACAGAGTCGTCGGATTCAAAGAAAGTACAATAGTTTAATGCTTGCCAGCAAGGAGACAAACTCTGATCGCAATGCAAAGTTTGTCTGGTTCACAAATTGTCATGTAAGACCATTTATTGGTGAGAAGTCCCCTCCTCTGCATACCAGCTGTCAATTTGATAGATACCAGAGACAGAGTGCGCGTGCACGTGGAAACTTACAGAGTTCTCTGGCCCTAGGCTTGACCATATGATTCACTCAACACAGATATGGTTAACACATTTATTGCACCTCTAGTATGCTAATTGTTAACCTAGGTCAGTTTGTTTACGTAAGACTAGTGTCATCTATAGGTCATGTGGGGAGGGGGTTCTCTGCTGGCAAGGAATGCTAGCACCAGTATTTTCAGGATAAAATGTTACATTCAAAATTTCTCAGAGAGTGACTCGAAAAACGTTGAATGCAAACTCTGCCAACAACGGTTTATTTTTCAGAGTTCGACGTTGAATATGATGTAGCCTACCACCTGAAAAACGTAAGTTGGTCTAGCCGTACTTCGCTTATGCTAACGCGCTGGGTTGAAAAATCAATATGCCTATTATAAGAATCACATCCAAATCGAATGACATTATCTTCTCCGGCCAAGACAACAAAATCTTTCTCTGTTGCACTGTTCCCCACTCAGCTTCTACGTAAGTTCGCATGCTGCAAGTTTTCGGGCAGTGATAAGCGCGCTCTGATGATTTGCATGTTAAACAAACATGTTTTTTTTTTTAAGCGTTTTAAATTTTGATTAGTCGATTTTCAGACGTTTTAGTCGAGTCTTGGTCGACCAAAGAAAATCTTAGTCAGGGACAGCCCTAGTTCCAACTAACCAACAAGAGCAACAAGTCCCTTAATAAGAGTCATTGTGTACCTGGAGGAAACTCACATTAGGTCCAGCAAATCATTCCTAAGTACCATTGTACAGTAGTAGATAAGGGAGGTGGGGGGAGAGGGAATGAAAGGGGGAGGGCAGGAAGAGGGAGACATTCTAATGTGAACGATGATGATCTGTAATATATTGTGTCTTGGTCTCCCCCATCAGATGCCTGTGAGCTCACACTGGGCCCAAACACAGCATACAGACTCCTCTCTCTGAGGAGAACAGAAAGGTGACAAGGAGGAGAGAGGAGCAGCCGTATCCTGATCACCCAGAGAGATTTGACTTCTGGTCACAGGTGCTGTGTAGAGAGGGTCTGTCTGGGCGCTGTTACTGGGAGGCAGAGTGGAGGAGGAGTGGTTTCTATAGCAGTGATGTATAAAGGAATCAGCAGGAGAGGAAGGGGTGATGACTGTAGGCTTGGACACAATAACAAGTCCTGGAGACTGGAGTGTTATGGTAACAGTTACTCTGCCTGGCACAATAAGAAGGGCACTGTCATACATGCCCCCCCTCCCACTCCCACAGAGTAGGAGTGTGTCTGGACTGGCCGGCCGGCACTCTGTCCTTCTACACAGTCTCCTCTGACACACTGACCCACCTGCACACATTCCACAGCACATTCACTGAGCCCCTCTATCCTGGGGTCAGTGTTTATTCTGACTCCTTAAGTGTCCCTGTGTCAGGTAGAATAGCCTACACACACTCTCACACAATGTGCTCACATAGATGTGATTGAAGATTGAACTGTATACAATTGTAATTGATATCCCAGAGTGTTTGTAAATATTGGTGTGTGTGTGTGTGTTGAATGTTTGTTTTATTTTCATTGTTGACTAACAACAATCCTGTCTTTGATCTCAGTTCCACTGAATGTGATGAACTAAATAGTGTCTTACTGCCTAAATAAGGAGAAATAAAGATGTTTTATAAAGGATGATAGAAGACGTGCTGTGTGTTTGTTGGTGACCCAGTGGTCCTACACACACACACAATGTTAACACTACATTTAGGACCAGTAATGGGACACTATTACCCACTGATCCCCTCTCCCCCTGACCTCCTCTCTACCACCACCTCCTCTCTACCACCACCTCCTCTCTACCACCACCTCCTCTCTACAGAGCAAATTTGAAAGTGTTAAATCAACACTCACAGTGCTAAAATTAACACTTTTTCTGGGTTTATATAGGTCCACACTAAATACAGTTTTACCAACACTTTAAATAGTGTTACTTTACTTTAACACTTGCTTAGTGTAAAAACAACACTGTAAGTGTTTACCAATAACACCATTAGTGTTTCACCCCCTCATTTAAACCAAGTTAGTATTGAAATTACACTAGGTGTGTCAATATCTCAACACCAAGAGATTTATTTCTACACTTATAGTGCTCATACAAACCGTGATTAAGGTAATTAAGTGTAATTGGTATTTTGACAAAAAATACATGTGTGCAATGTGCATTCAATTAAATAAGTCAAAACCCTCAGTTTGAAATTTTATTTTCAACAACACAGTTGAAACAATTACACCAAATACACAAAGGAAGGTATAATATACTCCCCATCATCTGACCCATATGTACATTGCAGATCAAAAGGCCTGTGGAACTTCAAGCTGTAGGCTTTTACAATTTCACCCAACTCACAGTATCTCTCTACTTTAAATGCATGATGATGTTCTGTGAAAAGTTTGTTGACAATAAAATACACAGTGCTGTCAATGAAGAGTATTTTTCGAATTTGACTGAAAACAGGAATTTCATTCTCAATATCATTGCATACAATGAGGTCTGTTCTATATTCTGTCCCATCAAGTTTAACCCAGCTCGTGGAAAGCATGCTTGTTTGTGTTGGATTATGTAGCATTCCTGCCAACTTTTCACCTTCCTTCAAAACTTTATGCTTAGCTTCGAACCTCATGCTCCACATGTGGACTAACGGTCCAATTTTGCGAATACAGGCTGGATAATGCACCATAAAATTGTGTTTGGGCAGCAACTTTTTTTGTGCATACAACTCTGTAAATAACTCATGGTGCTCAATTGTTAAATGCTTCAGGAGGACAGTCAAGCCTTTAGAAATACAAGGGGAAAAATATAGCTGCAAGCAGCAATGAGGTAGCCTGGCTGCCAGCCCAACTTCTCCCCGCCCACAAAAAAATGTGGTCGGGAAGTTGGGTCTGGAGGGTCTCGTATTGGGGAACAACTACAGAAAACCAGAATCTGGGCGTACCAGATGAAATTGCCAGAGCGGGCTTTATACAATGATGGACAGATGATCAACAGTAACGTAATCACCCACGTCACAAAAGAGCGCTTAAGTTGAATTCGTTTTGAACAAACAACATATTACGTTGCTCTGATTGGTTGTAGGTCTATCCAATTGAGCGAAGAGGCATTTGTTTTCCAGGCTCGTTTGAAACACGCCCCGTAGTCAAAGCCTAACGGAGAGTTCTCAGACTCATATTCTGACTAGAATTAAGAGTATGACAACGTCAGGCTAACATGTGGTAATATGTCCATGTCATTGTTGTGTTGGAAATGTATGTGAATGCTGGGTGGTTGACTATTTCTTATTGTACGATCTGTGTGAGATGTAAGCAAGGTAAATATTCTGTGAGGTGTTAAGATAGATAGCAGTTTAGAATAAACAAATACTTTATTAGCAATGAACAAAATATACAAGTTAAAGGCAAATGAATAAGTAAAATGAAGACAAGTGAAAGAACGTATGTCGAGCACATTCATGCGGTTTGAGGTTGTCAAATATCACGAGACATGGACTTCTGCCTAAATTGACATGCACCAACTCAGAGCAATGAGTTTCAACAACCATTAGTACAGTTATTCAATTTGTTGACTCTACTCTTAATGCAAGACTATGTTTAAGTTATCGTCTGAAATTCTTTGTCGGCAATCTGTTCATGGAGGAACCATCCCTCAACAAATTGCTTTGGTCATGCTTTCTTAAAAGTCTAGTCCTTAGTTTAGATGTGCCAAAGAAGATGATAACATGACCAAGTTGTGTTTGGTTGATTCAACTGTATAGTTCTGAAGAAGAAGACCTTCTGTTTCTTTTAACTGTAGAATTAGCTGTGGCCAAACTAGTCACAGAATGCCTAGTAGTCTAAAATGTCTACAAGACTAAGGAGTGAAGGTGGGAGCTTGGTACTGTTGGGGCCATGTACTGTTATGGTTTTTGGGTCAAAAAACTTGCTCAATGATTAAATGTCTGTTAAATGTCAAATCCAACTTTAAATGTATAAAAGAGAGAATTAAACCTAGAGGTTTAAAAGGCTACGTTTGTTTAAACAAACTACAGACAGGATTTGGGGAAAAAGCTTTAGAAATTAGCCAAGCATACATATTTTAAATATTCACAATTAATCTACTTTTCATCTTACATTAAACTATTTTTCAGATTTGTGGGGGTGCCGTTATAGGTTCTATTGGCTTTTTTGTTCCTCATGAGAAATAAGGCATATGTAATGAATTTCAGAATTTTGGGACAAATGGGATGCAAATGGCATCACTTTGAAAATGTACAATTGGGGGGTGGCCGTAGCGCCACCTATGGATAATGGTGGGTCATTTGTGGTGTGGTAGTTACTCAGGGCCTATACTATCAATGTTTCAGGATTTTGAGAACTTTTTACCTTTGCATACAAAATCGGAAATGCAATACCATCAAGATCCTCAAGGCCTTTGCTTGAGACTAAGGAATGAGTGGGGGCTTGGTCAGCCCACACTCTCTTGAGATGTTGCGTGTGCGTTTTGTCAAGCCCACGCGTGTGTCAATGGAAGGCTGAGTGTGTGTGAGATTTTGGAGCACGCGCGGGGAGGAGCAGGGGAGACATTCATTGGAAATTTGCCTAGAAATTAGCCAAGCAAGCATGTTTCAAATATTCACCAAAAATCGACCTTTCATCTTACAGTCAACTTTTTCACAGATTTGTGTTATGAACATTCTCAAGAGTCTTCATATGAACTTGTGATTGAATCAGAGTATCAGTTTTTGACTGGCTGATGTGCAAAGCATTATTTTAGCGTTAGCGATAAGTTCAATTTGATTTATATCAATCATTTTTAGAGATATGAATTTGCCTTTGCACATGGTAATATGTTGTAGTGTCTTCCTCCGATCTACCAAGTTTAGTGTTGATATCTCAAAGATTTGCTGAGACATGACTTCACATCCTGTTTGGCGGCTTTTCTGATGAATTTGATTGGCTGTACCGGACAGACGGTTATGAGGATCAAAATTCCTTTGATAACTTTTGTGAGGCTTGGTTTGAAGATCATCTCTGGTGATTTTGAAGAATATATGACAAAAATTGTAGGAGGAGTAGGCTTTCAAAGGTTTTTGATAAAACCGGAAATGGCGGGAAATCTATATAACCGGAAATTAACGCCATGGTGTGCGTTGAACTCGGCTTGATCCAGGGAATCCAATGGTACCTCATTTTTGAAAATTAGTCATACGGTTCAAAAGTTGCGTGTGTAAACACAAGTCCAACTTTGACCCATTGGTGGCGCTAGTGTGGTGTAATGGGAGACATGAAACTTGGTGTAGGTATAGAAGAAACTGTCCTTAATGAGTGTGCCAAATTTCACAAAAAGTTGTCGATGGGGTCTAGGGGCTGCCATTGACTCCCATGGTACAAGAATTACAAATAATAAAACCACCAATAACAATAGGTTTCCTCCTTACGGAGGAATCCTAAATATAGCTGCAAGCAGCAATGGAGGGGCCAAGCAGTCCAGAGCAGGACATGGTCTCCATAGCACTTGCGCAACAATTAAGTCACAACAACCTGTTGCACTCATGCAACACACCAAGTTTGGTTGAAATATCTGTTTGCGTTCAAGAGTACTGAGTGTTCAAATGTTTCTTTTCTGGTATAAAACCACAGGCCTCCTCTGCTCCTCGTGGGAACGAAGGAACCAAAGTCTGGTGATGATCTGACACATTTTTGCTGAGTTATGCTTGCACGTGTCTTTGGCGGCTTTGCCGCCGCCTTTGATCAGCTCTATCGAACAAACGGTTTTGAAAATGGAAAATCCATCAGACATCCTTGTGAAGCTTCGTCTGAAGATAATCTGTGCCAAATTTAGTAAACATTGGACACAATTTGGGGCGTGCAAAAGGTTTTTACACTTTTCCATTAAATCCAAAATGGCGGCCGCGTCAATTCGGTTATTATGAAATATTATTGATGGTCAAGCTCGATATCTCACATGACATCAACAGACAAATAAATTACTTTATTAAGGTAAACACTTCAACATTTATTAGCCAAAACACGTTTATGCTTCCGGCCACGCCCCCTTTTACTCACATGACACAAGTTTTGGAGGACATACTCAGAATAAGGTTCCGAGTAGGCATACCAAATTTGGTGTCACTGTCTAAAAGAACTGCAGAGATATTACTTCATTTCCTGTTTGGTGGCTTTCCTGATGACTTTGATTGGCTGTCACGGACAAACGGTTGTGAGCATCAACATTATTTTGGATACCTTTTGTGTTGCTTGCATATCTGGTAATTTTGAAGAAGATTATACAAAAATTGTAGGAGGAGTAGGCTTTCAAAGGTTTTTGAAAAAAACGGAAAAAGCGGAAAATATATATAACCGGAAATTGACGCCATGGTGTGCATTGAACTCGTCTTGATCCAGGGAATGCAAGGGTATTTCATTTTTGAAAATCAGTCATACGGTTCAAAAGTTGCGTGTGTAAACACAAGTCCAACTTTGACCCATTGGTGGCGCTAGAGTGCTATGGGACTTGAAACTTTGTGAATTAGACCAGGGGACCGTCTCCAATGAGTGTGCCAAATTTCACAACTTTCGACCAAGCGCTTCTAGGGCCTGCCATAGGACCCTATGGCGGAAGAATAATAACTAGAGAGGGTACAATTTCTGGGGAAATTGTAGGATGTGCTTGCTTGCTCCAGTTGCAGGTGGGTCCATTTTCCCTTCTAGTGATATTTTCAAGCATTTAGTACGGTGGCCCTGAAGTGCAAAAGACCCCCCCTAATATGAGTACATCCCCCAAATGAAAACACTCCCCCCGAAAACGAGTCAACTCCCCCCAAATCGGATGACTTGTTCACCTCCCCCCAATACAAAAACACGCTCCCCCAAATGGAAAACGACATTACATTGACTCAAAAACACATTACATTAGCTCTGAACGGAAAGGGTAGGTACTACACTTCAGCGCTGATTGGATGCAGTAGGCTAACTAACAAGATAAGAAATTGATCGACAGAAGTACCAAATGCAATAGCTTGACAGAGTTACGTGCACCGGGACATTTGTTTGGCCATCAAAGAATGCAGCAAATAGTACGATACTTATGCAAAAGTATTGCGTGTTAAATGTAAAAATCCATAACCAAACAACTATATCCTGGTCCATGTTACTCTGTCATTGTGGCATTTTGTTCTAGTAGTTGACTATTAGTTCTTTCTTCTGACAAGTCCTGCTTCCTTCAACTGCGTTTTTAGCGTGCGCATTGTACTTATTTAAAATTGTGAAACGTTAACAGCATATCTAAGATTGTTTCATAGGTCATGTCATGACTCTGAATTGTTAACACAAATGTTTCCTCTTTCCTTCCAACCAAAACGATTAAGTTCATGATAACGACAGAGTTACGTTGACTAGTTGTTTGGCTATCGATGTTTACGTTTAACACGCAATTTATGCTGTTGCATTAGTAACCTATGCTACATGCTTCGATACCCAAATAAATGGCCTGGTGCACGTAACTCAGGACGTGTCAGGCTATGGCATTTTGTACTTCTGTCGATCAATTTCTTATCTTGTTAGTTAGCCTACTGCATCCAATCAGCGCTGAAGTGTAGTACCTACCGTTCTTTCCGTACTTTCCGTTCAGAGTTAATGTAATGTCGTTTTCCATTTGGGAGAGAGTGTTTTTGTATTGGGGGGAGGTGAACAAGTCATCCGATTTGGGGGGAGTTTACTCATTTTCGGGGGGGGGGTTTTCATTTGGGGGATGTACTCATATTAGGGGGGGTCTTTTGCACTTCAGGGCCACCGTAATTTAGCCTACTCATATTGCATAAGTCATTAAGAACACCCTTTGAAACAAGGAACCCCCTTTGAAACAAGCTACTGTAACAACGTTGTTACTGGCAGTATTTCAGATGGAATTGCGATTCAAATAGTACCGTCTGCTAACTGAAAATAAGCCTCCCAAAACGTAAATAAGTTCGATATTAATTTAGGGGGACATGGCTAATTCAAAAGCAGTTTGCTATAGGCAAGCTAGCTGCCGTTGCTATCCACACTCCACTGATTGTTTGAAAGCGCAGGAATTAGAATGTTTCTTTTGTAAGGGATAATGTATAGTAGACCCGACAGGGCGAACAGCACCCCGATGCGAAGAGGAGGGGTTTTGTTTCGCCCTGAAGGGGCTTATTTCCCCGATAATGACCGGCGTTCTATACATTATCCCTTATTACTAGGGCTGCAACAACGAATCGATTAAATCGGTTAGAATCGATTATCAAAAGCGTTGGCAATGAATTGCATTATCGATTTGTTGTGTCGTGCGATTATTACGTCACTCAATAACTTGCACGAGAAGGCTCTGGACGTCCGTTTGGCAATACTGTGTACATGGAAAATTGTAATTAAGGGTAGCTCCTTTAAACACCGGCTATAGAAGGTGGCCTTTACTACGCTGTGATTACCTCAATAGCAACCGGCCGGAAGTAGTTACATCTGTTTTGTAGAACCCGGAAGAATGTTGCGCATAACCCCTATTCTGCTTTCATGGTGCGTGTCTGTTTGGTTGCCACGGTGATGGCGCAGCTGTGATCCCTAATGAGCTGGGCAGAGAGAATAACACATTTAGCTGGAATCCACACCTGAAACAAGTTAACCTACACGCAAAACTATACGTCCAATCCAAAAAACGAGGATATTTTCCGAGACCCAAGATTCTGCCGAAACCAAGGATGTCCTTTATATGTCTGTGCGGTCAAAAATACAACTCTACCGGCACTCTTTCGGCCTTCTCTGATGAATTTTACCCACCTCTCCATTGAAGTTAGTGAGAGAATTTGAAAGGCTGCTCTCGCTTCAAGGCTCAAAGCGGAAAATCTGTAAATGTGAGCTCTTTAGTAGTTACATTGGCTGAAAGAGGACAAGTTTTTCTACATTTTAAGGTATAACTTGTTTCTGTAAGTTAAACTATATGAAGGTCAGAGGAATTTGTTTGACAATTTCGTTGAATATCAGAAGAAGAGCAGGCAGCAGAGTGTGCCAAAAAACGGCGGAAGAACTGAAAAGTTGAAAAGCAATAGTGAGAATGCTTACAACCATTGTAGAAGATTTAGAGTTGGACTGTAGAAGATCTAGAGTTGGACAACAAAAGAGCAAAACTACTTCATGTTTGGCCAACAACAGGCTGAATGGGGATTTGAACTCCTGAGCATAAGGTGACAAGTCAGTCTCTCTATCCTCCTGCTACACACTAACTGTTGAGATTGTATGAATAGAAAGGGCAGACTATTAGCTTTGGTCAGCTTTGGGACAAAGGTTAAGAAACGGTTGACATTTCAAGGTAAAATTGCAAGAAATTGTGCATGGTATTTCAGAATGATGTCATCCTGTTTAACTAAACAGATAATCAAAATGATGACAGGCAAAAGATAAAGGCTGACGGAGGAATCCTAGTAAGAATTCAATTTTTTTACATGTTTACAATGTTTGGTAACTGTTTGATTACTTAGTATGTTTGAACAATACACTATTTTGATTTTACTGCTACATTTAATTTATTTGAATACGTTTGATTACATTCTATTGCACATTCTATTGCATGCATTTTGACTGCACAATTGTTTTTTATATAACAAATAAATAAGAATTCAGTACATTACATCTGTTATTTTGTCTTAGTTAGAAAAGTCTGGTGCCTTTAATCTCTTTCACATGGTGGAAGGAAGGTATAAGGTGGGAGGTATACAGTTTATTATTAATTAAACAACGGTATCGGATCGGTATCGGGTATCAACAGATACACAAAGCCCAGGCATCGGTATCGGGACTGAAAAATTCGGATCGGTGCATCCCTACTTTTATCCAAAGCGACTTCCAAGAGAAAGCTTTACAAAGTGCATAGGTCACTGATAATAACAACAAGATAGCCCTAAAAACATTGCAGGGAAACAAAACATTAAGCACATATTGTGAACAACCAAAATAAGTGCCAAAGGGAACAACCAAAAGAGCATGTAGTTAAACCAGTTATAATTAAACAACATGAATCGCTATAAGTGCAAGTGTACCTGTACAAAAGCAAGCAACAATAAAAATGAAAGTAAAAGCAAGAGTCATTGTGATCCTTGAGGAAACTAGCACTGGGTCCAGCAAACCATTCTTAAGTACCTTTCTCCCGGAACAAGTGCGTGTTGAGCCTTTTCTTGAAGGTGGAGAGACAGTCAGTGTCTCTGATGGAGGTGGGGAGTTGATTCCACCACTAGGGGGCCAGGTAGAAGAAGAGCTTGTGTTGGGACCAGGCGGTCTTGAGCTATGGGATCACCAGGTGGTTGTCTGAAGAAGACCGTAGGTGGCGGGTGAGGGTGAAAGGCTGCAGGAGAGACTTGATGTAGTCGGGTGCAGTCCTGTTCACTGCTCGGAAGGTCAGTACCAGGGTCTGATGCGGGCCGTGATGTGTAGCCAGTGGAGGGAGATGAGGAGCGGGGTAACATGGGAGCGTCTGGATAGATTGAAGACCAGACGGGCCGCTGCAATCTGAATCCTCTTAAGAGGGCGGGTTGCGCATGCTGGGAGACCGGCGAACAGTGAGTTGCAGTAGTCAAACTTGGAGAGGATAAGTGCTTGGACAAGCAGCTGGGTGGAGTGCTCAGACAGGTATCTGCTGATCTACACGACCGGGAGACCGCAGCAATGTGGGCCGTGAGGGAGAGCTCATCATTCATGGTAACCCCAAGATTCCTGGCAGAGGATGAAGGGGTCACCGTCGCAGATCCCAGGGTGATTGAGAGATCGTGGGAGATGGAGGGTTTGGCTGGGATGATGAGAAGTTATGTTTTGGCGAGGTTCAGCTGGAGGTGGTGCTTGGTCATCCAGGCGGAGATGTCTGCGAGGCAGGCCTCAATCCTAGCTGAGATCCCCGGATCGGTCGGGGGGAACGACAGGTACAGCTGTGTGTTGTCAGCGTAGCAGTGGTAGGAGAAACCATGGGAGGTAATGATTGGTCCAAGTGAGGTGCTGTGCAGAGAGAAGAGGAGGGGTCCAAGGACGGAGCCCTGTGGGACACCAGTGGAGAGCTGGCGAGGGTCTGACAGTTTGCCTCCCCAGTAGACCTGGTAGGATCTTCCCAACAGGTAGGATGAGGTCCACTGGAGTGCAGTGCCAGTGATGCCCATCTCAGAAAGCCTGGAGAGCAGGATCTAGTGGTTAACCGTATCAAACACTGAAGAAAGGTCCAGCAGAATGATGACGGATGACCTTGAAGCCGCTCTGGCAGACTGGAGGGCAGTGGTGACTGAAAGGAGGGCCTCTGTGGAGTGGCCGGTCTTGAAGCCCGATTGGTTGGGGTCAAGCAGGCTGTTCTGAGAGAGAAAGTTTGACAGTTGGTTAGATACAGCACGTTCAATTGTTTTTGAAAAGAAGGGTAACAGTGATACTGGTCTGTAGTTCTGGAGGACGGCAGGTTACGGGAGGGTTTTTTGAGAAGAGGAGTAACTCTGGCATGTTTGAAGTCAGAGGGGAAGGTGCCGAAGGTAAGAGAGGAGTTTAGGACATGGAGAAGAAAAGCTATGATGGAGGGGGAGATGGTTTGAAAGAGAGGGGAGGGGACTGGATCAAGGGGAGAGGTCTGAGGTTGGGCGATGAGAGAGAATGAGGTCAGAGATCTCTGCCTCGGACAGGGGAGAGAAAGAGTTTAGACATTGAGGGCCTCATTTACTAACATTAATCTGCTCCTTTGCCCAACAGCAAATAGCGGACGGTGTATTACCGCATTTTGCGTGGCATTTATCAAACCAGATCCTCGTCGGGCAATCAGCGCCCATCAGTGTTAATTAGCGCGCCATTAAAATACGGGAGAAATCGCCTGCATGTTACTGTCACCATGGGTGATTCGATGAAGTGCGCTGCCATTGTAAATACGGTGTTACGTCTGTACCCGCTTTTTCACGCCTGAAATGGGCGCGATCCTGTTATTAGGCCCTTAGTTGGGTCAGTCATGGAGGGTGAGAGAGAGCATCTACTGTTTTGCTTTGAGGATTATATATCAATGTATTTTCCTCAAATCATCTAACAATGAATGTTTATTAGCAGGGTTAATTACAAAATGTGCTTTTGTTGGCAATCCTCAGTAGTTTTTCTTTAAAGTTGGTGCAATCTAGAAGCTAGTCTGTTTCAATTTGATTATTGCTGTGTCATTTTTTCATCTTCTTTCCAGGCTCAGTTTACGGTAATGAGATTGACCTGGCCATCTTCAAACTGCAGGAGGACAACAGACTGGAGATTCTCAAAAGGAAATGGTGGCAAGAAGACAAATGTTTCAAAGAGGAAGACCATCAAGCCCAGGGTACTGTACAGCCTTGAACAACATGTTAGGACCTGCATACATATATTTTTATCATGAAAGCAAGAATATTTGAAATTGTAGCCTTCAACCTTTAGCAGTAAGCTTTGCCAATTGTCACCTTTAAAAATAACCCCTGGTCTCTTTGTTTATCACTTTTATACAAATGCATTTAAAGTATTTGTGTCTGTGTGCTAGGGCTGGGCATGGAGAACATAGGAGGCATATTTGTGGTACTGCTGTGTGGTCTGCTTCTGGGGGTCTTCATGGCTGTGTTGGAGTTTGCCTGGGTGCAGCTTCACACATGAGGACCAGATGTGAGCGAAGCCCATTTGGAACTTAATAGTGGGAGGAGAGGATAAAGTTGTTGACCCTCATGTTGTGGCCTGATGGAAATGATGGGTCTATAGATCCAGTGTGTCTACAGGTATAAACAAATTAAATGTAAGACTTTTTAAGACCTTTTAATACCACTTCTAAATGAAATTTAAGACCGAACTTAGAATGGAAATACAATTCAAAAGTGGAAATATACAGTAATCTTTCCAAATAAACACACTGATGTCTGTTCAAAAGGAACAGTATAGTAAACTGACAATAATCGGTTGAGTTTAAGAAAATTGACTAAATGTGTGTAATTGCTCGGAGGTCAGATGGCATTGTTGGCTCTGGATTTCCTATCGTAATATCTAGTGTTGTAGCGTCTCTTGATTTTTCAGCCCCACCCTGCGTTTCTCAGCCTGGTTTTCAATTGTTATTTTTCTCCCGGTGCTCCCGATGGCCAGTCCGCTACTGCGGAGCTGTGCCACGGTGGTGGAATTTTAAGTCATATCAATTTAAATGCTCGTGCTGTCAGGGGATGCTGCAGCACCCTCAGCACCCCTAGTTCCCGCGGCCATCGTTGCTAGCGATGGAAATGGTGGAGCAGAAACTAGAAATTGCAGGCTGTTGGCGTGCCTTTACGTTGTATCTGTGTTTTGTTGCTCTGCATGTGCGATTCCATCGCTCTGGGTTGCGTTTCCCGTAAGTGTCGTACGCCTACATTGATCGTAGAATCCAACGTAGGACGAATCTTAGTTTTACGGGCCGTTCCCAAAGACATCGTAGCTAAAGTGTCTTTGAAACTTTGTAACTCTTGAAAATGCATAGATTAGCCTACACCTTAGGAGCATGTTTGGGAAACGCACGTAAGAAATATCGATGGTTTTGTTTTTTGCTCGATAGTTGCTACGATCCATTGTTATCGGGAAACGCAGCCCTGATCCCCATTGTCCGAAGTTTGAAATTCTTCCGGCACGCAGTTTGCTTCAAAAGCATTTCCGGGCACCAACCTTAATCAAGAATACTTGTTCTTTTCAAGCCATTTGTAATTGAACTTTCATTTCCCCATGTTTCTTAATTGAGTGGCTATCAACCATTGCTGTATTACGTGTATTGCCGATGCTTTACGTCATCAAAATCTGTGTGGTAGGCTATGCTCTGACTTTACCATAGATAACTCAGTGCGTATAGCCTACAAAAAAATATCCAACCTGGCAGAACAGTGTGCCTGCCTTTACGCAGTGACAAGACATGAACAATTATGACCCATCCAATCTGAATTTGAGACAATTTAATACCTTTTAAGGCCTTATTTTTAGGAAAAGTGATTTAAGACTTTTTAAGGACCCGCGGCCACCCTGAGATCCTTCTTGCTGAAGTGTGTTCCAATGCACTTCAGCCTTGTTGTTTTTATTGCTTTCTGGAGGGAGTGATTTCCTTTTCAATATGGTTAAAGTAAACAAGTGCCCTTATTCCTCAGAAGGAATGTTAGAAAGATGTGTCAAGATGTGATTGTTATAATAGTCATTTCCATCTCCTTGGTGTCAATGTGTGTGGAGATGCTAAGAGCTTTACACAGCATTCTTCTATGTGAGAAGAACATGAAGAACATGCGCATAATTTGTGAAACCCTGAGGCTTTTCTGCGGATAAGCAATCCGCTGCCCGAGGAGCTTGGCCCGAGGACAAGTTTGCAAAATCTTGCTCCTGTGCAGCATAGACAATGACAGCAGCACAATGGAGCCTCTGTCTTACAGGCTGGTGAAAGAGGCCATCTTGACTGTACCTGGCTATGCTCACATGCAGATCTGCTCTGAGTGTAATGCTGGGGACACACTACAGAATAATCAAGTTTCAAGTCTTTTATTTGTCAGGTACACAGAACAACACAAGGTTAGACTGGGCACTGAAATTCTTAAGACAAGACAACGCAAGCACCTGGAATAACATAACATACAAGTACACGGAACAAAATGTACATCTGTGCTGAGCTTAAATAAGTGAAACTTCCTAAATATACAGATAGCAATAAATAATCGACTATACTAACCCTAAGACTAAAACTTCTTAAATTACAGATAACAATAAATAGTACGTATACTAACCCTAATGCACAAAAAAACCTGTTTCAACCCATAACCTATTCTAACCTAAGTGGAGGACAGTGCAATAGTGCAAATTTGCAGATCACTGACTATGTCAATGACCAAACAGGAGCCTGGTGGCGAGGTACAGTGAGGTACAGTAGTGCAATGTTACAGAAAGAGCAACCAGTAGCTGAAAGTGACAGTGTATAAGTGACTAGTGTGCAGTAAAACAATGTCCATATCAGTGTCCATTCAGAAGCCTGATGACCCTTGGGTAGAAACTGTTGTCCAGTCTGCGTGTGCGCGACTGGATGCTGCGGTAACGCCTGCCAGAAGGCAACGGGGTAAAGAGACTGAAGGATGGGTTGGAACAGTCTCTTAGAATCCTGCTTGCTTTCCTTAGGCAAAGTGTGTGGTAGGTGTCCTGTAGGGCTGGGAGCTTCCTGCTGATGATGAACTCAGCAGAACGGACCACACTTCGTAGGGCCTTGCGGTCCCGGTCTGTGCAGCTCCCATACCACACTGTAATACAACCAGTCAGAATGCTCTCTATAGTGCATCTGTAAAAGTTAGTGAGGATGACCATGAGTCCATACCAAACTTCTTCAGTCTCCTCAGGAAGAAGAGGCACTTACGGGCCGCTTTGACCACCTTGTCCGTGTGAACAGACCAGGTGAGGTCATTGCTGATGTTAACCCCGAGGAACTTGAAGCAGCTGACCTTCTCCACTTCCGATCCATTGATGAGTAGGGGTGTATGCTCCTCCTCCTGCCTGCTCCTATAGTCCACAATCATCTCCTTGGTCTTGCTGATGTTAAGAGAGAGGTTATTGTCCTGACACCATGATGTCAGGGTGTCAACCTCCTCTCTGTAGGCTGACTAGTCACTGTCAGAGATGAGGCCCACGATGGTGAAAATTGGGCCGATTTTGCCTCCCCGACAATCCTAGGTAACGTCCCAATTATCTTGATGGTTCTACAGATTATTTTATCAGATGTTCCCTTGGTGTGAGGTGTGTCAAGAGTGACCGAATCTCCTCCGAAGGACGTCGGAGGCGCCCCGATCGCGAATCTTAAATATTTAACATGTTGAATATTTGTGTAGGGACACTGGTATTCAACATCTTGAATATTTGCGATCAGTAATCCTGATGTGTGGGGGGAACCCTGAGGACAAACGCTGAGTTTATCACGTGAAACAAAACAATATCCAATCAGAAAGCAAGCTGAGAGAAAACGGAAGCATAACAAACAGTCACGGCGCAGCAAAAAGTTAAATATAATTTATTTGTGGCAACAGCAAACCCTTTTCTTTTTTTCCGTGAATTTTCTGTAAAATCATTGCAAAGACTATCTTTGCAATTTCTTCTTGCATATCGTCCGCCATACTTATTCTTAGGTCTCGAGAGATTTTGCGAGATTTCTTGTGTTAACAATCGGGACACTGGTTGGAAATCTGTTTGTGTTTGGTGTGCTGTCTTTGTCAAAACATGGCACACCACACACTGTAGGAGCAAAACGGCTAAATCTAGGATTTTTTGTCTTCATGTGTGTGGTCTCTCACAGTTTGAAGTTTAGTGTGTCCCCAGCATAAAGGATTTAAAGGACTGTGTGTGCAACCACCACCACCCAGAGAACACTCACTTGAGATTAGAGGAAGGGGGTTAAGGGCTGTGGTGAAAAGTACAGTACCCATGTCCTCTTGTCTACATGAGACTGGGCATTGATCCCAATGCTTGCTTTAATTTCGGACTCAAGTACTCAAGGAGTCGTCAGGAAGACTGTATCATCAAGAAACTAAGTAGCATCAGCCTGTCGATTTTAACATGGCAGGTTAGATACAAAACCCATGGAGATAGTAGTGCTATATGAGGACATCAAAGTTATTACCTGTGCAAAACTTCAAAGCTCCTGCTTCAACTGACAGTAGATCATCAGTTCACATTACACTGGGTTTGTGAGAGAAACAAGTGTGACTGTGGTCTGGGTAAGGTGTAAAGCACCTTGAGCTACAATTCTTGTATGAAATGTGCTATATAAAGTCTTACTTACTTACTTACTCATTTTAAAATGTTTTTTAAGTGCAATCTGTATCCGCTGTACAATTCTGTCACAAATCTATAAGAACTTGTGAAAAATGTGCAACATATTTTATTAATATAAAGAAAATACTTTAATTCAAAACAATCAAACTGCACAATTGGACCTTGAATATCAGTGTTATACAAGCTATTTACATAAATGCCTCCAATCGGCACCACAGAAAAGCAATACCCAGTAGTTATAGTATCTTAAGTATTAAGCAGTCTTTTTTTCTTTGTTCCCTCTGTCATGGTCCTTCGTTCTCTTTCGCTTGTTAGTCTGTCCTTCCTCTTCTCTGAACTGGTGCCTGTGGTGTAAAAACAAACCAAAACAGTATATCCCGTCCTGTTTTATCACTATGCAATTCAAATTCCGCATTTGATATAATATGATAAAGAATTGTTACAGCCCATTGTTATGATAATAGATTAAAACGCAACCTGGACTGCCAGCGCCGGCCGCTATTCCACACCCGACCAAAAGAGGGCAGCCAGTTGGCATCGGTCTGAGAGCTGTGGTCGAAGTCGGCCCCAACTCTGTTAGGAGGCAACTTCCTCAGTTTATCCTGCTTTTCTGTCAAACAACAACAACAACATGAGCAAAATTATAAGGATGAGTGTTAACTGAACATGATTGTAAAGATGACAAAGAAGTTAAATTCATACAAGATATTTGTTGCAAAAGGGATCCTCTATTGAAATTTGTTTTTTAGTTTTAGGAATACTGAAGTGTATAGGTTTCCAGATACAACTTAATCTGTGGCATGAACACAGGATAGTGCATCATAAAACATTTGAATCGCAGAGTATGAGGGGACCCTACTCTGCTTGAGGAAGTCCTGCAGTGATGGTCCAATCTCCTGCCCTGCTGATCCAGAGCTACCATCCAAGCGGTCCTTCTGCAACCATGGAGGGACAGCTCCTAGAAAATGAATGCAAATGGCTGTAGACACACATCTTAAATAACAGGGTATATGATCAGATTAGTCTTCAGGATTGCCGTTACCTGTGTGAACATTTCCACTATTTGAGGAATCCTGTCAAGAGAGAAAAGGGACACGATGCATTATGTGAGTTTTATTGGGCTGTCCCCGACCAAGATTTTCTTAGGTTGACCAAAACTCGACTAGAACACCTCGAAATCAAAACACTTAAAAACATTTTTTTTTACTAACATTTTCGCAATCTGACTCAATGGCTGCTGGACATTGCAGATTCAGACGCTCATAGCCTACTAATAATAAGACTTGTATCACCAGTCCCGTTGTAACCCGAATGCCGATGGTATTTAGTATCTCTTACAACGTACTACAAATTAAAAATATTGTTTGTTTAACATGCAAATCTTCAGAGCGTGCTCATCACTGCCTAAATTTGCAGCATGCAAACTTATGTAGAAGCTGAGTGGGGCTGGAACCCCCCCCAAAAGTTTCATTAGCCCCCCCCCCCAAATATACAAAAAATGATTTTTTTTCTTCAGATTTTAAATCTAAATTTGTTAATTTCTCTTACTGAAACCCACTAGAGAACACTATTTAAAAGGATATATTTTTAAATCTTATGGGGGAACATGCCCGCGGACCCCCCTAGTTTTGCTGGGTCACAGGAAAAATAATACGTTTTATCTAGGGGCTTAGCTCGCTAAAGTGGGAACCTAGATTCGCCCCTGGTTGGCAGAGTTTGCATTCAACGTTTTTCGAGTCAACCGGTACTTTGTAAATGTACTTTAATGAAATGCTGCCATACCACAGATTTCTTTGCCATTTTGACTGATACAGTGTTTCCCCTAGAATTTTTTTTAGCAGTGGGGGCAGGTCAGGTCTACCCCCCCCCCCCCCCTCCCCCGGCCAAAATAAAGTGCTAACCCTATATTTCGGAACAGATTATTGTAATAGTCTAATAGCTAATGTAATATTGCACATATTTCCGTCCTGTTTCCTCTAAAGAAATAAAGTTAGCATACTTAAAGACACCTTACATTATGTTCTAAATGGCATAACTGCTGCCAATTAATAATTGACGTAACAACTTATTGTTAATGGTCAGTGGCCTAGCCTATTGATTAAGGTTGGCCACTCTGAAGCATGTACACTGCCCGCTTTATTTGATCTTGATAGGCTAAGCATTCTGCAGAAAACATAAAAAATATACCCACTTTTTATGAATTAAAACTACTTCAGCATAATAATGCACCTTAAATACAAACCTGTGTAAGGGTAGAAATCGCTACCGAATCAACAGACGTGCAATTTCGCTAGCAGGGGAAGAATACAAACAACGAAAATCACCAGTTACCTTCATTTAAATTTGCAAGAACTATAGATTAATACAATAACAGGCTTAAATGAACTGACAACATAAGTTATACGACTTACAGTTCTCAAGGACGCACACGCGCAATCTCAACTGCGCTGTGAAGCACGTCTGTGCTATTCTCCGACATGCGCTCCAACAATCACGGCTGATAAGACGGCCTAAAATTGTGTACAGCCCCATTTCTGATACCGTGGCGGCAGAAATGTAAAAATCAACATAGGGGAAACACTGTAATAACACCGAAAAGTAGGCTATGGCAGAGTTTGTAGTTCTGCAACCAATTGTGTTTGTGCCGTGTGCAAAATACCAAACTAAAACAAAGCGAAAATTAACAAAATGGAAAACAGTAACACCTTTTCTTTTAAATTATATATTTTTAGTAGTGCTGTCAAACGATTAAAATATTTAATCGCGATTAATCGCATTAATGTCATAGTTAACTCGCGATTAATCACAATTAATCGCACATTTTTATCTATTCTAAATGTCCCTGATTTCTTTTTGCCCCAATCTTTTTTCAAATTTTAATGCTCTTATCAACATAGAAAAGTGGTTCGGATTGTTTTGTGCAAATCTTTTTTTTATTGAAAACAACATTGCAATCGCCTGGCTTTGACGAGGGGGCAGAGAATTCGCATCAGCTGTGTGCTTGGCCATCAAGTGGTATTTCAGACTGGACGTGCTGCGATGATAGCTCAGTTTACAACGACAAAACACACAGATCACTGGTCTTGTCAATAGAACCATTTGGCAACTTTTTTAAAGCAAACTTTCCATTCAGAATCTTATTGGCATCCATTTCGGCATCTCGCGCTCGTCATCCACTCAAAACGTAACGTTAGCCTACTACCAGAGAATGTCTAATATCCGTAAACGGGCTCTGCTACTACTCTTTAGCCAGCTCGCAAGCCAAACGAGTGTTTGGCGTGCCTGTTGTTTTGTTTCCGGTCTAGCTAGATCCGGTGTGGTGTTGTAGTTTTTCTAACGTCGGTAGTTGTTGCAACAGCATGTGAAAAAAACTACAAAGTTTGCTAGGCCAAAAAGAGCATTAATCACGCGATAAAATAATTGACGCCGTTAATTTGGGTTTGCGTTAACGCCATTAATAACGCGTTAAACTGACAGCACTAATTTTTAGAGTTGCTTTATTTGTCTTAAGAATATAATCTACAGTTTCTGTAAAACATTTTGTGAATTCAGCAATGGTGACACAAGCAGGAATCAGATCTCACACCGGCATACAGCAGCTCGACTAAAAAAATCTTGGTCGACCAAGAGCATATCGACCAGAAAATCGACTCGTCGACTGAGTGGGGACAGCCCTAGAGTTTTAAGAGATCCGTCAGTGTTATGTTTGGACTGGCATTGCCCTACCTGGTAACCAATGAAAGTCAGGCCTTGTCCTGGTCCTGCCCACTTCCCATCCACAACAGGGTCTAACCAGCTTGTCCCATCCTGCTCATCCAATATCAGATGAGAGCTACTCTCGAAAGAACATCCACATCACAAGAAATGCATTGTAAAGGACACTAACAACAAGTGTGTTTAAATGATTTAAGTATTCATAATTACATTTTAATACATTATTTACCATATGCAAGTTTCACAAAAAAAATAATAATAATTCTGCTCATGCCAGACAGTTTTATGCCAATTGTACACCTATAGACGTAATGGGGAAAAAAAAGCCTTTCATCTTACCTTGAAGTCACCACAGTTAAGTCACCTGGGCCCTGTACAAAATTTGATTGCTCCAGCTCTACTTCAGGCTGACGTTGATTCAGGAAAAGGCAATATTCATGTCACAGTATTCATGGTGAACACACAAAACAAATGTATACAACACACTTTTGAAACTAATACAAAGTGAGGTTATATAGCTTTAGCATCGGATGAGGTTTAATAGCTTTGATGTGGATACTTCTGTTGAATTATTGGAAAACAAACCTCTATGAGCGCCTGCAGGATTTCTTGTCGATGTAGCTCCTGGGCGCGAATATGAGCTGCTTGCTGAAGACAGACATTAAAATTTGCAAACTGGAAGTGATAATATTCATAAACCTTAAAGATTGAATAGTTTGTTTACTTGTTTTACGAGCTCATCCTCCTTCTCCGCAAATAACTCCAGTGCTTTTGCCACTTCTGTTTTGAATCTGTAAATCCGACGTTAAAAATGTATTGTCCCAAAGAATGATATGGATGTGGTATTATAGGCATTTATCACACAATACCTTTCAATCTCTTCTTCGGTGACAATGAACTTGTCCATCAGTTTGGGATCAGCTTTGTTTTCCCACCAGAACCTGTGCGTTCTCTTTCCATGTTCTGGGCTGCATTAACCATGAAAACAAGCAAATAAACATGCAAAAAGATGATTACACTGACGCTGTGATAATCACAGTAAAGTAAAATATAAATAAAGTCTTACGTGGCCATGTGTTCCAATAGTCCTCCGAACAATACAGTGATGCTGGCATCAGAGACATGTCTATTAACCTCGACCTCGCAGCAGTAACACCAAAACTTGCACTCGTTCTTAGAACAATCAAACTTCTCCACCTGGGGATTTTTGATTGTTCTTCGAGCTTGTTTCACCTGTGGTAAACGTTCCCAATAAATAGGCTACATTGTGATACATGCAAGATATGTCTCTGTCATGCGTATTAGGCAACACATTACCTTCTCGATAAATTTTACGAGGACCACTTTGAGTTTGATTTGATGACTTTTACCGAAGATGTGTCCCTTTCCCGAGAAAAATGTCTGCCTACATATCGCACAGTAAAATGCACCCATTGAGATTATGCCCGCTCCCCAATTAGCTCTCTAGAAACTGCCCCCAGTCTGGCTTCCTAGCAAAATAGCTAGCTGCTATGATGAGTTATCCAAATTTGCCGGTGATGCCTTAAACCAAGTAGCTTGCTGTGTCGCCTGTCTGCATTTTAAAACCTGGAGAATTTACGTCCATGCAAACATCGATTGAGATGGGGGGGGGGGGGAAACTGACCAAATTAATAAGAGGACATATTTCCGTGCTGTACAGTCGAGTTACCAACAACTGCTTTTTCACAATAAAGGTCAGCTAGGAAAATGTATTTGCGGTTGCTGCCCTCTCGTGGATAGGATGATTTGTGAATTAATTTACATTGTCATTTTAGTCAATTTCTGTCAACATTGCGTTTTTAATCAAATCAAATAAATTATAATACCCAGTTCGGGGAACACATTCACATGTACAAAGAATTTTACAAAACAATATCCACTATTCCCAAGAAAAACTAAAGAGAACACCATCAACAAGCTCCGCATTTTGTTTTCATGGCAATAATATTATTCAATAGAGGATCCAGGTTATCCCATCAACAGAAGGATCAAAGCTCAAACAACGTTCGAATCATGTCTGTGAAAGAGAAGAAGTGCAATTGTCATTCCTGTTTATTACTCATACTTTAACCATATTGCTAGGTCCATATTTGATATTTCCATTTTAGAAGATGGTATGAATCAGCAACACTGGTCTTCTCACCAGGGTCGTTCATGCTCCTTTTCAGCACTCTGAAGGAATCCCCAGTGAGCGTGTGGATCTCATCCCTAAGTCTCCTGTGCCCATCCAGGGTAAGGTGCCACAGGCAAGACTTCCTCTTGCCCTCACTGCAAACCTGCTGGGGGGTCTTCCTGAAGCTGCTGCTGAAACACAAGTTGTGTCGAATGGTGTTTTTCCAGCCATCTGGGGCAGTCTGGAAGAATGGGAAGTGCTCTCTGGAATAAACACAAATAGTGTGAGGGTGAATCTGGCAACCAGTTATGATAGCGCAGCAGGAGGATAGATTAAATTAAATTAACTTCTATCCATCTAGTCAACTAGAAATCACTTCACCTTGTGAAGTTGTAGATCTGCTGGACATTCAGGCTTCCTGCATGACTGCTACTCAGGGCCATGGCGATGAGGATACAGTAATTGACAGGTGGTCGTGGCCAGGCTCCTGATTTGAGGTTATTGCTATCCTGCAGAACTTTCTGGAGACGCTTGTTCTGGGCCAGACTGAGTTTTCGCATACCAGCTTTTGTGGGTGCTTTCCCCTTTCTGGTGCTTTTGGCTTTCCGATAAATGGGGACATCCACTGAAGAGGCGTCATCCTCATCTGTCAGCTTACATTCAACAAAAGACAGATACTTTACCAAGCTTTAAAATGTAATTCATTACAAACAAAAGTAAAGTTTGCATCAGCCCATAGGTGTCATCAGTCCCCAGCATGCTATCACTCAGACAATTGTAGCATTTAAGAACATGGAGTCCTTACTGCTAACTACAGATTTACTTTGACAATTAATGCTCGTTTTCTTTTCCAATAGTGCTGCATAATGCCAATCCTAACCTTTTTGATAGTATTTTCAACCATCCAGGAACATTTTAAAACAATTTTGTATAACTGGTGCGTAAGGGTTTTATGAGTTGAGCCTACCATGTATTCACTGGATGATGCAACCTCCTGGTGAGAATCCTCCAGACAAGCCTCATCAATGGGTGAGATTTCCTGTTGTATGCGTCTTGGTTGGACAGGAGTGCCCATAGACTGAGGGATGGGTCTAGTTTTTAGCATCTTTGGTAGTGAAGGAAGCTTTGAAACTTTAGGGTACTCGATTGAGCAGGCAAGGTTGGGATTGACCATCAACCACAAATTTGGCTGTACTTGAGTTTCTGCATTTGATGAAAAACATTTGCGATCAAAGATAAAAATCATTAGGGAATCACAAATGTACTTACCTAATCACTCATGAATTTAATCATGTTATTATAAACCTACCTGATTTATGAGTATTTTGACACATGATGTCCTCCTTTCGTCTTGATATTCTCGCATAGTGCCACTGAACAATATACTGATCATTCCATTTATTGTCTGTCAATAATGGAAAAAGTTGTTTTCTCTTGCTTGAATGCATATCAGCTCCCATGTAACACCAGCTTCTTTCCCTTACCTTGATAAAACTGGTCAGTTGTTGTGGTGAGCTTGATCTCCTCATTCATATCCCAGTCATAGAGACCGGTTGAAAGATGTAATTCAAGAAACCTGCTTCTGGCTTGGAACTGTAGAGACATTATCCTACAGATGCATATACCTACATTATTTTAGGAAGATATGCTACAACAACTCGAGCAATTTCACAAACGAACTCAAGTCCCTGTCACTGAAGTTAGCGCTGTTGGTAGAGCGTCAATATAACCATGGTGGGCGCCAGGTGTGATGAATTACCTATAGGGCTTTAATTAGGCAGTGATATCCACTACATTGTTTCGCATTGACTGAGTTGGTGAGTTGACATTGAATGTAATATAGGCCACGTTATCATACACGCATAAAATATAGGATAGGCCTATATGCGCACCTTTTTTTTATTTGGCGTTATTCCACTATCACACGAGAAAGACATCTAATGACCACAAAATGATACAACAATGTACTGAAATGCATGGTTGACAAGGAATAAGGAATAAAATGAGTGGCTTAAGAGTGGTGTAACAATTAGGCCAACTTACCAAATGTAGCCAATAAACTCATTAAGTGTATAAACTATCCGCCGGCACACGTGTGGCGAGCGTGCATTTGACCCACCACTTTCGACTCAGCGGAGTACTGAGCGCATTTAATCTATTTAAAACGTTGACAACGGAAAAAAACGTTACAATTGAACACGTTGATAAAATACATCTCCAAATTTCAGCCCGTTATTCTGTTGACTATAAGGCACTACTTCAACTACTGCAACAAGTGATGCACCTGTCAGTCACAGTGATCTCCTAGCTACAGCTAACCCGGCCCCAGGAGCTGAGCATCGACCACCCCTCAACAACTCATTGCTGCTGACGCCTGGGACACACTGGCTGCGAAGCGTCTGGACGCGCCGCGAAGCGCCACGTTCGGCTACTATCGGCTACGACTAAGCAAAAGCTGTGCACACCAGACGCGCGGAACTCCGCGATTTCGGTAAAGTTGGCATGACATTCACAGATTCAAACTTCCGGGATCAATAACTCCATAGCGAAATGTTTTTAAATCCCAAATAACACATATTTCGTACTGTAGTAAGGTAAACAACAAGCTACAAAGTCATTTCCATCAAAACGAGCTGTCCTGCAACCTGAAGAAATAACATTGGTCTCTACAAGCAGCCGGCAGTAAGACTAGCGCATAGGGACCGTCTATAAACTACAACAGCGAAAACACGTACAACAAAAATATTTATTAATTTAATGTTTAAATAAGGTAGTTTTTCCAAACTTACCTCAATTATAACTCGTCTCCTGCTGGTTGTACTACAGCACTTACTTTCAAAAAACAAGCATAATCCTCATTTATGGGAATCTTTTTTGCTAAAAACGTTTAATAGTTTAATCATTGAATACAGTTGTGTCTTTAAACTTTCCCCACACATCAATGGTCTTATGTTGGTTGTACTACAGCACTTACCTTTAAAAAATAGGCATAATCCTATTTTGGGGGAATATTTTTTGCCAAAAACGTTTAAGGCTTTGGCAGGAAGGTGCATACAATAAACATAGGAATCTTAAATTTAAATGTGGTCTAACTATACTAAGGGTACATAAACTAGCAATACCAAGTGGAACAGAATTAAAATAAAATATACAATAAAATATAAGTTGCCGTAATTTACTATATAAAAAAACTAATATTACAGGAGATACAAATGGTACAGATACAGTATTTTTATGTAGTGCAACATGCAAATTGTTTTAAGACATGAAGTCATTAAAGTCAGTGTGAACTCTTGGCCTTGTTGAAGAGGCCAACAGCAGAATGGAAGTTTTTGTTTTTGTGGTTTGAGGTTTTGGTCCTGATGGACCCCAGCCTACTGCCGGAGGGCAGTGACTGAAAAAAGGAGTGTCCAGGGGGTCAGATGGCTGAGCGGTTAGGGGGTCGGGCAATTAATCAGAAGGTTGTTGGTTTGATTCCCGGCTGTGCCAAATGACGTTGTGTCCTTGGGCAAGGCACTTCACCCTACTTGCCTCGGGGGGAATGTCCTTGTACTTGCTGTAAGTTGCTCTGGATAAGAGCGTCTGCTAAATGACTAAATGTGAATGTCCAGGGTGGGAGGAGTTGGCCTCAGTCTTCTTCACTCGCCTCAGGGTTCTCAAGGGAAGGCAGATTGCAGCCAATCACCTACGATGCAGCCTGCTCTTGTCCTTGGCAGCGGCAACAGCGTACCAGATGGTGATGGAGGTGAGGATGGACTCAATGATGGCTGTGTAGAAGTGAACCATCATTGTCTTTGGCAGGTTGAATTTCTTCAGCTGCCGCAGGAAGTATATCCTCTGTTGTGCTTTCTTGGTGAGGGATTTGATGTTCAGTTCTCACTTGAGGTCCTGGGAGAGGATAGTGCCCAGGAAGCGGAAGGACTCCACAGTGTTGACTGGGGAATCACACAGGGTAATTGGGGTGAGTGGGGCTGTGTTCTTCCTGAAGTCCACAACCATCTCCAATGTCTCAAGAGCATTAAGCTGTAGGTTTTCTGGCTGCACCAGGTCACCAGGTTGTCCGTTTCCCACCTATAATCAGACTCGTCTCCACCAGAGATGAGCCCAATGAGGGTGGTGTCGTCCGCAAACTTCAGGAGTTTGATGGACGGATGACTGGAGATGCAGCTGTTGGTGTACAGGGAGAAGAGCAGAGGAGAAAGGACGCAGCCCTGAGGAGATCTGGTGCTGATGGACCGGGAGTCAGAGACTTGTGTTCCCAGTTTAACGCACTGCTTCCTGTTAGACAGAAAGTCTGTGATCCACGTTCAGCTGGGAGAGCTTGTCCTGAAGCAGGGCGGGGATGATGGTATTGAAGGCAGAGCTGAAGTCCACAAACAGGATCCTGGCGTAGGATGCTGGGGAGTCCAGGCGCTGTAGGGTGGAGGGCCATGTTAACTGCATCGTCCACAGACCTGTTGGCTCTGTAGGCAAACTGCACGGGGTCCAGTAGAGGGTCTGTGATGGATTTAAGGTGTGCCAGCACCAGGCGCTCGAAAGCCTTCATTACCACAGAGGTTAGGGCGACGGGTCTGTAGTCATTAAGTCCTGTTGGCCTTGGCTTTTTGGGCACAGGGGTGATGGTGGAGGACTTTAGACAGGCTGGCACATGGCATGTCTCCAGGGAGGTGTTAAAGATGTAGGTAAACACCGGAGACAGCTGGTCAGCGCAGTTCTTGAGGGTGGCTGGAGAGACAGAGTCCGGCCCAGCTGCTTTGCGGGGGTTCTGTCTCTTGAACAGTTTGTTCACTTCTCTCTCCTGAATGGAGAGAGTCGTCACTGTAGAGGGGGGGAGGGCAGAAGCCTCATGGGTGGAAAGGGGTTGTTCAGGACTGTCCAATTGTCTTTCAAATCTACAGCAGAACTCATTCAGGTCGTTGGCCAGGCAGGAGTCGTGAGTAGAGTGGGGGGCTCTGGGCTTGAAGTTGGCAATCTACCTGAGCCCTATCCAGACAGAACCGTCGTTTGCAGAGAATTGATGTTCTAGTCTCTCCGAGTACAGTCGTTTAGCCTCTCTCACCGCCTTGCTAAACCTGTTCTTAAGACAAGCAAAGTACAATAGTGCAATGTTGCTGATAGTGCAACCAGTAGCTGAAAGTGACTAGTGAGAAGTGTATCAGTGTCCATATCAATGTCTATTCAGAAGCCTGATGGCCTTTGGAAAGAAACTGTTGTCCTTTTTACCCCGTCCTGCCAGCTTTTTTGAGGCATCGTGTGGTACATATCCTGTAGGGCTAGGAACTTCCTGCCGATTATGAACTCAGCAGAATGGCTTTGTCAACCAACAACAAACTGTGGAGTAGTTTTAGATACATGACGCTTGAAAATATTCCTCAAAATTAATATTATGCCTATTATTTTTTTAAGTGCTGTAGTACAACCAACAGAAGACTATTGATGTCTGAGGAAAGTTTAAAGACACAACTGTGTTTAATTATAAAACTATTAAACGTTTTGGGCAAAAATATTCCCCAAAATTATTACTATGCTTATTTTTGAAAAGTAAGCGTTGTAGTACAACCAACATAAGACTATTGATGTCTGAGGAAAGTTTAAAGACACAACTGTATTCAATGATTAAACTAATAAACGTTTTTAGCAAAATATTCCCATAAATGAGGATTATGCTTGTTTTTTTAAAGTAAGTGCTGTAGTACAACCAGCAGGAGACACGTTATAATTGAGGTAAGTTTGGAAAAACTACCTTTTTTAAACATTAAATTAATAAATATTTTTGTTGTACGTGTTTTCGCTGTTGTAGTTTATAGACGGTCCCTAAGCGCTAGTCTTACTGCCGGCTGCTCGTAGAGACCAATGTTATTTCTTCAGGTTGCAGGACGGCTCGTTTTGATGGAAATGACTTTGTAGCTTGTTGTTTACCTTACTACAGTACGAAATATGTGTTATTTGGGATTTAATAACATTTCGCTATGGAGTTATTGATCCCGGAAGTTTGAATCTGTGAATGTCATGCCAACTTTACCGAACTCGCGCTAGCTTGGAATTGCGTTATCCCACTCATCATTTCAGTGGTCATAACTTTTAAACAAAACAGTCTATCTTAAATCTGTCTTCTGTTCTGAATTCATGACAATTTTATGCACATTTCATACACTCTAACATGTCCTCTATCTTGTATTGAAAGTGGTTAAAAATGATGTTTTCTAAAAAAGTATTGACGACGGAGAAGATTTGTCAGAATGACTCGTCTTGATAAAGGATGATTTGCCGAACATAATCATATAAATATTTACATCATTAGAAAGCCCTACATCTTGTCTTCAAAATGGTATAAACATTTCAGGTATATTATTTGAAAAAGTCTGCATATTCAGGCAAGAAAGTGTTAAACTGTGTAAAAAATGGACTCGGTGAGAAACAGTGCTGTTAGTGCATGACGTCACAATTGAATTTGACTTGAAAATTCTGAACCATTGAAACCCAAAAATTTTTAAGCACTTTAAACTTTAATAACTTACCATTTTTTAAAGTTATCTGTGAGAAAAGTAATAGCACACTAAAGCAGTTCAGACTTTATCAAGTGAAGTTTGAATGGTGTTTCTAGCTTAAACGGTGTGAAAGGAGTAGGCGACGGAAAAGAGTGGGAGGAAAATTAATAATAAGAATGCAGAACTAGAGAGGGTACAATTGACCGTTCCCAAAACTCCTCCCTAGAACGGCCCTCGTCCAATTGTACCTTAGCAACCGCTACTAAGAGAAGAAGGTCCGTCAAGCTTTGACTCAGAAGCAACATGGTTAAACGGTCTTCTATGTGTGCCTATGGGACGTGTCGATCTGACATTAGATATCCCAAAAGTTTAGAGGGAGGTGTGGTATTTTTTCCATTTACAAAGCCGAAGACTCAAGAGGGAAGGTGCCGGCGGTGGATAAAACAGTGTGGGAGACCCCACTCCCAACTTAATTTAGAGAACATCACCAAACGTATAGCATATGTCTGCTCCAAGGTAGCTAGCTAGCGTTAAGCTGCTAGCGAACGATATCTAAGATGTTAGTTGAGAGAACATCCCAATTCCCAAACAGTTATGGTTAATGTAAACTAGTATTATTACCACTACTAGTGCATAACTAGTGACTCCAACAAATAAGTTAATGTTAAAATCAAAATGTTAATGTCTGTAAAATTGCAAGCTGAGCTAGCCAACGAACGCCAGCAAGTTGCTAAGAGCTTAAAATACTGTATCAATGTTGAACAAAACGTCAATCCATTAAAACAAGCCATTATAAACGTATTTTATTTTGATCTTCGTAGAATTTTGTGAGTGGGCGACCTATTCCTGAGTATCCCAACCCTGTTCAAGTGCTGTTCAAGTGCCTGGCCAGACAAGGCTACTTGAGACCTGTATGCTTTGCTTTGGCTTCGATTTTTGTTGTTTCCCCTTTGTTGCTCATTTTAATATTTTGAATATATCCTTCCACTGCATATTGCAGTCCCCCCTGCCTGGATCTGGAAGATATCGCAAAGGTATTACCCCAAAAATCCTCGCTCACACTGACAGCTGTAGCGCGTATCCCCGTACTCGCCATGGCTTTGGGTTGACAGTTCCGGGAATTGTGTCGGACGTAGCAACAATAACTAAGGGGGCGTGGCCTGGGGACTGGGGAAATTGTAGGGTGTGCTTGCTTGCTTCAGATGCAGGTGGGTCCGTTTTCCCTTTTAGTGATATTTTCAAGCATTTAGCCTTCTCATATTCAGGGGCTCAGATGGAATTTTTGAACAGGGGGGGACCAAGCTGTCAGCAAATGATTCCAACTCCAGTTGTTATTTTGTTTAATATATATGTACATATATGCAATGTTTATTGCAGCTTCAGTATTTACAGGCCTACTGAAGTGCAATACTAAGGTAACAAAAGTGAGAACGATACTGCAATCCTCCGACCCTGTAGGGGGGTCCGGGTGCACTTTGAGAGAAAAATTAAGAGGCTAGATCAATTTAGAATCTGTGCTCTTCTAAACAATATCATGTTATTTTAACCAGCCCCTGATGGCTGTGAGGTTTAGGCATTAGGTGAGGAGTTTGCATGCATGCAACACATTATTGATATATAGCAGCCTATAGCAATAGTCCATATTTCATTTCAATTTAGCAAAACAAAGACATTCTCAATTTAAAAATGAAATATAACGTAACTCATTTGAACCAGACCAGCAATATTTACCTTCATAAATTCTTCTTCACGTCATCTGCATCGGTAGAGCTAGTCGCCTGGCAAGAACTAGCTGTTGCTAGTGCCATATTTTCTGATTCTAAATCTGCATCTAGTACGTCCCGTAGTAGCCTATAATTTAATTTAACGTCTTTAATGGTAAGAGACCGCGGCGCACAGGGATGGGTAATGAGCGTTGTTTAACCCTTGTGACCCACCGTCGTTTGCAACAACTTTACCGCCTACAAAAACAAAGTGAAGCATTTTCTTTTAACCGTTGGGCTGTCTCAGACCCCCCACATTGCGAAGGTTAAAAGAAAAGAAAAAAATATTTGCTTTTGTATTGGGTAAAATTGGGTAAACACAACGATGGTTCGTTATGAATCTTTTGGTCATGTGACCCGAAGGCAGCACAAGGGTTAAGATCAAAATTACAATGCAACATACGGCAGACACCTTAGATATGAGAGACCCACTCAGATTTTTGACTTTGTTGCTTTCATGGGAGCCAGTCCTCACTCAATGGGAGCCCGGCCCCCTCTGGCTACCACGTAATTCGAGCACTGAATGGAAAGGAGCAAGCCAAACATTACAATATCAAGCAGCCAAAAGAACGGGCCTACTAACGTCATCTCCATGACAACCAGGAAGACGCCAAGCCTTAAAGCACAAACGCCGGCTCCAAAAATACTTTAAAATAAGCAGAATACACTTTTTCTTCTCAAGTGTTGTAGTACTTTTGTGTGGACAACGTTACACGCGCTAATATCGCCTAATCAGCTGTGCAGTTATAACTGATGCTTGTCGCCTTATGTAGGGAGAGTGGTGGGGACGGATCGGGGTCGCTAGGAATCTGGGGTGGACATGTCCCCAGTGCCACCTTCGCGCATGCTCATATTGCATAATTCATTAAGAACACCCTTTGAAACAAGCTACTGTAACAACGTTGTCACTGGCAGTATTTCAGATTGAATTGCGATTCAAATAGTACCGTCTGCTAACTGAAAATAAGCCCCCCAAAACGTAAATAACTTCGATATTAATTAAGGGGGGCATGGCTAATTCAAAAGCAGTTTGCAAGAGACAAGCTAGCTGCCGTTGCTATCCACACTCCACTGATTGTTTGAAAGCGCATGAAATTAGTATGTTTCTTTTGTAAGGGATAATTAAGCCGTTAATTAGTAGCGTCACTTATATGTGATCGTTCGAAAGCGGGCCCCACAGAGTACCGTCACACATGTGATTCCAACCGACTATTTTCCGATAGACAAAAACAATATGACAACGCTATAGTATGGCTTCAAAATGTACAATTAGGAGGCTAACAAGTAACACTAGCAAGTAGTAGCATTGCTAAGAGTATTATGGTAGGTTGCTAGGTAATGGAAGCTAACTAAAGCTAGCTAGCTTTCGTTTTGTAAAAATAACTCACTCTGGTGGCACACGCAGATCGACAGTTGACTGAGTGTTAACACTGTTGACAATGTTGTTGCTGCCGCAGTCGTCAATGGAGGCTGACAGGCTCTCACGTAGCAAACAAATCAACATTTTTACAGCAATTTATATTAAAATCTCACCACCTGGCTGTTTTCACAATAGTCATATCATCATAACATTTCCCTCTTTCAGTTTGAAAATTGAACGAATAAAATTAGCAAAAAAAATACTACTAAGACGCTTTCTAGCATGGCTGCCGCCTAAAAGACGAGGCGGTCTCACGGGCGACCTGCACTCGCTCAAATTTCAAAGACTGTCACGACCTAAATCAAAAATGTGACATTGCAGTTCCACTCAAAATCGCTTTCTCTAAAAAGCCAAATGGTTGTGATTTTTTGGGGGTGGTATTTTTCACTCGTAGTCCAAGCTCCAATTTGCGAGCTAGAAAGTCTCTATCACGTTGTATCCATGCGTCGTTGCTAACGTGTGTTGACGTGGTGACGTAGCTAGCACAGGTTACCCTTCGTCGACAAAAGGCACTTTGATCCCCCACTAAAACGTTGTAACCTCCTTAACTGTGCAATGAAACGTAAATCCAAATGCAAGCAACGCAATCGAGACCAAGACAAACATTTGACACAGCTGTTGTCAGTGTAGTCCAAATATTGACTGAGCCTTAGGGGGGCAAATCAAAAAAAAAAAAAAAAAATGTATGTATATGAGATAACAATGGTTTCGCCTTCGGCGAGCACACCCCAATAACAATAGGGCCCCTAAATATAGCTGCAAGCAGCAAAGTGGGTTCCTCCGCAAAATGGCAAAATAATATATATATGTATATAAATGTAGAAGAATTGGACAACAAGAGAGCAAAACGACTTAATGTTTGGCCAACAACAATACGCTGAATGAGGATTTGCCCTTTTTTCAGGCCAGAGCAACTGCCCGTCAAAATTCCTTTGCACGTCCCTGGTACCTGGCTTCCTTTTATAGTAGCTTACCTCTGACCTTGGACTTCCCAGGACGCCGTCTTATCCTAGTGAGCTATTCACAGTGCTGGGAAATTCTGCATTCAGCTACTGTATAAAAACTTACAGTTTCTCCTGTGGCAAGCATTGTCAGACTTGGCCCAAGTTCAAACAGCTGTCATCTTTTGACACATCAAGGTGAAATGTTGCATGGGAAACTTGCAGCATTTAAAGATAAGATTTTTGTAGGGTTTCCCAAATGTTCACTGTACAGGAAAATCCATCATGGTGGATGTTATGGGTCCTTTAGGTTTTTTTGTTCACCATTAGAAATTTGGTATGTATACCAATTTTTAGGTATTTTGGAGTTATCATGTAGACTTTGGGTGTGGCCTATAGTGCCACCTATGGGCTCATGTGGTTGAATACATTTGATAGGAGCAAACACTTTTATCCCTCCTGCATTACATTACTAATGCAATAAAGTACTGAATATTAATATAATAATAATAATAATAATTGGCTTTTGTTGGGGCGTTGAGCATTACTCAATGACAGTTTACATTCAATCCCTTTACAGATCTGTGTCGTGAAGTATTTGAAGTTAATTTCAAGTTGTATTTTTTTAGTCCAAACTGAATGTGCTGTGCCAGAATGCTTGAACTGGCTTCTATAAAGTATGACCACATATTATGAGAATATGTGGTCATACTTTTTTTTCAGGTAAAAGAATGTTCAGTGCCATGTGGTTATTCTGCTTTCTGCTTCTTTTCTGTAATGTAAATTAGCCTTTAAATTAGGTTTTCACATGGATGTGTTATTAATTAATACTTAATTAAGTATTAATCGACTGAACATCATGATTCAAGAGGTTGTACTCTAATATCAATTATACTTTTTCCTACCGGTAAAGATTTCCAGTAGTACACTGGCACTGTACTACATAATTACTGTATAAGTTAAACTTAGGTTCAACATAAATTCATCGATATGGGTATTTTCTTTTTTATCTTAAGTGTACTTTCTCAAGAACTCCAAGCTTAAAGGATTAATGTTCAATAAAGGCTGCATCATGCAATCAACCATGGCAAAAACCATACTGTTTGTCCATTCATGAATATCCTGGTTAAGGATTTACCTGTTTAGTTAATGAATCAGTGTTTCATTATTTTAAACAGGGTTTTGACATGGGCTCGCACACTCTTAGACATGAACACACACATAAACACACTACAATCACATATTGACAAACAGTCATGCACACAGATACTTGTGCCTCAACACAGACCATTTGCAATGGGACCTGCCACAGAGCTCCTGATCCTTCAATGGATTTTGTCTGTAGCCAACCCAAAAGGTAACCTTTTTTGAGCAGAACTGTCTGTTTTAGAAATGCATTGTGTGATTATTGTAATTAATCTGAATCTGCATTCAGAATACTGGACACTCAATCAGGATGTCAATATGAGTACATTGATATATTTCAATATGCTGTTCTTAGAGTAACAGAAAATATCTCTTTGGGAGGCTTAAAAATAGAACAAAAACTAAAAGTGTTCAAACAAATTGTCATAATAACAGTGGATTATAAAAGCAATGAATGGGACACATTCAATTTAACAATGGCATGTGATCCTGAGCCAACACTAAAAGTGATGCCTCTTAGCTATATCGATATTTCTGTTTGTTGTTGATGTTAACCTCCTAGTCATTTTCCCCAGAAACCTTTGTTACCTGTCTCTTCCAAGAAGACTGCATGCTACCATGTAGTTTTAGACCCATTGGTGCAGTGGTCATCCACTGGTACAAGCAACATATTCCCGTTCACAGCTACTACTACCACAAGGATCAGTTTGGACTGCAGAACAAGAACTTCAATGGAAGGACTGGCTTGTTTAATGCTGAGATCACTCATGGCAATGCCTCACTGCTCTTAAGGAGGGTCAAAATTCAGGACAGGGGAAAGTACAAGTGCTATACCAGTACCAGAAAGGGCAACCAGGAAACCTTTGTAAACTTGGAAGTGAAAGGTCAGAAACTCAAATGTACGGCATCTTTAATATTTGCATGAAGTGTTATAAGGGATGAGTACAGCTCTATAGTAGAGTATTTGACTGCGGAATAAGATGTCCCGGGTTCTAACATCCCCTGTTTGTTGCTTTGGATAAAGGCAACAAACTGGATAAATTGGATAAAACGATTGTATTACATTTTCAAATGAAACAATACAGATCAACCACAAACATATTTGTTTATTTCTAATTATACAAATGCATACAATGAATATAAGTCCTTGATTTTACTCAACTTCTCCCCCCTTTATCCATTGGGTCCAGTCATGTTCTTTACACACACCATGTATAGTTTAGGTATAGACATCTATTTGCAAAAACTAAAAGCGTTCTTTTCTCAGAGAAAGTCTGAATTAATGGAAGACAATTTTGGTAAGAGTGACATATCTGCAGGTTTGTGTACATTTTCGTTGCGTTTTAAGCTGTATTATTTCCAACCTGTATTATTTCCTTCATTTATTTGTCACCTTTACTGAAATACACTGAGCATATAATATACATGGAAATGTGTTAAAAACTAATGAAATAGTAGCAAGTATAGTTAAGTAATGGTGTATGTCTGTAACCCAAGCTCTCTAATGTCTTGCAGCTCCTATCCATTCAGTGAAAATAGAAATAACCAACAGGACTGTCTTCTGCACATCTAAGAACATCTACCCCGCCCCTCAAGTGGGGTGGTCTACCGATCCTCCCTCCTCACCTGAAATGCTCTATAACTCTACTGTCAAGAAACCTGACTCAAGAGGTCTTTATACAGTGGAGAGTACAGTGAAAATTGTGGGTAATATTTCTGATCATACATACTTGTGCTCCATCATCTCAGCTGACCAGGCCCAGGTGTGGACAGTTTCTTTAAGGAGCCAAGGTAGGGTATGATCTGTTTGAATGATTAGTTGGAGTAAGGGGTACAGTGTAATAAGAGTGATGGAATGTTTGTCATGTGAATCCATAAATTAGAACATAATACATTTATTTTAACAGACTTCTTTCCTTATATTAACCTTTTAACTCGATACACTGTTTCATGTTACATGTTCCATTTATATCTTTGTTCAAAATACTGTATTTCATCAACTATAATAAAATATAATAAAACTATAATAAAAAACAATTAAACATTTGGTTTCATGAATAACCTCAGAACAACAAGATTTGTAGGCCTATGCTTGTTGAGCAACAATATTGTGTTTATATATGATGCATTGAGTCTAACAAGAGGACTGACAGAATTTCTACTAGGGTGCTCTTTCAAAAATATATTTCAGATGGATTGTCTGGAGTGGAAGGGAAAGACCTTTACATCCCTTGTATGGCTCCTCAGAACTTCCAAAACTTTTCCCTCACCTGGACCTTCACCAGACCCAACAAACCAACGATAGTTATCTTACACTATGACAGTAGAACCAATCAAACTTTAAACCCCTGGAAGGGCTGGGCTGGACTGGAAAAGGACAATATATTGAAGGGAAATGGATCCCTCCTCCTTCAAGACCCAGAGAGTCTTGAACATACCGGAATATACATGTGTACATTCTCTGGTCTCCAGAGCAGACACATGGTCCAGACCCTGGTCAACATCGTAGACAGTCCACCAGGTAAGAACACAGTACATTGAATGGTTAAAAAGAATAATGTATTCCCTCTGTCTTTTACGTTATATGTATGGTTACGTTCTCTATAACCCCCCAAAAGTTTAAGATTATTGAACAGGTACATTTTGCAGATGAGGATGTGCTTCGAGTAGAGAGGTCCTGGTGGGGCACAGCAGTGTCTGTAGCCTTCTTTGCCTTCACTGTTTGTTACATTGTTCCCCAATGTATCAGACATCAAGGTCAGAACTATAAAGCAGATATAAAGTATTTTTATTAACCCTTATAGCACTAGAACAAAGGTCATTCCAAACGTTAGGATATTAACTGTACCTGTACATCTTTCCCTAAAATGAGCTCAACATTAATAAATGTAAAGATGGACGATCATTGCCAGTGAAGGAATCTTCTCCTACAGGTATTGTTGATTTAACTGACCGTGAGAAAATTAGTTCAATTTCAGAAAGGTGGACTATGCTTAATAAATGTATGCACTTTTATGTTATAGATACAGCAATAACAGAGATTAATTCTGAATTTCCTGGACCAAATAGAGGTGGTCTGGCTGAAACAAACACTGGTGGGCACGTCAAATATTCATTGGCATTGCTCCAACTTCCTATGAAATGAAAGACCAGGATTATGCAAACATTTCCTCTAAAGTTCTCTCGACTGATGTGACTTTGGTCCTATGCAAATGTATCATTGTCACATGTCACAAGAAAACATTTTGGTTATACAACTGGTTTGATATTGTTCAGTTTGTTCTGAGACCATGAATTTCTTATATTTTTGACTTTTACTGGATATTATGAATTTTTGACTTCATTCTTTGTTAGAGAAATTAAGGATGTAACCTTTATACTGCATAAAAAGAACACTGTGTGGAAATATTTCCTACCTAATAATGTGGTATGAAAACTGCTCTGGTGTGCCAATTAGATTTGAAACACTCAAGGCCTTTCTCTCAGTTTCATCCAAAATCCGTGCTAAACAATGTTAGTTAGATGACTAAATGTAAAATGTAATTTCTTGAACTAAATATCACCCCGTAGGAACAATACTATCATCAGCTAGACAGCTGCTATGCAGGGGAGGAGAATTCTCACCAATGTTGTATAAATAATCATGCATGAAGACTAGATTTTAGACAACTCTGTACAGCCATAGACTTGTCTCCTTGCTGCAAGAATAAACCGTCGATCTACTTTGACTCTGTGCATTTCTTGAGGAATTATTCTAACATTCTTGTAAAACATTGGAAATAAAATGACTAAGTACATTTTTTGTTTTCATTGAGTTATTCCTAAAACCACACATCACAAATATCACACTCACACAATGACTTAACCTTAGTAACCTATTCAAAAACGTTTCACATTTAATATGCTGATGATTTACGCAAAGTAAAAGGATATATTGTGCTGTTTGGCTTGGGCAAAGGTGCACCTTCACATTTCAGTAAAGCTGAAATCCTACGCCAGGATCCTGTTTGTGGACTTCAGCTCTGCCTTCAACACCATCATCCCCCCTCTGCTTCAAGACAAGCTCTCCCAGCTGAATGTACCTTACTCCACCTGCAGGTGGATCACAGACTTCCTGTCTGACAGGAAGCAGTATGTTAAGCTGGGAGCACACGTCTCTGACTCCCGGTCCATCCAGCACTGGATCCCCTCAGGGCTGCGTCCTTTCCCCTCTGCTCTCCTCCCTGTACACCAAGAACTGCACATCAAATCATCAGTCCGTCAAACTCCTGAAGTTTGTGGACGACACCAACTTCATAGGGCTCATCTCTGGTGGGGATGAGTCTGACTATAGGTGGGAAGCTGACAACCTGGTGACCTGGTGCAGCCAGAACAACTTAGAGCTCAATGCTTTCAAGACAGTAGAGATGGTTGTGGACTTCAGGAAGAATACAGCCCCACTCACCCCATCACCCTGTGTGTCTCCCCAGTCAACACTGTAGAGTCCTTCCACTTCCTGGGCACTATACTCTCCCAGGACCTCAAGTGGGAACTGATCATCAGCTTTCTCACAAAGAAAGCACAACAGAGGATGTATTTCCTACGGCAGCTGAAGAAATTCAACCTGCCAAAGACAATGATGGTGCACTTCTACACAGCCATCATTGAGTCCATCCTCACCTCCCCATCACCATCTGATATGCTGCTGCCACTGCCAAGGACAAGAGCAGACTGCAGCGTATCATCCGCACTGCTGAGAAGGTGATTGGCTGCAATCTGCCTACCCTCGAGGCAGGGTTTGTTTAACAAATTCTGGGCACAAAGGCATCATGGGCCCCTCCCACACCTCCAATCAAGGGATATGAAGGGGATTCCCTAACCGCTCAGATGGCTGAACGTAGATCGACTGGTAAATAGAAAGCTTCGCCTTTCGACTCAGCTCCTTCTTCACCACGACGGACCAATGCAGAGCGAACGCCGCACCGATCCGCCTGTTGATCTCCCGTCCATTCTTCCCTCACTCGTGAACAAGACCCCGAGATACTTGAACTCCTCCGCTTGGGTCAAGATCTGCTTCCCGACCCGGAGATTGTACTCCACCCTTTTCCGGTCGATAACCATGGCCTCAGATTTGGGGGTGATGATTCGCATCCCAGCCGCTTCACATTCGGTTGCGAACCGCTCCAGTGAGAGCTGAAGGACACGGCCCGATGAAGCCAACAGGACCACATCATCTGCAAAAAGCAGTGACCCAATCCTGAGGCCACCAAACCGGACCCCCTCAATGCCCTGGCTGCGCCTAGAAATGTTGTCCATATAAGTAATGAACAGAATCGGTGACAAAGGGCAGCCCTGGCGGAGTCCAACCCTCAACGGAAACAAGTTCGACTTACTACCGGCAATGCGGACCAAACTCTGGCACCGGTCGTACAGGGACCGGACAGCCCCGATCAGGGAATCTGGTACCCTACTCTCAGAGCACCCCCCACATGAGCCCCCGAGGGACACGGTTGCCAAATCCACAAAACTTGTGTAGACTGGTTGGACGAACTCCCATGTATCCTCCAGGGTTAAAATGCCACCCTTTTGAAAGTGACAACTTTGAAGCGTGTTCTGTCAGGCCACCTGTGCTCTGGGCAGGCCCATTATGCAGAGATCCATTCTTTTAAAGCTTTGATTGCAACAATAACTTTGTGAATGGGAAGATACACTTTAGTAAAGGACGTGTATGTAAAGGACGACAATTACATTAAGGCCTATATGTATAGTTATTTATATATATATTTATATATATATTTTATACAATATAGCGAGGTAGCTGACTTGACCACTCCTGAATGTGCCTTTCATCAACCCCAAGTTTGCGTGCTACAGGTCTGTTGCTGCTTGTGAGTGCTTTCTGCACAGCTTTCTGTTTGAAAGCTAAAGTATAAGAATGTTTTGGCATGCTACTTCAGATTTCTACAAAAAGTAGAGACACGCGCAGCTTCAATTTTACACTCAGCGTTTGTTTGACCTCCTTGTCTAGTTGTTTGTCTGCAGCGTTTAATCAAAGAAATATGGTATATGACAGCAATATTTCTTTCATGTAACTGGCCTTTCTAACATCACAAGTGGCCGCAGCTTTGCCCCTTATGGTCTAGGACTTCCCCTAGCTGCATTGCAAATCAAGAATAGAGCTTTTCATTTGGCCCAGTGGCAGACTGTCTGAGGTTGTCAAATGTCACCACTCATGGAATGCTTATTGTTCAATAAAATAGACTTACTTGAATGGAACTAATAGTTGTGCACACATTTATATTCCAGTTATAAACATATAATTACGTAACACTATTTTTCTTTTTTTTAGATTTGTGGGGGTGCCGTAATAGGTTGTAGAGGCATATTTGTTCCTCATGAGAAATAAGGCATATGTAATGAATTTCAGAATTTTGGAGCAAATGGGATGCAAATGGCATCACTTTGAAAATGGATAATTGGGGGGTGGCCGTAGCGCCACCTATGGATAATGGTGGGTCATTTGTGGTGTGATAGTTACTCATGGCCTATACTATCAATGTTTCAGGATTTTGAGACTTTTTTACCATGGCATACAAAATCGGAAATGCAATACCATCAAGATCCACAAGGCCTTTGCTAGAAACTAAGGAATGAGTGGGGGCTTGGTCAGCCCACACTTTCTTGCAATGTTGCGTGTGCGTCTTGTCAAGCCCGCGCGTGTGTCAAGGGAAGGCTGAGTGTGTGAGGATGTGGACAGGCTGGAGGAGGGGGGAGAGGATTTGGCAAAAAAGCTCTGAAATTAGCCAAGCTTGCATATTTAAAATATTCACTAAAAATCTACTTTTCATCTTACATTCAACTTTTTTTTCAGATTTGAATACTAAACATTCTCAAGAGTCTTCACATGAACTAGTGATATTATCAGAGTATCCGTTTTAGACCGGTGGATGTGTAAAGCATTATTTTACCGTTTGCGATAAATTCGATTTGCTAATATATATCAGTCATTTTTTAAGATATTAAGTCAATTTTTCACATGGGAACATGTTGTAGTGTCTTCCACCGATATACCAAGTTTGGTGTTGATATCTCAAAGATTTGCTGACATTTGATCCAACTTCCAGTTTGGTTCCTTTGTTGATGATTTTGAGAAGCAAAAACATTTGTTTCCTTAATCTTTATTGTACAGAAAAATCCAATATGACGGCCGTTATAGGTTCTTGAGGCTTCTTTGTTCCTCATGAGAAATAAGGAATATGTAATACATTTCAGCATTTTGGCTGAAAATTGACATATTGGGGCGTGGCCTGTAGCGCCACCTATTGTCTCACATGGCCCATGTTTGGTGTGGTAGTTACTAATTGTCTGCAGTTTCAACATGCCAAATTTTACAACTTTTTACCATTGTGCTCTAGGGGCTGCCATTGACTCCCATGGGTAAAACATAATAATAAAACCACCAACAACAATAGGGTTCCCTCTTACCGCAAGGCACACACACACAAGGCAGCGCAATAAACTAATTTTAATATCTTGTTTTATATAAACCCTTGCCTTGTTGATGGAGCATCCACCTGAAATACAAAATGCAACAAATACCTCACATTATCAAAACAGATGACTTGTTGCATTCTAGTAGGCCCATTGTCTAAGAATTGTCTATTCTTTGGTCTCATAAATTAACATTTACCAGCCACGCGTATCCTTTTTGAGTTACTGAACACCATAACCAGTTCACTCTTCCTTTCAAAGGTCCAAAATGATTTCAGACACTCAGCACCAAATGAAATAATTTGGGATTATTGAGCAGGTTTTGGATATATTCAAACATACCTTATATCACCTTTTATGAAACCTTCTACATATTGTTTGAACAATAAGCATATACAACATGTGCAAAAGTAAAAATGCATTATGATCCAGCTGTGTCAGGATATACAAAAAAAAAACATGATGTCACACTCTGACATATACAGTGAGGGAAAAAATGATTTGATCCCCTGCTGATTTTGTACGTTTTGCAACAATGCTAATCAATTTATAACAATTTTGACATTCGTTTTCTGCATGTTTTTGTTCGCTGTTCAAATACATGTAAAATGTACCAGAAAAATTGTAGACTAATTACAGACTCTTTTGTTAGTGGGAAAATGTACAAAATCAGCAAGGGATCAAATCCCTCACTGTATTATTGATCATATTATAAATTATTATTACTTTTTTTAATACCTCAACTGTAGTAACAAAACTGTAAACCGATAAAATTAAAGCCAAATAAATGTAATGCCCTTTGTGTTGATAAGTGAAGCTGAAAACACTGAAACTGCTTATGTTCTCCAGCATCACAGGTATTTAACACCCAGTCAATGAATTGCTTATGCTCAGAACAACACTTCAATAAACTCCTCAAAAAAAGTTTGGAAATGATTATTCCTCCCATTCATTTAAAACCAATTGGTATTGTATTTCATATCGTTGGAATGCTGTATGTGCCAGAGTGACCAACGAAACATATTTGACTTGCGACTGACTTGCGACAAATCCTGGTTGAGGGATGGGATGCCATCCCACAGTAGTGTGTGACCAGGCTGGTGACCAGCATGAAGAGGAGGTGCCAAGTTGTTGTGGCTGTGTATGGATCTTCCACACGCTACTGAGGTCCCTGACAGTGTCAAATGAATAAAGTGTAATAAAATTGCCAATACGTGTTGTTTTTTCCTTTATTATTACTGTGGGAGTGCAATCATCCAATCCACCAAGTAACTCAAAACGAGAGTGAATACCAACAGAAGAATATTGCAGCGCATTTTGGCAAAGAAAATTGGTCCGCTACCCACATGGTTAGCTGCTTTGCTCATTTCACAAATGCACGATCCTTACAAGTTGTACCTCGTTGTAAAGGTGACTAATAAGGCTTTCCAACAATATAAAATACAATACAATACCAATTGGTATTATTGAAGAGGATAACGTTTCCGAACTTTTTTTGAGGAGTTTATATGGAACATTGCAGTATGAACATCTGCAAAAGAACATTAACATTTCCCATGAAGGCAATTACTGTTTAGTAACAAGGGCATGTACTTTCGTACATTAACATAATATTGGAGTAAAACAGTAGTAAGGCCATGTTCCCTTTCATGTAAAATGTTTCTTATTTTTCTGAATGCCTCCATATGGGTTCAATTCCCTGCCCGAATCGCTCCTCACTCTCCGTACACTATGCATTTATCTGTTCAGAAAATCATTAGATCTTTTGTATCGCTTCAAGAGGCTCATTCTACCTTTTCTAGGACAAATATCAATTTTTTGGTTCACCTCATGCATACAAGTGTTAGTATCCATGAATAAGTGAGATACTGATACGCTGCATAAACAAACACAAAAGATACATAGTATTACCTTATTTTCAATGGACAGCCAACGTGTGAAATGGAACAAATTTGTGGAGCATTATACATATACATTATGACATACTTAATGGGGATATGGTGAGGGGATACATCGATATTAAGCTGCTTATGCTATATAGGCCAGAAGCATACTTACGTAATAAAGATACAAAAAAATAATATAGCTGCAAGCAACAATGCTGGTTCCTCCGCAAAATGTCAAAATATTAAAAAAATGTCCAATGTGGAATCAAAACGACTTCATGTTTGGCCAACAACAATAGGCTGAATGGGGATTTGAACTAATGAGCAAAAGGTTACAAGTTAGTAGGGATGGGACGTATGGCACTGACGCATCGATGCTTGTGTCGCAAAACCAATACACACAGTTTTGAAAAAGTGGTTTGGAGCTTGTGTCAAATGACTGGTGATGTGTCGTTCGTGAACAATTCATTCACAGTCCATTTTGAACGAATCCTTATAAGGACTCGGGAGTAACGAGTCCTCTCAATGAGTGATTCGTTCATTTCCCGACTCGGTCTTTCTACAAGTCTTTGGATCATTTTTCACGTGACTTGCATAGGCTCTGTATCTAGACGAAACGAACAATTCGTTCATTTCCCGACTCGGTCTTTTTACGAGTCTTTGGATCATTTTTCACGTGACCTGCATAGGCTCTGTAGCTAGAGGAAACGAAAGATTCATTCATTTCCCGACTCGGTCTTTCTACAAGTCTTTGGATCATTTTTCACGTGACCTGCATAGGCTCTGTAGCTAGAGGAAACGAACGATTCGTTCATTTCCCGACTTGGTCTTTCGACGAGTCTTTGGATCATTTTTTACGTTTCCAACAGTTTCCTTATTCCCTTTCGCGTGGCCGCTGTTTTAGTAAGACGTGAATGATATTTGCTCAAGTCATCATACTGACTGCTTTTGTTATTTTCACTTTACACTTACAGTTTAGTGCAGTGTAATTGTTTGACGTGATAATTAAATGCTAGTGTGATAATACATGAACAAATCATACAAACTCATGATACATTGTTTTATTGCAGGAATTTCTTTTGAAATAGTATCTGCTGGTGCACATGTCATGCACTAACCTACATGAGAATATCATACGTGTTTGCAGTGGACGTATAGCCCCCCCCCCCCCCGTTGAAATGAATGAATGACTCGAAAAAAGATTCGTTCATTTTACTGAACGAGATTCAAAGAACCAAATCAGTAAAATGAACCGAACTTCCCATCACTACAAATGACGATGCCACGTGATTGATGACGTTCAATGCTTCAGACATCACAAACTGGTTCAAAGTTGTGGTGCACTTCTAAACTTTAAAAGAGGGAAAGAAACCCGTGCTTGTCGTCTTAATAGGAGGCGAACACTACATCGGCAGAAGCGCAACAGTTAATAATAGAGCACATAGTTCGAGGACAATTAGAGAATTATCATTAGCAGACGAGAAGTAGGTTATATTAGCAGAACAGTATAGTTCATTAGCAGAAGAGAAGTAGGTTATATTAGCATAAGAGTATAGTTCATTAGCAGAAAAGTGGTACAGTTTAGAATTATAAGCAGAAGAGCAGAAAGTAAAAGACGATAAAGTATGGATACTACCGGAGTAAGAAAGCGATTAAGAGTATGGTAACATTTTGATATCTTATCCCCCAATAAGGTAAATAGGCTATGTGACTGCATATACCAATCATAACGAATCAATATAATGTCATGCTTTAACAACTCTCATTATTTTAAGGTTTGGTGTTAGCTGTGCCCTCAAGAGTTGGCATACAACAAGAATACCTCATCCATGTTGAGGCACTTTCGAGCCAAACATGAGAATGTGGCTACACCGCAAGCCAATGTGACCAATGCAGGCTGCGCTGGAGTTTCTTCCAACGGAAATTACAAAATTTTTAAATCAGTATTGTAATTGTATAATTAATGTAATCTAATTATTATCTGTCCATTCTATTGATAATCATGAAAATGATTATCATAAATATGATCTTTGTTACAGTGTCCAGAAAACTAATGCTGGATGATGCATTGGTCCACATGATTGTCAAGGATGCCCAGCCTTTTACACTGGTAGAGGACGACGGGTTCAAGGCCTGTGTCCACCTTTTGGACCCTACCTACGACATCCCTGGGAGACAGGCCTTAAAGAGAATGGTGGAGGCCAAGTACAAGGCCACTAAAGAGGAGGCCATGGCTGAGATGAGGAAGGCCTCTGCCGTAAGCCTGACGGCTGACATGTGGACCTCCGTGAACATAAACGCTTACCTGGCTGTGACATGTCACTACATAACAGACCAGGCAAAGCTGGCCACAGTTCTTTTAGGAGTAGGAAAGTTTCCCCAAAGCCACACAGCAGCTCACCTTGCTGAGGTAAAACACACCCTGATGGTGGAGTGGGGAATCCGAGGAAAGGTAAGAAGCTGGGTCACAGATTGTGCAGCCAACATGGTTGCCTCTGCAAACCTGCTCAGTGTGCGGCATGTTACTTGTTTTCCACATGTCCTAAATCTTGTGGTGAAAAAATCCCTTTCTCAAACCCCAGAACTGGATGAGATCCGCACTCGGGCACGCCGAATTGTGGGTCATTTCAAATCCAGCACCAAAGCCAAGGAGAAGCTGTCGGAAATGCATGTCAATATGGGACGAAAATAACTGAAAATAACTCAGGAGGTGGACACCAGGTGGAACAGTGTTTTTTCCATGCTGGACAGACTCTACAATATCAGAGAACCACTTGGTGCAGCTCTCACCACTCTGAGTACAGACTTGAGTCCCATCACTGCTGAGGACTATGAGACAATCCGACAGTGCCTTGCCGTTTTAAAGCCATTCATCAAGCCACTGTGGAGTTGTCAGAAGAGAGAACGGTGTCTGGATCCAAAGTCATTCCACTAATCAAAATGCTGAAGCACACTGTAGTGGGACAGTGTGCCCAGATGAGGCACAACGTTGGTGCCAAACTTGTTACGAATTTGAAAAACAATTTGCTGGACAAGTTCACTTTCCTGGAGATGATATCAACACTGTCTGTTGCAACACTGCTGGATCCCAGATTCAAAGCAGTGGGGTTCTGCAGTGCCACTTGTGCACAGGGTGCCACTGTGAGGCTGACCAAGGAATGTACCCACTTCTTCGAGACCAATGTCTCAGAAGGTTCTGCTCCACAGGAGTCTGCAGCAACACCGGGCATGGGCGTAGATTTAGGGGGGGACGCTAGGTACTTGTACCAGGGCTGTCTGCCAACAATACATACATAAAAGGCCTGAGTATTACATTTTAATATTCCCTTCAGCATGTAGGCCTACATGTTTGCCCCTTTTTGTGCTTTGTAGATTAGATATGCCTCCACCTAGGGCTGGGCGGTATGACGGTATAGACCGTGCGACGGTAGAAATGTGTCTACCGGGAGAGATTTGGCTATACCGTTTCAACCGCGGTATACTCTTATACTATATTTTTGTATTACACGTGTCAATTAAATGTCTGGTTGTTGTATTGTGTATAAGCCATCATATAAATCGCATTCTTGCGATATTTAGAATTGTAGTTTAACTTTTATTTGATTTGCTATTTTCGTTTAACCTTGAAGCACATTTGCGTTGGTCTGACAGAATTCAGTGTGCAGTGTATTTTGTTTAAGCGGACCACATTCATGCCGATGTTAATTAATTATATATTTGAGGACCCATTCTGCAGGTAACAAATTCGATTTGTTGTTCAGGTTATGTCTCGTGCTGTAAAATTATTGTTGTAAAATTACACTGGTGGCGTTGCTTGGATTCTTGATCTAAGATGACTAGTGAAGGCTAACTACTTACTGAGAGTGAGGTCATGCCGGGAAATATCAAACTGAGGCTTTAACGTATCAACCGAGCTTTAACGAGGTTGATACGCCGAAAAGCAAGTTATATGGATAGTAAAACTCAGACTGATCGCTTTCACTCATTTTGAAATTTTAGGGCATTACGGATCCGCATTGGGCTGTGAGTAGGTCACCACGCGGATGGCATGACTGCGCATCAGCCTGCGCATCGGAACGCTCGTACTCGTAACTTTTTTTAAGTCTTTTGTTTTTAACTCAAGTGTTGTCTCATGTGAGGCAGTTGTTTTTGTTTGTAATAAATAATCGAGTGAGATGATGAAGTACGGTATGGTTATTTTGTACCATTTCTTAATTGAATTTACAGAACAATTACTATACCGTGATATATACAGTAACATAAAATTACTCATACCGTGATAGAAGATTTTGGCCATATCGCCCACCCCTACCTCCACCCAAGAAGAAGAAAGGGGACAATACGAAGCTTTTTGAAAAAGCAGTGTAAGTCAGGCTAAATAACTAGCCTCACTAGCAGTGGTAGTGACCAGGCTTTCAAATGCAAATTCTACTGTGGAAAAGTATTAACTGGTGATATTATATGTTACCCAGGATATTGTTACAGCTAAACCTAGCTTCTGTAGCTAATCTTTCAACCAAGGTTAGGAGTCTAGCCTAGGACAAATTCACAGTAGATGGACTGTCACTGCATTGCTAGACAGGTGCTGGAAAAAAACAGTTGGCAATGTGAATAAGTTAACACTGTTGGTTATTCAAATATAATGAATCATTATTTGATTATTAATGTCCAAATAACACTGTATACAATATGGTAGGAGGGTTAAACTTGCTAGCCATAGGATAGGCTACAAAATGAATGAACCATTGTGTATGCAGGAAAGACAGCATGAAAACACTCCAGATGTAGAGCAGGATGAGGAAACAGCATCAGGGCTTCAGGTGAAGTTTATGATAATAAAACATTTTGTTGTTCAGCATTACAGTCTCATCATCACAGCCTCTTTTTTTGGAGAGTGCATTTTTTAATTATACAGTTATACTAGCTCTTTAGGGATAGTATACAGAATGGCATCTCCATTTGCGCGGATGGGTGGATGTCCCCACCAAGTCTGAGACCAAACCTACGCCCATGACACCAGGCATGCGTGCAGATGGCACTGGGGACAGGGGGGACATGTCCCCCCAGATTCCTAGCAACCCCGATCAGTCCCCACCACTCTCCCTACGTAAGGCGACAAACATCAGTTAACTGCACAGCTGATTAGGCGATGTTAGCGTGTGTAACATTGGCCACACAAAAATACTAAAACACTTGAAAAGAAAAAGTGTATTATGATTATTTTAACATATTTTGGAGCCGGCGTTTGTGCTTTTAGGCTTGGCGTCTTCCTGGTTGTCATGGAGATGACGTTAGTTGGCCCGTTCTTTTGGCTGCTGAAAATTGTAATGTTTGGCTCGCTCCTTTTCATTCAGTGCTCAAATTACGTGGTAGCCAGAGGGAGCCGAGCTCCCATAGAGTGACGACTGGCTCCCATGAAAGCAACAAAGTCAAAAATCTGAGGGGGTCTCTCATATCTAAGGTGTCTGCCGTATGTTGCATTGTAATTGTGATCTTAACGCTCATTATCCATGTGCGCCGCGGTCTCTTACCATTAAAGACGTTAAATTAAATTATAGGCTACTACGGGACGTACTAGATGCAGATTTAGAATCAGAAAATATGGGGCTAGTTCAAGCCAGGCGACTAGCTCTACCGAGGCAGAGGACGTGAAGAAGAATTTATGAAGGTAAATATTGCTGGTCTGGTTCAAATGAGTTGTGTTATATTTCATTTTTAAATTGAGAATGTCTTCTGTGTTTTGCGAAATTGAAATGAAATGGACTATTGCTATACTATATATCAATAATATGTTGCATGCATGCAAACTCCTCACCTAATGCCCTAAACCTCACAGCCAATCAGGAGCTGGTTAAAAGAACATGATATTGTTTAGAAGAGCACAGATTCTACATTGATCTAGCCTCTTAATTTTGCTCTCAAAGTGCACTAGATTGATGCATTTAACTTTACATTTTAAGAAATTTTCTTCCGGCAGAGCATGCCCCCGGACCCCCCTACAGGGTCGGGGGATTGCAGTATCGTTCTCACTTTTGTTACCTCAGTATTTCACTTCAGTAGGTCTATATATACTGAACCTGCAATAAACATTGCATATGTACATATATATTACACAAAATAACAAATGGAGTTGGAATCATTTGCTGACAGCTTGGCCCCCCCAGTTCAAAAATTCCATCTGCGCCCCTGACACCGGGTACCTCGGCTCAAGAAGCTGAGGACAACCTTTGGGCCCTGCTGGACTGTGAAGTGGGACCACAGCAGGTGACCGACCCAACTGCCAGTGCCACTGTGGAGGTTAAAGGGTATAGTGTTTCCAATTGTAATGTTTGCTGCTGAATTACAATTGGTTGAATTAAATGACAGTGCTTTTTCACTGTAGAATTAATACAAGTACATTTCTTTCTGTACAGGTATTTGAAAGAACCAAATGTGGCCAGGACGGAGGACCCTCTGGAATACTGGGTCCACACACGCAAGGCCCTTTACCCTCAGGTATTTAAAGTGGCCATGCAGTTACTGTGTACACCAGCATCCTCAGTTTCTTGTGAGAGGATCTTTTCCAAGGCTGGAGAAATTGTGAGCCTGAGGAGAAGCCGCCTGAAGCCCAGTACAGTCGAACAAATTCTGTTCCTGAATAAGAACTTATAAATGTTTTTTTCAATGTATCTCAAATCAGACAAATGCACCAACACATTCCCCTAAACCCTGTTATGGTACACTGCGTTTTTATATTGCACAAGCACACCCCCACTGTCCCCACAAGTATTCCCCTGATTCACAATACATATCACAAATGTAAGGAATGAAACAGCTATACAAGCAGAGTGATTGTGTAGGCTACCACTCTGTATCAGCTGTCATTTAATACTTCCATACACTTAAGCATTCTACCGCCGTTATACTATTTGCAGAACATTACATTGTAGACGAGTACATCACAGTAAAACATATTTGTTGTATGAAAATTACAGTTCTCAAATACACATGTATGGTTTTAATGAATGAACACGAAAATTAGACCACGTAGCCTTACAAAAATGAAAGACATTGAATAATTAACGAGGCGAAGTACCGCCAGAAACTACTGGTATATCACATTCTGTTGGTTTAAACGGCTGCTATAATTTTAGCTGACCGCTAGATGTCACTGTGCTCTCCAATTTCAATGCTCCAATAGTTTGGCCTATTTTACCCTATAAAAAGACACATCTGCCCACACAACTTCCATCCATGCTGTTTCCCTCTCTCACAGCACAGGTCATGCCAAAGGAGAAATGCTGCGGCGGCCACATGAGGTTTAGGGGTGGTCCAAAAAACATGCCTCCCACAATTGACACATTTCCCCCAAGATGGCTGAAAAACTGCAGATATTGTAACTACTCTTGTGTTGATCTCTTTCCAGAATCTCAATCAATGCACAATTAACAATAGTCATGTGGGCAACCGGGCTACGGCAGAGCTCATGCTCAGCTCCTTGTGTAAATAGCCTATGTCAGTACAGCAGTCGACTCTCTGGTCCTATTAAAATACACAACATGCACAATCAGGGTGACCAACAAGATTATATTAACTGATAAACAATAATATTACAAACATCTAACTGAACAAACACAACAACTGAAATCCCTCGCAAGGCTGTTGTAACCAAACTATTTTCCACAAGTCTTTGCCTATTTGACATACCGCACTGCATGCTGGGTACCCAAGGGGCGCTGACGCTGATTATCTAGCTGTGCTCCAACTGTGATTTGAGTATTAGCTTTGGGGCAAAGGTTAAGAAACAGTTGACATTTCAAGGTGAAATTTAACATGGTATATAAGAATGTCATTCTGTTTACCTAAACAGATATTCAAAATTATGACTGGCCAAAAGACTGCGGCTGGATTTTAACCTGTGACCTTGCTCCTTGCAGTACACTGTCTTAGCCTACTGAGCTATTCTCAATGTTGAGAACCATTGTGGTCAGTTACTGTATAGAAAAGTAAGCCATTTGTTCTGTGGCAAGCTTAATAAGATTTGGCTGAAGTTTAAACAGCTGTAATTCTGTGATCTTCTGAGATATCAAGACAGGGGCAGGCAGGCAGGGCAGGCCAGCTGGATGAAGCTGTCTTGGGGGCAGGGCAGAAGAAAAGCTATCCAGCAAGGGGTCTGTGTTGCCCTTAGCATTCTCTATTGCATCCTCTGTTACACTCAGCATCCTCTCTTGTTGCTCTCATTATGCTCTGTTGCACTATGTTGAGCAGGCCTCGGCATGACCTGTAAACGTGAATAAAGGGTCCATGTCAGTGGTGAAAATAAAGCTTTTCCCATCTACACTTGACACAGACTTCAGTTTTGACTGTGAAATGCAGTGGCAATACTTGAACTTGAATCCAAATGTGTTGGAAACCCATGCAAAGTCACTCAAAACACAGGCTCTAGCAAGAGTATTTAGCTCTAAACTGGTCAATATATACACATCTGACAAAAGACCAGATCTACCTTTGCCTGTAAACAGTGATTCTGACTGTCAGAGACCTTTAAATAGGCTGACTGAGTGAAACTAGCCTGGCTAACGTAGTTTGCTTTCTCAGGCAAAAGACGAATGAAATAGGCTTTTTTTGAAAGATCCTATATACTGGCTTTCTTCAGCAGGCTATTGTCTACAAAAAGCAGCCCTTCCTGACGTTTCAGGAGTTGAACTGAGTGAAAGACAATATTGTTTAAACACTGCCAGTGAACGAGCCGAGTCTGTCTATGAGGCTAAGTCAAAACAATGTACCCCCGGGACGCAGTCTCACTCAACTTGCAAGTTTTCCACAAATCACAAAAATAATCGGAGCATCTGGCTAAAAGCACAATTCCCACATCTCCTAAAGGCTGCCCTCCTCGAAATTTTTGGTGTCGACCGAACTGTGAAATGGTGAACTTATTAACATGACGCGACCAAAACATGCTGCCGCCTAAGCCTATGTGGCCTGTAATTATCCCTGGCGCATAATTACAAAGACTTTCCCGAGCCGACAGGTCTGTGGGGAATCGCTTGTTCTCCTAAAAGCTGCCCTCCTCTACCTTTTTGATGAATTCGCCGAGATGCTACATGATTCAGTAATTACACAGAGGGAAAAAGCTAGCTACTTTTTGAGTTCGGTTTTCCGTCACCTCAAACTCACGATCTAAAAGGTCTCAAAGTGCTCAAACCTTCACCATAATTCAAGAGTAGTGTACTTTCACGAACCCAATCATTGATTATAGCTTAAAATGTGTAAAAATAGGACTTACCGAATGTGCTGCTTCCGACACGGCTATCAGGCGATTCCAGTTGAAAACAACAGTGGCCGCCGAAAAAGAATTTATATTCGTAATGGCGAACTGCGATTGGAAGCGAAATGAGGGTGACGGTGGGGCTTGGTCAGCACACCATTTTCAGAAAGCATGTGTGTGCATCTCGCCAAGCTCGCGCGCGTCAAGTAGGTTGACCACCTGTTCCTCTTTGCGCTGTATCGCACAGCATTTTCAATATGTGACGTGCGGGACAAGGGGTGCAAATGATGTGCGACACAAGCAAAGCGGGACAGGTGGTCACCCTAATGTCAAGGGGCAGGATGAGTCTGTGAGAATTTGGAGCGCGCGCGCTGTGGAGCAATTCACTTGAATTCAATCATATATTGACATACCAAGGCGAAATTGTTTATGGTACTTCAGAGTGATGTCGTCTTGAACCCTATTAGGTTTGAAAAACAATCAGTCAAAATTATATTTGATTTATTAACACAAAGATATTGAGGCAATGTGGACATTTACATAAATACACTTCTTTCAGCCATTTTGTATAGAATTTCTTATTGAATTTAACCATTTATAAAAACATGTATTCTACACATCTGTAACAAATTTCAAGTCGATGGGATCTATGGTTCATGAGGAGAAGGGTTTTGAAGGTTGTACCAAATTTGGACAGTACAAAAAAATTCATAAGTCTGACAATATGGGTTCTTGAGGCTTTTTTGTTCCCCATGAGAAATAAGGCATGTATACCAATCTTCAGGCATTTTGGAATAATGGGGCGGTGGGGAAATCACGTAGACTTTGGGCGTGTTTTATAGCGCCACCTATGGGCGCACATGGGCCACTAGCCGTGTGGGAGTAGTGAGGGACCTGTTGGGCCAAATTGTAAAAAATCGGGTCCAGGACTTTTTGAGCTGTTGAGCCATTTAGCGGAGAAATATAATAATAATAGGAATACTAACAAAAACAATAGGTTCCCTCCTACCGGAGGAACCCTAATAAGAAGAATACTAACAAAAACAATAGGTTTCCTCCTACCGGGGGAACCCTAATAAGAATAATAACAAAAACAATAGGTTTCCTCCTACCGGAGGTACCCTAATAAGAATACTAACAAAAACAATAGGTTTCCTCCTACCGGATGAACCCTAATAATAAGAATACTCACAATAACAATAGGTTTCCTCCTACCGGAGGAATCTTAATAACTTATAATTACTAACATAAGTTAAATTTTATTTGTACTGCCCTGACGCAAGAACGTCCTTGGACACTTCTGGACTCAGATCACTCTCCTGGGTTGCCTGATCCTCAAGATCCTGGACTGAGAGGGAAATATGAAAGTGTCAAGAGTAACTAAGCACAATATTTCAATCAGGCATCAACATTTATTGAAACAAGCATGGCATTCAACATAAATGCTTAAAAGCGGGAGGGAAAGGTAGGGATCAGTGCTGGAATGCAGAGCAGGAGGCTGGGACCAGCGCTGGATGCAGAGCAGGGGGTAGGGGTAGAAGGGTGAGCCCAGCGCTGGAGGCAGAGCAGGGGGTTGGGACCAGCGCTGGATGCAGAGCAGGAGGCCCAGACCAGCGCTGGATGTAGAGCAGGACGCTGGGACCAGCACTGGAAGCAGAGCAGGACGCTGGGACCAGCGCTGGATACAGAGATGGGGGTAGGGGTAAGAGGCTGAGCCCAGCGCTGGAGGCAGAGCAGGGGGTTGGGACCAGCGCTGGATGCAGAGCAGGACGCTGGGACCAGCACTGGAAGTAGAGCAGGATACTGGGACCAGCACTGGATGCAGAGTAGGAAGCTGGGCCTCATCGCTGGATGCAGAGTAGGAAGCTGGGCTCAGCGCTGGATGCAGGCAGGGGTAGGGGGTTGGGACCAGCGCTGGATGCTGAGCAGGACGCTGGGACTAGCGCTGGATGCAGAGTAAGAAGCTGGGCCTCATCGTCACCTCATCACCTCAGTAGGAAGCTGGGACCAGCACTGGAAGCAGAGCAGGACGCTGGGACCAGCGCTGGATACAGAGATGGGGGTAGGGGTAAGAGGCTGGGCCCAGTGCTGGATCCAGAGCAGGGGGTTGGGCCCAGCGCTGGATGCAGAGCAGGAGGATGGGCCCAGGGCTGGATGCAGAGCAGGGGGTAGGGGTAGGGGGTTAGAACCAGCGCTGGATGCAGAGCAGGACGCTGGGACCAGCGCTGGATGCAGAGTAGGAAGCTGGGCACAGCGCTCGATGCAGAGTAGGAAGCTGGGCTCAGCGCTGGATGCAGGCAAGGGGTAGGGGTAGGAGGCTGGGACCAGCACTGGATACAGAGCAGGGGGTAAGGGTAGGGGAATGGGACCAGCGCTGGATGCAGAATAGAGGGTTGGGGTAGGAGGCTGAGCCCAGCGCTCGAGGCAGAGCAGGGGTTGGGACCAGCGCTGAATGCAGAGCAGGAGGATGGGCCCAGCGCTGGATGCAGAGCAGGATGCTGGGACCAGCGCTGGATGCAGAGTAGGAAGCTGGGCCCAGCGCTCGATGCAGAGTAGGAAGCTGGGCCCAGCGCTCGATGCAGAGTAGGAAGCTGGGCTCAGCGCTGGATGCAGGCAAGGGGTAGGGGTAGGAAGCTGGGACCAGCACTGGATACAGAGCAGGGGGTAAGGGTAGGGGGATGGGACCAGTTCTGGATGCAGAATAGAGGGTTGGGGTAGGAGGCTGAGCCCAGCGCTCGAGGCAGAGCAGGGGTTGGGACCAGCGCTGGATGCAGAGCAGGACGCTGGGACCAGCGCTGGATGCAGAGCAGGACGCTGGGACCCGCGCTGTATGCAGAGTAGGAAGCTGGGCCCAGCGCTGGATACAGAGCAGGACACTGGGACCAGCGCTGTATACAGAGCAGGACGCTGGGACCAGCGCTGGATGCAGAGTAGGAAGCTGGGCCCAGCGCTCGATGCAGAGTAGGAAGCTGGGCTCAGCGCTGGATGCAGGCAAGGGGTAGGGGTAGGAGGCTGGGACCAGCACTGGATACAGAGCAGGGGGTAAGGGTAGGGGGATGGGATCAGCGCTGGATGCAGAATAGAGGGTTGGGGTAGGAGGCTGAGCCCAGCGCTAAATGCAGGCAAGGGGTAGGGGTAGGAGGCTGGGACCAGCTGGCACTGAATGCGGAGCTTACCGAACGTGGTTGCCTCCAACACGGCTATCAGGCGATTCCAGTTGAAAACAACAATGGCCGCCGAAAAATTATTTATATTCACAAGCTGCGATTGGAAGCAAAATGAAACAGGAACTAAAAACCTAGGGTGGGAGCTGTCAAGTAGGGTGACCACCTGTCCCGCTTTTTGTCAAGGAGCAGGATGAGCTGTGAATTGGAGGCTGAATTTGGAGCGCGCGCTGTGGAGCAATTCAATAGACCAATTATTTGATTTATATGATAGGGCATCCATTACCTGGGTAAGTAATACATAAATATATATATATAAACTGCAATAAATCACAATAGAGTCAAGGTGAAGTGAAAGGCTGACACAGTTATATAGCCGAGAAGGGGAAGAGGATAATTTTGCAACCGACATGCGCAGTTGAGCCTGCTTGACAGTCGTGTGACGTAGGGGGTCTATTGCCTCAAGACAACCCCAAATAGGCCTACGCGATTAGCGTCCACATTCGGGTATTTTCGGGTGTGCCCACGATAACCAGCTGTTTTCGATGAACCCAGGCCATACAAAATGTTGCTTGAATGTCAATAAATTTGTGACTACAAGCTCCTTTCATCCATGAGCCTGAATAGCTTCAACGGACTAACAATCATGTATTTTTGCTCTAGTGCGATCAAATTCCACTTCATGCCAGCTTGCAACTGTTTTATTTTCTCAGCCTACAGCAGCAAATATGAGATGCAACATGAAATTTGCCAATAATGTTCAATGTTGTGTGAAATTGTGACGAATCTGGTCATAGAGGCCAACGGCAGCTGCTGCTGTTAGGTGAACTCGCAGGCTTACAGAAGCCAGGTAGTCTGGAAACTAGGGCGATAACACTGCCAGCACTTGTGCTAAGGGGATAGCTGTAGAGCTACCTGTATGGGGGGTGACAGTGGCATCGCATTGCAGAAAAGCATACAATGTAGACAAGCTTTGCCCACAATGTCTGTGTCTTCCTGCCAAAGCAAATTCCTTGTCTGTGCAAACTTTCATGGCGAATAAATCCCATTCTGATTCTGATATATATTTAATAGTAGTTATACAATAAATACTTATACAAGGACATTTAGAGACTTTGTTTTGTTGATTCTCAGATTTGCTCCAGTTTGGTGTCAGAAAGTGGGGGTTGCTCGACTGAGAACGTCCGGGACTCTGTGTCAAGGGTGATAGGGGGTAATAGGCATCGTTGAGAATACACCATCCACCTTTCGTAGCCTCAACCTCCCTGTAAACGAGGGTGAGACGGAGGGTCTGCAATCTGAGACAGGGCAGACTAAAGTGCTGCAATACAGGAAATAGACTGTGAGAATCTGGGAACCTAACGGATCAGAGTAATAACATTGTTTTGAACTGTTAATTTGAGTAGTTTGATTTTACAGAATTACTAAAACCAATGGTTTAGTAGAAACCTGGAAATCCACTGACGAGGGTATTTATTGCATGGGCTAACTAAGACAACAAATATTACCAATTGTGATGTTTGAGTGCCATACATCAAATAATAAGACAGAGGATTTTTTAATTAAGATTAAGAGTTTTTTCAAGATTAAAGCTTGTTTAAAAAAAGCCAGGTAGATTGGAGAGCCTATGGTGATTGGATGCAAAAGGCTGTGAAAAGGGACAGATAAACCTTCACCCGTCAGTGTGTCAAAAAGGTGCTGAACCCAGACTTCAACAACTGTGCCCTGCCAAGAAGACGGCCACCACTCGACTAACGGAGAGAGGTAGCAGATGAAGAGGCACAACAGGCCAAGGCCCAAGCACCTGTACAGCCTGCTGACAATCGGCAGCGTCAGCCCCACCAGCCTGTTCATCACCTTCACCTCGCACCTCCCCACCACACACCACCAGATTGGGACATGTATGAGATACAGAGGATCCTAAGACAGTTTCCCAATGTTGCTCGAGGATGACACAGAGACAGTTCAACTGCAAGAAATGAGACACTTGCTGTCCCCGTTTTCACGTGACAGGGAGCTAGGGAACTAGCTCGCAAAATTTGAAGAGCTGAAAAGACGACAGACATTTTTCGGTGGGTGCTCCAAAATCTTTGCTGGTGTGAAGGAAATGTTTTTTTACTAACGATTGTAGCATTTTTATGTTAAATTAGAACGTATTAACTTGTCTGTGAGAAAGCAAGCTAAATGGTCAGGTTGTTGGAAAGGAATGTGACTGACGTTTATAATTATTGAATATTGCTTAGAAAGACTAGATGCTTGACATATTCCAGGGTACTCAAAGCTGAAGATAGGTTGGGTATCAGAACTTGGGAGACGCTGTTCGGGTGTATGCTACTTCTAATCCCACTTTTTTACCTAGTAAAAAAGTTAATTCCAACCTCTGCCCATAGCATTTCTGCATCTTTCAGATAAAAATAACTCTTACGCCCCTGGTTTGAAGCGTTTCACATCTTGCAACTACTTGTTTAAAAATATGTTGGAACATTTTAGCATTAACTGTTCCACAAGGAATGCAGTCTGTTAATTTACCGGCAGGGCACTAGGACTCACTAGAAAATAAGTCAGGAGTAGATTACAGCAAAAAGTCACTGCAGCCCTCTGCATCTGAGTTGATAAGCCAGCAATAGTGTTGAAGTCAAATTAAAACCTTTACAATGTGTACATTTGTTAAAATTTTTGATTTTATAATATGTATGTTTTATTATATTTTATTCCATAATCTCCACAGGAATAACTATTAAACTGTATATCAGAAATACACCACTACCAAAGTCACTTTCTACCAAGAAGGCTATCAACTGATCGAGACTGGTTGGGTTTACATGTTTGGTCTGACAAAATTCACCCAATAAGATATTTTTATATAACCAAATTGTTAGGTGTGAGGTTCATTCTTATTTGACTAGGTCACCTGATGATGGCCAGATGATGCTACCATGGCCAACATCAAATGCAATAAAGAGAACAGTTATTTATCGTGCCATCAATCATTGGAATAATTGATGAATATCAATTATTCACTGAATATACGTCAAATGAAGAGCAAACTATTTCTGGTAGCTTATTTTATTTTGAAATAAATAAATACATACTGAAATAAATGATCAAATATGGACACAAATAATTATATGTTTTACATGATTTAATTATTTAAGGTAAAATTTCACTTTAAAATGATTTAATTACTTAATGATATAATTTTGGCACCAATCTTTATTTATAACCGTATATAGTGATTTGTCCAAATTATGCAAACAAATTGTTGCATTGCTGACAATATTTCAACAGGGCATAACATGGAAGAAATTGGACTTGTTTCATTCACAACAAAACAAACTACTGAACAAAGCAGACAAGTATTAATTGGAATGTATAAATACTGCTCTTCAAAACCTGTGCACAGAAGTTCAAACTAACAACAGGTTGTGCAAGTTAGATTTACAACCAATATTCCCTTTCCAACTCCAGAGTGGGACACTTTAAGCAATCTTGTTATAGTCCCCGTTCTTCACAATCTTGGGCTGTTTTTCTTCCATTTGTCCTTTGAAAATAATTGCTCTGTAGAACTGCAGCTCCTTAATACTATCTTCGATGTCATCCAGTGCTCTGGAGAAAAAACAAACATTCCAGCCTCAAACTGATTCTGTATAAATAAGGAATATTTATTATAATATATTTTTTCTGTGTACATTTGTATTCTATATGGCTCTTGCACTAATGTTTATGGTCACTTATATGACTATAACCAAACCTTGATTCACCACTTCAAATTTAGCCACAATACATTAGCCTTCATAAGACCTAAGTCTTTATTGTGGCTAAAATAAATTAAAGGTGTATGAGGGCACCAGCCCACTGCTCATTCTCCCAAAACAATTGACCGTTCCCCAGGCCACGCCCCCTTAGTTATTGTTGCTACGTCCGACACAATTCCCGGAACTGTCAACCCAAAGCCATGGCGAGTACGGGGATAAGCGCTACAGCTGTCAGTGTGAGCGAGGATTTTTGGGGTAATACCTTTGCGATATCTTCCAGATCCAGGCAGGGGGGACTGCAATATGCAGTGGAAGGATATATTCAAAATATTAAAATGAGCAACGAAGGGGAAACAACAAAAATCGAAGCCAAAGCAAAGCATACAGGTCTCAAGTAGCCTTGTCTGGCCAGGCACTTGAACAGGGTTGGGATACTCAGGAATAGGTCGCCCACTCACAAAATTCTACGAAGATCAAAATAAAATACGTTTATAATGGCTTGTTTTAATGGATTGACGTTTTGTTCAACATTGATACAGTATTTTAAGCTCTTAGCAACTTGCTGGCGTTCGTTGGCTAGCTCAGCTTGCAATTTTACAGACATTAACATTTTGATTTTAACATTAACTTATTTGTTGGAGTCACTAGTTATGCACTAGTAGTGGTAATAATACTAGTTTACATTAACCATAACTGTTTGGGAATTGGGATGTTCTCTCAACTAACATCTTAGATATTGTTCGCTAGTAGCAGCTTAACGCTAGCTAGCTACCTTGGAGCAGACATATGTTTGGTGATGTTCTCTAAATTAAGTTGGGAGTGGGGTCTCCCACACTGTTTTATCCACCGCCGGCACCTTCCCTTTTGAGTCTTCGGCTTTGTAAATGGAAAAAATACCACACCTCCCTCTAAAATTTTGGGATATCTAGTGTCAGATCGACACGTCCCATAGACACACCGTTTAACCATGTTGCTTCTGAGTCAAAGCTTGACGGACCTTCTTCTCTTAGTAGCGGTTGCTAAAGGTACAATTGGACGAGGGCCGTTCTAGGGAGGAGTTTCGGGAACGGTCAATTGAAAAACAGCAAGGTTGAAATGAGGTAAGCTTTGCTAGCAGCACTCTGGGGCTCTGCTCCACACAAAGAACTGGAGTTATCTGCATAACCATCTTTCTATATTGTGGCGCTCTGCCCCATAGAAGAGAAGGGAGAAGTAACACTACCGGTTTAAGCTTAATATCACACAGCACAGAATAATTCAACTTTAAAAGAGCAGTAGAACCGTTTTTTCTTATGCCCAGGAAAATGTAATGTCAAAATTTAGGGTGCAAATAAAGACCTATGTACAATGCTTTTAAAAAGTATTCACCCCCCTTGGATGTTTTCCCCTTTCGTTGCTTTTATACATGAAATCATGGTCAATATAAGTTGCTTAAAAATATATATATAATTTGCACACAACTTAGAAAGTGAAAACAGATTTTTACAAAATATTGTCAATACATTAAAAATATGATCTAAAGTGATTGCATAAATATTCACCCCCTTCAGGTCAGTATTTAGGAGATGCACCTTTGGCTGCAATCACAGCACTGAGTCTGTGTGGATATGTCTCAATCAGGCTGGCACATCTGGACACTGCAATTTTTCTCAATTCTTCCTTGTAAAACAGCTCAAGCTCTGTCAGGTTGCTCGGGGAACGGGTGTGCATTCATGCTCCCTCTACCTTTACAAGCCTTCCAGGGCCTGCTGCTGAGAAGCATTCCCAGGGCATGCTGCCACCACCATGCTTCACGGTGGAGATGGTGTGTTTGTGGTGATGTGCAGTGTTGGTGTTCGCCAAACATGGCACCTAGTTTGATGGCCAAAAAGAGCTATTTTTTCCAATAGTGGCTTTCTCTTTGCCATACAGCTCCCTTACAGTTTTGACTGGTGAAGAACCCAGGCAACAGTTGTTGTATGTAGTCTCTCCCATCTGAGCCACTGAAGCTTTTAACTCCTTCAGAGTGGTCGTAGGTGTCTTGGTGGCCACCCTCACCAGTTTTCTGCTTGCCCGGTCCCTCAGTTTGTGAGGGAGGCCAGCTCAAGGCAGATTTAAACAAGTGCCATACTCTTTCCATTTTTAATGATGGATTTAACTGAACTCTGTGGGATGTCCAGTCAGTTGGAAATCTTTTTGTAGCCATCTCCTTACTCATACTTTTCAATTATCATTTCTCTGAGTTGCTTGGAGTGTTTTTTGTCTTCATGTTGCAATTGTAGTAGGAATACTGATGAATCAGACACTGGACCTGCCAGACACAGGTGTCCTTATACTACAATCACTTGACACACCAGGTGATCTCCATTTCACTAATTGTGACACTGCTGACATCAACTAGCTGGACCTCTGTTTAGTTAGGTCAGTCACTTTAACACTAGAAGCGCCATTTTGACCCAGTGAAGAGAAATGTATTGTATCTTCGCACTCAATCAAATTCCAGGACCCTGCTTGTTTCACTTTTCCTAGTTGTGTGTTTTATCACCCAGTATTTTAAAATGTTCAAAATCACACCGGGAAAAGGTTACATCTTATTTCACTCCTGCTTACTGTTAAAGGAGTCATTCACTGCAAACCGAGTTTACCTTGTCATAGTTGAATAACAACAGTTCGGTGGGTAAAATGGACATACAATGAACTTCAAAGTCCATTGACACAGTTTTTCCTATGCAAATCTCACAATTTGAAACTGCTGCTGTAAAACGGTTGGTTTGAAAAAAATCCGGGGGCTCCACTTTTTTTGGCTCTGGTTGTACCTTTGTCACGCCCCAAAATTTGCTGCGCGCTGCTCTGTACACTTCCCCGGAATTACAAAGAATAACGTTTTTTAAGGATATTAAAAATTGACTATGGTCGTAAATGCAATGTTCCAGGCTGTACAGGGAATGCTGACACTTTTTCTCAAGGAACCAAACACTCGACCGGCTGTGATATTTGTTCAATTACACATTTGCTATGTCCATATACTTAAAGTGTACTAAGTATACTTGAAGTTGTTCCACTTTAGCAGATCAAAGTACCCTTAATACACTTTACATTGTGTTTTAGTACAATTTAATTACAACTGAAATATATTTAGTACAAAATTAGTTCCAAAATAGCACATTTCAAATGAACTAATCATTCAATAGCTTGAAGTATAAGATGATTAATCAGTCTTCAAGTATACTCAAGTATGCTAACATTTAGTATACTTAACTCTTTTTTTTTTTACCTGGGTATGCCTATGTTTACCCTCAAGATCAAGATCCAATCAATATCCAAAATATTAGACTTTTAGATTTCTTGAATTTCTTTTGGATGTTTTCACAGTGGAGATGTTGTGTATTGTTTAGGGTCCTTGCCACTACGAGACAAATCAGCATTGCAAATTGAACATGTAGCTCTACTTGAATCGCCTTCCTTTGACTGAAAGTACTGCAAAACAACACTTTTTCTGCTCACAAGTTCAATTTTCACTTTCTCTCAGCTTACTGCATTGAATGGTCCACCTACGTAAACACCTTCCCATAATCAACGGCAGAGTCAATACATTGACCAGCGTAGCGCTCGTAGTGCAAGCGTAGGGTCAAAGAATGTCTAATATGGGGAGAACTGTCACTCTCGGGAAACTTCCAGGTTCTGAACTGGTTGCAGTTCTCCGGTTCACTCTGGTTCCATATGAGGGCGGTCACCAGTGAGTGCAGAATGAATGGAGGTCTATGGAGCTATACCCCTCAAAATCCACTTTTCTCAAGATAAAATCTTTTGTCTAGTAATTTGAATGCTGCATTTGAAAGGGGAGGCAAAAAAAAAAAAAAACACCCAGCAGTGTGTATTAAGTTGCTTTTTTGTTCTAAAAAGCCTTTTAAAATGTAAATGACGTCATACAATCAGCATTCATTAGCAAAATACTAGCATGTTAGCATGGGAGTCAGATGGCTGAGCGGTGAGGGAGTCGGGCTGGTAATCCAAAGGATCGATTCCCCGCGTTGTGTCCTTGGGAAAGGAACCTCACCCTACTTGGCTCGGGGGGAATGTCCCTGTCCCTGTACTTTACTGTAAGTCGCTCTGGATAAGAGCATCTGCTAAATGACTAAATGTAAATGTTATGGGCAACAAGAACTCACCCTGTAAGAAATAGAAATTAAATAAATTCTCGTTCATTCAACTTTCGACCTATAATCCATGTTGAACTTGTAAAATCTACAATCAAGTCTGAGATTTCTCAACAACAATCAGGCAAAAGAGATAATGTAGCTGTCGAGCTCCATAGACTCCCATTCATTTTGTACTCATGCCAGTGATTACCCCCAGTGGAACTCTGGTGGAACTAAAACAAAATTTGGTACAATTGGGCTAGGGAGTGGACAGGCTCTCCATAGACGGGCTCTGGTAGGGTTTGGTTCCCAAAAATTCTATGGTTCGGCAGAAACCGAACCCCGTCAAAAAGCCCAATATTTGGACGAATCTGTAGGGCTGTTTTGGCAGCCCCTTTGTCACTGGTCACCCAGACACTCGTCTGGAACAGTCGTTGATTTACATGAATGCTAAAATGACACTCACACCTTAATGACACACCTCTGGAGAGGTGATCTCAACAGTTGAAGAGGAAGGTGGACAGAGGAAGACTCTGAAATTATCATTAAAAGCTGTGTTCTTGTAAATATTGTTCTAAACAGCTTTTAATGTCATGTTTGATATGCTTTTGTTCCTTATTTTATGTATTACATTCTAGTAATAATTTTAATACTGTAACATGTACAAGGTTTACAGTTTGTGCCTGCAGCAGACCAACATGTGTTTAACATATTCCCTTGTCTTGCAAGGGCACCACTTGGTCTACTGCAGCCTTGATTAATGATCCAATTTGAATTTGTATGCATTAGACGACTTTTCAGTCATATGACCGGTGTCCCCATTTTAGTCAGATTTGGGTGTATATAGGAAGAAGTTTTACCAATCACCTCAAGTTCTGTTTACAATGCAGCTCCGGTGCGTTAGGCGCCTAGTCTTCATTGTGAATACCTTTGTTAACCATTGCTCTGAAGGTATGGTTTGTATTTGATGATATTTATTTATCATTGTATTGATTATCTTACTATTTAGATAATAAACTATTAATGTGTGCCTTTTGAAGTTACTTGAATCTCCTTGAAACGTATTTATCAAGCTACGGCGGTGAAAACTTTGATCTAGACTGGATGATGCGGCTAAAGGCCGATTTATACTTCTGCGTCTCCGTTAACGGACAGACGCACGGAGTCGGACAGAGTCGGATGGACTGGTTGAATTTATACTACTCCGACGGCTCTGCATGCTGAAAGCAATTCACAGCCAGAACAGTAGATGACGCTGCACTGCGATGCTAGCTAGGCTATCGAAAGGTCGGAGCAGATGAACAAATAAACCATTTCATCAATAAAATAAGCAAATTTTCAGCAACTACACTGCCCATTTCTCGTCACATTTTATTTCAGATGCTGATTTACATGTACAGTTTAGCTGAAATAAGAGTTGTAAAAACTTACAACAATGGCGTTCAAAGGATTCTGTTCTCTTGTTGGTCACGGCAACCCCGCCCCCACCCCTGACGCAAGCGGTTCTTACTACGGACCAATCCTAGCCAAGGGGTATCCGTAAAAAGACGCATGGACAGACGGACAGTCAGGAAAATGAGGAAGCGCACGCAGAGCTCTGCGAGGGCTCTGCGAGGACACGCAGAGAGCGTTTCTTGACGGAGAGGGCGTTCCCTGTGTGTGTAAAAACGCAGAAGTATAAATTGGCCTTAACCATTATAAACATAGACTTTTGGAGTAGGTTTTAACTTAAGGCCTCTGAGTCACTGACAGTGTTCTCCACACTCCAAAGGAATTTACCGGAGCCTCTGAGTGATCGATTACATATCCTACTAGGTCTACTATGGTTACATCCATATTATAGTAGAGATAAACGACTGATTAGTGAACACGGATACTTTAGGGTCGGTGCTCTGATCAAGCAGACGATTTTTTTTTACGTCTGAGTTTCGTGTCATTAACTGTTTAGAGCTCAAGGTTACAGGTAACGCGCTTGTGCACATGTCTAAAATTTGAGTCAGATATTAACGAGTCAATTATCTCCCTGAGAATCTAACCAAAAGTGAATTGTGGTTCCCAAGCCAGGGACAAACACCAAGCGTCTCTGGCCTTTCGATTCACCACCTACAAATCCAAAACCGAATCCTAGATTCGGTGCATCCCTATTCACGATAGTTAGGGTTAGGGTTGCTAAGCTGTAACGTTACCCACCTAAGTCAATCCCATTTGCTTCGACAACAGACGTGGAAACAACTAATGTTATAATTTCAAATTATATCTAGTAGTGATGTCAGTTTAACACTTTATTAACGGCGTTAACGAAAACCCATTTTTACGGTGTAAATTATTTTATCGCGCGATTAACGTTCTTTTTGGCCAAGCAAACGTTAGACTACAACTACTGACGTTATAAAAACTACAACACCACACTGGATCTAGCTAGACCGTAAACAAAATAACAGGCACGCTGCACACACTTGTTTGGGATTGCGAGCCGGCTAAAGAGTAGTAAGCTAACGCTACGTTTTGAGTGGATGGCGAGACGCCGAAATGGATGCCAACAAAATTCTGAATGGAAAATTTACTTTTAAAAAGTTGCCAAATGGTTCCATTGACAAGATCAAAGTGATCTTTGTGTTTTGTTGTTGTGAACTGAGCTATCATCGCAGCAGTCTGAAATACCACTTGATGGCCAAGCACACAGCTGATGCAAATTCTCCGCCCCCTCATCAAAGCCAGGCAATTGCAATGTTGTTTTCAATAAAATAAAAACATTTGCACTAAGCAATCTGATCCACTTTTCCATGTTGATAAGAGCATCAAAATGAAAAAAAAAAATTATGGGACAAAAATAAATCAATGGACATTTAGAATAGATAAAAATGTGCGATTAATCATGAGTTAACTATGACATTAATGCGATTAAATATTTTTATTGTTTTTACAGCACTAATATCTAGTCAATCTGTTGAAAACAGTGTTGTAGACACTAGATTTATTTGTACGTTTTTATTTCAAGTCTCCACCTTCAATGTTTCAGTACTTAGTGTTTAGTTTATGTATAGTTTACAAACTCCTCAAAAAAAAGTTCAGAAACGTTATTTCCCCTTTAATAATACCAATTGGTATTGTATTTTATATAATTAGAAAGCCTGATAAGTCACCTTTACAACGAGGTACAACTTGTAAGGATCGTGCATTTGTGGAATGAGCAACACAGCTAACCGTGTGGGTAGCAGCCCCCCAAAAATTGCCAAAATCCCCTGCAATATTCTTCTGTTGGTATTTTATTTACCACTGCTCTAACACGCTAAACTAAATGATGAGTCCTAATGTTACAGTAATACAATAGCTTACATAATACACATTCTCAACCAGTTTGATATTATTTCTGACATTATCCACTGTGTCTTGTCATTCCAAAAGTTGTTCAATTGAATAGGCTAGGCATCAACAGGCTAACATCAAGTAGGCCCTATAGCCTAGAATTTCCAAACAATTATGTCACTCTCATTTTTGCAATACTTGAACCGTGTTCTGACAATGAATGAAGAACATTACATGTTTTTCCAGTATAACTGGATCTAATTAGACCATTGAATGTTTATAATGTCCCTGTGTGTTTGTTTATACTTTTGACTGGGGGCAGCAATGCGATCTTGTCAGCCAACTATAAAATGTTGATATGTTGGGCTACTAGACCAGGGGCCTATTCCATAAAGGCCGCTCAAAAAAGCTAGACTTAAATTCCTAAACCAGACTTGAATAAGGTTAATTAATCAAGCGGGGCTTAAGCGGTTCCATAAAGGCCAATTTCAGCTCACGCAGTCCTACTAATTCAAGTCAGATTTACGTAGTCAAGCTAATTGCGCGTGCATCCTATTTTTTAACAGCCCGAGGTAAAACATGGATCATACAATCCACAAGGGCAATTGTCTCATTGCATATTAAACACATCAGTTTTGTGCTCCCCACCGGCAACACAAATGCGTACTTGTCAGTCCATTCTGTCTGAAATTTGTGATTTTCGGGATCAACTTTTCACTGGGTTTTGTCACGCCATGATTTTTGCTAAGGAAGAAACAGGTAGGCTAGCTACCGTTAACAAATCGATTAGCCTATGTTGTTGCGAATGACACACACAACCTGCGTTACCCACAGAGGTTGCGGCCAACGTTGAGTGAGTTGTCATGGTGATTACAGTTATTATAGCTCCTGATTGGACACGGAAGATATAAAGCACATCTAGTAGGAAAAAAATATAGGCTATAGCACAGAAGCACGCACCAATGAATTGCGTCTAGGTATTGTGGTCCAGATCCGGACCGGAGTCTGTTTATTGAGTACCCACCGCAGACAGTAAATGATACGAAGCAAGAAGAAACACTAGTGGTTCAAGCTTGCGCACATAGGCTACTGGTGATTTGCTTATTTCCTATTTACTTGTTTGGTGGAGGTAATCCAGACTTACTGTTGGTGCAATTATAATCAGACCCCCCCCCCCCCCCCCCCTTAAAAAAAACTCTTCGGATCTGCACGATTCACGCAAGTCACCCAAACTGACGTGAAAAAAGCAGGAGGTGCCGAAAAGCGCGCCGTTTTCATGCATGTTTACAAGACCAAAAAGATTGATGCATTCAACTTTATAATACAACTAAATGTATTCCAGGGGTGCATGTCCCCAGAACCACTAGAGGGTCTGAGATTCACCCCCCATAGTCTCACAAAATCTTGTGGGAAACACTGTTGTACAGTTTATCAACGTGAGTTTTTCACTCATATGGACCAGTTTATTAAATGCAATATCATTTTGATCATAGTTCTCAGACTTACCTGTGAGATGCTTTCTTCGGTGGTGCAAGCATGTACTCTTCAGGAAACCACCGTCTTTAAGCACAGAAACACATTGTTATCCTACACAGAACTCTCTGCTGCTATAGATTAGGGTTCACTGAAAAAATTTAAAGTTTGCAACTGTCAGTAAAAACATTGACCAACAGAGCCACTGATACTGACAAATTCATTAACGACATAACCTTAATGATAATCAATGATCATGGCAGATATATGGTGAAAGTCGTGAACATGATCAAAAATGCTTAAAAGCGAATTATATTATTTTTGCATGCACAGACATTCGCCGCGTTAAGAGCTTCTTAACAAATCTGGGAAACACGGCCATAAACTGCAACTCACACAAGTCCTTGGGCACAAATTCAACAACTTGAATGTTGTGCAGGCAGCTGCGAGCAAGAAACAAAGTAAAAAGTCGAGAGTCTCTGTCTGGCGAACACTGGCAAGTTCTTACGTCACTTTACGTCACTGCACGCTTGATAAAGTCTACATGACTTGGCAATTTACATTTAGTAAACGCTCTTATCCAGAGCGACTTACAGTAAGTACAGGGACATTCTTATGGAACTAGAAAGCTGACAAAAGTATCTGAATTTGAATATGAAAGATCTGAAATATTTGTGTCGAATTTTATAAAACTGAAATATTTTGCTGTTGAATATATAATATCTGAATTATTTGTATGCCGAATTTAATAAAACTGAATTATTGTGATCCAAAAATACAAATTTATGAAATTCAGATTGCAGTAATTCAAATTCTTGAAATTCAGATTGCTGAAATTTGTCGTCGTCGTCGTCATCTGCTGCTTGTCCGGGGATCGGGTCGCGGGGGCAACGACCTAAGCAGGGAGGCCCAGGCTTCCCTCTCCCCGGCCACTTCCACCACCTCTTCCTGGGGGACCCCGAGGCGTTCCCAGGCCAGCCGAGTGACATAGTCCCTCCAGCGTGTCCTGGGTCTTCCCCGGGGCCTCTTCCCAGTGCTGAAATTCAGATTCTTGAAATTCAGATTGCTGAAATTCAAATTGCTGAAATTCAAATTGCGGAAATTCAGATTATGGAAATTCAGATTTTGTCTGAACTAGGCCAAAGGTGAAACAGCTTGCTTTCACAGGAAAAAGTAGACGATTTCAGAACGACCGAACTTTACCTCAGAACAAACTGAGTTGCTAGTTGGAGGAATACCCAGATCACACATAAGTATCTGGGATAGCACACATACGTCCCAATGTGTAGAAGATACGTTGGCAAGATCTAGTATGGAGATCGTTGGCATTTGATCAAAACTGACTTCCAGACGACGTGTGGACAATGAATCCAATCACACCCGGCCACACTACAGATATATCCTGTTAACCATAGATAACTCCTTATATCTATGCTGTTAAATACTATGTCCGATCTCTCAGACAGCAAATATTTCACTATCCATAACCGATCTGAAATATCACTTAGGAAATGAACATAGCCTATAGGCTGAACATTGACTTTGATAGGAATAAGGAGACAATAAAAAATATGCTTGAGCTTGACCATCCAAAATTGGCTATTAGTAATACAGTAGCTAGCTAGCGTGACTTGATTCAACCTGGATTTTCTGTGTGGGTATTATAATTGAGACACAATTGAAGTTCATGATTTTATATCAGGCTGGATGTTGATGCCATCGAGCTCTTAAAAGAACTCCAACACAGAAAAGAGAACAACGGAACATAAATTCATAAAATATAGACTATAGCTTTGCCAGTTGTTCCGCGTCTTCCATCCGTCTCCGCCGCCCTCTGACTCGACTCACTTGGTAACAGTAACTGCCGATTTTGGCAGAGGAGAAGACACAAGTTTTTACAAGTTTCATAAGCACTTGCTCCATACTCTTCCTCCAACAAGCAACTCTTAGCTTCTGTTCTGGGGTAAAATTCGGTCAGAGAATGTCTACATTCCGCAATCTGAATTTCAGCAATCTGAATTTCAAGAATCTGAATTTCAGCAATCTGAATTTCAAGAATCTGAATTTCAAGAATCTGAATTTCAAGAATCTGAATTTCAAGAATCTGAATTTTAGAAATTTTTATTTTTGGATCAAAATAATTCCGTTTTATTAAATTTGGCATACAAATAATTCAGATATTATATATTCAACAGCAAAATATTTCAGTTTTATGAAATTCGACACGCAAATATTTCAGATGTTTCATATTCAAATTCAGATACTTTTGTCAGCTTTCTAGCTCCATACATTCTCCCCATGGCAAGTAGGGTGAAGTGCCTTGCCCAAGGACACATCATTTTTCACGGCCAGGAATCGAACCAGAAACGTTCTGATTAATAGCCCAATTCCATAACTGCTCAGCCATCTGACCCCTAATTTGGGGACGGAAAACAAGGGAGGCACTATCCCTCTTTCACTTTCCGTCACTTTCAACGTGATCACACCCACAGGGACCTTGATTGACAACTTCTGTTACAAGGAGCCCATGACAACTATTATTGTATCGAATAAGTGGTAAGAAAGAATAACCAGTCTGGTATTGAGACTTTATACAGTGGGAAATAAACACACACAAACACACCTGCAGAGCTCCTTGATGGTGCTCACGTCAATTATTCTGTAGTGTAGATGGTGCATGAACTGCGGCATGTATTTATCCAAGAACTTCTTGTCAGCATGCACAGAGTTGCCTATGTGGAGAGAGAAACATCAAAACTGTTCATAGCTAATAGAAAGTTTCTGCAAAATGAATGCATTTTTATAATAATGATGTTTAAATTCTGACAACCACCAAGTGTCTTTTTTGTTTTGCTTTTAAATTCATTGTTGAGAACAAACAGAACGAAAGAACACTGGAGGAGAAAAGAGAAATAAGGTGCTATAAGACTATTTACCAGCAAGGGGACAATGGCCAGGGGGGGTGTGTTGTCTGATGAAGGAGAGGAACTCGTACTCTGCCTGCTGCAGGGAGACCTTACTGTCCCTGACAGCCTGTGTAAGCCCTGACTGGGGGAGACAGAAACACACTGCAATAACTGCAACACATAGCTAGGTCAAATTCCATGAGAGTCATAAAGACATGCTATCTCTTCTGAATACACTCCAGCTCTGCAGAAGCCTGTTAATGACCATTCATTTGAATCAGGTGTGTTGGAGCAGGGAAACATCTAAAACATGCAGGACAGGGGGTCCCGAGGACCAGGGTTGGGAACCACTGATTTAGAGGACCACAGTTTTTCCTGCATTATGAGGCAGTCACCTTCGTCAAATTCTGTGCCGCCTCCAGCTCTTGACAAAACTCTGACAGGTGTCTTCATTTCCTATCAAGTGGCGCTATCAGTGAATTTCTGTTGTTTATAACTGCAATTGCGGCACAACGCCGATGTGGTGGAACTGTATCGTGCACAGGGAAAAGCACTTCGAAAACAGCCAGAATGTTTCAGGCGGCGCCCTGATATTTCATAGTAGTCCATACAGGTGAATATTGAGTCTTTTGGATCCAAGCCAGTCCGATTTCATAAAAACGTTTCTGTTATATCCCATCAGTGTAGTGTATTTAGCTTTACTTTGTTTAAAAAGGTTAGATAGCTAGCAGCATTAAATGAAAAACATTAGTCCACTGATTTAAAGACACCAACTAGTTTCATTAACATCTTCTGATGATCAATATTTCTGCACTCAAGATTGTAGTGCATGATTGAGAACACTCACAATTAATGAACAGTATGTATCAGAATACTAGTTTCTTAAGGCATGAATGTTTCAAAAAAGAAAAGGTTAAGACACTTGTGCACAACAGATAGACCTACTTTTTATAGAGATACTTGATGCTGTAGCAGAGAGTCCACAGACAAAGCATGGTACCATCCACACCTTCCCCTACCCCCGACGAGGAAAGGGTCTGTCCCCCTTTGTCCTTTGACCCAGCATGGGGTCAGGAACAGAGACCATGGTCTCACATTGTCAGAACAAAGGGAATTACTTGAAGGAACTTTCTTGTGTGGACTTACAAACATTTTCTAAAGAACTACATGGCTCATGGACACTAATTCAAGGACAGTAGTCGATGTGTTATAATGTGTTTGTCTCATTTACCTAGAACGTTGTTAATTGATGTTTGATTATAACTTCCCTTCAGGTATAGTTAAATCAGTCAATCTTGGTATCAAAATAATTGTATCATACTAACAAAACCAGTTATGAACGTTGTATTGTTATATTCTGAAGTTTGAGCATTCCATGGACATTTGAGATAATGGAACTCAAAACTATCAGCCACTTCACACCTCTGGGTAGGTCCCAGGACAACTCCCAGGTGGAAGTAACTGACCAATGAGAGAGGTCACCTTCACAGGGATGACCCCCCTTGGTTCTTTGGGGTATTTAACCCCCAAACCTAAAATCACCCCCGCTCGTTCGTAGGATCAACTGGAGGTGCACACTCTAGTCTATTTCCTCATAACCTGCACATTCACTTTGCGCTCGGAACTTTGACGAGAGATTCCGGTTTTATTCGTTGGACATAACAAACCTTTGACTCCGTTCTTCAAACCGACAAAAGTAACTGCGATTTACAATATTTCTTGTGACATATTGGCATGTTGTGTTTGAATTGTTGATGTTTGATTGTATTTTACAAATGATTTAACTTAATCATCGTTAGGTCAGTTTCCATTGATCGTCCATTGTTACTATAGAAGCCTCTTCCTCTCTACCTCTTCCTCAACTTCTCCCTCTCCCCCTTCACACGCGCTCTACGCAACCATTGTGTAGTGCGCGCACATTAGAATCTAGGCCTACTGTACTGCTTTAGCCCAACTAACCCATAACTTACCTGGTATGTGTTCACTATAATTACTATCTCTTAAATAAATCATTGTGTATAATACTTGCTCATCTCTCACGTTATATGATCGGCTCTACTTTCATAGAATTCACTACTTAAGATTAGACTGATTATTACGAGTGCTATTTTATTAAACAAGGTTTCCTCTGTCCCTTCCACGAATCAGAGGTGGTGCCCCAAGAACTACTATACTTTATTATAAACTAAGTATTGCTAATCTTAACCGTGCAAACCACACTACAATGCAATGTGGCCATCGATAGACCAGACCTGAGAGAGGAGGCCTTGGACTACAAGGGTTACAAGAGTTCAGGAAGAAGTTTTACAAAAACGAAAAATTGTGTTCATTAAAAGATTTTATAAAAACGAAAAATAGGAGGCAAAAAATTTCCGACTCTGGTTGTGACCTGTGTAGGTGAAAACAATGGGTTTTAAAACCAGATAGTGATCCAATGGGCCACCAGCGGATTCTAGCTTAAGTTGTCTAAATCATATAAACCAAAATAATATTTTAGACTGCTACACATGCAATATATTGTTGTAAAGTTACGATTCTTATGGTTCTATATAAACCAGTTTGATATAAACCATTTTCACAATGAACGTCTTTGTCCACCCATGAGCATGTCAGCAATGTGAAAGAAAAAATAGACTTATCTATTACGGCTCAGAGTTGTCCAGTTATGCAAAACATCTCAACAAAAATGGTCTGGTTACATTCCCAAAGGTCCAAACTATCTAAGCATGTAAAGTATTTCGTCCAAAACAATGTATCACTTCCATCAATAGCCATGATCTCTTGTTGCATCATTTTACATTTGCCGACTGAAGCATCCTTTCACTCACATTCATTTGGTCATAGCTCTGGTTCTGGTTTGAATATTTACGAAAGCTTGTCAAAATGGCCACTGCACTCTGACCTTTCGATTGACACCTTATTTGACCCGATAGGAGCTTCCTGCCCTGTCTGTCCATAGAAAATCCTTCTAAAGCCCCCCACACACACACACTTTCAGGGCTCTCAAGTTTTGAAGACGGCCAAGAGTGACATTCACTGATGCTAGTTATCTGGGAAACATTTTTCAACAGCAGTCAAGTTGTCATTGTTTGTGTGAAACAAGTTGTGAATTTGTTGTAACATTAAAACAGGAGATCATGACTGTGCTCAAAGTGATGCTCGAGCTTCAGCGGTTTGCTTTGTAGGTGAACAAAACTTTCGGAAGACGTAGCAGAATCACGAAAAATGACAGGATATGCTTTTTTCCCCATTGGTTGTTGCATTAAATCTTACCCAGATACAATGGTGCTATTTTCCGATTGGCTATTGTATAGACCCTTTTTTTTGTTGATTGTCTGAAAAGTGGCAGGCTCGACTAAGAACTCAAGGGGAGACGCGCTTGACTGCCGGTTCTATAGTGCGAGTGGGGCTGCCAGAAGACTTTTGGTTGGGTGCTGCGGCATATTAAATTTATTATTTAAAAAAATTCTGCGTGAGAAATACAATGTGTCGCGGGAGGGCGTGACTAAAGACCGAAATGAGTGACTGTCACTCTCAATGCGTGACACTTGAGCCCTGCACTTTCTTTGCTAACAACTCCAACTGGCTTCAGCTGGCTCTCAAATGAGCTTGTTAGCCTTATAGCCAATGCAATTCTGGAAACACCAATAGCCAACAATAATGGGTATCTTTGGAGTTTTCAAAATAAACGTCAAGGCGCAAAATGGCTGACAGAAGCAAAGTTCTTTCTGCATCAATCCAGGTGAATCAGATAAAGTACTCCAATGTGTTCATGCTTCAGTTTTTGTGTTTCAGCCTTTCATTAGAGATAACAATTATGAAAAATAATACCTTTTTATCCAAAGTATTTTACCTTGGTTACCAAGGGTCCTTTTGGAGTCTCCACAAGGCCCTTTTTAGAAAAATGTGTCAAATATGAATATATATTGTGGTATTATATTTGACTTGAATTAGGTAAGGCTTCATGCTATGGACCAATTTTGTCTGCCAGCTAATATCTAACACCTCTAGGCCTCTTCAGGCATGGGTTTTCAAAACAAAATCCAGGCAGAAATAAAAACTTTCAATTTCATTGTTCAAGCTTCTATTACTCAACACCAGTAGGACTTACAGGGGTCCTGACAATAGGGGAAATACCTTCGGAGTGTCACCTTTCAAAAGAGACCACAATCATGCATGTATTCTAAATGGTTCAAGAACAGCTTTCAATTTACTTTGGGTATGTTTTTTTTTTTTATGCTTTAACGTGATAATTGTCATTTTCTTTCATCATTAATATTAGAACAAATAATTGCTACTTGTAAAAAGTGTTCGCTTGAGCTAGTTGAAGGCATGCACACACAAGGTTTCTGCAGGTTTCAGTAAGTCAAATTTAAGACTCTTCATAACTTATATGGACATAATTTCGAGGCGCAGCCAGGGCGTTGAGGGGGTCCGGTTTGGTGACCTCAGGATCGGGTCGCTGCTTTTAGCGGATGATGTGGTCCTGATGGCTTCATCGGGCCGTGACAGGAGTGGTTCGCAACCGAATGCGAAGCGGCTGGGATGGGAATCAGCACCTCCAAATCTGAGGCCATGGTTATCAACTGGAAAAGTGTGGAGTGCAATCTCCAGGTCGGGGAGGAGATCTTGACCCAAGCGGAGGAGTTCAAGTATCTTGGGGTATTGTTCATAAGTGAGGGAAGAATGGAGCCGAGATTGACAGGCGGATCGTTGCGGCGTCTGCAGTGATGCTGGATCTGCATCGGTCCGTCGTGGTAAAGAAGGAGCTGAGTCGAATGGCGAAGCTTTCTATTTACTTGTCGATTTACGTTCCTACCCTCACCTATGGTCACGAACTGTGGGTAGCGGCCGAAATGAGCTTTCTCCGCAGGGTGTCCGGGCTCTCCCTTAGAGATGGGGTTAGAAGCTCGGTCATCCGGGAGGGGCTCAGAGTAGAACCGCTGCTCCTCCGCGTCGAGAAGGGCCAGTTGAGGTGGCTCGGGCATCTGATAAGGATGGCTCCTGGACGCCTCCCTGCTGAGGTGTTCTGGGCACGTAACACTGGGAAAAGGCCACGGGGAAGACCCAGGACACGCTGGAGGGACTATGTCTCTCGGCTGGCCTGGGAACGCCTCGGGGTCCCCCAGGAAGAGCTGGTGGAAGTGGCCGGGGAGAGGGAAGTCTGGGCCTCCCTGCTTCGGTTTCTGCCCCCGTGACCCGACCCCCGGAAAAGTGGCAGATGATGGTCGGATGGAATTTAAGACCTTCTTAAGACTTTTTAAGACCATAAAGATCGAAATTTAAGACCTACACGACGCATTACCAAAATTCAATTCAAAGAATAATTTTATTTAAATGAATTCAGTCATTGAAAAAGCATGAATTTTACACAGGTTATTCACATTAGTAACCTTCCACACCCAACAATGTGCCAAATCCCCAAAACATGACCCCGAAAATGAAAATAGGGTAAAACAAACTTGCCCTCAAATAGAGAGAGAAAGTGTGTGAGTCAGTGTGTGACTCCAGCGCCTTCACACCCAATTGAATATTTTTTGGCAAAGTTTGCAGCGAGCCTCGTACCTGTAACCAACAGCGGAAATTGCTGTGATCTAGCCATGTCTTGTTGAAAGTACACTTTCCCATTTTCCACACATAGCCGAAATTTAACAAACTGAAGAGACGCAGATGTATTTTGTACTACAACACACAAACCAACGTTCTGAGGGCAGCGTTTTGATGGTTTTGTAGCAACGACTCTAGAGCTCCGTTCTATAGGCTATGACTCAATAATATTTTGCTACTTTATTATATTAACATACTGCAGCCAGTGTTTCTGGAAATGAACGAGGGTAAAACTTTTTTTAGACCTGACAAGATTAAATTTAAGACCTCGAATGAAAATCTAGCAGTTTTTTAGACATTTTAAGGCCTTTTAAATTCAGAATTTAAGACTTTATATGACTTTTTAAGACCCCGCGGAAACCCTGCATACGTGATCAGGATGTTACAACCTCCGCCTCATTTAGAGCGAGGAAAAACCCTGGGTCCACATTGTCTGGGAGTATACTTTGCCAATGTTAGATGTTACTGGCTTCAGAAAAAAAAGAAGTGTATCTTGAGAACTGACTGTGCAGGATGCAGTTTTTCCTTACCTGCCCATGGTGCTCTTTACACCAATCTGACATTCTGTCCAGCAGCTCACTTGATTGGTTGATTATTAAATTAGGACCCTGTCATAACAAGAGCAACATTATTATGCATCCTTATATCTGTGAAAACTGTAACCAACCTAATGGCAATTATGCAGCTGTTTTACCTCAGCCAAAATGTTCAAATCTGAGTCAGTAATGATGCATGCCATCTCAATAATCTGGTCCCTCTCAATGTCAAGACCTGTCATCTGTAATTGGGTGAGAGACATGGGATTAGAATCCAATCCCATTCCAAAAAATATTTTACAAGCATAGGATGTAAGAATACCAGTGCACACTTATATTCTTCGTGAAACCACAGCCATTTAACACATTTTTAAATAAGTTGTGTTGGACAGTTTGCCACAATGGTTTTGGAGTTTGTATTTGATCAACAGAAAACACTGTCGTTGAGGACTGATTAATCAATAGTATACTTCCAACAGGAACAGGACCGCAAATGCTAACGGAATTCCACACTGAAATTCGAGTGCATCATTCCCATTTCCACGGTTTTTAGTGTTCTCCACCGTTCTTAGTCAAAGCAACAAGAGTGACACGGACGGGAATTTCAGAAAGGAAACTGATTTTATGGGCTGTCAAACTGTTAGCTCTAGTTAGCTATAGGCTATATGCTAAGTTAGCAAGGTGAACTGTTTCAGTGTGACAAGTGGCTGCAGCTAGTTTCCAAACTAATGATTACAATTTACCTCTAAATCCACCCAGACCATTCTTTGAGACATCCCGACGTCAGATTTTGAAGACGACATTCCCTTGCTAATTGTGGACATACAGTAACTGGATCTCGTTTGTTTCCAAGTCAGACCTACTCTCCGAACGGTGGTATTTGTGCAATACCGCGCACTATTTCTTTGCGAATGTGTTGTTCTCCAAAGTAAAAAAATACTAACTTGAATGCTGATGGGTTTAGTTGAAGAGAAGTTCACAACACTAAACATACGTTCCAAACAACCAACCGTGCACAGGGTCGGTAACAGTGTCCGCATAAGCATGCTGACTCACATGTCCCCATGCGATTAAACTGTCGTAAAAGATTCCATCCCAGCTAACCCTACGTTCACACTACAGCGACCAGAGGCAGCGACATAGACATAACAGAGCCTGTTTAAAGGGGCAATTTACTGTTTTTTGGGGGTATTTCACACTGTTCATTAAGGTCTCCAAATAGGGTATGTAACATTGGTTGGGTTGAAAATGGCCCGGGTGCTGTTCTATGCCCTCTGACAGATCCTCTGAAATGTTCAAGGGAAATAACACTAACTTTTCTCCTTTTATGGTATGCTCATTAATATTTAGATGAGCTGCGCGCTGATTGGTTGGTTATCAACGAGTGAAGCTGGGAGGAAAAACGCAACACGGCCAACAGCAGCCCTCGCTGAAACACCGAAGGTGGAGACTTGAAATAAAAACGCTCAAATAAATCTATTGTGTCTACACAACACTGTTTTCAACAGATTGACTATATATCATTTGAAATGATAACATTACTTGTTTCCACTTCTGTTGTTGAAGCAAACTGGATTGACTTGGGTGGGTAGAACGTTAGGCTACAGCTTAGCAACCAAACCATATCTTGATTCTACTCGGCTTCAGTTAGCTAGCTAGGCTAGCTCTAGATATCTTGCTGTAAAATAACATGACAAAGATCTGGACAAACATGCATCGTGAATTGTAGATTTTCATTACACAGGTTATTTATTTGAATGAAACACAGTCAGGAACATAAATCAACGTTAGCCCCATTGCCAATAAACTAGGCTAAATCATCATACATTCTACCTATGCTCTTGCGTTAACTAGCAAGCTAAACTTGTTTACATGCCTAGTCTAGGTGTTACTAGTAACAGTTACTAGCAATTCTAACGTATCCTGTATCTAGAACCTGCCTTTCTCCAGTTCTTTCAAATAGATTATCTAGACAGGCGTTAGCAATAAGCCAGACTGTTGTTCGTTTTCTGGCTATTTTTTCGGAAGCTTCCCTTCTAATGCCGACTACAGCTAGTCTAGCTAGAGTCATTTGATGTGTGTAGAAACGTATCTAGCATTCTACCTGGTATGCTATATACAGGAAACGTAAGCATTGCTAATAACTGTTAGCACAACATCATACTGTCCTTATAGCTTGCGGTTCCAATGAGCATATGGTCGGAACAGCACCTCTTTCCAGGTTCAGCTTCCTAGCAAATCCTGCTTGAAATTGTCTAAGGTTGTCAAAACTGTCTTGGGTGAAATGTTCAGAGCAAATGAATGATTGAGTGTCAAACTTAGCCAGGATCTTCTCATAGATCTCATTGGCTCCTTGGGAAGACTGTGAGTGTTAACCTTCCCTGTACAGCCTGAAACACAGCATTTACGACCGTGGTCCATTTTCAATATCCTTGTTATAATTCAAAACGTTCTTCTTTGTAATTCCTTATAAGTAGCCTACACAGAGCAGCGCGCAGCTAAACTAGTATCGGAGATAGACGCTACCTCGGGCTGGTCTGGATGTAAATTCTGGGGCGTGACAAAGATACAGACCAGAGCCAATAAGAGGGCGATCACCGGTCCTACGTAGGACCGGTAGCTTTGTTGAAAAGCTAGCGTTTTACAGCAAAAAAAAATATTTTTGAGATTTGAATAGGAAAGAGGTGTCAATGGACTTTGATATTCACGGTATGTTCATTTTACCCACCAAACTGTCGTTATTCAACTATGACAAGGTAAAATCGGTTTTGCAGTCAATTGCCCCTTTAAGTTATACTTAAACAAGGGACACAGGGATAAAAAACATTGACTAGATCTATGCTGTACACCAATTCATGCTGTGTAATGCCCTCGTCCAATTATCTCCATCTATGGTGTCACCATCTCATTATTACTTGCAGACCAAGCTGATGTGATGGTGTTTGAGCGACCTCAGACCTTCAAGGATGCCCAAACACAGTGGATGGATCCAGCTGTGGAGGACCATACCTACTCTAAAGGATCCATCGTTAACATGCCCATCACACCTGCCCCTGAGATCTCACTGTCTATTGCAGAGGTTACACTGAAAGGTGATAAGGACTGTCTGCTTTTCACAGGAATACTAGTGTTCAACACTCTTGTCTCCTGTCTACAAGGTTTTGCGCCCCATCCATCAACAATACCAGTTCAAGACCAAGTTTTGTTGACACTTATGAAGCTCAGACAGAACTTTGTTCTGGCTGACTTAGCGAGGCGCTTTAAAATATCAGTCAGTCGGGTCAGTAAAATAGTTACGCATTGGATAGATGTCCTTGCTGAGCACACCAAGGACCTCATTCCATGGCTGCCCCGTGACACAATAAAATCAACAATGCCACAGGTTTTTCAGCAACATTTCCCTGATGTAACTTGTATCATTGACTGCACAGAGAGTGTTCTGCAAAAAGCTCCAAACTTAGACTCACGCTCAGTCTTACAGCCATTACTATGCAAGTAACACTGTGAAGTACCTTGTTGCCATTCCCCCATCAGGGATGGTGATGTTTATTTCAGAGGCTTTTGGTGGAAAGCGTAGTGACAGGTATATTACACAGAACTCAGGGTTTCTTGATTGTTTACGTCCTGGTGATTTGGGACCGTGGGTTCACAATTAGAGATCTTGTTGAGGAGAGAAGGGCAAGGCAAGACATACCTGCGTTTACACGCAAACAAAGCCAACTACATTTACATTTTAGTCATTTAGCAGACGCTCTTATCCAGAGCGACACAGTATGTACAGGGACATTCCCCCTGAGGCCAGTAGGGTGAAGTGCCTTGCCCTTCAGGACACAACGTCATTTTGGCACAGCCAGGAATCGATCTCACAATCTTCAGATTACTAGCCCGATTCCCTCACCGTTCAGCCACCTGACTCCCCCTAACTAACTAATGAAAAAGTTAGTTAGTTACTCAGATGAGACGGATGGCAAATGTACGCATTCATGTGAAACGGGCTATAAAGCGTCTCAAAGTGTACAAGATCCTGTCCCAAACTGTGCCAATAAGCTTAGTTCCTAAAATCGATAAGATACTTCAGATTTGTGCAACTCTTAGAAATCTGAGAGGAGAGCTTATCTCCAGCAAGTAATGTCTTAAGTAATGATTTAGTAAGTAATCTTACACAATCTAATCTGTAATGTTTACATAATCTTACACATCTTGTATATTTCTGAATATATATATTTATTCCTGTTTTTGAATTGTAAAATATACTACAAATGTATTTGAACCATTGTTTTTTGCATCTCACAGAGTGAGACTTGCATTGCCAACTGATATGTGGGTTAATTACAAAACAGTGGGCAGAGATGTAGTTTCTTTCCTCCAAAATCATCAGCCAACCTGGGAAGCATATGTAGAAAATAAAATGTTTCCAGTTGCTCTACTTGTTTGTCAGTGTAATCTTTGTTAAATGGAATGTCCCATTCTAAATGTTCCTTTGGTGTCCAGACAACCAGTTTGCAGCTCTGTAGACCTAGGCACATCATAGCCACTTGTGTCTGAAAGAATATAACATACTGTACATATAATTGGCACCAAATTATGAATATAAACTCAAATTATCTCTTATCTCAGCTAGTATATCTTGCCCTTGAAAACAATCCAGCTTACCTGAAGGTAGTATCCAGCTCTTCCATTTGGACAAATGAGGTACTTTCCATCCTCCAAGATTTTTATGTCACCGTTTGGCTGGGTGAGAAGTTCTTCAAGAGACATCTGACTCTTGAAGGGGCACTTGATCTCGAGAAGTTTTGTCCCATCAAGGATCCCATCAGGACTGGCTGCCAACCAGGGGTGGTCAGGATGCACCACAAGGCCTCTGTTGTGCACAGCATGCCCTCTGCTCTCAAGGAGTGTGATGACCCTCACTTATTTTCAGACCCATATTTTGTGGCTGCGTTCCCAGTGAAGGTGGGGTACACGTGCTCATTGAGGAATCTTTGGGGGTTTGTGGTGTGTCGTTTAGATGCAGTCTCCTCGCATCAAGCCACACCTGTGACCTACTCTGGGTCTTTGTTTCTATTTCCAATGTAGATATATGATTGGGGGATAAAGCAATGTAGGATTGGTAAAAGACTGAACACTTCCTACATGTAAGACGTGTACTATGGTCAGTGTGATTCTCAATCAGTACCGCCGCTAGCCGCCGCTTTCTTAGCATGGTTTTCCAAATTAATTATAAACATTTAAAACTGAAAGCATACAGCCAAGGAGCTCTCCACCTTTATTACTCATTTAAAAACTATTTGATCAATCGAATATTAAAGCATCATAGAATGTACAGTAAAGTAACATCTAGCTGGCGTCAGTTATTTCAAATGCATAGATAATGTTTAAAGGGGCATAACCTGCATAACCGATTTTACCTTGTCATAGTTGAATAACGACAGTTCGGTGGGTAAAATGAACATACCGTGAATATCAAAGTCCATTGACATCTCTTTCCTATTCAAATCTCAAAAAGATAAAAATTGTCTGTAAAAAGCTAGCTTTTAAACAATGCTACCGGTCCTACGTAGGCCCGGTGATCGCCCTCTTTATTGGCTCTGGTCTGTATCTTTGTCATGCCCCAGAATTTACATCCAGACCAGCCCACGGTAGCGTCTATCTCCGATACTAGTTTAGCTGCACGCTGCTTTGTGTAGGCTACTTATAAGGAATTACAAAGAAGAACGTTTTGAATTATAACAAGGATATTGAAAATGGACCACGGTCGTAAATGCTGTGTTCCAGGCTGTACAGGGAAGGTTAACACTCACAGTCTTCCCAAGGAGCCAAACATTCAACAGGCATGGCTGCTGTTGTCTATGAGAAGATCCTGGCTAAGTTTGACACTCAATTATTCATTTGCTCTGAACATTTCACCCAAGACAGTTTTGACAACCTTAGACAATTTCAAGCAGGATTTGCTAGGAAGCTGAACCTGGAAAGAGGTGCTGTTCCGACCGTATGCTCATTGCAACCGCCTATAAGGACAGTATGATGTTGTGCTAACAGTTATTAGCAATGCTAACGTTTCCTGTATAATATAGCATACCAGGTAGAATGCTAAATACGTTTCTACACACATCAAATGACTCTAGCTAGACTAGCTGTAGTCGGCATTAGAAGGGAAGCTTCCGAAAAAATAGCCAGAAAACGGAGAGCAGTCTGGCTTATTGCTAACGCATGTCTAGATAATCTATTTGAAAGAACTGGAGAAAGGCAGGTGCTTGATACAGGATACGGTAGCATTGCTAGTAACTGTTACTAGTAACACCTAGACTGTAGGCATGTAAACAAGTTTAGCTTGCTAGTTAACGCAAGAGCATAGGTAGAATGTGTGATGATTTAGCCTAGTTTATTGGCAATGGGGCTAACGTTGATTTATGTTCCTGACTGTGTTTCATTCAAATAAATAACCTGTGTAATGAAAATCTACAATTCACGATGCATGTTTGTCCAGATCTTTGTCATGTTATTTTACAGCAAGATATCTAGAGCTAGCCTAGCTAGCTAACTGAAGCCGAGTAGAATCTGGATATGGTTTGGTTGCTAAGCTGTAGCCTAACGTTCTACCCACCCAAGTCAATCCAGTTTGCTTCAACAACAGAAGTGGAAACAAGTAATGTTATCATTTCAAATGATATATAGTCAATCTGTTGAAAACAGTGTTGTGTAGACACAATAGATTTATTTGCACGTTTTTATTTCAAGTCTCCAACTTCGGTGTTTCAGCGAGTGCTGCTGTTGGCCGTGTTGCGTTTTTGCTCCCCAGCTTCACTCGTTGAAAACCAACCAATCAGCGCGCAGCTCATCTAAATATTAATGAGCATACCATAAAAGGAGAAAAGCTAGTGTTTTTTCCCGGGAACATTTCAGAGGATCTGTCAGTGGGCATAGAACAGCACCCGGGCCATTTTCAACCCAACCAATGTCACATACCCTATTTGGAAAACTTAAGGAACAGTGTGAAATACCCCCCCAAAACAGTCAATTGCCCCTTTAAGACATGTTTAAGCGAAGAAAATCAAGGATGCCTTTAATACCATGAGTATACTGAATGCTAATGTTGCATGAAAAAATCTTGCGTCAATACCAAATTTAGGCGTTAAACCTACCTGTTTGCGACTTGACAGTCAACGATCATCCTGACGACTCTTCGGCACTTCTTCTCTCTTCTGTGGCTGCTTACCCAGTCCTGTACGATACATATCTGTATTCGTACAGAGATGTTAATACAAAAAAACGATGCATGGCGCAAGGTTTGCCGAAGTTGTGGGTGCTTGTACTTTCAAATTCAGTTTAGTCACATAACGTAACTTCGTTCTGTCCTAACTAGTTAGGTAGCCGGGCAGGAACTCCCTATCGTATCGGCAGATTAGCAGAGATTGAGGAATATAGTAAAACGTTTTTTTACACATGTCAACGTGTATGTCTACAGTATTAAACAGTTTTATATTTTGTAAACAAGTTGTATTTTGATCGATGTTGCAACTACGTAAACCCAAGTCTGCACACTTGGCCATGACAACTACAACAGTGACTTTAGAGAACTACATTCTACATTAATCTGTTTGAAACGCCCCCGAGCGTGGTGAACTGTGGGAAGGCAAGCGATGGCAAGCGATTTGCGTCGCTGCAGTGGACACGCACTGTTAGACATCAGAAATCACTAATATTCGTAAGTTATAGAGAGGAGACAGGCCTATTTACAGACGCTATAGAATACATTCATTGACAGAGCCAGAGATACAGATTGCCAGAGCTAGATAGACAGATAGATACAGATATGAAATTGTACACAAGCACACAGCCTACATATTTCTCTAGTTTTACCAGCCTTAAAATGTGGCAATCCCTTTCCCGGTTGCAAAAGCATGTTCCAAAACCTTAACCGCTAGCTTACATTATCGTATAATAATGTATTCATTTAGCATCTACTTCCACTAAAACGGGGTGAGCGGATGCAATCTCACTTAGTCAGAGTGAGAGACTGCACTCTTACCACGAAGCCATACTCAGTTAAGCACTTTGTGTAATTAATGTTATAAGAAACTAAAAATAAATGTTATAAACGTAAAGTAGCAAATACTTTACGTGGTTTATAATACAACAAGATATATTATAACATATTTTTGACACTTGGAAATCGAAACATTTGTCACACAAACTTTATTTATCAAGTTGTCAATGACGATTGTGAGACTGACGTCTTGAAGACTTGACGTCACTTGATTCCTTCCTTCGCTCGATACAGTCGCCATACCATAAACTGACCAGCAGATGTCCCTATGGAGAAGATGTATCGAACGCTTCGAAAAAGCGATACTTTTTTGAGACAATTGTGTCAAATAGCTCGTTGCTTCGGAAAGCTTTGTTTCCCCCATCACTACTATTAACTAGCAGCAAAGAGAAGAAATATAAATTCTTTGCTAGCAACAGCAGCGATGTGATTAGCCTCCACCGGAAGTACTCCGCCGGAAGTATCTCCCACAGACGTTTACCAGAGAATGTCTGTTTATCAATCCACATTTTTTTCTGTTCTTGTGTTCTTGCGAACTCGTTTGACGTCATCTTTCATTGCCCAAGTACGGTTCCAATCCAAAGAACACAAGTCACCAAGAACGCCAAAAATACCCTGAAATGTTCTTGATCCACCCCTTTTATCGAGGATTCATCGGATGGTGACTTGACCAGCGAGAACACTTCTGATTCCTCCGGAAGTCATTGCAAGATGTCAAGCGAGGCGGACAAACCTCACAACTGTAATTTTTTACTTTTCATATTTCAGCTAAACGGTGCTTGTAAATCAGCATCTGAATTAAAATGTGACGAGAAATAGGCAGTGTAGTCGCTAAAAATGTTCTTATTTTATTGATGAAATGGCTTATTTGTAAATTTGCTCTGACTTTTCGATAACCTAGCTAGCAGTGCAGTGCAGACACTAGTTAACATTAGGTACTGTAAGTTAGCAAGGGCTACAGAAAACGTAAAATTACAGGTAGAGGGACCATTTTTTAGCTTTGTTATCTCGTTTGTGTAGTTAGTCGGTGTTATCATAATGCTGCGAGTCCTGGAAAACTCTAACCATCTCAATTCATTCTCCGTCCTTGCGTCCTTGCAAGACCATTCTCGCAAGGACGCTTGCAAGAACGTTCTTCAAAAGAATGTACTTGCGTTCTCAGTGTTCTGCGGATTGTGATGAAGAAAGTGTTTTGTCCGTCTCTTCATAAACGGAGTGACTAAGTTCAGTTGAGTTCTGGATTTTAATAAGTATTTATCAATCTGCAGATTGGGAGAGAAAACCAGACCTCTGACAATACATGACAACACAACATCAGGCTTAGGTCTCAATCAAGTCTCTCTCCGCTCTGAAGGCCGGAGGACCATCTTTTATAGGGCACAAGAATGTAAACATACATAGTGACAGTCAGGCAGTAATGACGTTACAACAGTCTCAGAGAAAGAGATTCACAGCTCCCAACATGACCACTCAAACTACAGAGTTCATAGTTGGAGCCCTCCTTGTAGTCATGACAAGGACCATTAGGCAGTACTTTCTCCTGATCTCAAACATCTATTAACCCTGACACATAGACACAATCTACTCTTATTAATAGCAAGCTTACATGAGAACATACTAACTAGTATCCAATGACTAGTTCTCTTGATTAGTGAATAATGTAAGCACACAGGAAATCTAAATTTCTTCCACAGTCCCCCCTTTTGACGTTTAACGTCAACACAACAATAATTCGTCAACTGTTTACCTGGGGCCTGCTGGGGGGTATTCGTCGTAGCTCGCTAAGCAGTTTAGCGAGCTAATTTTCAGGCTAAGATAAAACACGCCCCTATTTTTGGTTCGTGGAAGCAAGTTTAGATAAATCACCATAGTAACATATCAATTAGCACTAACCTGCTCGAGAGCAGGTTAGGTAAGTGTAGCTGGATGAGCTTGCCACACCCCCGGAAAATAATTGGCAGCTCCCTTTTTGAGAGACCCAGCTGACCAAGGAGATATAGTTCGATTAACTTTCCATACCAATATAGTTCTTCACAATCGCCAAGATCCTTTATTTCACACGGATGAGTTATTGTTTGAGCTATATCGATTCAGCCGACAAGGACTCATTTATTTGCAAGACCTTCTCGGGCCGTACATTGCAAATATCACACGCCGCAGCAAGCTATGCTTTATGAGCTTATGCTGCTGTATGTGAATATGTAACGCTATGTTCTAAGAAATGTCTTATCTGTTGTGCCTGTGCTTTTTATGTTTCACTGTGGGAGAGTGGGAAACGTCATATCGATTCCTTTTTATGTCTTGACGTGAAGAAATGGACAATAAAGCTACTTGAAACTTTTACTGTGCTTCAGACTCTCTGCATAGCCTTGAGGTTTTTCGCGTCAGGTAGGCTACATTTGTATACAGTATAGGCGATGCAGAAAACATTGGCAAAGCCACAGCATGCGTTGCTGTAAGAAAAGTGTACTTGGCGCTTAACCAGCTGATGAATCAATTCATCATATTCCTGGCGATGCCCCAGTCAATGAAATCAAAGAGGGATTTACACATAGGCCTACATGCATATACACATACATAGGGTGATATCAGGTAAAATGGGCCATTTAAGGTTTGGGGGTCCCAGCCCTGACAAGTAACAGGGGATTTGATTGCTTTATGGTTGCTATGGTGGGCGGGCCAATAATTCAAACAAGACTGCACCAGAAAGCTGCATGGTAAGTAGCCTGGCATACCAAATCTAATTAAACTATTATAAGGATGATAAATCTTTTTTTTTTTTTTTTTACATGCACATAAAAAAACTATGAATATCTGTCTTGATGGCATCAATCACAAATAATGTTGTTAGTTTGGTATATGAACATATTTTTTGAAAACGTTATGTTTTTCTTGGTGGTCCAATTTACCTTAACCCACTGAGGTAAAATGGGCAACATGGTTTCAGATAAAATGGGCCATCATCTGTGTCACTCACAAACACACATACACGTGTTGGAGTGTGTGTGAGGGTGTGTGTGTGTGTCACACCATGACCCCCCCAACAGTAATAATGGTAGTAGATATTTTATGTACAGTGAGTATGGCGAAGGAGAAGGAAGCGAGAGGAGAGGAGAAAGGGAGAAGGAAAGAGAGACAAAAAAGAGAGAGGAGCAAGGACCAGAGAGGAAAGGATACAAAGATGAAACAGGGATGGAAAGGAAGACCAAACAATTACAATCTGTGGAAAGAGGAGAGGATGAAGGGGGCCTTAGATTAATACATGGAGGGAGAGAAGAAAAGAATTACAGTGAGTGTGCACCTCTTATCAAGAGCATGGGGTGTGCCGCAATCAACACTGCAAAGACGCATCAGTGGAAAGGTGACTGGCAGTGAACATGTGTCAGGGCAGAAGCCCTACCTTCCACAGGAAGCAGAAAGGGAGCTTGCTGCCACCCTCAACACATTGGCGCAGAGGGGGTTTCCCTTCACAAAACGTGATGTCCGGCAAGTGGCCTTTGATTTTGCAGCCAAGAACAACATTTCTGGTTTCTCCAAGACAGCAGGGAGGGCCGGATATTATTGGTTTAAGAACTTTCTAAAGCACAACCCAGAGCTTTGGATGTGCAAGCCAGAGGTCCTGTCTGCAGCACGGGCTGCTGGACTCAACAAAGAGGTGGTTAGCCAGTGGTTTAACCAGTATGAGAGCCTTTTGGTCAAGCTGGGTATTGAGGGCACACCGTCACATATATATGAAACTGTGACGAGTCTTGGCTTCAGGATCATTTAAAAAAAAGTATGGCACATATGAATATGTTTGTTTAATGCAGTTTAAATGTTTTGTGGCTGTATAAGCAACTGTGTTTTAAAAGTAAATTTGATGATAAATTACAATTTCCCTTTGCAGTTTCACTGGCCCATTTTACCTGAACAGCTGGTCCATTTTACCTGAAAATGCTTGTGCCAAAAAAGTTGGCACAGCTGATGTTTCAAGAACTGTAGGGCCTAAATAATTTTATTACATCATAAAAAAAAAGAAGATCAAAAACAGTCATTAGTAATCATAAAAATACATGCAAAAGGCATATATGGTATTGTATTATTGTCCCAAACGATTTACCAAAAAGTGGCCCATTTTACCTGATATCACCCTAGTACATGCGCTTTCAGTAGGCCTACATATATCCTCATAAGTGTCTATGAATTCGTATCAATTATACTCTTTGTTTTAATACTTATTCTGAAAAAGTTGATATCATAATTTTCGCTAGCAAGATCTCATTCGATGATTAATTTCCATTAAGCCTACTGCCAGCAGGCACATTTAAAGAAATGTGATCTGATTGATCGGGGTAATAAGGCACTAAAGATGAGCCATTTTACCAAAATACGCATTTAGTTTATCGGCAATTTTTTTGCCAAGATGCCTGTCTTGCTCTGGCAGCGGTGGCGGTGTTTGACTTAGCCATGATAATATGCTTATGCGTCTTCGTAGAGACTCGTTATAATAGTTTGCTCAGATGGCGAGAATATCACCGCTCTCTCTTTCGTCTTTTCCGCCATCATACCGTTAGAAAATCACGGTTTTGGTGATCGACCTTTCCTGCCTTTTGAAGTGTGGCATGCTCGTGCACTTGCCCTGATAAGTTTAGCCTGATTAAAATTAACCACATGATTTGGATGCGGATCAGCCGTCAACGAACCGATATTTGTGGTTCTCAGTTAGCTCGCTAAAGTTAACGGGCTAAAGGGACAATGGATTAGCTTAGCTTCAACTCTTACGACGAACGGGCCCCTGTAGTGCCTTACATTTCACTCTTCCTCCTGTTGAGGCCTAGCAGGCTCTGGTCTGCTAAGACCAGGCTCCCAACGGAACGTCACAATAAAAGGTTCTTAAATTGTTTACGTTACCAGCATCGCAGAGGGACAGCAGGCGCACCAAGCATAAAGCAGTCCATGAATGGGGTTTTGGAAAAGGATCACCTTACCATTTTGTTTTGTGCACCACGGGTTCTGCTTTATACTGGTGCCGCCGTGGGTCTCTCCTGGATCTGGTTCTGCAATCCTGCTACACAATCTACTCTTATTAATAGCAAGCTTACATGAGAACATACTAACTAGTATCCAAGGACTAGTTCTCTTGATTAGTGAATAATGTAAGCACACAGGAAATCTAAATTTCTTCCACAATTGATAAACAGCCAATGTCTAATATAGAGAGAACTGCCACTCTCGGGAAACTTCCGGGTTCTGAACTGGTTGAAGTTTCATGTGAGGGCGCTAACGAGCGAGTGCAGAATGAATGGAGGTCTATGGAGCGGTATCCCTCAAAATCCACTTTTCTCAGGATATACATTTTTGTCTAGTAATTTGAATTCCGAATTCGAAAGGGGAGGCAAAAAAAATACACACTGCTGGCTGTTAGATTGTTTTAAAGTCGCCTTTCTGTTCTAAAAAGCTTTTGAAAATGTCATGACGTCATACACATCGTACGACCAGAGCTACTGCTTTACGGCAAGCTCTGCTCACTTACTTTTTTCTCTCAGGGCATCGACAACACAGCTGACAGGTTAGGCTCTCCATGTCAATACACATGCTAGAAAGAGTTTTGGTTTGCTAATGTTGTTGCTAATGTTGCTAATGCTCTGACATTCTGATTCCGCTTCGGATGCCATCAAGCGGGAGCTCTGGTCGTATCAGTCCTTCACTAACCAATCAGCATTCATTAGCAAAATGCTAGCGTGTTATGGGCAACAACGACTCACCCTGTAAGAAATCAAAAGGACATAAGTACTCGTTCATTCAACTTTCGACCCATAATCCATGTTGAACATGCAAAAACTACAATCAAATCGGAGATTTATCAACGACAATCAGGCGAAAGAGACAAATGTAGCCGTTTAGCTCCATAGACTCCCATTCAACATGCACTCGCTCGCGATCACCCCCAGTGGAACTCTGGTGGAACTGCATCCAAATTTGGTACAATGGGGCTTATTAGGGAGTGGCAAGGCTCTCCTTAAACAGGCTCTGCGTTTACCCAGCAACCACCCAAGGAAACTTGTGGATACTGTACTGTAGAGTTAAGGTTACCAGAAAGTTATGTTGAAATACTGAAAATACATACATCAAAGTTTAGAGTCTCACAAATAGGGATGGGTATCAAGAACCGGTTCTGTAAGGACCCGGTTCCAAATTTCTCAAAACCCGAATATCAATAAGGTCCAAGCTTATCAATACCGCTATCGAGACCAAGTAATATAATGTAACGTTGACTTATGTCTTGAGAAATAAGTAATGTTATTTAAATCAAATCGCTGGTGCACAAACATACAACGTTTGACTAATAAAATGACTAAATTCAATTGAATGGCCTGCCAACCGCCTTTAAACTAAACAAAGAAGAATATTGTTGCCTCACGCGCTACCTTGCTTCATTTATCATTTTGTTGCTAGCTACGATGGCAGAACGCACGAAACGGTCAAAGGCTTGGCTACATTTTATTAAAGCCAAAGATAAAGACGAAGCAAAGTGCAATATATGTTCTAAAGTAGTTTCTTGTTAAGGGGGGGAAACAACTGCGATGAAAAAGCACCTCAACGTTGTGCATCAGATAAAGATAAAAAGCAGTACTACGACTGTCTCCGAGTCGCAACGGTGCACTCTCCAGCTGCCTTTGAAGGACAATCCTCTGGTGAGCGCACCACAACTTCATAGCGAGTCTCCGTCGTTGACAATAATAAGCCAATTCAGGGCTCAACAGTGCAACTATTTCACTCGCATATGCCCCTAAAATTTGATGTCTGCGCGAACTGCAAAAATTATTTACGAGCACAGTGTGTGAGTATAGACAAGCCTCCACCCCTCACTGTTAATCATTCAAAACATAGCCACCGCGAGCATGTCTCTGTGAGATGCTTAAACATTCTGTTAAACAAAAACAGAGACAGAAGAAAATAGGGATAAGATAAGAAAGGTTTGGGTTTGGTTAGCTGGTCATTTAGCTATATCATGTGCCTTTTGTTGAAACGTGTTCAACTTTTCATAAAGTCGATGAGCTTGACAATGTCACTTCGTCAACCAACCAATCACAGTCTAGTTACTCATCCAGGTTGTGGACAAATTAAGATATAGCCAGAGTCAGGATCCATTGTGCCTATTTGCTCCTTTTAGCCAGCCTCCTCCTGAGAGCAACACGTTCCCCTTGTTCTATTTTACATCTGTTTTACTTGAGAAATAGAAAAGTATCAATAGTGGTATCGATAAAGACTCAAATCATTAAGCAGTCTCGAAAGTGGTATCGATATCGATAAAAATTACGGTACCCATCCCTACTCACAAATCACCCACAAAAGAATTAGTGAAAATAAACGTTCAGAACTCTTAGAAAAAAACTTGTCAGAAAATAGTTTATTCAGCCCTGGATTTTCAAAGACTGTGGAGCTAGCGCGTGGCTGATCACGTTTTGATCACAGTCGGTCATGCCATGCACAGCAATGGCGTCTATAAAAGTATCATGTCACTAATTCTTCCAATTTGTACATGACATCTGTTTTTGGATAAGTTTATTCGTTTTAACCTTAAGATGCGTGAGTTCTAAATATTTCCAACTTTCCACCAGAATGAGTTATTTGTCCCATACGGCAGCTAGGTAGCTTTAATTAGCTTATGTTACCTAGCAACCTAGCATAATACTCGTAGCAATGCTCCTACCTGCTAGTGATACTTGTTAGCCTACTAATTGTACATTTTGAAGCCATACTGGAGCGTTTGTCACGTAGTCTTTGTCTATCGAAAATAGTCGGTTGGAATGTTCAGAATCACACGTGCGACGCTACGCTGTGGGGCCCTGCTTTCGAATGATCACATATGCGATGCTACTCCTTTTCTATCAATATCAAAATGCTAATACTATGTACATAAACTACATTCCACTTTCATTTCTGTACAGATTATCCTACCACCGTCACACGGCCTAGCACGTATCCCTGGGAAATGATGGTAAAGTAATGAATGACCGTTTATAACAGTGACAATAATTGTATGAACCATGGCAACCCTAAAGGCTATGTTTGGAAGCAAAAGCATGACTTAAAACTTTTGCATCACCAGATGCCATACCCCTAGGTGTCAACTATGGTCTGGTGGAGGAGAACCCATAGGGGGTCCAGGAAAACAGCTGGCAGCCAGGCAAGTCCAAATATAAGACACTCAAAGCTTCTCAATAGCATTGCCAACTTATTGTAAGGCATACTTAAGTTGTTCTGATCGTGGCGGGGGGATACATATTTGTCAAAACAACAAATGTTGTCTTCATAATGCTTTGTATATAACCATTCAAGGTAACATGTGTTATTTACATCAATGTTACAGCTAATCTAGAAGAACCACAGTGTATGCCAATCATGCTAACTCTTGTAAACTTGTTTTACCTGTCTTTAATGACAGACACATTACAGGTTATGCTCCAGAAGATGGAGACATTGGAGGAGAACCAGCGAGAGGCTCTCCTATTCAGGCAACTACAGGGCAGATACACTGAAGAGGTGCCAGTGATGGAACTACAGGTGGCCCAAACACAGGCTGAACTCCAAGACCTTGAGGAGCGCCTTAAGGTGCTGGAGTTCCGAAAGAGAGTGTTAGGTGTTTTGAGATGCCATGAACTATGGCTTACACGCAGCGTTCAACGTTCAAATTGGTGCTAACAATAAGTTTGTGACTTCTAATTGCAGATGCTGTGATGAAGTGGAAGACTGGACTGGGAGAGAAGACTGTGGATCTCCTCATAGCGGAGACACTCAAACACGCCCTTGCAACCCATTCAAAACATGCCAGGTGAATGAATCATGATTGCAGCTTCTATATCCAACCTTTCACATGGCTATGTGACAAAAAACTAGAATCCCATAATATTTTTTTGATGATGTATATTATTCTGAAGAATGGCCAACAGACAGGACCTGTAGCGGGGACTGGCAGAAGATGTTCATTCACTGTTTGGCATTTTGTTTGAAATAAAATGACCGAATGTTACATGGAAATGCTGCCTTGTTTATGATTAGCTTGAGTTAGGCTACACACCACACATAATTCTCCTAAAGTTGGCTATATGGAGCCTATTATACAAGAACAAGTAGCATTTGGGGCAAATGAGGTCTGCATATGAACCGCCCCAATATAAGCAGTAGAATTTAGAAATATAGGTTACCTAATTAATGTTGAAGTTACGGACTAGCAACGTCAAAAAATTACGATGCTTGGAGGTTGCGGTTACGGACTGGCAACGTCAAAAACAACGTTCCTTGGAGGTCGCGGTTACAGACTGGCAACGTCGGAAAACAATAAAAACAACAAAACAATAAATAAACACAAATTGGGAAAGGCTGATGAATAAATACGTTTACTGTGTCGATTGTCATCATATTGTAAACAAATAAATTCAATTTTTGAATCCCTGGCTGTCAAATGTTAAAATGCATTACCAAAGAATCTCTAATAGGGGGAGAACTCATATATTAGTAGACACAGCTAGTTTTGCCTTCCAAGATGGCGTCCCCATTTATTTCTATGAAAATTCCTCAGTGGCGCAATGAGGCAAGTGAGAGTGTGAAATGGACCGCGTCATCTTTCCAGACCAATTCTTGCGCAGAAGCTTAGCTCACAAGCTTGTTTACGCTTGCAACCCACCCTATACAGTATGAATCAGTCGACTTATTTGCAGAAAATCAAAAAAATCATCCATCTGAATCAAGTAGTAGGGCACCTGAGCACCTCCTGTCCTACCAGTAGTTTAGAAGGTTGGAATTACTCGATTTGTCTAATCATATGCTAAGCCGTGTGTGTTAATAATGAGCAGGCCCAAACGGAATAAGCGGGCGCAGAATTCCGACGAAATTCTATTAACTCCTGTCAACATTTACAAAACTATCTCCCTCAAAAAATGTTGTTCGATTCTCGAACCTGGCTCATACTACCTTTTTCATAGAATAATTTGTCCAGATTTTTGCAAAGTTTGAAACCAAGCAGAAATGGGTAAACTAGCACCCCATTTATTTGCTTACGTCAATAAAAGTTGCCTGCAAATGTGCTCGCGGATACTAACAGGGCACAAGCACAAAATGTAACCCTAACCCATCTTGCCATAATAGTCGCGCCAGCTCAAAAAGCAGTTCATCTTGTACTGCATCTGCGTGCATTCAAGCTGAAGCAGAGATCGCTGCACTCGAAGCTCGCGCCACAGCCTTAAAAGAGAAGCACACTCTGGAAGTGCAGACAGAGGAGCTGAATAGGAAAAAGGAAAGGCTGGAGCTCCGTACGGAGATGGCCGCTTACGCTGCTAAATTAGCAGTATTATCAGCCTCCAGTCACCAAGCTCGCTCAAACACGCAGTCAAATGGGATAAACTCTTACTTTGAAAAGGGAGCAAGGTTAAAGGACCCTTCCACCACTTTCCAAGTTCATGACAAGGGCGCAAGGTTAAAGAGAACGTTTGCCACCCTAAATCCACAAGCGGAGGAATATAACCCTACCCTTCTGGATAAGCAAAACCCTACACTCAACAACGTGCATATTGGAGTGCAACACAGAACCGCAGTCAGGCTGTTTATCATGGAACAGCAAAACATGGAAACCTATTAAGTGAACCTCGTTTGGACCCTCATCTGCAATTAACAAATCCAAGTGTCAGTAAGTCTGGACCACAGCTGCAAAGAAAGGATGTTTCCTCAGCGCTGTACGACTTACTGCAAAGGCAAAATGAAATATCAACGTTGCTTGTACAACAACAAACTGCTCATTTTCTACCACCAAGAGAAATACCCTTGTTTGATGAAAATCCTCTGGAGTACAAAACCTTTATAAGAGCATTCGAGCACTATGTGGAAAGGAATGCCAGCAACAAATAGGATTGTTTGTATTTCCTGGAAAAATACACAAGAGGACATCCAAAAGAGCTGGTTCGTAGCTGTCAGTATATGGCTCCAGACAGGGGTTATACTATGGCTAAACATCTGCTACAAGAACACTTTGGCAATGAACAAAATATCACTGCAGCACACATGGAGAAAGTCCTCAGCTGGCCAGGAGTAAAACAGGAAGACGTCAAGTCTCTTCAAGCGTATGCACTGTTTTTACGAGAATGTTGTAACGCAATGGAGGATGTGCTCTACATGAGAGAATTGGACATGCCGGAAAATATGAGAGCAATTATGCTAAAGCTTCTGTACAAGCTAAAGGAAAAATGGAGAGGTTCTGCTTGTGAAATACTGGATAAATTTGATCGCAGGGCAAGATTCGTGGATCTTGTTGCATTCATTGAGCATGAATTCAAGATAGTGTCTGACCCGATCTTCGGGGACATCCAGAACACACAGCTTGTTACAGTGAACAAAATTGTGAACATCACAACGGCACAGTCAAAGCCAAGGTTTAAAGGAAACAGTTATGCAACCACTGTTACTACTGTTGAACCATTTCCATCTGAACAATCCACAAAATACAATCAGGTTCAGTGTCAAGGTGGTTCATCTGCAAAGAACACCAACAAGTGTGTATGTTGCTCTCAAGGTCACCCATTGGAGCGGTGTCCACGATTGAAGGAGAAAACGCATAGGGACAAGATAAACTTCTTAAAGGAAAAGGGAGTTTGCTTCGGTTGCCTCTGCATTGGGCATATGAGTAGGGATTGCAATAAGCGCTTGAATTGCAATATGTGCAGCAAAAACCATCCCAGCGTCCTTCATATCAACCATCAGGTGAGAGCAAGCAACACAGATCCTAAACAACCCAAAGAAACGTCGGTGAACAGCGCACTGCTCTCTTTGCAAACATGTGGTCATTCAGGGGCCAGGATTAGTGAAGGGATTTTATCCATCCTACCAGTTAAGGTAAAATCCAGCAAAGGAGACAAAGTCATACAAACATATGCATTTCTTGACCCAGGCAGAACAGCCACATTTTGCTCAGAAAACCTGGTGACGGAGTTAAACATGAATGGAAGGAAAACTCAAATCAGTCTACGAACCATGGGCTCAAGTTCATCAGTTTCCAATTACAGGTTGGCTGGTTTGGAGATTGCAAGTCTTACTGGAAAACAGTTCTATGACCTACCAGAGGTCTACACCCAGAAGAGGATGCCTGTAGGAACAGACAACATCATCAAAGAAGAGGAACTTGCTAACTGGCCATACTTGGATGGTGTTGATATTCCTTGCATCCAAGTAGGTGTGGAGTTGTTGTTGGCACCAATGCCTCCTCAATGCTTGAACCCTGGGAAGTTGTAAACAGCCATGGAAATGGACCCTACGCCGTTAGGACCCTATTGAGGTGGGTTATTAATGGCCCCATACAAGGATGCAGTGTTGAGCGGTGTGAGAATGGCCACATTGCTACTGTTAACAGTATCTCCATAACAAGGCTGGAGGAGTTACTGAATAATTACCACAACCATGATTTTAATGAACCTACAGCAGGAGACAAAGAGATGTCAAGAGATGATGTTGGAAATCATGAAAGATTCGGTTAGGCTTCACAATGGACATTACAGCTTGAAACTTCCCTTTAAGAAAGAAAATGTCTCTCTGGCAAACAATCGCTGTGTTGTCAAGCAGCGCATTCTTGGATTGAAGAGGAGGTTTGAAAGACATGAGGAGTACCATCAGGAATACACCAACTTTCTCAGTGATGTTATCAGAGAGGGGTATGCTGAACGTGTGCCTGAATATCAGTTAGAAGGTTGTGAAGGAAAAATATGGTACATTCCACACCATGGAGTGTACCATCCAAAGAAAAGAAATCTTTGTGTTGTGTTTGACTGTGGAGCCAAGTTCAGAAGACATTCTCTTAACATTCAGCTTCTACAGGGTCCTTATCTTACCAGTTCCTTGTTAGGAGTCCTTACACGTTTTAGACAAGAACCCGTGGCCATAATGGCTGACATTCAATCAATGTTCCACCAAGTCAAGGTAGCCCAAGATGATCGAGATTTCCTGCGTTTCTTGTGGTGGCCTGAAGGCAATTCAAATCAAGAACTTGTGGAGTATAGGATGACTGTGCATCTGTTCGGGGCAGTGTCATCTCCCAGCTGTGCTTGTTACGCTCTACAAAAGACTGCAGAGGACAACCAGAATAGTTTCTCTGATGAGGTAATCGGCACAGTCAATCAGAACTTTTACATGGATGACTGTCTTAAAAGCTTGCCGTCTGAGCAGGAGGCTATGAAAATGGTTCAGGATCTGACAGATGTTTGTCAAGCTTTGATAAGAGTGTCGCTCTGGATAAGAGTGTCTGCTAAATGACTAAATGTCAAAGGGGAGGCTTCCGTTTAACAAAATGGGTTAGCAACTATCGTGGTGTATTGCTATCCATTCCTGAAAAGCAGAGATCAAAGATTCTGCAAGAGTTGGATTTGGACAGAGACCAATTGCCAGTTGAGAGAGCCCTTGGCCTTCATTGGTGTGTTGAAACAGACACTTTCAAGTTCAATATGTCTCTCAAGGAACAGACCCATACTTGGCGTTGGATTTTGTCGGTAGTCAGCTCAGTTTATGATCCTTTAGGATTTCTTGCACCACTCACACGGCTAAGCTCATACTACAGGATCTGTGTAGAAAGAGCAATGGATGGGATGACCAGATTCCCCAGGCTCTCCAACAGCAATGGATCAAATGGTTACGAGACCTGGACAAGGTGACTGCATTTCAGGTGGATAGATGCCTCAAGCCATCAGGTTTTGGACAACTCACTCGTAGTCAATTACATCACTTTTCCGATGCCAGTGAAAGTGGATATGGTACTGTGACATATCTCAGAATGCAGAACAACCATAACCGTGTCCATGTCTCTTTCATAATAGGAAAGGCCAGAGTGGCACCGTTAAAACAAGTGACGATTCCTCGTTTGGAACTCACTGCAGCTGTTCTCGCAGTTCGTGTGGACACGATTCTTAAAGCGGAATTACAGCTTCCGCTTGGCAAATCATGTTTTTGGACCGATAGTACTTCAGTTCTGAAGTATATCAGGAATGAGAACAGGAGATTTCAAACCTTTGTGGCGAACAGGATATCTACGATCCACAGATCAACTGATGTCTCTCAATGGAGGTACGTTCATACCACCCAGAATCCTGCAGACGAAGCTTCAAGGGGGTTAACAATAGATCCTTTTTTTGACAAACCGAAGATGGATGGAAGGCCCTAAATTTCTGTGGCAAACGGAGGAAGCGTGGCCAATAAGCATCTTGGATTCTGAGATACGTGTGGATGATGCAGAGGTAAAAAGGGAGCTCACAGCTAATGCAGTGACTGTTGAGGACACACCAAATGCTACTAGGCAACTGATCCTCTACCTTTGTGATTGGAGAAGGTTGAAGAGGTCAGTTGCGTGGATCCTGAAAATCAAGAAGGCTTTACAGGAAATGAGCCAAAAAAGTAAACTACTAAGCCAAAGGGATGCAAACATCAATGACAACACAGTAGAAAAGGAAATGCAACACCTTAAAACCACATTTCAAGGATCGAGTTTGACTCCAGAGGATCTTGAGGAAGCAGAAATATCTATCATTAGCTTTGCGCAACAGGAAAGATTTTCAGAAGAGTTTGCTGCATTATTATCTGGCAAATGTGGAGTGAAAAAGGACAGTACAATCTACAAACTGAACCCCCCTTTGGAGGGTGGATTGCTTAGAGTTGGAGAGAGATTGAGTAGGGCTGCCATGCCTGAGACGACAAAACATCCAGTCATCCTATCCAAAGACCAACATGTGTCTTACTACTAAAAAGCATTCACGAACAGGTGGGTGTAGCGTGGTTTGCTCGTTTAAGATTAGTAATACTTAATTTCTAATAAAGTATAGTAGTTCTTGGGGCACCACCTCTGATTCGTGAAAGGGACAGAGGAAACCTTGTTTAATAGTATCGAATAATAGCACTCGTAATAATCAGTCTAATCTTAAGTAGTAAATTCTATGAAAGTAGAGCAGATCATATAACGTGAGAGATAAGCGAGTATTATACACAATGATTTATTTAAGAGAATGTAATTATAGTGAACACATACCAGACAAGTTATGGGTTAGTTGGGCTAAAGCAGTACAGTAGGCCTAAATTCTAATGAGAGCGCGCTACACAATGGTTGCGTAGAGCGCGTGTGGAGGGGAGGGGAGAAGTTGAGGAAGAGGTAGAGATAGGAAGAGGCTTTTATAGTAACAATGGACGATCAATGGAAACTGACCTAACGATGATTAAGTCAAATCATTTGTAGAATACAATCAAACATCAACAATTCAATCACAACATGCCAATATGTCACAAGTAAGAAATATTGCAAATCGCAGTTACTTTTGTCGGTTTGAAGAACGGAGTCAAATGGTTCGTTATGTCCAACGAACAGAATCGGAATCTCTCGTCAAAGTTCCGGGCGCTCAGTGAAGGTGCAGGTTAAGAGGAATAGGTTAGAGAGTGACGCGTTCACCCACAAGTTTATCCTACGAACAAGCGGGGGTGATTGTACGTTTGGGGGTTAAATACCCCAAAGAACAGGGGGTCATCCCTGTGAAGGTGACCTCTCTCATTGGTCTGTTACTTCCACCTGGGCGTTGTCCTGGGACCTGCCCAGAGGTGTGAAGTGGCTGATAGTTTTGAGTTCCATTATCTCAAATGTCCATGGAATGCTCAAACTTCAGAATATAACAATACAACGTTCATAACTGGTTTTGTTAGTATGATACAATTATTTTGATACCAAGATTGACTGATTTAACTATACCTGAAGGGAAGTTATAATCAAACATCAATTAACAACGTTCTAGGTAAATGAGACAAACACATTCTAACACATCGACTACTGTCCTTGAATTAGTGTCCATGAGCCATGTAGTCCTTGTAATGTTTGTAAGTCCACACAAGTAAGTTCCTTCAAGTAATTCCTTTTGTTCTGACAATGTGAGACCATGGTCTCTGTTCCTGACCCCATGCTGGGTCAGGAATTTGAAGCTCCTACTCTGGGAGATAAGGACAAAAGGGGAAGGACCCTTCCCTTGTCGGGGGTAGGGGAAGGTGTGGATGGTACCATGCTTTGTCTGTGGACTCTCTGCTACATATCCCCCTGCTGGCAACGTCCGATGACTCGACGTCGTTGGGCTGTTGGCACGTAAGAAGAGCAGAGAAAAGACAAACACGACAGTACGATAGCATTTCTACTGGACACATTGGCATGAGTGGACTCTAAACAAGGCAGGAATCAATGGGGCTAACTTAGGTCCTATTAATAAGTTTCTCTAGGTTAAGGTCCTATGCCTAAAATTGAAAGGAAAGAAAGAGAAAAAGAAAGGAGAAAGAAATAAAAAAATAAAAATAGAAATACAAAATAATAAAGTGGGAGTGGGCTTTGACTTCCTGGAGTCATAGTCGTATTTGTAAGGGGCCAGGGTAGTTTGCTCATGAGGCATTGTAGCATATTATTGTGGTCAGTCATGTTGGGTGTCTGGTACCGATTTATTTATTTTTGGTAAATTGGTGGAGCCATATTTGTCTTGTGACGGTATTTGGCTATTGTTTTGGTTTAAGGGAAGGTTAGTTTTTTGAACTTTGAGGCACTTGGGCAAGGCACCTGTTGTGCACTTGTTTCCTCAGCAGTTTGACAGGGTCAGGTTGCTGGTATAAAGCCAGGCCAGGCCTCTGTGCATGGCCTGTTGTCCGGTGGTTTCTTCCGGGGGTTGCGCCATTTTGTCACAGCTGGGGTGCCTCTTCTGGGATGCTTATCGGCTATAGTAGGTCTTCCTACTTTCTGCGCTCTCATCCAGTTGGCATCATGTGACTTCTTTTGGACCTGTGATACTTCTCGTCGCAGGTGGGTTTCTGATGGCCGACAGTCATTGCGGAGTGCTGATTTTCCTCGAACTGTGTGTCTCGATGAGTGAGTGGCGTAGCTCTGGGGCGGTCTGGAGTGGCCATCTAGTCCATGGGTCGAGTCTCCTTCTGAGATATGTGGATCAGACGTAGGATGTCCCCCCCCTTCAACTGTGAAGACTGTGTTGTGGACTTCAGGGTGAGGCAGTGGATAGGGCTTCTTGACGTTGGTCCACATCTGGTTTCGTTTGAAGTCAATGAGGGGTTCCAGTCTGTTGAGTAGATCGTGTCCAATCAGCAGTTTTTCGGTCTCAAGCGGAGAAACATGGACGGGGTGGATTAGGGACATTTCCCCGAACGTTAGCTTCAAGTAGAGTGTTTCTGTGACTGGAGCTTTGTTTTGGGTGAAGCCTGTGATGTTGAACTCACTATTTTCACTTGCAATCCATCTTCTGTTTGACCTGGCTATTCCTTTCACTTTGAGGGCATCTTTGAGGGTCATTTCCTGTCGTATTAGCTGTGTTTCCTGTTCCGACAGCTGTGTTGTAGCTTTATCCAGTTCTTCAGCCAGGCAGTTGGCTTCTTGTTCCAGTCGTTCCCTTTGGTACTGTTCACCTTCTTTCGCTTCGAGGGCATCTTTGAGGGTGCTATCTTGTTGCGTTAGCTGAGTCTTAGCGTCTTCTAGTTCTTCGGCTAGGCTGCTGGCTTCCTGTTCTATTTGTTCTCGTCGATCTTGTTCTGTTTCTCTTGCTTTGAGGGCCTCTTTGAGGATTATTTCCTGTTGTATCAGTTGTGTTTCCTGTTCCGTTAGCTGTGTGTTAGCACTCTCCAGTTCTCCAGCCAGGTCGCTTGCTTTTTGTTCCAATTGTTCTCGGCGCTGTCGTTCACTTTCTGTCGCTTTGAGAGCATCTTCTTGATCTCGAAGAGCTTGTGCCCATTGTGTTTTGACATCCGCAATTGATAACCTGAGTTGGGCAGCATAGTTGAGACCGAGGCTGGATAAGCATTTGATGGTTTGGGACTTGCTCAATGTTTGACCCACATTTTCTGCAACCACTTCCAGGGTTTTCCTGGCGATCTCCTCAAACGGTAGACCGGTCAGAATTTCCACATATTTGGGGTTTTCTTTCTCTGATAGGTAGGCCATCAATTTCTCAGCTTCCGTGAGGTGAGACATGATTAGTTAACTAAGGATGTATTTGGCTAATTGAGGTTATTAGCACAATGCTATTGTGGTAAAGTTCTTAGGCACTTTAGTTTGTAGTGTTTTTTTTTTTTTTTTGTAAAAAAAAATATTAAAAAAAAATAATAATAATAATAATTAAAAATATATAATATTACTTAAAATCAGAAATTAATATTCAAAGATTAGCAATCCAAAAGTGAAATTAATATTCAAATTAAAATTAATATTAAGGTTAACTGGCAGATCAAATCACAGATAATGAACCAAATTGCTGCTGCATCTTTGATGTAGCTTTAAATTGGGCAAGGCTTTACATTAATGTCGAATTGAATGTAAAACAGTGAAGCTTTTCCGAAAGCTAGGGTTTATCAATTTAAGAATTGTGTAACAATTTGTGGCAGTAGGCTGCGTTGTTTGGCTACTTCGAAACAAAAGTCCTTTTGGACTGCTCGCAGATATAGTGGGCAAACTAAAAATAATACACTTTACGTTTAATTATTATTTAGTGACTGTGTTAAAGTTGGTACTGATGAGGGGTAAATAGAATTACAGTTCAGGATGGTCAACAGCGCCGATATTCTGACAACTTTCCACTTTTAAGTGCGCGGAATGAAATCAAATTACAAGTTTTGCTGACGAAGCGTAACTATTTCCGGTTTAGCAAACAATAAAAGTCCTTAAATAAGCAGCGTCCACTGTCTCAATAATTATTTTACTGTTACTTTATTGATTCTAGAAAGTTGAGTGTTTACATTAATGTTGAATTACATGCAAAACAAAGTGAAGCTTTATTTAAAAAGCTATGTTAATCAATGGCCAATTGCTTAACAATATTGAAGCCTATAGCTTAGTAGAGAACTGCGAAGTGTCTTTCAACATAAAAGTCCTTTAGGACTAAACCGCATGTTTGTTTCTCGGAACAATTTATCAGTTTCAAAGTGAATTCGCTTAAGTCTCTTTCAAAATAAAAGTCCTGTAGGACTAAACCGCATGTCTGTTTCCTAACGAGACATGGAACAACTTAACAGTTGCAAGGTTAATTCGCTTAACCCAAAATAGTAAACACTACTAAGATACACCTTCAGAAGCGTGTATGGTACCAATATAAGTAGTGGTTACGACCCGTCAAAAGGTTCTTATGCCTTCTCTTGGAAGCGCTGCCTTCAAATTTACAAAATGAAATGAAACGGGACGCCGTGTCACTGCGCACGCGCGTACCTCCGCTCAATCCTAGCTCAAAGCTAGATAGCAACCACAAACATTCAGTTGTCACGACAAAGCCAATTCAATCACTATTCAGTACACAGCGCAGTATTCAAACAGTGTTTAAAACTGTAGCTATTTGGGGAATAGTTAAATACAACGGACGTTTATTTAACCAAAAGGGTGGGTTCTGTTTCAGACGGAAAATCTCAGTTATAAATCGCTCGTTTCAATCTGTTTCAAAGCCTCGCACGGGGCTCCAGTATGTAGCGTGGTTTGCTCGTTTAAGATTAGTAATACTTAATTTCTAATAAAGTATAGTAGTTCTTGGGGCACCACCTCTGATTCGTGAAAGGGACAGAGGAAACCTTGTTTAATAGTATCGAATAATAGCACTCGTAATAATCAGTCTAATCTTAAGTAGTAAATTCTATGAAAGTAGAGCAGATCATATAACGTGAGAGATAAGCGAGTATTATACACAATGATTTATTTAAGAGAATGTAATTATAGTGAACACATACCAGACAAGTTATGGGTTAGTTGGGCTAAAGCAGTACAGTAGGCCTAAATTCTAATGAGAGCGCGCTACACAATGGTTGCGTAGAGCGCGTGTGGAGGGGAGGGGAGAAGTTGAGGAAGAGGTAGAGATAGGAAGAGGCTTTTATAGTAACAATGGACGATCAATGGAAACTGACCTAACGATGATTAAGTCAAATCATTTGTAGAATACAATCAAACATCAACAATTCAATCACAACATGCCAATATGTCACAAGTAAGAAATATTGCAAATCGCAGTTACTTTTGTCGGTTTGAAGAACGGAGTCAAATGGTTCGTTATGTCCAACGAACAGAATCGGAATCTCTCGTCAAAGTTCCGGGCGCTCAGTGAAGGTGCAGGTTAAGAGGAATAGGTTAGAGAGTGACGCGTTCACCCACAAGTTTATCCTACGAACAAGCGGGGGTGATTGTACGTTTGGGGGTTAAATACCCCAAAGAACAGGGGGTCATCCCTGTGAAGGTGACCTCTCTCATTGGTCTGTTACTTCCACCTGGGCGTTGTCCTGGGACCTGCCCAGAGGTGTGAAGTGGCTGATAGTTTTGAGTTCCATTATCTCAAATGTCCATGGAATGCTCAAACTTCAGAATATAACAATACAACGTTCATAACTGGTTTTGTTAGTATGATACAATTATTTTGATACCAAGATTGACTGATTTAACTATACCTGAAGGGAAGTTATAATCAAACATCAATTAACAACGTTCTAGGTAAATGAGACAAACACATTCTAACACATCGACTACTGTCCTTGAATTAGTGTCCATGAGCCATGTAGTCCTTGTAATGTTTGTAAGTCCACACAAGTAAGTTCCTTCAAGTAATTCCTTTTGTTCTGACAATGTGAGACCATGGTCTCTGTTCCTGACCCCATGCTGGGTCAGGAATTTGAAGCTCCTACTCTGGGAGATAAGGACAAAAGGGGAAGGACCCTTCCCTTGTCGGGGGTAGGGGAAGGTGTGGATGGTACCATGCTTTGTCTGTGGACTCTCTGCTACATGGGCCATGGTGGGAGAAACCATGTGCTCTCCAGATTACGGTGCAAATACTGGATTACCAGTGCTAATGCAGCAACAAGAAAAATCCTGTCCAACTGTGGCTTCTGTAGGCGCTATAGAGGGAAGTTGGGTGAAAAGAAAATGTCCAACCTGCCCAAAGAGAGGATTTTCCGGATCTTCCCCCCATCCACCAATGTGGGGGTTGATTATTTTGGACAAATTGAGGTCAAGCGAGGACGTAGCCTAGAAAAGCGCTATGGAGTAATATGTACCTGTATGGCATGTAGAGCAGTACACTTAGAAGTTGCCTACTCTTTGGATACTGATTCCTGCATAAATGCTCTGCGCAGGTTTGCTTGTAGAAGAAGACAAGTTTCTAATCTACGCTCCGACAATGGAACCAACTTTGTTGGTGCTGAAAGGGAACTGAGAGAGGATCTCGCTGCTTTGAATCACCAGAAAATACAAGGGGCCTTCTGACAAGAAGGGATAGAATGGAGCTTCAACCCAACAGCAGCTTCTCATCATGGAGGTGTGTGGGAACGCATCACAAGGATGGTTCGACGGATTCTGACATCAGTTTTACGTCAACAGACCCTGAATGATTCCATACGGTTCTTTGTGAAGTCAAGGCCATCCTAAACGATCGCCCCATCACCAAGTTATCTGAGGACCCCAATGATCTGGAGGCTCTCATGCCCAACCATCTGCTTATGATGAAAAGGAAACCAGTGTTGCCTCCAGGAGTGTTTGAAAAGACAGATCTCTACGTTAAAAGGAGGTGGAGACAAGTACAGTACATATCTGACCTTTTTTGGGAGCGCTGGCTAAGAGAATACTTGCCTTTGCTACAGGAGCAGCAAAGGTGGAGTAAGGAGAGGCAAAGTCTTATGTCTGGAAACATTGTACTTATTGCAGATCCTGCAGCGCCGCGCAGTTCCTGGTTACTTGGAATAGTTCTGCAGACATATCCAGACAAGAAGGGACTGGTGTGTTCTGCGCAAGTACGAACTAAAACCAACGTTGTGGACAGGCCAGTGACCAAACTATGTCTTCTTCAGGAGGCTGCAATGTAACTTGTGGTGCACGGATACTACCTGCGTGATCTCTGACTTGTGAGTTGTTAATTTATGTTTTTTTTTTCTTTCTTGTCTTTGGCTCCATAATGTACATCTGTATTGAATTGTTTGTGCCCTCCTGCTATTAACAATTAGGGTTGTGTTGGAGCCATTACGCACCTTGTTTTGTTTTGGGTACACACCACGTTTGTGGTGCTGATTAATCTGTAGTTTTATGTTTGAGCACTGGGTGGAGCAATGCCTTTTGGAAGGTTTATAAGTAATTAACAGCCAGGAATACACAGGTGTGTGGCTAGGGAAAATGCATACAGCTTTTCACCGTGTCAGGTCTGTGTCAATTGATCCAATACAAAAGAAAATGAATGGAACTAAACCAAACCAGATCTAATGAAATGGACTGTATTACTGGTGCTGCCGTCAAGACAATAAATGGGTAAAAAGCAGAATGCAGAGAAATTGTGGACATTGTTTTATTGGCATGCAGAACATGTGTCCAGGGCAAGTTCTCCCCTGGTCCCACCTCATTGGCCAAGTGTAGGTGTCGAGAAAACGCTCTACAATAATATGAACATATATTATAATATATGTTTAAGTGGAACTGAACTGCGATTAGACACAGTGATTTTATAATAGTATATACATTTCAAAAAGATTACATTACACTCAAAAAGAAAAAATTTGGCTGTAAAACGCTAGCTTTTCAACAAAGCTACCGGTCATACGTAGGACCGGTGATCGCCCTCTTATTGGCTCTGGTCTGTATCTTTGTCACGCCCCAGAATTTACATACAGCCCAGCCCACTCACTGTGTTTCTGCCCAGTCCGAGGTATAGCGTTGATCTCCGATGCTAGTTTAGCTGCGCGCAGTGCTCTGTAGGCTACTTCTAAGCAATACCAAGGATATTGAAAATGGACCACGGTCGTAAATGGTATATTCCAGGCTGTACAGGGAAGGCTAACACTTATAGGGCCGGTTTCGGAGACAGGGCTTAAATCAAGACTGGAGTAGGCCTAAATCAGACTAGTTAATCCTGGCTATTTAAGTGGCTTGCATGAACATGGCATAAATTTGGCTTAGTTAGTCTGAGACTATGGAGTCCTGGAGTAAGCTTAATGAGAACACCTGGTTCAAGCCTCATTAGACTAAGTGGAAGCACAGGCTGTTGGTCCAATTGTGCTCATGAAAACCTGAAATGGAGTATGAAACACCATTGTTGCAGTGAATTTTGAGACAACACAATGGCAGAGGCAAAGAGAATTCGCTCCAAAAATTATAGTGAGCATGAAAAAACACTACTAAAACTAATTGTATCGAACCATCCAGTCATTGAAAGCAAAATCCATACTGCTGCTATTGAACAGAAGAAAAGAAGTGCTTGGACTGCAATTGGCAATTAATTCAATGCAAATGAAGATGTCACCACAAGAACAGTACAACAACTGCAGGTGAGTTAATCTTCATTATTAGGCACAAAAAGATGTGTTTGTTTCCTGTTGCCTATACCCTGCTTATTTATGGCATACCCAAATACAATACTCCTGCTGCTTGTAGCATTAACATTGAATGAATATCCTGTTTAAAAGGATAGTAACCTATTTTAAAGGGGCATATACATGTTAAACATGGTGGTAGAGTAAGATATGTTGCACAAAAGAAAATTCATACCTATATGTAAGGGGGAAAAAAATATAAAATAAAATCATTTGTCCACCATGACCTAAATTATCAGGAGACAAACTTATTTTTATTATGCCTTATCAGTACCAGTATTTCAGATTTCCCATATTACTATTTTTGTGACATTAAAAAAGAACTAATGAATGATATCTGCTTTCATAGGTTCTATGGAAGAACATTAAACTGGGATTAAAAAAAGAGAATGCAGCAAGCAGAAGAGAGCGATTTATTACAGGTGGTGGACCACCAATAAAGGACAGATGTGATGAATTGGGTAACTTGCTGTCTGGTATAATAGAGCACCAGCAACCTCTGGATGGTATACCAGACAATGACCATTTGGACAGTGAACATGGAGAACTGAGCACGAATGGTAAATATACCTTAGGAAGTAAATTGGTTACAGGACCATATTAGTTGAATTGAGTTTGGAACAGTGGTCTTTTTTTCCAGAGGAAACCAATCAAGAGCCAGTTCACAACGAGCCTGAACCCTCCACATCTGCTATGGCGCCCCTGGGAGATGAAGCTGCTACCATCCAACAGAGACCAAAAAAAGATGACTATGCATGAAAAGTTAGCTAGAGAATTTCATGAGCGTAAAATTGAATATTTAAAAGAAGAACATGAAATGAAAATGAGAATTCTAGAGATTGAACTGGATATGAAATTGGGAGAGAGGGCTATGCTCCAAAAAAGAATTCTGCATACCAGTCGCCATGGTGAATATGAGGAATTGTGAAAAATAAATGTATTGTCATTTGACGTGTGAGTGAGTATTAATCATCACAAACTACATTTTAACCAGCCTTGGTTCACTCGTTTAATTTTGCTACATGATTGTAATTTTGTACAGAAACAGTATGCAAGCAAAACTATACCATAATGAATACATTCCATATTTAAATGCTGAAGTGCTGCACTGTGAAAGCAGCTCTGTGTGCAAGTCCTCGCTGGTCATTGGCTGCCTCTGCCACCATGGGCACATCTGCATCATCCTGATCTTCCATTGGCAGATCAGGACAGCCATGCTGCTTCAGGTAGTTGTGCAGCACAGCTGTAGCAATGATCACTTTATGATCACTTTGCAGCATCTTCTTGGCTTGAAACGAAGCATATTTCGTAAGCACTGGAATCGGGTTTTCCATACTCCAAACATACGCTCGATCATCCCTCTAGTACGGATATGAGCTCTGTTGTACCTTTGCTGCTCAGCTGTTGTGGGATTTAGATGTGGTGTGAATAAATAGTTACTCTGACCATATCCACTATCACCAAGTAGTAGTCCACTATGTTGTCCTCTCTCAAATTGTGCACACAATGAAGAGTTGAGAAAAATCCTTGAATCATGAGTTGCACCTTTCCAACGGGCAACAATGTTTGAAAACTCCATATTAGGAGTGCATACACCCTGAACATTGATTGAAAAACAGTTCTTACGATTCCTGTATTCCTCTGCATCAGGAGTTGATGGACACTTGATTGGAACATGACATCCGTCTATACAGCCAATCACTCCTGGGAAGTGCCCATATTCATAGAATTGCACTTTATAGTTGGCTTGCCCAGCAGCATCAGGGAACTTGATGTAAAGACTCCTCAGTTCACAAATGGCACTGCAGACTTTGTGAACTATTCTATATACAGTTGGTTCACTGACACCACACAAATCACCAGTTTCACGATGAAAGATTCCACATGCCAAGAACCTCAAAGTGATCAGAACTTGCAGTTGATTGGACACAGGCCTTCCTCTTTGAGACAGAGAGGAAAGTCTAGGCTCAAGCAAAGTAATTATCTCCAATGCATTTTCCTTGTGCATACGAAAGCGGTCTCGAAAAGTTATTTCATCAAACTGATTCAATGGATCACTCCTATCCAGCAGTATTCGTCTGGCTGGCCTTTGTCGTGCATGTTGGTCCTCATTTAGATATTCCAAATAGTCCATGCTCCCAAACAATCCAAGCTCAGTTTCACAAACAGTAGCCTAGCCTACTAAACGGGAGTTAAACCTGCCTCCTTGGCAGATTAGTTTAAGCTTCAATTCAGTCCAATTTAGTCCTGGAGTAGCTCTAATGCTCAATTTTGCGATCGGCTTTTTAAAATCCAGAACAGGCTTAATCCACGACTATTTTAAGCTACGTCTGTGCAAGTGAATTTCAGTTAAGCCAGCTCAAACAGCATTTTAGTCTGGGACTAGGCTTAAGCCTTGTCTCCGAAACCGGCCCATAGTCTTCCCAAGGAGCCAAACATTCGACAGGCATGGCTGCTGTTCGTCTATGAGAAGATCCCGGCGAAGTTCGACACACAATTACACATTTGCTATGAACATTTCACTCAAGACAGTTTTCTCAACCTTGGACAATTTCAAGCAGGATTTGCTTAGAAGCTGCTCCTGAAAAGAGGTGCTTTTCCGACCGTACGCTCATCGCAACTGCAAGCTGTAAGTAGGCCTAAGCTACAGTATGATTTTGTCTCTAACAGTTATTACCATTGCTAACTTCTCCTGTATCTACAACTATAGGTAGAATATGTGATGTAGTTTATTGTAAATGGGGCTGGTGCTGAGTAGAATCACAGCAATTTGTTTGCTAAGCTGTAAAGTTACCCACCTAAGTCGATCCTGTTATTATTTCAAATGATATCTAGTCAATCTGTTGGAAACAGTGTTGTGTAGATACAATAGATTTATCTGCACGTTTTTATTTCAGAGTACCAGTACATCACAAGAACGACAACACACAACAGACGCAGAATGCCAAACCGATGCTCCAAGTGTGGCATCTCACCCGACACAACTGTCTTATATGACATTGGCACCTCGCCTACAAAGCAAAGGTAACCCTTCTAATTACTCTTACATAACCTTATGGGGTTTGTGTGTTCCAAACATGTGTAGCATTATGCCTGGGTAGCATTTAGCAGAGCAGGGTTATCCAAGTATGTTTACCATGATGACTGGGTGCTTTTATCAATTCTGTGAATCATTCAGAACAAATTAACGAACCATTCATAGTATGAATAGAACTAGTGATCATCTGTATTATCACTTATTAGTCTGATCTCAAACAATTGCATTACCTCTTGTGGGGGAGGCTGGTGAAAATGATTTGGTCAATAGGTATGAATGGGTTTATATACAAACAATATGACTGAATAGTAAATTGTGTGTTGAAGATGCCTTTTCATTTACTTGTGCTATTGTATCACAGCAATACATTGTCCTTAAGGCCGTTATATGCTACTCCGTACTATACGATTACGGACACATGGGAAGGGCCTACGCATAGTTGGAACGCCCTGAAACGCCCTCTCCGTCGTCTGCGGGGCCGACGGACACCTTTCCCGTGCACCGTTTAAATTCCTGTCGATCCGTCGTGCCGTGCTGTACGCGACGGATACCCCTTGGCCGTGATTGGTCCGCTACGACATCATTTCCAAACGACATCATTTCCGACTTCGACAGAAAGGCGTTTTCTCTAAGGTCGTCTTTTTGAAAGACGTCTGTGATGAGAACTTCTTGGAGAGAAATGTTATTGTGAGCTAGTTTATGTTCTACTCTAGCGAATTCAGAAACGTGAGTTTGTTGTCTGTGCACCGACTGCCACAGTTTAGTGACCTAGAGTAGGCCTACTACATTGTAGACTGTAGCCTACATACAGTTTGTATGGATCTTTTTGTTTCCAATTATATCAGTCTTTTTGTTTATCATTTTTCACATTGGATTAGGCCTATACACTTGGTGGAGAAATGAATTCACAAAACCAGAGCCTTGTCTATATCGCAGGGGTGTCAAACCCATTTTCACCGAGGGCCACATCAGCATGGTTGCCGTCAAAGGGCCAGTTGTAACTACGATGTTACAGGATACATTTGCAAATTTTTCTCAGTGTTTGGTGACAAAATGCAAGCGCGCATAGCGCAAGAGCAAAACTTGTTTTGCCCTTCATCTGAACGCAGAATAGCTTTTTGAGCTTTATGTAAAATAAACATTGCCGTTTTCCAATAGCCTAGGTAAAACCTTGTCTAATGAAGGTGATGTCTTCATCATTGCTGGCTCCAAATTGTCGATAAGGGAAGCAGAAACATGCTAGCTTGGCTGAGTACTCTAACCAAGTTCGAGAGCGATACCAACTTGGGTTGAATGCCCGAGGACCTTGGCTGAAAATGCACATGGGGTACGTTCGCAGAACCGGCTGCATTGGAGTGCTGTCATTCAAACCATGCTCGCCTTCACCCAGTTAAACTTTGCGTTTAACACTGATGTGCATACACTGCTTTCTAGAGGCGGGATGTCGTCACTTTTCCGTAACACAATTGAAATGCATGGTGAGAGATGTCGTTTATGGTCAATGCACGCTGTAAAGCAGCGTAGACTTATTTCAATAGCCCATTAATCTTCCGCAGGCCACATAAAATGACGCGGCGGGCCTTGAGTTTCTCCACCTACTGTTCTGGCAGTGAATTGTTTTCGGCACCCCCAGCCTGTCTCCATCGTAACCGTCAGTTACGATGGAGACAGAATCATCTCAGCTTGAGTAAGCAAAGTTACAACTCTCACAATGCAGCAGTGTTATTTACATACAATGTGACTTTGCGCAATTGATTTTTGACGGATATGTTCAATGTTGTTTTGTCTTTTTTCTTTTTCTTCTTAGCTCTTGTAGTACATCAGCAGTGTATGGTGATGCAAAGTACATTGTTTTTGAGCAATGCCTCATCAGTCTGTTCGAGACCTGCCCTGTGTGCACAAGGCACTGTAAAGTCAAGCCACGCAGAAAAGGGTCCTTCGTAGTTGTTGACCAACTATGCCCTCATTGCCAGTTCTTCAGACAGTGGAAAAGTCAGCCAGTTATTGGGAGCACCCCTGTTGGCAACCTTCAGCTGTCTTCTGCCATCTACTTTTGTGGAGCTTCATTTGCGAAGTTGAAAAAGGTACTGTGATCATTGTCCCCTGCAGAATGTGTTTGTCAAACCTTCACCTCAACACTTATTTACTTTGAATTATTTTTTAGGTGTTTGGGGCAATGCAGCTGAGAACACATAGTTATGCTGCCTTCAGAAAACATGCTAAAGCATACCTGGAACCAGCTATAATCCACAGCTGGACTGAATGGCAAATAGCTACGCTTCAAACGCTCAGTAAGGCAACCACTGTCATTCTCGGAGGCGACATGCGAGCAGACTCACCAGGTACACATTTTTCTTTCTGTTCAAATGTGTATGCATTATATCAACAATTTTAGGTGAGATGTTGCCTTACAGTGAATAAGTCCACTCATGTTTATTGACTAAATTCAGGACATTCTTCAAAGTATGAGAGCTACTCGATGATGGATATGCAGACCAACCAAATCATAGACATACAGCTGGTGCAGGTATTTGAAATCATTAGGACTAACGCAATTGATCACATGCATATGCACAAGTAGTATTGACAATAGTGTCATTACAAACCCCTATAAGCCTTAGCTGTCTTTTGGCATACACATATGTGGTCAAAATGGTCAGAAACGTGTGTACATAATCCCCAGTTTTGGCACAGAATGGAAAAAGGTTAATGGATCGCTTTTCTATGTCTGCCTCGTTCTACCCAGAGCAACGAGGTGGGGGGAAGCTCATACATGGAGAAGGAGGGTCTCATAAGAGCTTTGGACCTCCTTCATGGTAGTGGTGTGAAGTTGGAGTGCATCATCACCGATCGTCACCCTCAGATCCAAAAGTTCCTGAGGGACCGTAAAATCACCCATTACTATGACTTATGGCATGTAGCAAAAGGTAATGTTACCCTTTATTTATAAATTGTTCAATACATATAGACGTTTATTAGTTAACACATTTGTGAAGTGGCTATCAGCTTTAACATAAATTGAATTATCACTGAACTATTTTTATGTCTTTCTATTTAAATTTAATTAATTAGGCATGTCAAAGAAGCTGGAACTACTTGCAAAAGACAAGGACTGTGCTTTGGTGAAAAAGTGGCATAAGAGCATAGTCAACCACCTGTACTGGTGTGCCACAAGCTCCCTCTCTGGAACAGAGAAGGTAGCAAAATGGAAGTCCGTGTTGAACCACATTCAAGATGTCCACAGTCATTCTGACCCAGCTTTCCCAAAGTGTGAACATCAATCCAATGCCTCAAAGGACCCTAGCAGGTGGTTTCGACCAGGTGTGTATTACACAGTGCATTATAAAGCTATGTTGTGAGCAAACATGTTTTGTATCTTCATCAATATACAAGATTCTAAATTACAAATTTCATTCTCTTACATTTCTCTTAGGTTCTACAGCTCTGAACAGGATTGAAAAGGTGCTAACAAACAAGAGGTGCCTTACTGATGTTGAAAACTAAGCCATCATTTCCAGACATCAATTGTGGAGTCATTCCACAGTGTCATCCAGTGTTTTGCTCCCAAAAACGTTGTTTTCCCCTTCATTGGAATGCTGTGCAGGTATGTACAATCAAATCTTTAGTAATGCAAATGTGAATGGGGGACCAGATGTCTGCAGAAACTGGTTTTGTTCCGTGAAGGTGTGACATGAGCAATGGTCTGGAGACATCAGGCCTAATTGCCGGCCATCAAAATGCAAATTATTTCAGTTTAGGCTACTCTAACTGAAAGGCACTGGCTAGAGTCTACTTTACAGTTTTAGCAACAGCCTTTGCTATGAATTTACAGGAATAATTTGATTGGTGTGTGCATACAAAATTATTCACAATTGTGTTACAACATTTCTGGTGTTGTTCTGTTTAGGTTGTACCTTGCTGCCATGCACTTCAATGAGAATGCCGAGCGTCCACAACGGAAGACAGCCAAGGGGAAAAAAATGTATCGACTTGTGTTCTCAAAGGCTCTGTTCTCTTTTTTTTAATTATAAACAACAAATCAAAATGTGCAACAGCAAAGGCGCTAAAATATAACTTGTATTCACATCTATTCACACACAACAGGCTATGTCTTCAACATGATGCAACTGGTGTTGGAAGAGATCATCCATGACCCCCTTCCTTATGTGGCTGCCGTCCAGCATATTCCTGTGCCCCAGCCCCTGTGTGGTCAGCTCGACAGGCCTTCCATGGAGGATGCTGTTGTTCAACATTTGACACGGATCAGTCAAGGGGGGGTCTGAACCCAACGTACTGCCCTGAAGCATCAGAAAACTCCCTCTGTATGCGCAGCACCACACAAGAGGGGATGACAACACGGACACTTCTTCCAAGGGAACCCCAGCACCAGCACACAAAAGTCCTGTAGGACAAATGTCTGTATTGCCTGCAAACAGAACAGGGTGGAAGAGCACACTTTGTTTTACTATTTATTTTATAATTAGTATTTATTTTACATTTCAAGGTAATACACAGGATGATTGTGTTGACACAAAATAAAGTTTGTCATTCTGTCTTGATCAAACTGTGTTTTTTGTAATATGCTCAACTAATAATGAATGCTTATTGGTTATAAACACTTTATTTATATATTGTATCAGATTGGCCTCACCTTTCCATCCCTCTTATTCTCAAACGGCCATGGTCAACCCTGTAAATATTCATTGCTTTTTGCAAGGAATACATATTGAGGCACACCGGGTCAAGGCCAGGATGGTCAATCATAAGGTTATTGCTTCAGAAACCTGGTCCATTCTTCTCATGACCTATACAAAAAAAAGATGACCATGCAGTTATTTCACAATTTTGAATGAGCAGAAAGCAGCATGTAGCTCGTACATGTATCTCCAGTTTTAGTTACCTGAGGTATTTCCCGACAACATATATTTTCTCTATCCAGGGGCATGTGTGCACAGTTTCCACAAGTACACCTGGTAAGGGCAGATGATTGTAAAATCACATAACTACATGGAAAGAAAGTACTCTAATAATCAGGTGGCCTTATCAGCAGGAGTATGGTAACAATAATACTATACTGACGTATACTTTTGTTGCTATCAGTGATATGAACAGCCCAATGCAGACTGGTTGCGAACCTTTTAGCTAACAGGGTGTCTTGATAAAAATAATACCAAGAGGGTACAAGTAATAAAACAGTGCAAATTAATAACATTTAGCTTACAATGCTAAAACAAACCTAATACAAAGTTATGCTTAGGCTACGACATTGAAGTGCGAGTTTTAGCCTACACTAGGAGCTACGCTATTACTGTACAGCTAACAGGTGATGTTGCAAATTCAAGACAATTCGAAATGACAACTTACCAATCTGAAACAGTCATTTCAAATCATCGGGCAAATGGTTGCTCTTCTACTTTAGATTCTTCCTCTGATTCAGGCTCAAACATATAAGGTTGAACACCTAATGCCTCCATGTTATTTTCACCGTGGATGTTTAAGTTAGTGCATGTCGCGTCTTTGCTCGCAGCTTCGCTTGTTGTAAACCAAACAATCAGCGCGCAGCTCATCTAAATATTAATGAGCATACCATAAAAGGAGAAAACCTAGCGTTTTTTCCTGGGAACATTTTAGAGGATGTATAAGGGGGCATAGAACAGCACCAGGGGCATTTTCAGCTCAAACAATGTTACATACCCTATTCTGAGACCTTAAGGAACAGTGTGAAACAACAAAAAAACACAGTCAATTGCCCCTTTAATGACATAAAAAATATATAGCATACAACTGCATGCCATATTCTATTAATAATCAAAATCTCTAGTGTGTCAATGATGTACTTAAAAAGAACTGGGCGCCACCATGTTTAAATGACGTATACATCTGACGTCACGAGAATGGTTGGGCCAGAGCCTGCCCACTCCCCATTAAGCCCCATTGTACCGAATTTTGTTGCAGTTCCAACAGAGTTCCACTGGGAGTGATTGCAGACAAGTGCAAAATGAAGGAGTCTAAGGAGCTAAACAGCTAAATTTGTCTCTTTCGCCTGATTGTCGTTGATAAATCTTAGATTTGATTGTAGTTTTTGCATGCAACATGGATTACATGTCAAAAGTTGAATGAAAGAGTACTTATGTCCTTTCGATTTCTTACAGGGTAAGTCGTTGTTGCCCATAACACGCTAGCATTCTGCTAACGAATGCTGATTGGTTAGTGAAGGACTGACTACAACCAGAGATCCCGCTTGATGGCATCCGAAGCATAACCAGAATGTCAGAGCATTAGCAACATTAGCAACAACATTAGCAAGTCAAAACTCTTTCAAGCATGTGTATTGACAGGGAGAGCCTAACCCTTTCAGCTGTGTTGTCGATGCCTCGAGAGAAAAGTGGAAGTAACCAGAGCTTGCCGTCAAGACGTAGCTCTGGTTGCACGATGTGTATGACGTCAATGCCATTTTCAAAGGCTTTTTAGAACAGAAAGACGACTTTAAAAAATTCTAACACCCAGTGGTGTGTATTTTTTTTGCCTCCCCTTTCAAATTCTGAATTCAAATTACTAGACAAAAAATTATATCCTGAGAAAAATGGATTTTGAGGGGTAAAGCTCCACAGACCTAGCCTGACGTTGTCATACTCATAATTCTAGTCAGAATATGAGTCTGAGAACTCTCCGTTAGGCTTTGACTATGGGGCGTGTTTCAAACAAGCCTGGAAAACAAATGCTTCTTCCCTCAATTGGATAGACCTACAACCAATCAGAGCAACGTAATATGTTGTTTGTTCAAAACGAATTCAACTTAAGCGCTCTTTTGTGACGTGGGTGATTAAGTTACTGTTGATCCTCTGCCCATCATCGTATAAAGCCCGCCCTGGCAATTTCATTGGTACGCCCAGATTCTGGTTTTCTGCAGTTGTTTCCCAATACGAGACCCTCCAGACCCAACTTCCCGACCACATTTTATTGTGGGCGGGGAGAAGTTGGGCTGGCAGCCAGGCTACCACAGACCTCCATTCATTCTGCACTCGACCGTTAGCGTCCTCATATGGAACTTGAGTGGAACTGCAACCAGTTCAGAACCCGGAAGTTTCGAGAGTGGCAGTTCTCCCTTTCTTAGACATTCTCTGGTTGGGCTCAATTTCAACCCGCCAAACTGCATTAAAAATTGAAGAAAATAGACCCATCATACCTGTCCCTGTTCATCCTATGGCGCATGCTTTCGAACCAATACGTAATTAATTATGTACCCGCAGGACCTCAGTTGTTCCATATGATGCAAAATATGTGGTTTTGTCGTAAGATATAAATATAGTTAACACTGACAGGTTGAACAACACGTAGTGGTTTGCTTGTAGCTAGTTACTTGTCATAACTGCACGACAATACCAACAGACAGAATCGATCTGATCAAAGAGGCAGACCTGCATGACCTGGGTGTTGGTGGTCCACCAAAATGATCGTTCATTATTGAGCACAGGCTCTTTCCCATGCTGTGTGAGGAGAAAGACCTTTTATAGTCGCTTGTCATAAGTATAACCTATGAATCATAGTATGATCTGAGTAGGCTATATGTCATGCTATGCCAGGTAGTTCGGTAAAGTTGGCATGACATTCACAGATTCAAACTTCCGGGATCAATTACTCTCGAGAGAAATTTTATTAAATCACAAATAAAGCATATTTCGTACTGTAGTGAGGTAAACAACAAGCTATTTTCATCAAAACGAGCCGTCCTGCAACCTGAAGAAATAACATTGGTCTTCACGAGCAGCCGGCAGTAACTTTAGATAACTGCAGAACACAGTGTATAACTGTCAAGTTGTCGGGTTTTTTGGTTGTGCTATTCCCCAACTTGAAAAAGGGACTGAGCTGTCTACATGGAGGTGTGGGTAACTGGATTCCACTCGAGTTGCTGAATGACTGAGTCCCAGGCAGTAGCTTTGTTTCCACTTTTCCTTTTTATTTCCATTAGTCACTCAGCCATTGGCCATTTAGCAGATAGGTAAAAAAAAACCTTCAAAAACAAACAGAACACACAAGTTCAGCAAAATGCACACAAAAGTACACAAACACCACCATGCGCAAAATACTGATTTCAACGACTAAAAACACAAACCAACGATGCAGGAGGAAGTACGTTTTAAAGTTCATTTCTCACCGGCTGCCTCTCCAAACTTTGTAGACTCAGATCTTGCACAACACTCCACAAACAGCAGCACGGTTTGCTGCAGTTTCAATTACTCTCGTACCTGCTTGGAGCCCAATTAGGCACCTAATATCCTCCTCTGCGTCGCGCTGATGTGACCTTGATTGACTTCAGCTGGTTAATCTGCTGCTCCCGATTTAAAGTGAAAGCGTCACCACCCTTTTTTCCCAGTTTTTCCCCGTGTATACACAATTCTCTTAAAATCCCACAAGTGAAATTCTAAAACCACAGTTTGACTCGACAATAACTAAATATATTTATTTAATACTCTGCAAATATCCTCATGTGTCAAAAACTGGAAATACAGTCGTTATGCTCCCGCAATCGCTACACTCTACGTCCTCGTTATCAGTCCATACTTTAATACAGGGGTGTCAAACTCCGGTCCTCGAGGGCCGCTGTCCTGCATGTTTTAGATGTTTCCCTTATCCAGCTCACCTGATTTTAATAAATGGTCGTTATAACAACCCATTTAATTGAATCAGGTGTGTTCGAGCAGGGAACCATCTAAAACATGCAGGACAGTGGCCCTCGAGGACCGGAGCTTGACACATGTGCTTTAATAGATCAATGTTCATAACAAAACGCTTTTGTTTTCAAATTGTATCTCGACTCGCAGTATCATTGGCACAGTTGACGCCACTCGCACAGTTTTTTTAAATTGGTGATCTACCGGCCACCACATTTTCGGAGTTTTCGGGCTCCACCAATAGGCTAACAGTGTCTGAGAAGTTGTCATACGCTATGATTCACCGTAAAGAACAATCGTATGCCAGGGTCATGATGAGATACTAGATTAGCATTCATGAGGTGCTTTGCATTGACTATATATGGTTAAAAATGGGCATGTTCAGGGCGGGATACAATGCTGATTCACGTACGCACACTTGTGGGTAATCTGTGATTTATAAAGGGAACATTGCGTACAGGTGTGCGTACGCACGGTTTTATAAATCGGAATTTGAGTGTGCGTACGCCATTTTAGGCTTTTGGGCGTACGTACACTTTTAGTAAGAATCCTACGCACAGTTTTATACATGAGACCCCAGGGCTGTTGCCAGGACTGATAAAGAATAGACACTCACTTCTGTATAGAGAAATTATTTCGGTATATGATGTACCACTGCATGAAGTTTTTTTGTATCTCCTCCTTGCCTTCTACACTTTTGGGGTACTGAAACATCCAGCAGTCTGTAGCAAGCTAGCATGGTTATCAATTAACCTGTTCAGTCCATCCACTGTCGCTGCACTGGATATCTGGGATAAACAAAGTCATTAATATGTAACAAATGCTATGAAACAAACATATTTTCATTGCCAAATAAAATCAAAAGACAAGTTCAAAAGAAACAAACTGGTGGGTGGAAAATGATTCACCAAAAATACAGATATTTAAAACATGTTTTAAAACTTTAAAGTAGTACTAATAATTAATATTATTTCCAAGAACACAACCAAATATTATTAGCTTTGTTGTAAAATGAACCTACCTCAAGCAGGAAGGCCTTCATGTTCTCATCAGTTATATTTTCTATTGTTTCTTCGAAGTCAGACATGGGTCTCACTGTTAGGTGCTGATACAGTGTCTTGGAGAGGAATCGAGGACCGGGACCACCATGAACCATACAGACTGCAATCATCCTCCCAGCAAGGAAATATTCATCTTCTTTGGCTGCTGTAATGAATGGGTAGTTTTCTTCAATTAATTAACATTTTATATCACTTTACCCCTGTGGAATTGAGTACCATTAGTTACCTGCATTATCAAAGGTGAGATATTTACTATCCTCCTTTCCGTCAAAGATTCTTCGGCTCCTTAAACACTCCATTAAAAGGGTTAGAAATTCACGTCTGGGACCACCAGTGTCCACTCCTTCTTCTGTTTGCCCCTCATCATCTGTGAATTTTACGACCATTTCATTAGATGGGTCGTATGAAGCACGTTTAAAACCACGGACCGCTCCGTCCCAAACATTAGCTCGATTTATGTTGAATCTGCTGAAAGACGTTTTTGTGATCTTTGATGAGAGATTTGACACAATGTCTGCAGTGGTCAATCCATCTGTGCTGTAAAACAATCAAGATGTAGTAGATTAAGTAAAACTAATAATGATGAAACAATACATGTTCTTTGAAATGAAACTAAGACTTAGAGTTACTAAATTAAAGTACAAAAAAGATTGAGAATAGTCAATTAGCACCTTTCCTCTTCAATATATTCCTTGCACTCCTTACACTCCGAATCACTGTCAATTACAATTGGTGCATACACATTTTGTGTAGTTGCTGCAATGACAGAATCATTTAGTTCCATCTAAATGTTCCATCGCCTTGGGGAATGGATAATGCTTTAGAAAAACATTAGGTTCAGACAAAACAAGGGCACCTGTAGAAGTTCTGTTTAACTGGGGATGCTTTCTGCCTTTCATGCACTGTGGTTTTTCCTCTTTCCTAGTTTTAGCAGAAATATTACAGTTGTTAATATGATTACCTACCATTTGTTGAGCACCTCAAACATTGCATTACATTTGGTTTCCATTCAGTAAATTAACACCATAGGACAGATCATACTTTTACTTCATATTAACACATACCTAGAGGGTATACATTTAAAAAATAACTCACTTGGTCCAAAAAGGGTTCAGAGAGGTCAATGGGTCTGAAAGACCAAGCAAATTAAAATGTCACCAAATTATTGTATACAGAGTGTGTTGTGTTGCTTGTGCACTAAAACATGTTATGTTGACAATATAACTGTATATTCTACTTTTTTGCTGAGCGTGGTTGGAGTGCTTGCTTCATTTGGACTGTCCCACACCTGTATACAATACAAATTTAACAATTTAATAAAATAAATGATATTACACTTTAAGAGACAAGCAATATAAGGTAGTCCCTAAGGTGCACTACTAACCAAGGTGTCAGAAAGTGGACTTCCAGGGTTCAAATTTACATGGACCTCACTCATCTGAGCTTGAACAATTAACGCTATAACCTTTAAAAACAATGATAGGTATGGGTTTAAATATCAGTTGTAATAAGCTTGTCTTGTTTAGTAATAATTTTTATTAGAATCACAAACCTTTGTTTGAGAAATCTTCCAGTGTGCAAATTTAAAGTGTTATCCTTTGGTAAGGCTTTCCAACTGCCTCCTTATATTGCTGAATTGTGAATGGTATTGTTGTTCCTCGGACGTTTTTGGTTTCCGTAGCATCAGGATACAACAAAACATAGGGACCATCTTCCATGTCTTGATTAAAATCATTCAATTTCTTTACAGCAGCTTGTAAAAGTTGCTCAGAGGAACAATTAGGTTTAACATCAAGAGGCAGGGACTTGCTTCTCGCAGGTTTAAGGGTGTGATTTATACTACTCATAACTCCTACATGAATCTGAAGAAAAATTGTTATTTAGTCAAAATAGTAACAAACTGGTGGTAGTGTTGGTGTGTGACACTATGGCTGGGTTGCACCAACATGGATTAAATTAATCCTGGTTTGGAGTTAATCTAGGGTTAGTAAATCTATGTTTAAACTGGTTTATAATTAATCAGAGATGTGTTGCACATCTTAATTTTAACCCTGGATGAGCTAAACTAGTTTAAACAAGGGTTAAAACAGGATTAGTTTATGTTCAATGTCCGCTGTGATGGATTCCGACGAAATGTAAACAAATTCACAACGTATGTTTAACATATACGGAACTAAATAGCCCTAAATGATTGCATGCGCTCTTTTTCCTAAACTAGCTGCTTTTTGAATAAATGCCGTTACTGATAGCTACCGTTAGTTACCGTTTATACCTACCACTACGGATATAAAATAGCTAATCAACCCCGTCACTTTAGCCAGCTAACGTTAGCTAACTATAACATTATGGCACGGCAAAGAGGGTCACATTTTTCAACATTTGAAAAGATGTTGCTGACTGAATTGATGAAGGAGTTTGGGGTGATAATTGAGGACAAGAGGACTGACAGCAATACTCTAAAAACGAAGGAGCGTAACTGGGTCCGGTTAGCTGAGCACTTCAATGGCTCTACCGGTATTAAAGAGACGAGGGACAGGGCGCAACTTAAAGCCTGCTGGAAAAACCTCAAGGCTAAAGCCAAAAAAGATGCAGCAGAAGAGAGGCGTAGCCAATTTCAAACCGGCGGAGGACCACCAATCAATGCTACGGATCCTCTTTCAAAGAAGATAATTGACATGATCCCGCAGCAGATTTTCCCCAACCCCTACGACGATGACGGCGCATTAGATGACAGTACAGGCACAGAAGCTGCAAGTAAGTAACAACAAACTTCAACGCCGTTGGTTGCAGCAATAACGTGACAAAAATGACGAAAGGCTATAATTTTGCCTAAAAAGCATTTGTTAGAGCATGATGTATTACTGTACATACCCCTCAGATGTTAATCATTTTCAAATTGAATAGCACATCATACTACAGAAATAACAGTTCCATGTTCTCTTTAGTAGCCTATGGTAATTTATTAAATTAGTTATTGCCTATGTCATTGGATCTCAAGAGTAAAGTGCATTGTGCATATACAGTTGTAGGTAGCTTCCTAATGTTTTATATGTTTTTTTGTTTTGTCTAGTTGACACTATCATCGTACTGGAGCAAGTGGAGCCTCATGGAAACATCAAAGTAGCAGCATCACCTGTGAAGCCCCCTGCGAAGCACCCTAAGCTTAGCTCTCACCAGGAGCTTCTCACATTAGAGAAGGAGAGATGCATGCTCGACATTGAAAATGCAAAAATTAAAAAAGATGTCCTGTTGCTACAGAAAGAGGTCCTAACTCTTCAGAAGCAGAGGCTACTGGATCTAAGCCAGTCACAAGAAATAGAAAGATTTTTGAATGAATTCTGAAACTGAAATTGTGTAATGTATTTATTGGAGTAAAATGTTTCTTTCAATCAAATTGGCAGTCCCCTTGTCTTGCTGTTCTTATTAGTTCCTCCCTGTATGGATGAGAAAGTAAGAAGCATATTAGTTAATAAGTATGGGTTAAGGTAATCTATTGTATAAGTGCACATATCAATCAAAATATAACAATATTCTGCCAATACTGACCTTACTTACGCTGCAAAGTGGTTTTCAATCAGTGTTCTCCTGACAGCATTGCCATTTGCGTTTGCAGCATTCTGCACTTGAGCATCTTCCAGATCATCCTCAAGTGGGTGCTCATCCTCCTCGGGTAGCTCATCTCCTACTCTCTTCCCAAAGTTGTACAAAACAGCTACTGCAAAAATGATGGTCAGGGTAGTGTCCAGTTTTGTGCGGAGTCCCTCGAACACCCTCTCTATTACCCCTCTTGTTTGAATGTGCGAGTAGTTGGAGTTTTTTTCTGCCTGGGTCTCAGAGTTCAAAAGTGGAGTCATCAGGTATGGGCGACATGCATAGCCATTGTCCCCCACTAGGTGTCCACGGATCTCCCCTCTCTCCAGCAGTGCACAAAGTTGACTGTTGTCAAAGATTCGGCTGTCATGTGTGGATCCTGGCCATCTTGCAACAATGTGTGTGATCTGGGCCTGGTCATCACACACAACTTGTACATTAATTGAGCAGTAGCCCTTTCGATTCCGAAACAGCTCCCCATTCTCACCACCTGGGTTGGTAATGGGAATGTGGGTGCAGTCAATAGCCCCAATTACTCCTGGAAAACCTGCTCTCCCATAAAATCCAACTGTTGTCTCTCTCCTTGGTACAAAGTGAATGTACTGAGCCTTTAAACTTGCAATTGCCTTGGACACTCTGCTGACAATTCTGCAGACTGTGGATTTATGAACTCCAAAAAGATCTCCATCAACTATCTGAAAACACCCTGTAGCATAAAATCGCAAAGCAACTAGGAGCTGGAGAAGCAGTGGCACAGCAAAATTCCTCTCACTTCCATGCTTGATTGCTGGTCCAACCTTACCATTTAGGTATATGACAGACTCTTTTGAAAATCTATACCGCTGTGAAAACTTGCTGTTGTCATAGAATTCAATTGGGTTTAGCCTATCTCTAATTTTCCTGCGAGGAACTCTTTCCTCTAACCCCATCCAGCGAAGATATGCAGCCATGTTGTCAATGAAACTGAGATAAACCTCCTCCAGGGGTGGTTTAAATATAACTGCTAATCCAGGTTTAGACTAGGTTTAAAATGACTGGTGCAACAGATTTAAATTTAATCTAGATTTCAATGGAAATTAAACAGAGATTGCCAAAGGGTTAGATTTACCCAGGATTAATTGTAAACTAAGGTTAAACTAGGTTTAAAGTTTGGTGCAACTGGATTAAAAAACAAACCAGGGGCCTGTACTACGAATCAAGATTTGGCGTTAGCGAGGTAACTTCAGGTTCAACCCAGGGTTTTCTGTACTACGACGGTGGATTACTTGTTACCGGGGTAGATCACCATGGTAACATGCTGAACGGCTAACCTGGTCGGGAGCAGGTTAAGTTGGAGATCAGAGATCAACCGGTATAAAACCCCCGCCCATTAACTCATTCTTGACGATAATGTCGTCACCGTTCATAGAAGTTCCTATGGAGCTTGGTACGCGGATTGTCAGAGGTGCACTCAGAAGAAACAGAACATTTAGAGACTGACAAAACCCTTTCGCATTTCCTCATCAGTATCTTTCTGAAAGATATAGGTTCTTAGCAGAGGGAATTACGTATTTCCAGCTTCTTGAGCCGTATTTGGCCAATGCTACACATTGAAGCTGTGCACTCACAGTCCCACAGACTGTATGCATATCGTTTCGTTATTTTGCTATGGGTACTTTGATAGTGTGGGTGATGCAGAGAACCTGAGCAAGAGCAAGAACAAGGTCTGCTCCGCTATTTGCAACAGATTTTATTTAATGGTTGTTGCCACCATATTCTGATTAATGTTGTGATGAAAAAGAGATTTCCAAAGTGCCCTTTGTAAAAACATTGGACTCTAATATGTTGACAAAATGAAACAAGGTTTTTCACTCAATGTTCTGATTTCCCTTCTGGAAATGTATGCAAATGATATCATATTTTACAACTTAACCCATGCTGTTGTCCTTGGGTGCTTTGAGCCATTTTCTAATCATTTCCATATCAGAAATGTTTTTTTTCTTCCCCCCAATCAAAACCTTTCAAACCAAGAAGAACAATGGGTATCTGTACAAAGCTCTTCACAAGTGATACATAAATGATCATTTCACTATTTTCATTGAATTTTGATGTTTCATTCACTTTTATAGCATTTTTAGGACATTGAAAGAGATAAGTGGTGAAAACCCCCAGAAAAGTTTCAAACGGCACAACAAGAAAGCCACAAAAAGGTATTAAAAAGACCAAAACGTAAAACAAAGTTTAACAAATACATCCTCATGTGTTCTCCCTTCCCTAGGAATACAGAAAAATATGTCAGTGTAACTAATTTTAGTGTCATTCAGTCAATTACTATCTCTTCTCATATTCCAGTTTTTCTGTCTCCAGCCTTGTTTTTTTTAATTAAAAGCCTCTAATAATCGAGCTCCAGGGTTTTTTTTTATACAGGGCCCCTCACATTGTCTGCTCCAACCTGAAACAAAAGAACATTGTCCCTTTCCAAGGCACACTTGGTCAAAGTTGAAGGTGTCCATTTGACTATTAAAAGGTTCATTGCTTATTGTGGTAAATACAACTCAAAAGTGTACCCCCAAAATGAGCAGGCAGACACAGTTTCCTGATCATCTAGGACCTGGATGAGAAAGTAAATGGTATATTGGATCAATATTTAGCAACCACATATGGCATACATACTGGCGTATGACTATTAGTTTCACTGTTACCTCTGTATGGCACAGTGGGACGACAGTCACTGCAGAGAACAGTAATACATTTCACTCCTACAATATTCATAAATAATTGTTGAATGAACATGGTCACATAGATTAGGCTACTTGAAACATACATATGCCTGGGCTTCCAACCTTCTGCCACCAGGGTCTGAAGAAAAGCCCCCTTCCACCATGGGGTGACCCTGATAGATATCCTAAAAAAGGGACGAGTTCAGGCAATTCAGCCTTGTACTTGTTGGCCTTAAAATATGTACAAGTATTGACTTACCGTTTTGAATTATGGTTTTATTTTTTATTTGCTCCCACAATCGTTTGCCACTGCAGGGTTGCCACTGCAGGGTTGCAACTAAAATAATACAGCAACAAAAGTTTAACGTTGTGGAATGCACACGTGTAATTATGATCACATCTTCAATAAGTCATGTAGCTTACGCATTTACAGCTGCTATTTTCTGCCAGATTGGCTGCAGCGACTTTGTTGAATTTTGCCTATATTATATGTCTGTATTCCTGATATGATTGTATTACAATATTTCATGCAAGAGAAGCAGACAAAGTTTGTAAGATTGTCTGCTCCTCCTTCGTGAAATATGCTGCTCTTGTTTCGTCCATGTTTGCGATTGGACATACGGTGCAAACACCGCCCCTTTATGTGAACGCGCACGTCTCTAGATTGGAAAGATCTGGTTTGAGTTAGAGAATTGATAACCGCCGTCGCTTATCGTGACTGCGATTGTTAGGCTTCAAGTAGCCGGGTAACCGAAAGTAATCCAGAGCATGTTGATCTTGATTCGTAGTACAGGCCCCTGGTTTAAACCTAGTTTAAGAGTTAATCCTTGTTGGTGCAACCCAGCCTATGACAACCAGCTCATGATAAACCATGACTACTGACAACCAGCTCATATGAGAAACGATGCTTCAAGAAGATACCTTCACAGTGCTTTTTTGGTCTTTTTTAGATTCCTGACTCTTCTTTGTATAGATGTTTTCCTCTCCCTCTCTTTTAAAGCCTTGAACTTCATGAAGGAGTCCAAAGTGTTTTTCCCTGAACTTCCTGCTTCAAACAGAGGCAAATCAATTATTAAGGATATACTAAAATTACTTATACTATAGACCGACTAATAGTCACTATGTATGAGTAAATACACATTTATTACAACCTCTCTATTTACCTGCACTGGTGCTAGGCTGACTTTCATCTGGGACTTTGTTTGCAGCGTCTTTCAGAAAGGTAATGTTTTTGCCACATGAACTGCAAAAGGCAGGGCAGTTCTCCAAGGTGGACCCACAGAATGGACAATACATCTTGGCCTGTCATACAACGAATGCAATGTACTTAGCTTACAATTTATTGTATAAATAGAGCCCAGTAATGCTTTGGAAGTTCATTTTAGATGGGATATTGGAAATGTATTCTGCTTTTCAAATCTAAATAGATCTGTTACGATGTGTTCAATTAATCAGATATTAGTCTTATGGTGATTAGAAAACGTGTGTTGCACAATCATTACAGTAGGCCTAGTTGAAAATCAAGAAGATAAATAACTTGGAGCACGACGCCTATAAAGTGTAAAGAAAAATACAATTAACTATTTTTAAGGCACCAATTAAAACAGCTAGCTCTAACCATTTTGATGGCGAATGGTTTTAACCTTTTCATGTTAGCTTAAGTGTTAAATAAGTTAAGCCATCTTATTTGCACAGGTTTTCTGAAGGGAACAATCAAGCATCACTTAATTAATCGAGTACAACACATAGCAAAAAAAAAAAACTGTAAATCCAAATAAGGTTAGGCTAATCAACTTACCTTAATGACTCTTCATCTCATAATGCAACTCATAAGCGTGGTCCGTATAGTTGATTTACTTCATTTGATTTAACACCAAAAACACCCCACTTTGCATGCACTAACCCTAGTGGTCTGGAGAACGATTTGGTGTGAACTTGAAATGCAGTGTTTCTGCAAATGTCATTGCGTTTTCTGCAAATGTCGGGTTTTGTGCTAATACTGCGGTGTTCTCGGGCTAATGCTATTGTGTTCTCGGCTAATGCTGCGGTGTTCTCGGCTGATGTTGGTGGTATGAACCAATGCTGTTGTGTTGTAAGTAGTAGATTGTTTTTTAAATGTAGCGTTTTTATAAATGTTTTATTTTTGTTAATGTCGTTGTGTGTTTATGTTGTTGTGTTTTCAACTTTTGTTTGCTTCGCTAATGTTGCTGTGGTGTGCACCTGTGGGCCACCGTAATTTATAGGTCTGCTCCACAATATTGCTGCCTAGCGTTATAAATTAATGTAATACATTAATGTTAATAAAGTATCAGACATATACATAGTACAACACACCAGAAACCAATTGATATTATGTGTAGGCTATACTGAAAATGTCAGTAAATCGAAATGCTGCTACTGTCTGTCCCGATGAAAACCATTCAAACAGGTTGCCACAGCCAGCAGTGTTTTTTTTTTTACAGCTACTTGAACCAAGTGATCAAGTGTCGGCGAGATCAGAGTGTCGTAACTCTTTATAGCTCTGGCCCATTGGTTGCGAATCGTCGCTCGCGCGTCAATATGCTATGTTTACATAGTGCAGTTGCGATTCCGTCACTTGCTTTCCATGTGAAATCAATGGTATGCTTCACTTCATCGCGCTGTTGTTCCGTGACTCGCGCATTGTGCTCGTAAATTATTTTTCAAGTTCGCACATAAATATTTTTTGGTGCAAATGCGAGTGAAATGGTCGCACTGTAGAGCCCTGCTGATAACTGATATCAACTACCATTAAAATTCGTCCACCGCGAGAAGAATATCCTGGGTTGGGTGTCCTGTCAAATTCCCATGAACCTACAGTAACGTTATATTGCTGCAACTAAAAAAACGTAACATCACCAGTGTTGCCAACTCTTCAGTGAGGAAAGTCGCTATTGGCTGTTCTAAAAGTCGCTAGAAGTCGCTAGATGACGTCATCGCCTAATTTGCATACCCGGAAGTAAAAATCCCATTCATTTTCTCCATAGCCATAGCGGATTATTATCATGGACCTATTCTAAGAGATTATTAGCCCTAATTTCATCACCATATAAGGGAGACTTATATGACTTGATACAAGGTACTGTACATGACACAAGTTTGCATGGTATCAACCTCGTTTTAAGAAAAACATAGTTTATTGGCGATCTCTGGAAGAAGAACTACACTACCCATGATCCTTGAGCGTCACACCAACGTCTCTGATTGGTGGAGCACGGCGTCGTGACGTCGTCACTGAAACGTTTCCCGCTGGCGTGAAAAGTGAGCAAGAGAACAATGAGGTAAGAACCTTAGAAGAAACGCCATGGATATGGACTGTGCAAGACAGGTAAGAACAGCTCAAATATGTTTAGAAATACAAATTAATAATTCCAACCCTCCTCCTTTTTCCGGGCTTGGGACCGGCAAAAGTGACCAAAAAGGAACACTTTGGCAGAGTTACTTAGGTTTATTTTTTATTTTATTTATTAAGTATGTTTTTTTTCTTCTTAAGCTTTGTTTTAACCTTATGGTCCACTTAGGAGCCTAAAACAAGTCACAGTTATATATGAACATTTTTTACTTAACACTTTTTTGTGATTATGTTAACTAGTCTTGCTCTAATTGCAGGTGAGGTTCCAAACGGTTTCAGAATGTGATCAGGCACACAGAAATGTTTCCCGCTCGCGCGAAAAGTGAGCAAGAGAACAATGAGGTAAGAACCTTAGAAGAAACGTAAGAACAGCTCAAATATATTTAGAAATACAAATTAATAATTCCAACCCTCCTCCTTTATCCGGGCTTGGGACCAAAAAGGAACACTTTGGCAGAGTTACTTAGGTTTTTATTTTATTTTTTATATATTTTTTTAAATAAAGTTTGTTTTTTAACTTTATGGTCCGCGTAGGAGCCTACAACAGGTAACATTTAAACATGAACACTTTTAAACATAACATGTGTTGTGTACAATATACATTAACAATTTAAATTGCCCACTCTGGCAGTTAGGCCTATTCAAGTTTTTTTATTTTTTTTATTTTTTTATGTTTTTTTTCTTCTTTAGCTTTGTTTTAACCTTATGGTCCACTTAGGAGCCTAAAACAAGTCACAGTTATATATGAACATTTTTAACTTAGTTTTTTTGTGATGATGTTAACTAGTCTTGCTCTAATTGCAGGTGTGGAGGGAGGTCTGAAGCCAAAAACACAGACAGGCTGTGCTAGCTCACAGAACCAGTGACTCTTCATCGTCACTCAGGCTTTCCACTGCAGGTTCAGCTGAAGGAGCTGCCTTGAATGAATAAGCAGGTGAGGTTCCAAACAGTTTCAGAATGTGATCAGGCAGCTGGTGCTCAAAGCAAGCCTCACCTGACAGCTTTAATCCATATCTGATGTATAGGATGGAGTTCAGGGTTTGCAAGGACATCCTGTTCCTGAGTTTGGTTTTCACCACACTCATCTGGCTGAACACTCAACTTCAGCATTTGAGTGTGGCAAAGACAACACAGCCACAGCAGCCATGGCGAGTTCCTGGAATGGATTGAGACCAGCTGCGTCCCTGAACCTCCAAATCTCACTCCAGAAGCTCAGCGTGTTCTTTTTCTCAGTCCAGACACTGAGGTGGATGGTACGCCATTGCTGGACAATCTTGTCTATTGCTTCAGGTGAGAAGACAAGGAGCTTTGCAAATGTGACCATTTCTGCTGGGCTCTTATTGTGCTTCAGAGTTTCCTGTACATTGAAAACTGACATGTGTTTCAATGTCTCCATGTTCTCAGGCAGTCTCATCCTCAGCTCATTGGTGAGGGAGATAGTGAAGGCGACACACCGTTTTCTGACATTCTGCTCATCGTCAGGCGCAAGGTGGAGCTCAGCTGCCTTTGAATCAAAAAGGAAACCGAGGTATGGAACAGGACTTATGTATCCATCGAGAAGCCCTTTCAAGACATCCACCTTTGCCAGTGGATTCAGGACCCTGCTGCTCACAGACTTAATGAGGCTCACCAAGCTGTCAAGTAGCTTGAGAGGATCGACCTGCTCTCCCTCAAACGCTTTCATGGCCAACTGTACCTCTCCCAGCACTGACTTCAGAAAGGTCAAGTATAGCACATTTTGAGGATCACTGTACATGGAGTATAACACCTCAGCCATGTAGCAGTGCTCACTCGACTGGGTGACCTCAAAATGCAGCTTGAGCTCCTCCCATTGGTCCAAAATGCGTGAGACTGCGGGCCCGATAGAGAGCCAACGTGTGGCACACACCTTTGTGATCTGTAATGGTTTCTCCCCACAGTTAATGGTCTCATAAATGGCCTTGTATGCCTCCCTGCGTTTGGGAGACACTGAAACCCATTTATATGTCTCCCTTACAACGTACTCCACACTGCGTGGGATCGTCTCATTCGATGCATGGGTGACAGCAAGCTGCAGGGAGTGACACACACAACGGATGAGGACCAGATCTTTAAGGCCATACTCATATTTGAGCACTGCATGGACCCCATTATTTATCCCTGTCATTACAGAGGCATTGTCAGTCCCTATCCCAAGGAGCTTCTCTTTAACAAGAGAGCACTTTTCTAAAAAAGCCACCACAGCACGGGCAATAGAATGTGCATCTCCTCCCTCCAGCTCAACAAGCCCCAGAAATGTAGATACCACTGTACCTTTAGTTTCACTTAAGTATCTGATGACAACACCCAGGTACTTAGACACACTGATGTCTGTGGCCTCATCGAGGAGGAGGCTAAAATGCTGCTCACCCACATCTGCCACCAACTTTTTCAAGAAGTAAGGTGTCTAGGACACCATTGATCATTTCAGTGCACTTAGTCCTGTGCATTCTGAAATGCGTAGCAGCAGCGGAGTCAGAAAAGGCTGACCTACATGCTTCCCCAATGTGGTCACATGCTAGGAGGGAGCAGTGTTCAGCAATGGCTAATGCTATGGTAGCCTCAGCCTTTTTGGAGCTATCAATTTTGCCTACCATAAATGGCAGCGTTGTTTGTGCTGCTGAGTTATAAGGCTTTGCCTTTTGAATGTGTTTTAGGGTTATACTGTGTTTCTTCACATCACTGATTTTAGCATAGAAATCCACTTTGAAGTAATGGCAGTATGCTCGTCCAATATCTCCAATAAATGGCTTTAACCATCCCTTAAAAGCTGTGTTTGCCTCCCACTCCTTTCTGTATTTCTGCTGGTAAAGTTTAGACATGGTAAAGAAAGTTTGTGTCACAGAGGCACACACACACACAGTGGACGAAGTGAGGTGAGTGAGTGACTGAGCCTGAGGCAGTGTGAGTCAATCTATATATAACACAGTGATTTATTTAGTGCAGTGATTTTATTATTCTATTTAGACAAAGAAAATATACATTATCCCGCCCTGACTGTATGTCAGGGGGCGGGATCAGTCAGCGGCAGCTTGCTGGCCGGGACGCGGATTCATTTGCAGCTTGGATGCTGAGCCGTGAACGTCTCCTGTTAGCTCCTGCTAACCTGCTAACAGGAGACAGCTGGGAGGGACTTCTGCGCGAGGTATGAGGCCGCCTGTAAGTGCTTGGAAACGGGGAAGGGAGGGGCCGCGCAGGCACCCGCTGGTCGTTATGAAGATTCATAGCGATACGTGTTTTCACCTTAAAGTCGCCAAAAGTCACCAATAACTCCAGAAAAGAAGCTAGATTTGTCGCTTGTTGCTTTTTTGAAAAAAAAGTCGCCAAAGGGGTCTGAAAAGTCGCTAAATCTAGCGACAAAATCGCTAAGTTGGCAACACTGAACATCACTTTCCAATACGTAGACTAGTTCTCTTAACCTCAGTCTGTAAAGTTATACCGAATCAAACCCTCCTAATTTAATATTGAAATGTATTAGCTAGGGCTAACTAGCGTACCATAACTTTCATCTGTGCTGCTAGCTCTAATACTAGCTAGCTGCCAACAGTACACTGTTGCTAACATTGACAATCTTGGACTACCTAAATATGAAAATGTCCTGATTAGCTGACTTAAAAATGTTATCATACACTATTCTACTTACCGTGTCAATTTTATTTTGATAATATCAAAACATTCCTTACCCTGTTCTCAAGCTATCTTACTTCGGACTTACTGCAACGTGTGTTTCTGTGTGGCTCGTTAACAGTTGTGACATCCGGTAAGGAACCTCGTGCTCAAGATGTGACGTAAACAAACTCACATTTGGCTTCAGCGCTACCTTAAAGTTTAATTGTCTAAAATGTTTATTCTGAAGCACTTTTTTTTTTTTTTTGCAAGGTCGTCATAAAATAATTGGTAACAATTTATTCTAGTACACTTTTCACACTGTCTTTGACAAGCCATTTCCATTATTGTAATGAGTCTTTCCTGTTTACATTTCCTGCATAATAAAATATTGACATGCTTAACCATTTCAGCCTCAGAAATCCCAAAGGCAAGTCCAGGAATTCTTAAAGTAGAAAGACAGAAATAAAGTAATTAAAATAAAGACGTAATTTGGGAAAGGTTACATGTAATTGTCTTTAGAATATAATTGTAAATAGAGAAACATTACAAAACAATAATATATTTGTCACAACTTTCACACTAACATTTTTATTTGTTCTAATCTGCATCATAATAAAAATAGGATCAATTTAAAAACTAACTTATTTACAAAAGCAAAAAGGGCTGATACAAAATGAAAATAAAACATATTATTAATCTTAACACTTTTTTTCCCCAACTAACATTTTTCATTATATTGAATTTTGTATTCACTTCCATTATACAAATTAACATGCAAATTTACGTAGAGCCAACTATACACATCAACAAACTTCCCTACACTTAAAAACCTTTTCTATTCTAGCTAACCTACTCTGAATTATCAGTTTGTCCTGCCTTTAACAACTCACCATCTGACACCTCACTCTCTGCAACTGAAACGTACTGCACAACCTTCTTTAAACTTGTCATAACATTTGCCCTGTTGTGCACAACTTCATAACAGTCCCCAGTGATCAGATGCTCCTCAATGTCCTGGACATCCAACAGGTCTCTGAAACACCCTTCACAATCTAGATAACTCTTCAAAACAGAATTGGAAATGCTTAAGCTAAGCTCCCCCTTCTCACTGACAAAAACTATCTCCCCACTCAGCTTCGTTTAGTGTTCTAAAATTTTTTGTGTGAGAAACTCCTTCAGTCTATCATAATACCAACTTCAGAATATACAACCAACTGTGAACGAAAAAATGCACTTACTCAATGTCCTTTCAACGTTGGAAAGTTTCACTGGCTGTCCATTTTTGCCAGCCTGGCAAAACATGTGGTGCTTCTCAGGTGAAAATACCACAGTGCTGTGGTAATCTTCCCTTCCACTCTGAAATACTGCATTGAAATACTTGGTATTTCTTGCCAATGTTTTGATCGGAGACACAAAATGAATGTAGCCTTCTGTGTCCTCTGGTGTCTCCACACCAATCTTCATTTTTTTAGCGGCTGTTGGTTCCATTCTTGTCACGAGTACCTTCGAAGACTGCTACCTGCAACAGAAGACAACCCTTTCCTGCCGGACCATTCCAATATGGGAATAAAATTTCCCATGGGGCCTTTCTTTGTATCTTCGCCGTCCAATCACCGATTTTCTTTCTGAAAACTGCCAAATACTCATGACAACTTAAGATCAAAATACATATAATTGGTTAAGGGGTGACTAGTCGTGAGAAATAAATGTACCTTCATGACTTTAATTGGGCAATTTGCTTGACCAGAGCCGGAAAAATATCCCACAAGATTACCCCAACACCTAGATTTACTGCTTCAATTTGAAAACTGTGTAAAGTAAATTAATAGCAATACTACGTTATATTTTAGCTAAAGATCAGAAACTTTTTGGGCCAAATTTGTTGCTTGTGAACATTTTCCTGAACTAATGTTAGGATAGGTACGTTCAGACCTGCCTGAAAACTGATGTGCAACTGGTTTTGGATAAGTTATCTAGCTTGTTGATATTCTCATGTCATGAAACAGTAGATATCCCTATAGTTTGAAGATAGCTGTACCCATCCAATATCATCCCATAAAATCATCCAACATGATTTTAGAGTGTGTGTATCTTGCTATTCACAAAGAAAGTGGGAAAGAGCTGTCCACAGTTCGCCGTTATGGTTTGTCTGAAGGCCTTTGATTATTTCATAAGTACGTATTTGGAAAAAACACACTGCTGGCTACCAATTTGACTTATTTCTTGTTGTAAAAATTGAGAAAAACGATGGCACTCTACTCAGCCCCCTCAAGAGGAGGAAACACCTGACTGCTGATTACACAGGAGGAGGATCTACTGGACCGGGAACTGCTGGAGGAAGACAAGGACAAGATAGAGAATGCGATAGAACCTAATCACCAGCCAGGAACATCAGCTGAATGTATATTGTTTGTTTCTGTTTCTAATATGACTTAAACTCATAATAATCCGGACCACCTTAGGAAGTTGTGTTACCTTATAGAACACAATGTTTAACCAATTTGGCACAGATGATCTTTAGACCAAGTTTCACAAAAGGATGTAGACACAAGAGCGACAGTCCCCTGGTCCAATTCACAAAGTTTAATGTCCCATACTTGGGCACTCTAGCGCCACCAATGGGTCAAAGTTGGACTTGTGTTTACACACACAACTTTTGAACCGTATGACCCATTTTCAAAAATGAGGTAACATTGGATTCCCTGGATAAAGACGAGTTCAACAGATCCTATGGGGTCAATTTCCGGTTATATAGATTTTCCGCTATTTCCGGTTTTATCAAAAACCTTTGAAATCCTACTTCTCCTACAATTTTGGTCAAATCTTCTTCGAAATTACCAGATATGCTCTTCAGACCAAGCCGCACAAAATTTATGGTAGAGCATTTTGATCCCCACAACCGTTTGTCCGTGACAGCCAATCAAAATCAGCAGAAAAGCCACCAAACAGGAAGTGAAGTCATATCTCAGCAGTTGTTTGAGGCACTGAAACTAAATTTGGTACGCTGCCTCGGAACCTTGTTCTGAGGATGTCCTCCAAAGATTGTGTCATGTGACTAAAAGGGGGCGTGGCCGGAAGCATAAACATGTTTTGGCTAATAACTGTTGAAGTGTGTACGTTACTGAGGTAATTTCTGTCTGTTTATGTCTTGTGAGATATCAAGCTTGACTATTAATAATTTTTCATAACAACCGAATTGACAAGGCCGCCATTTTGGATTTCATGGAAAAGTGTAAAAACCTTTTGCACGTCCCAAATTGTGTCCAATGTTTACCAAATATGGCACAGATGATCTCCAGACCAAGCTTCACAAAGGTTTCGGATTGATTTTCCATTTTCAAAACCGTTTGTTCGGTAGAGCTGATCAAAGGCGGCAGCGAAGCCGCAAAAGACACGTAAGAGCATAACTCAGCAAAAATGTGTCCGATCATCACCAAACTTCGGTTCCTTCGTTCCCACAAGGAGCAGACGAGGCCTGTGGTTTTATACCAGAAAAAAAAACAATTTGAACACTCAGTACTCTTGAACGCAAACAGATATTTCAACCAAACTTGGTGTGTTGCATGAGTGCAACAGGTTGCTGTGACTTAATTGTTGCGCAAGTGCTATGGAGGCCTTGTCCTGCTCTGGACGGCTTGGCCCCTCCATTGCTGCTTGCAGCTATATTTAGGATTCCTCTGTCAGGAGGAAACCTATTGTTTTTGTTAGTATTCTTATTAGGGTTCCTCCGGTAGGAGGAAATTTTTTCCAATTTGGCCCAATGATACAACAGGTCCCTCACTACTCCCACACGGCTAGTGGCTCATATGCGCCCATAGGTGGCGCTATAAAACACGCCCAAAGTCTAAGTGATTTCCCCAGCGCCCCATTACTCCAAAATGCCTGAAAATGCCTTATTTCTCATGGGGAACAAAAAAGAACCCATAAGGTCCGCCATGATAGATTTGGCTGTAATGTCCAAATTTGGTACAACCTTCAAAACCCTTCTCCTCATGAACCATAGATCCAATCGACTTGAAATTTGTTACAGATGTGTAGAATACATGTTTGTATAAAGTGGCAAATTGAATAAGAAATGCAATACAAAATGGCTGAAAGAAGTGTATTTATGTAAATGTACAAATTGCCTCAATATTATTTTTGTTAATAAATCAAATATAATTTTGACTGATTGTATTTCAAACCTAATAGGGTTCAATCGCTAGTACCATAAACAATTTCACCTTGGTATGTCAATATATGATTGAATTAAATTGAATTGCTCCATAGTGCGCGCGCTCCAAATTCTCACAGACTCATCCTGCCTGTTGTCACCTGTCCGCTTTGCGTTGTGTCGCACAGCATTTTCACCCCTTGTTCCGCATGTCACATATTGAAAATGCTGTGCTATACAGCGCAAAGAGGAACAGGTTGTCAACCTACTGACACGCGCGAGCTTGGCGAGACGCACACACATCCTTTCTGGAAATGGTGCGCTGACCAAGCCCCACCCTCACCCTCATTTCGCTTCCAATCGCAGCTCACCGTTACGAATATAAATTATTTTTTGGCGGCCATTGTTGTTTTCAACTGGAATCACCTGAAAGCCTTGTTGGAGGCACCCACGTTCGGTAAGTCCTATTTTTACACATTTTAAGCTAGAATCAATGATTGGGTTCGTGAAAGTACACTACTCTTGAATTATGGTGAAGGTTTGAGCACTTTGAGACCTTTAGATCGTGAGTTTGAAGTGACGGAAAACCGAACCCGAAAAGTACCTAGCTTTTTCCCTCTGTGTAATTACTGAATCATGAAGCATCTCGGCGAATTCATCAAAAAGGTAGAGGAGGGCAGCTTTTAGGAGAACAAGCAATTCCCCACAGACCTGTCGACTCAGAATTTTGATTTGGGTTGAGAAAGTCTTTGTAATAAGCCTATGCGCCAGGGAGACTGCATAGGCTTAGGCGGCAGCCATGTTTTGGTCACGTCATGTTCATAAGTTCACCCCCCACTCCAGAGACAGTTGGTGACAGAGAGGTGCAGACATTAAGTTAAACATAGTTATGCCGTAAAGTAAAAAATAGAGACGAAATGTGGATGTAAATGAATGTTGACACTTCAGATTTGATTGGAACTCTCTCTTTTACACATTTATAGTTGGATTTGACATTTAACAGCCATTTAATTCATTAAGCAAGTTGTTTAACTCAAACAACCATAAAACAGTACATATGGTATACAAAGTTGCAGTCAGATTTGGAGAAATTGTTGGCTTGGATGTTATCTTGCCATATACATGGGGTCTTGATGATGATGGGCACGCAGCTTCAAGGCAAAAAGACGCGTTCCATTTCAGGAGACTCCGAGACCTGAGCGCGTCACTAGCATCTCGTCATATCACTCAGTCGTAGCACACCTAGATCATCAGCGTCAGCGTTCTCGGGTACCCAGCATGTAGTGTGGCATGTCAAAAAACGCCAAAACTTGTGGAAAATAGTTTGGTTACAACAGCTATGCAAGGGTTTTCAGTTGTCGTTCAGATAGATGTTTTTTAATATTGTTGTTTGTTAGTTAAAATAATCTTGTTGGTCACTCTGAGAGTGCATGTTGTGTGGTTTAACCGGTAGTGAGAGTCGGCTATTGTACAATCAATGCCGGCAAGGAGTTGATCATAAACTGTGCCATAAACCTTTTGCCAATGAGGCTATTCTTGATCGTAAGTTGACTGTGGTTGTGGAAAGCGGTCTTCAAGCCATCTTTGAGAAATTCTGGAAACTGTGTTGTGAGCAATGTGTTTTGACTGTGAGAGGCAATTTTTGGTCGTCACCTAAACCCCATGCATCCGCTACAGCATTTCTACTTTGGTTTGACTTTCGCTGGGAGGTTCGTAAACGGCATGGATTGGGATAGTGTGCAGGCAGGTGTGTTTTTATATAGGGTGAAATGGAATGAGAAATATAATAAAAAATATCTGAAAGGGGTGTATTTATGTAAATGTCCACATTGCCTCAATATCTTTGAGTCAATAAATCAAATATCATTTTGACTGATGGTTTTCAAACCTTATTGGGTTCAAGATGACATCACTCTGAAGTACCATCAACAATTTCACGTTGGCATGTCAAAATATGATTTGAGTAGTTTCAACTTTGGCTGAGAGTCAGATGGCTGAGCGGTGAGGGAGTCGGGATAGTAATCAGAAGGTTGCTGGATCAGTTCCCCGCCGTGTTCCAAAATGACAGTGTCCTTGGGAAAGGCACTTCACCATACTTGCCGTGAGGGGAATGTCCCTGTACTTACTGTAAGTCGCTCTGGATAAGAGCGTCAGCTAAATAACCAACTGTAAACTGTAACAACTCTTACCATAGAAGAAACAGCGTTCCCTTTTATACAGTAACTGAACATGACAATATTCAACACTGAAAATAGCTCAATGGACTGGGACAGTGACCTGCCAAGTATAAGGTTGCAGGTTTGAATCCAGCCGCAGTCTTTTAGCCTTTCTTAAATTTGAATATCTGTTTAGTTAAACAGGACGACATCATTATGACATACCATGCGCAATTTCACTTAATCCCACTTTGAAATGTCAACCGCTTCTTAACCTTTGTCCCAGAGCTGACCAAAGCTAATTCTATGCCCTTTCTACTCACACATTCTCAACAGTTGGTGTGTAGCAGAGAGGATAGAGAGTCTGCCTTGTAACCTTAAGCTTGTGAGTTCAAATCCCCATTTAGACTATTGTAGTTGGCCCAACAAGAAGTAGTTTTGCTCTCTTGTTGTCAAACTCTTGACCTTCTACAATGAACATTTTTATAATATTTTGCCATTTTGCGGAGGAACCCGCATCGCTGCTTGCAGCTATATTTATTATTATATTTCTCCGCTAAATGGCCCAATAGCTCAAAAAGTCCTGGAACCGATTTTTTCCAATTTGGCCAAATGATACAACAGGTCACTCATTACTCTCAGACGGCTAGTGGCCCATGTGCGCCCATTGGTGGCGCTATAAAACACGCCCAAAGTCTACGTGATTTCCCCAGTGCCCCATTACTCCAAAATGTCTGAAAATTGGTGTACATGCCTTATTTCTCATGGGGAACAAAAAAGCCTCAACATGTTGTTTTGGTTCTTTTGAATCAACTAGTTACCGTAGACACTACCCGAATGTAGGCTACTCATCACGTATTTGGAGTTGTCTCTAGGCAATAGCCATATTAACCACAATATCACAGACCCTTATGACACCCCATATTGCGAAGTAATACTTAGATCGTCGCTGCACGATATAGAAACATGGGCACAGACATGATCCTACTTCTGATAATCATGGCAAGGTAAGCTAACAGGTAACCAGCTGTTTTGGATGAACCCCAAACCAAGTAACCCCAAAAGATGTGTGGTGTAATTAAGGGTCTGTGATATCGTGGTTAATATGGCTACTGCCTAGAGACAACTCCAAATACGTGATGAGTAGCCTGAATTTGGGTAGTGTCTACGGTAACTAGTTGTTCAGAAGAACCAAAACAACATGTTGCCTGAAGGCCAATGTACTTAGTAAATTTGTGACTAGCAAATTCATGTGCCTCAGTAGCTTGTGGTGTAATGCAACAGAATACAACAATGCATCTGTTTTTGCTCGTGGGATCGAATCTCACTCGAATCTTTTATTTTCTTAGCTTCCATTTATTATGGTGTGAATGGCTGTAATGTAGTGCTCACTACTATACAATTATGAAATGAATTGATTTCAAAAGATATACCGAAGAAACACTCAGCCAGAGGCTACACAAATCACATAGGAAACGAATGTTTCCATGTTGTGTTACGTGTATTTTGATCGTATTGTCTGGGTTAGCAGCTATGTTCTTAGTATGAATTTTTAATATGTGGTGTCAGAAGGAGCTTTGATGTTGTGGTAAATACGGCTATAGCCTCCAAACAACCCCAAATACGTGATTAGTAGCCTACATTCGGGTAGTGTCTATGGGAACCAGTTGATTCAGAAGAAGCCAAATCAAAATGTTACCTGAAGGCTAACGTAGTTAGCAATTACGTAACCAGTTGGCTAATCTTTCAGAGCTGGTATAGTGTAAATCAACGGACTTTCGTGTGCACGCCTTTTTGCTCTAGTGCGATCAAATCCCAGTTCATGCAAGCCTGCAAATGTTTTTTTTTTTCTCCATTTATTTTGTCGCGAATGGTAGTCTAATGTAGTGCGCACGTAGCCCATAGGCCTACTTTCATATTTGCCGCAGCAAATATGAGATCCGACTTGAAAATCGCCAGTAATATGTTTGTGAATTTTTGACGAATCTGGTGATAGAGGCAGACTGATGCACAGCTGGGCAACCAGTTAAATTGGGAACCAGTTGGGACGTAACACCGGCGGTACATTGTTTTGACTTAGCCTCAGACAGACTCGGTTCACTCAGTTCAACTCCTAAAACGTCAGGAAGGGCTGCTTTTTGTAGACCAGAGCCTGCTGAAGATAGCCAGTATATATGATCTTTCAAAACAAGCCTATTTCATTTGTCATTTGCCTGAGAAAGCGACCTACGGTAGCCAGGCTAGTTTCACTCGGTCAGCCTATTTCAGGGGTGTCCAAAGTCCGGCCCGCGGGCCAATCGCGGCCCGCAGTCAGATTTCATGTGGCCCCCAGCTTCGGTCTTCTAATGTGTTATCTATGGCCCGCCAGCACTGTTAAATAAATAATAAAACTTTCAAATGCAATTCCTCCTTCAACCGCTAGGATAGGGTATTGGACTTTTACTTTGGCATCGATCAAATGTTCGTCTTGCGAGAACAAGGCAACAGTGTGATCGTTAATACAGCTTTACTGTTGCACACACACTTGTCCAACCGACTTTCAAACACACGTTGCCGCAAACCGTTCTCCGATCATTTCTACCATGGCAAGTAAAAAGAGGAAAGTTGACAGTGAGGGCCGCCGCTTTCAGGAGAAATGGGAATTACAATATTTCTTCACTGACACTCGAGGCAATTGTGTTTGCCTAATTTGTCAAGAGACGGTTGCCTTGTTTAAGGAATTCAATGTAAAGAGACACTACCAGACAAAACATGCTCACGCATGTGACAAGCTAACAGCGAGTGACCGTGCTGAAAAAGTTAAACAACTCAAAGCTGCTCTGGCTTCACAACAGCGATTCTTCATGCGGGCCAATGATTCAAATGAAAACATTACCAAAGCAAGCTACGAAGTGGCCATGTTGATAGCTAAACATGACAAACCTTTTACAGAGGGTACGTTTATCAAAGACTGTGTCATGAAAATGGTGGAGAACATTTGCCCCGAGAAGAAGCAAGAATTTATGAACGTTTGCCTGGCTCGTAATACTGTGGCACGGAGAATTGAGGAAATATCGTCAGATATTCATAGACAATTGGGGGACAGGGGAGTGACTTTTGATTATTTGTCATTAGCCTGCGATGACAGCACAGATGCATCTGACACTGCACAGCTACTGATTTTTTTAAGAGGAGTTGATGACGACATGAAGGTAACAGAGGAGCTGCTTGACCTCCAAAGCCTCAAAGGCCAAACAAGAGGAACGGATTTATTCACTGCTGTTAGTGCCGCTATTGAGGATATGAAACTACCATGGAGTAAAGTTTGTGGGATTATTACCGATGGTGCGCCTGCCATGACTGGTGAACGAAGTGGATTGTCCACACTGATCTGCAATAAAGTCAGCGAAGAAGGAGGTAACGCAATAAAACTCGACTGTATAATTCACCAGCAGGCTCTCTGCGCAAAAATTCTCAAATGTTATCACGTTATGAAACCGGCGGTAAAGGCAATAAATTCCATACGATCTAAAGCTCTATACCACCGCCAGTTTCAGCAGTTCTTGCTTGACATCCAGGCTGAATACGGAGACGTAATATATCACAACGATGTGAGGTGGCTCAGTCGGGGGTCTGCATTGCAGCGATTTTTCTCTCTCAGAGGGGAAATCAGAGTTTTTTGGGATAAAAAGGGGCAACCAATGCAAGAACTGTCAGATCCTGTATGGCTGGCAGATTTGGCTTTTTTGGTTGACATAACAAAGCATCTGAATGCACTGAATGTTAATCTTCAAGGACGAGACACAGTGGTGAGCCAGCTATATGCACACATCAAGGCCTTTGGAAGCAAGCTGCAACTTTTCCGAAGTCACAATCAGAACCCTGCACTGCACATTTCCCAGCTCTGAAAGAGGTAATTGACAGTTTTCCACAGGACAACATCGGTGCGCAAATGGAGAGGTATGCAACAGACGTCACATCTCTTTCTGTGGAACTAAACAAACGCTTTCGGGATTTTGCAGCTATAGAAAAGGAGATGTTGCTTTTCTCTTCTCCCCTCTCCGTGGACCCTGATGATGCTACTCCACAGCTGCAGCTGGAGCTCATTGAGCTGCAGTGTGACGACGAGTGGCGCGGCAGACACCAGCTCCTTTCTCTTGTTGACTTTTACCGGCAGCTGGATAAAGGCAGGTTTCCAGAAATGCGAACACATGCGAAGAAAATGCTGAGCTTATTCGGCTCCATATATTTGTGTGAGCAGACATTCTCTGCCATGAATTTAAACAAGAGCCGATTGAGGTCAAAACTAAGTGACTCCCACTTACGTGACATTTTACGCATCTCAACCAGTGCCTTCAAACCCGACCTGGCCTGTTTACTGAAATCCAGATCTCAGTATCACCCTTCTCATTAGTGTCAGCAAGTTATCTGTTTCTTGGTCAATCTAAAATTATGTGTTTTTTAAGAGTAACATCTGTCACTATTAACAGTGAAAATCCAAAAGCACAGTTAATATATGCACTTGGACTTATGGCACTTATTTGATTAAACTCTTGAATAAGATTTGGCTATAACTTTTGATGTTATGTACCTATAAATGTGACACAATCTATTACTGTCTGAATAATCTTCAGAATTTTGCTCTGTCTTTTACATGTTTTAACAGACAACAGACAGCATTACTTATTACTCCTGTTTAAAATACAAGGTAAAGGTATTTCATGGAGTTTGTTCAATGTTATCGGACTCCAGATATGAATGAAAAGCAGAATTGTGTTTTTACAGTTGTTCACGCCTGACTGAGCTTATATTTGGTTACATTGCCATAAAAAAATTGTGACAATGAAAATTGTGTATTATTTGCACGTAACTTTTATGGTTAAAAAATGTCCGAAGGGACAATTGGCCCCCGAGCATCTTCACATTATCAAATCTGGCCCTCTTTGAAAAAGTTTGGACACCCCTGGCCTATTTAAAGGTCTCTGACAGTCAGAATCACTGTTTACAGGCAAAGGTCAAGCTGGTCTTTGGTCAGATGTGTATATATTGACCAGTTAAGAGCTAAATACTCTTGCTACAGCCTGTGTTTTGAGTGACTTTGCATGGGTTTCCAACACATTTGGATTCAAGTTCAAGTATTGCCACTGCATTTCAGTCAAAACTGAAGTCTGTGTCAAGTATAGATGGGAAAAGCTTTATTTTTCACCACTGACATGGACCCTTTTTTCACTTTTACAGGTCATGCAGAGGCCTGCTCAACAGAGTGCAACAGAGCATAATGAGAGCAACAAGAGAGGATGCTGAGTGTAACAGAGGATGCAATATAGAATGCTGAGGGCAACACAGACCCCTTGCTGGATAGCTTCTCTTCTGCCCTGCCCCCAAGACAGCTTCTTCCAGCTGGCCTGCCCTGCCTGCCTGCCCCTGCCTTGATATCTCAGAATATCACAAAATTACAGCTTTTACACTTCAGCCAAATCTTATTAAGCTTGCCACAGAAAAAAATGGCTTACTTTTCTATACAGTAACTGACCCCAATGGTTCTCAACACTGAGAATAGGTCACAGGTTCAAATCCAGCCAAAGTCTTTTGGCCAGTCATAATTTTGATTATCTGTTTAGTTAAACAGGATTACATCATTTATGATATACCATGTTCAATTTCACCTTGAAATGTCAACTGGTTTTTAACCTTTGTCCCAAAGCTGACCAAAGCTAATACTCAAATCACAGTTGGAGCACAGCTGTATAATCAGCGTCAGCCCCCCTTGGGTACCCAGCATGCAGTGCGGTATGTCAAATAGGCAAAGACTTGTGGAAAATAGTGCGGTTACAACAGCCGTGCGAGGGATTTCAGTTGTTGTGTTTGTTCAGTTAGATGTTTGTAATATTATTGTTTATCAGTTAATATAATCTTGTTGGTCACCCTGATTGTGCATGTTGTGTATTTTAATAGGACCAGAGAGTTGGCTGCTATACTGCCATAGGCTATTCTCACAATGAGCTGAGCATGATCTCTGCCGTAGCCCGGTTGCCCACATGACTATTGCTAATTGTGCATTGACTAAGATTATGGAAAGTGATCAACTCAAGAAGAGTTAGAATATCTGCCATCTTGGGGAAAATGTGTCAATTGTGGGAGGCATGTTTTTGGACAACCCCTAAACCTTATGAGGCCGCCGCAGCATTTCTCCCTTGGCATGACCTGTGCTGGGGGAGAGGGAGACAGCATGGATGGAAGTTGTGTGGGCAGATGTGTCTTTATATAGGGTGAAATGGGAAAAGAAATGCAATACAGTCACGTGGGATCGCCGAGTAAGATGGTCGCACATTAGAAGCTGTCCAGAAGCCCCACCAAATTAATATCATTTTATCTGTTCATTTCTTCATATTTGTTCATATTCTTTGACAAATTTTTGTTTGAGAATACTCTGTCGTTAATTTCTACCAATTTCTACCGACTGAAGCACAGACATATAAACTATGGTTTCTTCCAAATCCTTCAAGTCCACACGTGGGAAACCTGCTCCCAGTGACTCCAGTGGTGCTCGCCCAACACAAGTTGAGCAGGATGCTACCCTGGAAACCCTTTTTGCTGAAGTGGGTAAAATTAGCGCCACTCTACATAAGGTCGCTTCAGACAATCAAAGAAAGTACTGCTGAACTAAAAAATGTTGTAAACGCCATGCAAGAACGGCTGACTGAGGTGGAAGGCAGAGATCGGAGAAGACACTAAGCAGCAACTGGTGAGCAACAGCGAGCTACACAACAAGCGCATAAACACCCTATGGGACCGTGTGGAGGATCTGGAGAATAGAAGCCGCTGTAACAATGTGAGACTGCTAGGTCTATCAGAAGGCCTCGAAGGGGACAACATAAAGGCATGCATTAACAAGATCTTGTCAGAGGGGCTGGGCTTGAACGTTGACAGTGAGTTCGAAATTGAAAGAGCACACCGCTCTCCTGGATCTCGCCCTACTAATGTTCAATCGCCGCGAATGGTCATGGTGAAATTCCTGCGTTCTACTGCAAGAGACAAAGTTCTCAAAGCTGCTAGGGAAAAGGGTGGAGCAGTGTGGTGTGGATGCAACATTTCCCTTTTCCCAGACATGACAAAGGAGCTAGCTGAGAGGAGGAAAGCCTTTTCAAAGGCAAAACAACTGCTCCACCAAAAGAAGGTTAGATTCAGTCTCGCTTTTCCGGCGACACTAGGATTTACATGGAGGGGGAGGAGCAGAAAGTTTCAAGATGCGTCGGAGGCTGTCAAGTTCATCGAGCAACAAATGACTTTGACGGAGTACGATGCCGGAGACAACCCGGATGGAGAATAAAAAGACGATGAAGATCTGCGAAAATAACAAGGAGAATATGAGAGAGGTATGGTGGGGCTGGACAATGTTTGTGTGGCTATCTGAACTAGGGAGCCAGTCGAACATTCCACAGACCAAATTGATTGTTTTTCTTTTTTCTTTCATTCTTCCCTTTGACTGTTTTAAGGGGGAATGAGTCTCAAGTTGGTATTCAGAGGCTTGTTTATGTTAATGTGTTCTCCTCTATTGAAGAGGATAGGTTTAGGTTGACCAGTTTGGTCATGTTTGTTTACTTAGACATTTTCATTACACTCAGTAATGGTACACAAGTCTTTGATTATAATATTGGTACAAGAAGGTCAGATAAAATTAGATTGCTGTTAAATATCTGTACTTACATACATTTTTATTTTCTCATTATGTGAATGGCAAATAATTCCTACGTTAAGGTAGTATCCTGGAATATTAATGGGTGTGGGAATCTGGTTAAACGGAAAAAGGTACTTTTATATCTTAAACATAAACAAACTGACTTAGCATTCATTCAAGAAAGACATCTTAAGGATGACGAGGCCAAAAAAATTAAAAGAGACTGGGTAGTGCAAGTTTATTATAGCTCCTTTTCCAGTAAGAAAAATGTTGTTCTTATTCTGGTTCATAAGAGGCTGAATCTCTCAGTGGTAAAAGAAACTAAAGATGACAATGGAAGAATTTTATGTCTTGAAACCATCATAAATGGTATGCAATTAACACTCTGCAATATATATGCCCCCAATAAAGGTGACCCATCTTTTTTTCACGAGGTCAATAGCATAATAACACAACATAACTTCAAATGGATTACTAAGAGCATGATCTAATTGGGTATTAAATTAAGCTCAGACCTACATGAGATGACCACTCTCAACTTTGACCCACTCCTTCAAAAAAACTAAACAAACTTAGGAAAATGGGGGAAGTTAAATTTGACTCTGTGGGGTAAAGTAAATGTTGTTAAAATGATAATAGCCCCACAATTTAACTATGTATCCATGATGCTACCGCTCAGCATACCTGATTACATTTTTAAACAGTATGATAATCTCATTAAAGACTTTCTATGGGCTGGGAGGAAGCCCAGATTTAAGTTGAGTAAATTGTATGCACCCAAGGATAAAGGAGGGTTGTGTTTACCTGATGTTAGACTATATAGTTGGTCTTTTGAAATGGTCCATCCATCCATCCATCATCTACCGCTTGTCCGGGGATCGGGTCGCGGGGGCAGCGACCTAAGCAGGGAGGCCCAGACTTCCCTCTCCCCGGCCACTTCCACCAGCTCTTCCTGGGGGACCCCGAGGCGTTCCCAGGCCAGCCGAGAGACATAGTCACTCCAGCGTGTCCTGGGTCTTCCCCGGGGCCTCTTCCCAGTGGGACGTGCCCGGAACACCTCACCAGGGAGGCGTCCAGGAGGCATCCTAATCAGATGCCCGAGCCACTTCAGCTGGCTCCTCTCAACGCGGAGGAGCAGCGGTTCTACTCTGAGCCCCTCCCGGATGACCGAGCTTCTCACCCTAACTCTAAGGGAGAGCCCGGACACCCTGCGGAGAAAGCTCATTTCGGCCGCTTGTATTCGCGATCTCGTTCTTTCGGTCTACCCATAGTTCGTGACCATAGGTGAGGGTAGGAACGTAGATCGACTGGTAAATAGAGAGCTTTGCCTTTCGACTCAGCTCCTTCTTCACCACGACGGACCGATGCAGAGCCCGCATCACTGCGGACGCCGCACCGATCCGCCTGTCAACCTCGCGCTCCATTCTTCCCTCACTCGTGAACAAGACCCCGAGATACTTGAAGTCCTCCGCTTGGTTAAGGATCTCCTCCCCGACCCGGAGATTGGCACTCCACCCTTTTCCTGTCGATTACCATGGCCTCAGATTTGGAGGTGCTGATTCGCATCCCAGCCGCTTCACATTCGGTTGCGAACCGCTCCAGTGAGAGCTGAAGGTCACGGCCCGATGAAGCCAACAGGACCACATCATCTGCAAAAAGCAGCGACCCGATCCTGAGGTCACCAAACCTGACCCCCTCAACACCCTGGCTACGCCTAGAAATTCTGTCCATATAAGTAATGAACAGAATCGGTGACATAGGGCAGCCCTGGCGGAGTCCAACCCTCACCGGAAACAAGTTCGACTTACTACCGGCAATGCAACCAAAGTCTGGCACCGGTCGTACAGGGACCGGACAGCCCCGATCAGGGAATCCGGTACCCCATTCTCTCGGAGCACCCCCCACATGAGCCCCCGAGGGACACGGTCGAATGCCTTTTCCAAATCCACAAAACATGTGTAGACTGGTTGGGCGAACATGGCCCGGAACATGGCCCGGAACATGGCCCATGGCCCCCGAGACATGATCGAAGCTCTCCCGGAGGTGGGAGTTGAAGCTCCTTCTGACAGAGGGTTTAAGTTGGTCAAGATAGCTAAACATGAGGAGTGGGACAGAGTCTGGTTTGGAGTGGGCCGCTATTGAAAAGACTCTGGCCGAGCCGTTCCAGCCTACAGCTGTAATATCTCAGCAGTCAACTGACAAAGAGAGAGACACGAATCCAATAATTAAACATTCTAGGGAGGTATGGGCAAAGGTTCATAAAATTCACAAGGTTTCACATTACCAGCAGCAATATGCATCACTTTGGTTAAACTCAGAAGTCAAAATAGGGACACAAACTGTATTTTGGAGGAGATGGTTAGATAAGGGAATACATACAATAAGTAATCTCTATAAAGATGGCGTGTAAGTCATTCACTGAATTAGCCCAAGAGTATAATCTACAAGATAAAGGGGATTTCTGGAAATACCTGCAGATAAGACACTGCTTAACAAAAAAGTGCCGGCCAAATAAAACAGGCAACCCAGTAACTGACTATCTTCAAAACCCACTCAACCACAAGGCATCAGTATTCTACAGTATTTCAATGTATTTAACCAGCAGCACATGTGACGATTTGAGGATAATCTGGCAGAGTGACCTTGACTGTCTGATTGACAATAATACTTGGAAACAGATTTTGACTGATAATGGTAGATATATAAAAGAAACTAGAGGTAAATTCACTCAATATAAAATTCTACACCGGTACTACAGGACACCATGCAGACTTTTCAAAATAGGACTAGTAAGTTAGCCTGGCTCTGCCCTCCTACGTACTTCCGCTCAATTTGGATTTCGCTTCAGTAGTAGGTCTGGGAGCTAGGCTCTGAAGTCGGTTTCTAGAAAATCATTTTTTGTAGGTCCAATCAGCGAACAGAGGGAGTGGCTGAGAACGATGACGTTAATGTCGTGCACTAGTTTGAGTAGTTCAGTAATGGCGGCGGAGAAAGATGCGAGCGAAACTATTCTGCGGTTGTGGCAGCAACGCTGCCGAATATCCATAGGTTAAAGCCAGAGCAAGAACATTCCTTGCTGAGTTTTGTTGGTGGCCATGATGTTGTGGCCCTCCTCGGGAAAAGTTTGATTTTCCAGCTACGGCAGCTAGCTCCGTTACAGTAGTGCTGAAGGAGTTGGCTAAGGCGAACGCTTGCGATTGGTTATGGCAAATCAGAGTGGCTCTGGGTGGATCCAATAGTTTTAAACTTCAATGGGGGACCCGCCTTCTAGGAAGTTAACGTTTGTCAATGGAGAGATCCCAGACCCTCTGTACAAATGTAATGTACGAGGGTCTGGTTAGGACCAAGCTACTAGTAAGTACCAACACATGCTGGAAATGCAAAAAAGAGATGGGCACATTTGTACATCTCACATGGGAATGTTCTATAGTCAACCCATTTTGGCATAGAGTATTGGATTTACATTTATTCATTTAGCAGACGCTTTTATCCAAAGCGACTTCCAAGAGAGAGCTTTACAAAGTGCATAGGTCACTGATAATAACAACAAGATAGCCCCATAGCATTGCGGGTAGCCAAAACAAGAAGTACATATTGTGAACAACCAAAAATTAAGTGTTTAAGGGAAGAAACCATAAGAGCATGTATTTAAGCAAGATACAATTAAACAACATGAATCTCTAAGTGCAAGTTTACCTGTGAGAAAGCAATAAAAAATAGGATTAACTAAAATAGAACAGAATACAACAGTTTAAATCAGCTACCACTAACCAACAAGAGCAACAGTCTAAGCAAGTCATTCAGATCCTTGAGGAAACTAGCATTGGGTTGAGCAAACCATTCCTAAGTACCGTTGTACTCCCGAAACAAGTGCGTCTTGAGCCTTCTCTTGAAGGTGGAGAGACAGTCTGTGTCTCTGATGGAGGTGGGGAGTTGATTCCACCACTGGGGGGCCAAGCAGGAGAAGAGCTTGTGTTGGGATCGGGCGGTCTTGAGCGGTGGGACCACCAGGCGGTTGTCTGAAGAAGACCGTAGGTGGCGGGTGGGGGTGTAAGGCTGCAGGACAGACTTGATGTAGTCGGGTGCAGTCCCGTTCACTGCACGGAAGGTCAGTACCAGGGTCTTGAATCTGATGCGGGCCGTTATGGGTAGCCAGTGGAGGGAGATGAGGAGCGGGGTAACGTGGGAGCGCCTGGGTAGGTTGTAGACCAGACGGGCCACCGCGTTCTGAATCCTCTGAAGCAATGTGGGCCGTGAGGGAGAGCTCGTCGTCCATGGTAACTCCAAGGTTCCTGGCAGAGGATGAGGGGGTCACCGTCGCAGATCCCAGGGTGATTGAAAGGTCGTGGGAGATGGAGGGTTTATCCGGGATGATGAGAAGTTCCGTTTTGGCAAGGTTCAGCTGGAGGTGGTGCTCGGTCATCCAGGCGGAGATGTCTGTGAGGCAGGCCTCAATCCTAGCTGAGATCCCCGGATTGGTCGGGGGGAGCGACAGGTACAGCTGCGTGTCGTCAGCGTAGCAGTGGTAGGAGAACCATGGGAGGTGATGATTGGTCCAAGTGAGGTGGTGTACAGAGAGAAGAGGCGGGTCCAAGGACGGAGCCTTGTGGGATACCTGTGGAGAGCTGGCGAGGGTCTGACAGTTTGCCTCCCCAGGAGACCTGGTAGGATCTTCCCGACAGGTAGGATGAGATCCACTGGAGTGCATTGCCAGTGATGCCCATCTCAGAAAGTCTGGAGAGCAGGATCTGGTGGTTAACCGTATCAAACGCCGCAGAAAGGTCCAGCAGAATGATGACGGATGACCTCGAAGCCGCTCTGGCAGACTGGAGGGCAGTGGTGACTGAAAGGAGGGCAGTCTCTGTGGAGTGGCCGGTCTTGAAGCCCGATTGGTTGGGGTCAAGCAGCATTTCATAGAGGCATGGGTAGGACTATCTTTGCCATTTTCCCCACGTTTATGCCTTCTGGGTGATAAAACAGAAATTCCACGACTGACATAAAGTGCCCATTCAGTTTTGATGGTTGGGATAGCCTCAGCTGCCAGAATTATACTGAGATATTGGAAAGCTCCCACATTACCGACATTTAATGAATGGAAAGCTTTGATGAGTGAAACAGCATCATATGAGGTTATGTTGGTGAGAATTAGGGGCAGAGGGCATGTGGTTCTGGGAAATTGGGATTACTTTATGGAATACCTGACATCTAACTAGCGGACTGCAAAGGGGGGAGAAAAAAAACGGCCTTTGTACACTTTTTTCCAATCCATTTTGTCATCCTTTTACTTTTATTTTAATGCCGTGGCGTATGATCGGTGCTCGTATACCTTTGTAGTTTTTCTTTTCTGTATGTTGTTTTCTTTTAATGAGGAACACGCAACTAATATGTAATTTTGTATTCTGACCTTTTTTTTCTTCTTCTAACACTGTACCTTATGAGATATGTACCTTGTAAGTTCATAAATAAAAACTTTAAGTGCAAAAAAAAAGAAATGCAATACAAAATGGCTGAAAGGGTTGTATTTATGTAAATGTCCACATTGCCTCAATATCTTTGTGTCAATAAACCTAATATCATTTTGACTGATGGTTTTTCAAACCTTATTGGCTTTGAGATGACATCATTCTGAAGTAGTACCATGTGCAATTTCATGCAATTTGACATTGAAATGTAGACAGTTTCTTAACTTTTGTCCCAAAGCTGACCAAAGGTAATACTTTGCCCTTTCTATTCATAAAATCTCAACAGTTGGTGTGTAGCAGAGAGCATAGAGAGACTGACTTATAATCTTACGCTCATGAGTTCAAATCCCCATTAAGCCTATTGTTGTTGGCCAAACTTGAAGTCGTTTTGCTTCTACATTGTACATTTTTATAATATTTTGCCATTTTGAGGAGGAACCCGCATCGCTGCTTGCAGCTATATTTTCTATTGGTTGTTGTATTAAATCTTACCCAGATACAATGGTGCTATTTTCCAATTGGCTATTGTGTGGACCCTTCCTTTTTTTTTGATTGGCTGATAAGGGGCAGGCTCGACTAAGAACTCCAGGGGAGACACTTGATTCCTGTCGGTTCCATAGTGAGAGTGGAGCGGCCAGAGGAATTTTGGTTGGGTACTGCGGCATATTAAATATATGATATATTTTTTCTGGGTGGGAAATACAATGTGTGGCGGGAGGGCGTGACAAAAGACCGAAATGAGTGACTGTCACGCTCAATGCATGAAACTTGAGAGCCCTGGTAGGCCTAATTGTTTTGAGGATGTGGAGGCAAAGGGTTATATCTGGTATTCTTTCCACTTACATCTCTTATATATGTATATTGAATATATACGTTCTTTGCTAAAGCTAGCTAGTTTCCTTTTTGCAGAAATAAATCACTCTGGTGGAAGCCTTGGAAATATTTAGAACTTGCGCTTTAGGGCTGATTCTAGCACTGTAGGAATGTAAAGAAAACACTGTTGAGTTGGCTGTCTCAATTAGTATGTCAGTTTACCTTATTTGCATGTGGACCATTTCTAGTAAGCCACCATTTTTAATAGGGGGATGGGGGTGGGGCTCACAAAAAGAGCAGCCTAGGGACCCCTGATCACCTTAATCCGCCCCTGCCGAAAACCCAGTCTGGAAATGAACAAATCATTGGTCCGAAGACTCGACTGGCAGAAGAACGAAACATTGATCCGAAAACACGGTTGGGAGGTGAACGATTCGTTCCTTCTTTTGGGTCTTTGTATAATTTTTCAGGTGACCTGCATATGCTCAGTACTGGTAGCTAGAGGAAACATAAATTATTCGTTCATTTCCCGATTGGATCTTCGGGTACGAGTCTTTGGATCATTGTTCACGTTACCTGAATAGGCTCAGAAGAGGAAACAGAAAGGATTTGTTTACTTCATTCACTTTTGCGTGACTACGTTTAGTAAGACGTGAATGATATTCGTTCACACGTAATAATTAGGCTACAGGTTTTGTTTGTTGTTGTACTTTACTTTCAATTCACTGCAGTGTAATTGTTTGCCCCCCCCCCCCCCTCCAAATTGCTACAAGTCTGAAGATAAAATGTCACTTGTCCGTCTAAAAATAGCTTTTCTAGTTTGCATAACTGTAACTACGTCTGCATGAAATAAGTATGAAAGTGTGTGCTATTTGTGAATTTAATTAGGGAATAATTTTTTAGAAAACAGTTTTAAAATGTACACTGTTTCTGTGTTTTGATGGTGACCAAAATGAACATCTTTGTAATTTACTAGTAGGCTATCTTTACAGGGGCTGTGCGAGCGGTGATGACGAAGTAGCAACGTCATTATTCTCAGCCTTCCTCTTCAGTCGCTAGCTAACTACGCTAGCACAGGGTGTCTTCTCCAACTCCAGAAGTGTCCAAGACTTCTCGCTTTTTGTATACGTCGATAACCTCAGTTTTCACTCCTTTTGCCTTTCTAGGCATGGATGACAGCTATACCCGGTCATGGCATTACGACATTACACCCTTGACTTCACCCTTGCAATGCCAGGTAAACGATACAAACACATGACATGGAAGTAGGCTAGTACTTCTTGATGCTCGTGCTTTGCCGCAGAATAGGACACGGATAGGCCACTGACCACAGCAAATCTGAAGTTGCACATTTACAAACACATACCTCTATGTAAAAGTACCTACCCACAGTTCTTTGTAGATAACTTATGCAACATTTTGCACTTGAAAACGCAGCCTCTACAATTTCTTTACAATAACCTTAGAAGTAATGCCATTGGTGCAATCATCCATGCTGTAGGCTTGGGAGGACAAACCCCGAATTTGCAGAAACGATTTTTTTCTTTACACCAGTGCAAATTGTATTTTTTTAAGAACACATTGACTATATTAACTACAAATACACGCCCTATTAGCAGTTCTATCAATTTATATGTCTAAAGGATACCATTGTATTACAACTTGATGGCTACTAACTGTGATTGCAGCGACTTCTGGTTGTCACCTGTTCATAAATGTAATGGAACCTGGTGTTCTATCAATTTGTACTACCTTGTCGGATGTTCCTACCGTAGCGCTAAATTATAGCTGTATCTATCGATATATTTATTCATCCAGCCTACCACATGGAAAATACCTGGTAGTATAATTTTGCAGTGCAATGTAACTCATCAGATTGTCCTACCAGTATAAAACTAGAGAGGGTGCAATTTCTGGAGGAATTGTAGCGTGTGCTCGTTGCAGATGGGTCTGTTAACTGTAATTTTTATAACTGATATTTCTGTATATTTTATTAAAAAAAGCCTACTTATTATTTATGAAGATTGCATAGATTTAAAAGCATACATTTGTTGCTGCTCATTTACATTCAAAATACTAAGTGAAGTGTAGAATGAAACGGTTGTCTTATGTCCCCTGGAAAAGGGAATAGTGAAAAACTATAGCAGCCTCAGTTGAAAAGTTGGATTAAACAAAGATATTGGGCAATCCGGTGTAAAAATTGTCCTAACCTCTATGATTTAAAGGTCCCATTACATGAAAACTTCACTTTAGGTTATTTAACATTAAAATGTGTTCCCCTAGCCTGCCCTTGGTCCTCCAGTGGCTAGACATTTTGATCGGTGTAAACCAAGCCCTGGGTATTCTACTCCACCTTTGAGAAAATGAAAGCTCAATGCTCCGATTTGAAAATGTTCCTCTTATGTCGTCATAAGAGGAAAGGTTACCTCCCCTTTCTCTGCTTTGCCCGCCCAGATAATTTGTCCCGCCAATGAGAAAATGAGCTACGGCCTGCAAACGCAATATTGTTTTTTCCTTGAAAGACAACATGGCATGCAAACAACCGAAGCATGGCAGTTAGCCCCAGCTCTCTCCTCCTCATAGCATTTAAAGCTACAGACACAGAAATGACACGTCCTAAGGAAAGCTCATTGTGTATGGAGCTAGACAGCTGACAAAAGTATCTGAATTCGAATATGAAGTTTCATAAGCGCTTAGCCTGTACCGTATTGGGCTCCATCCTATTCCTCCAACGAGCAACTCTTAGTTTTTGTTCTGAGGTAAAGTTTGGTCGTTCTGAAGTCGTCTACTTTTCCCTTTGAAACCAAGCTTTTTCACCTTTGGCCTAGCTCAGACAAAATCTGAATTTCCGCGGTCTGAATTTCAATAACCTGAATTCCCACAATCAGAATTTCAGAAAGTGTTTTTCTTGATCAAAATAATTCAATTTTATCAAATTCACATACCAATAATTCAGATATGATATATTCAACTGCAAAATATTTCCGTGTTATGAAATTCGACATACAAATATTTCAGATCTTTAATATTCAGATGATTTTGTCTGCTTTCTAGCTCCATAATTGTGCGACTGCTCGTAGTGGCTGTAATTCTGAACCAAGGCTAATTTTCGGGAAAGAGAATTCAGATACAGTATTAGGGACAAAGGCCTATATAAAAGCATCCAAAAACAGGATGTCATGGGACCTTTAAATGTCCCTTAAGTTCCTATATCCGAGTGATATTTTCAAGCATTTAGCCTATTCATATTACATTCATTCATTAAGAAGCCCCTTTGAAACAAGCTAATCTAGCAACGTTGTCACCAGCAGTATTTCAGATGGAATCGCGATTCAAACAGTACCATCTGCTAACTGAATATGCGCCCAAAAGCGTGAATAAGCTTGAAATATATTAAGGGGGAAATGGCTAATTCAAAAGAAGTTTGCTGGAAGCGATCATTGTTAGTAACAATGCCAAATGCAATCATTTGGTCTCATTCTAGAGCCCTGCGTGGAGAAGCCTACCCCGGTAAATGTGCTACGAGCAAGCTAGCTGCTGTTGCTTCACTGAGGGGATTGTTTGAATGTGCCGGAGATGAAAAACTTTTCTTTTGACATCAAGTTTAGGTTGTGGCATTGAAGACAGCGATGCACCACACAAGCTTGAGTTTAAATACATCATTTAATGTGACATAACTTATTGTACATGCAAGTCTTGAATTGCTTAAATGTATGATGCTGCTAGTACACCACGGCACGATACGATACTTGCTGTACAACAGTCTTACTAGAACATCTATGCACGTCGTATCTATGCGTTGTTCCTAAAGTGTTGTGATGTTAGGGTACCAATGATTTCCCTTTGTGCACACAAGGCACTTTTTGCCACAAAAACATTGTAAGCTCCTAAACGGTGCAACGGAACATAGATTAAAAATACAAGGAACGCAATTGCTAACAACACAAACCTTTTGACACCGGCATTATCTATGTAGTCCAAAGAGAACAATGGTTGTGCTCGCCGAAGGCTTGAGCACACCCAATAAACGCGTGGGAAGATTTTATAGCACAACAAAAATTACACTAAATTGATGTGCGCTTGCAGTAAGCCCTGGAAGGACAATGGCTGTTTATCAATCCGAAAAACGCTAAAAACATACTTGCGTTTTTGAGAAGATTGTTCTTGCCAAAAGACTTGCCAGAACGGTCTTGTACGACCGCGAGCAGACCGATTTGAGATGCGTGTGTTCTTGCAATGACTTCTGGGAAATCAGATGCGTTCTCGATAAATAGGGCTGATCAAAAACATTTCCGGGTATTTTTGGCGTTCTTGGTACTTGGACAATGTAAGATGACGTCAAACGAGTTCGCAAGAATGGAGAAAAAAACTTGGATTGATAAACAGCCAATCTGTCGGGTAGGATGAAATGTCAGGACACCTGTTGTTATGGAAGCCCATAGGGGACTATATTCAAATGAACCTGTGTTTATGAAATTGCATTATCATTTTCAATATATATGTGTTATTTGAGACAATATTCAAATGAAGATGCAGTAATCCAAATTGCATTTGCTTTTTCACATGTCATATAAGAGTTCGATGATTATATTAAATGGAAATGGAATAAGTTTGACATATAATTTTCAAAGACGTACCCCTCTAAACAGTGGACTATATTCAAATGTCAATGTTAATGAGATATATATTTAATCTGTGTATATGTGTGTGTGTGTGTGTGTGTGTGTTAATTAATTAAATATAAATAAAAACAAACTAATTTTAATTGATACATAAGACTTGCACAAATAGAACATTTGGTTAGGTTTCAATTTGTATCAATAAAAATTTGTATGCACTCTTTGACTCATTGAAAATGGAAATGAAAACTGCATTTGACATCTAATTTTCAAGGAATCGAATGTGATGTTCAGTGGATAATATTCAAATGCAATGAGCTAAACAGTGCCCCTGGTCAATTGCATTTCTATTTTCACTACGTTCCTTTAGGGACAAATTTGATCATGAAAATGCAGAATTTTGTTATTCCAAGGCATCGCAGCCTCTCGGTGGACCAGCAATTACGTGAGGCTATTTATCAGCGTGAGAAATGTGAGAAATACAAGGTATTGCGTGACTGCGTATGAACTGGTTGAAATGCGTGAGTGAGACCTGCGTTTTGCCTCTGAAAACCGCAAAGGCTAGAATACATTTTATACCTTACAGCCTGTATGTGATTGTAAATTGCGATTGTATATTAACAAGCAACAATACATTTACCTAATTTGAGAAAGAAAGATTATACAAATCACATACAGTTCAACCTAGCAACAGGAGAAAACAACTGAATAATTTGATGCGGAAGGGGGAACAGGGGAACTAAACTCTCCAAACACTGGCCGCATGTAGCAGGGCATAGGGGTGACATCACTTGCAGGTCCGCTTCTTGAACACACAGAAGCCTACAGCTTTTATTGCTGCGGTCCACCTGCCTATTTCAGTGCATAAAAGTACTTTTTTCTTTTTCTTAATGTCAGCATCTTACCGTTCCTAAAAAGCCAGTACAGTGGTTAGGTACCAGTACCGGTATAATGTCAACAGTCACATAGAGAAATATATTATGTGAAGTGGAGGAGTAAAATTTTGGGGTGACATTTCTGGGGAAATTGTGAGGTGTGCTTGTGTCCGTTGCAGATGGGTCTGTTTTATTTCTCAAATTTTACAAATAATATTTCTGTATTTTAAATTATGAGTAGGCCTACTTAATAGCTTTTTTATGAAGGTTGCATAGATTTAAAATAATAAATTTGTTGCTGCTCATTTACACTTGACAATACTAAGCTTGGAGTGTAGAATTAAACAGGGTTTCTTCTTATTTCCCTTAGTGAGTTAATGGTGATATGCTTTTCTGCCAGCCTCACATAGCTGAAACTGTTTCATCAAAACGAAGAATTTGGGAAATCCTTTGTAAAAATTAGGCCATAACCTATATTGTGACTTAAAAACATTTCCTTTGCTTCTAGTGATATTTTAAACATTTAATTATATTTACTTTCATAAATTAAAACCCCCCTTTGATTAAGCTGATTATAATAACGTTGTCACGGGCAGTATCTTCGTTGGAATCACAATTCTAGTAGCACCTGTAAACTGAAAATATGCCCTCAAAAACGTATATAAGCTATTAAAAAAGCCACCAGTTGTCGTATTTTGTTGCAATTCCAAGCTCATATCCTATTGCCTTCAAGTTAGGGACTGCTATATTACACAGCTCATAATATGGTGAAAAGGCTATCATGCAAGACAAAAGTAGCCCAACTAATTTTGCCAAGACGAGTCTTGATATTTGCCAAGACGAATCTAAATATTTGCCTGTGAGTTAAGAAGTGTGATTGATTCGGTGTCATCTTACAGTTGTGTTAAAATAAATAGCAGTGTGATAATAAAAGGGAATATAGTCACAATTAATTTTTTTATAGCTTTAATTTCCATATTTCAAATGTATAGGAAACATTCCAACAATCCAAATCAAGGCATTAACAAATGTTATTCTTCTACGCAATGAAAATGTATATTAATCTCTTAAGTGTGTAATTTTCTCTTTCAACACTTAAAACGAAGGAAATGTTTCAAGATGTTACTTCACTAAGCTAATATTTAGTTGTGTAACCATTGTTTTTGATAACTGCTACGTAACTGCGCTGCATCGAGTCGACTTTTGGCACCTAAGAAAAAATAAATCCACCCAGGATGAACAAATTACAAACTTCTTTGCTTGAGAAACTGCATTTTGAATGTCACTCCATGAGTTTTCAATAGGGTTGAGGTCAGGGGATCGATTTGGCCACTCCCATTACCTCAACCCTTTTTGTCTGAAACCAAGATGCTGCTCGCTTACTCGAGTGTTTGGGATCTTTATCTTGTTGAAACACATTTCAGGGGCATTTCCTCTTCAGCATAAAATATAATCGAAAGCGAAAGATAATCTCCTCAAGTATTTTGATGTATTAAAACTGGTCCATGATCCCTGGTATACGATAAATTGGCCCAACACCGTAGTATGAAAAACATGATTTTTTGCGCCCAAAATAGATTTTTTTTATAGCAATATCCACCGTGTTACTCTGTCCTGTTTTCTCACACTACAAACGTGAGAAAGGGCAGCAATCACTATCGAATCAACAGACGTGCAATTTAGCTAGCAGGTGAAGAATACATACTAAAATCACCAGTTACTTAATTTAAATTTGCAAGAACTATAGATACAATACCAGGCTTAAATGGACTGACAACATAAGTTCTACGACTTACAGTTCTCAAGGATGCACACACGCAATCTCAACTGCGGTGTGAAGCGCGCGTCCGTGCTATTCTCCGACATACACTCTAACAATCGCTGCTGATAGAATAACATTTTGTACAGCCCTATTTTTGATACCGTGGTGGCAGAAATTCAGCTGTGGCGGGCCGCCACTACAAAATCCACAGAGGAAACACTGATGAGACCCTTAATGGATCCTAACTAGAGACGGATGCACAATGTACGATTCTTATTAGTCTTTTGCAACTGTTGCATGTCAGTCTATATGAACATGATCCCTGCTGTAAGCCATGTCACACTGTAGGATCTCTGTTTTAATTCTTCATTAATGTCAGACTTTAGCCGACAACAGTCAAGACACAAAAAACATATGCATGCAAGAAGTCTCAGTCAACATTAAAGGCAGTTGTAGGAGAAGCCACACTACAGGACTGTGCCTCAAATCTTCTGACACAGAATTTAATTTGTGTAAAAATCTGATCGCAACGGCCATTAAAGATCCTGTAAAGCAAATTCCATGATTTGCTTCTCTGTACATTATATACATGTTAAAGGAGTTCCTGAAAGCATGTGCAGAGCGCGAAAACTTTGTCGCACTGAAATGTGGAGTTGGACCTAGGGCTGCAGCTAACGATTATTTTAGTAATCGATAATCTGTCGATTCTTTTTTCGATGAATAAAAAAAGCATTAATTTCCAACCCTTTATTCAAAAACAGAACTGACGGTGCAAATTCACAGTGCAAAAAATCTTCAGAATGTGCACACCCAGGCACACAATTTTGAAAAAGTTATTAATATTAGCGTGGATTTTCTTTTTTCAGAGATGAGCAATTCATTTGAGTTTTGTTTAGGACATTTGTGAACATTGAAAGGTTGTGGAAGTAGGCCAGACTATTAGAATAATCTGGTATATATGTAAGATTTTGACACAAATTTGTAGGGCTGTCCCCACTTAGTCGACTAAGACTTTTTTAGTCGAGCTGCCATATGGCAGTGTGAGATCTGATTCCCACTTGTGTCATCATTACTGAATTAACGAAATATTCAACAGAAATTGTATATTATATTATTTAAGACAAAGAAATCAACTCAAAAAATATATAATTTAAAAGAAAAGGTGTTACTGTTTTCCCTGTTGTTAATCTGCGCTTTGTTTTGTTTTGGTATTTTGAACAAGGCACGATCACAATTGGCTGCAGAACTACAAAAAATCGGTGGTATGGGAGCATTTCATTACAAAGTACATTTACAAAGTACCGGATGACTCGAAAAACGTATGCAAACTCTGCCAACAACGGTTTATTTTTCATAGTTAGACGTCAAATATGATGTAAGCTACCACCTGCAAAATGTAAGTTGGTCTAGCCCTACTTCGCTCATGCTTAACGCGCTGGGTTGAAAAATGAATATGCCTATTACAAGAATCACATCCAAATCAAATGACATTATCTTCTCAGGCTTCTCAAGACAACAAAATCTTTCTCTGTTGCAACGTTCCCCACTCAGCTTTGCAAACTTTCCCCAAGTTTGCATGCTACAAGTTTACAGGCGGTGATAAGCGTGCTCTGATGATTTGCATGTTAAACAAACAATATTTTAATTTGTAGAACATTGTAAGAGGTACAATAATACCATCGGCATTCAGTTACAACAGGACTGGTGATACGAGTCTTTAGTAGGCTATTAGCGGTTGAATCTGCAATTTAGTCAGATCCCGAAAATGTTTGTACGTTTATTTATTTTTAAGCGTTTCAAAGTTTGATTAGTCGATTTTCAGTTGTTTTAGACGAGTCTTGGTCGAACAAAGACAATCTTAGTTGGGGACAGCCCTACAAATTTGAAAAAAAGTTCAGATTTGCAAGGATTAAGCTATTTTCAAGATTATTGATTTTTTAAAATCATTTTATATTGATTTTTTAAAATCATTTTATTTGAAACTTCATTGACAAAGTAAAGGCTGTGGAAGTGTACCAGACATTAAGATACTCTGGTGTCTGTTTGAGGTTTTATATTCATAAAAATATTGTAAACGTCTAATAAAAAAAAAATGATATGGGTAGTTTTCACCCGGTCCCTAACGCGACGCCGCAAGTTGCGTCTTCCGAATGTGAAACGAATATTGAATATGAAACTAACTTCACCTCGGTCGATTAATACACCTTTTTGACGTATTTAGTGGGAAATGCACCCACACCTTGGATGACTTAAGTCATACTGATTTCACTGCCATGTGTTTCAGAACGTTAGTCAACAACGTGTCTCCAATGGCCTTTCCTCCACCTCCACTCTGCTCCGCACTCAACTTTTTTTTTTTGATACTCAAACATCTCCGCGACTTATTGAGTTGCGTAATAATCGCACGACACAACGAATCGATAATGAAATTAGTTGCCAACGCTTTTAATAATCGACTTAATCAATTTGTTGTTGCAGCCCTAATTGGACTGTTGAACAGTTTCTGTTCTGTTTTCAGCTCAGGTTTTGTAAAGACAGAGCCAAAACCTGACTGATCTACGTCACAGCGACCTATCTACGTCAGATCACAGACGGTTGCATTCTGTTACTCAGCTGGTACGATGCAAAGACAAAGTAATTAATTCATAAGACACTCAAAGACTGCAGGTAGGTCTGTTCTGATATCTGCAATTGATTTAGCTAGTGTTGCTGTTGTAGCTAAATTCGAGGGGGCGGAGATTCAGCTCCTTCATGTGACATGCCCCCCCCTGTGTCAAGCAGAAAAGACTGCTGATTTTCTCACAATTTTCAAGCCAAATTTAACATACTTGTTATTTTTTTTACCATTTGAATTTGGATGGGTAGTCAACATCACATTCTTTTGTGGTGTGATGAACTTAAAAACTAATTTTCAATTCCACTTTACAGGATCTTGTCCATGTCAAACTAGCGATCAAAGACTACAGATTTGGCCTAAGATTAAATAAATCTTTTAGGATTCTCACAATTAGTCTCAGACGGCCAAATTGTGGCCAAAACCATACAATGTGCACCCGGCTTAAGGGTCTACAGTAGGTCTGAATCTAACAGTCGTTTCATACAGAACTTGTGCTAGACTACCTTTTTCTCTTCCTGCTTTCAGGATCAAGACAGATTTCTATGCATTCCTATTAGGGCTGGGCGATTTGGGTAAAAAATGATTGCGTTGTGAGAGAAAGAACATAAGGTCGGTACAGCACCTCTTTTCAGCAACAGCTTCATAGAAAATCCTGCTTTACATTGTCCCAGGTTTTCAAAACTGTCCACGGTGAAATAGTGCGAGCAAATTGAGGGTCGAACTGCACAGGGATCTTCTCATGGAGAAACATCACAGCATTTCGAGTGTTTGGTTCCTTGGGAAGACTCTGAAAAGTGCAGCCTGGAACACTGCATTTACCACCGTAGTCCATTTTCAATATGCTAGAAAAAACCTTTCTTCTTTGTAATTCTGTGGAAGTACACAGAGCACCGCGCAGCAAATTTTGGGGTATGACAAAGGTACAGACCAGAGCCCAAAAAGGTGGAGGCTTTTTCAAAACCTACCGTTTTACAGCTTCATTTTTTAATTGTGAGATTTGCATAGGAAAGAGGTGTCAATGGAATATGGGGTTCACTGTATGTCCATTTTACCCACTGAACTGTCGTTATTCAATTGTGACAAGGTAAATTCGGTTTTGCAATGACCCCTTTAAGCTTTTTAAAACCTTGCATTTTATCAATACCTTGGCGCAAACTCACACTTTCTGCATGTTCCGACGAGGTGGTAAAAAAGGTTTGTCATATTACCAGACTTGGTAGCCATCTGTTTGTTAACTACAAAATTTGCACCTAAGATTGCTCTGCTCTTTGTCAGATTTCAAAAAGCCAAATCACTTCCAAATAATTAAAGACAAACCCTTTTTATCAATAATGTCTTCATTGGAAGTTGCTCCCTCGCCATGGCTGTCGCTGCCACCGTTTTCGGCAATAAGACTAATTTTCCGTGGTTAACATGAGCAACTCCACATGAGGTGGAGGTATATTTTAGTTAGCGTAGGCTACCATTTCTCGGCAACTTCCTGTTGCATCACAGAAATTGTTGTAGGAACTGCTGTTCCTAATTATTCTCCATAGATATTATTGAAAATGAATTAATGTTATGATATCTTTCTTGAAGGAAGTCATTACTTTGATAAATCGATTAAAAAAATATCGCCCAGCCCTAATTCCTATAGGATTTTCAACATTTTTTTCAAAAATTTTTTTCTCTAAATGTCAATTTTTTAAATATTGAATAAAGATTCCTTATTATAAAGAAAATGACTTAACTACTTAAACTTTCGTTTAAGATGTGTATTCCGGTTGTTCTGACCTTCTATGAAAGGTAGCAAAAGCAGCAACAACTATAAACAGTATTTTTCTCAATGTGTATTCCAACCAACAGTTTATTGCATCAAGGGATAAGTGTCTACATGCCTTTGCCTAAAATAATGCGCTATTGTTCAACCTACCTACCACTTGACAGCTTTGCTTGGGGTGGCCAGAGGGGTGGCCAAGCTTTACTCTAGGGTGGCACTGGCCAAGGTGTGTCGCCTGAAAGAGCTGAAGCCCCGCCCCCTCAAATGTATTGAATTTAGCAACAACAGCAGCAGTAGCTAAATCAATTGCAGATATCAGAAAAGACCTACCGGCAGTCTCTGAGTGCTTTATGTATTAATTATTTTGTCTTTGGATCGTACCAGCTATAATATGATCTATATCAGATGGACCACCTATTCACTGGGGTGTCTCCCCTTAACCCATTCTGTTGTCCTTGGGTTGCTTAGAGCCCTTTTCTAATCATTTCCATATCAGAAATGTGTGTTTCTTTCAACCAAAACATTTCAAACCAAAAAGAACAATATGTATGGTACCATACGATGCTCTTCACAAGTTAAATTAATGATAATTTCACTACTTTCTTTGAATTTGGATTTTTCATTCACTTTTATAGCATTTTTCAAAAATAATAAATAGGACATTGAAAGAAAGAAATGGTGAAAACCCCCACAAAAGACTCAAAATGCACAACAAAAAAGCTACAAGAAGGTATAAAAAGACCAAAACGTAGAAAAGTTTAACTAATACATCCTTATGTGTTCTCCCTTCCCTAGGAACACAGAAAAGCCAGCCTTGTTTATTTTATTTATTAAAAGCCTCTTATACTCAATATCAAGCCTCTTATACTCTATATCAAACCTCTTATACTCTATATGGAGCTTCAGGGTTCTTTTATACAGGGCCCTCACATTGTCTGCTCCAACATGAAACAAATAAAGAACATTGTCCCTATGCAAGGTACAGTTGGAGAAAGTTGGTGTCCATTTGACTACTGTGTTTCAAATTAATTGAGTAATTTGTGTCTTTATCTTGGCCTTGAAGTGGAGGCCCTAGGCTCAGGGGGAGGAAGAAGTTCCTCTTCCTGCTGAGTTTAACACCATAGCAATTTACTCAATTGAGTCATATTTGAAATGAGCACTTTAAGGACTTGTCTCATGTTCAGACCACCACCATGAGCAAGTTATTACAGACACTTCAATCACAGCCACATGTTCACACACTCACCGTGTTGCAAGTGGTAAATAAAACTCAAAAGTGTACCCCCAAAATGCTCTCTGAGCAGGCAGACACAGTTTCCTGATCGTTTAGAACCTCCACTTGAGAAAGTAAATGGCATATTTGATCAATATTCAGCAACCACATATGGCATACATAATGGCGTATGACTATTAGTTTTACTGTTACCTCTGTATGGCACAGTGGGACAACAGTGGGTGGTGGCAGCAACACCACTGTATTTCCTGTCACTGCAGAGAACAGTAATACATTTCACTCCTACAATATTCATAAATAATTGTTGCATGAACATGGTCACATAGATTACTTGAAACATACATATGCTTGGGTTTCTGAGCTGCTGCCACCTGGGTCTGAAGAAATGCCCCCTTTCACTCCTTCCATCATGGAGCGACCCTGATAGCTGGAGAGGGCCAGTTCCTCAGCAGGAGTCAAGTCCTGTGGAGGAGGGCCCTTTGTAGCTATACCAATATCCTACAAAAGGGACTGACTCAGGCAATTCAGCCTTGTACTTGTTGGCCTTAAAATATGTGCAAGTATTGCCTACTGCTACTTACCGTTTTGAATTATGGTTTTATATTTATTTTTTATTTGCTCCTATGAATGTATGCCACTGCCAGGGTTGCAACTAAAATAATACAGCAACAAAAGTTTGACATGGAATGCACAAGTGTAATTATGGTCACATCTTCTGCCTGGGGCACAATATATCAATAAGTCATGTAGCTTACGCATTTACAGCGTCTGCTATTTTCTGCCAGTTTGGCAGTAGCAACTTAGTTGATTTTGTCTGTATTATATGTCAGTATTCCTGATATGTTTGTATTACAATATTTCACGCAGGAGGAGTAGACAACGTTTGGAAGATTCTGTCGGCTCCTCCTGCGTGAAATATGCGGCTCTTGTTTTGTCCATGTTTGCGATTGGACATATGGTGCAAACACCGCCCCTTTATGTGCTTTTATGGGTCTTCCCTTTGGCACTTGTTTAGTTTTTCACAATGTATGCTTCATGTTTTGGCTGCTTGCAGTGTTTGGGACTACCTCGTTGTTATGATCAGTGACCTATGCTCTTTTGTAAAGCTCTCCCTTGGAAGTCGCTTTGGATAAAAGCGTCTGCTAAATGCATACATGCAAATGTAAATTTAGTACAGGCCCCAGGTGACCTCTACCGCAAATGGTCAGCTATCTCTTTTACAGGGATCAGCAATCCAATAAGTAACTAAACCAGTCTACCACAAACAACCCCCCCCAAATTCTCTAATCATTAGCAACATTTTGGACTCAATTTAATGATCTCCCCTCCTGCAAGCTGCAACAGTTGTCACAGCATTTGTCTCTGAACCAATGAACATGGAAGCCTAACATGAATGGGACTTTATACTTATCCAACGCAGTCTCACAATAACGATTAAAATACAAGTTTTAAACACATGATGCATGAAATCCAATACGCTGGCTAGATGTATCATGATTTTATCCAGTGTTTCCCACAGATTAGAAAGAAACTGTTGGCGGGGGGGGGGGATAATTTGTTACACTGACCTTTATTATATTAAATATTAATCCAAAATGATTCACACCTTCACAAAATCAACAACAACAAACAATTTATGCATATGCAGGTAGCAACGCTAGTGCTAAATAACAATTTAGCTGTTCGGCTCCATGACGCCGGGTAAGTAGGGCTCCTGAGACTGCTCACCAAAAGAACGAAGGGGAACCCACTTTTAGTAGGGTGTTCAAGCACGACCGCATAATTGACCGTAATCAACACTAGGAGAGAGATGATGCTCCATACGACTTTGTTTTGGGTTCTCTGTGGAGTTTTCCCCATCCTTTTTTCTGGTCTCATGGTGCTCACTGCTCGGTATTACAGCCAATGTCTCCACTTCTATATATCATGAAAGAAAGAGAGAAGAACAACACCATATCCACACTCATGATAATGAAATATTAATGTTGAGGCAAGAAATATTACCCATCCTTCGATGTTCTTTCTACTGTATGCCATACGTCCTATACTGCATCTGCTATAGGAGGTGCTACTTCACTGAAACATATTTTTTCAACGTATTATTTTATCACGGCGTAACCAACCATTTACCCTTAGTATCTAAATAGTATAGCAGACACAATTAGACCGCCTAAGGAGATATTCAAGTTTGGATGAACCACGAATGGAAGACATTCTCTTCAGATTAAGACATGTTCGTAGGTACCCAGCGAAAAGTCAAATCAAATGTATTTGTATAGCCCTTTTTACACGCAAGCATGTCACAGAGGGCTTAACATACGCCCATAGAACTGCCCCTCAACCAACCTAAACCCTCAAGGAAGACGAGGAAAAACTCCCAGAAAAACTCCCAATGGGAGAAAAAATGGAAGAAACCATAGGAGGAGCAATTCAGAGAGGGATCCCCTCCTCCAGAAACGGTTGGTAAGAGAGGAGCAGAACACAAGCTTAACATAGTCATACAATGTCATTGGGTTTTGAAACACCAAAATCCAGTAGCCTCAACTTTCCTAGACCTTTAGCTACGGTACTAATGCTGAAGGTTCGCTGATATGGCTGTGTCTTACTAGAACGGCGTATGTATGCATTGTTGCTAACGTGTGCTGACATTGTGTAAGTGACAGAGACTGAGGGAGAGCAGGGAAAGGAAATTCAGCTGAACGAATACGCTGTGTTTTAGCCTAAAGTGTTTAAAACCTTTTTTACAAAACGCAATATGTGGCGGCCGGTGTTGATTCTGTGGCGCACCGCCACAAATTAGTCTGTGTGTGGTAGGTCTGTAACTAACAATTATTTTAGTAACAAATTAATCTGGCGATTCTTTTTTCGATTAATCAATGAATCGGATAAAAAAAACTAAACTAAAAAGCATTTAAATTCCAACCCTTAATTCAAAAACAGAACTGACAGTGCAAAAAATCTTCAGAATGTGCACAAACAGGCAGGGCCGTTGTTTAGGGGGGGAAAGGTGATGACAATTCTAGGGGCCCACAGCCTAGGGGGGGGCCACAAATATCCCAGTAGCCTATGTAGACTTCCCTTTCTATTACTAAATTATTATGCATATGCATAACTAATACCCATACTAATGCATCAGAGTTTAAACAAAGCCAAAAAATCAAGCAAAATTTGAAAAAAAGTTTGTATTTTCCGAGCAATAACGACCTTCTTTAAAAAATGGTTTGGTCCATGGTTCGCTCCTCTTTTGAAAATTTGCGCGTAACGTTAAAGCTCACAAACTGCAGCAGCAGCCAGCTGGTTATCAATAGAGAACTGACAATGCCAAAACAGAAACATAAATCGGGATGCCAAAAAAAGAGGAGAGGAAGAAAAGAGGCCAGGAGCACATCAGGGGCCCAGAATATTAGCAATTTGTTTTTTAATCAAATCAAATGTATTTGTATAGCACTTTTTACACGCAAGCATGTCACAGAGGGCTTCACATACGCCCATAGAACTGCCCCTCAACCAACCTAAACCCTCAAGGAAGACAAGGAAAAACTCCCAGAAAAACTCTCAATGGGAGAAAAAATGTAAGAAACCTTGGGAAACCTTGGGAAAGAAAGGTGAGTGTCTAGCTAGCTGCACAGTCTGTGGTTCAAGAGAAACAGCGAGAAACATTACGATGTTGGAGTGACTAATGTTAGGAGCTAGCACTTAGACAGCTACTTAACTGCGTCAACCGAATGACACTAACGTTTAACGTTACGTGTGGTCAGCAGTGTTAATAATCGCCTGACAAGGCTGACATTACAAAATTATCCACTAAATATAATCCACAGAAAAGATCAGTTAGGTTATAATTCGCCAAACGTTACAATACGCTGTCAAAAAATTCCAGTAGAAGTATAGGACACAATTTTCCATTCTTGCATGAGTGTTAGGTAAACTAAACTGCTATAGTAGCCTGTTGACATGAGTCTTGTTAATGTTAAACAGGGGCTGATCTTACAGCTTGCCTCGTACAATAATATCGAGAAGCTGTTTCTCTCGGGAGCTATGGCATTGATAAGCCAATTTAGATTTTTTAAATGTTAATACTAGTTCTTCATCAGTTGTTCCGTAAAATAAAATCATAAATGTGTACAAAAGCAATATGAAATTAAATAAGATATGAAACATAAGTCTACTCAAGTCACTGACTCTCCTTGCTGTACAGAGCCAGACCCCACCCATGAACAAATACAAGACAGTAGGGCTACAGATACTAGTGAAGGGGATAGTGAAGATGCTGACGATGGTGAGTGAGTGAGGTATACACTTGTTGGCTGTTTTGACTTATTAGTGAACTGCTGCATGATTGGCAATTACTTACACATTGATTTTTACATAATAATACCTAGTGACTCCTTGTTGAGTGGTTAATTGAAAAAAATAAACAAATTGGGAGCATTGCGTCAGGCACTTTCAAGAACATAGAGAAACAGAAAAACAAATAACAAATTCTAATACATATAGTCTAATAAAAAAGTTAAATTTACCTTTGGCAATGAAAGGTCGAGGGGCGGGGCCATGTCCACAGGAACTGGGGTGCTGAGTGTGCTGCAGCACCCCCTGACAGCACGACAATTTAAAATGATATGACTAAAGGGAAAAATTAAGAGAAACAGACATCACCTTCACTAGACAAGGTTTTACCAATTTAAAAACAGCTTTGTGTATTTTACATAAAGCTCAACTATTTTGCGCTCAAATAAAGGCCCAAAAATCTGGCTCGCATCAAGGATAAGACTCCCAAACTAACATCAGATCAAAAATAATGTTCATGCATTGCAGGGCAGCTGTGGTGGTGTATATGTCTTTTTCTGGTGGCCCGGTCTGGATCAAAGTCAAGGGCATATTTTTACTCCCAGTCGCCCCACTATGACAATCTTACAACAGATGGTCGTTGTAGTGGGGGAGATATGTTGAATATGAAACTAACTTCACCTCGGTCAATTAACACACTTTTTTGACGTATTTTTTGTGTGAAATGCTGCACAACTTGGATGACTTAAGTTGTACTTATTTCTCCACCATGTGTTTCAGAACGTTACTCAACAACGTCTCTCCGATGGTTTTTTCTCTACTTCCACTCTGCTCCGCGCTCAACTTTTTTTTTTATACTCAAACATCTCCGCGACTTAGAGTGGTGTAATAACGACACAACGAATCAATAATGAAAGTCGTTGCCAATGCTTTTAATAATCAATTTTAATCTATTCGTTGTTCCAGCCCTAATGTGTAGGAAACCCTTAGCCTGACGTTGTCATACTCATAATTCTGGTCAGAATATGAGTCTGATAATGCTCCGTTTGGTTGTGAGTATGGGGCGTGTTTTAACTGAACCCGGAAAACAAATGCCTCTTCGCTCAATTGGATAGACCTACAACCAATCAGAGCAGCGTATATGTTGTTTGTTGATGTGGTTGATTACATTACTGTTGATCATCTCAGGGGTGCAGATGGAATTTTTGAACTCGGGGGACCAAGCTGTCAGCAAATGATTACAACTCAATTAGTTATTTTTTGTAATATATGTATATATACTGAAGCTGCAATAAACATTAGTATGTCAATCACGCACCAAAACTTCATGCCCTCTGCAAATGTTTTATTTAAACATTTGCTGATCTCAACAGGATGTAAATGATTACAAATATAACAGTGTATGAACACGGAAGTATAAACACTAAAACAGATTTACATAAATAAAAATAAGTAAAGCCTACATACCATGAAATGTTAAATTAAATTTACACTTTAAATAAAATATTCGGAATTCCGTCTGCAAGTATGACTTTTCATTGTAAATGTTTTCCAATAATAAACAAAATTGATTAAAAAAAATGAAAAATAATTCCCTCTGAAGCCAAACAAATGTAGCCTACTCTCTAGAAGCAGACTCAATAGGTCCCATAAACATCTCTCTTCCTTTCATTTCCCTGAAGATATTGCTGGGCAATATCTTGTCTGTCCAGTTTGTCAAGTAGGCTACATCTTGGTGAATATGGCACACAGCAATGCCATTGAGCCTCCACAGATGCCTCCCCAGATGATATGGGCACCACCATCAGAAACCTTAGTAGTGCCTCTACCTGCTAATACGCTAACAACGTTACACACACTAATACATTGCTAATATTGCCTAATCAGCTGTGCAGTTATTAACTGATGCTTGATACCTTATGTAGGGAGAGTGGTGGGGACGGATCGGGGTCACTAGGAATCTGGGGGTGACATGTCCCACTCGTCCCCAGTGCCATCTGCGCGCATGGATCATCTGTCCATCATCGTATTAAGTCCGCCCTGACAATTTGATTGGTCCGAACAGCTCTTGTTCAGATATAGTTTTCCCCCAACCGAGCTACCCCAGACCCAACTTCCCAACCAAATTATTTTGTGGGCAGGGATAAGTTTGGCTGGCACACAAGGAAACACTTATCTACAAAACATCATAATGCTTTTTGTGTAGTATTTTCCTCAGTGAAACATTGACCATAGATAGCCTAGCTAAGTGTACTGCTTGCTTTTCAGTGGCTTACCGTCTTGCTTAACAGATAATCAGTGTTGTGACAGGCTCAAATAAACACTATAAATTATTGCTATGCTATGCAACCGGTGGATTGACCAGAAGACCAGAAACTGTTCTTAGTCAAAATCAGAAAAATTAAGGCTGTGACTGAATTTCGACATCAGGCCCTTTCCTTACCAGCACAACGTTTTATCAAACTGAGCTATTCACAGTGCTCGAAATTGCAGTGTCAAGTTACTGTATAAAAAAGCTGTTTGTCCTATGGCAAGCATTGTCAGATTTGGCCCAAGTTCAAATGGCTGTAATTCAGTCATCTTTTGACATATAAAGGTGAAATTTGACAGTGTTTTGAGTGATATCATCTTGAAGCATTTTAGGTTTGAAAGTCAGTCAAAATTACATTTGATTTATTGACACAGATATTGAAGCTATGTTGACATTTACATAAATACAGCCCTTTCAGCCATTTTGTATTGTATACATTTTTGCTAAATAGCTAATGTAAAGACATCAATTATACACATCTCTACCACATTTCATGTAAATTGGACTTATGGTTCAAGTGAAGAAGATTTTTGGAAGTTTTCCAAAATGTTCACTGTACATTAAAATCCATACGGTGGACCTTATGGGTCCTTGAGGCTTTTTTGTTCCTCATCATGAGCAATGAAGCATTTACACCCATTTTCAGACTTATGTAGTGGTGGCAGGGCTTAATTTGAACCGGAACATGCTGGAACATGTTCCGGCACCTCCGACGTTGGATCCGGAACCTTTTTTATGGATCCGGCACCTCCTGTGTCACTTAGAAAAATTATTTGCCTAAATGATTTTATTTAAAAAAAAATTTTTACTGTGAAGTGTTCATTGATTCTGTCTTGTTAGTCTTTATTCTAGGGCAACACATCGATTACAATCAATTATTAAATGCTTTGGCAACGAATTTCATTAATGATTTGTTGTGTCGCCCGACTATTACGCCACTCAATAAGTCGCGGATGTGTGAATATAAAAAACAAAAGTTTAGTTGAGCGTGGACCAGAGCGGAGGTAGAGGAAAGACCATCGGAGAGACGTTGTTGAGTAACGTTGTGCTGAAACACATGGCGGAGGCAGAAAAATCAGTACGACCTAAGTCATCCAAGGTGTGGGAGCATTTCGCACTAAATACATTGAAAAAGTGTGTTAATTGACCGAGGTGAAGTCAGTTGCATTGTCGATATTTGTCTCACATTCGGAAGACGCTACTTTGCAGCATTGCGTTAGGGACCGGGTGAAAACTACCCATACCATTTTGAAAAATGTTGACTTTTTAAATATTTTATGAATATAAAACCTCAAAACTCAGACACCAGAGTATCTTAACAATGTCTGGTATACTTCCACAGCCTTTACTTTTTCAATGAAGTTTCAAAAAATGTTATAGAAAATCACAAATATTTGAAAATGGCTTAATCCTCGAATTTTTTTTCAAAATTGTGTCAAAAAATCTCAAATATACACCAGATTATTCTAATAAAGTCTGGCCTACTTCCACAACCTTTCAATTTTCAATAAAGTTTAACAAAAATCAAATAAATAATAAAATAACATTTAATACACGCTATTATTAATAACTTTAAAAAAATGGTGTGCCTGTTTGTGTGTGACGGGTATGTAACAGCTGTAGCCACGCTCCGTCACAACAAGGCTTATTCGCCACTCACTGGGCTCGAACGCACGACCTCCGATTTGCCAAGCGTGACCACTACCAAATACGCCACAGAAAAGTTAGCTCTTCGTTGACGCGTGTGGCCTGTTACATACTTGAAGAACGAGTTTCATGGTTCTAACTTTGTTATATGTGCACATTCACAGTGCAAAAAATCTGAAGATTTTTTGCACTGTGAATTTGCTCTGTCAGTTCTGTTTTTGAATGCAGTGTTGGAAATTAATGCTTTTTAAAAATCAGTTTCATCGATTAATCGAAAAAAGGATCAACAGATCAGTCGATTATTAAAATAATCTTTAGTTGCAGCCCACTTTGCTCCCCATTTAAGTTCCACAAAAATGTGTTTCCATTTTCGAAGTGTTTTGAGGTGAATTATCAGACTAAGACAGAGGGGGAGGCACTTCAAATGAGACTTGTGCTAGTTCTGGTCGAGTAGGATAGCTGTTAGCCTCGTTTCGTTAAGATAATTGCTGCTTGTAAAAATTATTGTTGTTTTTTTACATTTCTCACCCATGCAGTGCATGTTCTGAAATTAAAATAAACATTTCCCTGTTTACTCTTAACATTGGGGGTCGTGGCCTTGGCGTGAGGTTTTATACATTGATCTAGCCTCTTAATTTTGCTCAAAGTGCACTAGATTGATGCGTTTAAGAACATTTGAGAAATGTTCTTCCGGGGGAGCATGCCCCCGGACCCCCCTACAGGGTCGGGGATTTGCCACATTGTTCTACAGCAAAGCGGGCGGCGCATCGGCTTCAAATTTATTTTCAATGAAACCGTGCGTTGACTATTTAATTGAAAATGAATTGGAAACCGTGCCCGGTTTCATTGAAAATGAATGAGAAGCCGATGTGCCACCCCCTCCACTGTAGTGGACACACAGCCTGATCTGTTTGCATGTCTGTACATAGGCAGTGCAATTTGGGGGGGGTTCAGTTACCTCCAACCCCGTTTTGAGTCCGGTTTGTCTGAGATTGTACGGGTCTGTCCAGGATTGTCCCGGTTTCAAGCTGGGTGTCCTGAGTCCCGACAAATATCTCTAAAACACTCAAATGTCCTGATTTTCACCATTCACTACCACATTGTCTCGGTTTTTGCCACATCTGAAATAATAACAAGAGGGAACAATTTACAACTAATATTTCTGGAAATTTTAAATAAGTATGCATTATTATTTATATTAGAAGATGGCATAGATTTAAAGAATACATTTGTTGTTAATAATTTACACTTCAAAATACTAAGATTGAAGTGTAGAATGAAGCCAGGTTCTCTTGTCATTTCCGTTACTGCAAGGGGGAAATGTGATGGGCTTTGTTGCATTCTCACATAGTTGGAAAAAGTTGCATCAAAATGAAGAAATCCTGTGTAAAAATGGTCTTGACCCTAATCTGACAACGTTGTCACTGGCAGTAGGCCTATCTTACCGGGAATCACGATTCAAAGAGTACTAATAAAGAAAGTGTTTTTTTCGTCTCTTCATAAACAGAGTAACTAAGTTCAGTTGAGTTCTGGATTTTAATAAGTATTTATCAGTCTGCAGATTGGGAGAGAACCAGACCTCTGACAATTAATGACAACACAACACCAGGCTTAGGTCTAAATCATGTCTCTCTTGGCTCTGAAGGCCAGAGGACCATCTTTTATAGGGCACAGGAATGTAAACATAGATAGTGACAGTCAGGCAGTAATGACGTTACAACAGGCTCAGGGAAGGAGATTCACAGCTCCCAACACATGACCACTCAGACCAGAGAGTTCATAGTCGGAGCTCTCCTTGTAGTCATGAAAAGGAACGTTGAGCCAGTACTTTCTCGTGATCCCGAACATCTATTGACACACACAGACACAATCTACTATTATTAATAGTAAGCTTACATGAGAACATACTAACTAGTATGCAATTTGCAAACGGATACAATTTAAAATATAGCTGCAAGCAGCGATGCGGGTTCCTCCGCAAAACGGCAAAATATTATAAAAATGTTCATTCTAGAAGGTCAGGACAGCAAGAGAGCAAAACTACATCATGTTGGGCCAACTACAAAAGGCTGAATGGGGATTTGAACTCATGAGCATAAGGTTACAAGGCAGCTTCTTTATCCTCTCTGCTACACGTCAACTGTTGAGAATGTAAGAGTAGAAAGGGCAGAGTATTAGCTTTGGTCAGCTTTGGGACAAAGGTTAAGAAGCGGTTGACATTTCAAATCGGAATTGCATGAAATTGCGCATGGTATTTCATAATGTCATCCTGTTTAACTAAACAAATATTCAAATTTAAGACGGGCTAAAAGACTGCGGCTGGATTCAAATCTACAGCCTTATACTTTGTAGGTCACTGTCCCAATCCATTGAGCTATTCTCAGTGTTGAATATTGTCATGTTCAGTTACTGTATAAAAAAGTAAGCTGTTTCTTCGGTGGTAAGAGTTGTTGGATTCAGCCAAAGTTTAAACTACTCAAATTCAATCATATTTTGACATACCAAAGTGAAATGGTTGATGGTACTTCAGAGTGATGTAATCTTGAACCCAATGAGGTTTGAAAACCATAATTCAAAATGATCTTTGATTTATTGACACAAAGATATTGAGGCAATGTGGATATTTACATAACTACACCCCTTTCAGCCATTATGTATTGCATTTCTTATTCAATTTGACCCTCCATAAAAATATGTATTCTACACATCTGTAACAAATTTCAAGTCGATTGGAACTATGGTTCATGAGAAGGGTTTTGAAGGTTGTACCAAATTTGGACAGTACAAGAACATTCAAAAGTACAAGAAAAAGTCTGACAATATGGGTCCTTGAGGCTTAAATGTATACCAATACCAATTTTCAGGCATTTTGAAGTAATGGGGCGCTGGGGAAATCACGTAGACTTTGTGTGTTTTATAGCGCCACCTATGGGCGCACATGGGCCACTAGCCGTCTGGGAGTAATGAGTGACATGTTGTATCATTGGGCCAAATTGGAAAAAATCGGGTCCAGGACTTTTTGAGCTATTGGGCCATTTAACGGAGAAATATAATAAGAAGAATACAAACCAAAACAATAGGTTCCCTCTTACCGGAGGAACCCTAATAAGCTTGAAATGTATTTTTGGAAAACTGGCTAATATAACAACTTTACTGGAAGTGATCATTGTGTCAGTAACAACGTCCCTAGCTGTATGAAGACTAGGTGTTTCCCACAGATTAGAAAGCCATTTGTGGTGGGGGGTGGGGGAAGGTTTGAAAATGATTCACACCAACAAAATCAACAACAAAAATATAATTTCTGCATTATGCAGGTAGCAACGCTAGTGCTAAATAACTATTTAACTGGTCGGCTCCGGGCAAGTAGCCGGCTCCTGAGATTTCTCACCAAAAGGTGGACCTTTGATCAAGACATGTTCGTAGGTACCTAGCGAAAAGTAGCCTCAACTTTCCTAGACCTTTAGCTACGGCACTAATGCTGAAGGCTCGCCGATATAGCTGTCGGTCTACTAGAATGGTGTAGGTATGCATAGTTGCTAACGTGTGCTGACGTTGTGACTGTGCGTATGTGAGAAAGACGCCTTGCCAAATGACATTGTGTTCTTGGGCAAAGCACTTCACCCTACTTGTCTCGGGGAGAATGTCCCTATATTTACTGTAAGTCGTTCTGGATAAGAGCTTCTGTTAAATTTAAATGTACTAATGTAAATGTAAGACGCGTGAGTGACAGACGGAGAGAGAAATGCAGCTGAACAAATACACTGCGCGTTTTAACCTAGTGTTAAAAACATTTTTTTACGAAACACAATATGTGGGGGATTTTTGAATGCGCTAGCATTTTTATTTTATTTTATATTTATTTGAGACCACACATTCGTAGATGTTTCAGGTCTATGTAAACGGATTATGAAATCGATCAGATTAAATGAGCCAACACGAGGCACGGTTTTCCCTCACCTGTCCATTTTTTTTCCTGTAGCCGGAAGAGAAATGCCCATGGCAAGCTAACAAGCTAGATCAGTGGTAGGCCTGTCGCGATAGTCAATATATTGACTTATCGCACGGTATATGGAAATGAGCGCAATAATTTTTGGTGTGAGATATATTGCAACTGATCATTTTTATTATAATAATTAATGATTATATAAAGTTTTACATAAGAACGAATGTCACCAACATTTTAGTCGATCCCACTGCCTCAGTCATCTTGTCTGCTTTCTGTGTCAAAAGCGTAGGCGGGACTAGTGTCTCCACACACAGAGCGGACACCGACAGGTGAAGGCGTGAACTCACTGTGTTATAAAGTGTTCTGTTATGTGACATCTACAGCGAGTTTGGAAGAACAAGTAAAAATTGACTTGGTTTCAAAGCCGCAATCTTCAGCTCCGGTGTGTGAACATTTTGTCTTTAAGCCGAATGAGATGAGAGCCAATTAACGTGAACGAGCCGGTATGTCAACTTTGGGGGGGGGGGGGTTAAATTGACGTGTGTGCTATAATATTGTTTATCGCAATTAATTTTGGTGCAATATATCGCACAAGCTTCTGCATAACTAGATAACGACCCATTCATTTAAATAGGTGTGTTGGAGCAGGGAATCTAAGCCATGCAGACACATCGGACACAAGATCAAATATAGCTGCAAGCAGCAATGGCAGATTCCTCCCTCAAAATGGCAAGATGTTGTAAAATGGACATAATGGATAGTTACACTGGGATTAACCAGAAGACTTAAGTCAAATTTCTGTCAGAATAAAAAAAATGTATTTATACCTCTGACTGGATTAGAACCCACCACCCTTCACACATCAGCATTGCATCTGATTTTACTATGCCATTAACAGACTTAAACATTTGAGTGTTTTGTATCACAAAATAAGACATTTCTCCAATGGCAAGCATTGTCAGATTTGGTTAAAGTTCAAACAGCAGTAATTTAGTCCTAATTATATATGGGACATAACTGGACAACGGGAAGACTGGGTTGCTGCTGTAAAGAATAGTTTACTCGTAGAGACCAAAGGTGGCGGGTGGGCATGTATGGCTGGAGGAGAGACTGAATGTAGTCAGGTGCAGTCCCATTAAATTTAAGGCTATTTTACTCATGTTTTAGTTTTATTGCGCATTCAGCCATTTTTTCCCCTGCCTTTCTAGGCTGCAATTCGCCTTTCTATCAGCAGATGTCGCAAGGGTTCCCTTGCACAAGTCTGTCATTCAGACACAGGTTATGTATGGAGAGAGATGTCTCAAAATTATTCTCAAATGCAAGTACCATGATCCACAAATGTTCCACAATTTTCAAATGTGTTTGCGATCCACAAAAACAAAATTCTTAATTGTGATTTTGATGACTGTGTAGTGCATTCAGGGATTTCGCGCAGTTAGGGCTTTATCTATCTATGGCTGGATAAGAAAGGTTGCCTGCTGATGGTTTGTCTTCGACTGTAAGTAAAAATTACTTGAAACTTCCTTACGTGCTTAACAGTGAAATAGCAAGCCAGCTAGATAATAAAATGTGTAACTTTGCTAAGAGAAGTGATTGTAACTGCTCATAAAAAAAACCATTACCTTACTACTTTGGATCTTGTTAATTAGTTATGAGTCAAAGTTACAAATTGTTACTTTGATTGCAAGAGTGCAAAAGTGCAAGAATGTACCTGTAGGAAAGCAAGCAACAATAATACAATTCATAGCGTGTACAATAAGTTAAATCAGTTACACAACTCTCCAACAAGAGCAACAAGTCCTTCAATAAGAGTCATTGCTTTCCTTGAGGAAACTAACATCAGGTCCAGCAAATAATTCAGTGTGCAAACCACCTTATTGTTTGGTGATAGCGTTAAGTCAAAGTATTCCCATACTTTTGAAGCCTCGGGTATTTGGGGACTCGGGTTTCGGAACCAAGTCGGACTCTGCTGCAGCTGCCATGATATTTGAGCTTTGACTGGAGACGACCAATGACTTGAGCCAACAACGACTGACGTCATGCAAGCACCAATTACATTGTGATATTGAAGAAGAACATTTGTTTTAATGAATTGAAGTGTTTTTTTGTATTTTTTTAATAAAAATATATTTAAAATATTGAATTCAACACATTTTCAGCGGCAGCCCTAGTTTCAGGCAGTAAAACAGGGTCAGGGAGAGAAAGAGATAGATTAGTTAGCCTTTTAAGAAAGAGTAGGAGAGGATGTAATACATATATATTTTAAAATACATTTACGTGTAACGTTCTGTGCAACGACCCCCCCCCCCCCAGTAGTTTGCTGCTGCTCGTCAGACGGCTTAAATCCGAAACAAGTCCAAATAATGGATGTTGCACTGGTCTTTTTCACCAGCTTTCGCTTTCGGCCATAGCTACTCAGGATGATTAATACGATGATGCGTTGCAGCTCATGGCTCTAAATTTCACGGGTTGATTGCGTCCTAAATGCATTATCGTGATAGTGCCAATTTTGAATCTTTTGTATTACATATCGTTTATCGCCCATTCCTAGTGGGGGGGGTGTAAGGCCGGAGGAGAGACTTGATGTAGTCGGGTGCAGTCCTGTTCAACGCTCGGAAGGTCAGTACCAGGGTCTTGAATCTGATACGGTCGTGATGGGAAGCCAATGGAGGGAGATGAGGAACGGGATAACATGGGAGCGTCTGGGTAGATAGAAAACCTGGCGGGCTGCTGCGTTCTGAATCCTCTGGAGAGGGCGGGTTGCGCATGCTGGGAAACCGGCCAGTAGCGAGTTGCAGTTGTCCAACTTTGAGAGGACAAGTGCTTGGACTAGCAGCTGGTTTCAATGCTCAGACAGGTATCTCCTGATCTTCCGGATGTTGTAGAGGGTGAATCTACACGATCGGGAGACTGCAGCAATGTGGGCTTTGAGGGAGAGCTTGCCATCCATGGTAACGCCGAGGTTCCTGGCAGAGGAAGAAGGGGTCACCCTCGCAGGTCCCAGGGTGTTGAGAGGTCGTGGGAGATGGAGGGTCAAATGCAACTTTCGTGTTTATGCGCTACTGCCCTTGCATAACCCGCCATCCACACTTGAAACTGGAGTCTCAATGAGACAGTAATAGCCTACATAAAACCTAAACCACATTCTCAACCTGGGCTGCATTTCCCGAAAGCCTAAATTGATCGTAGAATCCATTGTACGATGGATCTTAGTTTTATGGACCGTTTCCCAAAGCCATTGTAGCTAAAATTGCTCTTACAAATGGTCGTAGATTAACGAGAGCTCCAGGGGTGCGTTTCCCGATAACGATGGATCGTAGCAACGATTGAGCAAAAAACAAAACCATCGATATCTCTTGCGTGCGTTTCCCAAACATGCTCGTAAAGAGTAGGTTAATCTATGCGCTTTCAAGAGCTACACATTTTCAAGAGAAACTTTAGCTTTGATGTCATTGGGAACGGCCTGTAAAACTAAGATTTGTTGTACAATGGATTCTACGATCAACTTTGGCTTACGACGCTTTCGGGAAACGCAGCCCAGATCAGTCGTAGATCGCTAAGTGCATCTTAAGCAAAGAGACTCAGTGGAGACACAAGTAGGCTGACCCTAAAAACAAGGCTACATGGATGCAAAATAAAAAAAATAAAAAAAAAATCTATTATTTTTACAGAAGTTAAACTGAAACTGGGATATTTTTCAATGAACTAGACTACACATGCCTTTAATCAAATGGTGTGCGAATTACGTAGGCATTTTCAAAATGCATCACACTGATTGTAAATTCACAACACCTGCTATGTGCAAATCATGTGAACTATTTTCACATGACGATGTACCTACGATATAAATTAAAAACGATCATAATAGTTATGATAGTATATGTACACCGTTTTCTCTACCGACAGAACATATTAATTCTTGCGTACTGTGAATACTCAATTATTTTGGTTAAAGTTTATTGAACAAAAGTCTTGAAGTTGCGACAGAACATCACATTTCCGCATCCGGGAAACGTCTTAAGTTGTTCTTAAGAGACGCGGGGTTCTGTAACAAAATTGTTAACTGTACTAAATGGAAAGAATAGGCCAATTGATCAGAAGAAATTAGATACGAACAAGAGGTAGCAGCAGTACTGAGTTGCAACATGTATTATTTTTTCAACTCGAAGACAAAGCAACAGTCTTACATGCATTAGAAGAACAATCTCCACAGATATTAATACAATCAATTACTTTCTGGGTGCACCCTTTGACTCCACTAACATCCGTATTACACAAATTGGATCACACAAACATAAAAAAATATTCATAAATGTTGGCTCCAGCTCAATTAATTTATACCAAAGAAAACAAATCACCACCAATGGTGGTTTCAGAATCAGCTTGTTACCAGTCCAATATGAAAGAAGAGAATAGTTTGTCCTCAAAATGAAGGTACCAATTCTTCCAGCTTCATCCTCGTGGGTTGGCTCGCCATCCAATTCAACGTATCCCAACAAAAAAACCTGACCTAGATGTGTAGCAAGGTCAGAGTATACAAAACGATTTATATTTTGCTATTAATTTTGTCTTCCTTAAACCAAAATAACAAATCACATTAACCTTTAATCATTTTAGCCAGATCGGAACTTGTAACACAATGCCTATGCTAACCAACATTATATCGGCAATGAGCTATGCGCCAAAGCCCGGTTTCCATGAGATATGAAAAATGAAAAATAAAAGCTAGCGCCTACTTTGAGCAGGCTCTTTAGCATTTTGACCCTTGTATAACAGTCTGAACTAACCTACAAGATTTCACAACTAAACCTTGTAATACATTTGAATAAAGAACTAACATCAAACTTGTGCGTGCATTGTGATATTCATGCTAGCATTGTAGTTCAACAAGTGAAACTTAGGCTACCAAGACAGTCAAGTGTGCAACTGCCATTTCCCAATACCGATGGTTCCAGGCTCTAAAAGATCAGTCTCTAATAATAGTATGTTTGTTATTATTACTTGGTTTGAGCACTTTGATTTTGTTTATAATAGTTTTCTCTTTTTCCTTTAACATACATCAAGCTCTTTGAAGGACATCTTCCGTTTTTCTCCTAGGGTTTTCCCCGCTCTTTTCCAAGGGCGACCCTCAATATCTAGGTGTCATTTAATTGGCCCAAACCACCAAACCATCTTAATGTGATAGGTTAACTCCACAGTAATTTAAGACTAACATCCGTTTAACATTAACCCTTTAGTTTCCCTGCGTTACAGTTCTCCTTACGAGCATGTTCGGGAAACGCAAGTAAAAAATACAGATGGATCGTTATTTTGCTCGTAGAGAACCCTCGTAACAGCTACGATCCATCGTTAACGGGAAACGCAGCCCTGTATGATATTATCCACTGCCTATTAAAGACTACACTGCCTGTCTTGTCATTCCAAAAGTTATTAATGTTATGTATAGTATACTTCAAGTTTATTTTGTAAGTATACTTAGTATAAAAAGTATACTATTATCATGTTACTTAAAGAGTACGAGCAGTGTACTTATTTATATACTATTGTTGTACTAAGTAAACTGAATTGGCCCACTTTTTAGGTCATTTAGTAAACTTTAAAGTACACTTTTAGTGTATTTCAAGGTTTACTTTGGAATACTGTAAAGTAACCTGTGTAGTGCACTTTCAGTTCATAAAGTATACCGTGGAATACTCTAAAGTAACCTGTGTAGTGTACTTTCAGTTCATGAAGTATACTTCCTTTAGAGCCTCAAAGTATACTTTCAAGTGCACTTCCAGTTAATGTAATTACCTCAAAAGTAATTTGGTTTTTACTATGAATTACCAAAACATTAAAATGTTTAGGGGCCCCTCAGACACCTCTGATCTTGCATCACATGGCGAGAACGGGGGCCCTCACATAGTTACACTGCAGATTCTGAAAGGAGCTACTAACTGCACAGGCACATATGAAGTCCGAAGCCAGCTCTTCTGATTAAACGTAACAGTCATTTAACTCATGGTTACAATGGTAAACCAGCACAACAATGACAATTACAACGCAACAAAACACTACATTCTAAGCAGACACATTTAAAAAACAAAATTCATGAAGTTACATTTGTATTTCGAACAAACGGTAAACTTATCAGCAAATTTTAACACAATTTACCGCCTTGCATCATGGGAATTGACTAGCCAATGAGCCACACTATCTTCATTATTTCACGTCGTTGTTACGTTCTTCAGTCAGTTTGACAGTATAACCTTCAAATTCTCAAGTAGCTTTTTCGTTTTTTTTCTATTAATACTTTAAGTGATAATTATTAGTATAAGAGTATAGGGCTTCAGAATGTTTTAGCAGTAATTAAGGTTACAGCTTCAGTAACAAAACGATTCAATGTGCAATGAATAATACATTTTCATAGACATGAATAATTAGAATGAAATTTAACCTGTAATGTACTTTAAACTTTTAACTTTTTGCTGGATAATAATAGAAAATGTACATCCTACTCCATAAGAAATGTATACCATTTTCTGTTTCTAAGCATACTTCTTAAAAGTATATCAAAAGTGAACTTTTTTCTTAGTATACTTCTTAAAGTGAACTATTTTCAAAGCATACCTAAAAGTATATTAAAAGTAAACTATTTTCCAAGTATACTTCTTAAAAGTATATTAAGTGAACTATTTTCTAAGCATACTTCTTAAAAGTATATCAAAAGTTAACTAAAAGTGTACTATCCATATGTTAGTATACTTATAGTATACTTTAATATACTTCTTTTTTGTAAGGGTCAACATATAGGCTAACATCAAGTAATCCAATAGCCCTGAATATCCTCAGAAATTACACAACTCTCATTTTTGCAATACTTGGACCATGTCCTGACAACTGAAGAACATGTTTTGCGAGTATAACTGGATCTATTTAGACTATTGAATGTTTATGATGTCCCTGTGTGTTTATACTTTTGATTCAGGACAACGCAAACTTGTCAGCCGACTATAAAATGTTGATAATGTCAGGCTGCTATAAACCAACTGCAGTCTAACCCGCAACATGTTTGAGATCCGTTAGCCCAGTGTTTCCCACAGATTAGAAAGCAAGGGCGGGGGTGGGGGGGGGGGGTGGGGGGTGGGGTGTGTGTGTAACAATAATTTGTTACACAGAACTTTATTATATTAAATATGAATCCAAAATGATTCACACCTTCACAAAATCAACAACAACAAACAAACAATTTATGCATATGCATGCAGGTAGCAATGCTAGTGGTAAATAACTATTTACTGGTCGGCTCCATGACGCCGGGTAAATAGCTAGGGCTCTTGAGACTCACCAAAAGAATGAAGGGGAATCCACTTGTCTAGCAGATTAAGACATGTTCGTAGGTACCTAGCGAAAAGTAGCCTCAACTTCCCTAGACCTTTAGCTACAGTACTAATGCTGAAAGCGCTAGAAAAAAGTTTTGGGACCACTAGTTTTGAGCAACAGCTGTGTTAAATATAGCTGCAAGCAGCAATGCAGGTTCCTACGCAAAATGGCAAAATATTATAAAAATTTACATTGTAGAAGGTCAAGAGTTGGACAACAAGAGAGCAAAACTACTTAATGTTGGGTCAACTACAATAGTCTGAATGGGGATTTGAACTCAAGAGCATAAAGTTACAAGGCAGACTCTTTATCCTCTCTGCTACACACCAACTGTTGAGAATGTATGAGTAAAAAGGGCATAGAATTAGCTTTGGTCAGCTTTGGGACAAAGGTTTCAAAGTGGAATTAAGTAAAATTGTGCATGGTATTTCATAATGATGACATCCTGTTTAACTGAACAGATATTCAAATTTAAGACAGGCTAAAAGACTGCGGCTATTTTCAAACCTGCAACCTTATATTTTGCAGGTCACTGTCCCAGTCCATTGAGCTATTCTCTGTGTTGAATATTGTCATGTTCAGTTACTGTATAAAAGGGAACGCTGTTTCTTCTGTGGTAAGAGTTGTTAGATTCAGCCAAAGTTTAAACTACTCAAATTCAATCTTATTTTGACATGCCAACGTGAAATTGTTGATGGTACTTCAGAGTGATGTCATCTTGAACCCAATAAGGTTTGAAAACCATCAGTCAAAATGATATTAGATTTATTGACACAAAGATATTGAGGCAATGTGTACATTTACATAAATACACCACTTTCAGACATTTTGTACATTTCTCATTCCATTTCACCCTATATAAAAACACACCTGCCCACACACGATCCCAATCCATGCCGTTTACCTTCCTCCCAGCGCAAGTCACGCCAAAGCAGAAATGTTGTAGCTGACGCATGAGGTTTAGATGACGACCAAAAATGGCCTCCCTCAATCAAAACACGTTGATCACAACCCTGTTTCCAGAATTTCTCAAAGATTACCTGAAGACTCCTCTCCAGAACCATTATCAATTTACAATCAAGAATTGCCTCATTGGCAATAGGTCTATGGCACACGCTATTATCACCTCCTTGCGGACATTGATGTGCTATAGCTGACTCTCACTTCCCATTAAACCACACAACATGCACTCTCAGTGACCAACAAGATTATTTTAACTAACAAACAACAATATTAAAAAACATCTACCTGAACGAACGCAAAAACTGAACATGCACTTGCATAGCTGTTGTAACCAAACTATTTTCCACAAGTTTTTGCGTTTTTTGACATGCCACACTGCATGCTGGGTACCCAAGAGCGCTGATGATGATGATCTAGCTCCGACTGTGTGATATGACGAGATGCTAGTGTTGGCAAAGGTCTCGGAGTCTCCAGAAATGGAACGTGTCTTTCTGCCTTGAAGCTGCATGCGCATCATCAATCAACACCCCTTGTATATGGCAAGATAACATCCAAGCTAACAATTTCTCCAAATCTGACTGCAGCTTTGTATACCATATGTACTGTTATGGTTGTTTGAGTTAGACAACTTGCTTAATGAATTAAATGGCTGTTAAATGTCAAATCAAACTATATAAATGTATAAAAGAGAGAGCTCCAATCAAATCTGAATTATTTTTAAACCTAAAGGTTTAAAAGACAACCTTTGCCTAAACTGACATGCACCAACTCGGAGAGCTGAGTGTCAACATCCATTCACTTCCACATTTAGTCTATTTTTTACTTTAAGGCATAACTATATTTAACTTAATGTCTGCACCTCTCTGTCACCAACTGTCTCTGGAGTGGGGGGTGGGGGATTCACAGGGTGTCTACAGGTGTAAACTAGTTAAATTTAAGACTTAAGACCTTTTAATAACACTTACAATTGAAATTAAAGACCACATTTACGATGGAAATACAGATCAAAAGTAGAAATATACAGTTATCTTCCCAAACACTGATGTCTGTTCAATATGAACACTATGGTAAAATGACAACAATCGGTTGAGTTTAAGAATATTGATTAAATGTGTGTAATGTGAAAGGATAACACAAAAAGGTAATTGCTGTCCTAAATTATACTTTTTATCACACAATGGTGGAGCAGAAACTAGCAATTCCATGAATCCCATGGAAACAAAGGCAAATGTGTGAGATGAACTGATGTGGAGCACAAATCATCCAAGAAGCAGTACTTCTCTTGAGTGGTTTTTATTCAGATGACTAATCATTGGATTCAAGTCAAAAGTCTATAACTTGGAACTGGTTTCATTACTTAAGACCCTAAAAGTCAGCAGCTTGGCATGCTGTGACATGGAAAGGATTGAACATTTAAACTTTCATCAAAGAAAAAAATGAGCTACTGTGTCTGTGGGGTGACTGTCTGTCTCTGGAGGGCTGGCAGGCAGGGGCAAGCAGGGCCTGCAGGCAGGGGCAAGCAGGGCCTGCAGGCAGGGGCAAGCAGGGCCTGCAAGCAGGGCCTGCAAGCAGGGCCTGCAAGCAGGGCCTGCAGGCAGGGGCAAGCAGGGCCTGCAGGCAGGGGCAAGCAGGGCCTGCAGGCAGGGGCAAGCAGGGCCTGCAGGCAGGGGCAAGCAGGGCCTGCAGGCAGGGGCAAGCAGGGCCTGCAGGCAGGGGCAAGCAGGGCCTGCAGGCAGGGGCAAGCAGGGCCTGCAGGCAGGGCAGGACAAATGGACAGCTGTCCTGGGGTCAGGGCTGAAGAAAAGCTATCCAGCTAGAGGGGGGTAGTCCAGCAAGGGATCTGCTTTTCTCTCAGCATCCTCGTTGAACTGTGTTGAGCAGGTCTCTGCATGACCCTCCAGACCTGTAAAAGTGAAGAAAGGATCCATGTCAGTTGTGAAAAATGAACCTTTTTACATCTACACTTGACATAAACTACAGTTTTGACTGTGAAATGCAGTGGCATTACTTGAACTTTGACATTTGAACATTTGGCTCGATTCCAGGCTCTGGCAAGAGTATTTAGCTCTGAACCGGTCAATATACACATCTGACCAAAGATCAGCTCGACCTTTGCCTGTAAACAGTGATTCTGTCTGTCAGAGAATTATAGGCTGACCGAGTGAAACTAGCCTGGCTAACGTAGTTCGCTTTCTCAGTAAAATGACAAATGAAATAGGCTTGTTTTGAAGGATCCTATATACTGGCTATCTTCAGTAGACACTTGTCTACAAAAAGCAGCCCTCTCTGACGTTTTAGAACTAGAATTTAGTGAATTACGATATCGTTTACACACTGCCAGTGAGTGAGCGAGCCGAGTCTGTCATTGAGGCTAAGTCAAAACAATGTACCCCCGGGACGCAGTCTCACTCCACTTGCAAGTTTTACACAAAAATAGTCGGAGAATCTGGCTAAAAGCACAATTCCCACATCTCCTAAAAGGCTGCCCTCTTCGACATTTTTGGTGTCGATCGAACTGTGAAATGGTGAACTTGTGAACATGACGCGACCAAAACATGGCTGCCGCCTGAGCCTGTGGTCTCCCTGGCGCATAGGCTTATTACAAAGACTTTCTCGACCCAAATCAAAATTCTGAGCCGACAGGTCTGTGGGGAATCGCTTGTTCTCCTAAAAGCTGCCCTCCTCTACCTTTTGGATGAAATCGCCGAGATGCTACATGATTCAGTAATTACACAGAGGGAAAAAGCTAGCTACTTTTGGAGTTCGGTTTTCCGTCACTTCAAACTCACGATCTAAAGGTCTCAAAGTACTCAAACCTTCACTATAATTCAAGAGTAGTGTACTTTCACGAACCCTATCATTGATTCTAGCTTAAAATGTGTAAAAATAGGACTTACCGAACGTGGCTGCCTCCAACAAGGCTTTCAGGTGATTCCAGTTGATAACAACAATGGCCGCCAAAAAAAATTTCTATTCGTAACGGCGACCTGCGATTGGAAGCGAAATGAGGGTGAGGGTGGGGCTTGGTCAGCACACCATTTCCAGAAAGGATGTGTGTGCGTCTCGCCAAGCTCACGCGTGTCAGTAAGTTGACCACCTGTTCCTCTTTGCACTGTATAGCACAGCATTTTCAATATGCGACGTTGGGAACAAGGGTTGAAAATGCTGTGCGACACAACGCAAAGCGGGACAGGTGGTCACCCTAGTGTCAACGGGCTGGATGAGTCTGTGAGAACTTGGAGCGCGCACTATGGAGCAATTCAATTGAATTTAATCATATATTGACATACCAAGGTGAAATTGTTTATGGTACTAGAGATTGATGTCGTCTTGAACCCTATTAGGTTTGAAATACAATCACTCAAAATTATATTTGATTTATTAACAAAAAAATATTGAGGCAATTTGGACATTTACATAAATACACTTCTTTCAGCCATTTTGTATCGCATTTCTTATTCAATTTGACCCTTTATAAAAACATGTATTCTACACATCTGTAACAAATTTCAAGTCGATTGGATCTATGGTTCATGAGGAGAAGGGTTTTGAAGGGGGGGGTATGGCAGCTGTATCGTAATGTGGAATTTTTCCAACTTTTGCAGTGCTTTGCAATGGAAGAAGAGCTAATATGTAGCTTTCAATACTATGTTTATGGGAGCGCAAGAAAACGTAGTTCAATATCTGTTGTCAGCTACTATAATTGTTACATGGCTGAATACTCTTTTGTTGGCCTACATTACATATATTTCACAATTCTAACCAACCTGGTTAGAATTTGTACTTGCATGACTACACACTTCCATGCTGCATTTGACATTTAAGTCTCTGTAAACATCTGAAATAGTGTGGGATAAAACCAAACAATGAAGCCCAAAAATGAGGCTCTCCTCCATCTCTGCAATACTGGTTATGAGGATGCAGAAAAATGCTTGCCAAGTTCCGTATAATTCTATGCCATGCCTGGTGTGAATGGGGCTGTGACAAATCTTCTTTCCGGAAGGCTCTACTGTGGTCAGCACAGTGTTGTCAAATTCCATACCCTAGGGCTAATTGTATTTCTGTACCATTTATATTGTCCGCACCTTGCTGAAACTATCTTACAAGTCATTCCCACGTTGCAGTTCTAGAAGTTCCAGGGGCAATTAATGACTGCACTGTATATAGGATTATAATGTGTTCATTTTCAGTTTAACATTTTTTCTTTCTTTTTGGTTTTAGCTAACTGTTCTTCCACAGTGCATGGGTTGCAGCCCATATTTCAAGAGCAGGAAATGACAGAGACAGTTCATGATACTGAGGGGCATGGATACCTAGCTACCTTCATTGGAAAGAATGGCAGGTAAGCAAGCACGTATCTGTTTAATTTCCATTATTTTTTCTAGGATTTAAAAAAACCTTTAAATTGTAGGTACTGTTTTTTAGTCCTGTGCAATGGAAAGTGGTATGTTTTTCAAACTTTGTGACACTTACACAGTATAGATATTCAGGGTTTCCAACATGAAACACTACGTGTGTTCCTGTGGTGCAGTGGTCTTTCGGAATACAATTGATTCGGGTTAAAGTATATTATCTGTTCACCTTCGCCACATTCTGATAAGCTGACAACCCTTTGTGCTTATGATCTAAGGGATTTGGTTCTTGTTGAGTTTGATGTTTGGGCTTGAGCGCAATGTATATGTCCGCAGTATCATCAGTTATTTTTGCGATTTGCAGGTCAGGCTATTAGATCATTAACATATAGGCCGATCAACCATTACATGACATTACATGATGGTACAGAGTACCTAGCCTGGCATTGCCAGATCATTTCACATGTGTATGTGTATTAGTCTGGAACCTCTTAATTTTCATTATCCAAAGGCTTAGTGATATGGGGTGGGTTTAATACAATGACTAGGTATGCACCAAGTGTTTGGCAACCTAAATTATTAAGGCCTAATGAGTGAAAAGAGTGAATACATTTTACCAAACAATTACGTTTTTAATGACTCAATCAAATAACAACTAGCGTGGAGTTAGGCATGCGTACTTTATAAACACAGCAAACATGTCGGCAGTGAGGACACATTTCAAAGTGTCCAAGAATGAAGCACAGCCAGTGCTCTCGTCTTATCTTGCCGACTTTCCTACAACTTTAACCTGGGGTTTAGCACCGCGAAGCATTGGCCTTTACAACAGCCAAATAGCCAATGCAAATGTTTAGGGCTCATCATCTACCGAAGTAGGCTTATGTCTCGGACAAATCTTAATTTGTTCTGAGTTCGTCCAAATTTTTGCACTCTTTTCAATGCACTTTTTTATTGTAGGCGTACATAGTACGTTACATTCTTTCAGCAGTCAGTTATAGGCCTAATACAGGCTATTCAAGTAGCTTCAAAGATGGCTCACTGAAGAAATGTTTAGTGTTCAATAAGTATTTTTTTATTGTAGTTCTGTAACAGATTTTTTTCTTTGAAAAGCCAGACTAATAAAGTGAAAGGCACATTTAAGGCTATTTAATTTATGCAATGGTGAAAACATTGTCCAAAAAAATGCTCTTCATCCAGATGTGTGAAGCTGAACAATTTTAATGTTGATATATATATTATTTGCATGAACAAAATTGATACCCTGCTGTAAGCTCGCAGTTTCACATAGACAGATGTTTTATTCATCCACTCTTTATATCCTTAAGTTCAATAAATAATGAATTCCATGAATTAAGTGGACCCACCCCTCTTCTTTCTCATCCACAGGTTTGTAGTTCTGCGTGTGCACTCCCATGGTTTGGTCACCCTGGACTTGCAGTGTTGTGAAGGGGACAACATAGGGCAAGTAGACAATGTAGGTTATGTCGAACATGCAATTTTCATTGCATAAAGACAAAAAATATTTGTTGAGAATAACAGCGTCTTTGTTAAATGTCAACTTTGCAATATCATACCCAAGTTTTGGCTAGAACTGACAAGAACAAGAACTGAGTGTTGAAAAACACTCAGTTTTGGGCAATTTCAATACATTACAAACTTAGTTCTCTATAAATATCTACCAAGTTTTGTGATAAATTGACTTATTTAAACTTATTGATGTGTATGACACTTGCATCAATCCTATGACAATGCTATTTCCCCCTATTGGTCAGTTTTGAAAACATTTTGTGGATGTTTCAGCAACTTAATAAAAATTATCCCCAAAGATAGGGATTTGAAAAAAGAACCACAGATTTTATAGCCGACTTGATGGACCTATTGAGGGATTTCCCAAACTTTTGCACCTGTGGTTCATCATGGTTATGAAATATATCTTGCACGTTTTGTAATAATTGGTCAAACATTTTCAGATTAATAGTCTGATTTGTGTTAAGCCATGCTCTTTATTAAGGCAAAAAAATGCACTGGCATCGAAGTGCCGTAATGCTTAAATTCAGGCATGAGGCTGTTTCCACCAGAAGTGTATTTCTCTGTGCCAGTCACCTGAGTGTTTCTGCATGCTTGTTACATTTAACACTAGAAGCGCCGTCATTTGACCCCATTGAAGAGAAAAATATGTACTATATTCGCACTCGTTCAGATTGCAGGACCTTGTTTTCTTGCCTTTTCCTAGTCATGTGTTTATCACCCAGTATTTTAACATTTTTCAATTTTCAGACTGGGAAAAGCTATCTTAAAGCTATTTTCTGGTAAATTGCTGCCAGCTGCGCATTCAGCCATTTTATGGCTGTGTTGACGTGAGACTCTTATCGGGCGATAAAAAAAAAAAAAAAAAACGCCGTTAATCTACCCTCAAAGTTGGGTTGGGAGCTGGGTCTATACTACGCAAACTATGATGACTTTCACCTTGATATTTTAGCGCGGATGTATACCTAGCCGAATTGCACTGTAGGGGGCAAGAACGAGTCTTCTAACGTTTGCGTATACCTTGTGTATGAAATTATTACATAAAACGTGACGTGCCAACATGGATACAGCTATGAAGCTGCCGGGTTTGCTTCAGGGAAAATGTATTATTACTAAGCTTCCTAATGGCAACCTCGACAAGACTAAGGGTTTGTGCAATGCAGAATTAGTTTACTGTAGGAGTTCTCCCAGTGTCAAATACCACCTAAACGCAAAGCTTCCCTTAGTTAATGCGGAAGATGCCGAGCCAAGCACTGATGTAGCGCAGGGGAAGCGTTGTCGTCAAACTACTATGTTTGAGTGCAACCGAGGCAAGCCCGTCAGCACAGCTCTATCAGCAAAGATAACTAATCTCCTCGCTCACCTGGCTTGAAAAACCCGTTCTCAAATACTTACTTTTAGTCATTTGGGTAGCACACATTCTGAATGCCTTTGGCGGAATTCAAATGAGCCATTTTAATCTAGATTAATTCCAAGATTACAGTAAAATGTATCTAGATTTAAAAAGTAATCTATGCCCACCACTACTTTATATACTGATGCAGTTTCTCCTCAAAGCCTTTTTGTGTAGGCAAGACTGCCCTCTTGGTGTCGAAGTCGGTAACTGCATCTCATTATCATTTTGAGTCTTCCATTGTCACCATTACAATGTTTTAGACAAAGAAGATGTGGTATTTTTATGGTTGAAGCTAACACGTAGACTCATGGTTTGAACAAGGCGATGCTTTCTGCAGTCCATCAACTGTCATTATAAGGTGGATGACACATTGGAGTGTTCTTGCATTCCAATAGAATTGTTCAAAGTGGCAATTCATCCTTTGGCGCCATCAGATTGCTGCACGCGTATATTTGTGACGTATCCCAACCACTGAACAAGGTTTTGGCACAGTTAGTCTTGACTTGTTCTTTATTCCTGATTTGTTAGACAAGTTTGTAGTCAAATACTTACAGAATGGACATCACCACGTTGCGTTTTGTGAATTTATTGGCAAACTTTCTTGTACAGCCAAAGACCTCCATTTTCATCAACATTTAGCTGAGCTTCTCTTAGATAGAAATTCACATTGAAAACGTCTTGGTGCTTTTAGTGTTAAGCAGCTAATCAACTACAGCAACCAACATCTTAATTACCCACTGCTTTATGGGCACAGGCATCACAGGCACTATTATTAATAATTATATTATAAAAAATACCTAGTTCTCTCAAACAAGACTTAGAAATTGACGCTTATCCTCAACAGTTTACATTTGATCTCTTTACAGTCAAGGTTGTCATGATCTCAAACAGTATTATTGTAAACTTACACTTAAGTCTCAAAGTATGTTTTGTAATGTGGAAGCATTAGAAATATGAATTGGCTACTTTAAACCTACTCACAACCAAGTCTCTGGCAAAAGGCAAACATTTTTTAAATAATTATTGTGGACTTATGTAGCGTACTGTTGCACTTCTGAACAGACCATGCTCCAAATGGTCTGCTGATTAAATTGGAAATCCATAGATATATTAAATCTGCACCCTACAAGAAATATGTACTGGCTCCGACACTAACAGTATTGAGTTTTTATTGGTACCTACCATACATAACTCAAATACCTCTTCCTCTTTTGTCCTAGCTTTTGAATTCACTGGAAAACAAGTTGAAGAGTCTCCTACATGGCAACATTAGGAGGATCAAGAGGTATGCCTTTTGTGATAAATATCCCCAAAAAGTTGCCACATTACATTATTAGAAGTTGCATATGAAAGCCCATATAACCGATAACAATATTTATAACGATTTTTATCAATAAGTAAGGTCTGTTTTTAACTTATCTTACTTATCTTATCTTTTATCTTAAGAGCTTTTTAGCTTGGATAATTCTACACTTGGTGGCCATGGAGTGTACAAAACAAATAACAACAAGGGGATGTCTCATCAGATAGCTGTTGATAACAATTCTAGATATGTCTTCCCCTCCCTCTTTGCTCACTCCTAAGGCTGCCTGCTCTTTCACGAGGGGCGGTTGTTGATCGATACTGGCCCACTGCTGACGGCAGGCTGGTGGAGTATGACATAGACCGGGTTGTCTATGATGAGGACTCAGCTTACCAGAACATTAAGATCATGCACTCCCAGCAGTTCGGCAATATCCTAATCCTCAACGGGGATGTCAGTAAGTAAAATACAACACATTCATGAATTTCATATAAGGTGTAACAATGCCTTCATTACTTGTGAATTTTCACAATGGGGCATTATATAAAATATTATTATTGTATCCCATCTGTTTGCACAAATGCTAATTCAAATGATGTACAGTCACTTTTAGTTTGTATTTTGAAATTGCAGGGTTTATAATTTCATATTTATAAAAATATTTTTAATTTCAAACTTGCTGTTTGAACCTGAAAGTTGTACACTGAAAATGTACAACTACACAAACTCTTCTGCGGTAAGTAGACCTAGTTGGGGGTAATTATGCACCATGTGAAATGGGCAAACAGTTATTGTAATTTCAACAAGGATATCGTTCAACGTCAGATTTGTCTCTCCAAATTCAAATGTTTTATCATAACATTTGTAACATTGTCTTGTAAAATACTGCCGGCAAGGTCATTTCTCAGTTTTTTTTGACAGATTATGAAAGTGCCGATTGTAAACTTTCAACTGATATCATATATTGAAATTGAAAATGGTTGAAGATATGAATGTGGGTATTAGATAAATTCCCATTGAAAGATTCTTAAAATATGCGTGCATTCTATGATAAGAGTTGCCTAGTGTTCTGCGTTCATGTGATAGTTTTGGAACCTTCAAGAGGGGTCTCAAGACTTCTGTTGATCTTTAACTTAATTCTTAAAGTTATGATTTGTATATTTATGGTATTTTTTATTTTATTATTATTGATATTTGATATTGTATTGGGGTTATTTGTGTCTTGTTTGGGATGATATTTTTTTAAATGTTTGCAGGATAGCAGGATCAGGAAAGGCAAAGTATTCTGTAGCCTGTTCTTCCCTGGCTGTCTCCTTGACTTCTATCTCCACAGCCTGGCCTGACTAGAGACAGAGAGAGAAAGGGGTGATTGGAAAATACCACAACCAATTTAAACAAAACCTTCATAGTAATAAGCAAACAGTTGTTTCCTTCATGGAGTTTTTTTCATGGTATATTATGTTAATACTTCTTATATTCAATACTATACAGATACCTTTTGATACAATTTTACCAATGCTTGGTGGCTGCCGTGGTTGAAATAGGGTAACCTAGTAATACTTTGTCCTCCAATTTAGATAAATTGATAATTTATTTTATTTCTTATATAACGGCTAGCCTACAACAAATCGGTTATGTGAGCGTGGAATATGCCCATAATTTTCCCCTTCAGTACTTCATTCAGTATTATTCATGTTATTGGATTTTTGCAGTTATGACATGAGGCGCACACAACACACACACACACACACACACAACCTCCCTCCCTTCCAGAGAGTCCCTGTTAATTTGTCTACTCTTTACCACGTCGTCAACTACTCTCCCATCTTTTCCTCACTCGCTCCCATGGCCCTGTCATGGTCACTCTCCTCCTCCTTGGCTTCTTCCCTGACCCTGTCAGTATATTGTTTCTGCTTCTCTGAGCCAGCCACCTCTCCTCCTTCCTTTACAGGTAATGCTGATTTTGAAGCAGCTACAGCCCCAAACATGCAGGGCTCCAGACTGCGACCAAATGGTCGCATTTTGCGACCAGTTTTTGAGACAGTGCGAGCATTTTTTAAAGCACTCACGCATGTGCGACCTACAAATTTGGAATTTATTGGGTGTGCACAATGTCAGCACACGTTAGCAACAACGCATAGATACGACGTTCTAGTAAGACAGCGATATCAGCTTTCCTTCTGCAATAGTACCGTAGCTAAAAGTCCAGGAAAGTTGAGGCTATTTTTCGCTAGGTATCTATAAACCTAGCTAAAAGTTTTGGCTATTTTTCGCTAGGTTCCTACAAACATGTCTTAATCTGCCAGACAAGTGGGTTCCCCTTCGTTATTTTGGTGAGCAGTTTCACTAGCCCTTCTTACCCGGCGTCATGGAGCCTAGCAGCTAAATACTTATTTAGCACTAGCGTTGCTACTGTATCCCTGGCTGTGTTTAAGCTGTTGCGCTGTTATACTCAGGAAGTATTGTGTTGTGGTGTCGGAGGACTGATCGAAAGGTGCATCATACATTTAAGTCATTTAGCTAAGACTTGCATGTACAGTACGTAATGTCACATTGAATAATGTATTAAACTCAAGCTTATGGTGCGTCGCTGTAGATCAGTTGTAAAAATGACAGTAAAAAACGGATCCATCTGCAACCGACGCAGGCACACCACACAATTTCCCCAGAAATTGTACCAGGGGCGATTCTAGGATCAGACCTTTAGGGGTGCTCAGCCCCCAATGAGAATGTGACATGAATACAGTGCCTTGCAGAAGTGCTAAATGTAAACTCCCTTGCTAATATAAATCCCTAATTTCACTGGATAACAATTAATACATTTATGTATTATTATGCAAAATATTGAATGAATTAAAAAACTAAGGATGTCCCTTTCTTCATGAACTACCAGCATCAATTTATAATAAACAATATAAAAAAATACATATTATTATTTTTTTAGATTAAATTTAGGGGTGCTTGAGCACTCCTAAAAAGGGTCTAAAATTGCCACTGAATTGTACCCTCTCTAGTTACATTAATTAATGCATTGCAGGTCAATACAAGGTGTGCTCCTAAATTTTTAGCTTGCGCTCCAAAAAAATTCAGTCGGGCTACTGTGCTCCGAGTAAAAAAGTTAGTCTGGAGCCCTGCAAACATGTCCAAAATCTTTGACATTAGGGCTGTCCCCACTCAGTCGACTAGTCAATTTTCTGGTCAATATGCTCTTGGCCGACTAAGATTTTTTCAGTCTGAGCTGCCGTAAGGTAAGTGTGAGATCTGATTCCCGCTTGTCTCATCATTACTGAATTAACTAAATGTTCCACAGAAATTGTAGATTATATTATTTAAGACAAATAAAGCAACTTTAAAAATATCTAATTTAAAAGAAAAGGTGTCACTGTTTTCCCTTTCGTAAATCTGCGCTTTGTTTTGGTTTGGTATTTTGCACACGGCAGGAGCACAACTGGCTGCAGAACTGCAAACTCCGCCATAGCCTACTTTGTCGGTGTTATTAGTCAAAATGGCAAAGAAATCTGTGGTATGGCAGCATTTCATTAAAGTACATTTACATTTACAAAGTAACGGGTGACTCGAAAAATGTTGAATGCAAACTCTGCCAACAATGGTTTATTTTTCATAGTTTGACGTTGAATATGATGTAGCCTTCCTACCACCTGAAAAACGTAAGTTGGCCTAGCCCTACTTCGCTCATGCTAACGTGCTGGGTTGAAAAATGAATATTTATTAATGATAAGAATCACATCCAAATCAAATTACATTCTTCTCCGGCCAAGACAACTAAATATTTATCTGTTGCATCGTTCCCTACTCAGCTTCTACGTAAGTTTGCACGCTGTATGTTTTCAGGCAGTGATAAGCGCCCTCTGATGATTTGCATGTTAAACACACAATATTTTTAATTTGTAGTACATACTAAATACTATAGGCATTCGGTTACAACAGGACTGGTGATACGAGTCTTATTATTAGTAGGCTATTAGCGGCTGAATCTGCAATGTCCTGCAGCCATTGAGTCAGATTGTGTAAATGTATGTTTTTATTTTTTGTGAAGAAAAAAAAAAAGCGTTTCAAATTTTGACTAGTCGATTTTCAGACGTTTTAGTCGAGTCTTGGTCGACCAAAGAAAATCTTAGTCGGGGACAGCCCTATTACACAGTGAGACATTCGCCTGTAGATTTGTAATCTTTTCTCCCGCTTTGGTGCTCCCATTTTAACGATGCCAAACGTCCAGCATAAGCATTAGTGTACTACAGCTCGTGTCTCAGGGCCGGTCGGAGGTGATATTAAGAAAATTAACCAATGGGCCGCTGTCAGTTGTTTATGGGCCGGTGCGGCAAAAAACAGCCTATAAATTATCTCGGCAATTAAGCCCAAAAGTGAGTCGGCCCACCGGGAAATGCACCGGTATGCCAGATGGCCAGTCCAGCCCTGGTTAACATCAATTTAGACTTGAGGCTCATGCCGTTCCATGAATGCTCCATTCCACAAACAATCAACGCAAATTCAAACCAGACTTGAATAAACCTAGATTGTGCACGCACACGGAGAACTGAAGCAGCCCAGACCAGGTGATCGTAAAACTGAAGTTAAGTTGCAAAAATAAGCGTAAACCAGCAGAGCGGTGTTTCAAGAACGTTATGGTTGTTTTTTTTTGTTTTGTTTTTTTACTTATCCCTAAAAAAGGGCAATACTGCCACAATTATGACTTTGGAACAAATTGCTGACTGTTTCAACCGTTTTTGGCCTACATTCAAATCAATTCATTTCAAATCAACATTCAATTCAAAACACTGCAGAAGGTCATGGTTTGGACTTGATTAAGGCTATTAACTTTTTGTATTCACATCTCAAACTAAATGAATAAATGACTTCAAAATATCTTTGCCACACATGTTTTAACTGATATTTGCTAAGCTTTAAAATATCAAGGAAAGGTGACCATGACTAAAATGGGAATTCATTTAAATAAGTATTTTTGCACAAATCCACATACTTCTTTCGCAGATCATCTGACAACATAGGTGACCCAAAGTGTAGAATTAATAGGCTAATCTCGGGAATTGCATTGTGCACAGTGTAACACTTATAGAACCACTTTATGGAACTTTATTTCTTAAAGATATATCTAAAGGTTCTCTTCAGTCTAGGTTCTACCACAGAGCCTTAAAATGTGATTAATGATCAAAATTACTCAGTGTTTCCCCTATGTTGATTTTACCGTGGCGGCCCCACGGAGAATAGCACAGACGCGCTTCACAGCGCAGTTGAGATTGCGCATGTGCGTCCTTGAGAACTGAAAGTTGTCTAACTTATGTTGTCAGTTCATTTAAGCCTGTTATTGTATTAGTCTATAGTTCTTGCAAATTTAAATTAAGTTAACTGGTGATTTTCGTTGTTTGTTTTCTTCCCCTGCTAGCGAAATTGCACGTCTGTTGATTCAATAGCGATTGCTGCCCTTGCTCACGTTTGTATTTTAGGTGCATTATTATGCTTAAGTAGCCTAGTTTTAATGAATAAATAGTGGGTATATTGTTATTATTTGCTACAGAATGCTTAGCCCATCAAGATCAAATGAAGCAGACAGTGTACATGCTTCCGAGTGGCCTACCTTAATCTGTAGGCTAGGCCACTGCATTTACAATAAGTTGTTACGTCAATTATTAATTGGCAGCATTTATGCCATTTAGAACATACTTTAAGGTGTCTTTAAGTATGCTGGGGGGGGGGGGGGGGGTTACACCTGACCTGCCCCCACTGCTAAAAAAAATCCTAGGGGAAACACTGTGACTCTACAATCGTTAACCTTGGTTTAAGAACTTGTATTATTCTTTGTGTCACTTTAAAATAAAATACCCTTATTTAAACAAAAGATGTTGAGTAATGTATCACCCAATCACAATTTACATGTACACAGGGTGGCCGCTGGTCTTAAATTCAGATTTGATGGGTCTTAAATTTGTTTGTGTCATGTCACTGCGAAAATGCAAGCAATCTGTTCTGTCAGGTCGAATATTTATTTTTGTTGTGCTGCGTTGTCTATGGTTAGGTCAGAGCGTAGCCTACTGCGCAGATTTTGATGACGTAAAGCATCGGCAATACAGCAATGGTTTATAGCCAATCAACTTACAAAACATGGGGAAATTAAAGTTCAATTACAAATGGCTTGAAAAGAACGAGTATAAGGTTGGTGCCTGGAAATGCTTATGAAGTGAACTGCGTGTCTGAATTTTTTTTAACTTGGGACAATGGGGATCAGAGCGATGGAATCGAACGAACGTGCAGAGCAATAACACAGAGACTACGAAGGGCACGCCAGAAGCCTGTAAGTGCTAGTTTCTGCTCCAACATTTCCATTGCTAGCAACGATGTCAACGCTACAACGGTGGATGTTACAGTGGGTGGCAACTGCATAGTAGAGGTGCGCAAAACCACTTTCGGACAATCATGTTTTTCAGTGATAGGGACCCATTTATGGAATTATTTACCAACAGAAATAAAAACACAAACCGAATTGAAAACATTAAATAGAAAGATGAAACACTGGCTGAAAGAAAACCAAACATGTAGCCACTAAGTCAGGTCCATAAAGGCAGGAGCACAGTGTGTCTGTGTTGTCCCTGTTGTAATTTGTTGTGTTGTTACGTGATGTGCTGTTGTGTGTAATGTGGTCATGAATCTGTGAAATGTTGATATACTAATATATTGCAACTGCTGCATCATTGTGTTACTCACACTATGCAGTAAATTGTATTTGCCTAACTTTTTAGAAAGGTCTGACCAGGGACTGGGGTTGCAAATTAGCCTATTGGCTAAAAACCTTTTATGCAACACATCTACAACATTATCTATGTATGTAATAATGTGCGCTGCATTGTCCCTGACAAATAAACAAATTAATAAAAATTACGATAGGAAATGCGGAGCCAACAATGCCATCTGACCTCGGAGCAATTACACATTTAGTCAATGTTCTTAAACTCAACCGATTATTGTTATTTTACTACACTGTTCATTTTGAACAGATCAGTGTGTTTATTTGGAAAGATTACTGTATATTTACACTTTTAATTTGTATTTCCGTTGTAAGTTTGGTCTTAAATTTCATTTAGAAGTGGTATTAAAAGGTCTTAAAAAGTCTTAAATTTAACTTGTTTACCTGCAGACACCCTGGTACAGTTATTGTGAACAAGGATACTGGCCACATATCCTGTCCACATAAAAATACATTAGATTTTGTTACCAAATTGAAATAAACAAAATAAATCTAGATGTAAAAAAACAATATTTGAATTCAAAAGAGCACAAAGAATGACTGTATGACAACCATTGAAATGTACATGAGGGATGTGGAGTAATGCAAGTACTCTTGGTTGGTTGCACTATGTGGTGCTATTGTGGTTGGTTTAGATTCCTACCACACCGGAGTACAATTGTCTTTAAAGCAGTCCCTTCCAAGGAAAGATTAATCTTCGCATGCAAATCTTTGTCTTTTCTCTATCCTTATGTCGGGCGGCTCGCCATCCTTGGAACTGAATCCTACACTCCCTTACGCTCACAAAAGACCTGACCTGTTTTGCAACAGGATCAGAAGACATTCATTCAAATATATATTCTTAAAACTTACTGTCAAACTAATAAGATAATAAACTGTTCTAGGCATTTACAGAAAAATATAACATTAAAACAACTAACCGCACATAGAAGAAAAATGCACATAGCGTGAACAAATGGCTAGCCTGCCTAACACAGCGAGCAGGCTAACTTGACATAGCAAGGAAATAGCTAACAACACATTAATTCTCACTCACCAAATCCTCGAATCAACTACGCAATTATTTTCTTTATACTTCTCCTATCTTTTGTCAAGATAGTATAATGTATAATGTACATTACTTATTATTCAATGAAAATCAAACATATATGTATATATCTTTTCTTCGTTACGTTCACGTTTCAGCTTTCTCTCCTCGTTTTCAACTGATTCTCTTTGCAAGCTCACGTTCGTTCACCTTGAGCGTGGGGAGTGAGTTACCTCACACCGTGAGCTGATTGGCATAAATTCAAGTGTTCATCATGCAATTTCTAAAACGTGATTATTATCACGCTTATTGTAAATACTTTTGTTTAGTTAGAAAGAAAAAAAATGTTTTGCTCTAACATTTAAATTTAACCATCTAAAACAACAAATAATTTGTAACCTGGTCTTTCTTTTACTGGGTTACAACAGCATACATTTTTTTGTTTGAGCTTGAATACATCCTTCAGGCTGTTTGGAAGGTGCAATATTCCATCGGGGGATGGGATTGCATTCTAATGATTGATCACGTAGTGAATCAATGATTTGGTCTCTCAAGTTCTCTTCAATGTATAGGCCCTAGTTTACTCAAGTCAAGTCACTTTCAGCATTCCGATGCTTACACTTACACAGTTCTTTCACCACGTCAAAAATAGGCCTACATTTCCTTAAGCTTTCTAAAATGTTGGAGAATACTCATTTACTCATGTTGTGGCAGAATTGATTGATCCAGTATAATAGATGAGGGTAGTATAATTTAGGTTATGTAAGCTATGTGGCACCAGTTTAGGACATGTAGACTCCCATGAGAACTTTAAGGCCGAATTATGCTACTCCGTTTTCCAAAAAACGGACACATTGGAACTCCCTCGTCTACGTGAAATGCCCTCTCCGAGCTCTCAGAACCCCAGAGAGTAATTTTGGATAGTTACAGATACCCCCTCGGCTCTCATTTAACATTGTGATGAATAATTGTTGTTTAATGGAATTCTATATACACTGATATTATTATTAAATCTACTTTCAGAAAACAGTAGTCCATTTTTGCTATTTCACTAAGGTGTCGATGTGATGTGTTGGACGACATATATATAATCTTGTATCTACGAATATCATAAATTGAGAACACTAAAACATAGACTACAATATAGCTAGTTTATCTCTTATAACACACTTTATGTTGTTAGTGATACGAGCAGACAAAAGGAAACTTTGGTGGGGTTTTTTTTTTATTCAGCACCTTCAGCCAGGGAAGCAGATCCTCAACTTTGGACTTCTTCTTTCCACGGTCAAAACAATGATAATACAGGGTCTGATTCTGTTTTCTCCAGCTGTTATGGCAGCCACGAACTGCACAGTTGACGCTGGGCATCTTTATTTGCCTTAAATTAGTACCAAAGCCTGTTTAAGACATTCTCTTTTAGTACCGTTATAAAGTGGAAAGTATCTGAACCGGAAATTAGAATACGCTGATGGCCGCGCCCATCGTGACTTCCGGAATAAGGTGACTGGCAGATAAATTTAATATTCGTCCGGGTGGCAGTAGGTAGCTAATTGCCTCATTCCTTCTTAGAGACAAGAGAATTAATGACTCATTTGACAGCTTGTGGTGATGGAGAAGTTTAAAAAAAAGAAGAAGAAAGCAAACACACAGCAGAAGTTTAGTAGTTAGCTAGCTCTAAAATTGACCGGGACTAGGTCTGAATCTAGGAGCTACACAACTGCCAGCTGTAGGTATATGCAGGTAGTAACCCTAGTGCTAAATAAGTATTTAGCTAGTTGGCTTGATGACGCCGGGTAAGTCAGGCTTGTGAGACTGCTCACCAAAAGAACGAAGGGGAACCAAGTAGCCTCACCTTTCCTTCCGTCTTTTAGCTATGGTACTAATGCTGAGGGCTCGCTGATATCGCTGTCTGTCTTACTAGAACCAGAGCCTGTTTAAGGAGAGCCTTGCCACTCCCTATTAAGCCCCATTGTACCGAATTTGGTTGCAGTTCCACAATAGTTCCACTGGGAGTGATCGCGAGCGAGTGCATGTTGAATGGGAGTCTATGGAGCTAAACGGCTAAATTTGTCTCTTTTGCCTGATTGTCGTTGATAAATCTCCGATTTGATTGTAGTTTTTGCATGTTCAACATGGATTATAGGTCGAAAGTTGAATGAACGAGTACTTATGTCCTTTTGATTTCTTACAGGGTGAGTCGTTGTTGCCTATAACACGCTAGCATTCTGCTAATGAATGCTGATTGGTTAGTGAAGGACTGATACGACCAGAGCTCTTGCTTGATGGCATCCAAAGCGGAATCAGAATGTCAGAGCATTAGCAACAACATTAGCAAGCCAAAACTCTTTCTAGCATGTGTATTGACAGGAAGAGCCTAACCTGTCAGCTTTGTTGTCGATGCCCTGAGAGAAAAAAGTAAGTGACCAGAGCTTGCCGTAAAGCAGTAGCTCTGGTCGTACGATGTGTATGACGTCAATTACATTTTCAAAAGCTTTTTAGAACAGAAAGGCGACTTAAAAAAAATCTAAGCCAGCAGTGTGTATTTTTTTGCCTCCCCTTTCGAATTCAAATTACTAGACAAAAAATTATATCCTGAGAAGTGGATTTTGAGGGGTATAGCTCCATAGACCTCCATTCATTCTGCACTTGCTCGTTAGCGCCCTCACATGGAACTTCAACCAGTTCAGAACCCGGAAGTTTCCCGAGAGTGGCAGTTCTCTCTATATTAGACATTCTCTGCTAGAACGTTGTATCTATGCGTCGTTGCTAACGTGTAATGACGTAGGGACGTTAAGCTAGCACTGACTTCCCTTTTTGCACACAAGGCACTTTTTGCCACAAAAACTTTTTTCAAGCCGACTACGAATACAAGCAACTCAATCGGGACCAAGTTTTTTTAGAGGTGGGAAAATAAATAATAATAATACAAAAAATTTATGAGAGAGAACAATGGTTGTGCTTGCTGAAGGCTTGATCACACCCAAATTATATATACTGTATTAGGCTACTGTGTCATTTCGGAAACATTTTGGTCGGTAGTTTTTCCAATGTAAAAGATATGCCGTGGCTCAAAAAAAGTTGAAAAACACTGGTTTAAACAATAGGTTTGGGGGTGATATAGGAAAAACCTGAACAAATAAAACCTCCCACAGCTGCAACCCACGTCTAGTTTTACAATTACAGTTGCCGCTAATGTCATGACTTAGCGCTTACCTGACTACACACAAAGGGCCATGTACTTAAGCAAATGCACTGCAAATGCATAGGCTATCCATATTTTACGATCCTATCTACGTTATAACCTTCAGAATTACATAATTGTGTAAGGGAGCTGTCAGGCCAAATAGTGTCCTAGGGCCAAATACTGTCCTACCTGACATCACAATGCCGTTCCGAAGCACAATGCGTCCGTCGCTATGCCGACCTTAAATTCCTGAGATATCTACGTGTGCTAGCAGGAAACTATGACCTTATTAGGGAGGACAGACCAAAAATTTCAGTTTTGCTCCGTTTTTCTTTCAATTCCTTATGTAACCTAACGTAACTTAAACTAATCTGAAGTCAGATTTCAGTTACCTCTATTAGTTTTCTCATAAATCCAGTTTTTAGGTGTGATTTTAGGAAAAAAAATTAAACGTTCCACCACTTTAAGCCTTGAGTTTTGTGGCACCGAGAAGCTGTCAAGCTCCCTTTAAGAAAGGCATTGTTCTACGTCACAGAGCTCTGCTTCTAGCCAGGGCGGGAAATATGACTTACATTTGTCATTTAGCAGATGCTCTTATCAGATTCTCTGCTTTTATCCAGGCTTAGATTCTTTGTACATTGCGAGCTAATGCGGTGTCCAGTACTTCGCTATAAATAATTATGTTAAATCGAGACCTCAAATATGCAAATGGTTGTCACGTTTAGCATTACTGCTGTAATGTACATTTTTGGCCACTTGGGGGTGTATTTAACGTTGAACAGGGTGTTTGTGTGTGCTTGTTGTGACATTTCCCATTATTTTCAAATACCTTGATTTGAACACGTCTGTTTGTTTATGATGGACAAAAAGTATACACTAATCGTATTATAAATGATATACTTTATTTATAGGGACATGAAACTTATGGTCCAAAATGTAGTCATTGCCTGTGAAAAAAACCTACAGGTTGATAGCTCTCAGAGGACAATTGGGTACCTCTGCATCCATGGTGAAGGTTCAGGGGAGCAACTTGTATCTATTACTTCTATACTAGCTATGACAGTTTGGCTTAACACCCCATTACAGGGCCCCCTGTCTCATATCACCAAACTGTACTACTTCTAATCCTACCTGTATCTACTTTTATAGACATAGTCTGTTTTAATATTGCAAAGCTAAGTCTGTCAGTGTCCCACTGGCCCCTTGATCAGACAACCCAATGCTAAAACCAAACAAATACTACTACTACTTACCCAATGCAGCTATCAGATATTATGACAGACCATTTGGCTTAACAGGGAGTCACCCCCTACTGGGGCCCCCTGTCTCATATCACCAAATGGTCCATCACGAATATCCTCAAGCTACCACAAAGCCTGAATATTACATACCAATAGCTAAATGACACACTGCAAACGTAAGTCTGTCAGTGCCATACAGGCCCACTTGATCAGGCAACCCAATGCTAAAACCAAACAAGTGACTACTTACCCAATACAGCCTGAATATTACATACCCATCGCAAGACTACAAACCTATTTATAAATCCTAACCTCATTCTCGTAATAATCTGTGAGTAATGGGTATTCTACCACTGAGCTGGCTACTCTGTCATCTTCATCCTATTCTATCTATTAAGAACCCATCTTTCCCATTAAAACTAACTACTCTGCCTGGCCACCAACATAAACTATCGTCCTCACTGCTAATAAACATATGCGCTATTCTTTTCCCTACAAGATCCTCTGCACTAACCAGTATTAATACTCGTTTTTTTTACTGGTATTCGGTCCATAAGGGCAACCAGTACTTTTTTCTATAGCCATCATATTTTATTTTGGATAACATTTCATCTTTTGTTCTTGTACAATCTATAACTGTCCCATTAAACACCTATCTAACCCTCTAATGCTATTTTACTTGCCCTGAACTTTGATCTAATCAAATAATCAAATATCCCCAAATCCCTCTAGCATGAAACATTTGTTTTGGGCACTGATCTGAGGACATGATACTGATCTTCAGACACATCATCATACCGTCCATGTTCCAAGTGGTCCGCTACCAACCTACAGCAAACCTTCACTAAACTAGCAAATACAAGTTCTAGAACTTGTTGAGTCATAGCATCAAACTCTTCTGACGTTGACTCCAACAACTTATCTAAGATGGGTCCTCTGTGGATGTCTACATCCTCAAACAGAGTGACCTCACCCTTCATAAACTGCCTGCTGTCTGCCTGCCACTCTCTAAGCTTTATAACAAGCGTTCTATACCTATCATTCATTGCTAATACATGTTCTTTCTTTGAAAGAACTTTCCGGAACGGTTCTGTAACCTGTTTGGAGATGATCCCTAATGCCCTACGACCTGCTATAAACTGACTAATATTAAGGTCAGCATGGACAGCCTGAACTAACCTGTTCTCATTTTGAGATAACTGTGTTAATTCCAACAAGTCAGGGTAAAGATAGTAAACTCCTGCTGCATTATGGAACATTACATTAATATGGTTACCTTTGAATGGAACCAATGGAACATGATCAGAACCGTGCTTATTAAACAAGAAGGTTCTGAACTGGACGGGTTTGCCACTCTTCTCACAGCCGCGCTCCTGCACGGTCTTACAAACAGAACGGATGAGCCTCACGGTACCGCTCTCCCCCCCCTGATTTAAGGGTTAAATCTAACTTTACGCAACCTACCTCATCTCCCTTAAAAACTAGTGTCTCCCACATATCTAAAGTAACACCTGTTTGATGTTCCAGTCCATCAATGACATGCATCCCACAAAACAATTCATTGACTACAGCAAGTTTAGACTTTTCTGAGTCAGGTAACTGAGTATAACCATCGACTTTTTCTGGCAATATTTGCATATGGTACTGAGAGAGTATTTTATTAAATTTCTTCTTAGTACTTGCTTTATCGCCTACCAAATTAGTAATTTTTGAAAAGATCCTGTCTGAGAGCCCACCCCTATCGTCCTCCGTCCTACATGCACCGTGTTGACTACATCATGCACCATTTCAACAATTGTGTCGAAAGTGCATTGGGCAGAGCCTACTTGCAAATTCCCTTTGAGCTTTAAGGTGATCTATTTGAACGTCTTTCCTCTTAATTTTTCTACCAGACTTTGTCTTTCCGTAGATTTGATTAATTTAGCTCTAAGCGATTTAATTTCTTTCTCAGCCTGGTATATTTTAAGCCCCATATCTTTACATTCCTTAGTTAATTTATCTATATCTACTTCTACTTTTTGGTACTCTAGTGTTGTTAACTATGCTAACTTGTTCATGTAAACCAATCACTAAATCACTCGCTTCTCTAACATCAAAAATGTCATTTTGACTTGTCTCACAGGCATCATGAGACGCGCAGGGTGGAGTTTCTACAACTTCACGCCCATATGGAGGCGGTAGCTCAAACACCTCCCCTAGACATGAGTCTTCATGAACTATGACTAAATTATTAAATCGTTTTATCAGCTTACTTACCAAAGTATGCATTCTCTTCCATATGTTATCATCGAAGTCACATTCATGGAGTTTAAGTTATTATTAACTATATTAAACGTTATAATTTGTGGTAATTTGCCACAAACCTTAAGACTATTTGGATCTAAAATGATACCTAAACTTTTGCAAGTGTGTTGCTCCCCCTCACCTGCGAATGCAATTTCAGTAGTTTTTGTCTTTTTATCTGCCATAGAATTTATTTTCTTGCTAAATTGATTGCTGGAAAGAAAGAAAGAATATTCGCGCTTGTTTTTAAATAGATTTGCATTTCCTGACAGACAAAAAAGTTAATGATTGGTTCCGATTGGTGCTAAGTGACAACAACATTTGCATATCACTACCATGAATCATTTCGGTAGAAAAATGTATTTAAAAAGTCACCAAGAGAGGGGGTTTTATATGACCAATGTTTGTTTTTTGTTCTGCACACTGAAAAGATGCATGTAAAGTCTAAAATAAATATTTAGTTTTAAACCAGTAACCATGATCAATACTTGCATCCACATACGAGTATATAAATATGGGCTAGAGTCCAGCGCCGGAGTTTCTGAAGAACAGCAATGTCTGACGTCATAGGTTGCTGAAATACTCATTCAACGATTCAAAACACAAAATGTATGTCTTTCGATTTTCTTTAAAATTTGACTGTTGACGTCTTTATACGTAAGCTTGCTTTTCAGGAAGTGTCAGGGTGGTGCCGACATGCGGGAAAAAGTTACAAGGGAAAAACCAACCTTTCTCTCAATAGAACGTTCAGATTTCAATGCATTCCTATGGGATTTTCATCAACATGTCTTCAACTAGATTTTTCTCAAAATGTATATGTTTTAAAATTGAATAAATATACCTTATTTTGAAGAAAACAACCTACTCTTTCATTTAAGATATGTCTCCCGGTGGTGCCGACCTTCTATGAAAGGTAGCCAAAGCACCAAAAACTATAAACATTATTTTCATACACTTTCTCAATATGTATTGCAACCAACATTTGATAGCATTAAGGGGTAAGTGTTTACATGTTAACTGGTATGTTTGTTTTTAATATATCGATAGTAGTCGCTAGTTATAGAGCTAAGAAAAGGACGTGGACCTTAAAATTCCGGTGCCAGATTTCTCAGTGGCGTTCTTAGCTACATTCAGGCTAACTTAGCATTCGATTCAATGCGTCTTCTACCGGCGTTCCACAGTATTTGACAGTTGGTTAGCCTTGGCCAAAAATGACGCGTTCTATTGTCCTCCCTACACTCAGTCAACTGTCGATCTGCGTGTGGTGAGTATTTTCTTAATTTCGTACCAGGGTCAATTCTACATCTAAAGGGACAGCCCTTTAAAACAGTGGCAGCCAGCGGGTCAGCATAGTTTGTTATTTGTGTAAAACTTGGAATTTGAGTGAGACAGCGTCTTGTTTTGACGTTAGCCAGAGTCATAGACTCGGCTCGCTACACTGGCAGTGTAGTAGGCTACAGCAGCGGTCCCCAACCTTTTTTGCGCCACGGACCGGTTTAATGTTGCAATATTTTCACGGACCGGCCTTTAAGGCATGGCGCATAAATACATAAAATAAAATGATACGACCGGCATACAAACGGTGGCATTTTCTAAATACAATAATAAACGTGAATCCACTGTGTACTCTTATGCAACTTTATTAGCAGCGGCCTCGTAACATCGTGCCAACAACATAACATGAATCCTCTCTGCCCTTATTATGTCCATGTCTCTGCGGCTCTGCCCCAAACACACTCTGGTCGCTATGGTAACATTTAAACATGCCTTCAGAATAAGACGCAACACAAAAACAAATATTTAAAGTGCATGAAAAATACAATGTTAGCAAGTTGTAGGTTTCATTTGAGCGGCAACGTACCGAGTAACCGAGACAAGCTACAAGAGTACGTGATAGACGGATGTAACAACAAGAGGGAATCCGGTCATTTTTCAAAATAAAACTTTTTTTTTTTTTTTTTTTTAAACTGAAAAAATGTAATTATTTATTCTTTCTCTGCGGACCGGTACCAAATGACCCACGGACCGGTACCGGTCCGCGGCCCGGGGGTTGGGGACCGCTGGGCTACAGTACTGTCTTCAATGCCACAGCTATGGACAAACTTTATTATGTCTTATTACACGGCTGTTCTTAATACTGTAGAATGCTCCGTTCACTTGAATGGGGCTTCCCAACGTTCTGCGGTGAACAATTTTCTCATATTTGACCGTTGCTATGCATATTTGACAACTGTCAAGGGAAGTGGCCTTTTTGCCTCGGATTCATGGCACTCCGCAAGTATTCCGGTAACTTTTCAACCCCAGCGTACTCTGTTGCTTAGCGACGTCAGCTGATGCCTAAAGAACGTTCAAAGTCTATGAAGTTCAACGGCGAACTATTTCTCTGCTGATCAACAATACGAATGGTAACAAATACATTGTAAAAAGACACACAGTGTTAAGTTATTTTTGTTGGCAAGTAGCCGTGTAATAAGCGGGATGATTTATAGAACGCCGGTCATTATCGGGGAAATAAGCCCCTTCAGGGCAAAACAAAACCCCTCCGCTTTGTGCTGTTCGCCCTTTCGGGTCTATATCCCTTATAAAAAAACGTTCTAATTTCCTGCGCTTTCAAACAATCAGTGGTGTGGATAGCAACAGCAGCTAGCTTGCCTCTAGCAAACTGCTTTTGAATTAGCCATGTCCCCCTAAATTAATATCGAACTTATTCACGTTTTGGGGGGCTTATTTTCAGTTAGCAGACGGTACTATTTGAATCACAATTCCATCTGAAATACTGCCAGTGACAACGTTGTTACAGTAGCTTGTTTCAAAGGGGGTTCCTTGTTTCAAAGGCTGTTCTTAATGAATTATGCAATATGAGTACTAAATATGAGTAGGCTAAATGCTTGATTGAAATATAAAAATATCATTAGAAGGGAAAACGGACCCACCTGCAACTAAAGCAAGCAAGCACACCCTACAATTTCTCCAGAAATTGTACCCTCTCTAGTTATTATTATGTTTTACCCATGGGAGTCAATGGCAGCCCCTAGAGCACAACGGTAAAAAGTTGTGAAATTTGGCATGTTGAAACTGCAGACCATTAGTAACTACCATACCAAACATGGGCCATGTGAGACAATAGGTGGCGCTACAGGCCATGCCCCAATATGTCAATTTTTAAAGTGATTCTATTTGCAGGCCATAAGTCCCAAAATGCTGACATTTATTACATATGCCTTATTTCTCATGAGGAACAGAAAAGCCTCTAGAACCTATCCACATTGGATTTTTCTGTACAGTAAAGATTGAGGAAACACGTTTTTTCGCTACTACTCCTACATATTTGGTCGAATTTTTTTCAAAGTTGCCAGACATGATCTCCAGACTAAGCCTCACAAAAGTTATCACTGGAATTGTTATTTTCGAAATCGTTACATCGTGTATCGTGTCCGGTACAGCCAATCAAAATCATCAACAAAGGAACCAAACAGGAAGTTGGGTCAAATCTCAGCAAATCTTTAAGATATCAATACTAAACTTGGTATATCGGTGGAAGACACTACAACATGTTCCCATGTGAAAAAGTGACTTAATATCTTAAAAAATGACTGATGTAAAGCAAATTGAATTTATCGCTTACGCTAAAATAATGCTTTACACTTCCACCGGTCTAAAACGGATACTCTGATACTATCACTATCTTCTAGTTCTTATGAAGACTCTTGAGAATGTTTAGTATTCAAATCTGAAAAAAAGTTGAATGTAAGATGAAAAGTCGATTTTTAGTGAATATTTTAAATATACATGCTTGGCTAATTTCAGTGATTTTTGGCTAAATCCTCTCTCCCCTCTTCCTGCCTGCGCGTGCTCCAAATCTTTACACACACTCAGCCTTCCCTTGACAAAACGCACACGCAACATCTCCAGAGTGTGGGCTGACCAAGCCCCCACTCATTCCTTAGTCTCTAGCAAAGGCCTTGTGGATCTTGATGGTATTGCATTTCCGATTTTGTATGCAAAGGTAAAAAGTTCTCAAAATCCTTAAGCGTTGCTAGTATAGGCCATGAGTAACTACCACACCACAATGACCCACCATTATCCATAGGTGGCGCCCATTTGTCCCAAAATTCTGAAATTCATTACATATGCCTTATTTCTCATGAGAAGCAAAAAAGCCTCTTGAACCTATAACGGCACCCCCACAAATCTGAAAAATAGTTTAATGTAAGATGAAAAGTAGATTAATTGTGAATATTTAAAATATGTATGCTTGGCTAATTTCTAGAGCTTTTACCCCAAATCCTGTCTGTAGTTTGTTTAAACAAACGTAGCCTTTTAGACCTCTAGGTTTAATTCTCTCTTTTATACATTTAAAGTTGGATTTGACATTTAATCATTTAGCAAGTTGTTTGACTCAAAAACCATAACGGTACATGGCCCCAACAGTACCAAGCTCCCACCTTCACTCCTTAGTCTAGTAGACATTTTAGACTAGTAGGCATTCTGTGATTAGTTTGGCCACAGCTAATTGTACTGTTTAAAGAAACAGAAGGTCTTCTTCTTCAGAACTATACAGTTGAATCAACCAAACACAGCTTGGTCATGTTATCATCTTCTTTGGCACATCTAAATTAAGGACTAGACTTTTAAGAAAGCATGACCAAAGTAATTTGTTGAGGGATGGTTCCTCCATAAACAGTTGCCGACAAATAAAGTCAGACAATAACTTAAACATAGTCTTGCATTGAGAGTAGAGTCAACAAATTGAATAACTGTGCTGATGGTTGTTGAAACTCATTGCTCTGAGTTGGTGCATGTCAATTTAGGCAGAAGTCCATGTCTGGTGATATTTGACAACCTCAAACAGCATGAGTCTGCCACTGGGACTAATGAAAAGGCTCTTGTTTTGATTTGCAGTGCAACTATGGGAGGTTCTAGACCTTTTGGGGTGCCAAGCTGGGCCCAGTTGTACTGTTAGAAAGGCCAGTTACATTAAACATTATTGTTGTCAAATAGTTTTCTTCCCAGCATTGCAGGCAGTAACAAAAGCAGTGTTGCCCAGAAATGTTTGGTAGGAGTGGCGAAAAAGGGAAGCAGAACAGTGGAACACCATCTCACTACCATTATCTCTTATTCACTCTCATCTGTGTTGTATATCTGTAACTGGTATAGTATGGGACTTCATGAAAGTTTCAAAGTCAAAGTGTAGTTGCGTAGAATAGAGGAACTGGGAGTACAAGCTTCTGCTTGTAGAATGAATGCTCCGTGACATGTTTTATAAAACTTGAGAAGTCTTTTTTATTCGTGGTGTATGTCCAGTATAGAACGTTTTGCCCTGCTTAATCCGACCGCCCTGCTCCCCGGCCCCTTGTTGTAGCCTCATCTCCATGCCCATAACATTACGCCATTAACTCGATCCAGTTACATGACACTGGGAAATGGGTGCTGATGTGGAAAGTCCCCCAAAACGGCAGAAAACAAAGAAAATATTAATCCACAAGTTATTTTTACATTTTAAATATGGAGGCATCTATTGGAACTAGTGGTAACTCCTTTGTTGTACACCCAACAAATATTGGGCTACTTTAAATATCATACATATGTAACTATACTTATAGGCCTTAACCCTTGTTATCTTCGGGTCATTCTGACCCAAAGTCATTGTGAACCACCATCGTTTGCAACAACTTTACCGCATACAAAAACAAAGTGAAACATTTTCTTTTAACCGTTGGGCTGTCTCAGACCCCCCACATTGCGAAGGTAAAAAAAAAATTTTTTTTTGCTTTTGTATTGGGTAAAATTGGGTAAACACAACGATGGTTCGTTATGAACCTTTTGGTTATATGACCCGAAGGCAGCACAAGGGTTAATGTAGTTGTCATCCTACCATTATATACACGTCCTTTACTAAAGTGAATCTTCCCTTTCATAAAGTTATTGTGAATTGTATTGCCTTGAATTGCATTGTCTTAAATCAAATTGTGTCAAATCGCACTGCATCGCAATAAGGGTGAATAATTTTGTATCACATTAGTTGTTGCTTCATATGCATCATTAATGTATCGAATTAGCAATGCATTGAGATGTGTATCGCATCGGCCTCAGATATGGAGATTCTGATTTTTCTCCTGTCATATTCTTATAAGGATTTTGAATTTGACGCCTGTACTATAAACAAGCCTCAAGGATAACTTTTTATGTGCATAATTTCCAACCTTCAACCAAAACCTTTATCAGTAAGATCACCCAAATACTAAGTTTACAGCTTGCCAACAATCAAGTTATTTCTTGCTTTGACACAGGGAAATTTGTCTTTTGTTTATACCCTAGACCTTGCAGAAAGCGACCTGCCCTACACCCAAGCCATAATCGGTGGTGGGCGAGAGAACTACACTGGGAAGGAGGTGCTCATCCTAGGGGGTGGAGATGGAGGTATCCTCGCTGAGGTCCTCAAATTGAAGCCAAAGATGATAACCATGTTGGAGATATCCTTTCAATAGGAAGCTGAATCTTTGTTGACAACAAGTGCTTAATTTAGGGAGGTCTGGAAGGGAACGTCCTACAGCCAAAACGTCACGAGGAAATTAGTAAAATGGGTAATTTTCCTGTTTATTTGTTCAAAATAATCAATATAAATAATACAAATTAATTGTTTTTTGTTTTGTTTTACACATATGTTCAATGGTATACACTGGAGATCAAAATGAAGGAACAATTTATAAACACTAGATTATTTTCTGAAATATTGTTAATCTTCATTGCCCAAAAATGTTATGAATATTAGCTGTGGGTTCAACACTGTTGTACTTGCATGTTTTACAAAATAACCAAGGAATTTCACCAAAAACCTTTATTTTGTGGGAAAACAGTGATCAAAATAGACCCTTTCTGCGGCCGCTGGACATTACTAGTTTCTCCCACTGCTCTGATGTGATTTGGTCCACTCTTCTTCCAGTGTCTTCCACAGTTCAGTAACTGTAGTGAGTTTCTTAGCCATAACTTTGTCGCCAAGGATTTTCCAGAGATTTTCAAAAGGGTTTAGATCAGGACTCTGGACGGGCTTTTTACAATTTATATTTTCTTATTTTCAATTAACTGCTTTACCAGTGGTGGAGGAAGTACTGAAGTTTAGTACCTAAGTAAAAGTACAAGTACCCAGGAAAATATATACTTAAGTAAATGTAAAAGTACTACATCAACAATCCTACTTCAGTAAAAGTTAAAAGTACTTACTTTTAAATTTACTTTAAGTATTAAAAGTACTCACGCAATGGGTTGTCTCAATGTCTAGGCTGTGCCATTTTGATAAAGAATGCAGATATATCTACTCGTAATACTTATGCCTCTACAGATACTTATAAGCAACAACATGTGTTTATTGGAAAAGTTTGTGTACTTACTTTGTACTTCTGTGCTTACCCTATGTAATACTGTTCACAGTCTAACTTACAATTTTGCGGATGACAAGTTTTCTACCAGGGATTATCTGCAAAATGAATACCATTACATGTTAAATCTTTAAATATTTTATTTAATTGTAAACGTGTAAATATTTGAAACATGGAACATGAAAAACAAATGTAATTGTAAAACTGGTCAGAACAAGGCAGATCTTAGAATGTGAAATGTAAAATGAAGGACCTTGAATGAAAATTTGACCATTGGCCAGGCAGCCAAAGATTCGTGCAAAAAAAATGTCTATCACAAGAACTTGACAGTATAACTGCCATTCAGAGCCCATTCATCAACTTTGCATTAACAGAACCTTTTGTTCAATTTCAACAAGATTTGGTTTTCAAAAAATCTCACCCCTATTCTGCCTCTTTTTGAAGAAAAAATATGCCCTGCTGTACTAAAGAGTCGTTCACATGCCGCAGAGGCAGGCAACGGCGTGTTGCGCTTAAGGGACAAATTGTTTACTGTGGGCACTGACTTTAGGTTGTCTGGAGGTAGCTGAGTTCGCCAGGTAGGCATACAGTTGTTCTGTGGTTTCCTGGACTTTCCCGTCATAAGGCCAAAAAAGTCCTCCTCCTCTGACCCAGAATTGCTAACTGGTGATGCGACTGGCTCATCCTCTATGTATTTCTGGATGAAGTCCATGCCTATACAGAACAACCCCAACACAGAATAAAGAAAACATTATTTTAAGAATAATGTTTGTCTCCATAACCATAATGAAAATCGTGATACTATGGCTTTGGTCTTTTTTCTCCTAGTGACTATAACATATTTTTGGATCAACTGTCTGGAACCAGATAGGTCCTTTGTCAGGCTTACTTTCCAATTGAACACTTGCCAATTAAATAACCATTTAAATTGCTTACCCACCTTCAGCAAGTCCTCATTGCTTGTCCACGATGTGCAAAACTTGAAATGCATTGCTGCAGCAATGAGCTCAGGGTCAGCAAGCATGTCTCCTAACTGCCGCTGTAATCCTTCTTGAAGGGCAGTAATCAGTGGCTGGCAGAACTTTGATGTTTTGAGGCGGTAAAACATCAGTTAGGAGGGTTATAGTGGGCACCAGCCATTCCACGTGAACATCCACCTCTCCCCACAATATGTTGAGTGCCATGGAGATTGGGTTCATGGTTGACACATATTCAATCAAGAAAGCAAGTTCTGCAGGGCCGAACCTGTAATACACAATATCAGAATATGCAGAATGTCATTGAGATTTATGAGAAATACTTCACATACCTAGATATACACACTTTTATTACACAAGTGAATATTCGGAATATTCAGCTTTTATGAATATTTCAACATGCATAAGCATATGTATCCCCCTTGATTTCGTCTGCGTTGTGTAGTTTTACAAAGAAGGCAGGAGACATGTGTCCTGTTCATCATTTCATTCACCTGGCACAAATGACAATGAGTTGGGACTCTTGTGCAGTAGCGTTCATCACAACATTTTATGAGTGACTCTAATCCTTCAAACTCTGATGTTGTCAATTCAAGTTGAATCACAAAGTACAATATCCAATGGAAATAACAAAATACAATAGAAATATTCAAAGACAATACAAAACATGTACCTGGCACAAATGACAACTCCGTAGTGCAGTAGCATGAACCACAACATTTTATGCTAATGTAAGAGAGAGATTAAATATTAGCTATTGTAGCGGGGTCTCGTCGTGTTAAAATAGAAATACTTAATTGATCATAAAGTTCGGGGCACCACCCTAATATTGGTTTAGGACATTAGGGAATCCTATATTTAACATGTAATATTCAGTCTCATCTTTAGGAATGAATTCGTTCTAAGTGTAGAGCCAATCGTAACATCAGTGAACACGCACGTCAAAATATCTTTACAATGAATTTATTCAAGTAAGGTAAACGGATCTTATGAACAAGTTAGATTATGGATTTAATATGAGTTATTGGTTTCAATGAACAGAATGAAATGGACTAACTTAAAGAAATACAGAAATGGTAAGTCAATGATTACATCCTTACAAATCATAAACAGAGCTCACGCCAATGTCATGTCTGGGAGGAAAGAGCGTTAGCCATAGTTACGTTTGATCAGGGGTTGATCAATGAGGTTGAGGGCGGTTTGCGCCAAAGGTTAATTTGAAGAATCGGAGGTGAAAGCGCGGCTGCGCTGCCGGGTCATGTGGCTGAGTCTGGGGGATCTCAGTCAAGTCGCAATGATAATTGCGTTTTTGGTTCTTCTGTTGAAACATCCAGATAGTGTCGCGATCACTATAAAGTTGAATCTCAGGAGAAGCTTGGAGACGTCCTTTGGAACGCCAATCCCAATGGCGTTCATGCCATGGTTGGTTTCGCTGGAGTTCTTTGATTGATGGTCATCTCAGATATTTATACAGTTCAGAGTTCGAGGGAGGACCTGTCTGGGGTCAGACGTTGATTGGGGGAAGCTGGGTTGTCAACTCCCCCCTCCTTCCTTCACACCTACCAAAGGTGTGATCTGGTCTCTGGCTGGTTCAAAAGATCATTCAAATATTGTTCTGGACATCTTGGTACAGTTACAAAATATAGTTGAATGATTGTTTTATTAAGAGAGCTTTGTGTAGATACCAAGAATGACATGGTTATCTTTCAGGAAGAAGGAGTAGTTACTAGAATCAAGATTTCAGTGAACACAACATTAAAACAAAGTAACAAACATGACACAAATATCCCTCTCATAATTCTCCACCTTGTACTCTCGTGGTAAAGGTGAAGACTGAAGAACTTTCCTCAAAAGTTCTGATTAAGGTATGTTCTTTGTTCAAATGCCGCCAAAACGGATGCAAATGGTTGCTGGAGACGTGTCGTCTCAAGCACGCCCTTTGAAGCTTGCAAGCTAGCAGGAGGGCTGAGATTGGGGAGGTCCTCCCCCCCAATTCTATGGTTCCTTTGCATCGGCGTTTGGTGGGTAATCAGCATACTGAGGGTGTCACAAGGGCTGATTAGGTTTGTCTGATGTGATTGAATCACTCTTCAGGTGTGGCAAGATGTTGGCTCCGTGTGGTCTTGCTTACCTCACTACATCATCCACATTGTTATTTTGAACTTTGATAATATATACATTTTAGATGTGCATAATTACTAAAACAAATGCACCATAAGGACAGAATGTGGAACACTTTTTCATAATAATCAGTATGGATTTAGGACATCAGTCATTGCATTCTAAAATAATAGTGTAGGAGCTCTCTTTATACACAACTCACTGTGACTCTAAACCTCTGAACTCTTGAGGAGACCACTCAATTCAACATGCATATCCCCTTGAGGTCATTATTTCCCCAACAGCATGACTTGAGCACATGCTCAATATGATTTAATAGCACATTAATGGATGCAAGTGGAAGAAACCAAATCTTGTTTCACACTTATCTTTCTCATAATCCAATCTCACAATTCATCACTGTTATACATCTGAAAATAATAGCAATTCCAACCAAAATGTTTATGCAGATTGTGTTCAGCTGCAGAAAACTGTTAAAATATGAAATTGTGGCCTGTCTCATAATTAGGTATAGGCATAGATACATGACACAGAAATGGCTGATGAGTTAATAGTGTTCAAAATAATAATAGGCTACTCTACTGCAGTTGACTTGAATGAGGTGTACATGATTAGTCAACTACAATATTACTACACCCACATTATAACTGCACATCTGCTCTGAGCCATACTTACATGGGGACTTGAGTGCAATGGTAACCGCTCTGACGGCTCTTTCTCCACTCTCTGTAATTGTTCTCAGTATTCGGTCAACTGAAGAAAAGTGAGTTCCACCTTGTGTCAACTGGAGTTGCGGCTTGCACTCTTTTTCAGCAACCTCTTCAGCAGTAGATAAGCGGGCAGTCTTATTCCAGAGAACTGAGCACTTGGCAAATGCTGCGCGAGAGATCTTGCTGTAGCCATCCTTTGATTCTGCTTTTTTGGCATCCATTGTTGAGATGAAGTTCAGAAGATGACATTTACGTTTACATTTATGCCATTTAGCAGACACTTTTATCCAAAGCGACTTCCAAGAGAGAGCTTTACAAAAGAGCATAGGTCACTGATCATAACAACGAGGTAGTCCCAAACATTGCAAGCAGCCAAAACATGAAGCATACATTGTGAAAAAACTAAACAAGTAACATGGGAGCGTCTGGGTAGATTGTAGACCAGGCAGGCCGCTGCGTTCTGAATCCTCTGAAGAGGGCGGGTTGCACATGCTGGGAGACCAGCGAGCAGCGAGTTGCAGTAGTCCAACTTGGAGAAGACCAGTGCTTAGACTAGTAGCTGGGTGGAGTGCTCAGACAGGTATCTCCTGATTTTCTGGACGTTGTAGAGGGTGAATCTACACGACTGGGAGACTGCAGCAATGTGGGCCGTAAGGGAGAGCTCGTCATCCATGGTAACCCCAAGGTTCCTGGCAGAGGATGAAGGGGTCACCGTCGCAGATCCCAGGGTGATTGACAGATCGTGGGAGATGGAGGGTTTAGCCGGGATGATGAGAAGTTCTGTTTTGGCGAGGGTTAACTAAATTGTACAACAAAGACAATTATTGAAAATGTTTTGGAAATAAATCTGTTAATTTAATTTCAGTTTCATTTAAAGATGCTGTAAAGCAAATTCCATGATTTGCTTTTCATACATTATATACGTGTTAAATGAGTTCCTGTGCATGTGCATGTGCAAAGCGCGAAAACTTTGTCGCACTGAAATTTGGAGTTAGAGCGTTGAACAGTTTCTTTCCCGTTTTCAGCTTAGGTTTTGTATAGGCGGGGCAAAAACCCAACCTATCTACGTCACAGCGACCTATCTACATCAGATCACAGACAGTTACATTCTGTTCCTCAGCTGGCACGATGCAAAGACAAAGTAATTAACCCATAAAACACTCAGAGACTGCAGGTAGGTATGTTCTGATGTCTGCATTTGATTTAGCTAGTGTTGCTATTGTTGCTAAATTCAATCAATTTGAGGGGGCGGAGCTTCTGCTCTTTCAGGCGACAAGCCCCCCCTCCAGTCTCAAGCAGAGAAGACTTTCTCACGATTTCAAAGCCTAATTCAACATAATTGTCTGTGGGGGTTTTTTCATTTGAATTTGGATGGGTAGTTAACAACACATTCTTCTGTGGTGTGATGAACTTGAACCAAATTTTCAATTCTACTTTAGAGCATCTTTAAAATGTTGTTCAAAATATCGTGATACATATTGTATTGTACACTCAGTATCGTGATACATATCGAATTGTGTGCTGAGTGTACCATTACACCCCTAGTATGGATAGTATTTACATTAACATTTTACATGTATGCATTTAGCAGACGCTTTTATCCAAAGCGACTTCCAAGAGAGAGCTTTACAAAAAAGCATAGGTCACTGATCATAACAACGAGGTAGTCCCAAACACTGCAAGCAGCCAAAACATGAAGCATACATTGTGAAAAACTAAACAAGTGCCAAAGGGAAGACCCATAAGAGCTTGCAGTTGTACAAGTTACAAATTAAAACAACATGAACCCCAAAAAGTGCAAGACTGTACCTGTAGAACTTCGTTATAACTAACCTACAAGAGCAATAAGTGTCTCAATAAGAGTCATTGTGATCCTGGAGAAAACTAACATCAGGTCCAATCAAGCAGGCATTCCTAAGTGCCGTTGTACTCCCAGAACAAGTGCGTCTTGAGCCTTTTCTTGAAGGTGGGGAGCCAGTCAGTGTCCCTGATGGAGGTGGGGAGCTGGTTCCACCATTGGGGAGCAAGGCAAGGAGAAGAGCTTGTGTTGGGACCGGGCAGTCTTGAGCGGTGGGACCACCAGGCGGTTGTTTGACGGGTGGGGGTGTAAGACTTGATGTAGTCGGGTGCGGTCCCATTCAGTGCTTGGAAGGTCAGTACCAGGGTCTTGAATTTGATACGGGCGTTGATGGGTAGCCAGTGGAGAAAGATGAGGAGCCGGGGTAACATGGGAGCGTCTGGGTAGATTCTAGACCAGGCGGGCTGCTGCGTTCTGAATCCTCTGAAGAGGGCGGGTTGCACATGCTGGGAGACCGGCGAGCTGCGATTTGCAGTAGTCCAACTTGGAGAGGACCAGTGCTTGGACGAGCAGCTGGGTGGAGTGCTCAGACAGGTATCTCCTGATCTTCTGGATGTTGAAGAGAGTGAATCGACGACCGGGAGACTGCAGCAATGTGGGCCGTGAGCAGTGGCGTAACTATAGGGAGTGCAGGGAGTGCAGCTGCACTAGGGCCGGTGGCGAAAGGGGGCCCGTCCTCGAAACATTTTAACAATAGTCAGTCTTAACAACAGCAAATAATTCATTTGGCCTCATTTGCCTTTTGCTGAATGAAACAAATCTCGTTTTTATTAAGTAATATTGTGTGGGTAATATTTTGTCAACGATTCTATAGCCCACCTACACGTTGTGATCGTTTGCCATCCTGTTGTGTTGCATTGCGTGTTGAGTAATTGTGGTAAGTAGGCTACCCCATCATGCAGCATTCTTTCAAAAACACAAAAGTGGCTGCAGGAAGCGGCACAAACGCAAAGAGCAGGATTAAAGGGTGGCAAAGCTGGCAAAATTATCTTCATTTGGATTTGTGGCGAGGTGTTCAAGAGAACGCTACGTCTGACCCCCAGCCCAACAGCAATGAGTGAAACTCAGCCAGCAGGGTAGGCTAACGTTTACTGTCTGGTATAGCCTATTGAAAGCATTTAGACATTGCTATTAAACATAATTAAATGCACGTATAGGCATAAGGCAGCACCCGGGTTAGATATTGAAAACAATGTGCAGGATGTTGTTGGAAAATAGCTAAAGCTAGATAGGCTAAACGTTAAGCTAGCATATACAAAAATAAAATCAAACATTCACCCATCAATTCACAATGTGTATTGTAATAAGCAGTGTTGCTTATAGACTAGTTCAGTTCATAGTTCATAATTCAAAATGTTGAACTAAGTTCAAAGCTCCAAATAATGAACGAGGTTTGTTCAGGTCTTTTTTTCAATATGTGGCTGCCGTCTGCAATACCGCTCTCTGCCTCTACGCAATTCGGCGTTTTCACACTTGCCATGCATAGACAGTAGAAGAAAGAAAGAAAGCACACGCAGCAATTGACAGGTTGGGTAACCCTGGACACAAGACTGTTAACGGTGTGTTTTTAGCCTGGAAGTCTCTAGAAATCTGGCACCTTATTAAACTAAATTAGTTAGTTCAGTTCACCAAAATGAGTTCATGAACGTGTTCAGACGCAACACTGATAATAAATACATTTCCATGCGCCTCTCTAATATCAACACTCAATAATTTCGCCTGACGATAGGTTGGTTAAGGGGCCCGTTGGTGAGATATGCACTCGGGCCCGCCAAGTCATTGTTACGCCGCTGGCCGTGAGGGAGAGCCCGTCTTCCATGGTAACCCCAAGGTTCCTGGCAGAGGATGAAGGGGTCACCGTCGCAGATCCCAGGGTGATTGACAGACCGTGGGAGATGGAGGGTTTAGCTGGGATGATGAGAAGTTCTGTTTTGGCGAGATTCAGCTCGAGGTGGTATTTGACCATAGGGGACCAAGAGTCCTTTTAGAGTCTCCAAAGGGCTTTTGTTTTGTTTATTTTTTACAACTGGATTTACCCATGTCCCATTGTGTGTTCCAGATAATACCTCCCACCTATAGTCATCTGCAGGTATCTCTATGCAAAACGGGAATACAACTTTTCATTTTGTTCAAGCTTCTATTACTCAAAACCAGTTGCACTTACTTTTGACTTCTGACTACACAGGAAATAACTTGTCGCCTTTCAAAAAGGACCACAAACATGCATATACTCTAAAATTATTTTACCTGGGGTATGCATTGTTTAGACTTAAGAGGTTAAAGAGGTATGTCTTAAGATCTCGCTTAAAGGTTTCCACAGTTTCAGCCATTTTTACGTTCTCTTGCAGAGTATTCCAAAGGCTGGGAGCATAAAAACTAAAAGCTGCCTCTCCTTGTCTCTTGGTCCTGACTTCTGGAGCTGTTCAGAGTTCAGTGCCAGAGGACCTCAGGGATCTACTGCGTGCGCATCTTGTGAGCATGCTGGAAATATATCCAGGGGCATAACTATGGAGTGATCTATAGACATGTAAAATAATCTTAAAATCGGTTCTGCATCTAACAGGTAACCAGTACAGGGATTTTAAGACTGGTGTGATGTGGGTTCTACATCTGGTCTTGGTGAGGACTCGTGCTGCAGAATTCTGTATCTGTAGTTGACTAATAGCTTTCTTTGGAAGACCAGGCGAGAGCATTACAGTAATCCAGCCTGCTTGTGATAAAAGCATGCATCAGTCTTTCAGTGTCAGCCCGAGAGAGAAAAAGTTGCACCGTAGCAATATTTCTTAGGTGATAAAAATATGTTCCCGATATATATTTGATATGATTTTCAAAATTTAGATCAGAGTCAAATATGACACATAGGTTTCTATCCTGGCACTTGGTGTTACTTTAAGTCTTTCTTAAAATGTTTTCACTGATGACAAATACCTTTCATCCTAATACCCATTTTTTCTTAGTTGAGAGGAAGAAAGTTATGTGGCATCCACACATTTATATCAGCAATGCAATTTACCAAACAATCAATAAAACTTGTTGGGTGTTACAGAAATATAGACCTGGGTGTCATCTGCATAGCTATGGTAATTAATGTTGTGCCTCTTAATGACACTACCAAAGGGTAACATGTCTAGAATAAAGAGTAAGGAGATGGATGACATCAAATTAATTCTCGGAGTTGAAAAGCACAGAGTTATAGGCTATGACCCACAGCACTAATTTTACAAGGACAACTTAGAGAAGGATCATTGTTGGGATGCTGTCGGGGCGGCTGTTGGAATAACACTTTTCCTAAATATAGCCTATACCATGTTTAGGTACCATGTGAAAAAGGAAAGCTCAGAGTAGCTGAAAGGCTTGGTGACCGGCGCTTCGCAGCGCGTCCAAACGTTTAGCAGCCAGTGTGTCCAAGGCATTATTGTTGAGTGTTGTTCAAGGTGTTGACTCTCCCCAGATCTCAATCCAATTTCTACACAAAAAGGTGGTAGTAAAATTGATAAAAGATCCAAGTTTGGAAGAGGGCAAAAGGGAAAGTTACGTTCACATTGAATCTGTAGGGACTCAAACTTATCTTCCAGTATACGCACTGTGCAGCATTTCTGAAAACAGCTATAGTTATTGTCGTATAATATTCCAAGGTGTTCCACCCTAACTCTCAGTTTTGCACTAATTATAGGGATGATTAAACAGCACCCTGTAGATCTTTACTGTATCCAAGACACTGTTTCAGACTGTAATTGATGTGCAGTAATTCAGTGGTTCCCAACCCTGGTCCTCGGGGTCCCTTATTCAAATGAATGGGTCGTTATCCAGCACTGCAGAAGCCTGTTATGACCATTCATTTAAATCAGGTGAGTTGGAGCAGGGAAACATCTATAACATTCAGGACAGGGGTGCCCGAGGACCAGGGTTGGGAACCTCTGCAGTCGAAGAAATAGGAAAAAATAAATAAAAAGCTGATCTTTATTTCAGGTATAGTCTTCATTAAGTATTTAAGATACTCTAGGCGGTCTGTACCTCATAAGTAGATGAGAGTGGAAACTTGGTTAGTGGATTACTGTTGGGGATTTGTAGGGCACTCATCACTTAATTACATAACATGATCATAGTGTAGGCAGGGTTGAGACAGGCTGCAGTAGTCTTCCATGTTGAGCTGTCCATTTGCTGGTTTCGCACATCAGTGATCAGGGGACTTTCTGCCTGTCCTTTCATCAATGGGGAAAGTGTTCTGACTACAGTATGCATTTACATAAAAGTAGTATGTCCTCAAACAAGTAGGGTAGGTGTAGGTACTTTATTCATCCCTAAGGGGAAATTGTGTCTTGATGACAGGCAAAACAAAAACTGCACAATAATGCACAGGGCTGTGGTCATAGCAATGACATGCCCACTCGTGTACCACTCTTGTACCACAAACTGTGTATTAATGTAGAAACTCTATACAGAGACACATACAGGTTCAGTTAAAAACTGTATGCAGTCCCTATGAGTCCTTTTGATCGGCTTGTAATGAGAAACCTTTCCTGGAACTTGACAGTGTTTCATTTGTTAGAACCTTGACAGTGCGTGCACATCGACCAGATGGTAATTGATGGTTGCAGAACACACATGAGGAAGACTTGTGGAAGTGTCTTGGACAACTTAAAAGGAGATTCTTACCAGGTGAGAATGAAGAGGTTGTATGTTGTGGAGTTCCACCCCATAGGGGCTCTGCTCCTATTGAGTTTCCCCTCTACTATCACCAATAACTGAAAGCCTAAATGTATCCTCCATCAGGTGCCCCCTATATAAGGGAGCGTCAGCCCGCCGTTCATTTCACAATAGGCTACATTGTTTCATTTCAGCACGGGTTGCCAATATCTGAAGCCACTACGAGATTCTTCACCCCCAAGAGAAACCCGCTGCCACTCACCAATAAATGTTGTCTCATTCTCCACCGTCGAAAGCTCTTCTCATGGCTCACAGCCGCTGCCATGACCTGAATTATAGATGCCACAAATTATGCTTTGTGTGTCTCGGCCCACGTCATGTATTACCCTACTTACCCGCACTGTGCTAGCTTCCCTTGGAGTCGTTTTGCGTTAGGGGAGAGGAGTGTGGTAGAAATGTTGGTCATACGCATAGACGTACGTGTATGAAATCTATATGCTTCTATGTTCATTGGAAAGAGACAGGAAGGGAAGATAATTAAGTTGAGTTCAAAGGAATGTGAGGTGGTTATGGCTCTGTGGGCATTTTACGCTTAAGGATGGGTAAAGCATCTTGTATTGTTTTAAGGAATTAATGACCTGGGGTCGAAGTAGTTGGAGTCAATGAGGCAGTTGCTCTGAACTTTGGCTAGAAGGACTGTGTCCTGTTTCATTGTGTTAATTAAAAGTATTGTGTGAAGTATCTACTGGTTTGGGGAGAGATGTCACATCAAAGAACAGTGAGACAATTGGTATAGAGATTTATTGTTTCAAACTATCACTGAGTTGAGTTAGCCAATCACAGTTTGCTACATTGATTGACTGACCTTATAGAATGCCATTTGATCTAAAGTTTATATAAGGCAGTGCATGTGTGATAGTTCTTCACCACTCTCTCGAACGACCTGTAGGTTACATCTGCATGTCTTTCGCTATGACGGGTCCGGAGTACACTTGCACTTTGTGCAAACTAAATACATTTTATTGAAACCGCCATTTTGACTATGTTCAAATCTACACAGTGCTGTTAGAATTTTCTATGACAAGGAGCCCCTCGAAGCTGTTGTCTCTGTAATGATCTCTGAAGGAGTGAATTCAGCCACAGATTATGATGCAGAGGACCCTTTGGAGGCAGACCTAGGGCAGACTGGCCAAGCCCCTCCAGCAGAGGCCGCTTCCTTCTCACCCAACATTCCTCATTCCTTGTTTGGGCCCACCCCTTTGGACAAAGACGGCGAGCTCTTGACTGAAAAACCCTCTGCCTCCCCAGTGACTTTGTGGAGAGATCTCCCTAAAATTGTCCTTGACACCGCCATCATTGTGGGCGCTCCAGTCCTGGGTCCCCTTCCAGCGGAGGAACACGAACCGTGGTCCTGGGGGCCCCACGCTAAAAAGAAGGCTTCTAAACCTTTTGTCCCCTCCATGCCCAAGCAACGGGACTATATGGAGGGTTTGTGGGATGCACCCTTCTCCACCCACGGTCCCCTCCATGCCCAAGCAATGGGACTATATGGTTTGTGGAATGCACCCTTCTCCACCCACGCACCGGTGGGAGCATTACTGCCATTCCCATGGGCTGAGGAGTATGCCACATTGATCATGGAAAGCCCCTACTGCAACCAGCCCTAGCTACTTATCTGGTGCTGAGATTTTGTACCTGGGATTCGGCGAAGAAAACTAATCTGCCCTCCACCCAATGCCTCTCTGGCAGACAGGGCGTTCATGCTGGATGCACAGGATGTGGGTGTACAGGAGACAGCGGAAAAAGCCTTTGTTCCCCACTACTGTTTATTCTGTTTTTGAATTGTACAATAAAACATTGAGAGGCTCAGCCCTCCATGCTACTCTTTCTGAAAAAGACAATGCTTCTGTCCTTTATCCTTTGACCCGCCTTTGGGAGTCAGTTCCTTCGCACACAGCCCTTGCACAGGGGGTTCTTCTGTATATCTTCTCTCCGTTGCCAGCCATCCTTCCTTTGATGGGTCAGGTGATGTCAGAGGCTCTCTCGCTGATCTTGATAGCTCCCAAGCGACCGGGCACCCCGTGGTTTCCAGGGGCCAGTTGCATAAAAATAGACTTAGTCTTAGACTTAAATGCAACTTTAAGTCCGACTTGCCATAGACACTTCAATTTACCTGTTGCATAAAGCTTTAAGATCAGTGACTAACGTAAGAATGACTTAGATAGCCTGTCGCGCTTTGCATTATGGGTAAAATAAGACACAAGAAAAGATGGCGGACAAAACAGCGTCACGTAACGCCAAAGATTGATACATTTAAACCTGATGAAAACCTATAACTGTTGGAGGAATACAATATTAACAAATAGTGTATGCGTTTTTAAGGTTCTTAATTTAACCCCAACGCTACTTCCATTTATCAACAACTCCAACGCAGATGGCTGGTGCTGGCGTCAATAAAGTGAGTTATATTGTCATCTACTCACTCGTTTAATAAAACATTTTGTTCTGTGGAAAAGCAGAACCCAGTCAACATTGTCTGCAGTTACAAATAACACAATTAATTCCTTTCTTAATAAATTATGCTAAAATAATGACGTAGCCTAACAGATCGTTGGTATAGCAACTTCCTTACCGCAGGGTTTAGCCAGGGGGAGAGGTGGCTAACTTTTTTACCTCAAATTAAGTCAGTCTTACTATTTATGCAACAGACAGGCTTAGTTAGACTAGTCTAACCTGACAATGTAAGACAGTCTAAGGCTAAGACTAGTCTTAAACTAAGTTTATGCAACTGGCCCCAGGGGACGTCCTTGGCTGTGAAGGGCCCTCTGCCACTTCCTCCTCTCCAGGACGCGCTCTCGTAGGAAATCGGGGCCCCACTCATGACTTGGTTACTGAAAGGGATGCAGAGATCTCTCTGATGCAGTTATTCAGACCATTCAGGGACCCCCCACGCAATCCACCACTAAAGTGTACACAGCGTGCTGGCAAGCCTTCTCACAATGGTGTAACGGCCAGGGAATCGACCCCATCTTGTAGAGACATTCCTGCTTTTTCTATAATCGCTATTTGTGCGGCAGCCATCTCTGCATGTTACAAGGGTTTTGCTAGATCTACTCTGTTCACCCACCCTTTGATTAAGCATTTTTTGGTTTCTGCTTGCAGACTTAGACCACCTCACAAGGGCATCTGCTTCCAGCTGGTCCTTTGCTGGCCCCCATTTTAACTGATCGCTAATGCCTCCTTGCGTTTGGTCTCTGCATCTGGTCTCTCTCAAGATGAGTCCTGATGACGGTGAAACGTGTGAGCGACTTGTGTGCCTTATACACGCATGGAAACTGTCCGATCATCTCAGGCAATCAGACAAGGGTGGGGCTACGCCCCAACCGTGCCTTTGTGCCTAAAGTACTCAATCGGATTTTTCAGGCACAAAGTTAGGAATTGAAAGAGTTTTTCCCCCACCTTTTATGGACCTAGAGGTAGAATGACTGCACAAGCAGTGCCCAGTACGCTCTCTCACGTTACTTGACACCTCAGTTGTTGTTTGTCTGCTATGGGGACCTAAGGTCAGAAGACCTCTCTTCACCCAGCAGCTTTCACACTGGTTATGCGGGCTTCTGGCTATTTTGGGGTTGGATCAGGGGGCAGAGCTGTTTTGTGATGCTTTATCTGTTTTGTTAGGTATCAACCTTGACTTGATTATGAGTAATGCATCCCTCTGGTGTTCTGAGTTGTTCTGTGACCAGGACTTGCTGGGGGTATATATGGCCTCGCTCGCTCCACCTAAACCAATAGGAGCAGAGCCGGAACTCCACAACATAGAACATGGAGATATGGAGATAGAACATCGAACATGGAGTTATGGAGATAACTCCAGTTTTATGAGTGGAGCAGAGCCCCATAGGGTTTGCATCCCAGCGCACCTTTGTTCAACCCGGCTTATTTTACATTAGTTTTGGGAAAATTAACGGCAGTCTGATGCCCCCTTATGGCACGTGACAGTGGATACATTTTGGCTTTTAGTGATTGGCTACGTGAACGTAGAGGGGTAAACCAATAGGAGCCTCATGGGGCTCCGCTCCACTCATAGAACTGGAGCTATCTCCATAAGGAACGTTATAGACAGAATGAATTCTCCTGTCTCTTTTTTTGCTCCCTCTCTCTCCCTCTCTGTCAAGATTGGAAATCACTAAATTTAGAACATTATCGTAATTTGTCAACCATCACACAACTAGCAAACAGTGTTTACAACTGGCACCATAATATCTCTGTACTCTGTTTTGCTTCAGATCTTAGTGGAGGACTGTGTTCCTGTGCTAAAGAAATATGTGGAGGAAGGTAGAACATTTGATTATGTCATCAATGACCTTACAGCAGTTCCCATCTCTACAGCTCCAGAGGAAGGTGAGTGAGGATGTAGTTTCAAAAAATGTTAATCTCATGCATAACAAAACTGGTAAATTAATTGCTTTGCATATTGTCAATTGTAGACACAGTGTCATTTAACGGGGCAATTGACTGTTTTTTGGGGGTATTTCACACTGTTCCTTAAGGTCTCCAAATAGGGTATGTAACATTGGTTGGGTTGAAAATGGCCCGGGTGCTGTTCTATGCCCACTGACAGATCCTCTGAAATGTTCCCGGGAAAAAACACTAGCTTTTCTCCTTTTATGGTATGCTCATTAATATTTAGATGAGCTGCGCGCTGATTGGTTGGTTTTCAACGAGTGAAGCTGGGGAGCAAAAACACAACAAGGCCAACAGCAGCACTCGCTGAAACACCGAAGTTGGAGACTTGAAATAAAAACGCGCAAATAAATCTATTGTGTCTACACAACACTGTTTTCAACAGATTGACTATATATCATTTGAAATGATATCATTACTTGTTTCCACTTCTGTTGTTGAAGCAAACTGGATTGACTTGGGTGGGTAGAACGTTAGGCTACAGCTTAGCAACCAAACCATATCCTGATTCTACTCGGCTTCAGTTAGGTAACTAGCTCTAAATAACATGACCAAGATCTGGACAAACATGCATCGTGAATTGTAGATTTACATTACACCGGTTATTTATTTGAATGAAACACAGTCAGGAACATGAATCAATGTTAGCCCCATTGCCAATAAACTAGGCTAAATTATCACACATTCTACCTATGCTCTTGCGTAAGCAAGCTAAACTTGTTTACATGCCTACAGTCTAGGTTTTACTAGTAACAGTTACTAGGAATGCTACCGTATCCTGTATCAAGCACCTGCCTTTCTCCAGTTCTTTCAAATAGATTATCTAGACAGGCGTTAGCAATAAGCCAGACTGCTGTTCGTTTTCTGGCTATTTTTCGGAAGCTTCCCTTCTAATGCCGACTACAGCTAGTCCAGCTAGAGTCATTTGATGTGTGTAGAAACGTATTTAGCATTCTACCTGGTATGCTATATTATACAGGAAACGTTAGCATTGCTAATAACTGTTAGCACAACATCATACTGTCCTTATAGGCGGTTGCAATGAGCATACGGTCGGAACAGCACCTCTTTCCAGGTTCAGCTTCTTCGCAAATCCTGCTTGCAATTGTCCGAGGTTGTCAAAACTGTCTTGGGTGAAATGTTCAGAGCAAATGAATGATTGAGTGTCGAACTTCGCCGGGATCTTCTCATAAGACAACAGCAGACTGAGTGTTAGCCTTCCCTGTACAGCCTGGAACACAGCATTTACGACCGTGGTCCATTTTCAATATCCTTGTTATAATTGTTGGAATGCTGCTTCAAAATTCCAAGTATTGTTCTTTGAATCTTTATTCAACTTCTTCTATTTCTTCTGCGCCACCTTTCAGTGCCTTCAAATCTTCAGCTATTAAAACCGTTCAGCTATCAAAAAATTCAGCAGTTTCAGGCCATGGGCACTATGACTTTTCAGCGTTGTACCTCTTATGGTTGATTTAATATAAATCAATATTCATAATATTTTTAACACAGGTTTCCAATGAAGTTTTCTTTCAAATCCTTTCAAACTTCTTAAAACGTCTTCAACTTCCAAATCCTTCTTCTTCCTCAATCTTTCAGCTAGAGCCACCATTTAAACTTTAAAACATTGACAAAACCCTAAACTATTTTTATATAATTCAGCTTTTTGATATCTAATAAAAAAAAAATTGATATCACTGATTATGTTTCATGACTTTTTCAAACTGTTTCTGAGATTTACATGGGTGTTTACGAGAAAGCCCAGAGTGCAGACTGAATCGCTTAGAGTGGGGGGGAGCTTCGGGTGTCGTTGAAAACATATTTCTAGTTTGCCACAATTTTCTCTCTTCATGCTTCGTTTTTGGATCAATAGATAGCTAATTTTGTGCTGGTTGTAGACAGTTCTCTGTGGAATCCAAAAGACTTACACATTTTTTCAGAGGCCCACGAAAGCGAGACAAAGTCCAACTCTCGTATGGTGCTAGAAAGCTGACAAAAGTATCTGAATTTGAATATGAAAGATCTGAAATATTTGTGTGTCGTATTTCATAAAACTGAAATATTTTGCTGTTGAATATATAATATCTGAATTATTTGTATGCCGAATTTAATAAAACTGAATTATTGTGATCCCAAAATACACATTTCTAAAATTCGGATTGCAGTAATTCAGATTGGGGAAATTCAGATTGCGGAAATTCAGATTCAGATTTTGTCTGAACCAGGCCAAAGGTGAAACAGCTTGCTTTCACAGGAAAAAGTAGACGATTTCAGAACGACCGAACTTTACCTCAGAACAAACTGAGTTGCTAGTTGGAGGAATACCCAGATCACACATAAGTATCTGGGATAGCACACATATGTCCCGATGTGTAGAAGATATGTCGGCAAGATCTAGTATGGAGATTGTTGGCATTTGATCGAAACTGACTTCCAGACGACGTGTGGACAATGAATCCAATCACACCCGGCCGCACTACAGATATATCCTGTTAACCATAGATAACTCCATATATCTATGCTGTTAAATACTATGTCCCATCTCTCAGACAGCAAATATTTCACTATCCATAACCGATCTGAAATGTCACTTAGGAAATGAACATAGCCTATGGGCTGAACATTGACTTTGATAGGAATAAGGAGACAATGAAAAATATGCTTGACCATCCAAAATTGGCTATTAGTAATACAGTAGCTAGCTAGCGTGACTTGATTCAACCTGGATTTTCTGTGTGGGTATTATAATTGAGACACAATTGAAGTTCATGATTTTATATCAGGCTGGATGTTGATGCCATCAAGCTCTTAAAAGAACTCCAACACAGAAAAGAGAACAACGGAACATAAATATATAGGCTATAGCTTTGCCAGTTGTTCCTCGTCTTCCATCGGTCTCCGCCGCCCTCTCACTTGACTCACTTGGTAACAGTAACTGCAGATTTTGGCAGAGGACAAGACACAAGTTTTTACAAGTTTCATAAGCACTTGCTCCATACTCTTCCTCCAACGAGCAACTCTTAGCTTTTGTTCTGGGGTAAAATTCGGTCAGACAATGTCTATATTCAGTCGTTTTGAAATCGTCTACTTTTCCCTGTGAAGGCAAGCTGTTTCACCTTTGGCCTAGTTCAGACAAAATCTTAATTTCCACAATCTGAATGTCAGCAATCTGAATTTCAAGAATCTGAATTTCAAGAATCTGAATTTCAAGCATCTGAATTCCTGCAATCTGAATTTTAGAAATTTGTATTTTTGGATCAAAATAAGTTTTATTAAATTCGGCATACAAATAATTCAGATATTATATATTCAACAGCAAAATATTTCAGTTTTATGAAATTCGACACGCAAATATTTCAGATGTTTCATATGCAAATTCAGATACTTTTGTCAGCTTTCTAGCTCCATACTCTCGCCCCATAGAGTCCAATGCAAATGTGGTGACATTCGTCACAGAAAACTAAAAATAACAAGATTTATAAACTGCCGTATTTCTGAACTTACAGACATATAAAGGACATCTCTGGTTTCGGCAGAGTCTTGGGTCTCGGAAAATATATTTATGTTTTTGGATTGGACGTATAGTTTTGTGTCTACGTTAACTTGTTTGAGGTGTGGATTCTTGCTAAATTTCTGGTATTCTCTGCCCTCAGCGCATTAGCAGCCATAGCTGCACCATCACCGTGGCAACCACACAAACAAGCGCCAGTCTCTTACACAGGTGATTGGTATTAGCTGATTAGTGGAGACACAAGACAAGCGATTCAGTCAACTCATCTCATTAAAAGACCAAGAGCACCACAACACAACTACTACCACTACTGATAGTGCTATATCTTATGCCACACTACAACTACTAATTCTGAAGATGCTGATAATATCTCTTTTGCTAACTACTATGCTAATGCTACTGTTTTGTTCTACTACGCCACTGAGTGCGTTCACTTGACCATGAGAAACCCGATAGCAATTGTCAGTTTATGCCAATAATACAATTACTCCGTTTACATGTGTAATTAGTAATGTGATTATTCAAACACGTCTACATGATTCTTTTTATTAATCCTTGTATGGTCCACGGACAAAACGTGCACCATCATCCTTCTGCAACAGTGTCGCCGTGTCTTCCTGTATCAGCCCTACTACTGCTGTATGTTTCATTCAATCAAAACATTGAATCCTACTAAGAAAGACGAGTAAACGCACTAAATGATAGGCTACATCTGCTACTGATATGACTATCCCAACTATAATTTCAGCTGTTAAAACTATAATATTCTTGTTACAACTATAGCCTACTTCTTTTTAACAGTTCAGCTTTCAGCTTCTCCCGCATTGTAGGCAATTTAAGCTCTTATAGCTTTGTTGATGCAGTTCAGCTTCCACAAAAAAAATTAAACTATTTCTTAGATTGCTTCACAACGTTCAAACGTATTCTCCCGCATAGTTTTTAAGCACTGAGCGTCGTTAGATGATGCAGTTCAGCTTCCACACTCCATCTTTTGTGTAAGTCATACATTTGTTAAGTTAATTTCAGCTTGAGGGTATTTTCTAATTTCTGTATTTTCAGCCATAAAAAAATAAATAAATAATCAGATTTCAGCATTCCAACGCATTTTCAGCAGGAAATGCATGTTCTAGTTCAAAACGTTCTTCTTTGTAATTCCTTATTGACCTTATTCCGGAAGTCACAATGGGCGCGGCCATCCGCGTATTCTCATTTCCGGTTTAGATACTTTCCACTTTATAACGGTGCTAAAATACAGTGTCTTAAACAGGCTCTGGTACTCATTTATGGCTAATAGAGATGCCCAGCGTGAACTGTGCAGTTTGTGGCTGCCATAACAGGTGGAGAAGATGGAATCAGACCCTGTATGATCCTTGGTTTGACCATGGAAAGAAAAGGTCCGAGTGTTGTGGGCCGACATAATTTGCATCGACCTCCAACCTAAGTTGAGGATCTGCGTCCCTGACTGAAGGCGCTGAATAAAAAAAACACAGAAGTTTCTTTTTGTCTGCTCGTATCAATAAAGTGTGTAAAGTAACAATATTTTAGTATGTTTTAGTGTTCTCAATTCATGAAATAGATACATGATTATAACCAAATTTATGGGCATGGCTGTGAGCAAAACAATTGCTGCAGTGCATCTAAGTTTGATATAAAGCTTTTGAAACAACGCAGCAATCAAATTATTTCATGCGTCTTTATAATTGCCATTAGATAGGAGGGAAGATACATATTTTGTAAGTGTCAACACGTTACATATCGCTTGTACCAAAGCCCCTCGATGAAAAAGTTGTTAATATTTATTATTACAGCACAATTTGTCGCTCATAAATTTGCAGTTTATGGCTAATAGCAGAGACCTGATGTAAAAACTAGAACCTCAAGTAGATAAACAAGAAGCTAGCTAACGTTCTACTGCTCACAGTGCTAGCTGGTCGGTTTTGAGGGGAAGTCTCAAATACATGTACTGACGGTAAAATTTATCACACGACTGAATTCTAGAGGACCTAAGCTTTCAAACAAAGTATAGCAAATGCATATGCCCTGCTGTGAAATCGTTAGAATATCTTATGTTTGTGGCTAATGTGATGCCTGCATATCGCAGCACAGCAGAGTGCAGGGCAGCGATCTGACCGGCAAACAAATTATATCAACAAAAAGTCGTTTTCAAGCCATCCAGTGAAAGGGTGTATGTGTTGACTTGTTGTAGCACACGTACATAGCACATCTTGCACAAATCCACCAAATTATTTAATATTTTAGCAGCGGGACTTCTCAACAGTTCTCCATTTAATTGAATGATATCCCCGGTAAAGCGGAAGTGCAAATACAACGGAAGTGCAAAAAGATGAAAGAAGTGGGCGGGGCGGAATAAGGTAAATAAGTAGCTTACATAGAGCTGCGCGCAGCTAAACTAGTATCGGAGATGGACGCTACCTCGGGCTGGTCTGGATGTAAATTCGGGGGCGTGACAAAGATTCAGACCAGAGCCAATAAGAGGGCGATCACCGGTCCTACGTAGGACCGGTAGCTTTGTTGAAAAGCTAGCGTTTTACAGCCAAATTTTTTCTTTTTGAGATTTGAATAGGAAAGAGGTGTCAATGGACTTTGATAATCACAGTATGTTCATTTTACCCTCCGAACTGTCGTTATTCAACTATGACAAGGTAAAATCGGTTTTGCAGTCAATTGCCCTTTAAGAACTTTTTCAATGTGGTGTTATATCCTTGTTGTTTATTAACATCTAACATTAGAATTGTTTTGCACAAGGAGGGTCTGCAATTGAGAGTCTGACATGATGTGTACATCATAGTGGACATTACAAAACTCTGTGTGATAAAAGTTTGTAACACAGACCTGGGGCCCGTTCGTCTTAAGGGTTGAAGCTCAGTTAATCAATTGTCCCTTTAGCCCGTTAACATTAGCGAGCTAACTGAGAACCGCAAATATCTGTTTGTCGACGGCTGATCTGCATCCAAATCATGTGGTTAATTTCAATAAGGCTAAACTCAGTGCCGCCGCTCCAATAACGCGCACTACGCGCTGTGCGTAGGGCACCAAGTCCTGAGGGGGCACCAAAAATTTGCCAACTGAACTCAGTAGGCCTATATTACGCACCTTTTAGGCATGTTTATCACAAAACAGGCAAAACAAGAGATATATTTAATTGCTCAAAAAACGTTACGAAGGTGCCCCACCCCACAAAAAAACAAATACACACTCAACTTTCCAAGCTCGCCGTGGGTGCCCTTTTCTATCTCAGTGGCCTGACGAACTTTGACAGTAGGCTAGGTAAACTTTTCGAAAATGGCCTCAAAAAGACAACAGGAGTCAGGGGCAGAAAAATAAATAAACTGCAAGATGATGCCCGTGCATCACTTTCAGGTAAGTCCATGTTCAATTATTGTTTAATACGGGAAATATGCTGCTAACTTATAATTAGCCTGTGCATACACCTCGAACTAGCTGACGTTATTGCTAATTTTAGCACACTCAAATATGTTAGGTGCAAACTAAATTTTGATTTTACTGTTAAACATTATCTATGCATTTGAAATAACTGACGCCAGCTAGATGTTACTTTACTGTACATTCTATGATGCTTTTATATTCGATTGATCAAATAGTTTTTAAATGAGTAATAAAGCTCCTTGGCTGCATGCTTTCAGTTTTAAATGTTTATAATTAATTTGGAAAACCATGCTAAGAAACGTAAGGGTGGGGTTGAAAAATTAAGAGACAAAAATACATCATGCACTCAAATAAAGGCCCCAAAATTTCGCTTGCGCGCTCGCATTAACATCAGGACAAGTGCACAAGCACGTCCTACTTCAAAACGCAGGAAAGGTCGATCACCAAAACCGTGATTTTCTAACGGTATGATTGCGAAAAAGACGAAAGAGAGAGCGGTGATATTCGCTATCCGAGCAAACTATTATAATGAGTCTCTACGAACACAATAAGCATATTATCATGGCTAAGTCAAACACCGCCACCGCTGCCAGAGCAAGACAGGCAGCTTGGCAAAAAATTGTTGATAAGCTATGCGTATTTTGGTTTAGTCTATAGGCTCATCTTAAGTGCCTTATTGCCCCAATCAATCAGATCACATTTCTTTAAATGTGCCTGCTGGCAGTAGGTTTAATGGAAATTAATCATTGAATGAGATCTTGCTAGCAAAAATAATGATATCAACTCTTTCAGAATAAGTAGTATAAAAACAAGACCAAGGAGTATCTATGTATCTAAGTATTGATACAAATTCATAGACACTTATGAGGATATATGTAGGCCTACTTAAAGGGCTTATATTATGTACTATTTACATGTATGTAGGTCTATTTGTAAAAGCATCTTTGATTTCATTGAACATAGCCAGGGAATAAGATGAATTGATTCATCAGCTGGCTAAGCGCAAATAACCTACACTTTTCTTACAGCAGCGCATGCTGCGGCTTTGCCAATGTTTTCTTTAGGCTATAAAATGTACCTGACGCAAAAAACCTCAAGGCTATGCAGAGAGTCTGAAGCACAGTAAAAGTTTCAAGTAGCTTTATTGTCAATTTCTTCACGTCAAGACATAAAGGATAACAATATGACGTTTCCCACTCTCCCACAGTGAAACATAAAAAGCACAGGCACAACAGACAAAACATTTCTTAAAACATAGCGTTACATATTTACATACAGCAGCATAAGCTCATAAAGCATTAAGCTTGTGGCGTGTGATATTTGCAATGTACGGCCCTTGAAAGTCTTGCAAATAAATGAGTCCTTGTCGGCTGAATCGATATAACACAAACAAGAACTCATCCGTGTGAAATAAAGGATCTTGGCGATCGCCAAGAACTTTATTGGTATGGAAAGCTAATCGAACTAGAATATATCTCCTTGGTCAACTGATCTCCCAAAAAGGGAGCTGCCAATTATTTTCCGTGGGTGTGGCAAGCTTATCCAGCTACTCTTATGTTAGCCTGCTCTGGAGCAGGTTAGTGCTAATTGATATGTTACTATGGTGATTTATTGAAAGTTGCTTCCACGAACCAAAAACAGGGGCGTTTTTTATCTTAGCCTGAAAATTAGCTCGCTAAACAGCTTAGCGAGCTACGACAAATACGAGACAAGGCAAGGTTTCCTAATGACACAGCTCCTTTCCTCAAGTTGTCTAATTTCTGTTCATAGAGTTAACCTGCTGTTCGAAAAGAACAAAAGTGTAACTTGAAACATTCTGACACAATGCCGTGTGGTAACAATCTTTCTCCCTGTCTCAGACTCTACATGGGAATTCCTCCGTCTGATCCTGGATCTCTCCATAAAAGTAATGCGACCCAGTGGAAAGTATTTCACACAGGTGAGAAAGTAGACAAAATAACAAGTCATCAAGAGTCTGAGGTAGCAAACAGACTCATAACGGACGGACACTACTACTGCGCCTTGTAGGTGTGGATCACTAGAACAGTTGTTTCTCCTGGCACATTTTCCAATGAAGTTCAATAGGAAAATGAGCCAACAGGCATGAAATTTAAATAATTTACCAACAGCAAATCTCTGTCGTGATAGGATAAGGATGTTTGATGTCAGTTTGCTACCTCACGACTATGGTAGCCCTGAGGTGCAAAACACACCCACTAATATGAGTAATTTCATGATAATGACAGTTACGTGGACAGGATAGTTGTTTGGCTATCGATTTTTACGTTTAACACGCAATTTATACTTTTGCATAAGTACTTGTCACATGCTTTGATAGCCAAACAACTGTCCTGGTGCACGTAACTCTGTCATTATAGCATTTCTCATTTCCTGTTAGTTACTGTGCATCCAAGTGTTGTACTTACCCTTTCCGTTTGGAGTTAATTTAATTTGTTTCCCATTTGGGGGAGCGTGTCTTTGTATTCTTGGGGGGGTGAGCAAGTCATCCTATTTGTGGGGAGTTTACTCGTATTTGATGGGAGTGTTTACATTTGGGGGGTGTACTCGTATTACTATGGCGCTAAAACAGTGAAAGTAAACTGAGGTATTAAAAATAGCAATTGGCATTGAAACAACAAGTATTGGCACTGAAAAATCAATTCAACTGAAGAAAATCTCCCAATACTATTATTTTATTTGGATATTTTTATGCATCATGATGGGTTTTTCAATTTCAATCTTTACACATTTTCTTGATTTCAGTATTTTTTTACAATGACGTGGTCAGGATTTTTACAAAGTCACTGGTTTTCAGTTTCAACTTTCCGTTTTTCAGTTTCAACTTTCTGTCACTGTTTTGGCGTAGAGGGGATGGGCTTGAGGGGAGGGAGTGCGCCCCTCCACCCCTAGACAGACTTACTTGAGATTTGGTGGGTGCAGGTGAACTTGTGGAAGCAAGCTGCACTGAGGATGATGGACTCTGGTGAAGGGGGGCACACAGTCACTCCCTCCCATCTATGCCAAAACAGTGACAGAAAGTTGAAACTGAAAACCAGAAAGTTGAAACTGAAAGACAGAAAGTTGAAACTGAAAACCAGAAAGTTGAAACTGAAAACCAGAAAGTTGAAACCGAAAATGCAGTGACATTGCAAAAATCCAGACACCTAGCCTGGTTCTGCCGACCTACGTACTTCCTCTCAATTTGGATTTTGCTTCTGTTTGCGGTCTGGCCGTTCAGTAGGTAAGTCAGATTTTGCGGGTTACTTTTTAACCGGCCAATTAGCGAACAGAGGGAGTGGCTGAGAACGATGATGTTGATGTTGTAGTTTGTGTTGTAGTTCTGTAATGGCGGCGGAGAAAGATGCGAGCCAAGCCATTCGGTCCGTTGTGGCAACGCTGCCGAATATCCAACAGCTAAAGCCGGAGGAAGAACAAGTTTTTCTGAGTTTTGTTGGTGGCCATGATGTTGTGGCCCTCCTCCCCACGGGTTCGGGAAAAGTTTGATTTTCCAGCTACGGCAGATGTTACAGTAGTGGTTAAGGACTTGGCTGAGGCGAACGCTAGCGATTGGTTATGGCAGATCAGAGTGGCTCTGGGCAGATCCAATAGTTTTAAACTTCAACAGAGGACCCGCCTACAAGGAAGTCAACGCTTGTCAATGGAGCGAGGCCAGACTCTCTGTACAAATGAATTTACGAGAGTCTGGTTAGGACCAGGCTAAAAAAAACTCAGTTTTACTCAAAACATTTTCGGGTGTGCTTTGCCTTCGGCAAGGGCACAACCATTGTTATCTGAAATGTATATTATTATGAGAATGCTGTTAAGCATTCTATTCACTATTGTTTTCCTGTTTTTCTTTATTGTTGGAATGCTGAACAAGAAGAAGAATTTTCTTTGAATTTTTCTTCATCTTATTGTTGGAATGCTGCTTCAGCATTTAGGGTTTTGTCAACGTTTTAAAGTTTAAATGGTGTTTTAAAGTTGGAATGCTGCTTCAGCATTCCAAGTATTGTTCTTTGAATCTTTATTGTTGGAATGCTGCTTCAGCATTGACTTTTGACTATTGACTATGACTTTTCAGCTTTGTACCTCTTATGGTTGAATCAATATAAATCAATATTCATAATATTTTTAACATGGGTTTCCAATGGAATTTTCTTTCAAATCCTTTCAAACTTCTTAAAACTTCTTCAACTTCCAAATCCTTCTTCTTCCTCAATCTTTCAGCTAGAGCCACCATTTAAACTTTAAAACGTTGACAAAACCCTAAACTATTTTTATTTATTTCAGCTTTTTGATATCTATTCAACTTTTTTTTATATCACTGATTATGTTTCATGACTTTTTCAAACCGTTTCTGAGATTTACATGGGTGTTTTCGAGAAAGCCCAGAGTGCAGACCAAATCGCTTACGGTGTGTTCACACTGCAGCGGGGCGGGCAGAGCGGGGCGTCGGCTTCCCATTCAATGAAACCAGGCGTTGACGCCCGCGTAGGGCATTGTGGGAAGGCGAGCGGGGCGGCGAAAGTTGGATTTTCTGAACTTTATGTAAATGAGGAGCGTGAAAATGCCAGCGATGGCCAATCGGGTTGGTTTCTTGGTTCTTGTAACGTAGCAACTGTTGGTAATGGTAAACATTTCTAGGTTTGACAATTTTCAAGATGGAAGAGCAACTCATTGTATGTGTGTCTTCATACCGAGTATTGTATGATACGTCTATGGTCGATTACAGAGACGTAAACAAAAAAAAATTATGCCTGGCGCAGGGTTGCTGAGGTTGTCGGCGTCCTTGGTGTGTTGTATTTTGTACTTTAATTCAGTTTCTTCACATTACGTAACTTTCTTCTGTGCTAGCTGCATAGTCTAGCTAGTTCACCCGGCACACGATTAACATTCAACGCTGAAATGCTGGCTGGCAGCCACTCGCTATCCATACAGTGAATGTGTAGAGGCAAGTCATAATCTAGCGAATGATTTGCACAGATTTCGAGTAATATAATAAAAGGTTACACATGTCAACGTTTATGTCTGATGCATCTTTTTTTCCAGCTGGAAAAAGACCCGTTACATAGAGTGCGGGTGGCATTTAATCTTTCACTCGGCCTAAAAAAAGTGTGGAAAAAGATAACCTATTGTGTGCTGAAGATAAGATCATGTCAGATCTAGAAAGCATGTCGGATTCTTGCTTAATGTGTGTAAAAGTTGTATTTTGTGTGCACATTTTCCATGACATGATACGAACTAAAACAGTGATTTAAGAGAACTACAGCTCCGAATGAATCTGTCTGGCACGCCCCCGAGCGTGGTGCACTGTGGGAAGGCCGGCGGTGCTGAGCGGTAAAAAAGTCTGCAGTGTGAACGCACCGTTAGAGCGGAGGGGAGCTTCGGATGTCGTTGAAAACATATTTCTAGTTTGCCAGCATTGCCACAATTTTTGCTCTTCATGCTTCGTTTTTGGATCAATAGATAGCTAATTTTGTGCTGGTTGTAGACAGTTGTCTGTGGAATCCAAAAGACTTACACATTTGTTCAGAGCCCCACGAAAGCGAGACAAAGTCCAACTCTCGCCCCATAGAGTCCAATGCAAATGTGGTGACAAATTCGTCACAGAAAACCAAAAATAACAAGATTTACAAACTGCCGTTATAGTCGTATTTCTGAACGCACAGACATATAAAGGACATCTCTGGTTTCGGTTTTGCTATTTGACACAATTGTCTCGAAAAAGTATCCCTTTTTCGAAGCGTTCGATACATCTTCTCCATAGGGACATCTGCTGGTCAGTTTATGGTATGGCGACTGTATCGAGCGATGGAAGGACTCAAGTGACTTCAAGTCCTCGAGACGTCAGTCTCATAATCGTCATTGACAACTTGATAAATTAAGGTTATGTGACAAATGTTTCGATTTGCAATTGTCAAAAATATGTTATCATATATCTTGTTGTATTATAAACAACGTAACGTCTTTGCTAGGCTACTTTACGTTTATGATATTTATTTTTAGGGTTCTTGTAACATTAATTACACATATTCTTCAACTGTGTATGGCCTTGTGGTAAAAGCGCAGCCCCTCACTCAAATGTAATGAGATCGCATCCCCTCACCCCGTTATAGTAGAAGTTTATGCTAAAAGAATATATTACTAGATGATAATGTTAGCTAGCGGGTAAGGTTTTGGAACATGCTTTTTCAACCGGGAAAGGGATGGCCACATTTGAAGGCTGGTAAAACTAGAGAAAGATGTAGGCTATGTGCTTATGTACACCTACTATCTCATATTTGTATCTATCTCTGTCTATGTAGCTCTGGCAATCTACCTGTATCTCTGGTTCTGTCATTGAATGTAGTGTCCTTAAATAGGCCCATGTCTCCTCTTTATAACCTACGAATATTAGTGATGTCTGATGTCTTGTAAGCGTTAGAAAAAAACGCTGTTTGTCTCAGCTGCTCGTGTGACGTCTGATGCTTCGGACGTCACTTCGAGACTTCGACTCTGATCACGTGGTTTTTGGCACACTCGACACGTTTGTATCGGTACAAATTGTTTCGAAAGGTCGATACCGCTTCGTGAGCACGGTATCGAGCGTAACATTACTACTAATATCTCTTTTGCCAACTACTATGCTAATGGTAGGCTACTGTTTTGTTCTACTACGCCACCGAGTGTGTTCACTTGACTATGAGAAACCCGATAGCCATTGTCGGTTTATGCCAATAATAGTATTGCTCCGTTTACATGTGTAATTAGTAGGGAGGGCGAACGATGTCTTGTGAAGCTTTGGTGTTTTTTTCCGGATTGCTCCGAACCAAAGAGCCGAACTATTGGCGCATTGAAATTGGAGAGCACAGTGACATCTAGTGGTCAGCTAAAATTATAGCAGCCGTTTAAACCAACTGACTGCGATGTACCAGTAGTTTCTGGCGGTACTTAGCCTCGTTAATTATTCAATGTTCATTTTTGTAAGGCTACGTGATGGTCTAATTTTTGTGTTCATCTTAATTAAAACCATACATGTGTATTTGAGAACTGTGTAATTTTCATACAATAAATATGTTTTACTGTGATGTACTGGTCTACACCACACTTTTTTAATGTTCTGCAAACAGTATAAGGGTGGTAGAATGCTTAAGTGTATGGAAGTATTAAATGACTGCTGATACAGAGTGGTAGCTTACACAACCACTCTGCTTATATATGTTGTGTAATTGTAACTTGCTTAACTACATGCTCTTATGGCTTCTTCCCTTTAGCACTTATTTTTTGGTTGTTCACAATGTGTACTTCTTGTTTCTGGCTACCCGCAATGCTTTGGGGTTATCTTGTTGTTATTATCAGTGACCTATGGACTTTGTAAAGCTCTCTCTTGGAAGTCGCTTTGGATGAAAGTGTCTGCTAAATAAATAAATGGAAATGTAAATGTTTATAGCTGTCTCATTCCTTACATTTGTGATATGTATTGTGCCTCTTGAAATTCAACTTTTTCTTCGATTGCTTTACAACGTTCAAAAACGTATTCTCCCGCATTGTATTTAAGCACTTAGCTTTGTGAGATGATGCAGTTCAGCTACCACACTGCCTCTTTAGAGTGAGTCACACATTTTCAAAATTAATTTCAGTTTGCAGGTATTTTCTCATTTCTGTATTTTCAGCCATTCAAAAAAAAAATTCAGATTTCAGCATTCCAACGCATTTTCAGCAGGAAATGCATGTTCTAGTTCAACTTATTATTTTTCTTCTATTTCTTCCGTGGCACCTTTCAGTACCTTCAAATCTTCAGCTATTAAAACCGTTCAACTATCCAAAAATTCTGCAGTTTCATCCCATGGGTGCTATGACTTTTCAGCTTTGTGCCTCTTATGCTTGAATTAATATAAATCAATATTTTTTACATGAATTTCCAATGGAGTTTTCTTTCAAATCCTCTCAAACTTCTTAAAACTTCAAATTTTAGCAGGAAATGCATGTTCTAGTTGTGAGAATGCTGTTAAGCATTCTCACTATTGTTTTTCTGTTTCTCTTTATTATTATTGTTCCAACTTCTTAGTTCTGAAAAATTTAGCTCCTTCTTGATTCTTATGGTTGAGCAGCCAGCAGAGTGGCACACTGCTGGCTGCTCTTTTTCTGATATTCAACTAAATTGACAAACAAATTCCTCTGACGTTCATATAGTTTAACTTACAGAAACAAGTTATACCTTAAAATGTAGGAAAACTTGTCCTCTTTCAGCCAATGTAACTACTAAAGAGCTGACATTTACAGATTTTCAGCTTTGAGCCTTGAAGCAAGAGCAGCCTTTCAAATTCTCTCACTAACTTCAATGGAGAGGTGGGTAAAATTTGTCAGAGAATTTCGAAAATAGACCTGTTTTTAAACTGCCGGTAGAGTCGTATTTCTGACCGCACAGACATATAAAGGACATGTCTGGTTTCGGGAGAGTCTTGGGTCTCTAATATCAAATATCAAAAAATGTTGGATTGGACGTATAGTTTTGCCTCTAGGTTAACTTGTTTGAGGTGTGGATTCCAGCTAAATTTGTGATTCTCTCTGCCCAGCTTGTTAGCGGTCACAGTTGCGCCATCACCGTGGCAACCAAACAGACACGCACCATGAAAGTAGAATTGGGTGACGTTTTGGAAACTGCCAAATTAGTTGTATTTCTGACTGCACAGACACATAAAGGATATCAGTGGTTTCGGCAGAGTCTTGGGTCTCGGAAAATATTTGTATTTTTTGGATTGGACGTACAGTTTTGCATCTAGTTTAACTTGTTCGAGGTGTGGATTCTAGCTACATTTCTCATAATCGAGCTAGTGCGATGGCTCTCCATAACTAAAAACGGTTCGCCTTTTTTCCACAATCGACCAAACAAGGTATGTACATTGACCTTATTGACCTAAATATCTTCTCCTTTTTCAATTTGAAATAATAGATCTACATACTACTTTGACACACTTGCAAGAAATAATCCGCCGGTTAGATGTAGCATGATCTTGTTATTTACTATTAAAAACTTACCAGGGACAACGACAACATCGGCAACCCTGCACTATGAATTATTATTTTGATGTTATCTTAAATTAAGTGTCTGAACAGGACTGGGTGTGCAGGCACACATGATTAGTTTCTCCTTCCGTCTTGGGATTCTCAGTTAGAAATGTTTCCAGTCTGTTGCCAATGACCAACTGTTGCTACGTTTTACCAGCAAGTTCAAGTCATTCCAGTGTTGTCCCTTTACCTTCAAATTCGTTCAACCCAGACTTCAGCAACTGGTTTTCTGCAAAATTTTCAAATTTTCCTGCAGCTCATCTTTCAGAAATTTTCCCCTTTTTGTTTTGCATTTTTCTTCTCTTCTGTTTTCTGCCTTCATCTTGCTCCAGGTCCTTTCAAAAATACCTTTCACAGCAATATCTTCCAACTGCCAGTACTTTAGCATTTTTTATCTATTTTCTTTACTTTTCTGCCTTCATCTTGCTGCAGGTCCTTTCTAACATACATTTCAGGCGTTTTAAAACTCCAGCAAATACTTTTCTGCTAAATGTTCACATTTTTATGCATTGTTTCTCTTCTTTTAGTTTATTTTTACTTTTTGTTTAGCATTTTTCTTCTCTTATCTGTAGTTTTATGCCTTCGTCCAGCTCCAGCCCCTATTTAAAATACCTTTCGGGCGCTTTGAAGCTTCAGCTTATAACTGTCTAAAAATGTTCACAATTTTCAGCTTTTTTTGCATGGTCAGCTATCCCCATTCAGGTTTTCAGCATTCTCACTGCTGTTTTGCAGGAACAGCCTTTTCTAGTTATTATTATTATTTATTGTTTATTTTCGCCCCCCTAAAACTTTGTTACTATTTGGACTACATAGTCTGTGTCAAAATGTTTGTTTTGGTCTCGATTGAGTTGCTTGTATTGGGATCTACGTTCTGTTGCACAGTTTAGGAGGTTACAATGTTTTTGTGGTGAAAGCTAGCACAGAGGGTAACTCTGTGCTAGCTACGTCAACACACGTTATCAACGACGCATGGATACAACGTGATAGAGACGTTCTAGCTCGCAAGTTGGAGCTTGAATTATGAGTGAAAAATACCACCCCAAAAAATTTCCAACCATTGGACTTTGTTAAGAAAGCGATTTCGAGTGGAACTGCCATCTCGGATTTTTGATGTAGGTCGTGAAAGTCTTTGTAATTTGACCGAGTGCGGGTCGCCCGTGAGACCGCCTAGTCAGAGAATGTCTAATATAGAGAGAACTGCCACTCTCAGGAAACTTCCGGGTTCTGAACTGGTTGTTCCATGTGAAGGTGCTAACGAGCAAGTGCAGAATGAATGGAGGTCTATGGAGCGGTACCCCTCAAAATCCACTTTTCTTAGGATATAATTTTCTGTCTAGTAATTTGAATTCCGAATTTGAAAGGGGAGGCAAAAAAATATGCACTGCTGGCTGTTAGATTGTTTTAAAGTCACCTATCTGTTCTACAAAGCTTTTGAAAATGTAATTGACGTCATACACATCGTACGACCAGAGCTACTACTTTACGGCAAGCTCTGGTCACATACTTTTTTCTCTCAGGGCAACGACAACACAGCTGACAGGTTAGGCTCTCTCTGTCAATACACATGCTAGAAAGAGTTTTGGCTTGCTAGTGTTGTTGCTAATGTTGCTAATGCTCTGACATTCTGATTCCGCTTCAGATGCCATCAAGCGGGAGCTCTGGTCGTATCAGTCCTTCACTAACCAATCAGCATTCATTAGCAGAATGCTAGCGTGTTATGGGCAACAACAACTCACCCTGTAAGAAATCAAAAGGACATACTCGTTCATTCAACTTTCGACCTATAATCCATATTGAACATGCAAAAACTACAATCATATCGGAGATTTCTCAACGACAATGAGGCAAAAGAGACAAATTTAGCCGTTTTGCTCCGTAGACACCCATTCAACATGCACTCGCTCGCGATCACCCCCAGTGGAACTCTGGCGGAACTGCAGCCAAATTCGGTACAATGGGGCTTAATAGGGAGTGGCAAGGCTCTCCTTAAACAGGCTCTGGCCTAGTCTTTTAGGCGGCAGCCATGCTAGAAAGCGTGATAGTAGTATTTTTGTAATTTTATAGTTCAATTTTGCACAAAAAAACAAAAAGAGGAAAATGTTATGACGATATGACTATTGTGAAGACAGCCAGGTGGTGAGATTTTAATGTAGGTTGCTGTAAACACTTTGATTTATTTGTGAGATTTTAATGTAGGTTGCTGTAAACACTTTGATAAGTTTGCTACGTGAGAGCCCCGTCAGCCTCCATTGACGATTGCGGCAGCAACAACAGTGTTGTCAAAGACTCTTGGAGTGTTGACACTCCAAGAGCAACAGTGTTGTTGATCTGCGTCTGATGCGTATTTACGTACCAGGGTCAATTCTACATCAAAATGGAGAGCAGTGTTTTAAAGTTATGGCGATTGTGAAGACAGCCAGCTGGTCAGCATATTTTTGTGATTTGTGTAACACTTGGAATTTGAGTGAGACCGCGTCTTGTTTTGACGTTAGCCGTCAGACTCGGCTACAGTAGCCCACTGGCAGTGTGTAGTAGTAAACTACTGCCTTCAATGCCACAGCTATGGCTAAACTTTAATATGTAAAAAAAAAGAAACGTTCTAATCCGGCGCTTTCAAACAATCAGTGAAGTGTGGCTAGCAACACCAGCTAGCTTGCCTCTAGCAAACTTATTTTGAATTAGCCATGTCCCCCAAAATTAATGTCAAACGTATTTACGTTTTGGGGGGCATATTTTCAGTTAACAGACGGTACTATTTGAATCGCAATTCCATCTGAAATACTGCTAGTGAGAACGTTGTTACAGTGGCTTGTTCCAAAGTGGGTTCGCTTGTTTCAAAGGCGGTTCGCTTTTTTTTAAAGGGTGTTCTTAATGAACCCTCTGGTGCATAGCGGTCACTACAATGGACAGCTATTCAAAACTCTGTTTCTTGTATAGACAAGTTTTTGAGCCGTTTCTGCTCTACTTCCTGAACTACTCCCCTATATGCAATCCACTTCCGTTCTGGCGGGCTGTTGTGCCGACAAAGCACTGATATCGCAGTGACAAAGAGTATATTCAATTTACAACATGAAGAAAAGTGATTCGGGAACGACGTGTGCGGTAGTTGGTTGCAAACACTCGAGAAAGCACCTGAACGAGTGGTTGGATAGAGAATGCTAAAACCAGTTTTAAAACCGAGAATCGCCTCCAGAATCGCCTCTAGTCTGTTACAGTTATACTAAGTAGTATGCTTATTGTTTGTAGGCTATTCACATTTTGTTGGTTTTCCTTTGTCCTATTGTTGCAGTGGATTTAATAATTATACATTGATATCTGGATATAATAATTCAAACCTTTCAAAGTGCCAATACACACATCTGTATAAGCCCGGCATGAGGTGTGTAGCCAACCGGTACTTGTTTAAAGCAGTCATAACCGGGTTCATAGGAAGAATAGATGGATTACGTAGGCACTTGAGGCAGTGACAACCCACATAAATAAGGAAAACAGTGTACTGCCTGTCTTGTCCTTCTGAAGTTGTTAAATTGAATAGACTGAACATCAACATGTAACATCAAGTATAGCCTAGAAATTCCAAACGAATTAGCGTTCAATGTTACGTATGCCTAGGCTACTTGGACCGTGTCCTGGCAATAAATAAAGAACATTATGCTTCATGTTTGCCAGGATAACTGGCAAGACCATTGAATGTTCATGAAGTTCCTGTGCGTTTATTCCTTTGACTGGGTACAACAACGCGATCAGTCAACTGACTATAAATGCTTTTAATGTCGGGCTACGGATTTATAACTTCTGTCTGATATGTGTGGCATCCTTTAGCCAAATAATTAGCCTACATTTTGCTGAGAGATTGAAGAGCTAGACAACAAATGTTTATAAAAAAAAGCTTTATAACTATAAATCTACTCTGAAATGTACTTAAAAGTATGGCGACAACGTTATCAACAAGTACATGTGACAATGTTGGCAACTTATCCAGTAGTAAATGTCAAACGACAAGTATGTCAAAGTAGTAGTGATCCCAAGCTAGCATAGACAAATCGCTGTGTTTACACCGGCAGACGCTGTGCAAACCACTTCCGGCAGAAATGAATTGCATGTGTGAAGAGTTATGGCGGCCCCCTGGTTTTGGCGCGTAAACTTGTGTATATGCATGCATGGGTTTTGGTGGTTCAGTTGCACATCAGCCACTCTAGCGGATGCTTTTGCATCATCCTATACACTGCTACCCATTGGCCAGTTGTTCTAAGTGAAACAACATATTTGAAATTCCAAGATGGCCGACGGATTTTCAAAAACGCTAGGTAGCACATAAATACCTTGCCAATCCTTTTATAGAAGTAGACCATCGTAGGTAAATAAAATATTGTAACGTAAAGTAACTACTAAGGAGCAATACTATTGTAAAATCTTCGAAGTATTGCTTTTATTTTAGGAGGAAATTTTAATTGATCATCTGTCCACTAAATTGGACATCATGCGTCACTGGCTTCATGTCAACCACAATTTATTTTAGTACTGCAACTTTGATGTTGTTGAAAACACTTAATCTGCAAAAAAAATTTGGGCTGTTATAATTGGATTTGTTTTACCTGCCTGTTGGTTTTGGCTCCAACAACACTCATTTAACTTTATTCTACACTAGTTACCTGATTAACGAGCTAATTATTAGATTCAGGTGTGCTAGATTGTTGGGGCTAAAACCTAGAGGCAGGTAGCAGGCAGGCAGAGAGCAGGGTTGGAGACCCCCGTTTTAGATGTTTCTCACACCTGATTCAAATGATTGAGTTGTTCTCTCGCTCAGCAGAAGCCTGATAGGATAAGCCTAATAAGACCTATTCATTTGAATTAGGTGTGTTGCAGCAGGGGAAACATGCAGGGCAGGGGCAGAAGATTCTTCATATTCAGTGCATTTCATTGAGAAAGATGTTAATATATGTGACACAGTGGTTTTAACAGCATAATATATGATTTTTCTCATTGGTTTGGTTAATCCATATTTCTTCAGTTTCTTATTTCTTTACAACCCACACGCTTGTTGTCCATCTGAGTGGGCAAAAACTATACTACTATAAAAAATGTGTGTATAAAATAAATGATGTTCAACTTCATTTTTGTATGCCTAAAGGGGACTAAAAACACATGCAGAAAAAATCCACAATAGGGTTGTCATAATTCATGCATCATAGGGTTAATGAATTATGCAATATGAGTAGGCTAAATGCTTGAAAATATCACAAGAAGGGAAAACGGACCATGGGCGTTGTTAGAAAGCTAAGAAAACATAAAACTAAAGATAATTTCAAAATTAGAGGCCTACCAATACTTATTTTGATAAAAACATAAGAACATTATTACATGAAGCTCAAAAAACTGTAATTGCAAAAAATGTGCACGCTCGCATTAACTGTTGATGTCCATGCCAAAGCTGATATCAAACTTGCGTCCCTGGAAGGACAAGGAGCTAATGCTGCAGGGGATCCACTAAAAGTTGTTGACAAGAAAAGTGGAAGAGCCACAAATTAAAATATTTTGGGTGTGAGGCAGATGACAATGAGAACGTTGTCGATTTGCAAACATCAACGTTCATGTACTTTATGGTTTGCAGCATACTGCAAATGTAATACCTAATACTGGGGCATACAAAACAGGCACAACCGGATTAACACATTTTCACAGAGGCTTTAGATGACATAGTTTGCCGAACTTTGTGTGTTGGGGTTTGGGATAGGCTACATGTACGTTATGTGCTTGTAGTGCGACCAAAATTCCCAGTATGTTCTCTACAATCTCTACAAATGATCTTTAAGTCATCTTCTGAGTTTGCTTAATGTCTACATTCAGTCCACACACGTTTTGCCTTTAAGCCTACATGCATTGTGATTGTTAATGTTCTGTTGTTGTCATAAATACATCCTTAGATATTGTAGGTGACTGTTACTGTCAAAAGATGTGTTGTTCAGTAAACTATTTTAGTTTTGTGTCAAATTTCACTGGTATGATACCGACTACTGAAACTTTAGTACTGTGACAACAGTAGTTCGGAATGGGTTTGTTAGATGGTATATCAAAGGAAGGGTAGGCAAGTTTTGCGAAGCTAGCTATTTTAGCTTCTGTTTGACACAATTCAAACCAAAATATTCCACCCCTCCCTTCAAAGCCACTCCGATAAAACTACAGTATCGAGCATTGAGTGCAGAGTGCGTGCAAGGCAGAGTGCACGCAGGTCGGTAGACAGACAGGTAGCCCGTCCAATCACTAGTCAGGGTACCCTTTAACGATTGGTTGTGTTTATTACAGTATTGCGACGTCCACAGATGTCGAAATTATTTCATATTACCGTCAAACCTTTAAATATATTGGTTGCTATCAAGACGTGAAGTTACTTTCGGCAAATATGACAAAAAGTGCTTCTCAACAATATTGCCTACCCTTCTGGCGTAGCTTCATTAATTGTAATTTTGCCTTTAATTTATCATTTGTATTTTGCCATTAATTTGTAATTCAGCACAGTTGCTTGGCAGTGAAATTAAGACCAATTACAGTCCATTTTCAAGCGTACTTGCTTAACCTTTTGGCTACCCGGTGTATGCCACTGCCCAACAACACGGTAGTTATTCACTTTTCAAGTTTATCGCCGTTTTGGAGGAAAAACATTGAGGACGATTTAGGATTACTTTTCATTACGTACTGACCTGATGGTTTAATTAAAGTTTAAACTTAAGTGTAAATGTTTGCATTCTGGGTACTATGTATCAGTTTTAACTGATGATGGCACATCTAACTACCTTGCTACAAATCATGCACATAATTACCGTTAGAGCCTCCTCCACATGTCAGGTTTTAGGTAGGCTAACTTAAGGCTGATTAATACTTCAATGTCAAACGAATCTGTGAAGGGTCAGGGGAAAGCAATGAACAATCATAACTAACTTTTGGGCCTTTTCTACAACATCAAAGCCGACTTAGAGGGAAATTGTGTTGGATAGTTATATTTACCACAAACTACTTCCTGATCCAGAGCTGGCATTTTATATTTTCCAGGCCACAGAGTAGATTGAGTTAGTTATTGATGTGTCGGGAGGAGTTTTACGGTGTTGTACGTACAGTGGGCTTTAAATTGGCCTGTGGAGAAACATATTTCCCAATATAATTTATTCAAATTTAACATGCAATGCATTTTGAGTCATCTCACATTTGTCTTCCCCAAACCATCTAATGTAATTATTTTGACGTGTTTTACATTTCACTGTAAATACAGATATTTAAGTAATTCATTTAAACCCATGAACAAATCTGCAATATGTCTGTCGCCTATAAATGTACTGGAGATGTAAAAAATATATGAGCCTTTTAATACTACAGTAAATGCATGATAATGCAGCCATGCAGAAAGCAAAGTCCACAAAAAATGGTTTGTCAAGTTTGGTGTGGAAGACCTTCAGTAGCCTGCACAAAGCTTTGACCTCAACCCAATCAACTAGCCTGGTCCTAACAAGACTCTCGTACATTTAATTTGTACAGAGAGTCTGGGATTGCTCCATTGACAAGCATTAACTTCCTTGAAGGTGGGTACTCTGTTGAAGTTTAAAACTCTGGATCTGCCATAACCAATCGCTTGCATTCGCCTTAGCCAACTCCTTCACCACTAACGGAGCTAGCTGGAAAATCAAACTTTTCCCAAACCCCGTGGGGAGGAGGGCCACAACATCATTGCCACCAACAAAACTCAGCAAAGATTGTTCTTGCTCTGGCTCTAACTTCTGGATATTTGGCAGCGTTGCCACAACAGACTGAATGGCTTCGCTCGCATCTTTCTCCGCCGCCATTACTGAACGACAACTCAAACTAAGGCGCAACATCAACGTCATCGTTCTCAGCCAGTCCTTCTGTTCGCTGATTGGACCGCCAAAAATGTGGCTGGCAAAACCCGACTAATATACCGAAAGTCTAGTACAGAAGCAAAATAAAAATTGAACGGAAGTACGTAGGAGGGCGGAGCCAGGCTACCGATTCAACTGTTACTTTTTAGGAAACAAGGAAGCATGCAAACTTGAGGGAGAAAATGTTGCCCTATTTGCTAAATAATTTGATAGGTATTGAAAAATGTGTACCCTATGCTTTTGCAATGTCGTTTTGGATCCTATTTTTTTATATATGGGGTTGAAATGAGATTTAAAAAATTACGTCAATGGTGCATTGACACATGGCAGACACATGGAGTCATCTGCCTGTTCCATGTTTGTTTACTTAGTTATTTGATTTTGATTAAAGGGACAGTGCATTTTTGAATGTGAGAGGTATTAATATTCATTTCTATTTATTATTTATATCTATTAATATGCAGATTGATTAACGTAACACAACATAATGAAATACAATGTGATTTATTGCATATTTGCTGGGGCACTGGTGCGTCAACACATTTCAGCCACAAAGTGGAGTAAAGCGGTGTGTGTGCGCTCATTGGAAACAAAAGAATCTTCAGAGGAGCCTAGATCCACCCGGATCGGCCACTCTTAACCAAACGTGCGGCCCCGGATGTTTTCGATTACGTCGTGATATTATTATTATATTAGGTTGGTGATATTGGTGTTGGTGCCGATCTCTTGCCTCATCTCAAGCTTTTACCTCCTGCCTCTGAGCCCAGTTGGCTCAGCTTTTGTGGCCCAGGCCACTGATTTCCATACGAGATGCAGCCATGCAGCTTGTTTGCTAAGCAGGAAGTCAGGGATTTTTTTTAAGACAGTGCCCAAACTGGCTGTGAAGGCAGTTTTGGCCACTGCCCCCGGTGCTGGGACTGATTGGGCTGTCTGGAGCTGGCACAATATCTACAGTATACTATAAAGCAAGGAATTCATTTCAGAGAGATGAGGGAAGAATTTTTACAGTTCTCCTATATTGGCCTAACTAGGTACAGTTTTTTTTTTTCTTCTCTGGAAAATTTGTGTCAAACATAAGTGTTTTGTATCCCCCCTACCCTTTGCCCTCTGTGAAGCGCATTGTGTTGCCTCCTGGTATGAAATGCACTATATACATACAGTTTAATTGATTGATTGAGTTTGTGTCTGTGTGTGCACAGTTTTATAGCTGGATTTTTTTTTTTTACTTTATCTTTACTATCCAAAACATATATTCCAGGCATAGCAATTGAAAAATAGGCAGGTGAAACATATGGAATTTAAGTTATATACAGTATAAAGTTAAAGAACATGCCTCGTTTTTGCTCATTTTATCCGATCGACCTGATAATCTGTTTCCATATAGAAACGTAGGCCTACATGTACGAATGTGTGGTCTCAAATATACATAAAGAAAAAAATTAATCTGTTCTGGTGTATTCAAACAATCCCCTTAGTGAAGGTTGGCTAGCAACACAGTGACTGACCTTCAGTGAAAGGCGGAGGGAGGTGCACAAACAACACATTCATTTGTGGTATCTTGCTTCCAACTTTGGGTTTGACAACCCAGTCATTTGGAGCAGATACACATCTAAAACATGCAGGGCTACAGTAGGCCCAAGGACCAGGATCAATGACTGATTGAGAGAGGCTAATATAGAGGGGGTATTAGAAAAGCGAACAAAGTGAATGCGCTATTCCCTACTTAGTGTGGATGGCCGTTCCCATGAGCCTCCTGAGTCTTCAGACAAGGACCGACTGAAAATAATTGCTTCCAGTAAACTTGTTATAATCCAGTTTTCCAAAAATACATTTCAAGCGTATTTGTTTTTGTGGGCGTATTTTCCAGTTTTCAGATGGTAGTGTTTGAATTGCAATTTCCATACTGATGGTTAACAACGTCTGAATCAGCTTGTTTCAGAAGGGGTCTTTATTAATGAATGAATACATTGAGTAAATGCATAAAAATGTTGCTAGAAGGGAAATACTTAAGGGGAAGTTTAAATCATATAGGTAAGTAAAATCTTTACACAGGATTGCCCAATTTCTTTGTTTTCAATGCGACTATTTTCCAGAAATAAAGATAGATACAATACAAGTAATATAACGGATAAATACTTACTCACGCACAATAAACTATACGACAAAAATAATTATATGGCGATACAACAGAGCACATCAACTGACTGAAGCCCATTCCTCTACTACATGATCGTTATGTTCATGTGGGATGGCTCCCCCTATGAATGCCACACATGGGCCCCACAGCAGATCTACAGGCTACATGCACCAGCTCAAAATCAATTTATCTATGGGATTAATAAAGTCTTATTTGACAACAGATTCCTGGAATTATAGATAGGGCACATGCCTGCGGTGATGACATTGTTCTCAGTGGTTTTGGTACCTATATTTCTCAGATTACAATTGAAATTCTCTGTCATCTCTGAAGTACTTGTTCAACCTCCAAATCTATTCTTGTCAAATTGCCAATGCTGTTGTAGCCTACATTCATGCAAATGATTATGAAGCCTTCATTTGTCTGCTGTTTCCTACGTAAAAAATAGCTTATGTTATGTTGATAAAAATGTACTATATTGGTTCTGTTAAATTGTCTAACCACCACAAACATCTAAACATTTAGTTTATTACAGAAGTCATTACATGCACAATGGTGCAGGCAGTTTTGACATCAGTAAACACAAAACAAAATTCACTGATCTATACTGAAAGTAGGCTATATCCACTTTATATTGTCATTCTGTTTGCTAGCCAGCCGCTTTGAAAGCAGATAAATATTTGTAAAAGTGAATTCACTTCTAAATAACACAGAATTTACCTATTTTCCTTACTACAGTAGATGCCTATAGATAGATAGCTACCTATATTGGGGAAGATGCAAAAAATATAGTTTTTTTTACCAAACCACAGTAAAAGGTGTTTTTTAGGTTTGAGGTTCATGTTGTTGGAGGTTCATGTTGTTTAATTTGTAATTTGTATAACTACTTGCTCTTATGTTTCTTTCTATTTGCACTTATTTACTTTCACAATATATGCTTCATGTTGTGGTTACCCACAATCTTGTTGTATATGATAATTTACCTAAGCACTTTTGTAAAGCTCTCTTGGAAGTCGCTTTGGATAAAAGCGTCTGCTAAATGAATACATGTAAATGTATAGACCATCAATTTGCACAATTGTGCCGCCTAGTGCATAGAAATGCAATGGCTATCCACACAACAAGGCTGCACAACTATAAATGTGAAGTGTGCAGTGATGTGAATGTAACATTCAATACAATGCAAAGTTTAGATCACTAAATACAGGTTGATAGTCACATTTGTCCCATGTTTATTTCAGCTTATCTGTGTGTAGAACATTTATAATACGCTCTTTAATTGTTTGATTGTCCCCCTAGGGCAACTGTGCAAACCTGACTGAAGCTTTGAGTCTTTACGAGGAGCAACTGGGAAGGCTGTCATTTCCAGTAAACTTCTCCAAGGATGTAGTATGTGTGCCCTCCTACATGGAACTGTATCCTTCCAAATTACGCTCACACACAATCAATTTAATCAGTACCTAGCTGGCTTTACAAGATATATTGGAAAAAGGATATTTGTGCACCTATGATACAAAATTAACACTACAATTCCACTGTCTCCATAGTCAAAGCTTAAATTGACATCCATGTAGGACAGAACTATATCATAAATGTCATTTTTGTCTTTACATGCATACTTAAAGTGGCAGCTTACACTCCTCAACAAACATGTGTAGATGGGTTTTCTACACAATTTGGAAGAAATAAAGGCATCTCCCTTTCCTATTTGACCCCACCCTGATGGAAGGTGAAGAATTCGTACTGTAGTACCAACAGGGAAAGACAACACTGTTTTACCATTGCTCCATATATTACTGGTTCTATGTCTTTAACCCTTTTTAAATGTTTGTTTTTATTGTTTCATGTCTAAACAAGATTGTGCTATCATTTGTCTTGATATTTTATGTAGGGTTATTGTTTGCATGTAGCTGACTAGGAGAACCCCTAGATGACTTTGTCTTTATTGTGCTTTCAACCAGACCCTCTTTGACTGTTCCTTTCATTTATGCAATACGTATTTACATTTAGTATGGTTTTGGGTTGTGTGATATAGTTAAATCAGATGGATGCTTGTGCATTTCATTCTTTGTTTTGAAACTTGCGCTATCAAGGATGTGGTGTCAACCTACCCAATGAGGCTGAAGTATCACACTTCATTATAAAAGGGAAAAGGGTCATTCTCTGTATCAGTTTCTTGCTTGAACAGCATCTGTGTTTTGGTTGTTTGTATTATGTAGCGCCTCCTACTGGATCTTATTTTTTACACGATCAGTAGAGTTTTCTACAAATGTTTGGAGTCCATGTACTGGAAGAGTTAAGTTTTTATTTTGTGGAGCATGCTTATAGACAATGCACATTCACGCCTTAGATGATTGTTGTGGTGCTTTGTTTTTATTTATTTGGTATTATTTCACCAAAGGCAGTTTTATCCCATTAGTAAAAATTACATTTTGTTTAGTAGTGACAAGTTATTAAAAGTGAACTGCAGAATCTTTTTGGGAAGACCATGTTCTTGTAGTTTATTTTCATCACTAAAGTATGTACAAGCAAGTATGTACATTAGGTCCATTCTGTGGTAAAAGTACTGAAATCCTGAAAAAGAGTGAGTACAATGTTGTTTCTCTTTGAAGAAGTTAGTGTGTGTCGGTGTCAACAAAGCAATGATACATGACTGGAACAAAAAACACAAAATTGTATGTTTCCGTTTTTAATTTAGGGGATTTACAAGTGTAAACTAGTCTAGAAGCTAACATTTTACTAAGCTAGGAGCACCAACAAAAATTTCGGAACACCCACCAAATATTAAGGAGCACCACAACTAATATTTAGCTCTAGTTCTAGATTTACAGGGCTCTCGTGTTTTATCAAAGGTTTGCAGTGAGATTACCATACCTGTCAACATTTGTGTAAAGCAAATTTTGGGAGATGGGGTGGGGGGTGCTGGTGATGTTTCTAATTGGCTGGTTGGTGCCATTTAATTCTGTATAACTCGAGACAACTATAAACTTGGCAGAAAACTTCCCTCCATAAGCCTGCGCCTCGTCCATGAAAAAATGGTTGAAATGCCTGAGTCTCACGGCGAATGCTTGAGACTTGAGAGACAAGCAGAGGTGGACAAAGTACCCTACTCCTTTACTACCTACTTTACTTGAGTCAACGTATAGATGTTGTACAGTCATATTATTATTTGAGTTAAAGTAGTTGCTTTGAAAAAACTTGAAGATGTATGTTTTCTATGTAATGTCAATGGTAGTATTGTTAATTTGCCCGCTAGTTAGCTCCCTGTGATGTGCCAACGGAGCGCAGTTACAAGGAGTGACTGACGGCTTATATTAAAAATATATATCTTGAAAGATTCAAAATCTTTGTGTCTAATCTAATATGTAATGATGGTATTCAATGACACAAGTCTGTGTTCTAGAAAGAGTGGTCTGGAGTCGCAGAGGTCCGATATTATCAGCTTTAATGCAGCAGTTGGAAATCAACAAGTACAGAGCTCTGGGGCTGTCTACGTTTCCCTACCCGCAACAGAGTTTGGGCTGGTTCGCGAGGTCCAACTGGCTATCTGTCCCTGCCCCAGCATATATTATACAGTGCAATTGAAACAGAAATATCAAAAAAGGGTTTAGCTTGTTCTCTCGTGTATCAGGGAGTTTGTTCTTCCTTACGCATCCCACCTGCTCGGGCTCACTCTCAGCCCGGTTTCAAGGTTGCTTCTGAAATGGAGAGATAACAACACAAAATACGGCCTGTTTCCCACACCCTGTGTGAGACACAATGTGTTAAACCTGAGCAAACTTCAAGTTCATAAGACATACATTTATTAATCACAATACATAACTTTAATACATGCATCCTTTATAAAGTCTTCTAAGCATTGTTCCCGTTGCTATTTATAGTGCACAGTGCCCGTGATGCATTTGGTGATTAAGTTGCCACAAATATTAATAACTGGAATTATAGATAGTGCCATGCCTGTGATACTGCTAATGATTAGAGTTCTAGAATTGTACTGTAATGTATTATACATTCTTTAATTTGTATTAAAGTTTAAATTTAATTGGTTATGTAACGTTGCAAAGACCAGTGGACCGGTCACTGTTTCAGCTCACAGCAGGCACATAGCCTACACAGCAGTAAGTTAATTAACGAGTGTTTTGTAAAGAAATTAAAACAGGTCTCACCATAACGATTATTTGCACTGACATACATGCTCTCAAATATATTTTGAGGTCTCACAGACACAATTTCGGAAATTATGTTAACACTTTTACGTCGACATGTTTAATCCTAAAAATGATAGGGTTCTACACTTTTGAATTTGTTTCAAAATAATACACTATTTTTGTACATATACCTAGCCTGGCTGCTAGCCCAACTTCTCCCCGCCCACAAAAAAATGTGTTTGGGAAGTTGGGTCTGGAGGGTCTCGTATTGGGGACAACTACAGAAAACCTGAATCGGGACGGACCAATGAAATTGCCAGGGCGGGCTTTATACGATGATGGACAGATGATCAACAGTAACGTAATCAACAACGTCACGAAAGAGCCCTTGGGTTGAATTCGTTTTCAACTAACAACATATTACGTTGCTCTGATTGGTTGTAGGTCTATCCAATTGAGCGAAGAGGCATTTGTTTTACGAGTTCGGTTGAAACACGCCCGTAGTCACAGCCCAACGGACAGTTTTCAGACTCATATTCTGACTAGAATTATGAGTATGACAACATCAGGCTAACATTTACCACTATTTACAAAACCTTTCACCACACTCAAATCAAATCTTGGTCTTCCAAAAGTTGTTGACCTAAGTGTGCCACAATAGCAGAGGTGGACAAGTACCCAACTCCTTTACTACCTACTTTACTTGAGTCAACGTATAGATGTTGTACAGTCAAATTATTATTTGAGTTAAAGTAGTTGCTTTGAAAAAACTTGAAAATATTCAAATGTATATTTTCTATGTAATGTCAATGGTAGTATTGTTGCCATAATGCATTTACAGAAACTAACGAAACAATGTACTGAATGCACTAACCTGTAGAATAAAAAGTCTATTGTAATGTCTCTAAAAACACCATTCCCACAAAATAGTATGGCAGTGTGTGGTTGTGTGTTTCTTCACATGTGAATCAGGCAGATAGTGGAATTTCTGATGATGCAACCTGCCTTGAAGTCCCAGTTACACACCTCTAGCTACATAACAGCAACACTGCTTTGAGACAGAATAACTTCACAACCATTGGAAAATGTGCAAAGATTGGTAAATTTTTTGGTAGCATCCACCCAATTCTAACGTCCCAAAAAAAAGAACACTACTGTCACTACTGTCAATGACAATATTTATTGTGACTGACGTCTGCTATACTTTCTACCATGTCTCTGGTAGACAAATTCACAGTGTGGTCTGGTGAAGTTGAAGTCTTCACTGTCCACTGCACTCACACTGTGGTTGAACACGAGAGAATGACAACCAGTTAAACACATTTTCAGTTGTCTACCAAACCTCCTTAAACAGGCATACATCAACTTAAGGCTTGAACTACACAACATTTTATAAAAACTATTTTAAATAATATGGAGTATTCACCTAATATAACCTTATTTTAAGTTTCCCTTAAAATAAAATTGGTTGCACAAAACACCATTAAGTCTTCTCCTTAAGGTTTCCTTAAATGTTAAATGTATTTATTGAGTATATTATATTTTCTCCTTATCTTGGTCTTATACTTAAGGAATCTCTTAAACGATTGCACAAAATACCAACCAAATATCAACCAAAGTAAGGAGAATTACTTATTTTACCTCTGACTCGACTTGCTACCCAATGCTTCTCATTAAATAGTAGCCTACATTGTGGCGGCCTGCACCTGTTCCATAATTTTATGGAAAAAAGCAAAGCATTTCTAACTCCCATGTTGACTCCTTATAGTCCATGGGCCAGACCACATATTGGTACCATCTGAGGGGGCAAACTTTACCTATGCTAAGTTGTTTGTAGGACTGATATAAGTGTATTAATATGTGATAACCCATGCACAAGTGCAGCTTTTCATATTTTAGGGCTATATTACCGTTTTCATTGAACAGTGCTTTAGCGAAATTCGCCAAAATCGCTAACGTGCTAATATCAACTTAACAGTGATATGATTGTGGTCATTAACTAAATAATTTGTATAAGTCAAACGTTGCAACTATTGAAAAGAATACATTTAGATTTTTCATACATGTTGTAGGGTTGTTTTGGCAGCCCCTTTGTCACTGGGCACTGATGAAGAAAATCACGTCACCCTGCTGAAAATGATGGAGATGGGTTACATTTATGGAACTATGTAATTGAAAAGTGAATGTCTCAGTTATTCCTTATATTATACTCTAAGTTGTACTATGTGAAATGTAATGCTAAGCTGTGACTGAGTAAAACCAATAGAAGTGTGAAACGTTGGTTTTAGCAAAGGAGGATAGGGAAGTACCACTCAAAGGAATGCAGAGGCCTAGCCGTCAATTAGAACGTACTTATGGCCGAGCTGCAGGAAAACTCCTGCAAACCAAGTCTGAAGCTGTCACCCAGGTCAGGCCTAGGTCTGTGTCTAGGGGTTTCCTATGTTTATAAAGCACGAGCATCCCATACCAACTAGAAGACAGCCTAAGATGTGTGTGCACCCAACACGAGCCTTGACATGGTCAGATTTATTTGAAGAACAGAGATGCTTCTGTAATCAGAAACCCTAGTATAGGGGCCAATTGGGTGACAAAGCGTAGAAATGGTCATCAACAGAAAGGTACCAATAATGTGAGGATGCATAATGTATCTGTGACCAACAGTGTTGTACCAATAGAAAAAATAGACACAAATAATAGGCAGAAAATGCAGTATAAAAGGGGTTGTTTGGAGAGAAGCTTGCCAGTCTGCTCTTGGGAGCTTACTCACTTGGATAACTTTTTTACCCTGTGTTGGAATAAAACTTTTGCATCAATACTCTGAGTTTCAGTGCATCTGTTTGGACTTAGCCTGAACTTTGACTGGTTTGGACTTAGAATAATTTTCAACGTTGGGACTTAGCCTGATTTTTGACGGGTCAACACTTAGAATAATTTTCTATGTTTGGACTTTGTTTATTTTTGACTTGTCAACATTTAGAACCATTCTCAACCTTCGGACTTAGTTTATTGTTGACTTGTTCGGACTTAAGATTTTCTTCACTTCGAGACTCTGATTTATTTACACAAATACACGGGAACCTACAAAATTATTAACGACAGTACCCAGACACTCATCTGGGACAGTCGTTGATTTACATGAATGCTAAAATGACTATCACACCTTAATGACCCACCTCTGGAGAGGTGATCTCAACAGTTGAAGAGGAAGGTGGACAGAGGAAGACTCTGAAATTATCATTAAAAGTTGTGTTCTTGTAAATATCATTCTAAACATAAATGTCATTTTTGATATGCTTTTGTTTCTTATTTTGTGTGTTACATTCTAGTAATAATTTTGACACTGTAACATGTACATGTACAGGGTTTACAGAGTTTGTGCCTGCAGCAGACCAACATGTGTTTAACATATTCCCTTGTCTTGCAAGGGCACCACTTGGTCGACTGCAGTCTTGATTAATGATCCAATTTGAATTTGTATGCGTTCGACAACTTTTCAGTCACATGACCGGTGTCCCCATTTTAGTCAGGTTTGGGTGTATATAGGAAGAAGTTTTTACCAATCACTTCGAGTTCTGTTTACGATACAGCTCCGGTGCGTTAGGCGCCTAGTCCTCATTGTGAATACCTTTGTTAACCAATGCTCTGAAGGTATGTTTTGTACTTGATGATATTTCATTATCATTGTATTGATTATCTTGCTATTTAGATAATAAACTATTAATGTGTGCATTTTAAAGTGACTTGTTCTCCTTTAAACGTATCTATCAAGCTACGGCGGTGAAAACTTTGATCTAGTCTGGTTGATGCGGCTAACTGATTATAAACATATACTTTTGGAGTAGGTTTTAACTTAAGGCCTCTGAGTCACTTACAGTGGATCTCCACGCTTCGAAGGAATTTACCGGAGCCTCTGAGTGATCGATTACATATCCTACTAGGTCTACTATGGTTAAAATCCATATTATAGTAGAGATAAACAACTGATTAGTGAACACGCATACTTTAGGGTCGGTGCTCTGATCAAGCAGACGATTTTTACCTACGTCAGAGTTTCATGTCATTAACTGTTTAGCCCTCAAGGTTACAGGTAACACACTTGTGCACATTGTCAAAAATTGGAGTCAGATTTTAACGAGTCAATTATCTCCCTGAGAATTTAACCAAAGGTGACTTGTGGTTCCCAAGCCAGGGACAAACACCAAGCGCGTCTCTGGCCTTTCGATTCACAGCCTACAATGTTTTGTTGATATCACTTGAGAATCTGATTCTTAGGTGGCACCAAGACCAGCCTTGATCTACACCTATGTACATTGTTGTAATCGGTTGACCATAATCATGCGCAGTCAAGCATTTACTTTCAGCTTTTAACAGAAGAGAAAATAATTTGGTTCTGTCCTGAAGGAATGATGGAAACCAGCAGTGTGACTAAGAAGCAGGCAGGGATGACGTGCATCATCCATTGCTCCAGTGATGACTCCAACCTAGCGTCACCCCAGAATCTAGAATCGTGGCAGACTTTATTGAAGGCAGCACAAATCCGGCAACATGCCCCAATTTTGGACCTTGCGAAGGCCTGGGTGAGGGAGAGATCCCCCCAGTTCAATACCATCGGAAATGCCGTAGCATATTCACCATGAAGAAGCTCCTGGACTCAATCACCAAAAAAGCTGCCTCTGTTGAGTCTGCGGAACAACTTGCTCATCTAGAGATCATCTAGAGATTCCCCGAGAACTTCAAGGGTACTTGAACAACATTGTACATTCTTTCAGAAAAAAAGTATATACCAGAAGAGTCAAAACACCAGGGAACCGCTCATACGATACGTTCAGAGTTGCACGCTGATGATCATATCAGAAAAGCTGCAACAAGCAAACTCGACCAGAGGATACTTGCTATCACGAGTAGAGAACTTGTTGCTGCTGAGGGGCAATACCATAGGTCCTGCTACCGTGGATACACACGTGGAGAGTCTGTTGCAAGTTCTGGTAGAATGGAAGAAGGAGAAAATGCAGAAACACAGTATGAGGCAGCAGAGAAACATGCCCATGAGGAACTGCTTGCAAATATCAGGAATGAACTCTTTTCTAATCCAGAGATAATACCCATGACAGACCTGACATCAAGACTAGTGTTGTCAATGGACTGTCTTGGTTTCAGCCAGGTCAAAGACTCGACCAAGAAAGATCTTTGTCGCTATTTGGAGACTGAGCTGGCAGGGTCCATCCACATCTTATCTGACGACAAGGGAAGGCTACTTCTGTACCCAGACTGCCTAACTATGAGTGAGCTAGCCAAAGCCACATACTCATTGAAAATGGAGTTGCAACATGCCAGGGCCATCCAAGTTGGGGATGCTGTGATGAAGGTAGGGTTGCAGTTAAGGAATGAGATCAAGAAGCAAGACATCAGTCAATGGTGGCCACCTAATGTAGAGCAGGATTAAAACATTATTCCTGAATCGGTCACTCAGTTCCTGCAAACACTGCTGACCGGGGACTTTAAATGCACAAAGCCATCTGAGAAAGTAAAACGACTTGCCACCTCTTTTGGTAGTGCCGTCACAGCTGGCAAGGTAAAACCAGCTAAGCACATTCTTCTTCCGTTCGCCGTGAAATCTCTAACTGGGAACACTGAACTCATCCACACCCTAAACCGGCTTGGACATAGCATTTCATACTCACAGGTCCTAGAGGTTAATACATCACTGTGTCTCCAGAAGATGGAGCTTGCCAAGGATGACATCACACTTCCAGTAAACATTCATCCATGTATGTTCACAACATTGGCGTGGGACAACATCGACCGACTTGAGGAGACAGTCAGTGGAGCAGGCACCTCCCGTCGTGTTAATGGCATCGCTGTTCAGGCTGAAGTTATTGGGCCCATATAACCACGAGTCATGCCAGCAATGTTCAAATCAAAAAAGAGGAGCATAAGCCCTGCACCGCTGATGCTACCCATCTACAATGCTGGGCAGCCGGTGGGCACCCAACCACTCCAAGTGTCGACGTCAATACTACTTATCAGGTTTGGAATGCAAAGGCAAAGAACCTTGTCTGGCTACTCACTCGAATGTCTGCCCCCAAGGTACAAATCATCAGCAGCTGGACTGGATTCAATATCCAGATCTGCGACAATGCCTTTGCAGGCCGTGGGAAGATGGGTGCCTTGAAGCTACTGAAGTCTGACAAGGCCTACCAAGAGGCCTTCAGTGAGCTTGGACGTTCTTGGCATGTTTCTGATCAGCTTTTTGAGAAGCTGCAAGAGATCACATGCCGTATTTATGTGCATTCTACCCGCACAACAGATGTAATCTTTGTCACCAACTGTTCTGTGCTAGACGTGGCAAAGTAGAGTCTAGTCAACTCCCACCATGTGAGGATTGCCTCTTCATGCATGCAATGCGTGCCAACTATCAGGCTGCAATATGGAGGAGGTCTTTGAAGACCCAACCCTCCGTGCCGGATCCAAAGGAGAGTGGGTGGACCACAGATGATGAAGGGAAGCTGGCGATTGAGTGGATGAGTGGCTCACCAGCACCCGATGCAGTGTTGCAGTTGCTCACCTGCAAGTGCACGAGGTCATGCAAACTGCCAGAGTGCACATGTCTCACCAATGGCCTGAAGTGCACAGATATGTGCAAACTCCAAACCTGCTCTAATCAACCCAGTGAAGAAGAACCCATTGTCGAGTTAACTGACTCAGATGATGGTGAAGGTGACAGAATACTAGATTGAGGGTGTGGACCTAATATTCCCGATATATACAGTTGTTAAATAGCACTAATATTCAAGCCATCAGTATTAGAATGTCATAGAACATGCCAATTAATGTTAAGTGAGCATGGTGTAGCATCATCCAGACATATGCACTTTCAGACAACTAATTAAACAAATGTACATGTAATGTGTGTTTTGAAGTACTGCTAATAATAAAAATAAAACAAAACTATTTTACATGCCACAACTTTATCATGTGTTGTTCATCATAATTCTTGTGGGTTGATTATATACATTGATTATTTAGTCAAATTTAACCTAATATTTTATTTGAAGAAAGAACCACTAAATATTATTATTTGAAACTGCAAATATCGCAAAAGTAGACTATATGTCTTATATAAAATTGATAATGTGAACTGTTCCAGTACATTAGAGGCCATTACAAGTATTTATTGGTGGGTTTATTTCAATGGAGACAAGATAATAATATAAAAGTACAGTTATACATGATTCATCTTTCAAGGGTTAGCCCAATAGGGGTCTCTCTGTTAGACTAATAAGCTGCCACTCTGAAAGGGTTATCACATCCAAACATATTCTTGGGATGTATAACAACAAAAAAATAGCAAATAGACTTTGCCCACCCAGATAGTACCGATATGTGAAATTTCAGGTCTGGGCCCATGGACTACTAGCTAAAGACGTTACTGTAGCTAAGGGGTGCACAATTATAATTCACAGAGGTCCAGTGACTAACATCTTCTCCCCCAAAGGTCCAAACCATGAAAATGTCTAACGTGCGCTATGATTTGGGACGTCATTCTTGTATGTATAGTTAATAAACAAAGTATTGACACTTGCTGCAGGAAGGATAAAGGTATATTTGTCTGTCCACTCCTCTTCAAAGCTCAATTTTTTCTGTATTGACTTTTCATGACTTCCTGGCCATCTTACAACCTCTCTTGCTTCAGTTTTGCTTTTCTCACTGTCTCTCTCCTAACAGGCATTTTTAAACTTTTGCTTTGAATTTCTGAGTTTTTGAGTTTCTGAATTTCATCGGGTGATTTAAATAATGCACATGATTGGACAACACACCAGTGAGGCCGCACAAACACAATTTTGGGAGCATATGGGACCAAATTGGTTTCAAGCCCTGTAGGAGAGGCTCTCCACGTTAATCATTCCTCGAAAGAAGAAGGTACAATTTCCCATAAACGGGAGTTTTGAAAAACCTACTGCGGTCATCTTCACAATAAAACATTTGGTGATACCACGTCACGTGAGTCATTTGGCCAATCACAATCAAGATAACGGCAGTGTCTTCTTTGAAATGCCCGTGACTGCAGCTTTCCAATGGAGGAATTCAGACATCCCAACCCGCACTTATGATGTACCCCCCCCCCCCGAGACGCAATCGTGACACGCGATATGCACTTATTTAGACCATAAACGGCCATTGCACAGTCTCGCGCTCACTCTAAATATGAAATCCCCAAATTCCGGGAGATTGTATAGCATTTGCGGGTGTCCGGGAGACACTATTGAAATGCGGGAGACTCCTGGAACTTGGGATGTCTGGGAATTCAACTTTACATGTTACCACTACCAGGCAGATAGCCTGGTCCTAACCAGACTCTCGTACATTTCATTTGTACAGAGAGTCTGGGCTTGCTCCATTGACAAGCATTAACTTCCTTGAAAGCAGGAACTGTGTTGAAGTTTAAAACTATTGGATCTTCCCAGAGCCACTCTGGATCTGCCATAACCAATTGCTAGCGTTCGCCTTAGCCAACTCCTTCACAACTAACGGAGCAAGCTGGAAAATCAAACGAACCCCGTGGGGATCAAAGATTGTTCTTGCTCCGGCTTTAACTTCTGGATATTCAGCAGCGTTGCCACAACGGACCGAATGGCTTAGCTCGCATCTTTCTCCGCTGCCATTACGGAACTACAACACAAACGAGCCCACGACATCAACTTCATCATTCTGAGCCACTCCCTCTGTTCGCTGATTGGACATGTAGAAAGATAACCTGAGACATCTGACTTGCGTACCGCAAGCCCAGACGCAGTACAGAAGCAAAATCAAAATTGAATGGAAGTACGGTCTCTGGCTCTACTTCAATGGACACTGTGTGGGTACATTATTTTGGCTGGAACCAGGGACAGCGGCAGCAAAACCAGCTTAAAGTTAGCGAAAGGAGGGTGGAGTTTGTCTGCCAGCCATCAACTAGTGCTGCTAGTGGGTAGAAGTGGTGGAGGAAGAGAGTGTGGCCCGAAAGACGCACATAGCAAAATAGAGAAAGTTTCCTTGAAAGAATTTTTTTTTTACTCCACTCAACCAGTGTTAAAGCAATAAAAACAAAAAAGACTGCCCGGTCCCAACACAAGCTCTTCTCCTGCCTGGCCCCCCAATGGTGGAACCAGCTCCCCACCTCCATCAGGGACACTGACTGTCTCCCCACCTTCAAGAAAAGGCTCAAGACGCACTTGTTCCGGGAGTACAACGGCACTTAAGAATGCTTGGCTGGACTTGTTAGTTAGTTTCCTCCAGGATAACAATGACACCATTCACGCAGTAGTTACATGCCAAACATTGTACATGCATTGAAAACGCTTTTCAGGAGCTGAAAAGCACTTTAAAGCGAAAAAAAAAATGTACGTCTCAAAAACGGGCTCTAACGGCTGTTTAAACATTTTCACAAAACACCTTTACCATGTCTAAACACCCACAGAAACATGTTATAACAGTTAAAATGCAAGAAAACCATTCAAGCAGTAATTACATGCCAAACATTGTAAATGCATTGAAAACGCTATTTAGGAGCTGAAAAGCACTTTCAAGCAATAAAAAACTGAAAGTCTCAAAAACTGGCTTTAAAGTCTGTTTAAAAATCTTCACAAAAAACCTACACAATGTCTAAACACCCACAGAAACATGTTATAACAGTTAAAATATCAAGAAACCAATCAGCTAGAAGTTACATGCCAAACATTTTAAATGCATTGAAAACAAGAGCTCAAGAGCTCAAGAGCTGAAAAGCACTTACAAGCAGTGAAGAAATTAAAGTCTAAAAAAAGGAATCTCAAGGCTAAAGACCATAAAACACGTTTGCCATGTAAAAACAGCCACAGAAACATGTTCTAACAGTTAAAGTAACAAGAAAACCATTCAGCCAGAAGTTAAATGCCACAGATTGTAAAACACTATTTAGAAGCTGAAAAGCACTTTAAAGCAATAAAAAACTCAAAGTCTCAAAAATGGGCTCTCATGTCTGTTTAAACATGTTCGCAAAACACCTTTACCATTTCTAAACACCCACAGCAGGGCTCCAGATTGCGACCAAATGGTTGCATTTTGCAACCAGTTTTTGAGTCAGTGCGAGCATTTTTTACAAGCACTCGCGCATGTGCGACCTACAAATGTTGAATTAATTGGGTGTGCACAATGTCAGCACACGTTAGCAACAACGCAGATACGTCGTTCTAGTAAGACAGCAATATCAGCTTTCCTTCTGCATTAGTAACGTACCTTAAAGTCTAGGAAAGTTGAGGCTATTTTTCGTAAGGTACCTATAAACCTAGCTAAAAGTCTTGGAAAGTTTAGGATATTTTTCGCTAGGTTCCAACGAACATGTCTTAATCTGCCAGACAAGTGGGTGCCCCTTTGTTCTTTTGGTGAGCAGTTTCACGAGCCCTTCTCACCCGGCGTCATGGAGCCTAGCAGCTAAATACTTATTTAATAGCGTTGCTACTGTATCCCTGCCTGTGTTTGAGCTGTTGCACTGTTATACTCGGCAAGTATCGTGTTGTGGTGTCGGAGGACTGATCGAAAAGTGCATCATACATTTAAGTCATTTAGCTAAGACTTGCATGAAAAGTACGTAATGTCACATTAAATAATGTATTTAAACTCGAGCTTAGGTTATATGGTGCGTTGCAGGGGCGATTCTAGGATCAGACCTAGGGGTGCTCAGCCCCCATTGAGAATGTGACATGAATACAGTGCCTTGCAAAAGTGCTATACGTAAACCCCCTTGCTAATATAAATCCCCAATTTCACTGGATAACAATTAATACATTTATGTATTATTATGCAAAATATTGAATGAAAAAACTAAGGATGTCCCTTTCTTCATGAACTACCAGCATTAAATGATAATAAACAATATATTTAAGAAAAAAATATATATATATTAGGCCTAAAAAGGATCTAAAATTGCCACTGAATTGTACCCTCTCCAGTTACATTAATAAATGCATTGCAGGTCAATATAACGTGTGTGTCCCTTAATTTTCTGCTTGCGCTCCTAAAATGTTCAGTCAGGGGCTACTGTGCTCCTAGTAAAAAAAGTCAGTCTGGAGCCCTGACCCACAGGAACATGTTATGAGAGACAAAACATCAAGAAAACCATTCAGCCAGAGGTTACATGCCCACATTGTAAATGCATCGAAAACGCTATTCAGGAGCGGAAAAGCACTTTAAAGCAATAAAAAACTGAATGTCTCAAAAACGGGCTCTAATGGCTAAACATCTTCACAAAATACCTTTACCATGTAGTAACACCCACAGAAACGTGTTATAACACTTAAAACATCAAGAAAACATTAAAGTAATACAAAACTGAAAGTCTCAAAAACAGGCTCTCATGGCTAAACATCTTCACAAAACACATTTACCATGTCTAAAAACCCACAGAAACATGTTTCCGTTACCTAGCAACCTAGCATAATACTCGTAGCAATGTTACTACCTGCTAGCGTTACTTGTTAGCCTCCTAATTGTACATTTTGAAGCCATACTGTAGCGTTTGTCATATAGTTTTTGTCTATCTGAAAATAGTCGGTTGGAATGTTAAGAATCACATATGTGTGACGGTACTCTCGGGGGCCGCTTTTGAACGATCACATATACGTGACGCTACTAATTAACGGGTTAAACATGTTCGTAAACACCTTTACCATGTTTAAACACCCACAAAAACATGTTATAACAGTTAAAATACAAGAAAACCATTCATGCAGTAGTTACATGCCAAACAATGTAAAGGCATCGAAAACGCTATTCAGGTAATGAAAAGCACTTTAAAGCAATAGAAAACTGAAAAATCTCGAAAAGTGGGCTCTAATGGCTAAACATCTTCACGGAACACCTTTACATGTAGTAACACCCACAGAAACATGTTATTACAGTTAAAACATCAAGAAAAATATTCTGGTAGTAGTTACATGCCAAACACTGTAAATGCATCGGAAACGCTATTCAGGAGCTGAAAATAACTTTAAAGCAATAAAAAATGAAAGTCTCAAAAACGGGCTACAATCGCTAAACATCTTCACAAAACACCTTTACCATGTAGTTACACCCACAGAAATGTGTTATAACACTTAAAACATCAAGAAAACCATTCAGTCAGAAGTTACATGCCAAACATTGTAAATGCATCGAAAACGCTATTCAGGAGCTGAAAAGCACTTTAAAGCAATACAAAACTGAAAGTGTCAAAAACAGGTTCTAATGGCTGTTTAAACATCTTCACAAAACACCTTTACCATTTCTAAACACCCACAGGAACATGTTATAAGAGACAAAACATCAAGAAAACTATTCAGCCATAAGTAACATGACAAGCATTGTAAATGCATCGAAAACGCTATTCAGGAGCTGAAAAGCACTTTAAAGCAATAAAAAACTGAAAGTCTCGAAAAGCGGGCTCTAATGGCTAAACATCTTCACAGAACACCTTTACATGTAGTAACAACCACAGAAACATGTTATTACAGTTAAAACATCAAGAAAACCATTCAGACAGAAGTAACATGCATTTTAAATGCATCGAAAATGCTATTCAGGAGCTGAAAAGAACTTTAAAGCAATAAAAAAATGAAAGTCTCAAAAACGGGCTCTAATGGTTAAACATCTTCAGAAAACACCTGTACCTTGTAGTAACACCCACAGAAACGTGTTATAATAGTTAAAACATCAAGACAACCATTAAGGCAGTAGTTACTTGCCAAACATTGTAAATACATCGAAAACGCTATTCAGGAGATGAAAAGCACTTTAGAGCAATAGAAAAATGAAAGTCTCAAAAACGGAATCTAAGGGCTATACATCTTCACAAAACACCTTTTCCATATATTTACAGCCACAGAAGCATGTTATAACACTTCAAACATCAAGAAAACCATTCAGACAGAAGTTACATGCCAAACTTTGTAAATGCATTGAAAACGCTATTCAGGAGCTGAAAACCACTTTAGAGCAATAAAAAAATTAAAGTCTCAGAAACGGAATCTAAGGGCTAAACATTTTCACCAAACACCTTTTCCAAGTATGAACAGCCACAGAAGCATGTTATAACACTTCAAACACCAAGAAAACCATTCAGACAGAAGTTACATGCCAAACTTTGTAAATGTATTGAAAACTCTATTCAGGAGCTGAAAAGCACTTTAGAGCAATAAAAAAATGAAAGTCTCAAAAACTGAATATAAGGGCTAAACATCTTCACAAAACACCTTTTCCTTATATTTACAGCCACATATGCATGTTATAACACTTCAAACATCAAGAAAAACATTCAGACAGAAGTTACATGCCAAACTTTGTAAATGCATTGAAAACGCTATTCAGGAGCTGAAAAGCACTTTAGAGCAATACAAAAATGAAAGTCTCAAAAACTGAATCTAATGGCTAAACATCTTCACAAAACACCTTTTCCATGTATAAACAGCCACAGAAGCATGTTATAACACTTCAAACATCAAGAAAACTATTCAGACAGAAGTTACATGCCAAACTTTGTAAATGCATTGAAACGCTATTCAGGAGCTGAAAAGCACTTTAGAGCAATAGAAAAATGAAAGTCTCAAAAACAGAATCTAAGGGCTATACATCTTCACAAAACACCTTTTCCATATATTTACAGCGACAGAAGCATGTTATAACACTTCAAACATCAAGAAAACCATTCAGACAGAAGTTACATGCCAAACTTTGTAAATGCATTGAAAACGCTATTCAGGAGCTGAAAACCACTTTAGAGCAATAAAAAAATTAAAGTCTCAAAAACGGAATCTAAGGGCTAAACATTTACACCAAACACCTTTTCCAAGTATGAACAGCCACAGAAGCATGTTATAACACTTCAAACACCAAGAAAACCATTCAGACAGAAGTTACATGCCAAACTTTGTAAATGTATTGAAAACTCTATTCAGGAGCTGAAAAGCACTTTAGAGCAATAAAAAAATGAAAGTCTCAAAAACGGAATATAAGGGCTAAACATCTTCACAAAACACCTTTTCCTTATATTTACAGCCACATATGCATGTTATAACACTTCAAACATCAAGAAAAACATTCAGACAGAAGTTAAATGCCAAACTTTGTAAATGCATTGAAAACGCTATTCAGGAGCTGAAAACCACTTTAGAGCAATACAAAAATGAAAGTCTCAAAAACTGAATCTAATGGCTAAACATCTTCACAAAACACCTTTTCCATGTATAAACAGCCACAGAAGCATGTTATAACACTTCAAACATCAAGAAAACTATTCAGACAGAAGTTACATGCCAAACTTTGTAAATGCATTGAAACGCTATTCAGGAGCTGAAAAGCACTTTAGAGCAATAGAAAAATGAAAGTCTCAAAAACAGAATCTAAGGGCTATACATCTTCACAAAACACCTTTTCCATATATTTACAGCGACAGAAGCATGTTATAACACTTCAAACATCAAGAAAACCATTCAGACAGAAGTTACATGCCAAACTTTGTAAATGCATTGAAAACGCTATTCAGGAGCTGAAAACCACTTTAGAGCAATAAAAAAATGAAAGTCTCAGAAACTGAATCTAAGGGCTAAACATCTTCACAAAACACCTTTTCCTCATATTTACAGCCACAGAAGCATGTTATAACACTTCAAGAATCAAGAAAACCATTCAGACAGAAGTTATATGTCAAACATTTTAAATGCATTGAAAACGCTATTCAGGAGCTGAAAAGCAATTTTGAGCAATAAAAAAATGAAAGTCTCAAAAACGGAATCTAAGGGCTATACATCTTCACAAAACACCTTTTCCATATATTTACAGCCACAGAAGCATGTTATAACACTTCAAACATCAAGAAAACCATTCAGACAGAAGTTACATGCCAAACTTTGTAAATGCATTGAAAACGCTATTCAGGAGCTGAAAACCACTTTAGAGCAAAGAAAAAATGAAAGCCTCAAAAAGTGAATCTGAGGGCTAAACATCTTCACCAAACACCTTTTCCAAGTAGAAACAGCCACAAAAGCTTGTTATAACACTTCAAACATCAAGAAAACCATTCAGACAGAAGTTACATGCCAAACTTTGTAAATGCATCGAAAACGCTATTCAGGAGCTGAAATACACTTTAAAGCAATACAAAACTGAAAGTGTCAAAAACAGGTTCTAATGGCTGTTTAAACATCTTCCAAAACACCTTTACCATTTCTAAACACCCACAGGAACATGTTATAAGAGACAAAACATCAAGAAAACTATTCAGCCAGAAGTAACACGACAAACATTGTAAATGCATCGAAAACGCTATTCAGGAGCTGAAAAGCACTTTAAAGCAATAAAAAACTGAAAGTCTCAAAATCGGGCTCTCATGTCTGTTTAAACATGTTTGCAAAACACCTTTACCATGTCTAAACACCCACAAAAACATGTTATAACAGTTAAAATACAAGAAAACCATTCATGCAGTAGTTACATGCCAAACAATGTAAAGGCATCAAAAACGCTATTCAGGTGCTGAAAAGCACTTTAAAGCAATAAAAAACTGAAAGTCTCGAAAAGCGGGCTCTAATGGCTAAACATCTTCACAAAACACCTTTACCATGTCTAAACACCCACAGAAACATGTTATAACAGTTAAAATACTAGAAAACCATTCATGCAGTAGTTACATGCCAAACATTGTAAATGCATCGAAAACGCTTATTACATGTTTCTGTGGGTGTTTAGACATGGTAAAGGTGCTTTGTGAAAATGTTTAAACAGCCACTAGAGCCCGTTTTTGCGACTTTCAGTTTTGTTTTGCTTTAAAGTGCTTTTCAGCTCCTGAATAGCGTTTTCGATGCATTTACATTGTTTGACATGCAACTACTGCCAGAATGGTTTTCTTGATGTTTTGACTCTTATAACATGTTTCTGGAGGTGTTACTACATGGTAAAGGTGTTTTGTGAAGATGTTTAGCCATTAGAGCCCGTTTTTGAGACTTTCAGTTTTTTGCTTTAAAGTGCTTTTCAGCTTGTAAAGAGAGTGTCTTCTAAAATTTAGTATTACTCTTTAGCCTCCTAATTGTACATTTTGAAGCCTACTATAGTGTTTATCATACAGTTTTTGCCCATCAGAAAATAGTCGGTTGGAATGTTCAGAATCACACATGTGCGACGGTACGCTGTGGGGCCCTGCTTTCGAACGATCACATATGAACGATGCTACTACCTTTAATATCAATATCAATATACTAATACTATGTACGTAAACTACATTCCACTTTCATTTCTGTACAGATGATCCGACCACCATCACAAGCACTCTGTCCCTAGGAAATGATGGTAAAGTAATGAATGGCCGTTTATAACAGTGACAATAATTGTATGAGCCATGGCAAAGGCTATGTTTTGAAGCAAAAGCATGACTTTAAACTTTTGAATCACCAAATGCCATACCCCTAGGTGTCAACTCTGGTCTGGTGGAGGAGAACCCATAGGGGGCCCAGGAAAACAGCTGGCAGCCAGGCAAGTGCGAATATAAGACACTCAAAGCTTCTCAATAGCATTGCCAACTCATTATAAGGCATACATAAGTTGTTCTGATTGTGGCGGGGGGGATACATATTTGTCAAAACAACAAATGTTGTCATACTAATGCTTTGTATACAACCATTCAAGGTAACATTTGTTATTTACATCAATGTTACAGCTAATCTAGACAAACCACAGTGTATGCCAATCATGCTAACTCTTGTAAACTTGTTTTACTGGTCTTTAATGACAGACACATTACAGGTCATGCACCGGAAGATGGAGACATTGTAGGAAAACCAACGAGAGGTTCTCCTATTCAGGCGACTACAGGATAGACACTGAAGAGGTGCCAGTGATGGACGTACAAGTGGCCTAAACACAGACTGAACTCCAAGACCTTGAAGAGCACCTTAAGGTGCTGTAGTTCCGAAAGAGAGTGGTAGGTGTTTTGAGATGCCATGAACTATGGATTACATGCAGCGTTCAACGCTCAAATTGGTGCTAACAATAAGTTAATGACTTCTTATTGCAGATGCTGTGATGAAGTGGAAGACGGGACTGGGAGAGAAGGCTGTGGAGCTCCTCATAGCGGATACACTAAAACACGCCCCGGCAGCCCATTCAAAACAAGCCAGGTGAATGAATCATGATTGCATCTTCCATATCCAACCTTTCACATGGCTATGTGACAAAAAACTAGAATATTTTTTTGATTAAGTATATTATTCTAGATGTGATTTTTTAATGACTTGTATAGCCCCTTTCGCACGTGCAATTACGTTGATAAGACACTAACTTGTTTTGTGCTTCATTGTCAGGGCCAACAGACAGGACCTCTAGCGGAGACTGGCAGAATATTTTAATTCACTGTTTGGCACTTTGTTTGAAATAAAATAACTGAATGTTACATGGAAATGCTGCCGTGTTTATGCTTGAGTTAGGCTACACATCACACAAACAGTCCTCCTAAAGTTGGATACCATGTTGCCTATTATACAAGAACAAGTAGCATTTTGGGCATATGAGGTCTGCATATGAACCGTCCTAATATAAGCAGTAGAATTGAGAAATATAGGTTACTTAATTGACGTTGCAGTTACGCATTGGCAACGTCACAATACAACGTTGCTAGGAGGTCGCGGTTACAGACTGGCAACGTCGGAAAATGACGTTGCTAGGAGGTCGCGGTTACAGACTGGCAACGTCGGAAAATAACGTTGCCATGACGTTGCGATTACGGACTGGCAACGTGATTTGGTGACGTTGCCGTTACCTCATGGCGTCTTTCACTTCCCATGTTGCGGCAACGTCGCCAAAGACGTTGCGGCAATGTATGTTTGGTCAACGTAAGGGCAACGTAACTGTGTTAGCTGGGAAAGTCCTTTTAAGCTTCTAAATAGCGTTTTACAATGTTTGGCATGTAACTTCTGGCTGAATGGTTTTCTTGTTACTTTTAACTGTTAGAACATGTTTCTGTGGCTGTTTTTACATGGCAAACTTGTTTTATGAAGGTCTTTAGCCTTTAGATTCCTTTTTTTAGACTTTAATTTCTTCATTGCTTTAGAGTGCTTTTAAGCTCCTGAATAGCGTTTTCCATGCACTTACAATGTTTGGCATGTAACTTCTGTCTGAATGGTTTTCTTGATGTTTTAACTGTTTTAACATATTTCTGTGGGTGTTTAGACATGGTAAAGGTGTTTTGTGAAGATGTTTAGCCATTAGAGCCCGTTTTTGAGACTTTCAGTTTTTTTATGGCTTTAAAGTGTTTTTCCGCTCCTGAATAGCGTTTTCGATGCATTTACAATGTTTGACATGTAACTTTTGCCAGAATGGTTTTCTTGATGTTTTGACTCTTATAACATGTTTCTGTGTGTGTTAAGACATGGTAGAGATGTTTTCTGAAGATGTTTAGCCATTAGAGCCCGATTTTGAGTCTTTCCGTTTTTTATTGCTTTAAAGTGCTTTTCAGCTTCTAAATAGCGTTTTACAATGTTTGGCATGTAACTTCTGGCTGGATGGTTTTCTTGTTACTTTAACTGTTAGAACATGTTTCTGTGGCTGTTTTTACATGGCAAACGTGTTTTATGGTCTTTGGCCTTGAGACTCCTTTTTTTAGATTTTAATTTCTTCACTGCTTGTAAGTGCTTTTCAGCTCTTGAATAGCGTTTTCAATGCATTTACAATGCATGTAACTTCTCGCTGAATGGTTTTCTTGATATTTAAACTGTTATAACATGTTTCTGTGGGTGTTTAGACATGGTTATACATGGAAAAGGTGTTTTGTGAAGATGTTTAGCCATTAGATTCAGTTTTTGAGACTTTCATTTTGTATTGCTTTAAAGCGCTTTTCAGCTCCTGAATAGCGTTTTCAATGCATTTACAAATTTTGGTAACACTTTACAATAAGGGTGCATGAATTATCATTCATTAATGCATGAACTAATGCATGAATCATCGTCAGTTAATACATAACTCAGAAAGTACTTAATGATGCACTGATCATGAACACGTCATTTGGTAATAGGGAGTCACATATGACTTAAGGTGCCAGTATGGTACTCCGACTCCGTTACGGATTTCAGATCCTGAACAGCGTTTTCAATGCATTTCCAAAGTTTGGCATGTAACTTCTGTCTGAAAGGTTTTCTTGATGTTTGAAGTGTTATAACATGTCATTTGGTAATAGGGAGTCACATATGACTTAAGGTGCCAGTATGGTACTCCGACTCCGTTACGGATTTCAGCTCCTTAACAGCGTTTTCAATGCATTTCCAAAGTTTGGCATGTAACTTCTGTCTGAAAGGGTTTCTTGATGTTTGAAGTGTTATAACATGCTTCTGTGGCTATACATATATGGAAAAGGTGTTTAGTGAAGATGTTTAGCCCTTAGATTCACTTTTTGAGACTTTAATTTTTTTTATTGCTCTAAAGTGTTTTTCAGCTCCTGAATAGCGTTTTCAATGCATTTACAAAGTTTGGCATGTAACTTCTGTCTGAATGGTTTTCTTGATGTTTGAAGTGTTATAACATGCTTATGTGGCTGTAAATATAAGGAAAAGGTGTTTTGTGAAGATGTTTAGCCCTTATATTCCGTTTTTGAGACTTTCATTTTTGTATTGCTCTAAAGTGCTTTTCAGCTCCTGATTAGCGTTTTCAATGCATTTACAAAGTTTGGCTTGTAACTTCTGTCTGAATGGTTTTCTTGATGTTTGAAGTGTTATAAAATGCTTCTGTGGCTATAAATATATGGAAAAGGTGTTTTGTGAAGATGTTTAGCCCTTAGATGCCGTTTTTGAGACTTTCATTTTTGTATTGCTCTAAAGTGCTTTTCAGCTCCTGAATAGCGTTTTCAATGCATTTACAAAGTTTGGCTTGTAACTTCTGTCTGAATGGTTTTCTTGATGTTTGAAGTGTCATAAAATGCTTCTGTGGCTGTAAATATATGGAAAAGGTGTTTTGTGAAGATGTTTAGCCCTTGGATTCCGTTTTTGAGACTTTCATTTTTGTATTGCTCTAAAGTGCTTTTCAGCTCCTGAACAGCGTTTTCAATGCATTTCCAAAGTTTGGCATTTAACGTCTGTCTGAATGGTTTTCTTGATGTTTGAAGTGTTATAACATGCTTCTGTGGCTGTAAATATATGGAAAAGGTGTTTTGTGAAGATGTTTAGTCCTTAGATGCCGTTTTTGAGACTTTCATTTTTTTATTGCTCTAAAGTGCTTTTCAGCTCCTGAATAGCGTTTTCAATGCATTTACAAAGTTTGGCATGTAACTTCTGTCTGAATGTTTTTTTCAATGTTTGAAGTGTTATAAAATGCTTCTGTGGCTTTACATATATGTAAAAGGTGTTTTGTGAAGATGTTTAGTCCTTGGATTCCGTTTTTGAGACTTTCATTTTTGTATTGCTCTAAAGTGCTTTTCAGCTCCTGAACAGCGTTTTCAATGCATTTACAAAGTTTGGCTTGTAACTTCTGTCTGAATGGTTTTCTTGATGTTTGAAGTATCATAAAATGCTTCTGTGGCTGTAAATATATGGAAAAGGTGTTTTGTGAAGATGTTTAGTCCTTGGATGCCGTTTTTGAGACTTTCATTTTTGTATTGCTCTAAAGTGCTTTTCAACTCCTGAATAGCGTTTTCAATGCATTTACAAAGTTTGGCTTGTAACGTCTGTCTGAATGGTTTTCTTGATGTTTGAAGTGTTATAAAATGCTTCTGTGGCTGTAAATATATGGAAAAGGTGTTTTGTGAAGATGTTTAGCCCTTGGATTCTGTTTTTGAGACTTTCATTTTTGTAATGCTCCTAAAGTGCTTTTCAGCTCCTGAATAGCGTTTTCAATGCATTTCCAAAGTTTGGCATTTAACTTCTGTCTGAATGGTTTTCTTGATGTTTGAAGTGTTATAACATGCTTCTGTGGCTATAGAAATATGGAAAAGGTGTTTAGTTAAGATGTTTAGCCCTTAGATTCACTTTTTGAGACTTTCATTTTTTTATTGCTCTAAAGTGCTTTTCAGCTCCTGAATAGCGTTTTCAATGCATTTACAAAGTTTGGCATGTAACTTCTGTCTGAATGTTTTTTTCAATGTTTGAAGTGTTATAAAATGCTTCTGTGGCTTTACATATTTGGAAAAAGTGTTTTGTGAAGATGTTTAGTCCTTGGATTCCGTTTTTGAGACTTTCATTTTTGTATTGCTCTAAAGTGCTTTTCAGCTCCTGAACAGCGTTTTCAATGCATTTACAAAGTTTGGCTTGTAACTTCTGTCTGAATGGTTTTCTTGATGTTTGAAGTGTCATAAAATGCTTCTGTGGCTGTAAATATATGGAAAAGGTGTTTTGTGAAGATGTTTAGTCCTTAGATGCCGTTTTTGAGACTTTCATTTTTGTATTGCTCTAAAGTGCTTTTCAACTCCTGAATAGCGTTTTCAATGCATTTCCAAAGTTTGGCTTGTAACGTCTGTCTGAATGGTTTTCTTGATGTTTGAAGTGTTATAACATGCTTCTGTGGCTGTAAATATATAAAATGTGTTTTGTGAAGATGTTTAGTCCTTGGATTCCGTTTTTGAGACTTTCATTTTTGTATTGCTCTAAAGTGCTTTTCAACTCCTGAATAGCGTTTTCAATGCATTTCCAAAGTTTGGCATTTGACGTCTGTCTGAATGGTTTTCTTGATGTTTGAAGTGTTATAACATGCTTCTGTGGCTATAGAAATATGGAAAAGGTATTTAGTTAAGATGTTTAGCCCTTAGATTCACTTTTTGAGACTTTCATTTTTTTATTGCTCTAAAGTGCTTTTCAGCTCCTGAATAGCGTTTTCAATGCATTTACAAAGTTTGGCATGTAACTTCTGTCTGAATGTTTTTTTCAATGTTTGAAGTGTTATAAAATGCTTCTGTGGCTTTACATATTTGGAAAAGGTGTTTTGTGAAGATGTTTAGTCCTTGGATTCCGTTTTTGAGACTTTCATTTTTGTATTGCTCTAAAGTGCTTTTCAGCTCCTGAACAGCGTTTTCAATGCATTTACAAAGTTTGGCTTGTAACTTCTGTCTGAATGGTTTTCTTGATGTTTGAAGTGTCATAAAATGCTTCTGTGGCTGTAAATATATGGAAAAGGTGTTTTGTGAAGATGTTTAGTCCTTAGATGCCGTTTTTGAGACTTTCATTTTTGTATTGCTCTAAAGTGCTTTTCAACTCCTGAATAGCGTTTTCAATGCATTTCCAAAGTTTGGCTTGTAACGTCTGTCTGAATGGTTTTCTTGATGTTTGAAGTGTTATAACATGCTTCTGTGGCTGTAAATATATAAAATGTGTTTTGTGAAGATGTTTAGTCCTTGGATTCCGTTTTTGAGACTTTCATTTTTGTATTGCTCTAAAGTGCTTTTCAACTCCTGAATAGCGTTTTCAATGCATTTCCAAAGTTTGGCATTTAACGTCTGTCTGAATGGTTTTCTTGATGTTTGAAGTGTTATAACATGCTTCTGTGGCTATAGAAATATGGAAAAGGTATTTAGTTAAGATGTTTAGCCCTTAGATTCACTTTTTGAGACTTTCATTTTTTTATTGCTCTGAAGTGCTTTTTAGCTCCTGAATAGTGTTTTCAATGCATTTACAAAGTTTGGCATGTAACTTCTGTCTGAATGTTTTTTTCAATGTTTGAAGTGTTATAAAATGCTTCTGTGGCTTTACATATTTGGAAAAGGTGTTTTGTGAAGATGTTTAGTCCTTGGATTCCGTTTTTGAGACTTTCATTTTTGTATTGCTCTAAAGTGCTTTTCAGCTCCTGAACAGCGTTTTCAATGCATTTACAAAGTTTGGCTTGTAACTTCTGTCTGAATGGTTTTCTTGATGTTTGAAGTGTCATAAAATGCTTCTGTGGCTGTAAATATATGGAAAAGGTGTTTTGTGAAGATGTTTAGTCCTTAGATGCCGTTTTTGAGACTTTCATTTTTGTATTGCTCTAAAGTGCTTTTCAACTCCTGAATAGCGTTTTCAATGCATTTCCAAAGTTTGGCTTGTAACGTCTGTCTGAATGGTTTTCTTGATGTTTGAAGTGTTATAACATGCTTCTGTGGCTGTAAATATATAAAATGTGTTTTGTGAAGATGTTTAGTCCTTGGATTCCGTTTTTGAGACTTTCATTTTTGTATTGCTCTAAAGTGCTTTTCAACTCCTGAATAGCGTTTTCAATGCATTTCCAAAGTTTGGCATTTAACGTCTGTCTGAATGGTTTTCTTGATGTTTGAAGTGTTATAACATGCTTCTGTGGCTATAGAAATATGGAAAAGGTGTTTAGTTAAGATGTTTAGCCCTTAGATTCACTTTTTGAGACTTTCATTTTTTTATTGCTCTGAAGTGCTTTTCAGCTCCTGAATAGTGTTTTCAATGCATTTACAAACTTTGGAATGTAACTTCTGTCTGAATGTTTTTTTCAATGTTTGAAGTGTTATAAAATGCTTCTGTGGCTGTAAATATATATGGAAAAGGTGTTTTGTGAAGATGTTTAGCCCTTAGATGCCGTTTTTGAGACTTTCATTTTTGTATTGCTCTAAACTGCTTTTCAGCTCCTGAATAGCGTTTTCAATGCATTTACAAAGTTTGGCTTGTAACTTCTGTCTGAATGGTTTTCTTGATGTTTGAAGTGTCATAAAATGCTTCTGTGGCTGTAAATATATGGAAAAGGTGTTTTGTGAAGATGTTTAGCCCTTGGATTCCGTTTTTGAGACTTTCATTTTTGTATTGCTCTAAAGTGCTTTTCAGCTCCTGAACAGCGTTTTCAATGCATTTCCAAAGTTTGGCATTTAACATCTGTCTGAATGGTTTTCTTGATGTTTGAAGTGTTATAACATGCTTCTGTGGCTGTAAATATATGGAAAAGGTGTTTTGTGAAGATGTTTAGTCCTTAGATGCCGTTTTTGAGACTTTCATTTTTTTATTGCTCTAAAGTGCTTTTCAGCTCCTGAATAGCGTTTTCAATGCATTTACAAAGTTTGGCATGTAACTTCTGTCTGAATGTTTTTTTCAATGTTTGAAGTGTTATAAAATGCTTCTGTGGCTTTACATATATGGAAAAGGTGTTTTGTGAAGATGTTTAGTCCTTGGATTCCGTTTTTGAGACTTTCATTTTTGTATTGCTCTAAAGTGCTTTTCAGCTCCTGAACAGCGTTTTCAATGCATTTACAAAGTTTGGCTTGTAACTTCTGTCTGAATGGTTTTTTTGATGTTTGAAGTGTCATAAAATGCTTCTGTGGCTGTAAATATATGGAAAAGGTGTTTTGTGAAGATGTTTAGTCCTTAGATGCCGTTTTTGAGACTTTCATTTTTGTATTGCTCTAAAGTGCTTTTCAACTCCTGAATAGCGTTTTCAATGCATTTCCAAAGTTTGGCTTGTAACGTCTGTCTGAATGGTTTTCTTGATGTTTGAAGTGTTATAAAATGCTTCTGTGGCTGTAAATATATGGAAAAGGTGTTTTGTGAAGATGTTTAGCCCTTGGATTCTGTTTTTGAGACTTTCATTTTTGTAATGCTCCTAAAGTGCTTTTCAGCTCCTGAATAGCGTTGTCAATGCATTTCCAAAGTTTGGCATTTAACTTCTGTCTGAATGGTTTTCTTGATGTTTGAAGTGTTATAACATGCTTCTGTGGCTATAGAAATATGGAAAAGGTGTTTAGTTAAGATGTTTAGCCCTTAGATTCACTTTTTGAGACTTTCATTTTTTTATTGCTCTAAAGTGCTTTTCAGCTCCTGAATAGCGTTTTCAATGCATTTACAAAGTTTGGCATGTAACTTCTGTCTGAATGTTTTTTTCAATGTTTGAAGTGTTATTAAATGCTTCTGTGGCTTTACATATTTGGAAAAGGTGTTTTGTGAAGATGTTTAGTCCTTGGATTCCGTTTTTGAGACTTTCATTTTTGTATTGCTCTAAAGTGCTTTTCAGCTCCTGAACAGCGTTTTCAATGCATTTACAAAGTTTGGCTTGTAACTTCTGTCTGAATGGTTTTCTTGATGTTTGAAGTGTCATAAAATGCTTCTGTGGCTGTAAATATATGGAAAAGGTGTTTTGTGAAGATGTTTAGTCCTTAGATGCCGTTTTTGAGACTTTCATTTTTGTATTGCTCTAAAGTGCTTTTCAACTCCTGAATAGCGTTTTCAATGCATTTCCAAAGTTTGGCTTGTAACGTCTGTCTGAATGGTTTTCTTGATGTTTGAAGTGTTATAACATGCTTCTGTGGCTGTAAATATATAAAATGTGTTTTGTGAAGATGTTTAGTCCTTGGATTCCGTTTTTGAGACTTTCATTTTTGTATTGCTCTAAAGTGCTTTTCAACTCCTGAATAGCGTTTTCAATGCATTTCCAAAGTTTGGCATTTAACGTCTGTCTGAATGGTTTTCTTGATGTTTGAAGTGTTATAACATGCTTCTGTGGCTATAGAAATATGGAAAAGGTGTTTAGTTAAGATGTTTAGCCCTTAGATTCACTTTTTGAGACTTTCATTTTTTTATTGCTCTGAAGTGCTTTTCAGCTCCTGAATAGCGTTTTCAATGCATTTACAAAGTTTGGCATGTAACTTCTGTCTGAATGTTTTTTTCAATGTTTGAAGTGTTATAACATGCTTCTGTGGCTGTAAATATATATGGAAAAGGTGTTTTGTGAAGATGTTTAGCCCTTAGATTCCGTTTTTGAGACTTTCATTTTTGTATTGCTCTAAAGTGCTTTTCAACTCCTGAATAGCGTTTTCAATGCATTTACAAAGTTTGGCTTGTAACGTCTGTCTGAATGGTTTTCTTGATGTTTGAAGTGTTATAAAATGCTTCTGTGGCTGTAAATATATGGAAAAGGTGTTTTGTGAAGATGTTTAGCCCTTGGATTCTGTTTTTGAGACTTTCATTTTTGTAATGCTCCTAAAGTGCTTTTCAGCTCCTGAATAGCGTTTTCAATGCATTTCCAAAGTTTGGCATTTAACTTCTGTCTGAATGGTTTTCTTGATGTTTGAAGTGTTATAACATGCTTCTGTGGCTATAGAAATATGGAAAAGGTGTTTAGTTAAGATGTTTAGCCCTTAGATTCACTTTTTGAGACTTTCATTTTTTTATTGCTCTAAAGTGCTTTTCAGCTCCTGAATAGCGTTTTCAATGCATTTACAAAGTTTGGCATGTAACTTCTGTCTGAATGTTTTTTTCAATGTTTGAAGTGTTATAAAATGCTTCTGTGGCTTTACATATTTGGAAAAAGTGTTTTGTGAAGATGTTTAGTCCTTGGATTCCGTTTTTGAGACTTTCATTTTTGTATTGCTCTAAAGTGCTTTTCAGCTCCTGAACAGCGTTTTCAATGCATTTACAAAGTTTGGCTTGTAACTTCTGTCTGAATGGTTTTCTTGATGTTTGAAGTGTCATAAAATGCTTCTGTGGCTGTAAATATATGGAAAAGGTGTTTTGTGAAGATGTTTAGTCCTTAGATGCCGTTTTTGAGACTTTCATTTTTGTATTGCTCTAAAGTGCTTTTCAACTCCTGAATAGCGTTTTCAATGCATTTCCAAAGTTTGGCTTGTAACGTCTGTCTGAATGGTTTTCTTGATGTTTGAAGTGTTATAACATGCTTCTGTGGCTGTAAATATATAAAATGTGTTTTGTGAAGATGTTTAGTCCTTGGATTCCGTTTTTGAGACTTTCATTTTTGTATTGCTCTAAAGTGCTTTTCAACTCCTGAATAGCGTTTTCAATGCATTTCCAAAGTTTGGCATTTGACGTCTGTCTGAATGGTTTTCTTGATGTTTGAAGTGTTATAACATGCTTCTGTGGCTATAGAAATATGGAAAAGGTATTTAGTTAAGATGTTTAGCCCTTAGATTCACTTTTTGAGACTTTCATTTTTTTATTGCTCTAAAGTGCTTTTCAGCTCCTGAATAGCGTTTTCAATGCATTTACAAAGTTTGGCATGTAACTTCTGTCTGAATGTTTTTTTCAATGTTTGAAGTGTTATAAAATGCTTCTGTGGCTTTACATATTTGGAAAAGGTGTTTTGTGAAGATGTTTAGTCCTTGGATTCCGTTTTTGAGACTTTCATTTTTGTATTGCTCTAAAGTGCTTTTCAGCTCCTGAACAGCGTTTTCAATGCATTTACAAAGTTTGGCTTGTAACTTCTGTCTGAATGGTTTTCTTGATGTTTGAAGTGTCATAAAATGCTTCTGTGGCTGTAAATATATGGAAAAGGTGTTTTGTGAAGATGTTTAGTCCTTAGATGCCGTTTTTGAGACTTTCATTTTTGTATTGCTCTAAAGTGCTTTTCAACTCCTGAATAGCGTTTTCAATGCATTTCCAAAGTTTGGCTTGTAACGTCTGTCTGAATGGTTTTCTTGATGTTTGAAGTGTTATAACATGCTTCTGTGGCTGTAAATATATAACATGTGTTTTGTGAAGATGTTTAGTCCTTGGATTCCGTTTTTGAGACTTTCATTTTTGTATTGCTCTAAAGTGCTTTTCAACTCCTGAATAGCGTTTTCAATGCATTTCCAAAGTTTGGCATTTAACGTCTGTCTGAATGGTTTTCTTGATGTTTGAAGTGTTATAACATGCTTCTGTGGCTATAGAAATATGGAAAAGGTATTTAGTTAAGATGTTTAGCCCTTAGATTCACTTTTTGAGACTTTCATTTTTTTATTGCTCTGAAGTGCTTTTTAGCTCCTGAATAGTGTTTTCAATGCATTTACAAAGTTTGGCATGTAACTTCTGTCTGAATGTTTTTTTCAATGTTTGAAGTGTTATAAAATGCTTCTGTGGCTTTACATATTTGGAAAAGGTGTTTTGTGAAGATGTTTAGTCCTTGGATTCCGTTTTTGAGACTTTCATTTTTGTATTGCTCTAAAGTGCTTTTCAGCTCCTGAACAGCGTTTTCAATGCATTTACAAAGTTTGGCTTGTAACTTCTGTCTGAATGGTTTTCTTGATGTTTGAAGTGTCATAAAATGCTTCTGTGGCTGTAAATATATGGAAAAGGTGTTTTGTGAAGATGTTTAGTCCTTAGATGCCGTTTTTGAGACTTTCATTTTTGTATTGCTCTAAAGTGCTTTTCAACTCCTGAATAGCGTTTTCAATGCATTTCCAAAGTTTGGCTTGTAACGTCTGTCTGAATGGTTTTCTTGATGTTTGAAGTGTTATAACATGCTTCTGTGGCTGTAAATATATAAAATGTGTTTTGTGAAGATGTTTAGTCCTTGGATTCCGTTTTTGAGACTTTCATTTTTGTATTGCTCTAAAGTGCTTTTCAACTCCTGAATAGCGTTTTCAATGCATTTCCAAAGTTTGGCATTTAACGTCTGTCTGAATGGTTTTCTTGATGTTTGAAGTGTTATAACATGCTTCTGTGGCTATAGAAATATGGAAAAGGTGTTTAGTTAAGATGTTTAGCCCTTAGATTCACTTTTTGAGACTTTCATTTTTTTATTGCTCTGAAGTGCTTTTCAGCTCCTGAATAGTGTTTTCAATGCATTTACAAACTTTGGAATGTAACTTCTGTCTGAATGTTTTTTTCAATGTTTGAAGTGTTATAAAATGCTTCTGTGGCTGTAAATATATATGGAAAAGGTGTTTTGTGAAGATGTTTAGCCCTTAGATGCCGTTTTTGAGACTTTCATTTTTGTATTGCTCTAAACTGCTTTTCAGCTCCTGAATAGCGTTTTCAATGCATTTACAAAGTTTGGCTTGTAACTTCTGTCTGAATGGTTTTCTTGATGTTTGAAGTGTCATAAAATGCTTCTGTGGCTGTAAATATATGGAAAAGGTGTTTTGTGAAGATGTTTAGCCCTTGGATTCCGTTTTTGAGACTTTCATTTTTGTATTGCTCTAAAGTGCTTTTCAGCTCCTGAACAGCGTTTTCAATGCATTTCCAAAGTTTGGCATTTAACATCTGTCTGAATGGTTTTCTTGATGTTTGAAGTGTTATAACATGCTTCTGTGGCTGTAAATATATGGAAAAGGTGTTTTGTGAAGATGTTTAGTCCTTAGATGCCGTTTTTGAGACTTTCATTTTTTTATTGCTCTAAAGTGCTTTTCAGCTCCTGAATAGCGTTTTCAATGCATTTACAAAGTTTGGCATGTAACTTCTGTCTGAATGTTTTTTTCAATGTTTGAAGTGTTATAAAATGCTTCTGTGGCTTTACATATATGGAAAAGGTGTTTTGTGAAGATGTTTAGTCCTTGGATTCCGTTTTTGAGACTTTCATTTTTGTATTGCTCTAAAGTGCTTTTCAGCTCCTGAACAGCGTTTTCAATGCATTTACAAAGTTTGGCTTGTAACTTCTGTCTGAATGGTTTTCTTGATGTTTGAAGTGTCATAAAATGCTTCTGTGGCTGTAAATATATGGAAAAGGTGTTTTGTGAAGATGTTTAGTCCTTAGATGCCGTTTTTGAGACTTTCATTTTTGTATTGCTCTAAAGTGCTTTTCAACTCCTGAATAGCGTTTTCAATGCATTTCCAAAGTTTGGCTTGTAACGTCTGTCTGAATGGTTTTCTTGATGTTTGAAGTGTTATAAAATGCTTCTGTGGCTGTAAATATATGGAAAAGGTGTTTTGTGAAGATGTTTAGCCCTTGGATTCTGTTTTTGAGACTTTCATTTTTGTAATGCTCCTAAAGTGCTTTTCAGCTCCTGAATAGCGTTGTCAATGCATTTCCAAAGTTTGGCATTTAACTTCTGTCTGAATGGTTTTCTTGATGTTTGAAGTGTTATAACATGCTTCTGTGGCTATAGAAATATGGAAAAGGTGTTTAGTTAAGATGTTTAGCCCTTAGATTCACTTTTTGAGACTTTCATTTTTTTATTGCTCTAAAGTGCTTTTCAGCTCCTGAATAGCGTTTTCAATGCATTTACAAAGTTTGGCATGTAACTTCTGTCTGAATGTTTTTTTCAATGTTTGAAGTGTTATTAAATGCTTCTGTGGCTTTACATATTTGGAAAAGGTGTTTTGTGAAGATGTTTAGTCCTTGGATTCCGTTTTTGAGACTTTCATTTTTGTATTGCTCTAAAGTGCTTTTCAGCTCCTGAACAGCGTTTTCAATGCATTTACAAAGTTTGGCTTGTAACTTCTGTCTGAATGGTTTTCTTGATGTTTGAAGTGTCATAAAATGCTTCTGTGGCTGTAAATATATGGAAAAGGTGTTTTGTGAAGATGTTTAGTCCTTAGATGCCGTTTTTGAGACTTTCATTTTTGTATTGCTCTAAAGTGCTTTTCAACTCCTGAATAGCGTTTTCAATGCATTTCCAAAGTTTGGCTTGTAACGTCTGTCTGAATGGTTTTCTTGATGTTTGAAGTGTTATAACATGCTTCTGTGGCTGTAAATATATAAAATGTGTTTTGTGAAGATGTTTAGTCCTTGGATTCCGTTTTTGAGACTTTCATTTTTGTATTGCTCTAAAGTGCTTTTCAACTCCTGAATAGCGTTTTCAATGCATTTCCAAAGTTTGGCATTTAACGTCTGTCTGAATGGTTTTCTTGATGTTTGAAGTGTTATAACATGCTTCTGTGGCTATAGAAATATGGAAAAGGTGTTTAGTTAAGATGTTTAGCCCTTAGATTCACTTTTTGAGACTTTCATTTTTTTATTGCTCTGAAGTGCTTTTCAGCTCCTGAATAGCGTTTTCAATGCATTTACAAAGTTTGGCATGTAACTTCTGTCTGAATGTTTTTTTCAATGTTTGAAGTGTTATAACATGCTTCTGTGGCTGTAAATATATATGGAAAAGGTGTTTTGTGAAGATGTTTAGCCCTTAGATTCCGTTTTTGAGACTTTCATTTTTGTATTGCTCTAAAGTGCTTTTCAGCTCCTGATTAGCGTTTTCAATGCATTTACAAAGTTTGGCTTGTAACTTCTGTCTGAATGGTTTTCTTGATGTTTGAAGTGTTATAAAATGCTTCTGTGGCTATAAATATATGGAAAAGGTGTTTTGTGAAGATGTTTAGCCCTTAGATGCCGTTTTTGAGACTTTCATTTTTGTATTGCTCTAAAGTGCTTTTCAGCTCCTGAATAGCGTTTTCAATGCATTTACAAAGTTTGGCTTGTAACTTCTGTCTGAATGGTTTTCTTGATGTTTGAAGTGTCATAAAATGCTTCTGTGGCTGTAAATATATGGAAAAGGTGTTTTGTGAAGATGTTTAGCCCTTGGATTCCGTTTTTGAGACTTTCATTTTTGTATTGCTCTAAAGTGCTTTTCAGCTCCTGAACAGCGTTTTCAATGCATTTCCAAAGTTTGGCATTTAACGTCTGTCTGAATGGTTTTCTTGATGTTTGAAGTGTTATAACATGCTTCTGTGGCTGTAAATATATGGAAAAGGTGTTTTGTGAAGATGTTTAGTCCTTAGATGCCGTTTTTGAGACTTTCATTTTTGTATTGCTCTAAAGTGCTTTTCAACTCCTGAATAGCGTTTTCAATGCATTTACAAAGTTTGGCATGTAACTTCTGTCTGAATGGTTTTCTTGATGTTTGAAGTGTTATAAAATGCTTCTGTGGCTGTAAATATATGGAAAAGGTGTTTAGTGAAGATGTTTAGCCCTTGGATTCTGTTTTTGAGACTTTCATTTTTGTAATGCTCCTAAAGTGCTTTTCAGCTCCTGAATAGCGTTTTCAATGCATTTCCAAAGTTTGGCATTTAACTTCTGTCTGAATGGTTTTCTTGATGTTTGAAGTGTTATAACATGCTTTTGTGGCTATAGAAATATGGAAAAGGTGTTTAGTTAAGATGTTTAGCCCTTAGATTCACTTTTTGAGACTTTCATTTTTTTATTGCTCTGAAGTGCTTTTCAGCTCCTGAATAGTGTTTTCAATGCATTTACAAACTTTGGAATGTAACTTCTGTCTGAATGTTTTTTTCAATGTTTGAAGTGTTATAAAATGCTTCTGTCACTGTACATATATGGAAAAGGTGTTTTGTGAAGATGTTTAGTCCTTAGATGCCGTTTTTGAGACTTTCATTTTTGTATTGCTCTAAAGTGCTTTTCAGCTCCTGAATAGCGTTTTCAATGCATTTCCAAAGTTTGGCTTGTAACGTCTGTCTGAATGGTTTTCTTGATGTTTGAAGTGTTATAACATGCTTCAGTGGCTGTTTATACTTGGAAAAGGTGTTTAGTTAAGATGTTTAGCCCTTGGATTCCGTTTTTGAGACTTTCATTTTTGTATTGCTCTAAAGTGCTTTTCAGCTCCTGAACAGTGTTTTCAATGCATTTCCAAAGTTTGGCTTGTAACTTCTGTCTGAATGGTTTTCTTGATGTTTGAAGTGTTATAACATGCTTCTGTGGCTGTAAATATATATGGAAAAGGTGTTTTGTGAAGATGTTTAGCCCTTAGATTCCGTTTTTGAGACTTTCATTTTTGTATTGCTCTAAAGTGCTTTTCAGCTCCTGATTAGCGTTTTCAATGCATTTACAAAGTTTGGCATGTAACTTCTGTCTGAATGTTTTTTTCAATGTTTGAAGTGTTATAAAATGCTTCTGTGGCTTTACATATATGGAAAATGTGTTTTGTGAAGATGTTTAGTCCTTGGATTCCGTTTTTGAGACTTTCATTTTTGTATTGCTCTAAAGTGCTTTTCAGCTCCTGAACAGCGTTTTCAATGCATTTACAAAGTTTGGCTTGTAACGTCTGTCTGAATGATTTTCTTGATGTTTGAAGTGTTATAACATGCTTCTGTGGCTATAGAAATATGGAAAAGGTGTTTAGTTAAGATGTTTAGCCCTTAGATTCACTTTTTGAGACTTTCATTTTTTTATTGCTCTGAAGTGCTTTCCAGCTCCTGAATAGCGTTTTCAATGCATTTCCAAAGTTTGGCTTGTAACTTCTGTCTGAATGGTTTTCTTGATGTTTGAAGTGTTATAACATGCTTCTGAGGCTGTAAATATATGGAAAAGGTGTTTTGTGAAGATGTTTAGTCCTTTGATTCCGTTTTTGAGACTTTTATTTTTGTATTGCTCTAAAGTGCTTTTCAGCTCCTGAACAGTGTTTTCAATGCATTTCCAAAGTTTGGCTTGTAACTTCTGTCTGAATGGTTTTCTTGATGTTTGAAGTGTTATAACATGCTTCAGTGACTGTAAATATATGGAAAAGGTGTTTTGTGAAGATGTTTAGCCCTTGGATTCCGTTTTTGAGACTTTTATTTTTGTATTGCTCTAAAGTGCTTTTCAGCTCCTGAATAGCGTTTTCAATGCATTTCCAAAGTTTGGCTTGTAACGTCTGTCTGAATGGTTTTCTTGATGTTTGAAGTGTTATAACATGCTTCAGTGGCTGTTTATATATGGAAAAGGTGTTTAGTGAAGATGTTTAGCCCTTAGATTCCGTTTTTGAGACTTTCATTTTTGTATTGCTCTAAAGTGATTTTCAGCTCCTGAATAGTGTTTTCAATGCATTTACAAACTTGGGAATGTAACTTCTGTCTGAATGTTTTTTTCAATGTTTGAAGTGTTATAAAATGCTTCTGTCGCTGTACATATATGGAAAAGGTGTTTTGTGAAGATGTTTAGTCCTTAGATGCCGTTTTTGAGACTTTCATTTTTTTATTGCTCTAAAGTGCTTTTCAGCTCCTGAATAGCGTTTTCAATGCATTTACAAAGTTTGGCATGTAACTTCTGTCTGAATGTTTTTTTCAATGTTTGAAGTGTTATTAAATGCTTCTGTGGCTTTACATATTTGGAAAAGGTGTTTTGTGAAGATGTTTAGTCCTTGGATTCCGTTTTTGAGACTTTCATTTTTGTATTGCTCTAAAGTGCTTTTCAGCTCCTGAACAGCGTTTTCAATGCATTTACAAAGTTTGGCTTGTAACTTCTGTCTGAATGGTTTTCTTGATGTTTGAAGTGTCATAAAATGCTTCTGTGGCTGTAAATATATGGAAAAGGTGTTTTGTGAAGATGTTTAGTCCTTAGATGCCGTTTTTGAGACTTTCATTTTTGTATTGCTCTAAAGTGCTTTTCAACTCCTGAATAGCGTTTTCAATGCATTTCCAAAGTTTGGCTTGTAACGTCTGTCTGAATGGTTTTCTTGATGTTTGAAGTGTTATAACATGCTTCTGTGGCTGTAAATATATAAAATGTGTTTTGTGAAGATGTTTAGTCCTTGGATTCCGTTTTTGAGACTTTCATTTTTGTATTGCTCTAAAGTGCTTTTCAACTCCTGAATAGCGTTTTCAATGCATTTCCAAAGTTTGGCATTTAACGTCTGTCTGAATGGTTTTCTTGATGTTTGAAGTGTTATAACATGCTTCTGTGGCTATAGAAATATGGAAAAGGTGTTTAGTTAAGATGTTTAGCCCTTAGATTCACTTTTTGAGACTTTCATTTTTTTATTGCTCTGAAGTGCTTTTCAGCTCCTGAATAGTGTTTTCAATGCATTTACAAACTTTGGAATGTAACTTCTGTCTGAATGTTTTTTTCAATGTTTGAAGTGTTATAAAATGCTTCTGTGGCTGTAAATATATATGGAAAAGGTGTTTTGTGAAGATTTTTAGCCCTTAGATTCCGTTTTTGAGACTTTAATTTTTGTATTGCTCTAAAGTGCTTTTCAGCTCCTGATTAGCGTTTTCAATGCATTTACAAAGTTTGGCTTGTAACTTCTGTCTGAATGGTTTTCTTGATGTTTGAAGTGTTATAAAATGCTTCTGTGGCTATAAATATATGGAAAAGGTGTTTTGTGAAGATGTTTAGCCCTTAGATGCCGTTTTTGAGACTTTCATTTTTGTATTGCTCTAAAGTGCTTTTCAGCTCCTGAATAGCGTTTTCAATGCATTTACAAAGTTTGGCTTGTAACTTCTGTCTGAATGGTTTTCTTGATGTTTGAAGTGTCATAAAATGCTTCTGTGGCTGTAAATATATGGAAAAGGTGTTTTGTGAAGATGTTTAGCCCTTAGATGCCGTTTTTGAGACTTTCATTTTTTTATTGCTCTAAAGTGCTTTTCAGCTCCTGAATAGCGTTTTCAATGCATTTACAAAGTTTGGCATGTAACTTCTGTCTGAATGTTTTTTTCAATGTTTGAAGTGTTATTAAATGCTTCTGTGGCTTTACATATTTGGAAAAGGTGTTTTGTGAAGATGTTTAGTCCTTGGATTCCGTTTTTGAGACTTTCATTTTTGTATTGCTCTAAAGTGCTTTTCAGCTCCTGAACAGCGTTTTCAATGCATTTACAAAGTTTGGCTTGTAACTTCTGTCTGAATGGTTTTCTTGATGTTTGAAGTGTCATAAAATGCTTCTGTGGCTGTAAATATATGGAAAAGGTGTTTTGTGAAGATGTTTAGTCCTTAGATGCCGTTTTTGAGACTTTCATTTTTGTATTGCTCTAAAGTGCTTTTCAACTCCTGAATAGCGTTTTCAATGCATTTCCAAAGTTTGGCTTGTAACGTCTGTCTGAATGGTTTTCTTGATGTTTGAAGTGTTATAACATGCTTCTGTGGCTGTAAATATATAAAATGTGTTTTGTGAAGATGTTTAGTCCTTGGATTCCGTTTTTGAGACTTTCATTTTTGTATTGCTCTAAAGTGCTTTTCAACTCCTGAATAGCGTTTTCAATGCATTTCCAAAGTTTGGCATTTAACGTCTGTCTGAATGGTTTTCTTGATGTTTGAAGTGTTATAACATGCTTCTGTGGCTATAGAAATATGGAAAAGGTGTTTAGTTAAGATGTTTAGCCCTTAGATTCACTTTTTGAGACTTTCATTTTTTTATTGCTCTGAAGTGCTTTTCAGCTCCTGAATAGTGTTTTCAATGCATTTACAAACTTTGGAATGTAACTTCTGTCTGAATGTTTTTTTCAATGTTTGAAGTGTTATAAAATGCTTCTGTGGCTGTAAATATATATGGAAAAGGTGTTTTGTGAAGATTTTTAGCCCTTAGATTCCGTTTTTGAGACTTTAATTTTTGTATTGCTCTAAAGTGCTTTTCAGCTCCTGATTAGCGTTTTCAATGCATTTACAAAGTTTGGCTTGTAACTTCTGTCTGAATGGTTTTCTTGATGTTTGAAGTGTTATAAAATGCTTCTGTGGCTATAAATATATGGAAAAGGTGTTTTGTGAAGATGTTTAGCCCTTAGATGCCGTTTTTGAGACTTTCATTTTTGTATTGCTCTAAAGTGCTTTTCAGCTCCTGAATAGCGTTTTCAATGCATTTCCAAAGTTTGGCTTGTAACTTCTGTCTGAATGGTTTTCTTGATGTTTGAAGTGTCATAAAATGCTTCTGTGGCTGTAAATATATGGAAAAGGTGTTTTGTGAAGATGTTTAGCCCTTGGATTCCGTTTTTGAGACTTTCATTTTTGTATTGCTCTAAAGTGCTTTTCAGCTCCTGAACAGCGTTTTCAATGCATTTCCAAAGTTTGGCATTTAACGTCTGTCTGAATGGTTTTCTTGATGTTTGAAGTGTTATAACATGCTTCTGTGGCTGTAAATATATGGAAAAGGTGTTTTGTGAAGATGTTTAGTCCTTAGATGCCGTTTTTGAGACTTTCATTTTTTTATTGCTCTAAAGTGCTTTTCAGCTCCTGAACAACGTTTTCAATGCATTTACAAAGTTTGGCTTGTAACTTCTGTCTGAATGGTTTTCTTGATGTTTGAAGTGTCATAAAATGCTTCTGTGGCTGTAAATATATGGAAAAGGTGTTTTGTGAAGATGTTTAGTCCTTAGATGCCGTTTTTGAGACTTTCATTTTTGTATTGCTCTAAAGTGCTTTTCAACTCCTGAATAGCGTTTTCAATGCATTTCCAAAGTTTGGCTTGTAACGTCTCTCTGAATGGTTTTCTTGATGTTTGAAGTGTTATAAAATGCTTCTGTGGCTGTAAATATATGGAAAAGGTGTTTAGTGAAGATGTTTAGCCCTTGGATTCTGTTTTTGAGACTTTCATTTTTGTAATGCTCCTAAAGTGCTTTTCAGCTCCTGAATAGCGTTTTCAATGCATTTCCAAAGTTTGGCATTTAACTTCTGTCTGAATGGTTTTCTTGATGTTTGAAGTGTTATAACATGCTTTTGTGGCTATAGAAATATGGAAAAGGTGTTTAGTTAAGATGTTTAGCCCTTAGATTCACTTTTTGAGACTTTCATTTTTTTATTGCTCTGAAGTGCTTTTCAGCTCCTGAATAGTGTTTTCAATGCATTTACAAACTTTGGAATGTAACTTCTGTCTGAATGTTTTTTTCAATGTTTGAAGTGTTATAAAATGCTTCTGTCACTGTACATATATGGAAAAGGTGTTTTGTGAAGATGTTTAGTCCTTAGATGCCGTTTTTGAGACTTTCATTTTTGTATTGCTCTAAAGTGCTTTTCAGCTCCTGAATAGCGTTTTCAATGCATTTCCAAAGTTTGGCTTGTAACGTCTGTCTGAATGGTTTTCTTGATGTTTGAAGTGTTATAACATGCTTCAGTGGCTGTTTATACTTGGAAAAGGTGTTTAGTTAAGATGTTTAGCCCTTGGATTCCGTTTTTGAGACTTTCATTTTTGTATTGCTCTAAAGTGCTTTTCAGCTCCTGAACAGTGTTTTCAATGCATTTCCAAAGTTTGGCTTGTAACTTCTGTCTGAATGGTTTTCTTGATGTTTGAAGTGTTATAACATGCTTCTGTGGCTGTAAATATATATGGAAAAGGTGTTTTGTGAAGATGTTTAGCCCTTAGATTCCGTTTTTGAGACTTTCATTTTTGTATTGCTCTAAAGTGCTTTTCAGCTCCTGATTAGCGTTTTCAATGCATTTACAAAGTTTGGCATGTAACTTCTGTCTGAATGGTTTTCTTGATGTTTGAAGTGTTATAAAATGCTTCTGTGGCTGTAAATATATGGAAAAGGTGTTTAGTGAAGATGTTTAGCCCTTGGATTCTGTTTTTGAGACTTTCATTTTTGTAATGCTCCCTAAAGTGCTTTTCAGCTCCTGAATAGCGTTTTCAATGCATTTCCAAAGTTTGGAATTTAACGTCTGTCTGAATGGTTTTCTTGATGTTTGAAGTGTTATAACATGCTTCTGTGGCTATAGAAATATGGAAAAGGTGTTTAGTTAAGATGTTTAGCCCTTAGATTCACTTTTTGAGACTTTCATTTTTTTATTGCTCTGAAGTGCTTTTCAGCTCCTGAATAGTGTTTTCAATGCATTTACAAACTTTGGAATGTAACTTCTGTCTGAATGTTTTTTTCAATGTTTGAAGTGTTATAAAATGCTTCTGTGGCTGTAAATATATATGGAAAAGGTGTTTTGTGAAGATTTTTAGCCCTTAGATTCCGTTTTTGAGACTTTAATTTTTGTATTGCTCTAAAGTGCTTTTCAGCTCCTGATTAGCGTTTTCAATGCATTTACAAAGTTTGGCTTGTAACTTCTGTCTGAATGGTTTTCTTGATGTTTGAAGTGTTATAAAATGCTTCTGTGGCTATAAATATATGGAAAAGGTGTTTTGTGAAGATGTTTAGCCCTTAGATGCCGTTTTTGAGACTTTCATTTTTGTATTGCTCTAAAGTGCTTTTCAGCTCCTGAATAGCGTTTTCAATGCATTTCCAAAGTTTGGCTTGTAACTTCTGTCTGAATGGTTTTCTTGATGTTTGAAGTGTCATAAAATGCTTCTGTGGCTGTAAATATATGGAAAAGGTGTTTTGTGAAGATGTTTAGCCCTTGGATTCCGTTTTTGAGACTTTCATTTTTGTATTGCTCTAAAGTGCTTTTCAGCTCCTGAACAGCGTTTTCAATGCATTTCCAAAGTTTGGCATTTAACGTCTGTCTGAATGGTTTTCTTGATGTTTGAAGTGTTATAACATGCTTCTGTGGCTGTAAATATATGGAAAAGGTGTTTTGTGAAGATGTTTAGTCCTTAGATGCCGTTTTTGAGACTTTCATTTTTTTATTGCTCTAAAGTGCTTTTCAGCTCCTGAACAACGTTTTCAATGCATTTACAAAGTTTGGCTTGTAACTTCTGTCTGAATGGTTTTCTTGATGTTTGAAGTGTCATAAAATGCTTCTGTGGCTGTAAATATATGGAAAAGGTGTTTTGTGAAGATGTTTAGTCCTTAGATGCCGTTTTTGAGACTTTCATTTTTGTATTGCTCTAAAGTGCTTTTCAACTCCTGAATAGCGTTTTCAATGCATTTCCAAAGTTTGGCTTGTAACGTCTCTCTGAATGGTTTTCTTGATGTTTGAAGTGTTATAAAATGCTTCTGTGGCTGTAAATATATGGAAAAGGTGTTTAGTGAAGATGTTTAGCCCTTGGATTCTGTTTTTGAGACTTTCATTTTTGTAATGCTCCTAAAGTGCTTTTCAGCTCCTGAATAGCGTTTTCAATGCATTTCCAAAGTTTGGCATTTAACTTCTGTCTGAATGGTTTTCTTGATGTTTGAAGTGTTATAACATGCTTTTGTGGCTATAGAAATATGGAAAAGGTGTTTAGTTAAGATGTTTAGCCCTTAGATTCACTTTTTGAGACTTTCATTTTTTTATTGCTCTGAAGTGCTTTTCAGCTCCTGAATAGTGTTTTCAATGCATTTACAAACTTTGGAATGTAACTTCTGTCTGAATGTTTTTTTCAATGTTTGAAGTGTTATAAAATGCTTCTGTCACTGTACATATATGGAAAAGGTGTTTTGTGAAGATGTTTAGTCCTTAGATGCCGTTTTTGAGACTTTCATTTTTGTATTGCTCTAAAGTGCTTTTCAGCTCCTGAATAGCGTTTTCAATGCATTTCCAAAGTTTGGCTTGTAACGTCTGTCTGAATGGTTTTCTTGATGTTTGAAGTGTCATAAAATGCTTCTGTGGCTGTAAATATATGGAAAAGGTGTTTTGTGAAGATGTTTAGCCCTTGGATTCCGTTTTTGAGACTTTCATTTTTGTATTGCTCTAAAGTGCTTTTCAGCTCCTGAACAGCGTTTTCAATGCATTTCCAAAGTTTGGCATTTAACGTCTGTCTGAATGGTTTTCTTGATGTTTGAAGTGTTATAACATGCTTCTGTGGCTGTAAATATATGGAAAAGGTGTTTTGTGAAGATGTTTAGTCCTTAGATGCCGTTTTTGAGACTTTCATTTTTTTATTGCTCTAAAGTGCTTTTCAGCTCCTGAACAACGTTTTCAATGCATTTACAAAGTTTGGCTTGTAACTTCTGTCTGAATGGTTTTCTTGATGTTTGAAGTGTCATAAAATGCTTCTGTGGCTGTAAATATATGGAAAAGGTGTTTTGTGAAGATGTTTAGTCCTTAGATGCCGTTTTTGAGACTTTCATTTTTGTATTGCTCTAAAGTGCTTTTCAACTCCTGAATAGCGTTTTCAATGCATTTCCAAAGTTTGGCTTGTAACGTCTCTCTGAATGGTTTTCTTGATGTTTGAAGTGTTATAAAATGCTTCTGTGGCTGTAAATATATGGAAAAGGTGTTTAGTGAAGATGTTTAGCCCTTGGATTCTGTTTTTGAGACTTTCATTTTTGTATTGCTCTAAAGTGCTTTTCAGCTCCTGAATAGCGTTTTCAATGCATTTACAAAGTTTGGCTTGTAACTTCTGTCTGAATGGTTTTCTTGATGTTTGAAGTGTCATAAAATGCTTCTGTGGCTGTAAATATATGGAAAAGGTGTTTTGTGAAGATGTTTAGCCCTTGGATTCCGTTTTTGAGACTTTCATTTTTGTATTGCTCTAAAGTGCTTTTCAGCTCCTGAACAGCGTTTTCAATGCATTTCCAAAGTTTGGCATTTAACGTCTGTCTGAATGGTTTTCTTGATGTTTGAAGTGTTATAACATGCTTCTGTGGCTGTAAATATATGGAAAAGGTGTTTTGTGAAGATGTTTAGTCCTTAGATGCCGTTTTTGAGACTTTCATTTTTGTATTGCTCTAAAGTGCTTTTCAACTCCTGAATAGCGTTTTCAATGCATTTACAAAGTTTGGCATGTAACTTCTGTCTGAATGGTTTTCTTGATGTTTGAAGTGTTATAAAATGCTTCTGTGGCTGTAAATATATGGAAAAGGTGTTTAGTGAAGATGTTTAGCCCTTGGATTCTGTTTTTGAGACTTTCATTTTTGTAATGCTCCTAAAGTGCTTTTCAGCTCCTGAATAGCGTTTTCAATGCATTTCCAAAGTTTGGCATTTAACTTCTGTCTGAATGGTTTTCTTGATGTTTGAAGTGTTATAACATGCTTTTGTGGCTATAGAAATATGGAAAAGGTGTTTAGTTAAGATGTTTAGCCCTTAGATTCACTTTTTGAGACTTTCATTTTTTATTGCTCTGAAGTGCTTTTCAGCTCCTGAATAGTGTTTTCAATGCATTTACAAACTTTGGAATGTAACTTCTGTCTGAATGTTTTTTTCAATGTTTGAAGTGTTATAAAATGCTTCTGTCACTGTACATATATGGAAAAGGTGTTTTGTGAAGATGTTTAGTCCTTAGATGCCGTTTTTGAGACTTTCATTTTTGTATTGCTCTAAAGTGCTTTTCAGCTCCTGAATAGCGTTTTCAATGCATTTCCAAAGTTTGGCTTGTAACGTCTGTCTGAATGGTTTTCTTGATGTTTGAAGTGTTATAACATGCTTCAGTGGCTGTTTATACTTGGAAAAGGTGTTTAGTTAAGATGTTTAGCCCTTGGATTCCGTTTTTGAGACTTTCATTTTTGTATTGCTCTAAAGTGCTTTTCAGCTCCTGAACAGTGTTTTCAATGCATTTCCAAAGTTTGGCTTGTAACTTCTGTCTGAATGGTTTTCTTGATGTTTGAAGTGTTATAACATGCTTCTGTTGCTGTAAATATATATGGAAAAGGTGTTTTGTGAAGATGTTTAGCCCTTAGATTCCGTTTTTGAGACTTTCATTTTTGTATTGCTCTAAAGTGCTTTTCAGCTCCTGAATAGCGTTTTCAATGCATTTCCAAAGTTTGGCTTGTAACTTCTGTCTGAATGGTTTTCTTGATGTTTGAAGTGTTATAACATGCTTCAGTGGCTGTTTATACATGGAAAAGGTGTTTAGTGAAGATGTTTAGCCCTTAGATTCCGTTTTTGAGACTTTCATTTTTGTATTGCTCTAAAGTGCTTTTCAGCTCCTGAAAAGCGTTTTCAATGCATTTCCAAAGTTTGGCTTGTAACTTCTGTCTGAATGGTTTTCTTGATGTTTGAAGTGTTATAACATGCTTCTGTGGCTGTAAATATATGGAAAAGGTGTTTTGTGAAGATGTTTAGTCCTTGGATTCCGTTTTTGAGACTTTCATTTTTGTATTGCTCTAAAGTGCTTTTCAGCTCCTGAATAGCGTTTTCAATGCATTTCCAAAGATTGGCTTGTAACTTCTGTCTGAATGTTTTTTTCAATGTTTGAAGTGTTATAAAATGCTTCTGAGGCTGTAAATATATGGAAAAGGTGTTTTGTGAAGATGTTTAGCCCTTGGATTCCGTTTTTGAGACTTTCATTTTTGTATTGCTCTAAAGTGCTTTTCAGCTCCTGAATAGCGTTTTCAATGCATTTCCAAAGATTGGCTTGTAACTTCTGTCTGAATGTTTTTTTCAATGTTTGAAGTGTTATAAAATGCTTCTGAGGCTGTAAATATATGGAAAAGGTGTTTTGTGAAGATGTTTAGCCCTTGGATTCCGTTTTTGAGACTTTCATTTTTGTATTGCTCTAAAGTGCTTTTCAGGTCCTGAACAGCGTTTTCAATGCATTTCCAAAGTTTGGCTTGTAACTTCTGTCTGAATGGTTTTCTTGATGTTTGAAGTGTTATAACATGCTTCAGTGACTGTAAATATATGGAAAAGGTGTTTTGTGAAGATGTTTAGCCCTTGGATTCCGTTTTTGAGACTTTTATTTTTGTATTGCTCTAAAGTGCTTTTCAGCTCCTGAATAGCGTTTTCAATGCATTTCCAAAGTTTGGCTTGTAACGTCTGTCTGAATGGTTTTCTTGATGTTTGAAGTGTTATAACATGCTTCAGTGGCTGTTTATATATGGAAAAGGTGTTTAGTGAAGATGTTTAGCCCTTAGATTCCGTTTTTGAGACTTTCATTTTTGTATTGCTCTAAAGTGATTTTCAGCTCCTGAATAGCGTTTTCAATGCATTTCCAAAGTTTGGCAATGTAACTTCTGTCTGAATAGTTTTCTTGATGTTTGAAGTGTTATAACATGCTTCTGTGGCTATACATATATGGAAAAGGTGTTTAATGAAGATGTGTAAACCTTAGATTCACTTTTTGAGACTTTCATTTTTTTATTGCTCTGAAGTGCTTTTCAGCTCCTGAATAGCGTTTTCAATGCATTTCCAAAGTTTGGCTTGTAACTTCTGTCTGAATGGTTTTCTTGATGTTTGAAGTGTTATAACATGCTTCTGAGGCTGTAAATATATGGAAAAGGTGTTTTGTGAAGATGTTTAGTCCTTGGATTCCGTTTTTGAGACTTTCATTTTTGTATTGCTCTAAAGTGCTTTTCAGCTCCTGAATAGCGTTTTCAATACATTTCCAAAGATTGGCTTGTAACTTCTGTCTGAATGTTTTTTTCAATGTTTGAAGTGTTATAAAATGCTTCTGAGGCTGTAAATATATGGAAAAGGTGTTTTGTGAAGATGTTTAGCCCTTGGATTCCGTTTTTGAGACTTTCATTTTTGTATTGCTCTAAAGTGCTTTTCAGCTCCTGAATAGCGTTTTCAATGCATTTCCAAAGTTTGGCTTGTAACGTCTGTCTGAATGGTTTTCTTGATGTTTGAAGTGTTATAACATGCTTCAGTGGCTGTTTATACATGGAAAAGGTGTTTAGTGAAGATGTTTAGCCCTTAGATTCCGTTTTTGAGACTTTCATTTTTGTATTGCTCTAAAGTGATTTTCAGCTCCTGAATAGCGTTTTCAATGCATTTCCAAAGTTTGGCAATGTAACTTCTGTCTGAATAGTTTTCTTGATGTTTGAAGTGTTATAACATGCTTCTGTGGCTATACATATATGGAAAAGGTGTTTAATGAAGATGTGTAAACCTTAGATTCACTTTTTGAGACTTTCATTTTTTTATTGCTCTGAAGTGCTTTTCAGCTCCTGAATAGCGTTTTCAATGCATTTCCAAAGTTTGGCTTGTAACTTCTGTCTGAATGGTTTTCTTGATGTTTGAAGTGTTATAACATGCTTCTGAGGCTGTAAATATATGGAAAAGGTGTTTTGTGAAGATGTTTAGTCCTTGGATTCCGTTTTTGAGACTTTCATTTTTGTATTGCTCTAAAGTGCTTTTCAGCTCCTGAATAGCGTTTTCAATGCATTTCCAAAGTTTGGCTTGTAATGTCTGTCTGAATGGTTTTCTGTTTGAAGTGTTATAACATGCTTCAGTGGCTGTTTATACATGGAAAAGGTGTTTAGTGAAGATGTTTAGCCCTTAGATTCCGTTTTTGAGACTTTCATTTTTGTATTGCTCTAAAGTGATTTTCAGCTCCTGAATAGCGTTTTCAATGCATTTCCAAAGTTTGGCAATGTAACTTCTGTCTGAATAGTTTTCTTGATGTTTGAAGTGTTATAACATGCTTCTGTGGCTATACATATATGGAAAAGGTGTTTAATGAAGATGTGTAGCCCTTAGATTCACTTTTTGAGACTTTCATTTTTTTATTGCTCTAAAGTGCTTTTCAGCTCCTGAATAGCGTTTTCAATGCATTTCCAAAGTTTGGCTTGTAACTTCTGTCTGAATGGTTTTCTTGATGTTTGAAGTGTTATAACATGCTTCTGAGGCTGTAAATATATGGAAAAGGTGTTTTGTGAAGATGTTTAGTCCTTGGATTCCGTTTTTGAGACTTTCATTTTTGTATTGCTCTACAGTGCTTTTCAGCTCCTGAATAGCGTTTTCAATGCATTTACAAAGTTTGGCATGTAACTTCTGTCTGAATGTTTTTTTCAATGTTTGAAGTGTTATAAAATGCTTCTGTGGCTGTAAATATATGGAAAATGTGTTTTGTGAAGATGTTTAGCCCTTGGATTCCGTTTTTGAGACTTTCATTTTTGTATTGCTCTAAAGTGCTTTTCAGCTCCTGAATAGCGTTTTCAATGCATTTCCAAAGTTTGGCTTGTAACGTCTGTCTGAATGGTTTTCTTGATGTTTGAAGTGTTATAACATGCTTCAGTGGCTGTTTATACATGGAAAAGGTGTTTAGTGAAGATGTTTAGCCCTTAGATTCACTTTTTGAGACTTTCATTTTTTTATTGCTCTAAAGTGCTTTTCAGCTCCTGAAGAGCGTTTTCAATGCATTTCCAAAGTTTGGCTTGTAACTTCTGTCTGAATGGTTTTCTTGATGTTTGAAGTGTTATAACATGCTTCTGTGGCTGTAAATATATGGAAAAGGTGTTTTGTGAAGATGTTTAGTCCTTGGATTCCGTTTTTGAGACTTTCATTTTTGTATTGCTCTAAAGTGCTTTTCAGCTCCTGAATAGCGTTTTCAATGCATTTCCAAAGTTTGGCTTGTAACGTCTGTCTGAATGTTTTTTTCAATGTTTGAAGTGTTTTAAAATGCTTCTGAGGCTGTAAATATATGGAAAAGGTGTTTTGTGAAGATGTTTAGCCCTTGGATTCCGTTTTTGAGACTTTCATTTTTGTATTGCTCTAAAGTGCTTTTCAGCTCCTGAACAGTGTTTTCAATGCATTTCCAAAGTTTGGCTTGTAACTTCTGTCTGAATGGTTTTCTTGATGTTTGAAGTGTTATAACATGCTTCTGTGGCTATACATATATGGAAAAGGTGTTTAATGAAGATGTGTAGCCCTTAGATTCACTTTTTGAGACTTTCATTTTTGTATTGCTCTAAAGTGCTTTTCAGCTCCTGAATAGCGTTTTCAATGCATTTCCAAAGTTTGGCTTGTAACTTCTGTCTGAATGGTTTTCTTGATGTTTGAAGTGTTATAACATGCTTCTGAGGCTGTAAATATATGGAAAAGGTGTTTTGTGAAGATGTTTAGTCCTTGGATTCCGTTTTTGAGACTTTCATTTTTGTATTGCTCTAAAGTGCTTTTCAGCTCCTGAATAGCGTTTTCAATGCATTTCCAAAGTTTGGCTTGTAACGTCTGTCTGAATGGTTTTCTTGATGTTTGAAGTGTTATAACATGCTTCAGTGACTGTAAATATATGGAAAAGGTGTTTTGTGAAGATGTTTAGCCCTTGGATTCCGTTTTTGAGACTTTTATTTTTGTATTGCTCTAAAGTGCTTTTCAGCTCCTGAATAGCGTTTTCAATGCATTTCCAAAGTTTGGCTTGTAACGTCTGTCTGAATGGTTTTCTTGATGTTTGAAGTGTTATAACATGCTTCAGTGGCTGTTTATACATGGAAAAGGTGTTTAGTGAAGATGTTTAGCCCTTAGATTCCGTTTTTGAGACTTTCATTTTTGTATTGCTCTAAAGTGATTTTCAGCTCCTGAATAGCGTTTTCAATGCATTTCCAAAGTTTGGCAATGTAACTTCTGTCTGAATAGTTTTCTTGATGTTTGAAGTGTTATAACATGCTTCTGTGGCTATACATATATGGAAAAGGTGTTTAATGAAGATGTGTAAACCTTAGATTCACTTTTTGAGACTTTCATTTTTTTATTGCTCTGAAGTGCTTTTCAGCTCCTGAATAGCGTTTTCAATGCATTTCCAAAGTTTGGCTTGTAACTTCTGTCTGAATGGTTTTCTTGATGTTTGAAGTGTTATAACATGCTTCAGTGGCTGTCAATATATGGAAAAGGTGTTTTGTGAAGATGTTTAGTCCTTGGATTCCGTTTTTGAGACTTTCATTTTTGTATTGCTCTAAAGTGCTTTTCAGCTCCTGAATAGCGTTTTCAATGCATTTCCAAAGTTTGGCTTGTAATGTCTGTCTGAATGGTTTTCTGTTTGAAGTGTTATAACATGCTTCAGTGGCTGTTTATACATGGAAAAGGTGTTTAGTGAAGATGTTTAGCCCTTAGATTCCGTTTTTGAGACTTTCATTTTTGTATTGCTCTAAAGTGCTTTTCAGCTCCTGAACAGCGTTTTCAATGCATTTCCAAAGTTTGGCTTGTAACTTCTGTCTGAATGGTTTTCTTGATGTTTGAAGTGTTATAACATGCTTCTGAGGCTGTAAATATATGGAAAAGGTGTTTTGTGAAGATGTTTAGTCCTTGGATTCCGTTTTTGAGACTTTCATTTTTGTATTGCTCTAAAGTGCTTTTCAGCTCCTGAACAGCGTTTTCAATGCATTTCCAAAGTTTGGCTTGTAACTTCTGTCTGAATGGTTTTCTTGATGTTTGAAGTGTTATAACATGCTTCTGTGGCTGTAAATATATGGAAAGGTGTTTTGTGAAGATGTTTAGTCCTTGGATTCCGTTTTTGAGACTTTCATTTTTGTATTGCTCTAAAGTGCTTTTCAGCTCCTGAATAGCGTTTTCAATACATTTCCAAAGATTGGCTTGTAACTTCTGTCTGAATGTTTTTTTCAATGTTTGAAGTGTTATAAAATGCTTCTGAGGCTGTAAATATATGGAAAAGGTGTTTTGTGAAGATGTTTAGCCCTTGGATTCCGTTTTTGAGACTTTCATTTTTGTATTGCTCTAAAGTGCTTTTCAGGTCCTGAACAGCGTTTTCAATGCATTTCCAAAGTTTGGCTTGTAACTTCTGTCTGAATGGTTTTCTTGATGTTTGAAGTGTTATAACATGCTTCAGTGACTGTAAATATATGGAAAAGGTGTTTTGTGAAGATGTTTAGCCCTTTGATTCCGTTTTTGAGACTTTTATTTTTGTATTGCTCTAAAGTGCTTTTCAGCTCCTGAATAGCGTTTTCAATGCATTTCCAAAGTTTGGCTTGTAACGTCTGTCTGAATGGTTTTCTTGATGTTTGAAGTGTTATAACATGCTTCAGTGGCTGTTTATATATGGAAAAGGTGTTTAGTGAAGATGTTTAGCCCTTAGATTCCGTTTTTGAGACTTTCATTTTTGTATTGCTCTAAAGTGATTTTCAGCTCCTGAATAGCGTTTTCAATGCATTTCCAAAGTTTGGCAATGTAACTTCTGTCTGAATAGTTTTCTTGATGTTTGAAGTGTTATAACATGCTTCTGTGGCTATACATATATGGAAAAGGTGTTTAATGAAGATGTGTAGCCCTTAGATTCACTTTTTGAGACTTTCATTTTTTTATTGCTCTAAAGTGCTTTTCAGCTCCTGAATAGCGTTTTCAATGCATTTCCAAAGTTTGGCTTGTAACTTCTGTCTGAATGGTTTTCTTGATGTTTGAAGTGTAATAACATGCTTCTGAGGCTGTAAATATATGGAAAAGGTGTTTTGTGAAGATGTTTAGTCCTTGGATTCCGTTTTTGAGACTTTCATTTTTGTATTGCTCTAAAGTGCTTTTCAGCTCCTGAACAGCGTTTTCAATGCATTTCCAAAGTTTGGCTTGTAACTTCTGTCTGAATGGTTTTCTTGATGTTTGAAGTGTTATAACATGCTTCTGTGGCTGTAAATATATGGAAAAGGTGTTTTGTGAAGATGTTTAGTCCTTGGATTCCGTTTTTGAGACTTTCATTTTTGTATTGCTCTAAAGTGCTTTTCAGCTCCTGAATAGCGTTTTCAATGCATTTCCAAAGTTTGGCTTGTAACGTCTGTCTGAATGTTTTTTTCAATGTTTGAAGTGTTTTAAAATGATTCTGAGGCTGTAAATATATGGAAAAGGTGTTTTGTGAAGATGTTTAGCCCTTGGATTCCGTTTTTGAGACTTTCATTTTTGTATTGCTCTAAAGTGCTTTTCAGCTCCTGAACAGTGTTTTCAATGCATTTCCAAAGTTTGGCTTGTAACTTCTGTCTGAATGGTTTTCTTGATGTTTGAAGTGTTATAACATGCTTCAGTGACTGTAAATATATGGAAAAGGTGTTTTGTGAAGATGTTTAGCCCTTGGATTCCGTTTTTGAGACTTTTATTTTTGTATTGCTCTAAAGTGCTTTTCAGCTCCTGAATAGCGTTTTCAATGCATTTCCAAAGTTTGGCTTGTAACGTCTGTCTGAATGGTTTTCTTGATGTTTGAAGTGTTATAACATGCTTCAGTGGCTGTTTATATATGGAAAAGGTGTTTAGTGAAGATGTTTAGCCCTTAGATTCCGTTTTTGAGACTTTCATTTTTGTATTGCTCTAAAGTGCTTTTCAGCTCCTGAACAGTGTTTTCAATGCATTTCCAAAGTTTGGCTTGTAACTTCTGTCTGAATGGTTTTCTTGATGTTTGAAGTGTTATAACATGCTTCAGTGACTGTAAATATATGGAAAAGGTGTTTTGTGAAGATGTTTAGCCCTTGGATTCCGTTTTTGAGACTTTTATTTTTGTATTGCTCTAAAGTGCTTTTCAGCTCCTGAATAGCGTTTTCAATGCATTTCCAAAGTTTGGCTTGTAACGTCTGTCTGAATGGTTTTCTTGATGTTTGAAGTGTTATAACATGCTTCAGTGGCTGTTTATATATGGAAAAGGTGTTTAGTGAAGATGTTTAGCCCTTAGATTCCGTTTTTGAGACTTTCATTTTTGTATTGCTCTAAAGTGATTTTCAGCTCCTGAATAGCGTTTTCAATGCATTTCCAAAGTTTGGCAATGTAACTTCTGTCTGAATAGTTTTCTTGATGTTTGAAGTGTTATAACATGCTTCTGTGGCTATACATATATGGAAAAGGTGTTTAATGAAGATGTGTAGCCCTTAGATTCACTTTTTGAGACTTTCATTTTTTTATTGCTCTAAAGTGCTTTTCAGCTCCTGAATAGCGTTTTCAATGCATTTCCAAAGTTTGGCTTGTAACTTCTGTCTGAATGGTTTTCTTGATGTTTGAAGTGTTATAACATGCTTCTGAGGCTGTAAATATATGGAAAAGGTGTTTTGTGAAGATGTTTAGTCCTTGGATTCCGTTTTTGAGACTTTCATTTTTGTATTGCTCTAAAGTGCTTTTCAGCTCCTGAACAGCGTTTTCAATGCATTTCCAAAGTTTGGCTTGTAACTTCTGTCTGAATGGTTTTCTTGATGTTTGAAGTGTTATAACATGCTTCTGTGGCTGTAAATATATGGAAAAGGTGTTTTGTGAAGATGTTTAGTCCTTGGATTCCGTTTTTGAGACTTTCATTTTTGTATTGCTCTAAAGTGCTTTTCAGCTCCTGAATAGCGTTTTCAATGCATTTCCAAAGTTTGGCTTGTAACGTCTGTCTGAATGTTTTTTTCAATGTTTGAAGTGTTTTAAAATGCTTCTGAGGCTGTAAATATATGGAAAAGGTGTTTTGTGAAGATGTTTAGCCCTTGGATTCCGTTTTTGAGACTTTCATTTTTGTATTGCTCTAAAGTGCTTTTCAGCTCCTGAACAGTGTTTTCAATGCATTTCCAAAGTTTGGCTTGTAACTTCTGTCTGAATGGTTTTCTTGATGTTTGAAGTGTTATAACATGCTTCTGTGACTGTAAATATATGGAAAAGGTGTTTTGTGAAGATGTTTAGCCCTTGGATTCCGTTTTTGAGACTTTTATTTTTGTATTGCTCTAAAGTGCTTTTCAGCTCCTGAATAGCGTTTTCAATGCATTTCCAAAGTTTGGCTTGTAACGTCTGTCTGAATGGTTTTCTTGATGTTTGAAGTGTTATAACATGCTTCAGTGGCTGTTTATATATGGAAAAGGTGTTTAGTGAAGATGTTTAGCCCTTAGATTCCGTTTTTGAGACTTTCATTTTTGTATTGCTCTAAAGTGATTTTCAGCTCCTGAATAGCGTTTTCAATGCATTTCCAAAGTTTGGCAATGTAACTTCTGTCTGAATAGTTTTCTTGATGTTTGAAGTGTTATAACATGCTTCTGTGGCTATACATATATGGAAAAGGTGTTTAATGAAGATGTGTAAACCTTAGATTCACTTTTTGAGACTTTCATTTTTTTATTGCTCTGAAGTGCTTTCCAGCTCCTGAATAGCGTTTTCAATGCATTTCCAAAGTTTGGCTTGTAACTTCTGTCTGAATGGTTTTCTTGATGTTTGAAGTGTTATAACATGCTTCTGAGGCTGTAAATATATGGAAAAGGTGTTTTGTGAAGATGTTTAGTCCTTTGATTCCGTTTTTGAGACTTTTATTTTTGTATTGCTCTAAAGTGCTTTTCAGCTCCTGAATAGCGTTTTCAATGCATTTCCAAAGTTTGGCTTGTAACGTCTGTCTGAATGGTTTTCTTGATGTTTGAAGTGTTATAACATGCTTCAGTGGCTGTTTATATATGGAAAAGGTGTTTAGTGAAGATGTTTAGCCCTTAGATTCCGTTTTTGAGACTTTCATTTTTGTATTGCTCTAAAGTGATTTTCAGCTCCTGAATAGCGTTTTCAATGCATTTCCAAAGTTTGGCAATGTAACTTCTGTCTGAATAGTTTTCTTGATGTTTGAAGTGTTATAACATGCTTCTGTGGCTATACATATATGGAAAAGGTGTTTAATGAAGATGTGTAAACCTTAGATTCACTTTTTGAGACTTTCATTTTTTTATTGCTCTGAAGTGCTTTTCAGCTCCTGAATAGCGTTTTCAATGCATTTCCAAAGTTTGGCTTGTAACTTCTGTCTGAATGGTTTTCTTGATGTTTGAAGTGTTATAACATGCTTCTGAGGCTGTAAATATATGGAAAAGGTGTTTTGTGAAGATGTTTAGTCCTTGGATTCCGTTTTTGAGACTTTCATTTTTGTATTGCTCTAAAGTGCTTTTCAGCTCCTGAATAGCGTTTTCAATGCATTTCCAAAGTTTGGCTTGTAACGTCTGTCTGAATGGTTTTCTTGATGTTTGAAGTGTTATAACATGCTTCAGTGGCTGTTTATACATGGAAAAGGTGTTTAGTGAAGATGTTTAGCCCTTAGATTCCGTTTTTGAGACTTTCATTTTTGTATTGCTCTAAAGTGCTTTTCAGGTCCTGAACAGCGTTTTCAATGCATTTCCAAAGTTTGGCTTGTAACTTCTGTCTGAATGGTTTTCTTGATGTTTGAAGTGTTATAACATGCTTCTGAGGCTGTAAATATATGGAAAAGGTGTTTTGTGAAGATGTTTAGTCCTTGGATTCCGTTTTTGAGACTTTCATTTTTGTATTGCTCTAAAGTGCTTTTCAGCTCCTGAACAGCGTTTTCAATGCATTTCCAAAGTTTGGCTTGTAACTTCTGTCTGAATGGTTTTCTTGATGTTTGAAGTGTTAAACATGCTTCTGTGGCTGTAAATATATGGAAAGGTGTTTTGTGAAGATGTTTAGTCCTTGGATTCCGTTTTTGAGACTTTCATTTTTGTATTGCTCTAAAGTGCTTTTCAGCTCCTGAACAGCGTTTTCAATGCATTTCCAAAGTTTGGCTTGTAACTTCTGTCTGAATGGTTTTCTTGATGTTTGAAGTGTTATAACATGCTTCTGAGGCTGTAAATATATGGAAAAGGTGTTTTGTGAAGATGTTTAGTCCTTGGATTCCGTTTTTGAGACTTTCATTTTTGTATTGCTCTAAAGTGCTTTTCAGCTCCTGAACAGCGTTTTCAATGCATTTCCAAAGTTTGGCTTGTAACTTCTGTCTGAATGGTTTTCTTAATGTTTGAAGTGTTATAACATGCTTCTGAGGCTGTAAATATATGGAAAAGGTGTTTTGAGAAGATGTTTAGTCCTTGGATTCCGTTTTTGAGACTTTCATTTTTGTATTGCTCTAAAGTGCTTTTCAGCTCCTGAATAGCGTTTTCAATGCATTTCCAAAGTTTGGCTTGTAACGTCTGTCTGAATGGTTTTCTTGATGTTTGAAGTGTTATAACATGCTTCAGTGGCTGTTTATACATGGAAAAGGTGTTTAGTGAAGATGTTTATCCCTTGGATTCCGTTTTTGAGACTTTCATTTTTGTATTGCTCTAAAGTGCTTTTCAGCTCCTGAACAGCGTTTTCAATGCATTTCCAAAGTTTGGCTTGTAACTTCTGTCTGAATGGTTTTCTTGATGTTTGAAGTGTTATAACATGCTTCTGAGGCTGTAAATATATGGAAAAGGTGTTTTGTGAAGATGTTTAGTCCTTGGATTCCGTTTTTGAGACTTTCATTTTTGTATTGCTCTAAAGTGCTTTTCAGCTCCTGAACAGCGTTTTCAATGCATTTCCAAAGTTTGGCTTGTAACTTCTGTCTGAATGGTTTTCTTAATGTTTGAAGTGTTATAACATGCTTCAGTGACTGTAAATATATGGAAAAGGTGTTTTGTGAAGATGTTTAGCCCTTGGATTCCGTTTTTGAGACTTTTATTTTTGTATTGCTCTAAAGTGCTTTTCAGCTCCTGAATAGCGTTTTCAATGCATTTCCAAAGTTTGGCTTGTAACTTCTGTCTGAATGGTTTTCTTGATGTTTGAAGTGTTATAACATGCTTCTGAGGCTGTCAATATATGGAAAAGGTGTTTTGTGAAGATGTTTAGTCCTTGGATTCCGTTTTTGAGACTTTCATTTTTGTATTGCTCTAAAGTGCTTTTCAGCTCCTGAACAGCGTTTTCAATGCATTTCCAAAGTTTGGCTTGTAACTTCTGTCTGAATGGTTTTCTTGATGTTTGAAGTGTTATAACATGCTTCTGAGGCTGTAAATATATGGAAAAGGTGTTTTGTGAAGATGTTTAGTCCTTGGATTCCGTTTTTGAGACTTTCATTTTTGTATTGCTCTAAAGTGCTTTTCAGCTCCTGAATAGCGTTTTCAATGCATTTCCAAAGTTTGGCTTGTAACGTCTGTCTGAATGGTTTTCTTGATGTTTGAAGTGTTATAACATGCTTCAGTGGCTGTTTATACATAGAAAAGGTGTTTAGTGAAGATGTTTAGCCCTTGGATTCCGTTTTTGAGACTTTCATTTTTGTATTGCTCTAAAGTGCTTTTCAGCTCCTGAACAGCGTTTTCAATGCATTTCCAAAGTTTGGCTTGTAACTTCTGTCTGAATAGTTTTCTTGATGTTTGAAGTGTTATAACATGCTTCTGAGGCTGTAAATATATGGAAAAGGTGTTTTGTGAAGATGTTTAGTCCTTGGATTCCGTTTTTGAGACTTTCATTTTTGTATTGCTCTAAAGTGCTTTTCAGCTCCTGAACAGCGTTTTCAATGCATTTCCAAAGTTTGGCTTGTAACTTCTGTCTGAATGGTTTTCTTAATGTTTGAAGTGTATAACATGCTTCTGAGGCTGTAAATATATGGAAAAGGTGTTTTGTGAAGATGTTTAGTCCTTGGATTCCGTTTTTGAGACTTTCATTTTTGTATTGCTCTAAAGTGCTTTTCAGCTCCTGAATAGCGTTTTCAATGCATTTCCAAAGTTTGGCTTGTAACGTCTGTCTGAAAAGTTTTCTTGATGTTTGAAGTGTTATAACATGCTTCAGTGGCTGTTTATACATAGAAAAGGTGTTTAGTGAAGATGTTTAGCCCTTGGATTCCGTTTTTGAGACTTTCATTTTTGTATTGCTCTAAAGTGCTTTTCAGCTCCTGAACAGCGTTTTCAATGCATTTCCAAAGTTTGGCTTGTAACTTCTGTCTGAATGGTTTTCTTGATGTTTGAAGTGTTATAACATGCTTCTGAGGCTGTAAATATATGGAAAAGGTGTTTTGTGAAGATGTTTAGTCCTTGGATTCCGTTTTTGAGACTTTCATTTTTGTATTGCTCTAAAGTGCTTTTCAGCTCCTGAACAGCGTTTTCAATGCATTTCCAAAGTTTGGCTTGTAACTTCTGTCTGAATGGTTTTCTTAATGTTTGAAGTGTTATAACATGCTTCTGAGGCTGTAAATATATGGAAAAGGTGTTTTGAGAAGATGTTTAGTCCTTGGATTCCGTTTTTGAGACTTTCATTTTTGTATTGCTCTAAAGTGCTTTTCAGCTCCTGAAAAGCGTTTTCAATGCATTTCCAAAGTTTGGCTTGTAACGTCTGTCTGAATGGTTTTCTTGATGTTTGAAGTGTTATAACATGCTTCAGTGGCTGTTTATACATGGAAAAGGTGTTTAGTGAAGATGTTTAGCCCTTGGATTCCGTTTTTGAGACTTTCATTTTTGTATTGCTCTAAAGTGCTTTTCAGCTCCTGAATAGCGTTTTCAATGCATTTCCAAAGTTTGGCTTGTAACGTCTGTCTGAAAAGTTTTCTTGATGTTTGAAGTGTTATAACATGCTTCAGTGGCTGTTTATACATAGAAAAGGTGTTTAGTGAAGATGTTTAGCCCTTGGATTCCGTTTTTGAGACTTTCATTTTTGTATTGCTCTAAAGTGCTTTTCAGCTCCTGAACAGCGTTTTCAATGCATTTCCAAAGTTTGGCTTGTAACTTCTGTCTGAATGGTTTTCTTGATGTTTGAAGTGTTATAACATGCTTCTGAGGCTGTAAATATATGGAAAAGGTGTTTTGTGAAGATGTTTAGTCCTTGGATTCCGTTTTTGAGACTTTCATTTTTGTATTGCTCTAAAGTGCTTTTCAGCTCCTGAACAGCGTTTTCAATGCATTTCCAAAGTTTGGCTTGTAACTTCTGTCTGAATGGTTTTCTTAATGTTTGAAGTGTTATAACATGCTTCTGAGGCTGTAAATATATGGAAAAGGTGTTTTGAGAAGATGTTTAGTCCTTGGATTCCGTTTTTGAGACTTTCATTTTTGTATTGCTCTAAAGTGCTTTTCAGCTCCTGAATAGCGTTTTCAATGCATTTCCAAAGTTTGGCTTGTAACGTCTGTCTGAATGGTTTTCTTGATGTTTGAAGTGTTATAACATGCTTCAGTGGCTGTTTATACATGGAAAAGGTGTTTAGTGAAGATGTTTAGCCCTTGGATTCCGTTTTTGAGACTTTCATTTTTGTATTGCTCTAAAGTGCTTTTCAGCTCCTGAACAGCGTTTTCAATGCATTTCCAAAGTTTGGCTTGTAACTTCTGTCTGAATGGTTTTCTTGATGTTTGAAGTGTTATAACATGCTTCTGAGGCTGTAAATATATGGAAAAGGTGTTTTGTGAAGATGTTTAGTCCTTGGATTCCGTTTTTGAGACTTTCATTTTTGTATTGCTCTAAAGTGCTTTTCAGCTCCTGAACAGCGTTTTCAATGCATTTCCAAAGTTTGGCTTGTAACTTCTGTCTGAATGGTTTTCTTAATGTTTGAAGTGTTATAACATGCTTCAGTGACTGTAAATATATGGAAAAGGTGTTTTGTGAAGATGTTTAGCCCTTGGATTCCGTTTTTGAGACTTTTATTTTTGTATTGCTCTAAAGTGCTTTTCAGCTCCTGAATAGCGTTTTCAATGCATTTCCAAAGTTTGGCTTGTAACTTCTGTCTGAATGGTTTTCTTGATGTTTGAAGTGTTATAACATGCTTCTGAGGCTGTCAATATATGGAAAAGGTGTTTTGTGAAGATGTTTAGTCCTTGGATTCCGTTTTTGAGACTTTCATTTTTGTATTGCTCTAAAGTGCTTTTCAGCTCCTGAACAGCGTTTTCAATGCATTTCCAAAGTTTGGCTTGTAACTTCTGTCTGAATGGTTTTCTTGATGTTTGAAGTGTTATAACATGCTTCTGAGGCTGTAAATATATGGAAAAGGTGTTTTGTGAAGATAATTAGTCCTTGGATTCCGTTTTTGAAACTTTCATTTTTGTATTGCTCTAAAGTGCTTTTCAGCTCCTGAATAGCGTTTTCAATGCATTTCCAAAGTTTGGCTTGTAACTTCTGTCTGAATGGTTTTCTTAATGTTTGAAGTGTTATAACATGCTTCTGAGGCTGTAAATATATGGAAAAGGTGTTTTGAGAAGATGTTTAGTCCTTGGATTCCGTTTTTGAGACTTTCATTTTTGTATTGCTCTAAAGAGCTTTTCAGCTCCTGAATAGCGTTTTCAATGCATTTCCAAAGTTTGGCTTGTAACGTCTGTCTGAATGGTTTTCTTGATGTTTGAAGTGTTATAACATGCTTCAGTGGCTGTTTATACATGGAAAAGGTGTTTAGTGAAGATGTTTAGCCCTTGGATTCCGTTTTTGAGACTTTCATTTTTGTATTGCTCTAAAGTGCTTTTCAGCTCCTGAACAGCGTTTTCAATGCATTTCCAAAGATTTGGCTTGTAACTTCTGTCTGAATGGTTTTCTTGATGTTTGAAGTGTTATAACATGCTTCTGTGGCTGTAAATATATGGAAAGGTGTTTTGTGAAGATGTTTAGTCCTTGGATTCCGTTTTTGAGACTTTCATTTTTGTATTGCTCTAAAGTGCTTTTCAGCTCCTGAACAGCGTTTTCAATGCATTTCCAAAGTTTGGCTTGTAACTTCTGTCTGAATGGTTTTCTTGATGTTTGAAGTGTTATAACATGCTTCTGAGGCTGTAAATATATGGAAAAGGTGTTTTGTGAAGATGTTTAGTCCTTGGATTCCGTTTTTGAGACTTTCATTTTTGTATTGCTCTAAAGTGCTTTTCAGCTCCTGAACAGCGTTTTCAATGCATTTCCAAAGTTTGGCTTGTAACTTCTGTCTGAATGGTTTTCTTAATGTTTGAAGTGTTATAACATGCTTCTGAGGCTGTAAATATATGGAAAAGGTGTTTTGAATAGATGTTTAGTCCTTGGATTCCGTTTTTGAGACTTTCATTTTTGTATTGCTCTAAAGTGCTTTTCAGCTCCTGAATAGCGTTTTCAATGCATTTCCAAAGTTTGGCTTGTAACGTCTGTCTGAATGGTTTTCTTGATGTTTGAAGTGTTATAACATGCTTCAGTGGCTGTTTATACATGGAAAAGGTGTTTAGTGAAGATGTTTAGCCCTTGGATTCCGTTTTTGAGACTTTCATTTTTGTATTGCTCTAAAGTGCTTTTCAGCTCCTGAATAGCGTTTTCAATGCATTTCCAAAGTTTGGCTTGTAACGTCTGTCTGAATGGTTTTCTTGATGTTTGAAGTGTTATAACATGCTTCAGTGGCTGTTTATACATGGAAAAGGTGTTTAGTGAAGATGTTTAGCCCTTAGATTCCGTTTTTGAGACTTTCATTTTTGTATTGCTCTAAAGTGCTTTTCAGCTCTTGAACAGTGTTGTCAATGCATTTCCAAAGTTTGGCTTGTAACGTCTGTCTGAATGGTTTTCTTGATGTTTGAAGTGTTATAACATGCTTCAGTGGCTGTAAATATATGGAAAAGGTGTTTTGTGAAGATGTTTAGCCCTTGGATTCACTTTTTGAGACTTTTATTTTTGTATTGCTCTAAAGTGCTTTTCAGCTCCTGAATAGCGTTTTCAATGCATTTCCAAAGTTTGGCTTGTAACGTCTGTCTGAATGGTTTTCTTGATGTTTGAAGTGTTATAACATGCTTCAGTGGCTGTTTATACATGGAAAAGGTGTTTAGTGAAGATGTTTAGCCCTTAGATTCCGTTTTTGAGACTTTCATTTTTGTATTGCTCTAAAGTGCTTTTCAGCTCCTGAATAGCGTTTTCAATGCATTTCCAAAGTTTGGCATTTAACTTCTGTCTGAATGGTTTTCTTGATGTTTGAAGTGTTATAACATGCTTCAGTGGCTGTAAATATATGGAAAAGGTGTTTTGTGAAGATGTTTAGCCCTTGGATTCCGTTTTTGAGACTTTTATTTTTGTATTGCTCTAAAGTGCTTTTCAGCTCCTGAATAGCGTTTTCAATGCATTTCCAAAGTTTGGCTTGTAACGTCTGTCTGAATGGTTTTCTTGATGTTTGAAGTGTTATAACATGCTTCAGTGGCTGTTTATACATGGAAAAGGTGTTTAGTGAAGATGTTTAGCCCTTGGATTCCGTTTTTGAGACTTTCATTTTTGTATTGCTCTAAAGTGCTTTTCAGCTCCTGAACAGCGTTTTCAATGCATTTCCAAAGTTTGGCTTGTAACTTCTGTCTGAATGGTTTTCTTGATGTTTGAAGTGTTATAACATGCTTCTGTGGCTGTAAATATATGGAAAATGTGTTTTGTGAAGATGTTTAGTCCTTAGATTCCGTTTTTGAGACTTTCATTTTTGTATTGTTCTAAAGTGATTTTCAGCTCCTGAATAACCTTTTTTAATGCATTTACAAAGTTTGGCATGTAACTTCTGTCTGAATGGTTTTCTTGATGTTTGAAGTGTTATAACATGCTTCTGTGGCTATACATATATGGAAAAGGTGTTTAGTGAAGATGTTTAGCCCTTAGATTCACTTTTTGAGACTTTCATTTTTTTATTGCTCTAAAGTGCTTTTCAGCTCCTGAATAGCGTTTTCAATGCATTTACAAAGTTTGGCATGTAACTTCTGTCTGAATGTTTTTTTCAATGTTTGAAGTGTTATAAAATGCTTCTGTGGCTGTACATATATGGAAAAGGTGTTTTGTGAAGCTGTTTAGCCCTTGGATTCAGTTTTTGAGACTTTCATTTTTGTATTGCTCTAAAGTGCTTTTCAGCTCCTGAATAGCGTTTTCAATGCATTTCCAAAGTTTGGCTTGTAACGTCTGTCTGAATGGTTTTCTTGATGTTTGAAGTGTTATAACATGCTTCTGTGGCTGTAAATATATGGTAAATGTGTTTTGTGAAGATGTTTAGTCCTTAGATGCTGTTTTTGAGACTTTCTTTTTTGTATTGCTCTAAAGTGCTTTTCAGCTCCTGAACAGCGTTTTCAATGCATTTCCAAAGATTTGGCTAGTAACTTCTGTCTGAATGGTTTTCTTGATGTTTGAAGTGTTATAACATGCTTCTGTGGCTGTAAATATATGGAAAATGTGTTTTGTGAAGATGTTTAGTCCTTAGATGCCGTTTTTGAGACTTTCATTTTTGTATTGCTCTAAAGTGCTTTTTAGCTCCTGAATAGCGTTTTCAATGCATTTCCAAAGTTTGGCTTGTAACGTCTGTCTGAATGGTTTTCTTGATGTTTGAATTGTTATAACATGCTTCAGTGGCTGTTTATACATGGAAAAGGTGTTTAGTGAAGATGTTTAGCCCTTAGATTCCGTTTTTGAGACTTTCATTTTTTTATTGCTCTGAAGTGCTTTTCAGCTCCTGAATAGTGTTTTCAATGCATTTACAAACTTTGGAATGTAACTTCTGTCTGAATGTTTTTTTCAATGTTTGAAGTGTTATAAAATGCTTCTGTGGCTGTACATATATGGAAAAGGTGTTTTGTGAAGATGTTTAGTCCTTGGATTCAGTTTTTGAGACTTTCATTTTTGTATTGCTCTAAAGTGCTTTTCAGCTCCTGAACAGCGTTTTCAATGCATTTACAAAGTTTTGGCTTGTAACTTCTCTTTAAATGGTTTTCTTTATGTTTGAAGTGTTATAACACGCTTCTGTGGCTGTTTATACATGGAAAAGGTGTTTTGTGAAAATGTTTAGCCATTAAATTCAGTTTTTGAGACTTTCATTTTCGTATTGCTCTAAAGTGGTTTTCAGCTCCTGAATAGAGTTTTCAATGCATTTACAAAGTTTGGCATGTAACTTCTGTCTGAATGGTTTTCTTGATGTTTGAAGTGTTATAACACACTTTTGTGGCTGTTTATACATGGAAAAGGTGTTTAGTGAAGATGTTTAGCCCTTAGATTCACTTTTTGAGACTTTCATTTTTTCTTTGCTCTAAAGTGCTTTTCAGCTCCTGATTAGCGTTTTCATGTATTTACAAAGTTTGGCATGTAACTTCTGTCTGAATGGTTTTCTTGATTTTTGAAGTGTAATAACATGCTTCTGTGGCTGTTTATACATGGAAAAGGTGTTTTGTGAAGATGTTTAGCCATTAGATTCAGTTTTTGAGACTTTCATTTTTTCTTTGCTCTAACGTGCTTTTCAGCTCCTGAATAGATTTTTCAATGCATTTACAAAGTTTGGCATGTAACTTCTCTTTAAATGGTTTTCTTGATGTTTGAAGTAATATAACATGCTTCTGTGGCTGTTTATACATGGAAAAGGTGTTTAGCGAAGATGTTTAGCCCTTAGATTAACTTTTTGAGACTTTCATTTTTGTATTGCTCTAAAGTGCTTTTCAGCTCCTGAATAGCATTTTCAATGCATTTACAAAGTTTGGCATGTACCTTCTGTCTGAATGGTTTTCTTGATGTTTGAAGTGTTATAACACGCTTTTGTGGCTGTTTATACATGGAAAAGGTGTTTAGTGAAGATGTTTAGCCCTTAGATTCACTTTTTGAGACTTTCATTGTTTCTTTGCGCTAAAGTGCTTTTCAGCTCCTGAATAGCATTTTCAATGCATTTACAAAGTTTGGCATGTAACTTCTCTTTAAATGGTTTTCTTTATGTTTGAAGTGTTATAACATGCTACTGTGGCTGTTTATACATGGAAAAGGTGTTAAGTGAATATGTTTAGCCCTTAGATTCTGTTTTTGAGACTTTCAGTTTTTATTGCTTTAAGGATACAGAAAATACAAAACAGCCGAAGCAACTTTTGGACAGGTGAAGGCTACAGCTCTAGCAAGTCAAGTAGCGTTAGCTCTATTGTAGAGTAGCAAGCTACTTTTGGACAGTTCTCTAGACTAGAGCTACAATAAACCAAGAGGTTTTGCAAGAAAAGTAGCATAATGATATGCACGTTGCTACGTCGGAAAAATGTTCACGATGAGTATGAAAGAAAGTTGATTAGCACTAGCTTGATGGTTGTAAATATCTGGATACTGAAGGTCAGGGAAGCTATCCGTTTCACTTGTTACGGTCCTAAAAATAACTCCAGGAGCATATGGATAAAATAAACTTCCACTTAATGTTCTTTGCATTTGAACTGCTGTCTAACTGTAGGTAATTCATGTTGCAGGTGTTGATTCCGGACGAACTGGTGGAGGACGAGGAGTAGGGAGAGGATGAGAAGGGGTTGCCACAATTAAAATATAAGAACATTAATTCAGGCTTTTAAAATGCATTTGAATAAAGTGTTTGTTTATACTGTAAATCGTGTTTTTTTTTCTACAAGCATTCACATAATAAGTTACAATACACAATACTTAGCAGCAGCCTGTTATACTTAAAGTTGATTTAAAAAAATGAAGAAGTTAAATTACCCTGTTGAGTTTAAGTGAACACATTCAGTTTAGTTTTGCACTATAGGCTAATATGCATTTTACACTGTGTATACAAAAATATCCATTAAATGCATAAATGTGACTATAAATTAAGGTTGAAAAATTGATTCTGCATTTGGTATGTGAAAGTTATCAGGATGTCGCAAGGGAATGTCCCCATGACGTCGCAGACAAATGTCCCCTGAACGTCCCCTAAATGTTATGAGGACGTTACATGGACGTCCCCGGGACTTTCAGGGGACACTACAAAAAAACGTCATGGGGACGTTCCCTTGCGATTTCCTGATAACATTCGGGGACGTTCAGGGGACGTCCTGGGAACGTTATTTTGTTAGCTGGGTAGTGCACACGCAAACACAAAAACAGAGTTTTCTGAAATCTCCACTTTGAACTGAGTTTTTAGAAATGTTTTCCGTGATAAAACCTCAGTTTTCGTGTAAATGAAAGGCCAAAAAAATATTTAAAAAATATAGGTAGAGTTCAGCTAATATGGGATATCAGGGGCCTGTAGCCTACTACGAATCAAGATTTTGCGTTAGCGAGGTAACTTGTTACCGGGGTAGATCGCCATGGTAACACATGGTGAACGGCTAACCTGGTCGGGAGCAGGTTAGGTTGGAGATCAGAGATCAACCAGTATAAAAACCCTGCCCACTAACTAATTCTTGACGTTGTCACCGTTCATAGAAGATCTTGTGGAGCTTGGTGCGCGGATAGTGAGAGGTGCGCTCAGAAGAGCCAGAACATTTAGAGACAAAACCCTTTCGCATTCCCTCATGAGTATCTTTCTGAAAGATATAAATTCTTAGCAGAGGGGATTACGTATATTGCCGACTTCTTGAGCCGTATGTTGCCACGGCGACACATTGAAGCTGTGCACTCAGTCCCACAGACTGAATGCACAGCGTTTCGTTATTTCACGGGGGTAGTTTTCATGGGTAGTTTTATAGTGTGGGTGATGCAAAAAACCTGAGCAAGAACACAATCTGCCACGCAATTTGCTACAGATTTTCTTTAATGGCTGTTACCACCATATTCAGATTAATGGAGTGATGAAAAATAGATTTTGGACTCTAATATATTGATTTCCTTTCTGGAAATGTATGCAAATGATATCATATTTTACAACTTAATCATTTGCTCATTTAAACATAGGCCTACATTTACAGGAAACTAGTAATGAAAACATTATTTGCCCCAGTTATCAACTGGGAAGGTTTCATGTTCATATGTTATCCCTATTCACCGGGGTGTCTCCCCTTAACCCCTTTGTCCTTGGGTTGCTTTGACCCATTTCCTAATAATTTCCATATCAGAAATTGCGGTTTCTTTCAACCAAAACCTTTCAAACCAAAAAGAACAATGTGTATCTGTAGCTCTTCACAAGTGATACATAAATTATCATTTCATTCAATGTTGATGTTTCATTCACTTTTATAACATTTTTCAAAAATAATAAATAGGACTTTGAGAGAGAGAAGTGGTGAAAACCCCCACAAAAGATTCAAAAGGCACAACAAAAAAGGTATAACAGATCAAAACGTAGACAAAAGTTTAACAAATACATCCTCATGTGTTCTCCCTCCCCTAGGAACACAGAAAAATATGTCACTGTAACTAGGTTTAGTGTCATTCATTCAGTCATGTACTACAGTAGTTTCACTGTTACCTCTGTATGGCACAGTGGGACGACAGTGGGTGGTGGCAGCAACACCACTGTATTTCCTGTCACTGCAGAGAACTGTAAAACATTTCACTATTCATAAATAATTGTTGAATGAACATGGTCACACTTGAAACAACATATGCCTGGGCTTCCAACCTGCTGCCACCAAGGTTTGAAGAAATGCCCCCTTCCACTCCTTCCATCATGGGGTGACCCTGATAGCTGGAGAGGGCCAGCTCCTCAGCAGGAATGAAGTGCTGAAGGAATGAAGTCCATGAAGTCTGGTTATTATGGTCACATCTTCAATAAGTCATGTAGCTTACGCATTTACAGCATATGCTATTTTCTGCCAGCTTGGCAGCAGCGACTTTGTTGAATTTTGCCTGTATTATATGTGTGTATTCCTGATATGCTTGTATTACAATATTTCATGCAGGAGGAGTAGTTTGTAAGATTATTGTCTGCTCCTCCTATGTGAAAAATGCGGCTCTTGTTTTGTCCATGTTTGCAATTGAACATACGATGCAAACACCGCCTTTTTATGTGAATGCGCGTGTCTCTAGATTGAAAAAAATCTGGGTTGAGTTAGAGAGTTGATTACTGCCGTCGTAGTACCGCTTATCGTGACTGCGATTGTTAGGCTACGCGTAGCCGGGTAACTGAAAGTAATCCAGAGCATGTTGATCTTGATTCGTAGTACAGGCCCGTGGTGAGACCATTTCCAGTGGCCTATCTGTAAGTGGTGGTTTGGGCACGTGCTACTACAGCATATTGTATGTCATAGGCAGACAGACCAGTTTTTGCTCAGAGCAACTTCAGGGTGGATAAATTATTGAACAAGCAGCTGTTATTTTCACGTTAACATAATTTGACAATCCAAGGAGAGTCCTCCTCACTTCAAGTCAATGCATTTTTTTTCTTCACATATTTCACACCACATGGCTGGATTACAGTGCAAGTCTTACAAATGTCAATTTAATGACACACATTAGGAGTTAGAAAATAAGAAAATGCAGTGTCCATGAGGGCAGACTCCCTTCAGTACAAACAATTTCTATAGGCCCAGAGTTAGGAAATTGGACTCGAGGGCTTGATAGGTTTTCATATAAACAATGCAAAGCCAGGATTGTTGTTGCACATTCCAAGGAGGATGAAACATTCAGTGCCACACAGGCAGTTTGTTTGAACTTACGCAAAAAGAAAGGGGTAAAAGCAATTAAATCAAGTTTTGTCCCAGAAAAAAGGCTGTCGATGCTCTCCGTAAGCCTTCCCCTTACACTAATCCTGCTTGGAAACTCAATACGAACAAGAAACCCATATGACACTTTGCACACTCCGCCCTCTCTCTCAGACTTGAAAGGACATTAAATTACGAACCGCAAAGAAAGGATATGTGAGTGTGGCCCCAACTCCCACTTTGAAAACGACATGGAAGAATAACTTTACTATTTGTGGTGTGCAAACCTCTGGGGTGTGTATCTGGAGGGGGAAAAACACCATGTCTGGATATCTCTTTCATTATTACCTTAGTGCCATACAACTCCTGAGTTTCTGAGCCAAATCTACACTCCACATCATGGTAACAACTGGTAAAGAGTTTTCAGAGATTTTGAATTAGAAGTGTTTGACTGCACATCAATATGTCACAGGATCGTATCCCCTTCTGTATGATGCTTTTGATGAAACTGATAAATGTTTGATAAATGAACTATTGTCTGTATTTATCCAGTTTGTTCGTTTACAAATCAGTTGACATCTTTATTTATTCAAAACTATGTTTTGTTGCAGATACTATACACAAGGTTATCATGCTTTTTTTTCCTCATCTGACATTTTCCCCCTCAGTATCTCTCTTCTATTAAAATCCCTTGTAAATGTCTGCTCAGAAGTGTTCGTGTGAAAGACCTAAAAAAAAGACACCTCTATCTATGATCCCTTGATCCACCTCTCTCCATTTGTGTTTCTCAGCCATTCATGTTTCTCTGTCCACAGTGGGGAGAACAAACTGTTTTATTTTTACGTGCACAGTATTCCTGTTGCAATTTTCTTTTTCTGGTATGCAGCATTTTTTGTTTTTTTCAGCACCTTTGTTCTATCCTGTGAAAGCACAATCATTTCCTGTAATTTTATGTGGATGGAAAATTGTTATTAACGAAAATCCTCCTGCAATGGATACCTGGGCAGCATTCATCATGTTTTGCTGTTATATGAAACATGTGCCTGTGTTTGAGCATGAGTTGAGATGTATACACATTTATAAAACCTGCCTGTCTGTGTGTGTTGAGATTTATACAGACATACAGCAGAATTGTATACGTTTCACTGGTAGTATCATGGGGTTCACATACTGTATGTTGTTAAGATGAACCATGAAACCAAATTTTCCAAAACAAACCATGACCAAGTCCCAATGCTGTTACAAGTCATATTAAGGAGCAGGGAAGAATGACCAAACCCGAAGAATTACTGACTGATTGATCTGACAGAGTGGTACAGTGACCTCTAAGAGAACCTGTAAACACATGTCATCACTGTTGGGAAGATGTCATCACCCCAAATGGAAAATAACAAGTGGTCAAGCATGAAGCAAACTTGCTCCCCTTATGACGCTTATCAAAATCTACCCATTAATGGGCCTCTAAGGAAGGGTCCAGAGCAGGGGTGAAATCCCTGAAAGAGGTTATTAGGTATTTGTTACATACGATGTTAAAGGTAACAATGTTTGACTGACAGTACTGTACCAGCGGAGAGTGTCAACGGTGTCTTGAATAGTGCCGTGGCCGTAGCGGCCGTTTGTTTGACCGGCCGTTCGGGAAATCTCCCGAGTCTCCCGATGGCCAGTCCGACCCTGCATGGGTCTCTACACTATCTCCCTTCTACTCTTACACATCTGGACAAGTCAACAGCCGCTCAGCGCGACTCGCCCCTCTCCCTCATACGCCAACCAGAACACGCTTTATCGATAACGACACTGTCTAATTAGGCCCGATTAGACACAGCCGCCTCAGGTCCGGATCTTGACGTCGGGGCGTGCACTCCGACGTCATCATCAGCACCGTCACAGGAACACCTACAGACAAGACACAAACAAAGCACACACACCCTACAGGCAGGAGTGGGAGCCGTAACACCCCCACCCATAAAGCACAAACCCATAGGTTTGGGTTTACCAAAAGAAAACACACAAAAAATAAAATGTAATGACCGCACGGAGGAACATCACACATGTGACAAGGCGTCAGCAACCACGTTCTCTGACCCTTTCTTGTGATGGATCACCAGATTTAAACCATCATTGACCAGCGCATAAGTCGATGGTTATTGTTGTACATGCGTTGTAAAAATACAAGGGAGTTATAGTCAGTAAACACCACAATAGGAAGCATCGTGGAACCCAGGTATATCTCAAAAAACTGCAAGGTTAACAACATGGCCAATTTCTCCTCCTCAATAGTGGAGTAACTGGACTGGCAACCGGTAAACTTATGGGAAAAATAGCAAACGGGATGATCAATTGCATCAGTACCTTCCTGGAACAACACGGCACCAGCACCCACTGCGCTCACGTCCACCTCCAGCTTGAAAGGAGTACCAAAATCAGGGGCAGACAAAACATGAGAACTACACAACAAAGATTTAATTGAATTAAACGCCTCCTGACAAACATCAGACCACACAAATTCTACAGCAATCTGCGCAACTCACGCCTAGTTACAGGAGGAGGAAACGCGGCAATAGCAGAGGCCTTAGCAGCTACAGGACTTACTTCTCCGCGGCCAACCTGTTAGCCGAGATACGTGACCGTTGCCTTCCCAAACTCGCACTTAGCCAAATTCAGGGTCAGATTGGCACTTGCTAAACGTTCAAACACCTTGGTAAGCGACTTCACATGTTCACACCACGTCGCCGAAAACACCACCAGATCATCTAAATATGCTGAGCAATTCGGAACGCCCGTTAGGACGGTGTTAACCAGTCTCTGAAACGTTGCAGGGGCATTGCACATACCGAAGGCCATTACCGTATACTGCAGGAAATCATCAGGAGTTACAAAAGCTGAGATCTCCGAAGCACGAGAGGTAAGGGGTACTTGCCAGTATCCCTTTAACAAATCAAGCTTGGTTACAAACACAGCAGAACCAATAGTGTCTACGCAGTCATCTAACCGGGGCAAAGGATATGAGTCAGGGAGAGTGACTGCGTTTACTACTTTTCTGTAATCCGTACAGAAGCGATGGGTACCGTCAGGTTTAGGGACAAGCAAGCAAGGGGAACTCCATTCACTCGAGCTGGGCACCGCAAGGCCAGTTCTCTTCAAGTAGTCCACCTCAGTCCTCATGACTGATCGCTTAAACAGGTTCACGCGGTACGCATGCTGTTTGATAGCACTAGCGCTGCTACCTGCATATGCAGAAATTATTTGCTTGTGGTTGATTTTGTGAAGGTGTGAATCATTTTGGATGAATATTTAATATAATAAAGTTCTGTGTAACAAATTATTAACAAAGGAATTATTTTGAACCCCCCCCCCCCCCCTGTCTGAGGGCATTACGGATCCGTATTGCGCTGTGAGTACTAGGTCACCACGCGGATGTCATGACGGCGCATCAGCCAATCAGAACTCTCGTATTCTTAACTTTTTTGAGTCTTGTTTTTAACTCAAGTGTTGTCTCATGTGAGGCAGTTGTTTTTGTTTGTAATAAATAATCAAGTGTGATGATGAAGTACGGTATGGTTATTTTGTACCATTTCTTAATTGAATTTACTATATCAATTACTATACCGTGATATATACCGTAACCGTGATATAAAATTACTCATACCGTGATAGGAGATTTTGGCCATATCGCCCACCCCTACTAGTAGTACTGAGTTGCTTCTGCACCAGGTATGGACCAGAAACTTTGCGGATAGCGAAGAACCGAGCAGGGGTAGCAAAACCATTACTTGATCTTGAATATGTCTTGCTACAGCCTTCTCGTCGTAACGTTTTTTCATGCCCGTTTGGGCAGAAGAAAGTGCCAACCAAGCCAACTCACAGGCTTCTGACAAACGTTCCCTCAGTTGTGTAACATGATCCGGAACACTTCTTGAGACCGGCGCAGGGGATAGGATGTGGTCTTTTAACACCTTCAGGGGACCACGCACCGTGTGCCCGAACACCTATATACCGGACTAAACCCCAAAGACTCCTGTACCGTTTCAGGTATAGCAAATAAAACCAACGGAACACCTTCATCCCACTCTTTCTCAGTTCCCAGGCAATACTTCTTTAACATAGATTTTAACGTTTGATGCCACCTTTCTAACGCACCCTGACTCTCAGGGTGATAGGCACTCAATACTATGTGGGATATCGAGAGCATGCTCATGGCCTGGTTAAACATTTTGGAACGAAAATTTGAGCCTTGATCAGTCTGCACGATCTTCGGCAGCCCGAACGTTGAAAATAACTTTGTCAGAGCTCTCAGGATCACTTTAGTGGTGATAGATCGAAGAGGAATAGCCTCCGGATAACGTGTAGCTGAACACATCATCGTAAGTAAATATATAATACCAGTCTTAGTCTGTGGTAAGGGACCAACACAATCAACGATCATTCTTTCGAAGGGTCAGCCCATGACTGGGATTGGACACAGTGGAGCTGGTCTAATAGTCTGGTTGGGTTTACCAGTAACTTGGCATATGTGACAGGTACGGCAAAAACTAGACACATCAGTCTTCAGAGCAGGCCAAAAGAAATGCCTGAGCACATGGTCGTAGGTTTTTGTTATGCCCAGATGACCAGCCCACGGAATGTCATGAGCAAGGGACAGGATGTCATATCGGAACACCATGGGCATTACGATTTGGTACAAGGTACTCCAATCCCTATCAGAGCCAGTACGGAAAGTCCACTTACGCATCAACAGACTATCGTCTAGAAAAAATGCTGCTCTTTTAGCATCTGCCTGTTCCCGGGAGACAACAGCTGAAAAACATCTGACCAAGGTCTTATCCTCCTTGTGTGCCACGGGTAATTGTGCGCATGTTACCGGCAGTTCAAAACAATCTCCAGGATTATTGGCTACCTTCCTACCTTCCTCAGGAGGGAGACTCTCAGCACACGGAGGTTATGCAATAACGACGCCAACAACATCCTTACCCCCTTCGGTAAGGCTGTTTGCAACCACTGTGTCATATAAGTCACTGGGGTCTTCATCTAGACACGACTGGGCACGCGTCATTACACATGATTGAAAGACACCATCACTCGACCACCCGCAATATAATTTCACAGAATTAAGGAGACCCCTTTTACTGGAAGGGAATCTTGTACACTGTTGTAGAAATTTTGGTCATATGCATATATAGGTGATGCTAATTAAGTTATTGTTTGAAGATGGTCACACAAAGGACAGTTGACCATTTGACTGGTCAACCCCTGTGGCTTTATTATCTACTGCTCTGGAGAGAGCTGTGACAACAAGCAGGTTGTTCTGAGAGAGAAAGTTAGACAGTTGGTTTGATACAGCACGTTAAATTGTTTTAGAGTAGAAGGGTAACAGTGATACCGGTCTGTAGTTCTGGAGGACAGCAGGGTTAAGGGAGGGTTTTTTGAGTAGGGGGGTAACTCTGGCCTGCTTGAAGGCAGAGGGGAAGGTGCCAGAGGTAAAAGAGGACTTTAGGACATGGAAAAGAAAAGTTATGATGGAGGGGGAGATAGTTTGAAAGAGAGGGGAGGGGATAGGATCAAGGGGACAGGAGGTGGGGCGATGAGAGAGAATGAGGTCAGAGAGCTCTGCCTCGGACAGGGCAGAGAAAGAGTTTAGACGTTTAGTTGGATCAGTCATGGAGGGTAAGGGGGTAGGAAAGGTGAGTTTAGGGAACCGACTGCTAATGTCGGCGACTTTCTTCTCAAAGAAGGAGGAGAAGTTGTCTGCTGTCAAGTAGGGATGGAGATTTGAACTGATTTCACTATTCGAATAGTATCCGAAATTATTTTCGAATATCCGGATAATCTATTTTATTAATGTGGTTCCGTTATGTAATTAGCTTGACGTGACGCAAAGCATACAGTAAACACATGAACCACCACACATTCTGGCAATAATTGGGACTGTTAAACTATTAAATTAAATAAGGGTTGAATAAAGAAAACAAATGAAAGATCAATTTATTAACATGACGATAAGACAATGAACTTGAAAAAACGCTGCGTCTTCAGACGTAGGCTCTAAATTTGGCGGAAAAGCGATTAGCCTATTATTATGTGAAATAAAAAGTAGGTTACATTGGACTAAATTAAACACATTGGGAAGGCTATCCTCGATAAAATGGAAAGACACACATGGAGAAATATTGCATATTAACTTGGATATTAACTTGGAACCGAAATCCTATAGGATACGGTGCGCCACCACACAATGCAAACATAAACAGCGGATTACGCTAGCTCTACATGGCTACTGGTAAGAAAATAAATAAGCCACAACTGCATTAGCCATACACATTTTTATTCAGGAGAATTAGCATGTAAACATGCTCAGGGGAGAGGCTAGTACGGAGTCGATTTACGAGCAGGCCGGCGTAGAAAAGACTGCAGGAACTGAGGTTATTGCGTGGTACTGCTTAGCCAGGACACTATGCTTCTTGTAGCGTCAAATGAAATGAAAGGAGACTCGCAGCAGAACGCAGGCGTAGCCTACCTTTTTTGATGGTTTTCATCATTTTCTAACGTCACAACTATTAGAATTCACAACATGACGCAACGGTTTTACAATAAAACCTTTTTTTTTTCTCAAACTACGCTCATAAGTATTCGAAAAAAAGTATTCGAATACTAACTTACTTTAGGATATCCGGATATTCGATTAACCACTCCCATCCCTAATAGATAGTAGAGCTAAAGTTTGTATTAAAACATATTTACCTCAAATTCTGTCCTTCGGGTGGCCCACCTTCACAGGAGTGCGCTAAATTACAAGCCAACTACACAAAAAAACACTATTAAAAACACAAAAACAAAGAACTAAACTATCAACACTAAAACTTAAGTTGGAGATATATTTACACAAATTGATTATCAAACGGTATTACAGCTACAAATGAAGGATGCGGGATCAAAACGTTTTGCTGTCTCTCAACGACTTCTTCACTCAACAACAGGGCTCCCGTCACGAGCGGGGACGTCCACGAGAGATGTGCTGTAATAGGCTAGTATGGAACATTTCTAGAGACACAGCTGGTGCTTGGATAGGCTGGATCCAGCTTAGATGTTTTGTTTCAGTACTTCCCCAATTTATTTATGACTATAATGTATTACTTCGCTCAAATGCAAGTTATTGGTACCATACATAAACAATTGATTTAATACTGTACAGTTTCCAGAGTGACAGTAGGCTATAGCTTGAGCAATTCACATCACAGAATGACACACAAACGAAAATATCAGTTCAGAATTTAGATGGTTACGTTATGACCAACGAATGACGTTCTGGAACACCCCGAAAGTTTTAAACATGGCGCCGACGAAGGCAGCCACGGTAGCTAAGTGCGCTCTGTTTTGTCTTATAATTCAGTGTTCTGCCAAGATTTCCGCGGTTCTCTAACAAGAGAAGAACTTTTAAACATCAGGACTACAACTCCTGTGGATTTATTTCCCACTTTTCTACTTCCAGCGGCAGAATTAGTGGGAATTATAGTCAAAGCCGCCCTCGGCTTTGTCCTAGCAGCGAAGCGCCGTAGAAGAGGCAAACGAGCCGGTGCACTGGTGCGACTCCGTCGGCGTGGGGCACGTACAGCGTTACCGGGGATATTTCACTCCAACGTGCGTTCACTGAGCAACAAACTGGATGAACTTCAGCTACTGGTGTGGAAAATCAGAGACTTTCATTCATCTTCCGTTTTGTGCTTTACGGAGACATGGCTGAGTGAACTGATCCCAGACTCTGCGCTACAGCTAGCAAGTTTCAAACTGCTGAGAGCGGATCGTGACCCTGTGCTCTCTGGCAAAACGAAGGGTGGTGGTATTCGTTTTTACATTAACAGTGGCTGGTGTGAAGATGTGGCAGTGATTCTCCAGCACTGTTCTCCTGATCTGGAATCATTTTTTATTTACTGTAAACCTTTTTACTCGCCACGTGAGTTTGCTTCATTCATACTGGTCGGCGTCTACATGCCCCCTCAGGCTAGCGCCAACGAGGCTCAACGTGTGCTCGCTAACCAGATATTGTGCGTGGAGCATGAAACTCCGGATTCCTTGGTTATTGTGCTAGGCGACTTTAACAAAGGCAATCTCACTCAAGAACTCCCCAAATACAAAACAACTCATCAAATGCCCTACCAGAGAAGGGAACACTTTGGATCACTGCTACTCTACAATCAGTAAAGCATACCATGCGGTTCCCCGAGCAGCACTGGGTCACTCAGACCATGCCATGGTTCACCTGATTCCTACATACAGGCAGAAGCTTAAGCGCTGCAAGCCTGCTGTGAGGACATCGAAACAGTGGACCAGGGAGGCTATGGAGGAATTGCGGTCGTGCTTGGACTCTACTGACTGAGATATGTTCATGACTGCCTCCAATAGTCTGGATGAGCTCACAGAGGCTGTGACATCATACATCAGCTTCTGTGAGGACTGCTGTATACCAACACGCACCAGGGTGAGCTACAACAACGACAAACCCTGGTTTACAGCTAAACTCAGAAGGCTGAGGCTGGACAAAGAGGCCGCGTTTAGGAGTGGAGACAGGGACAGTTTCAAGGAGTCGAAGAACAGGTTTAGCAAGGCGGTGAGAGAGGCTAAACGACTGTACTCAGAGAGGCTGAAGCGCCAGTTCTCTGCTAACGACTCTGCTTCTGTCTGGAGTGGGCTCAGGCAGATCACCAACTTAAAGCCCAGAGCCCCCCACTCCACTAACGACTCTCGTCTGGCCAACGACCTGAACGAGTTCTACTGTCGTTTTGAAAGACAATTGGACAGTCCTGTACAACTCCTTTCCACCCGTGAGGCCTCCCCCCTCCCCCCCTCTACAGTGATGACCCTCTCCATTCAGGAGAGAGAAGTGAACAATCTGTTCAAGAGACAGAACCCCCGCAAAGCAGCTGGGCCGGACTCTGTCTCTCCAGCCACCCTCAAAAACTGTGCTGACCAGCTGTATCCAGTGTTTACCTACATCTTCAACACCTCCCTGGAGACATGCCATGTGCCAGCCTGTCTCAAGTCCTCCACCATCATCCTTGTGCCCAAAAAGCCCAGGCCAACTGGACATAATGACTACAGACCCATCGCCCTGACCTCTGTGGTAATGAAGTCTTTTGAGCGCCTGGTGCTGGCACACCTCAAAGCCATCACAGACCCTCTACTGGACCCCCTGCAGTTTGCCTACAGAGCCAACAGGTCTGTGGACGATGCAGTTAATATGGCCCTCCACTTCACCCTACAGCACCTGGACTCCCCAGCATCCTACGCCAGGATCCTGTTTGTGGACTTCAGCTCTGCCTTTAATACCATCATCCCCGCTCTGCTTCAGGACAAGCTCTCCCAGCTGAACGTGCCTGATTCCACCTGCAGGTGGATCACAGACTTCCTGTCTGACAGGAAGCAGTGCGTTAAGCTGGGAACACAAGACTCCGATTCCTGGTCCATCAGCACTGGATCTCCCCAGGGCTGCATCCTTTCTCCTCTACTCTTCTTCCTGTACACCAACAGCTGTACCTCCAGTCATCCGTCCGTGAAACTCCTGAAGTTTGCGGACAACACCACCCTCATTGGGCTCATCTCTGGTGGAGACAAGTCTGATTATAGGTGGGAAGCAGACAACCTGGTGACCTGGTGCAGCCAGAACAACCTAGAGCTCAATGCTCTCAAGACAGTGGAGATGGTTGTGGACTTCAGGAAGAACACAGACCCACTCACCCCCATCACCCTGTGTGACTCCCCAGTCCTGGGCACCATCGTCTCCCAGGACCTCAAGTGGGAACTGAACATTAGCTCCTTCACCAAGAAAGCACAACAGAGGATGTACTTCCTGCGGCAGCTGAAGAAATTCAACCTGCCAAAGACAATGATGGTGCACTTCTACACAGCCATCATTGAGTCCATCCTCACCTCCTCCATCACCACCTGGTACGCTGCTGCCACTGCCAAGGACAAGAGCAGGCTGCAGCGTATCATCTGCACTGCAGAGAAGGTGATTGACTGCAATCTGCCTTCCCTCGAGGACCTGCACACCTCGAGGACCATGAGACGGGCGAAGAAGATTGTGGCTGACTCCTCCCACCCTGGACATTCCCTGTTTCAGTCACTCCCCTCTGGCAGAAGGCTGCGGTCCATCAGGACCAAAACCTCACGTCATACAAACAGTTTCTACTAGCCGCTGCATAACCCCAAACACAGCTATGGAACTGGCTAATATTCTACCTGCTGCACTAGAAGCACTGGACGTCCCAAATAAATCATTAAATGCTAAAACAAGGGATCTGAATTTGGTTCTTCAGTTATCCCTAGATTCTGTTGCCCCACTCAAACCAAGGAAAAGAAAAGACAAGAAAATGGCTCCATGGTATTCAGAGGAAAGCCGCACTCTCAAGAGGTCCACTCGAAAATTAGAGCATAAGTGGCATACCACTAAATTGGAGGTTTTCCGCCTGGCCTGGAAGGACAGCCAAATTGAGTACAAGCAAGTCCTCATCAGGTCCAGATCAGAATATTTCTCGAAATTGATTAGTAAGAACTAACACAACACAAAGTTCCTATTTGATACTGTTGCAAAACTCACTAAGAAAAGTACACTCTGTGTTAGTTCAGATCTCTCTCCCAATGATTTCTTAGATTTCTTTGACCAAAAAATCTATGCAATAAGGGACAAACTACAGACTAGGCCTGGAGGAGTGGCCATCAACACAGAATTTGACTCTATACCCAGCATGCTGCATGTTGAGGCTCTTACCCACTTTAACCCTATTTCTATGGAAGCGTTCATCGAGCTGGTAGATTCCTCGAAACCCATCAGCTGCCTTCTTGATCCCCTCCCTGCCAAACTTTGTAGGGAACTTCTCCCTATTATTGGACCTTCCATGCTTAGTATTATTAATGAATCTATTGTAATTAGTCCCTGACAATTTCAAACAAGCTATTATTAAGCCCCTTCTTAAAAAACCAAACCTGGATCCAGGTTGTATTAGCAACTATAGGCCAATTTCAAATTTGCCATTTCTCTCCAAAATTTTTGAAAAAGCTGTGGCACAACAGCTAACTGAGCACCTCTCCTCAAATCAGCTTTATGAACCTCTCCAGTCTGGATTTCGTCTTCACCACAGCACTGAAACTGCATTAGCTAAGGTAGTCAATGATCTATTATTAGCCTCTGACGCGGGCTCTATCTCTGTTCTGGTTCTTCTAGACCTTAGTGCAGCATTTGACACTGTGGATCATGAGATTCTCCTGGAGCGTATGGAGAACTATGTTGGGATCTCTGGTACTTCACTTCAGTGGTTTAGATCGTATCTATCTGATAGATCACAATATGTCCACTATGATGGTTGCTCATCCAGGAGCACTACTGTAAAATACCACAGGGTTCAGTTCTAGGCCCTCTGTTATTTTCACTCTATATGTTGCCTTTAGGAAACATAATTAGAAGCTCTGGGGTAAATTTTCACTGTTATGCAGATGATACTCAGCTATACATGTCCATAAAGCCTGGAGAATTTCCACATGCTATGGAAAAATGTGTTTCCGGGTTGAGAACTTGGATGACAGCAAATTTCCTTCTTCTTAATTCGGATAAAACCGAGGTTCAAATTTTCGGCCCTAAAAAATACAGAAATAATTTATCCAATCTGAGCTTAAACTTAGATGGTGTCAAAGTATCTCAAAGCCAGTTGGTAAAAAATTTAGGAGTCACATTGGACCCAGACCTTTCGTTTGAGTACCATATTAAACAAATCACCAGAACTGCATTTTTCCATCTACGTTATATTGCCAAAATACGAAAATTCCTCTCAAAGGATGATGCTGAAAAACTAATACATGCTTTTGTTACGTCCCGATTGGACTACTGCAATGTGTTGTTCTCTGGCCTCCCAATTACCTACTTGAAAAATTTACAGCGGGTACAAAATGCTGCTGCTAGACTATTGACAAAAACAAGAAAGTTTGATCATATAACATCTACTCTTATCTCTTTACTCCCTATCCAAGCCAGAGCTGATTTCAAAGTTTTACTACTAACTTACAAATCTCTACATGGATTGGCACCACTGTACCTCTCCGGTCTCCTTGCACCCTATTGCCCCGCAAGGACTCTAAGATCTCAAGATGCCGGCTATCTGGTAATACCCAAAATTAAGAAAAAAACTGCTGGAGGTAGGGCGTTCTCATATAGAGCACCTCTTCTCTGGAACAAATTACCTGTCTCAATTAGGGAGGCTGATACTGTTTCGACATTTAAAACTAGATTAAAAACGTTCCTGTTTAGTCAATCCTATGATTGTTAAATGTGTGTACTTTCTATGTAAACCTGGGGTGTGCGTTTGCCTATGTGTGTATCACATGTAACTTTTAAATTGTAATTTTAGCTTATGTTCACACTGCCCATTTAAATGTTACAAATAAAGTAAACCTGTTATTGTATATTGTTACTGCAATAGTTCCGTTGCTGTATATTTTAATTGTTATAGTTTACTAGTTGGAGACAACCCCCCGTTGTCTCCAACTAGTAAACTATAACAAGCTGGTTGTTTTCATCCTTATTCGTATAAATATAACCTATTTTAGAGTTGTTTCCCCTGGAACAGATTTCATGTTCCAACCAAGGGGGGCTGTCGCTGTCTTGGTGTGTGGGGCTGCATCAAATACCCTCTTAGCTTTGTTAAATTGCTGCACTAGTCCACACTTGACCGGTGGGGATCTCATTCTATTACGACTGAAACTGTTAGCTGCTCCTGGCATTCTCTAATCCCTGTTCTCCTCTCTGTCCCCCTCACACATCCCTTGTGGTGTGGGGGGTCTGAGCTGTCAGGACCTGCCTGGTCGTCGGTCTACCAACGCTGGACCAGGTCGTCAACCGGAAACCAGCCTCCATGACGGCCAACAGTGAGTTTCCAGGTCCCATCCAACGTCTATAAAGCCTAACAATGGATTTTTGGTGTTTCAAAACCCATTGACACTGTATGACTATGTTTAGCTTGTGTTCTGCTCCTCTCTCTTGCCAACCGTCTCTGGAGGAGGGGATCCCTCTCTGAATTGCTCCTCCCAAGGTTTCTTCCATTTTTTCTCCCGTTGGGAGTTTTTCTGGGAGTTTTTCCTTGTCTTCCTTGAGGGTTTAGGTTGGTTGAGGGGCAGTTCTATGGGCGTATGTGAAGCCCTCTGTGACATGCTTGCGTGTAAAAAGGGCTATACAAATAAATTTGATTTGATTTGATTTCTTCCCTTCCGCTGTTGGCCTCCTCAATAAGGCCAAAGCTCACACTGACTGAATGTCCTTAAAAAACTATTTACATTTTGCACTACACTCAATTCCTGTAATTATTTGTATTTTATATTGTATTCTATATTGTAAATTGGCAACTTATATTTCACTTTATTGTATATTTTATTTTAATTATATTCCACTTAGTATTGCTAGTTTATGTATCCTTAGTATAGTTAGACCACATATTTAAATTTAAGATTCCTATATGTTTACTGTATGCACCTTCCTGCCAAAGCAAATTCCTTGTCTGTGCAAACTTTCATGGAGAATAAATCCCATTCTGATTCATAATGTCATATCATAACCAACCAGGGTTCCACGTTCCTGGAACGTCCCAAATGTCCCCCGATAATTTTTTACATAATGTTGTATCATAACCAACCAGGGACGTTCCTGGACGTTCTTTAATAACGTCCTAAGGATGTCCTAAGGATAACGTCACGGTATAACCTATAGGGGACCAAATAGGAACGTCACCGAACATCCCCAGGACGTCCCTTGTTAGCTGGGTAGGTTAAGGTTCCTCAAACGTCACAGTATGGGACAAAAAATGCTGCTGTGCTGGTTGTTGGGTTATGGTACTTCTGTGTTGTCACTTAATGCTGGAGTGTTCGTATACAAAGTGACTAAATGTAAATGTATACATTAGGCTATTTCCTACAACTGCAAATTCCACAAAATGGTTTTGAAATTGTGATTTTATCAGGGGCGAATCTAGATTCTTACTTTTGGGGGGGCTAAGCCCCTCGATAAAACCTATTCTTTTTCCTGTGACCCAGCGAAACTAGGGGGGTCTGGGGGCATGTACCCCCAGAATACATTTTTGAAAATATCCTTTTAAATACTGTCCTCTATTGGGTTTTAGGAAGAGAAATTAACACATTTAGATTTAAAATATGAAGAATAAAATATGTAATGAAACCTTTGGGGGAGTTAGCCCCCCCAAAATGGGGCTAGATACGCCCATGGATTTGATGATGTCACATGCGCACAAAAGTAAAAGTAGAAGTCATCCTTCTATTTTGATTTCCCCTTCAAACCACATGTATATTTAACTTAGTTGGCTTAAAGTTATTGTAAGCAATACAAAGTTCTTGTCTGTTGGCTACGTGCATTAAACACCCAAAAACTGAGGAAACACATGGCAGTGTAGCCAACGTTTAATTGCAAAGAAAAACAATATTTGAAAAAGAACTGTGGCAACATCTTGCCATATACATGCTGCACTGACATTAGTCATAGGTGGGGCAAAAAAAGGCAGAGTTGCTCAAAGAAAGCCTGTCCCCTCCCCGAGTACCAACGTGAAATCAGTTTCATATTCGAGATTCAACAGACATTCATATTCGTACATTGGCGTAATATTTAGGGACCGGGGTAAAAGAGTTGACAATCCGAATGTTTCTTCAATATCTTTGTCAAAATCGACCATACAAACTTCAAACTTGTTGCACATTCTTCTACTACTGACTGACCAATTTGTCCAAGCTTTGGGCCATAGCAATAAATCAATTAAAACACACATTTTCAAGTATGTCCTCAATATCTTTGCCAAAAATGACCACAGAACCTTCAACCTGTTTCACATTCTTCTACTACAAGCTGACCAAGTTTTCCAAGCTTTGGTTTGGTGATGAAGTTGATTATTGATTAACCAATAGCCAATAAATCAATAAAAACACAAATATTTCAGTATTTCCTCAATATCTTTGTCAATAATGACCATAGAACCTTCAGACCTGTTTCACATTCTTCTACTACAAGCTGACCAAGTTGTCCAAGCTTTGTTCTGGTGATAAAGTTGATTATTGATTAACCCCTAGCCCAGGGCCGGATTAACGTATGGGCAACCGGGGCAGTTGCCCAGGGGCCCCCAGCCACCAGGGGGCCCCCGACGACATGTTGGGTAACGTGCATTAAAATAAATTACAATTAGCAAGTCAACTGTCCAGTGTTTACATACTCACTGTTTATGCACAACAAATTGACCAATTAAATCATGTGAATATTTACTACCAGAAGACATAGTTACCCTTTACGATTGGTACAATGGTAAGGGAGGGTGGGTTTAATGTAAAGGCTGAAAATTAAGAAAAAAACGTAGCTTAGCAAGACAGGCAGCGCAGAAAAGAATGGATCGACTCACTCCTAGCGCTAGCGGGTAAGTTAAGCAAAAGCAAAAAAAGGAGAAAGAAGCGAGAGGAGCAGCTCTTTTACAAAGTAGGATGCCTTCTATTGATAGCTTTTTTGGGGGGGGAGGTTGGTCGTCAGAGGAGGCACCTGTTGCTAGTGCTATCTGGTAATGTGAGCAGTGAGGCTGACTTTTCTTGACTCTTCTGAGGTGGACAATAGAACGCGTTATTTTTGCCCAAGGGTAATCACTGTCAAATTATCCTGGAACGCAGGTAGCAAACGCAGTGAATCGAACGTTCAGAAAACATAGGGTTATTATCCTGAATGTAGCTAACTAGCAACTTCTAGCAATAAATGAAAAACAAGTATGCCAGTTGGCACATAGACATTTACACGTTAATGCTATTAAATGTTGGTTGCAATAAACATTGAGAAAGTGTATGAAAATACTGTTAATAGTTTTTGCTGCTTTGGCTACCTTTCATAGAAGGTCTGCACCATTGGGACACATATCTTAAACTGAAGTGTAGGTTGTTTTTTTCAAAATAAGGTATGTTTAGTCAATGTTAAAACATATACATTTTGAGAAAAATCTAGTTGAAGTCATGTAGATGAAAATCCCATAGGAATACATTGGAATCTGAACGTTCTATTGAGAACAAAGTTGTTTTTTCCCTTGTAACTTTTCAGCATGTCGGCATCACATGGACACTTCCTAAAAAGCTACATTAGGTCAGAGCCATAAAAAAGAGTAAATATAAGTAAATAAAGCGCCATATAAAAAGAGTAAATATAAGTAAATAAAGCAAGTAAATGTATCTTCCACTTGCCCTACAAAAAAATCCACTTCAGGCATCTTTATTTATTATTAGGCCTAAATGCTATTATGCTCGCTGCTGGTATGTATAATTTAATTACATTTATAGACTGTGTGCTGTTCATTTTTCATTTTACATATATAACTAGCTGTGGTTGCGTTAATAGGAGGAGTGGTGGGAGGGGCCCATGATGCCTTCGTGCCCAGGGGCCCAGAATTTGTTAATCCGGCCCTGCCCTAGCCAATAAATCAATAAAAACATCAATATTTCAGGAATTCCTCAATATCTTTGTCAATAATGACCATAGAACCTTCAGACCTGTTTCACATTCTTCTACTACAAGCTGACCAAGTTTTCCAAGCTTTGGTTTGGTGATTAAGTTGATTATTGATTAACCAATAGCCAATAAATCAATAAAAACACAAATATTTCAGTATTTCCTCAATATCTTTGTCAATAATGAACATAGAACCTTCAAACTTGTTTCACATTTTGCTACTACTAGCTGGCCAAGTTTTCCAAGCTTTGGTTTGGTGAAATTGTTGATTATTGATTAACCCATAGCCAATAAATCAATAAAAACACCAATATTTCAGTATTTCCTCAATATCTTTGTCAGAAATGAACATAAAAACTTTAGACTTGTTGTGGAGTCTACTACTACTATCTGACCAAGTTTTCCAAGCTTTAGTTTGGTGATAAAGTTGATTAATGATTAATCCGTAGCCAATAAGTCAAAAATAAACATAGAAACTTCAAACTCATATTTTTAGGAAATACTGAAATATTGGTGTTTTTATTGACTTATTGGCTATGGCCCTGGGGGGTATTCGTCGTAGTTCGCTAAGCGGTTTAGCGAGCTAATTGTCAGGCTAAGATAAAAAACGCCCCTCTTTTGGGTTTGTGGAAGCAACTTTCGATAAATCACCATAGTAACATATCAATTAGCACTAACCTGCTCCAGAGCAGGCTAACGTAAGTGTAGCTGGATAAGCTTGCCACACCCTCGGAAAATAATTGGCAGCTCCCTGTTTGAGAGACCCGGTTGACCAAGGAGATATATTCTAGTTCGATTAGCTTTCCATACCAATAGAGTTCTTCGCATAGCCTTGAGTTTTTTTGCGTCAGGTACATTTGTATAGCCTACAGAAAACATTGGCAAAGCGGCAGTATGCGTTGCTGTAAGAAAAGTGTAGGCTATTGGCGCTTAACCAGCTGATGAATCAATTCATCATATTCCCTGGCTATGTCCCAGTCAATGAAATCAAAGATTGATTTACACATAGACCTACATGCATAGGCTATAGCAGGGGTGTCCAAATCCGGTCCTCGAGGGCCGCTGTCCTGCATGTTTCAGATGTTTCCCTGATCCAGCTCACCTGATTCTAATGAATGGTCGTTATAACAACCCATTTAATTGAATAAGGTGTGTTGGAGCTGGCAAACATCTAAAACATGCAGGACAGCAGCCCTCGAGGACCGGATTTGGACACCCCTGGGCTATAGGCTACATATAAATAGTACATGATATAAGCGCTTTAAGTAGGCCTACATATCCTCATAAGTGTCTATGAATTCGTATCAATTAGATACTCCTTGGCCTTGTTTTTATACTACTTATTCTGAAAGAGTTAATATCATTATTTTTGCTAGCAAGATCTCATTCGATGATAATAATTTACATTAAGCCTACTGCCACCATAGCGTGGTTCTAACCAGACCCTCGTATATTTCATTTGTACAGAGGCAAAATCCAAATTAAGCGGAAGTACGTAGGAGGGCAGAGCCAGGCTACTGCCACCAGGCACATTTAAAGAAATGTGATCTGATTGATTGGGGTAATAAGGCACTTAAAATGAGGCTATAGCCTACATTTGATCAAAATACGCCTTTGGCTTATCGGCAATTTTTTGCCAAGCTGCCTGTCTTGCTCTCGTGGCAGTGTTTGACTTAGCCATGATAATATGCTTATTGTCTTCGTAGAGTCATTACAATAGTTTGCTCGGATAGCGAGAATATCACCGCTCTCTCTTTCGTCTTTTCCGCAATCATACCGTTAGAAAATCACGGTTTTGGGGATCGACCTTTCATTACTTTTGAAGTAGGACGTGCTCGTGCACTTGTCCTGATGAGTTTAGCCTGATTGAAATTAACCACATGATTTGGATGCGGATCAGCCGTCGACAAACCGATGTTTGCGGTTCTCAGTTAGCTCGCTAATGTTAACGGGCTAAAGGGACAATTGATCAAATTAGCTTCAACCCCTACGACGAACGGGCCCCTGGTTAATCAACAATCGTCTTTATCACCAAAATAAAGCTTGGACCACTTGGTCAGCTAGTAGTAGAATAATGTGAAACAGGTCTGAAGGTTCTATGTCCATTATTGACAAAGATATTGAGGAAATACTGAAATATTGGTGTTTTTATAGATTTTTTGGCTATGGGTTAATCAATAACCAATTGTATCACCATACCAAAGCTTGAACAACTTGGTCAGCTAGTAGTAGAAGAATGTGAAACAGGTCTGAAGGATCTATGGTCATTATTGACAAACATATTGAGGAAATCCTTAAATATTAGTGTTTTTGTTGATTTATTGGCTATGGGATAATCAATAATCAACTTTATCACCAAACCAAAGCTTGGACAACTTGGTCAGCTAATAGTAGAAGAATTTGAAACAGGTCTGAAGGTTCTGTGGTCATTTTTGGCAAAGATATTGAGGAAATACTTGAAAATGTGTTTTAATTGATTTATTGCTATGGCCGTGGTTAATCAATAATCGTCTTTATCACCAAACCAAAGCTTGGACAACTTGTTCAGATAGTAGTAGAAGAATGTGAAACAAGTTTGACGTTTCTGTGGTAACTTTTGACAAAGATATTGAAGAAACATTCGGATTGTCAACTCTTTTACCCCGGTCCCTAAATATGACGCGGAGGTACGAATATGAATGTCTGTTGAATCTCGAATATGAAACTGATTTCACCTCGCCAGGCTGCTCGAAATTTCCCGTTCTTCAGTCAGTCACCTGCTGAGTTCTCGCGCACTTCTCTGCTATCACGCTCGACAATTTTCGGACTTTCCAAGAAGCTTTGAAAGAGATCAAAACAACAGGGACAGCACTATTACAACATTGTTGCGTACCCACGCTACATTCGAACTTTTCATAATTTACTGTAAAACCGATAACAGGTCATTTCGCCAGGATCCTAAAATCTTGATATATTGAAAGATGGACTCGACGGCTTGCCTCCTGGTCTCCCTCATCACTCTTGCGACGCATCTAAAAGGTATGTCGCTAGACTGTACTAAGTTGTTAGCTCTAATGATGATTTATCAATGCTGTTCGCTTCGTGGTCATTTTAGAACAACAGGCTGCCTCGTCATGTTTTGAATGAGTTAAAACCAAACCTGATTATTTAGGAAAGTTCTGTGTAACAGTGACATTAGGGACAGTGTCTGTTGCCTAGGTTATTTAAAAATGAAAACTTACCTCTCCCACTAAATTCACCGAAGTTGCAACAGTTTTCTTTTGATTTTGGACGTGCTATGATCTTGATTAGCATGACTAGCTAACTATACCCGAAATCCGTAGGCTAAGGACGCAATGCATTATGAGGTGAGTCCACACGCTGAACGTTGTCATTGGCTCACAATACTGGCTGTGGAACAAATATATCTAGAAAACATATACAATATTTAATTAATACAATACAAATAACCTATAAAGTTGCATGATAACTAGCCACGCATAAGTGCAAAATAATGGTTTTACCCCGGTAATATATCCAAACCTAGTTCAGCCAACTTTTTTATTGATAGTCCATGGGGAAATGATTTCCATTTTCCCGTAGCTTTATGGGAATTAACATGTCTATAGCTGCCTTCCGGTGTCACAACTCTTCCTCGGGCATCTTTCTCTCTATGCTATGGGGAAATAACACGGTTTGAGGTCCAATCCATTGTCCTGACACAATACATGCATTCTGTTTAGTCGTAGAATAAGGTCATTACTGATCCTTCATTTGCTCATAAACACAAACAGGGACTCATGGCCTGTCAGTCCTAAACTTGTCAGTCAAGTATGCCTTTAACATTTCTATTACAATCACATATGGTATAACACGGTATCACAAGGTATCACCCGAGATTTAGTGGATAACTATACACTAATGTAGTATATAGCCATCCCTTGTAATTGGCATAATCTGTCATATCGGTCTCCTGTCGTTAAACAGACCTGCTCTTTGTTATGAGGCAGATAATAGCTGTAGACAGTGGGGTGGTGTCTGCAGTTAAAGCCTCCATTTGATCTTATCTTGGGTGGTCATGGTCGCTGACCCCTGACAGATGGGTACCAGAGTTGTTTTGGTTTGATTCAAATTTGTTGAAATGCTCAACTCCTACTGTGAATTGTGGCCTGAAGTTTCATGTTAGCCTGCATAGTTGAACCTCATTGAGTATGTTTTTTCTTTGATTTGTTAAGTACTTTGTTGAACATTTCTTGAGCTTTTCAATATTGAGATATGGAGGAATTATAGTACAGTACCTACAAATCGTAATACCTCTGAAATATTATATAGTTGTGGAAAAAATTATTTTATCTAATAGTAGTATCAGGCTGTTCATCTGCTTTGAATGTCTTTAACCTCAGGACTAATGGGTGCTTATTATACTATCTACCTCTGTCCAGACATGTAAAATAAATAATTTTCTGGATGGGAAATACCTGTAATTTATTTTCATAGTGGCATGGTAAGGGAGTTTGACATCAATCATAGAGGTACCTCATGTGTCTTTGTGCTGTGTATGCAACCTCAAAAGGCCAGTTACCTTCAACTCCCACCACCTTTGAGGTTCACTTTAGGAAAGGTCACTGTCCTTTTGATCTAGTGTTTAAATCTTTCTGTCAGGGCCTGAAGATTTATCATCCTCACCCGCTATGAACAAAGGTGTTCCACTTGTCCAAGATGTCATTTCTGTATGGGGTATAGCAGTGTTTCCCCTAGGATTTTTTTTAGCAGTGGGGGCAGGTCAGTCAGACCCCCCCCCCCCCCTCTCCCTCGGCCGAAATAAAGTTCTAACCCTATATTTTGGAGTAGGTTATTGTAATAGTCTAATAACAAATGTAATATTGCATATATTTTTGTCCCATTTTCCGTAAAGCAATACAGTTTGGCTACTTAAAGTATGTTCAAAATGGCAGAAATATGCTGCCAATTAATAATTGACGTAACCAGTTATTCTAAATGGTCAGTAGCCTAGCATATCGATCAAGGTACTCGAAAGCATGTACACTGTCGGCTTCATTTGATCTTGATAGGCTAAGCATTCTTTAGCAAACAATAACAATATACCCACTATTAATTAAAACTACTTCAGCATAATATTGCACCTAAAATACAAACGTGAGCAAGGGCAGCAATCGCTATCGAATCAACAGGCATGCAATTATGCTAGCAGGGGAAGAATACAAACAACGAAAATCAGCAGTTAACTTAAATTTGCAATAACTGTAGACTAATACAATAACAGGCTTTAATGGACTGAAAACATAAATTACACGACTTACAATTCTCAAAGACGCACACACGCGATCTCAACTGCGCTGTGAAGCGCGTGTCCTTGCTATTCTCCGACATGCACTCTAACAATCACTGCTGATAGACGGCCTGTCTTGTACAGCCCTATTTCTGATACCATGGCGGCAGAAATGTAGCCGTGGTGGGCCGCCACGACAAAATCAACATAGGGGAAACACTGGGGTATAGCCTATTTGAATAAAAAAATTAATTTGCATTGCATTGTAAAGATGGACAAATAAACCAATAGGTTCATCTTGGAAGGTGTTGTGTGATAAAATGTTGACAGAGTTGTTGGTGGAAACAGCCCTTTAATAAATTCCTTTCACCTCTTACTCTCATGCAAATGCAAAAGTGGTTGTTATCCCACCAGTGGATAGTCTTTCTCAGCCACGGTGACTAATACAGAGGCCTCCCTCTATTACCCACTTCTCATGTTGGACAGTGTCCCTGCCCTTGCCCTTTTCAATGTACTGAATATCTCAGAAATACAGATGAACACCACGTATTAACAAACCAAGTGATACCTGGAAAGGAAGGGGAATTACAATGAAATCACTTGTAAACAGAGAGGTAACCCCCCCATCCCCACCCACACAGAGAAGCACACTTCCTGAAACGGAATATGACTCACCTGCTGCAGTGTACTTTGGTCTATGGTTGCAACATACAGGGCTCATTCACATGGGGTTATGATGTCATGGCTAAAAGTCACAGACTGCCCAGCAAAGTGTGACTTTCAAGTCAGACCAGGAAATTAAACAGTCTGTATGCTCTAGGCTCTTGGGGATAGCTTTGTTTAACATGCAGACAAGTCCACCATGCCAAGGAGGCTCTCCTTTGGGATATTCAGTCAGAATATATATATAGGTCATATATATATATATATATATATATATATATATATATATAACATATATATAACATATATAAATAACATGAGCCAATACACTGTCGCCTTTTTAGTTATATATAACTATATATAGTTATATATAACTAAAAAGGCGACAGTGTATTGGCTCATGTTATCATGCCAATGTATTTAGGTTTGTGTTGTGGTTTGCTTATGGGCAGGAAGGGACAGGTGTGTCAGACTTGTCACTCACAATTATATTCTAAACTAGAAAGTTGAATTCATTCAGATTTCAAAGAGTATGCTATGCCATTTTTCATCTTGCACATCCAAACCATTATTAGACAGACCGTTCAAGGAAAATGGTGAAGTATTTACAGTGAAAGCCTATTCCTAATGCAGTGTCAAGCTCACAAACAGGGTCAATTTAGTCTGTAAACAAGAAACCCGCAAGTAATTTGACACAGCCACGGTGTAATGGCAGGAACTTTAATCCAGTCAAAGCCAAGTGATTTTGCCAGAGCAACATGGTCATTTGGGTGGCCCTGTGAGGTCATTCCTGTGTTCATAAGACACAATCAGCCAATTACAATGACTACTGATGCAGTCACTAACTGGTAACTGGCTAACCTGTGTGCTTGGTGTGGGGAGTGGAGGGGTGGGGTGTGTAAAGGCTGGCAGGTGGTAGTGGTGGGGACCCTCAAATGCTTTTACAGCAATTGTTTCATCGATATGACATGAGAGAGACACCTAGCTTAATTGTCTTCACTCATCTCTCCTTCTCATCCTCATTCAGCAATACAACCCTCTGCCCCCCCCCTCATCTGCTAATGGACTCATCTTAGCTCTGGTGCCAGTTTTCCGAATTGCCTAAATGACTTCTGGAAAATTGTATTCATTAAAACAAAACAGATTTTATCCATTCCACTGACTTTCTGTGCAAACCCCTAGAAGTGGGGGAGGCCCCAACAACATAAAAAGTAGATGTGCAAAGACAGTGGGTAGTACTTGTAGATCACAGCTTGATAAAGCCTTGTCTGGATGACTGAAATCCACCAGAGTCAGCATTATATAGGCAAAGATTTGCATTTGTAAAGTTGCAACTTTGTTCCTACATTTTATAAAAAAAGACTACTAAAGATAAATTGTAAATGAAAACTCAAAGCTCAAATCCTCTGCCATTCTTTGTAGTCTGTGCAGCAGCTGGACCCACCAAAGTGATCAAGTATGGAAGTATAAAAATTTAGCAATTCTCATTTCATTTTGCTAAAACCACCTTCCCTCCTGGACTGCTGTGACTTGATAGATGGTGAAAACTTGTAGGGCGTTAGTCAGAGCCCCCTCACAGAACACAAAATCAATTGCCATCTAAGCAATCTTTACAGGACATGGAACTCCCACTGCTGCCATGATTATCACAGGCGTAGATGTTACTTAATCGCTTGGCCTTCTGAAAAGCAGTCACGGAAAGAGCAGGAGAACCAATAAAAAACCCAAGAGTCCCATCCAAAGTTAATTGAGACCCTGAAAGTAACTTAATGGCATTAGGATACTTTGCTCTCTGGTGGTCGTATGTTGAGGCCACCTCCATGCTTGTCATGTAAAATATGTGTGTGGATGTATGCTTAAAGTGCATCTAAACAGACCAGCCAAACCATTTTGGGAGATTTTTTGCTCATTACAAACCAGGTAATATAAATGTATTGATATTGAAGCCAATGTCGGGGTGGAACGATTAACATTGATTGCTAAAGCACCCAATTACTCTCTTGTTCTTTATTTTTAAGTGAGTGCCTGTATGGTAGGCTATCTGTGGCAGAGGGCAGGATGCCCAAACACTCACGTAAGGTGTATGTGTATATTTCAGTCAGGTTAATGTGCTACAGGAAAAGTGGAGTGTATCTCCCTGGTTTATAACCGTGCCTCTGTACACCAAAGAATAATCAACATGCCAGCTTGGACACCAGGAAAGGCCCTGGAAGTGGGTCATGTGGAACATTGTTTGCTCCCTTAATTGCCATCTCCCTATACCCTCACAATGTAAGCATTCATCAGGCCGGGGCTTCTCCTCAGATCTCTCTCACATCTTTACTTAAAAGTGAATCGCCACATTTGCATCAGAGAACTGCTAGTTGTCCGTCGGGTAGAGAAATGGGAACTTAAAGTCTAAACAATGTCAGCTCTTTCCCATAGGTCAAGAAACCATTTTGGGCCTTCCCTGAAAGAATAAAAAGAACCTCCATTTTTTTGAACCTATTGTTTTCTAATGAAGCACAGAATCGAATGCCATTGAGGAAAAAGGCTAAGTCAACATGTCCCTTGTGACTTCCCAGTGCCATATCACAGTTATATTATACCATTCCATAAACAAAAAAGTAGTTCATATAAGCTGGCAGTGTTGAAAGGCATTTCAATTGAACTGGAGGGAGGACTGCCTGCGAGGGAACGACACATGTCTGTCTCTATTTCTCCCTGAATAAAAGGTGTCTAGTCTACAAGCAGGGAAGATCAATCTCTGTCAGTTAATCTTTCCCCGTGTGGCTTATCACACAACATAATACCAATGAAGCCAGGTCAGATGTTATCCGCAACACAATTTAGTGCTGTCCTCCTCCCCCTTGTCCTCCACTCTGTTTTACTAGCACAGAGTAAATCAAGCTGTGAAAGGCAGAATTGTGCTCCCATATAATGAATGCACCTTCTCCCTTGTTTACAAGGTTACTTTAGTTTGAGCAAGCTTTTGCATAGGGACATGCACTCTCGATCTATTTTCATAATATACGTATGGAAGAATGAGAGGGGCGTGGTTGAGGAAGCACTGCTGTAGAATAGGGTGAGGCAGACATGGAAATTAAACCCCATTCACAATCCTGATGCAACTAATCTGTCTGCCTGCTGAGTAGTGCTGCACAACAGAAAGGATGAGGCCAGGCAGCGGGGTGCGCGGGGCCGGTGTTAACCTTGGGGGCCAAAGGCTGGATTCTGTGCGGTTCTGGCTTATTGCTGCCTAGCAAAACTAAACACCAGTGGTCCAATCAGGCCTAGACTAGGTTACGTGTAACAAGTGCCAACATAACATATTTTCAGTTCTCATAGGAAACATGTTCCGACATTTGTTGCATTAATCTCATAGTCATGTTTATATTTTTATTCACAGAAAGAAAGCACTACACCTCTGAATTTGTATTCTAATACATTTGATCTGTTTTCCCTTTCACGGTTCAATACATTAATCAAATTTTGTGCTCTATCAGAGCATAACAAATAGCTTCATCAATCTTGTTGGATATCAGGTTTGATTGAATAGGGCCTTTGGTTAAAAATTCTAGAGAGTTCTGATGCCACCTACCAACAATGATGCAACCTCTAATAAATGTTAAACTGAACAATCTTCATGTAACTGATGTTCATGGGAAAGCTACATATATTTTGTAATTGTTTTACACACATGAAAAAAACTCCTCCTTTGAAAGGTAGGAGCCTCCTACTATCTATGGGGTAGCCCCTTCAACCCCTTTTCCTTTCTGGGGCCCCTGTTAGTCATTCTATCTCTAAGCAGCGGGTGAACCTTGTCTGGCGGACTTATTAAAGCAGGCAGCAGCTTTCGGGGTCCACAGCTGGTGAGGAAGACGGATCTTTTCATGCGACAAATTAGCAGCAGCTCCACCAGTCCTGGGGGTCTCATTTATAAAACTGTGCGTAGGATTCTTACTAAAAGTGTATGTAAAAATTCAGATTTATTAAACCGTGCGTAAGCACTAACTGTACGCAATGTTCCCTTTATAAATCACAGATTACCCACAAGTGTGCGTATGTGAATCAGCCATAGAGTTAGGAATCAGCATGTTACCCCTCCCTGAACACGCCCATTTTTAACCATAAATGGTCAATGCAAAGCACCTCATGAATGCTAATCTAGTATCTCATGACCCTGGCATGCGATTGTTCTTCACGGTGAATCATGGCGACCAAAAAAACAAAAAAAGCGAAAGTTCTCAGACACTGTTAGCCTATTGGTGGAGGCCCGAAAACAAAATTATTTGGTGGCCGGTGGATCACCAATAAAAAATAAAAAAAACTGTGCGAGTGGCATCAACTGTGCTAGACGATACCTGGAGTCTAGATACAATTTGAAAACAAAAGCTTTTTGTTATGAACAGTAGTCTATTAAAGTCTGGACTGATAACGAGGACGTAGAGTGTAGCAATTGCACGGGAACTTAACAACTGTATTTCCAGTTTTTTACATATGAGGATATTTGCACAATATTAAATAAATATATTTAGTTATACACTGTGTTGGATATGTGACGTTATCCTGTATTCCATGCAGTCTGTATTCTTCTTGCTGCATATTTTTTATGGAAGCAAATCCTGACCAAAATTCAAATGAAAATGCATTTCCAGAAATGCATTTTCATTTTAAGAATGTGCCTGCATGACTCAAATGAAATTAGTAATAAATCATCCTATTTCCATTTTAATTTTCTTCTTTAAGACTGCTCATTATTTCCCTTAATTAAAATGAAAACGAAAGACATATACCAAAATTCAATTTGAAATGTAAAATTTGAAAATGAAAATGCACTTCCAGAAATGTATTTTTATTTTCAAGAACGTGGCCGCAAAATCGTGACCACAATTCAAATGCATTTCCAGAAATGCATTTTCATTTTAAGAATGTGGCTGTATTATTTGACTCATAAATAAAATTAGTAATCAAGCATCGTATTTGCATTTTCTTCCTCAAGACTGCACATGTTATGCCATAATCAAAAAGAAAACAGAGCGGACATTGCATTTTCATGTTTGTGTTCTGCCCGCAAAGAACTGCCCATAATTCGAAAACGAAAATGCATTCTGAGCGGCGCACCAGAGTGACATTAGTAGCCGCTTTTCTTCAGCTCCCTGCTGACCGAGCTACCCATCTTGTTCGGTAGTGTGCACATACGCATTGCATTACATGGTTTATCATTCAAAAGGAACTTTATTACCATGTATTTCTATTGCCACATGGGGAATGATGTGGGATGTTACTGTTGATCATCTGTCCATCATCGCATAAAGCCCGCCCTGGCAATTTCATTGGTTCGCCCAGATCCTGGTTTTATATAGTTGTTCCCAATACGAGACCCTCCAGACCCAACTTCCCGACCAAATTTTTTTGAGGGCGGGGCGAAGTTGGGCTGGCAGCCAGGCTATCTCAGTACATTATATACGTGTGAAATGAGTTCCTGAAAGCATGTGAAAAGCGCGAAAACTTTATCACACTGAAATGTGGAGTTAGACTGATGAACAGTTTCTCTCCCGTTTTCAGCTCAGGTTTTGTGGAGGCGGGGCAAAAACCCAACCTATCTACATCACAGTGACCTATCTACGTCAAATCACAGACGGTTGCATTCTGTTACTCAGCTGGTACGATGCAAAGACAAAGTAATTAACACATAAAACACTCAGCGACTGCAGATAGGTCTTTTCTGATATCTGCAATTGTTTTAGCTATGGCTGCTGTTGTTGCTAAATTCAAGGGAGCAGAGTTTCAGCTCCTTCAGGCGACACGCCCCCCCCCCCCCCAAGTGTCAAGCAGAGAAGGCTGCTGATTTCTTCACAATTTCAAAGCCTTATTTAACATACTTGTCGGTGGGTTTTTTTTCATTCAAATTTGGATGGGTAGTTAACAACACATTCTTCTGTGGTGTGATGAACTTAAAACACATTTTCAATTCCACTTTACAGCATCTTTAAGAGGCTCTGTTGGTAGGCCAATAATTACACTGACTATCATACCAGCTTTCAGGGTTTTCCGCAGGACTTTGCAGCTAAGGCGGCCCCCTAAGCAACACACGCCTGCCGCCTTAACTACGTTGTAAAAAAGAAGAAAGAAAAATAATAGCGATATCCGCCGTGTTACTCTGTCTTGTTTTCTCCCTTTCATTCCACACAGTGACCAACGCCAGTCTCCCATCTCTGCATAACGCATTATCGCATTTTTCGGACTATAAATCCGGACTATAAATTGCATCAGTCAAGAAATGCGTCATTAAGAGGAAAAAATAATAAATTAATCGCACTGGACTAAGTCGCATTTATTTAGAATTGTATTTCACAAAATCCAAGACCAAGAACAGACATTTAATCTGGATAGAAGACATTTAATTTAGACTTAATTAAATACAGAGACGTATCGTACAGGACTGGATATGCAGCCACACCGGCGATTAGTTTCTCCTCCATCTTGAAACTGAAAGCTAGAAATGTTTACCATGGTTGCTACGTTACGAGAAACAAGAAATCACTCCCATTGGCCATCGCTAGCGAAAATCGCTCCTCATTTGCATAAAGTTGAGAGAAAATCTCAACTTGAATCGCTTGGATCGCGACAAATGCATCAAAAAGGACAGGTGCTGTGCACACACATTCAGCACACAACAGCACACCACACGATCCAATAAAACACAATTTGGACAATAACAAAAGACATACCAATACACAAAGAGACAGTACAATTAGCTCTAATGTGTACTAGGGATGGAGATTTGAACTGATTTCACTATTCGAATAGTATCCGAAATTATTTTCGAATATCCGGATAATCTATTTTATTAATGTGGTTCCGTTATGTTATTAGCTTGACGTGACGCAAAGCATACAGTAAACACATGAACCACCACACATTCTGGCAATAATTGGGACTGTTAAACTATTAAATTAAATAAGGGTTGAATAAAGAAAACAAATGAAAGATCAATTTATTAACATGACAAAAAGACAATGAACTTGAAAAAACGCTGCGTCTTCAGACGTAGGCTCTAAATTTGGCGGAAAAGCGATTAGCCTATTATTATGTGAAATAAAAAGTAGGCTACATTGGACTAAACACATTGGGTAGGCTATCCTCCATAAAAACGAAAGACACACGTAGAAATATTGCATATTAACTTGGATATGAACTTGGAACCGGAATCCTATAGGATACGGTGCGCCACCACACATTGCAAACATAAACTGCCGATTACCCTAGCTCTACATGGCTACTGGTAAGAAAATAAATAAGCCACAACTGCATTAGCCATACGCATTTTTATTCAGGAGAATTAGCATGTAAACATGCTCAGGGGAGAGGCTAGTAAGGAGTCGATTTACGAGCAGGCCGGCATAGAAAAGACCGCAGGAACTGAGGTTGTTGCGTGGTACTGCTTAGCCAGGACACTATGCTTCTTGTAGCGCCAAATGAAATGAAAGGAGACTCGTAGCAGAACGCAGGCATAGCCTACTTTTTTTGATGGTTTTCATCATTTTCTAACGTCACAACTATTAAAATTCACAACATGACGCGACGGTTTTTCAATAAAACCTTTTTTTTTTTATCAAACTATGCTCATAAGTATTCGAAAAAAGTATTCGAATAATAACTTACTTTAGGATATCCGGATATTCGATTAACCACGCCCATCCCTAATGTGTACCTCGCTCCTAGCTCTCGGCCCCCTGAGTGAGCACATGGGAACCTCATCAACTGCCGTCCCCACAAGTCACAACAGGCATGATAGTTAACAAGCTTTAATATTTACACTAATTATTACATATAACTATACATTTTACTTATTGACTTGGTTACAAAACATGAATATGAACCCGACATTTCACCACAGTTCTCTAACAATTTTCAGACCCAAAGACAACGTACCTCGCTAGCTGGAGGTCAGGTCGAAAAGAACAATGTAAGTGCGAGAACACAGATAAAGCGCAATGGGTCAAACCAAAACCCGCACACCTTTTTGACAAACATACATTTTTACCAAGACATAAACATAAATGTGTTAAAATGTCTGTACACCAACAATTGGATTTAAATCTGTAATGTACTTAAAAAACTAAAACACATTGAGTTTTTTACCTTGACATCAATTAATCAACCTCCCCATTTGACCTACTTGACCTGGTCTTTGTGTACAATCCAGTGTGTAATCTAGGGGAACAACATTTCACTGCTACACTGGCATAAACATATTTTAATGCACAGGCACAGCAGAGTTGTGCTTTTAAACATACATGTTGAAGAATACAGGATCGAAGTCCGCATGCGCAACATTTGTTTTTTGCTTGTCGTCCGCAGTGAGACAGTAAAAGCACTGCTTATAAAAAAAAAATGGTATTTGATTATGCGTAACTGCTACATTTATCATTGTAATCTGTAAACATTAGGAATAACACACATATTGCATATATAAATCACAAGAATAAACAGTAAAAATTATTGCTGTCAGTTTAACACGTTATTAACGGCGTTAACACAAACCCAAATTAACGGCGTACATTTTTTTATCGCGCGATTAACGCTATTTTTGGCCAAGCAAACGTTTTTTTCACATGCTGTTGCAACAACTACCAACGGTAGAAAAACTATAACACCACACCGGATCTAGCTAGACCGGAAACAAAACAACAGGCACGCCACACACACTTGTTTGGCTTGCGAGCCGGCTAAAGAGTAGTAGCAGAGCCCGTTTACGGATATTAGACATTCTCTGGTTATAGGTTAACGTTACGTTTTGAGTGGATGGCGAGCGCGAGACACCGAAATGGATGCCAATAAGATTCTGAATGGTTTACTTTTAAAAAGTTGCCAAATGGTTCCATTGACAAGACCAAAGTGATCTGTGTGTTTTGTCGTTGTAAACTGAGCTATCATCGCAGCACGTCCAGTCTGAAATACAACTTGATGGCCAAGCACACAGCTGATGCGAATTCTCCGCCCCCTCGTCAAAGCCAGGCGATTGCAATGTTGTTGTTCTCAATATAAAAAATATTTGCACGAAGCAATCCGAACCACTTTTCCATGTCGATAAGAGCATTAAAGAGCATTTGAAAAAAGAATGGGACCAAAAGAAATCAAGGACATTTAGAATAGATAAAAATGATCAATCGCGAGTTAACTATGACATTAATGCGATTAAATATTTTAATCGTTTGACAGCACTAGTAAAAATACAAATACAAGTTTATTAAATAAAATGATTTAATTAACATTTTTACGTTTGAATTTTGGCAGGGCCAGACTGCATGTCACTGGTTAATGTAACACATTAACAGTTATTCAGCTACACAATAGCATAAAGCACATACCTGGGAGGCTGAATAGGCTAAATTAACATAACAAGCTAGCGAGTCCAACAAGCCGGGTACATACCGGTAAGCTAGTTCACCAAGCTCCCGATCTCATTCCACATCACTGAATCCGTTAAACTCGTTGGTTCATGTCAGTCAGTATGAATTAACATTCAAAAACATGATCAATTATATAGATTTGGATATACAAGTCGCTTAATAGGCTGAATAGGCTAAATTAACATAACAAGCTAGCGAGTCCAACAAGCCGGGTACATACCGGTAAGCTAGTTCACCAAGCTCCCGATCTCATTCCACATCACTGAATCCGTTAAACTCGTTGGTTCATGTCAGTCAGTATGAATTAACATTCAAAAACATGATCAATTATATAGATTTGGATATACAAGTCGCTCGCACCTGACTATAAATCACAAGACCAACCAAACTATGAAAAAAAGTATGACTTATAGTCCGGAAAATACGGTAGTCTTATCGCATTAGTCTATAGCACAAACCCACAAACTATCCCAATTTTCACTGGCCTATTTCTGTGTCTGTTCCCAACACCTACAGTGGGGGTGATTGAGGAAGAAGAGCCTTCACACATACCCCCTTTCCACCAAAGTGAACAGGACTGGATTAACCATTAGGGCAACTGGGCACTTGCCCAGAGGCACATGACATCTAAGGGGCCCTGGACAATGTCAAATATCACGTTATGAACGCAGTCCTAACTTTCCTTAATGTGAGTACTTTATTGCAACTTGTTCGATCCAAATGTTAAGTTAAATCACGTCAAAAACAGTGTTTGTGTAGTCTAGTAGCCAGTGCCGCAGCTCCCATACTGCGCACTACGCTGTGCGTAGGGCACCAACTCCTGAGGGGGCACCAAAAAATAGCCAACTGAAAAATCATCATAGATATAATACTTATAATACCGTTATTATTTTAGTATAGAAATATTAGACACGTGTATTACAAAACAGGCAGAACAAGAGATGTATTTAAATGCTCACAAAAAGTTATGGTGCCCCCCACCCCCCCAAACAAAACAAAACAAATAGGTTACACTTTTTCTAAAATGGGCTTAATACGATAACGATTTTCAAATACGATTGAGATTTTACTGTGTAAACATTATCTATGCATTTTACAAGAAACTGCCGCCAGCTAGCTGTTACTTTTTTTACCTAATGTCTGACAAGATTTCACCAATTGAAAAATGGCTTGCAAAATGTTTATTTTTTAAGTTCTTAAAACGATTTTGCGCTCAAATAAAGCCCCCAAAAATTAGCTTGCGCGCTCGCATTATTTTTTTTTTATCCGTAACTAGCATCACATCAAACACAGGGGGGGGGGGGGGGCCTTGTTGCCCAGGGTACAAAAAATGGTTAATCCGGCCCTGAAAGTGAACCGGGAGCTAGTTTAGAGCTGGTGCTAGAGCCGGTTCAGAGCTGGTTCAATTTGCGAGCCTTCTAAGAAGGTTTGCTTTTCCACGGGCTAGAGCGCCACCACAGAGCCCCATCATTATGTCACTGTACACGTCTCGTCTTTCCCAGCAACGCTAGCACGGCAGCGCCAAACACAAAGCAGAGCCCGTCTAAAGCACCTCCATCAGAAACACAGACTGTCTCTCCACCTCCAAGAGAAGGCTCAAGACGCACTTGTTCCGGGAGTACAACGGTACTTAGGAATGGTTTGCTGAACCCAATGCTAGTTTCCTCAAGGATCACAATGACTCTTGCTTAGACTGTTGCTCTTGTTTGTTAGTGGTAGCTGATTTAAACTGTTGTATTCTATTTTAGTTAATCCTATTTGTATTGCTTTCCTACAGGTACACTTGCACTTAGAGATTCATGTTGTTTAATTGTAACTTGCTTAACTACATGCTCTTATGGTTTCTTCCCTTTAGCACTTATTTTTTTGGGTTGTTCACAATGTGTGCTTCTTGTTTTGGGCTACCCGCAATGCTTTGGGGCTATCTTGTTGTTATTATCAGTGACCTATGCACTTGTAAAGCTCTCTCTTGGAAGTCGCTTTGGATAAAAGCGTCTGCTAAATTAATAAATGTAAATGTAAAGGCTGTTTATCAATCCAAAGAACGCTAAGAACGTGAGGTTGAGATGCAGAGTTTTCTAGGCTATTGCGCAATACCCTGGACTCGCAGTGTGACAACACTGGCATTATCAGCGCATCATTGGGGTGTGCTTGCCTTCGGTGGGCACAAACCATTGTTATCTCACATATGTATTCATTATTATTTATTATTATTGTTTATTTTCGCGCCCCTAAGGCTCAGTCAATATTTGGACTACATAGACAAAGTCGATGTCAAAAGGTTTGTCTTGGTCAGGATTGCGTTGGTTCTATTGGGATTTATGTTCCGTTGCACGGTTTAGGTTTTAATTACGTTTTTGTAGCAAAGTCACTGACGCTACTGATCAGAACATAAGTTTAGCAGCTTGTTAACTTCTGGGAGATATCTAGGCTAACTGCTTTACTGCAAGGGAGTTGCAGAAACACCACAAGCAAAGAGGCAAGGGTGATGACTATTTACTAATTTTACTTTGTGATATGAAACACAATTGTGAAGTGTAATGTACAATATAAGCTGATATAAGGAAGTAGTTACATCTACTTTCGGAAACAGTAGTCTACTATTTCACTGAAGCATTAGCATCATGACATCAGCCTCTGTTGCCCGGGCAACACATACAACAGCGGTCTATGATGCATCTGTTTTCAATCGTTAAAATAAACATTCCTCACAAATACATTTTCGTTGTAGGATTTATTATGACATTAGATTACAAGTAAACGATTTGTTGGCGAAATTATCATTACCTGTGGTTTCAAACCAGTTTAGCTCACTGCAACGCTGTAGCCTAGCCCGGTTTCTAGTAGTAGCCTAAAATTTACCGGGGCAGCATCTCCACACAGCAGGGCTATATCGCATTTTGCCTTGTTACTGACAATTATCGCTACCACTGCCATTTTTATGAATGAGTGATTTTCCCCTAAATAAATGTCAATCTTATTTACGTTTTTGGGGGCATATTTTCAGTTAGCAGATGATACTATTTGAATTGCGATTCCATCTGAGATAGCTAGCTGCTGCTGCTAACGTCGTTGTTAAAATTCATTTCAAAGGGGGTTCTTTATTAATGAATGAATGCAATATGAGTAGGCTAAATGCCTGACAATATCATGAGAAGGGAAAAACTTACAATGACGTTTAAGTCATAGAGATTAGGTCAATTTTTACACCGGTCTGCCAAATGTATTTGTTTTGATTAAACTATGAGGTTGCTGATCACCATTCCCTCTTGCAGGGGAAATGAGAAGACAACTATTTCATTGTACTATTTACTCTTAGTATTTTGAGTTGTAAATGAGCAGAAAAAAAAATGCATTTAAATCTATGTAATCTTTATAAATAATAAGTAGGCTATGCATTTTAATATAAAATATACAGAAATATCAGTTGTAAAATGTAATTTAAATACAGACCCCTGCAACCAAGACAAGCAAGCACACCCTACAATTTCCCCAGAAATTGAACCCTCTCTAGTTTTATAAACTTTTGCTGTATAGTGATTGTGTATTAAATGTGCGTTAAATATAGGCTCAATAGCTCATAACATTTTTGTTTGTCATTTCACTCATTTGATGGGATTATGATAAAATGCAGCAACTAGTGTCTGCACTGCATTGCGATGCTAGCTAGGTTATCGAAAAGTCCGAGCAAATTTACAAATTAGCAGTTTAATCAATAAAATAAGCGCATTTTCAGCAGTTCTACACTGCCCACTTCTCGTTACATTTTAATTCAGATGCTGATTTACAAGTAGCCTACCGTTTAGCTGAAATACGAAGTGTAAATTAGAGTTACAATTCTTAGAGCAATGGCGGTCAAAGGATTCTGTTTGTCTTGTTGGTCACGGTAACCCCGCCCCAAGCGGTTCTTACCTTGTTCCCACACTAGACCAGCTCCGAAGTGGTGCCCGTTGCAAAACACTTTCCCTGGTTCAGAGCCCGTTCTCAGGCTGTCGAAAGAGAAAGAACTGGTTCAAGATTAAGCACTGGCTCCGAACCCGCACCCAAAACGCGTCAGTGGAAAAGGGGTAACAGGGGCCTTTATTACTGCACCAACAGAAATCGATTCATCAGCAACCGATGCTAGCAAGCACACCCTGCAATTTCCCCAGAAATTCTCTTTAGTTATTATTATATATATAATTATTATATGGATTGAAAATAGTGAGAATAGACGTTAAGGGGGCCCCATGCCTGTCTTCGCCTGGGGCCCTAAAATCACTAAATCCGTCACTGGTCTTTGTTTATTTATTTTATAAACACTGTCAACTATCTTTCTTACTATTTAACACTTGAATCTATCTACTTACTATTACTGTTGTATCTTCAAATAGAAAAGCAACAATCATTAACAACGTTGAATCTCCATGGAAACGGCTCTCGAGGGTTTGGGAAATAATCAGATTTATTACTTCCTTCATTATTTACAGCAAAATATATAATAATAAAAAAATCTAATTGCTTACAATGGATTAAACTCTGCTGAGTCCACTCTGCGTCAGCAAGGCAGAATTTCCAAGCTTGGTGTAGCCACAGCGTATGAGTCGGCTCTTGTTGGTGAACGTCGGGAGATGGCTCGCATATCTGAAGAGCCGACTCTATTTTTAATAGAGGAATATAGCCTATACAAATGTAATGATTATGAAATAATGAATTTTAATTGTATTTAAAATAATTGACTAATTCAAAGAACCACAAACAAATAATTGTAGGCCTAAAGGCGCACACGATCATCCTCACATTCTGTTCCTGTCAATCATACACGCGGTGTCAACCAATTATACTGCATGAGGGAGGGCTGAACCCACTCACACACACTCAGTTAGAAGAGTAGTCGAAACTCGATGGAGAGCCATAACAAATCAATGCATTTTTAAAGACATTGTGGTTAAGGTAAAGTATGATTTCATTTAATCATTTAATTCAAATTGTTTTCACACCTATCATAGTCCAATTCATAGTTAAAACATAATTTTTTTTAAAGAGCCGTTCGAGAGCCAAAAGAGCCGGCTCTTTTCAGTGAGCTGAGCCAAACGAGCCGGCTCACGAAGAAGAGCCAGAATGCCCATCACTAATTTGAACAGCCCTCACTGATTTCACGTAATGCCTTCAGAATCAAAACTACGGCAACTCCCGAGGGACAAAACACCCTTGTCCGTTGTCACATAGAAAGGTCTGCTACAGCCAGCTGCAGGCGGCTGACTTGACACTGAATTCTGGTTAGACTTTTTGTCCGACTTGAGACAGCGCCGAGGCTAGGTCACTGTGACCTAGCCATCAAAGTACCGTGAGATCTATTCCAGAACTGCCAGCTGTGTTGCAGAGTGCATTTTCTCAAGAGCAACTGCACAGCTATTTCATGATTGGCCAGACTCACACACGACAACTTTGATGTGTGTTTTGTATTTAGGGATGCACGATAATATCTGCACAACATCGGTATCGGCAGATAAGAGCTTCAGAACTTAATTATCGGCATGTGCAGATATGAAACTTTCTGCCGATGTACTTGGCCAATAAGGTGACGTGCAAATTATGCGCACACGAAGCAAATGGTTAATTAAGCAGGCCTTATTGCTTTTCTAAACTGTTACTACAAATATTTGATATGGTTTCATAAATAAAGAAACACATTTCAAATTTAAGAAACAAAATTGTTTATTAATAAACCGTCATTCTTCTGCCACTACAAAGTATAGTTCCTACATAAATCGTTGCCATGCAACAGATTGAAAACAGTGGACGGCCCATATCGTCTTTATAGTGCCGGCTTTATTTCTTGCCTTTGCTAACGCTTCAATTTCAGCCTCTGTCTTCTCTGCATGCCTGGTCTTTTTAAACTCTTTCTCCTCTATTCTGTCAATAGCCTCCCACCACTCGTCAAACGTCAGCCCACCTAGCAAATCAAAATTCACAACAAAATCTGCCATTCTCTCTACGACTAGGTTGCTTGCTTTATTTTAAATATTCTATGCACAGTAATATGGAATGTTATGTTATGAGGACAACTTGAAAGGACTTTATGCTGGATTTTACAACGGCATGGAACACGAAATAGCCATTCACAATCAAGGATTGGAACAATCAGTTTTGGAAGTTACTATGAGCGCCAACAACATGATTCAACATGTTGGCTGTGCGGACAGTGAGGACTTCACAGTATCAAAGGATGATGACAAAATGGCTATTTGCAGAGTTTGTAAAGTGTGATGCGATACATTTTAAGTTTACAGAGTTACAGCTGATCTTCTGTGCATATGTGTCAAGAATGTGTCATTGTCAACAACACAGTTTTAAGGAAACTGTAGTTGTTCAAGTTCAAGGAGGTACTGTTCAAGTATGAAAATTGTGACGTGAAAATATAAATACATCTGCCATATTTGAAATCATTTCAATAGTTTTCATGAGTGAATGTCTATTTCTAAAATGATCCAGTCAAGTTTTAATGTCCCGTATCTACAGCAAGTACCCCATCATAATAACAGATTAATTCTAGTACAGGAGAGACTTTCCAATAATTAAAAAGCAGAGGTGACTACATCGGTATCGACATCGGCAATCGTCCAAAATGAGCTTGTAAATATTGGCATATCGAATATCGGCTCAAATTCAATATTGTGCATACCTATTTGTATTTATTCAGACACCTTTAGTTTCGCCAATGCTCAAATCCATACCAAACTGTTTAATTGATTAAATATTTGTTGAATAAATGGTTTTAGTCCGCCTCTTCACTAACGGAAAGACTACGTTTAATTGAGTTTACTGAACTGCAAAGGCAAAAGACCATAACTCGCCGAAGTGTAGAACTGAGACAAACGACTTCAAAGTTTTTGCACTTTCAAAATAGTTGTCCTGCCAAATGTATTTTAGGTAGGACACTGGAAATCGAGCAGTTTGATGTTTTAGTGATTACACATTACCTAAATTATACTTTTTTTTTTTATCTTAAACTGCACTTTTGTCCCCTATTTTGAAGTTACGGTAGTATAATATAGTCTATAGTAAGTGCAAGGCAAAATACAGTAACTTCCGTTTCTTCGCTCACTTAGTTGCTTATCACAATATAAACTCTGTATATTATCAGCCAATTACCGATTGGTACCAAGGTGGTAAATACAGAGATCATTTGAAGTATTTACCCATTAACTATTTACTAACGTGCTGGTTATTACTGGGTAATTTTCACTGGTCCCAATTAGGTAAAGACAGAAGACAAAACTTAGTATTTACCTGGAAACGTATAAATATTACTATTTAAATACCACTGCTACTAAGTGGTAAAGACGGCCAAGCTCCAGCAGAATAACGAAAAAAATACTCTACTATTACCCTGCAGTTACCTAAGGTTAATGTCGGTAACAGTCCACATGTAATGAGAATATAAGATAGTACTTTCCAATAAAATTCCTTTTCATATACATTTATCGATGATGGCCTCATTTACTTGGCTGGTATACCTGGTAGATGAGTTTTCCTCTACTACCATGGTAAATCTTCTTGGATACTGGGTATGTTCCTGCGCATGTTTGGACTATTTACTCAGTAAGTAATCTGAAACTGGACTGTAAAAGGAAGCCGTGTTTGTTTCCATGGTGTTACCAGGTTCTTACCATATTTTTGTGAGCGAATACCACTTTGTCAATGTTACCCTTAGTATGAACTTGTAATATAAGTTCCGAGGTGATACCAGGTAAAACATGGCTATGTACTCAGTAAGTAATCTGAAACTGGACTGTAAAAGGAATGTGTTTGTTTCCATGGCGTTACCAGTCTCTTACCATATCCTTTTCAACTGTTCATTCCCTTTTCCATGCAATAAACACAAACTTGGATTATGTTACTAAGAAAAACATGACATTTAACTCTGGAAATTGTAACATTATTTTAAACTAGAGAGGGTACAATTTCTGAGGAAATTGTAGGGTGTGCTTGCTTGCTTCAGATGCAGGTGGGTCCGTTTTCCCTTCTAGTAATATTTTCAAGCATTTAGCCTACTCCCTTTGGAACCCCCAAGGAACCCCCTTTGAAACATGCTACTGTAACAAAGTTGTCACTGGCAGTATTTCAGATGGAATTGCGATTCAAATAGTACCGTCTGCTAACTGAAAAAAAGCCCCCCAAAACGTAAATAAGTTCGATATAGGACATTTCAGCCTGACGTCACAACAACAAATATCTTACTTCAGGGTGGATAACGTCGATCTTGGCTAGCGATAGTTAACCTTAACAAGCCATTGAAGCCAACAGGATTTTCCATGTCATTTAACCACGAACACGTTTTATGATTATTATGATAACACGTTTCATGATTATGCTTGTGAACTGAAGAACGAGACGTTCCCGATGTCGTTGCTGTTGATATTGTTAGCGAATAACGGTCTATTGTAACGGTGTATCGAGATCGCTACCTACTGCTGTAGCTACAATATCCAACTTAACGATTAAAGATTTTCTGGACTGCGTGAGCTTTCTAGCTATCTGTCTGGACACAATAATTTTCCTTCGGGGGTTAATTAAGTACCTATCTATCTTATTGACTATGGAAACTTTATCATTGTAATTATGAGCAGTTTTGAGGATTTGTGGATCAATGAGCAAGCAGAGTTGACAGTAGAAAGGTAAATGTTGGATAAAGCAAACATTAAGATTTCTTATCAGTTAAATACTGAGTGTTTCATATAGTAGATATATGTCTGTATATAGCATATATATTGTTTTCATATAGTTATAAGTATAAGTCTTTTGTTGTCCGATGCACATTCTTAAGACACACCAAAGCACCTGGCATTTACATAGGCCTAACATAAGTACACAGAACATAAATTACATCTATACTAAGCTTAAATAAGTAAACCTCCTAAATATACATATATCTATAAATAATACAATACAAATTACTGTAAATAATGTGTTTACTGTAAATACTGTGTGTACTGTACTTACTGTAAATACTGTGTTTACTGTGTGTGTGTACTGTACAAATTACTGTAAATAATGAAATATTTGTATTTTGCTTTCATGGCCATTTTATAATAGTGTTTGGCCTAGCTAAATTTTAGCTGCTTTCTCCCCTTGAGGAATGTTTAGCCAGTTCTTCAACAAACAAAAAAAACATGTCTGCCATAACCTGATCTCCTGAATTGATGTAAGTCAGACTGTGCACTGATCTCCTTGTCTGATATTCTTCCTCCCCACATCTTGGAAACAAATGGTATTGAGCCATAGGGCTTGATACCTATTAGAGCCTTGAGTGTGTTATGAGGTTTGTAGTTTGACCGGAGGTCTAGGCTCTAGGCCTGAAATTGAATGGCCTGTAAATGAAAAACTCCAGCCAGATCACGCCACTGTGTGTGGTTTGTTTATTTACATCAACTGGACTAGTAACTCTCACGCTAGCAAGCTTGCACGATATGCTACCCAACAGCAACCCAACAAAAACGTTTTATAAATGATCTGTGAGGAAATGTCTTCCTTAAATCCGGTCATGAGTGGTTGGTTGCCAGCCTGTCCATTGGTACCGTTAGATGCAGCAAGACCGCCCGGTAAACGTATAGACTAGGCCAGGGGTTTTCAAAGTGTGGGGCGCGCCTCCCCTGGGGGGCGCCAAATAGTTTTAGGGGAGGCGCGCCAAAGAGTTTCAGGGGAGGCGGCAAGTATATATATTTTTTATTATTGAAAAAAATATGCTTTCTGGAAAATTATAATTTGGTAGATATATGGAATATACATATTTTAATGTCATTTAATCATTCTCTCAGTCTGGACAGCATGTGAAGTATACTTGACACAAAACATCTTTAGCTAGCGGTGACAGCAACTTTGCCGATAGAAAATGTCTGAACCCAGCAGAAAGCGCAGAAAATATGACTAGGTATATATAAAGTTGGGATTTTCTTGGATAGGGCCATACGATGTTCAAAAGCCACAATGTGTGGTCTGCAAAGAGGCTAACCCTAACTGAGGCATCATATCTCGTTGCATTACGTAGGCCTATTGCAAAGGCGGGTAAGCCCCACAGCATTGGCGAAACGGGCAGCGCTAGGGAGGGGCTAGCAGGTGCTTCAGCACCCCCAAGAAAGACCAAAGCACCCCGATAGCACCCCCCAAAATATTGCTTGTTTATTAATAGTTTTCAGGCCATCGGGAGAATTCACAGTGGGCCGCTCTGCCCGCTTATAAAATCGGCTGCTTTCTCTTTGTTTTTTTCACACACCGAATGAAAGGATATGTGTTAAATTTGTTAAGTTACTGTGTGACTGATAAGTAAGCTAATGGGCTACACTAGGTTTTAATCTAAATAAGCACATTATCACACCGTGCATTAAAAAGTGCAGTTTTCAGTTGTCGCGCATGCTCTCTTTCTCAAACACAAGTGCCTGTACCAAGTGTTTGCCATGGAGACAATAAATATGGAGTTAGATTAGTTTCATAATTCAAACAAACAAATGTAACACGATTCAAACAAACGTAACACGATTCAAACAAACCTAACACGATTCAAACAAACGTAACACGATTCACAAATGTATTTCGTGATTCACAAATGTAACACGATTCACAAATAAATGACCCCCATTACATTTGTTTGCAACCTGACAAACACAAGTTACAAATCGGAGAACACGAGTTACAAATTGGAAAACACGAGTTACAAATCCCTGCATTCGTTGGTGTGGATTTTTGGAACTTTCCTGACGCGCTTAGATTCACAAATGCATTTTTTCTAAAGTATATTCTCTGCAGTCTATCAGATCCTCTCTTTCAATTTTAGCCAATCACATTAACGTGTCTGTGGACTTCAACAACCTACCATAATAACGCACATCGTCTCCTTCAGATCACGAGCAATGTCGTCTGGTAGCATGTAGGTGAAATATTGCTTGTTAATCAGGGACAAGCTGAAACTAATCTAACTCCATAAATAAACCATCATTTATTGTTGTGGAGGGAGTTAGCTAGATTAAGCTGATAAGAGAAGAATAAAATAGAAGGGAAAAAGATGCCAGGAGGAACTGAAAAAGCCAGGTAAAAAAAGAAAGATCTGTCACTTCATAAATCTAGGTTCCTGCAAGGGTGGGAAAAATATGTTTTCTCAAAAGCCCTGAATCTTTCAGGTAAACATTTGGGTTGTAATTTCCGGAAAATATAAGAATATGAGTCCAACTTAATGTTCATATTAAGCTAGGCTACATAAAGCAAAAAAAAATTTGCACTGAAATTAATGCAAAAAATGTTGCTCGCGCACCATGCACGCTCGCATTAATGTGAAGTTACGATTTCACCTCACATCAAAACCTTGACTAGGTCTTAGGTTCGGGTGCGCATTTCTCATCGCCTCTTGTCCCGGGGCAAGGTCCTCACCCGCCTGTGTGACTTGCGTGAGGAAGTCCTCCTATTTCTCGCCTAAAACAACTCTCCGTTGGTGAAACACATGGAGGACATGAACTAGGTGACAAGGTTAGCCTATTTGTCTGATATCTTTGAAAAGATAAATGTGCTCAACACTTCTCTGCAGGGAAAGGAGTGCCATGTATTTTTGGTACATGATAAAGTCGAGTGTTTTTTTTTTTGGGGGGGGGGGGAACCATCGTTACTTTCTTGAGCAATTAAATATATCTCTTGTTCTGGCTGTTTTGTGATATGCATGCCTAAAAAGAGCATACTATTTCTATACTAAAATAATATCTGCATTATAATTATTATGACTATGATGATTTTTCATTAGGCTATTTTTGGTGCCCCCTCAGCACTTGGTGCCCTACGCGCAATGCGAGTGGCGGGAGCGGCGGCACTGCCTATGTTGATCCCATTTGCTCGACAACAGAAGTGGAAACAACTAACGTTGTCATTTCAAATGATGTCTAGTCAATCTGTTGAAAACTGTGTTGTGCAGACACAATCGATTTATTTGTACGTTTTTATTTCAAGTCGCCACCTTCGATGTTTCAGTGAGTTATGTTGGGTTATGCTCTGCAGCTTCACTGGTTGTAAACCAACGAATCAGCACGCAGCTCATCTATATATTCATGAGCATACCATAGAAAGAAGAAACCCTCTTGTTTTATTCCAGAGCTATTTCACAGGGTGCATTAGGGCGCATAGAACAGCACCCGGGACATTTTCAGCCCAACCAATGTTACATACCCTATTCGGAGACCTTAAGGAACAGGTGAAATACCCCCCAAAAAATCATTCTATGACCCCGTTAAAATGGGGGAGGCCCCGGTGACTTGATGTTCTCTCAAGGGAGGCTCACTGTCTTACACTTTGAAAACCCCTGGACTAGGCTATTATAGCTGGATCTGTGCTAACGTTATCCACAGGTTCCGTTGGGTCGATTGCGATTTAACCGTGGCAAAACGGAAAAAGCCTTATCCTTTACATGCCTGTGTACATTTGAAATTACAACCCCAAACACAACAAGATTTCGGCATGACGTTTATCTTTTCGATCTAATCTTATAAATGAACTACTATGAACTACTATGCTATGCTACCATACTAACTGCTGTTGACAGGATGACAGTTATCCACCAGGAAGTGTCTTGGCAACCTTTGTTTACAAACATTCTGATTAGGTCTATTAATTTAGGGGGACATGGCTAATTTAAAAGCAGTTTGCTAGAGGCAAGCTAGATGCTGTTGCTATCCACACCACTGATTGTTTGAAAGCACATGAAATTAGAACGTTTCTTTTGTAAGGGATAATGCGACGCGAAGCTGAAGGGCTTATTTAACCAATAATGACCGGCGTTGTATACATATCCCGCTTATTACACGGCTACTTGCCAACAAAAAATAACTTAACACAGTGTGTCTTTTTACAATGTATTTGTTACCATTCGTATTGTTGATCAGCAGATAAATAGTTCGCCAAAGACGTTGAACTTCTTCATAGACTGAGCATTATTTAGGCTTCAAATCAGCTGACGTCGCTAAGCAACAGAGTACGCTGGGGTTGAAAAGTTACCGGACTACTTGCGGAGTGCTACGAAAGACGTGAATCCGAGGCAAAAAGGCCACTTCCCTTGACAGCGGTCAAATATAGATAGCAACGGTCAAATATGAGAAAATTGTTACCCGCAGAACGTTGGGAAGCCCCATTCAAGTGAATGGAGCATTCTACAGCATTAAGAACAGCCGTGTAATAAGACATAATAAAGTTTAGCTATAGCTGTGGCATTGAAGACAGTACTGTAGCCTACTACACTGCCAGTGTAGCGAGCCGAGTCTGTGACTCTGTGGCTAACGTCAAAACAAAACGCAGTCTCACTCAAATTCCAAGTTTTACACAAATAACAAACTATGCTGACCCGCTGGCTGTCTTCGCAATCGCCATATCTTTAAAACACTGCTGTCCATTTAGATGTAGAATTGACCCTGGTACGAAATTAAGAAAATACTCACCAGACGCAGATGGACAGTTGACAGAGTATCAACACTGTTGACAACATTCCGCAATCGTCAATGGAGGCTGACAGGCTCTCACGTAGCAAACAAATCAACGTTTTTACAGCAACCTATATTAAAATCTCACCACCTGGCTGTTTTCACAATAGTCATATCGTCATAACATTTCCCTCTTTCAGTTTTTTCGTGTAAAATTGAACTATAAAATTAGCTACTACTAGGACGAGTTCTAGCATGGCTGCCGCCTAAAAGACTAGGCGGTCTCACGGGCGACCTACACTCGCTCAAATTTCAAAGACTATCACGACCTAAATAAAAAAATCCGAGATTGCAGTTCCACTCAAAATCGCTTTCTCTACAAAGCCAAATGGTTTTGATTTTTTGAGGGTGGTATTTTTCACTCGTAATCCAATCTCCAATTTGCGAGCTAGAAAGTCTATCACGTTGTATCCATGCCTCGTTGCTAACGTGTGTTGACGTGGTGACGTGCTAGCACAGATTACCCTTCATCGACAAAAGGCACTTTGTCCCCACAAAAACGTTGTAACCTCCTAAACTGTGCAACGGAACGTAAATCCAAATACAAGCAACTAAATCTCTATCAAGACGAAACTTTTGACACCTAGGTTGTCTATGTAGTCCAAATATTAACAAAGTTTTTAGGGGTCAAAAAGAACTAGAAAAGGCTGTTCCTGCGAAACAGCAGTGAGAATGCTGAAAACATGAATGGGGATAGCTGACCATGCTAAAAAAGCTGAAACTTGTAAACATTTTCAGAAAGTTATAAACTGAAGCTTCAAAGCGACCGAAAGGTATCTTAAATAGGGGCTGGAGCTGGACGAAGGCATAAAACGACAGAAAAGAGAAGAAAAACGCTAAACAAACTGAAAAAAATCAGACAGAAGAGAAACAATGCATAAAAATATGAACATTTAGCAAAACAATATTTGCTGGAGTTTCAAAAGGCCTGAAATGTATGTTAGAAAGGACCTGCAGCAAGATGACGGCAGAAATACAGAAAAGATAAGAAAAATGCAAAAGTACTGGCAGTTAGAAGGTACCTGTGAAAGGTATTTTTGAAAGGACCTGGTGCAAGATGAAAGCAGAAAAAGGAAGAAAAGAAAAAGAAAAAGGGGAAAAATTCAGAAAGATGAGCTGCAGGAAAATGTGAAAATTTAGCAGAAAACCAGTTGCTGAAGTCTGGTTGAACAAATTTGAAAGTAAGAGGACAACACTGGAATGACTTGAACTTGCTGGAAAAACGTAGCAACCGTTGGTCATTGGCTACAGACTGGCAACATTTCTAACCTAGAATCTAGGTTTCAGGTTCAAGACGGAGGAGAAACTAATCATGCGTGCCTGCACACCCAGTCCTGTTCAGACACTTAATTTAAGATGAAATCAAATGATAATTCATAGTGCAGGGTTGCCGATGTTGTCGTTGTCCCTGGTGAGTTTTTTATACGTAAATAATAAGATCATTCTACATCTAACCAGCGGATCAGTTCTTGCAAGTGTGTCAAAGTGGTATGTTTTAACACCGTAGGCTTGAATAATAACCGAAGGCGTGAAGCTAGAGGATGCAATGGAAGATTTCCTACATAAGCTAGATGTACAACTTCAAATTGAAAACGGAGAAGATATTTAGAGTAAAGACAAGTTACTTTACATCTGTGTTCAATATCGTTAATTAAAAGTAAAAGCTTTCCAGTTACTAAGCGTTTGTTCGTAGGATTACAGTAACGCCAGCAGCAGCAAACACTTAGCTAAGCTACCCCAGCCCTGATTTGGCTGTTCGTGACGGTCAGCTATGACAGTCGCGCCTCAATTTTTGCATATTTCTCTAAAATTTGCGAAAATAAAAACGATATAGCTAGATTATGTACACTTTAAGCTCAATGTACATACCTTGTTTGGCCAATTTGGTCGATACTGTAGTTGAAGAAAAAGTCGAACCGTTTTATGGAGAGCCATATCGCGCTAGCGCGATTAAAAGAGAAAAACAAACATTTACCTCGCATCCACACCTCAAACAAGTTTACCTAGACGCAAAACTGTACGTCCAATCCAAAAAATAAGGATATATTCCGAGACCCAAGACTCTGCCGAAACCATAGATATCCTTTATGTGTCTGTGCGGTCAGAAATACAACTCTTTTGGCAGTTTCCAAAACGTCACCCAATTCTGCTTTCATGGTGCGTGTCTGTTTGGTTGCCACGGTGATGGCGCAGCTGTGATCGCTATCAAGCTGGGCAGAGAATCACAAATTTAGCTGGAATCCACACCTCAAACAAGTTAACCTAGACGCAAAACTATACGTCCAATCCAAAAAATGAGGATATTTTCCGAGACCCAAGACTCTCCCGAAACCAGACATGTCCTTTTTATGTCTGTGCGGTCAGAAATACGACTCTACCGGCAGTTTAAAAACACGTCTACTTTCGAAATTCTCTGACGAATTTTACCCACCTCTCCATTGAAGTTAGTGAGAGAATTTCAAAGGCTGCTCTCGCTTCGAGGCTCAAAGCTGAAAATCTGTAAATCTGTAAATGTGAGCTCTTTAGTAGTTACATTGGCTGAAAGAGGACAAGTTTTCCTATATTTTAAGGTATAACTTGTTTCTGTAAGTTAAACTATATGAACGTCAGAGGAATTTGTTTGACAATTTAGTTGAATACCAGAAAAAGAGCAGCTCAATCATAAAAATCAAGGAGCTAAATGTTTAATTTGCACAAAAACCTTAATTCTTTAAAAAGTATAAAAGTGAGAAATACCAAAAGTCATAGCCATCATCTCCTAAAGGAGCTGAACGTTTTGATACAAAAATTGTAGGAATCGGTGAAAGTATGCAGGACTAGTTAAAGGCCAAACAACGGCGGAAGAACTGAGAAGTTGAAAAGCAATAGTGAGAATGCTTAACAGCATTCTCACAATAATAATATATATGTGAGATTACAGTGGTTTGTGCTAGCCGAAGGCAAGCACACCCCAATTAGAGCACTGTTTCCATGGCATGACATGAACAAATACAGAGGTTAAATCACAATTGCCCCAATGATGGCAGTCAAAGCTATGTGCTCTTGTCGACATTTAGTTTTCGGCAGAGGGTCATGCTCCTGGTGCGCCAAACACGATAGTGGTGGATATCATCCTCTGGACTGTGAACTACAAGATCATAAAAAGAAAATAAACATGTTAGCAACGTGGACGAGCAACCAAGCAATATCGACTGAGGTAGCTGTCTAGCAATGTGCTAACATAAGCTATAGCCTAACTTTATTTTCAAAATACATGTTATTAGCACAAGATCAAAATACAATAATTTATTATGCATTTCTATACTTTTTCTTGACAAATAAATTATGTGATTAGCCTGTGTGTTAGTTTGTGACTTACCTAGTAATGCAAGACTGCTGCTGGAGTTAGCTCACGAAACCAACCAACTGTCGAAACCACTCATTGATGACAGAAACTTTTCAGAATAAAACCCGGAACTTCCATATATTAGTTGGCAGGTGATTGGATGAACCATCGGTCTATTATTGTCCATTACCTACCAACAGAACAATGATTGGTCCAGAACATACTTTGAGGCCAAAATTTGCCATCTAAATCTTTGCTTGCCATTTTAATCTCACATTGCGTGATATCTGCGTCCACTGTTTTTCTCGCTAAGAAAACGAAGCTCCTGAGTGCTAATACAACTTAGATTCATTGAACATCTGTTTTAGTAGTATGACATTTACAAAAATATTACTTCAGAGGATGGCTCAAGGCGGTAAAAGCTTTATAAGAAGGTTCCAAAGGGAGAGGCTGCTGGCAAGGAAAAAACGATGCCCAGTGTGCAACCACTTCTAAAGAACCAAAACTACCACAGCATCCTTGGCTACCACACAGGATACACTCAGATAAATGTGGCAATCGATTATTCTGTATTATAAAATAAAAGAGGTAGAATTTTAGATATTTGTTGACTATGTTGTATGTTACAGGAGCTGTAGAAAGACAAACCATAGGGGCCAAACTAATACTGACGTGTTCTATCAAGTTATTGAATTTTGAGTTTTTATATGGAGGTTTGTATAGATTTAACCTTTGTATTTGTTCATGTTTGGTCAATAATGTTACAATTTACAGAGTGAAATGTCATGTTTTTCTTAGTAACATAATCCAAGTTTGTGTTTATTACATGGAAAAGGGAATGAACAGTTGAAAAGGATATGGTAAGAGACTGGTAACGCCATGGAAACAAACACATTCCTTTTACAGTCCAGTTTCAGATTACTTACTGGGTACATATCCATGTTTTACCTGGTATCGCCTCGGAACTTATGTTACAAGTTCATACTAAGGGTAACATTGACAAAGTGGTATTCGCTTACAAAGAATATGGTAAGAACCTGGTAACACCATGGAAACAAACACGGCTTCCTTTTACAGTCCAGTTTCAGATTACTTACTAAGAACATAACCATGTTTTACCTGGTATCGCCTTGGAAGGTATAGTACAAGTTCATACTAAGGGTAACATTGACAAAGTGGTATTCGCTTACAAAGAATACGGTAAGAGCCCGGTAACACCATGGTCTTTACCTAATTGGGATCAGTGAAAATTACCCAGTAATAACCAGCACGTTAGTAAATAGTTAATGGGTAAATACTTCAAATGATCTCTGTATTTACCACCTTGGTACCAATCGGTAATACCCAATAAAACACAAAACATACCCTTTACTTTCTATGTAAATACCTAGTACTTAAGGGACTGTAAAAGGAAGGGTTACCGTGTTTTTCATTTAACTGCCAAGGTAGGGTACTTACAAACAAAGCATGTTTGGGATGTTTTGTGTTAAATGCCAGCGAGTAGGCTAGGCTAATGCTAGATGTGTTTGTTGTTGCTACAATTACATTTAGTCATTTAGCAGAGTACATTCCCCCCGATGCAAGTAGGGTGAAGTGCCTTGCCCAAGGACACAACGTCATTTGGCATGGCGGGGAATTGATCCGGCAACCTTCTGATTACTAGCCCAACTCCCTCACCGCTCAGCCATCTGACTCTCAATCCATTCATAATAGGTTACGTATTAGTTAAAGTGAAATCAGAATGTCTAATAAAGGGAGAACTCCCACTCTAGGGAAACTTCCGTGTTCTACTGGTTGCAGTTCCACTCAAGTTCCATATGAGGGCGCTAACTGTTGAGTGCAGAATAAATGGAAGTCTATGGAGCTATACCCCTCAAAATCCAGGATATAATTTTTTGTCTAGTAATTTGACTTCTGAATTCAAAAGGGGAGGCAAAATAAACCACCGCTGGGTTCTAAAAAGCCTTTGAAAATGTCATTGACGTCATACACATCGTACGACCAGAGCTACTGCTTGACGGCAAGCTCTGGTTACATCCACTTTTCTCTCGAGGCATCGACAACACAGCTGACAGGTTAGGCTCTCCCTGTCAATACACATGCTTGAAAGAGTTTTGGCTTGCTAATGTTGTTGCTAATGTTGCTAATGCTCTGACATTCTGGTTCTGCTTTGGATGCCATCAAGCGGGATCTCTGGTCGTAGTCAGTCCTTCACTAACCAATCATTATTTGTTAGCGGAATGCTAGCGTGTTATGGGCAACAACGACTTACCCTGTAAGAAATCGAAAGAACATAAGTACTCGTTCATTCAACTTTTGACCTGTAATCCATGTTGAACATGCAAAAACTACAATCAAATCTGAGATTTATCAACGACAATCAGGCAAAAGAGACAAATTTAGCCGTTTAGCTCCATAGACTCCCATTCATTTTGCACTCGACTGCGATCACTCCCAGTGGAACTCTGGTGGAACTGCAACAAAATTCGGTACAATGGGAGTGGCAAGCTCTCCTTAAACAGGCTCTGGTGAAACCGTAACTCCAATTGAACGTTTTTGAGTGCTGCAAATCAAAGGCAAAGAACCGTAACTGATGTTACGGCATTGTGCATTGGCTTTCTAAAGCCAATGCAGGCTTTTGGAAGTTACAGTGAAAACAACAACCTATTTTCTCTGAAATACAGACAAATTAATTTAAGATATTTGGCCACATGATAAAGCAGACCTTAACTGTTCCGAAAATGAAAATAAAAATAATTTGACAAAATTGAAGTTACGGTCTTTTGCCTTTGCACGGCAGTTTAGGCGATTGAGTTCATGACGACGTCAACGCAGCAAACCACAAGAAGCAGGAATGTCCGACTTTAAGGAGGCGTTTAACTCCCCGACAGCAAGCGGCAACTCTCGCAGGTCGTTTCATGCTGCAGTCGATGTCAAATGCACCTATTGTAGCGACAATGCTCTTGGTACCCAGAATGCCCCGCAGCAAAGAGAAAAGCTACGAAGTTAAGGGCATTAGCTTAGTTTAATAAGCATTGTTTGGAGTTTTATTGTTCCGTTTTGATATGTGTATGTGTAATACTATGGTCTGTAGTTTAAATAATTCAAGTGTTCACCCTGATTGGGAATGTTGTCTAGTTAGATCGTTAGCCAAGCTGTCCACAGAGACAGTGTTGCTGTGTAGGTAATTAAACATGAGAAATGGTCTTCTCACCGCTGGCTGGCGCTACGATATTGTTGTTCCCGATGACAGTGCGGCCTATATTCTAGTGTGGCCTATACTCCGGTTTACAAACACAAAGCTCCCATTCTGGTGGGGTACGGCTTATAGAAAATGCAGCTTGTTTTCCGAAAAATAAGGTACCTTATGGTGTAGTTATAGAGCTAGGGTTTGTTCTCGCTCACAATTAAGCCTAGGTGGTAATTGTGCTGTGGAGCTGAAACATTTTGTGAAGCAAAAATCTTGGTGTGAGCTTGCACACCCTGTGCTTATTTTAGCCTAATTGTGTGCCATACTTCTGTTCGGTGCATATAGTGAAACATTGGAACGTAATGTTGGACAAAGAAATGGGTAACAGTTATTTACCACACGTGATAAATCACTTATAATACATTAGAATAAAAAAGAAAGAAATGTCTGGTGTTCATTAACAATGTTTTGTTATTGCACGAATGGATAATGAAGTAGCCAACTGGCAAGCAAGCTTCTCATCTTGTAGCAAACTACGTAGGTTATCATCCCACAAACATTTTAAATGCGTATTTTTTGTGTTTCACACACACTATTGTGTGTGCATTCATGAACTCAAGTCAATATATCCAAAACTATCTCCCCCCTTAAATTAGGAACTAGGGGTGCTGAGGGTGCTGCAGCACCCCCTGACAGCCTGAGCATTTAAATAGATATGACTTAAAAATCCACCACCATGGCACAGCTCCGCAGAAAAATTAAGAGACAAAGAAATCACCTTCACTAGACAAGGTTTTGCCAATTGAAAAACGGTTATGTTTATTTTACATAAAGCTCAACTATTTTGCCCTCAAATAAAAGCCAAAAAATTTGGCTCTCGCGCTCGCATTAAGGATAGAATTCCCAAACTTGCATCACATCGAACACTGAATATGCTTACATTAGCAGGGCAGCTGTGGTGGCGTATATGGGGCCCAGTTCTGGTGGGCTTGTCTGGATCAAAGTCCAGGGCCTATTTTTACTTAATGTTTACTTAATGTGATGCACTGCCGCCCCGCAACATTAAGCCCCCCCCCCAGCACCCCCCTTGATAAAATATGTTCCCGTGGTTATGTCTCCCCCCCCTTTTTTTCCATCTCAAACCTGGCTCAAACTGCTTGCTTTTTCATATAATTAGTTTTGATGATTTGAAACCAATCCGAAATGGGTAAATGAGCTCCTTCGCTTGGTCTAATAATATAATATATATTATTATATGGTCTACCACAGGGGTGTCAAGGGGTGTTCTTCCCCGGAAGAGTTTTCTTAAGTTGAAAGCGTGTACTCGTGCTCCTGAATTTGCATACATACATGCCCCGACAGCTCCTTATAAGGGCACGCAACAGCAGTGACGTGTGCAGTCAGAATCGACAATTAGGAAAGCAACAGGAACGCAAGTTATGTCCAAGCGAAAAGCAATTGTGCCATATTGTATGCCTAGGGTGCACACTTGTCCCTTTAAATAGGTCGAGTGATCAGTGATAATTGGATGGCCTGGTTGAATTTATATGATGTTCAAGTCCAAGTGCAAGGTAAAGGTTTTATTTGTCACATACAACATATTACATTTAAACATACAATAAACATGATATGTTTATTGTATGCACCTTCCTGCCAAAGCAAATTCCTTGTCTGTGCAAACTTTAATGGAGAAAAATCCCATTCTGATTCTTATACCAGTAAGATGAGCAGTGGAATTGTTGTCCACTGGATCTAACAGTGTGCACACTAAGCAAGGTAAATTATTATAATTATTTTAATCCGAGGATTTTTAACATTTTACAGTTTTAGTCATTTAGCAGACGCTCTCATCCAGAGCGACTTACAGTAAGTACAGGGACATTCCCCCCGAGGCAAGTAGGGTGAAGTGCCTTGCCCAAGGACACAACGTCATTTGGCTCGGCCGGGAATCGAACTGGCGACCTTCAGATTACCAGCCCGATTGCCATCGTTAAGCCACCCAACTCCCTAGGATGTCTGTAGAGTTGACGTGAACATGATGTCGTCACTTTGCCGTAAAATAATCAAAATGCATTGTGAGAGATGTAGTTTATGGTCAATGCACGCTGTAAAGTAATGTAGACTTATTTCAATACACCATTTAAGCTCCAGCGGGCCACATAAAATGACGTGGTGGGCCACATTTGGCCATGATTTTAACAAACGTGGTCTAGCATCTTCTTTGTCTTCTACGACTATTGTGTATATAATATGTGTAAATAATAATAATTATATGTGTGTAATGTATCCTAGAATGCTGGGGGGGGGGGGGTGAAAAAACCCTCAGGCGGGCCGCTTGAATCTTTTCAATGCAGGAAAAACCCAAAGTGCTGCTACCGTACTGACAGTGACGTGCAGTCAGGGTAGGCAAGGTAGGCACTGCCTACCCTGCCAAAATTAAAAAGTAAAAATGTTTATTAAATCATTTTATTTAATAAACTTGTATTTGTATTTTTACTGATTATTCTTGGGATTTATATATGCAATGTGTACGTAATTCCAATTGTTTATACGTTACGATGACAAATGTAGCAGTTACGCATAATCAAATACAAAAAATTGTAAAATAAGCAGTTATTTTACTGTCCATTCATTGCGGACGACAAGCGAAAAAAAAAAAAATGCGCATGCGCACTTCGATCCTGTATTCTTTAACATGTTCGTCGAAAAGCACAACTCTTCTGTGCCTTGGCACATAAATATGTTATGCCAGTAATCAGCTACGTTATGTATTGTGGAAGGCTGGGATTGAGATTCCTCAGGTTGCTTCTTAACAGTAAGGCTCAGGAGAGGTCCACAGTATCAAACATGGACCAATTCAAATCAAGATATTACTGGACATTTGTGCAGCAAACGTCATTACACTGGCTACGTTGTAAGCGTAATCCCAGCAGAATTCAAGTCAAAATGACAGCAGTGGTGTCTGCCGATACCACAGAGTTGAGGAATTTCTCCAAGCTTGAGTTCATAGCAAGAAGGAGGTCTACACTAGACTTAGATGGACTACTGCAGCAAAAGGGACAACATGTTTTTGATCCTTTCAAACAGACTGGTATGAAAAGATTGGCTATGTGGCTGTGCTAACATTCAGCGGCTGTAGGCTACTGTTTGTACTGTTAACTGCATTTACTGTTTTGACATATTAGCCTAACAATAAATTAGGTAACCTGTCTTTCATAACTCAGTGCCTAGCTTACTGATATCACTGCACGTCACTGGCTACTGGAGTCATCAGTGACTTGTCAAACAAAGTAGATTTTTACGACACCTTGGACTACGTGCAGTGCACAGGAGGGATAGTTTGTTTGTTTGTTCATACAGGTACAGTATAAACTGTTGAATCAACTTTGGGGGGGGGGGGGGGGTGGGGGGTGGAAGAGAGGACAATCATTGTGAGTGGCCAGTAGTTGGTGCAGATCTAAAGGGCTTTATGTGCTACTCCGACACCGTTTACGGATTGGCGGACAGGTACGGACGGATACGATTGACTCTTTTTTGTTTATGGTTCTCTGTAGGCTGTGGGTGCTGAAAACAATCAGCCAGAAGAGTAGCCGGCGCAACGGTTAGGATATCGTTTGCAGACCAAACACAGCCAAGGGGGTATCCGTAACTATCCGAAATTAGAACGGATAGTTGGGAAATTCAGGAGGTGCACGTCAACCTCTCCGGGGCTCTCCGAGGGCTCTCAAAGAGCTTGGAGAGGGCATTCCATGGGAAAAAGGAGCCACAAACATCCCCAAAGTTTTAAGCCACAAACATCCCCAAAGTTGAGCCTTTCTTTTCGATTTTTTTGTCTTCAATACTTATGTTTATAATTTGCAGAGATGTCGCTTTTTCGCTTGTTGAACTGGATTCCAATTTATGTTTTTAATCTCAAAGTAGGCGGCTTTTATTTTATAATCACAAACAGGTATTTTATGCCAGCAGTATTTACTTTGAAATGTGTAGCACAACCTTATCTGAGCATCAACCTCAAAGCAGATGAGCTCCAAAATGTCAGCAATGAGGCTGAATGAGAAGCAACACAATGTTTGGCCAAAGGCAGTTATATGCATTGCATGACATGATTAAAACAACAAAAATGTAGTCCGTTGAAATCCTTTCATTTGGTTCAAACAATGCAGGGGCTTTGTTTTGGTCTCTTTTCAATGAAACTTCAAATGCATGTGAAGTGAAGAGCAACAAAAAGAGTATGTGCAAGTCTCAAGTCATTTTTTTAAGTGAACTTCTGGTGGGGGAGTTTGGGGGAGTAAATGTTTTTTTTTGTTCTCCCTCGTTCCCTGAACACTAGCTGTGGCATAGAGGTTTTGAAAGTGTGTGTGAGGTGGAGGGGGTGGTGGAAGCTTTGGTGCCGTCAGAGGTTTCACGTCAAGCTAATGATGAATTTTGTTTTCCAGCTGTTCGGTTGACAGTCGCATTGGAGATGCGATACAGTAATATGACACAGGCTGCCTCTGCTGTATTTTGTACCTTCTGTTTAGAACAATAGCAATGTCATGCAAGGGCCACAAAGAAAGAGGTCCACAAAGAATGCATGTGACTGTAGACTGCTACTTAATAATATTTTAACAATGGTGACATGGGGTACTTTAGATGTCAGATACAGATTGACACGTAGAGAGATTGTTAATGCCTGGCACAGTGTGTTCTTTATCATTCAAAGTGCTTGGTCTGAAGTTTTCTTTTCTGTCAAGTTTGGTCTTGTTTAGATCCTGGGAGTGGTGGGGGTTGACTATCTTCAAAAGACACTGTAGTTGAATGCTCCGAGGCAAAATTCCAGCAATCTTGGCTTCACCAACCTCGTCGTCAGTGACGTGCAGTCAGGGTAGGCAAGGTAGGCACTGCCTACCCTGCCAAAATTCAAATTTAAAAATGTTTATTAAATAATTGTATTTAATAAACTTGTATTTGTATTTTTACTGATTATTCTTGTGATTTATATATGCAGTATGTGTGTTATTTCAATTTTTTAGACGTTACGATGACAAATGTAGCAGTTATGCATAATCAAATACAACAAAATGGTAGAATAAGCATAACATTACACATAACATTTGCGCAGTTGACGTCATTACACCAGCTAAGCGTAATCCCCACGAAATTCAAAGTGTCATGTCATGAGAGTAAGATATGTCATCCTGATTGGACATTTCTTGATATCAACCGTGCATGTGTGCCGCACTTGTGCGTACTGTTTTGACGTAGCCTATTAGCCTAAACAATAAATTGGGTAATCTGGCTTTCATAACTCGGTGCCTACCCTCTTTCTGACATCACCGCACGTCACTGCTCGTCGTGTAGGGTGGGTCTCTTCTCTGAAAGTGAATCCCAGTTGTAATAACTTTCCCCACCTCCTGGACGTTTCAGCCGCATACGGTCAATTAGGTTTTCCTTGAGTGATTACCTGTGAAGCTGAAAGGGACAGTGGCTTATACTTTAAATGAGGTCTAAACTAAAAACATTCACCTTAAATATGCGATGCCACAATTTGAAAAACATCATACAGGGTCTGTGATTTTAGTTTATTATAATAACATGGAATTCAGGCTAAGATTAATTCATTCCAGACATTTATAAAGACATTCTGTCTGTGGGGTTTTGATTTAATGAAATTAAACGGTAATGTGTTCCACTTTAGTGGGAACTTTTGTCTGTACCCCAAGGCTTGAAACATAGGAGTATCGAATGGCCTACAATGACATATTTTCAGGAACCTTTTTAAAGATACTGTAAAGTGGAATTGAAATAGAGTTTTAAGTTCATCACACCACAGAAGACTGCGTTGTTATCTACCCATCCAAATTCAAATGAAATAAAACACAGACAAGTATGTTAAATTAGGATTTGAAATTGTGAGAAAATAAGCAGTCTTCTCTGCTTAAGACTGGGGGGGGGGGGGGGGGTGTGTTGCCTGAAGGAGCTGAAGCTCCGCCCCCTCAAATGTATTGAATTTAGCAACAACAGCAACACTAGCTAAATCAACTGCAGATATCATAACAGACCTAGTACCTGCGGTCTCTGAGTGTCTTATGTGTTAATTACTTTATATTTGCAGTTGAGTAACAGAATGCAACCGTCTGTGATCTGACGTAGGTAGGTGGCTGTGACGTAGAGGCCTCTTGATTTTAATAACCCTGAAATGTTTCTAGATTTTGTATTTTTGTAAGAAGCTCATTTATAACTGGAGTATGGCTCTCTGCTAATTTCAAAAGTGACCCATCACCAGATACAGACAAACCTATCAAAAGTGTTATGCTGAAATGCCATTCTTGAATATGTATACTGTAGTTTAACATTTCCTTGAAGGCACATTCATTTTCATACTCATTGCTTGCCATCCTAAACCCCTCTTTCTTTGTGGGATCAGATTGATCAGCAGCTAACTGAAATGCATGCATAACCAGTGCTAATGATTGGACCTCCCAATCAGACAAATAGCATGCAAGTGTGTAAAAGTGAGAAGAAAATACAGTCCAAGGGGGTGGTTCCTCTGAAAGCAATGGAGGTTTTTGGCCTTTTTAATTCAACGGAGTGAGGGCACTTCTGCGTTGAGATCAAAATCTCCTCGTGGTTTAGCATAATGCCTGTCAGAAAGGGCTCCCAGGTTTGCCTGCCAGCCCAGAATTCTAAGGGGTGTGTGAAACCATGAAAAGGCTTCCTCTGGTTAACCATATCAGATCCTCTCTTTTACATCCTCTCCAATATGTGGTTTTTGTGTGTGTGTCTTGTGTGCATTTGTTTTTTTGTTATATTGCTGCCATGATTTTACCAGCCTTTTAAGAATAAAATGCTTGATGCGATTCAACTGCAAATACAATATTAGGAGAGAAGGAAGGAGTCAGAGACTAACTGGGGATTGGGATTCTGAGGGATTCTGTTAATCCTGTCACTGCAGTGTTGGAAACCTCTTGGAGTGTTGCAGACACATACACTTTCAAGCTTCATATCAATAGACTTTCAGCTCGAGCACAGTTTGTTTTCATTTGTCTCTTAGACTTGAAATACATATTTTGTAAATATGTCACACTGACGCAGAGTTTTATGGATTTGGTACATCCCCTTGTCTGTCAAAGCAGCTGCTTGTTTGAGAGTCTCGAGTTGAATCTCAAAACAATTCTTGATTCTTCCATATTCTTTCTTCCTGCAAGCGAATATGAGGTCTCTTTTCTGAGACCTTCCCCTCAGGAGATTAGAAAAGAAGATGATGAGAAGGAACTGAGTATTTAAGAATTTTTTTTTTATCCTCCATGGACTTTTGTCACCAATGCGGAAAAACCTGCCACACTACATTCCTTTTACTGTGGATTTGAACTCGTAAACCAACACAGTGTTTGTGTCAACAGTATCGTGTTTCACTTCACGGGTGCAGGCCCTTTGTTGGATTCTTTTGTCAAGGTTTTGTCATAGTCTGTCATTGTATAGTATTGGTAATGTATCCCTTCTAGGGCAGTAAGGACAAGGAGATTCAATGGTGTTACAAGCATCGTTCAACGGTGGAACATTAGAGATACCTGTTGGTAGATCTCAATCTGCGCTCAGACCCAACAGCTTTTGACACTGCTATTGACCATGTGTATTGCATGCCGCACCATCACCATGTGAATGCGTACAAATTACTTACGTTTTGGCATGGCTGAAGAGGTCATGTGCTAAACATGTGGATACAAGTGGATGCGGAAAGGTCAGATGCCAGATTGGAAATGCTAAGTATCATACCAAAGGCTCATAATTATCGTATTTGGAGGATAATTATCGTGCATCTGGCAACACTGAGAAATTGGTCGACCAATGACAGTTATCTCCACAGTCAGAGCTCGCACAAGTAGGTGGAACGTAAGGGCTTAATAACTAGTTTGTGAAAGACCCAGAGAAACACAAATATCCGACAAGGCAAAATCCAGGGCGATTTTGGAATCCCTGCCGGACGCATTTTTTAGGTTTCGAAAGGAGGACATGTCCGGGTAAAAGAGGACGTCTGGTCACCCTACTTAAGCGTACCCGGCACTTTTACTTGCGTACCGCTACTTCTCGCATGTAGGCGGCCCGATACTCTACCACTAGGTGTGTTCGAGTTCTTACAGCACCGACGGCGCCTTGAAGCTGAGAATGCCATTGGCTGCTTCAAGTCAGGCGGGTGCAGGCGGCTGCAGCCGGCGCTTCATGAAGTCGAAAGCACCTACAGACAGAGAAAGCGTCAGCGTCATAGAGATTGGTAATGACCCTATCACTACGTGACTTACCTCAGATCTTGACGAATCACATAAAGGCAAGCAGTCGGCCCACCCTATCAGAAGTTCGCTTCTCCACGGACGCTAGTTCGAAAAAGATGTCTGATGCCAGATTTTTCACTGCTGAAAACCTAGAAACTCAAAAAGTGTTTTTGAGTTACGGAGTTTGTAAGTCGTTATATTATCCTGGCTTCAGAAAGGTACTAAAAGAACACTTGTCCAGAGGCAGACACGTCAACAGAGGTCCAAGTCCAACCAGAAACATTGGGTACAAATCATGAGCTTCAAACTTGTTTAAATATTTATGCATGGCATATTGCATGGGAACGAGGGGTGCTGAGGTTGCTGGATCACCCCCTGACAGCACAAGAATTTAAAATGATATGACTTGAAAATCCACCACCGCAACACAGCCCGCAGTAGCGGACTGGCCATCGGGAGCACCGGGACAAGAATAACGATGGAAAACCAGGCTAACAAACGTAAGGGTGGGGCTGAAAAATTTAGACAAAAAGAGATCACCTTCACTAGACAAGGTTTTACCAATGAAAAAACAAATGTATTTTACATAAAGCTCAAAAAACAATTTTGCAGTCAAATAAAGGCCCTGTCATTAGGTGTGGAAGTACTTATCTTTCTTCACGAACTAGCATCACATCAAACACAGACTGTGCATGCAGCAAAGCAGCTGTGGTGGCGTATATACGATGACAATTAGAACGAATTCTTCTGTTAAAACTTGAACAAATTAATAATAACGATAGGGAAATTGTATATTTGCAAACACCGCTTTTCATATAATTGGGGTAGAGAGGATTTGTCATTTAGAAAATGTGGGTTGCCCCCAAAAAAGTTTGAAAAACCACTGCAATACATCCAGGGCGGGCGCAAGCACTTTGCCCCCCCCCCCACCCCGCCTTGGCGCCCTCAGCTGGTGGTGCAGGACGGTTAATGGACGCACTTATTTGGCGCCCCCCTCACAGGCGGGTCACCGTACTACTTTGCTAACTTCAACCTGTGGTTGAATGTGTTGCTGTCAGATAGCATGACTGGGGATAGGCAGCAGCTGTCATAGGTTAATTTAAATGCAAAGAAATGTGTCATAACAAATCTACTGCCTGCTATAATTTATCTGTGCTGGTTGGAGCGACCATTTTGAGAGCAAACATTTGTCTTGAACCTCATGCCTCCATCCTGAAGACAATTATTTAAGTGTTTAAAAAAAACTTAAAACTTTGTTTTAAACCACTAAATAAAATTAAGCGTTTTTAGTTACTCCCATTTTAATGTAAACCCATGGTGGATTGTTTGGGGAAGAAAACATTCTTCCCTTTAATTGTGTAAGGCTCGTTTGACACAAACGTACAAATCACATTAGCATATTGTAATTATACAGGGAGGCCTTTGCATAGCCCCTGAGTCGTAAAGAATGAGCGCTAGATAGACCAACCCCTCCTCCTCCAAATAGATACCACACTCTGTGCTACCAACAAAGCCAAAACTTTACCTCTCACCATGCAAAGTCATTTTCTGGTGGCAAAGTCAAATAATCAAAAGGCAGAGCGGGCCTTCCCAGCATTCCCTGGTACAAACCCAGGTTTGAGTTTACCGAATAAGCCAGACTTATGTCAGTTAGTCAGACTCATTTATAGTTCATTCGGTTCCATATAGCTAGCTCAATGTAGTTCGAACTTGGTTACTATGGCAACTTAGGCTGCAAAACTAGTCTGGTTAGGGTCAGACTAACTGTCAGGCTTAGCGTGACTTTGTGCTTAACCAGACGTTCCTGTAACACTGACCCAACGGGAAAACGATAATTTACCACGTATATTCTCATTTTCTTATTCTCATCAGTTCAATCTGTTCAACATTGATAGAAAATCAACTTAAATAGCCTACATAGGCTACATTAAGCCTAATGCATTAAACAATGATGAACAATGCTTTGATAGGCTACACACCATAGCCGTTAATGTACAGATTTTCGTTTGTGATTTTTAGGCATCAGGCATAAGCCTATATCTCAATCTAAATTATCAGAGTATAATTATCAATATAATTGATATAAAGCAATATAATTGTTAACAGTAACCTACAATTGCAAAACAAACCTAAATCCGCCCTCCATTTCCCCAACACAAAAACCATGTTAAAAAGTTAGGCTACTGGATGTATTGATTAATAGTAGGCTATTTATTTTTCAACTATGTCAAAAAATCCATTTAGATGGGTTTAGAGGGTATTTTTTAATCAACGAAGTAAAGGTCTAAAAAGGTCCTTGACCTACGTAGCCTAGCGTTCACAACGTCAATCATGGCGTGTCATTTTTTTTTTAATTGAAGCGGTGGATGAGGGAGCTGTCATTGTACACGATTTAAAGGGAACGATTTGAAGTCACGTGGCCGTGTGCATTGCTTTTGCCGTGGTTGATTGTATGATCCATGTTTTACCTCTCGGGCTGCTTAAAAATAAGGTGCACGCGTCATTAGCTTGACTACTTAAATCTGACTTGAATTAGTAGGGCTGCGTGAGCTGAAATTGGCCTTTAAGGAACCGCTTTAGCCCCGCTTGACAAATTAAACGTATTCAAGTCTGGTTTAGGACTTTAAGTCTAGCTTTTTTGAGCGGCCTTTATGGAACAGGCCCCTGGTTGCTGCCGAGGTTGGCTTGTTTCCCAGGGATCTTGTTCCCGTTCACACACACATGTGCACACATGCGCACAGACAGACACACACACGTACACAGAAGGGCTCTGGCCGGCATGAGTAGGCCTCCGTCCAGGCATATCTTTCTCCGTGTGAGCAGATGGAGGATTCCAGTGCACTGACGGCCATCTGATAAGAGACCAACTATGGGAATGGGTGGGGGGGTGGAAAGGTGGGTTCCTACTTGGCCAGTCGGGTGGGGGGGCTGGAACTTTTTGGCCCTATCTGAAACTCTGGAATCAACGAGGATTGGATGGCCTCCCTCTGAACAAACAAAACACAGACACCCAGCTGCTGAGGAAGGTAACATGTGTGTGTGTTTGTGTGTGTGTGTGGGGGGGGTGGCAGGGTGGCAGTTGGGGGTGAAAGGTTCTGTGGCCACGTCAGTCACACCTATCACCCCAAACCCCATGCCCCCACCCCGTCCTTTAACGTACGGAGGCACAGATAATCCCGGAGCCAAGGGCCAGATAGCTATCAGAACAAACCTACCTCCCCCCTAACGTCCTCCATCATACCCTCCACACTGATCACATTCATCGCCACTGGGCAGTGCCCTGTGGATGCGTCCCTCCCATTGTGGTTGACCTTGTCTTATCCGTCCCCCACACAAATTCCTCCTTTATTGGGTCCTGCTGAGAAGCCATCTGGGCCAGAGGTCACATTCTCTCCGTCGTAACTCTCCTCTACCCTTTTTCACTGGCGGAAATCTTCCCTTATTTCAGACCAGACACGCTCAACTCCCGAGTAAATAGATTTCTCTTTGTGGTTTGCCTTGTTTTTGAAAACACAGTTGGTCAACACTTGATGTGTTCATATCAAGTAGCAACAAGGACTCACTGAAGACTTTGACCCCTGTTCACTTCTGTCAAGGTGCCCTGTACTTCCCATTGCACTCTGAAATATCTCTGACCTTTCATGAGTGGTCATATTTATATATAATACATATCTAATTGTTTTATCAAACCCTCTTCCATACTTTCTCAATGACACTTTGTCATTGGGTTTACCTGCCGCTAATGAACCAATAGAAGTGTACTGCGAAATACAAACTAAACCCACATTCAAGGGCAAACAATCATCTCCACCAAGCAAGGTTTAACTACTGCCTTTTCCTCCTATTAGGGTACTTAAGTGCCTTTCCTAATAAATGACTGAATTTAAATGTAATGCCAATGTTAATAATTAATTTGTCAGGGCTCAGATGTAGAAAGTCCCTCTGACTGTGGTCATCAGTGTTGATGTTCTCCTCAAAGCACCGTCCAATAAGGACAGTGAAAGGTTGTCTTTGCGCTTGTGTAAATCACATTGAATTTGACGTTGTCTGGCATCCAAAAAAAATTCCCAGGGGAGGATTGCCTTTTGTTTAGAAAAGCGAAAAACAACAGTTAAGTATTCAAAATGTATGTAAACCAGACATGAACGTTTCCCAAAAGTCCTCTTAAAACCCTTTCTTATCTTGTGTTTGTTATGGCTTGTCACTTCATGCATGAGCATGGCATTCTCCCCGAGCTGATTGAAGTCGGATGGGGTGTGTCCTGAGGGGAGCCGTCCACTGACAATCCTCCAGAAGCTCGCTTTACGAGAGCCCTGCTCACTACAAGGACAAAAAACTGTTAGTCCCCCCCTCCCTCTCTCTCTCTATCACACACACACACACACACACACTCAATCCCTGTTTCTTTCTGTCTAACCCACTCCACGACCCCCCATTCCTTTTACACTGGCTAACAGCCAACTTGCTGCTTGACGATAAACATGTCGGCAGCATCGGCCTTCAGCAGACACGGGAAGCCCTTTCACCTCCGTCTCATTTGCTGGAGAGCATCACTTGGCGGCGTGCTCCCATTAATATCCACCAAGATAAACACAGAGAGCTGATATTACCCCCGCCCCCTTCCTTATTTTCAGTGATAGAGACTCCTTTGGAGGATGCAACCCACACAAACACGCAAATATTTTTCTATCTATCTCACACACACATGCACATTTATACAGTAGCATGTAGGCCTACGCACTAGATCCCAATCAGTGCGCTCTCCTGAGGGGGAGATTTACTAGGGTGTCATGAAGTGTGTTTGTATGCCTTGCTAATTACAAGCCACCATGGTGACAAAAGAGAGTAAAAGAGAGGTCCTCTGGTCTCGTCATACACTGCAGACTGCATGCAACAAAGTTTAACAGCAGTAAGAAAATACAGCGAGGTTCCATAACAAGCTAACAAAAGGGCTCCAAACAAAGAAGCAAAAAGATGATGAAAACTGATATAGATATTGCTCCATGCCTCTCAAGTTTCACACATCATTACATTTTTGTTGTGTGGTGCCTTAAGCGCTCGTCTTGTCACAAGGTGAGAAACCGAAATGGGACGTTCTGGATGAATTCTGTTTCGCGTTTGCTGTCTCGCCATCCTCCACAGGCTCTAAGGCCCGCCAAATTAGAGGACTCAGCTCTGCGGTTTGTCATTAGAGAGAGTTCAGGTTCCTTTTCGTATTCAGAGTAAGTAAGCGATGTCTGTCTCTCCAGATTAACATGAAGTCTCCAAGCACGGTGGAGCCTGAGCACTCAGTCATAAGGGTGCAGGGTTGAATTCCCCTGGGCACACTTACTGCTCTGCCTGTCCCTGGGCCAATATGACAATAGGGGTCATGTCAACAGGCACATACTTTTTAAATGTATGTAATGGACTGCATTTAAATTGCACTTTTCTACCTTAGCGTCACTCAAAGCACTTTTTGTCTCTCTTTCACTGATGATGCCAGAGCTGCCATGCAAGGCACTAGTCTGCCCATCAGGAGCAACGTGGGGTTCTGTATGTTGCTCAAGGACACGTCAACACATGGCCTGGAGAAGTCCGGGATTGAACCACCAACCTTGCGATTAGGGCTGTCCCCGACAAAAAATGTATTTGGTCGACCATACTCGACTAAGCACTTTTGAAAATCGACTAATCAAAATTAGAAACATATTTTTTCTATAAATGTCACAATGTTTTTCATCAAACCATTTTGTGTGATGTTTTACCTCACTGTTTTAAGAGAGATAATATGAAAGAAATACATACGTAAGAAGGGAGATTGACAACTAGACATTTTCCCGATCTGACTCAATGTAGCTGCTGGACATTCCAGATTCAGCTGCTATAAGCTATTACTAATAATAAGCCTCATGTCACCAGTCCTGTTGTTATCGAATGCCAATATAATACAAAATGCCAGATTATTATCTGTTACAATGCACTACAAACTAGAGAGCATACAATTTCTGGGGAAATTGTGAGGGTGTGCTTGCGGCTGCCCCAGCTGCCCATAGTCTTCTGGTGTTTACATATTTTAAAAAGCATTTAAGTGTATGACTGCAGTTCTGACCATTGTGTTCCCTTGATAATAAGTTTGTAAAAATTACATGCATCACTCAGATGCAGGAGAGGTGATACTGGTTGGTTGGAAGAGAAGGAGGCCAAATGTAGCTCATGAAGATGCAGCGCTAGGTAACTTATTAAATTGTAATCAGATAAACAACTTGTTGGTTGCCCAACAAGAGGAAGACACAGCATCTGCTTCTTCAACTCCTTAATCCTCTCAGGGCACCTGTTGCACCGGGTTAGAAAGACATCAGCATAATGTAGCTAATTTTACACAATACATTAAGGATTAAAAAATCAACACCCATCTTTGCTATATTTAAAGGGTCAATTGTAGGCTATGGGACGTCAATATTACAGTTATTCTAATTATGTGTAGGACCGTGTTTCTCAAGTGGGTCCCAACCTGGGTGTAGGACTTATTGATTCATAAAACTATCTAAACTCCAAATATTAATGTTTTCTGTTATTTAAAAGCAAGCTCAGACGTATGAATGGAAAAGGCATCTTTGTAAACCATCCTGGTCTGTTGTTTTGTGTAAACCGAACATTTCACTTAGCTACTTGACTTTAAATAATCACTTTGTATTCTACCAAAGACAACAAAGTTGACTAGACTAGCTAGATTTTTGGGTGGCTGGACGATTTGTACAGTCCCTTCCAGAAGAGGTCTGGAACGGAAGACTAGTTAGCTGTAGCTAGGTCTAACACTAACACTGCAGATAGTAGCAGATGTGCTGGGGTAACAGCTAGAGCTAACTCCTCTGTGAAATAGCAGACCACTGTTTCCGAAAGTAGATCTACTAGCTTAGCTCTAATAATATCAGAGTAGTAGCTATAGAGCTATCATATTTAGCTAGCTAACTACATTTCACAAACGTGTTTCATATCACAATGGAAAACGAAAACATTTGGCAGACCGGTGTAAAAATTGACATAATTCTATATAATAATAAAAAAATAATTCTTCATAATTCTATGACTTAAATGTCATTGCAAGTTTTTCCCTTCTCGTGATATTTTCAGGCATTTAGCCTACTCATATTGCATTCATTAATAAAGAACCCCCTTTGAAGCTTACCAGCAGTAGCTATCTCAGATGGAATCGCGATTAAAATAGTACCATCTGCTAACTGAAAATATGCCCCCAAAAACGTAAATAAACTTGACATTTAGTTAGGGGGAAATCACTCATTCATAAAAATGTCAGTGGTAGCGATCATTGTCAGTAACAAGGCAAAATGCAATATAGACCTGCTGTGTGGAGAAGCTGCCCTGGTAAATTGTAGGCTACTACTACTGTACTACTGTCAGAGCCTGTTTAAGGAGAGCCTTGCCACTCCCTATTAAACCCCATTGTACTGAATTTGGCGGCAGTTCCACCAGAGTTCCACTGGGGGTGATCGCGAGCGAGTGCATGTTGAATGGGAGTCTATGGAGCTAAACGGCTAAATGTGTCTCTTTCGCCTGATTGTCGTTGAAAAACCTCCGATTTGATTGTAGTTTGTGCATGTTCAACATGTATTATAGGTGGAAAATTGAATGAACGAGTACTTATGTCCTTTTGATTTCTTACATGGTGAGTCGTTGTTGCACATAACACGCTAGCATTCTGCTACTGAATGCTGATTGGTTAGTAAAGGACTGATACGACCAGAGCTCCCGCTTGATGGCATCCGAAGCGGAATCAGAATGTCGGAGCATTAGCAACATTAGCAACAACATTAGCAAGCCAAAACTCTTTCAAGCATGTGTATTGACAGGGAGAGCCTAACCTGTCAGCTGTGTTGTCGATGCCCTGAGAGAAAAAAGTAAGTGACCAGAGCTTGCCGTCAAACAGAAGCTCTGGTCGTACGATGTATATGACGTCAATGACATTTTCAAAAGCTTTTTAGAACAGAAAGGCGACTTTCAAAAAATCTAAAACCCGGCAGTGTGTATTTTTTTGGCCTCCCCTTTCGAATTCAGAATTCAAATTACTGGACACAAAATTATATCCTGAGAAAAGTGGATTTTGAGGGGTACCGCTCCATAGATCTCCATTCATTCTGCACTCGCTCGTTAGCGCCCTCACATGGAATTTCAACCAGTTCAGAACCCGGAAGTTTCCCGAGAGTGGCAGTTCTCTCTATATTAGACATTCTCTGCTACTGTTTTGGTAGCGATTGCGTTGGTTTAATTCGATTTAACGTTACTTCCGTTGTACGGTCTAGGCTGAAATGAATTATTTTCATGAACAGATTGACAAAGTTTAGGCTGTGGCAATGGAGTTCAGGTTAGTAGTCACTAGTCAGATAGGTTCACCTATTGAAATACTTTTGAAGTAAGGGGTAATGCCGAACATGAGCCGCCGTTTGACATCCTACGAGCTGTTAACAGCTGTGGAGATGTTTTTTTTAGCTAACGCTACTAGCGTTCTTCGAGAGACTATGCTACAGTACAGCGTTGCAGTGAGCTACACTGGTTTAAAACCACAGGTAATGATAATTTCACCAACACATCGTTGAGTTGTAATCTAATGTCATAATAAATCCTACAACGAAAATGTATTTGTGAGGAATGTTTATTTTAACGATTGAAAACAGATGAATCATAGACCGCAGTATGTGTTGCCCGGGCAACAGAGGCTAATGTCATGATGCGAATGCTTCAGTGAAATTGTAGACTACAGTTTCCGAAATTAGATGTACTTCCTTAATAATATTACCTTATATTGTACATTACACATCACAATTGTGTGTCATATCACAAAGTAAAATTAGCAAATAGTTATCACCCAGGCCTCTTTGTTTGTGGCGTTTCTGCAGCTGCCTTGCTGTAAAGAAGTTAGCCTAAGCCAAGCCATCTCCCAGAAGTTAACGAGCTGCTAAACTAATGTTCTGCTAGAGATAGTCGAGCGAGTTTTCGTGACGTTAGTGGCGTCAGTGACTGGGACGTTAGTGACGTTAGTGGCGTTAGTGGCGTCAGTGTCTGTGGCTAGCAAGTTAGCCACCGTTAGCTTCACTTTTTTTTTTTTACAAAAACGTAATTTCTACTAAACCGTGCAACGGAACGTAAATCCCGATACAAGCAACTCAAACGCTACCAAGACGAAACTTTTGACACCTAGGTTGCCTATGTAGTCCAAATATTGACAAAGTTTTAGGGGTGGGAAAATAAATAAATAATAAAATATATGTGAGATAACAATGGTTGTGCCCTTGCCGAAGGCAAAGCACACTCAATTAAAAATATTGTTTAACATGCAAATCAGCGTGCTATTCACTGACTGAAAAAGTGCAGCATGCAAACTTATATAGAAGCTGAGTGGGGAACGGTGCAACAGAGAAAGATTGTGTTGTCTTGGCCGGAGAAGATAATGTCATTCGATTTGGATGTGATTCTTATAATAGGCATATTCATTTTTCAACCCATCGGGTGTTAGCATGAGCGAAGTAGGCCAACTTATGGTTTTCAGGTGGTAGGCTACATCATATTCAACGTCAAACTATGAAAAATAAACCATTGTTGGCAGAGTTTGCATTCAAAGTTTTCGCAGTGGCTGCATAGACTTATATATTAATAGACACAGAGCTACTTCTGTCTTCCAAGATGGCATCCCCATTTTTTTCTATGAAAAGTGCTCAGTGGCGCAGTGAGGCAAGCGACAGCGCAAAACTGGACCGGGCCATCTTTCCACTTCTGACTCTTCCAGTTTAGCATTAAACAGTGGCTCGCTTTTTTCCTACTCGTGCACCCTTGCAACTAGCTGTACACGTCATACTTTGCGACAACCAGTCGCGAGCATAGACTTAAATGGTCGCCAGCGTGTGAGCTAACACTGCAGACTTTTTTAACGCTTAGCACCGCCAGCCTTCCCACGGTGCACCACGCTCGGGGGCGTGCCAGACAGATTCATTCAGAGCTGTAGTTCTCTTAAATCACTGTTGTAGTTCTATAATGTCATGGCAAATGTGCAGACAAAATACAACTTTTACACATTAAGCAAGAATCCGACACGCTTTCTAGATCTGACATGATCTTATCTTCAGCACACAATAGGTTATCTTTTTCCACACTTTTTTTAGGCCGAGTGAAAGATTAAATGCCACCCGCACTCTATGTAACGGGTCTTTTTCCGGCTGGAAAAAAAGACGCATCAGACATAAACGTTGACATGTGTAACCTTTTATTATATTACTCGAAATCTGTGCAAATCATTCGCTAGATTATGACTTGCCTCTACACATTCACTGTATGGATAGCGAGTGGCCGCCAGCCAGCATTTCAGCGTTGAATGTTAATCGTGTGCCGGGTGAACTAGCTAGACTATGCAGCTAGCACAGAAGAAAGTTACGTAATGTGAAGAAACTGAATTAAAGTACAAAATACAACACACCAAGGACGCCGACAACCTCAGCAACCCTGCGCCAGGCATATTTTTTTGTGTGTATGTCTCTGTAATCTAACATAGACGTATCATACAATACTGGGTATGAAGACACACATACGATGAGTTGCTCTTCCATCTTGAAAATTGTCAAACCTAGAAATGTTTACCATTACCAACAGTTGCTACGTTACAAGAAACAAGAAACCAACCCAATTGGCCATCGCTGGTGTTTTCACGCTCCTCATTTACATAAAGTTCAGAAAATCCAACTTTCGCCACCCCGCTCGCCTTCCCACAATGCCCTACGCGAGCGTCGCCGCCCCGCTCACCTTCCCACATGCCCTACGCGGGCGTCAACGCCTGGTTTCATTGAAAATGAATGGGAAGCCGACGCCCCGCTCTGCCCGCCCCGCTGCAGTGTGAACGCACCGTAAGGCATTGCAGTGGCAGAATGGGGTACAAGTCCGATAGGGATCAGAGACATGATGCAAACTTTACAGAAATGAATGCTGTCACTGTATAGTATTCCTTTCACTTGTTTTTTAGAAATAGGCTATAGGGCTAAATATAAGGCTATTCTAGATGGGACTCATCACATGTTTTCTTCGTGATATGAATATGATTTCCAACGCATTGTATCGGATGAAATAAACTGTTAACATGAACAGCTCCGTTGTTGTTCTCGCCAGGCAAAGAAAGCTTAATAGTTATTTTGGTAACAGAAATATTCCTTAATGCAGACTTACCATAGCTTACTGTCAACTTTATATTCAAACAAAATGCCACGAAATTCACACTGCCTTCAATTTAACATCAGTGTAGAAATGTGGCCTGTGTTTTATATGTTCATCCTACAAAACCAAATGCCTATTAATCAGGGCCGGATTAACGTATGGGCAACCGGGGCAGTTGCCCAGGGGCCCTTAGTCACCAGGGGGCCCCCGACGACATGTCGGGTAACGTGCATTAAAATAAATTACAATGAGCAAGTCAACTGTCCAGTGTTTACATACTCACTGTTTAAGCGCGACAAATTGACCAATTAAATCGTGTGAATATTTACTACCAGAAGACATAGTTACCCTTTACGATTGGTACAATGGTAAGGGAGGGTGGGTTTAATGTAAAGGCTGAAAATTTTAGAAAAAAACGTAGCCTAGCAAGACAGGCAGCGCAGAAAAGAATGGATCGACTCACTCCTAGCGCTAGCGGTTAAGTTAAGCAAAAGCAAAAAAAAGGAGAAAGATGCAAGAGGAGCAGCTCTTTTACAAAGTAGGATGCCTTCTATTGATAGCTTTTTTTTTTGGGAGGTTGGTCGTCAGAGGAGGCACCTGTTGCTAGTGCTATCTGGTAATGTGAGCAGTGAGGCTGACTTTTCTTGACTCTTCTGAGGTGGACAATAGAACGCGTTATTTTTGCCCAAGGGTAATCACTGTCAAATTATCCTGGAACGCAGGTAGCAAACGCAGTGAAGTGACGTTCAGAAAACATAGGGTTATTATCCTGAATGTAGCTAACTAGCGACTTCTAGCAATAAATGAAAAACAAGTATGCCAGTTGGCACATAGACATTTACACGTTAATGCTATTAAATGTTGGTTGCAATAAACATTGAGAAAGTGTATGAAAATACTGTTAATAGTTTTTGCTGCTTTGGCTACCTTTCATAGAAGGTCTGCACCATTGGGAGACATATCTTAAACTGAAGTGTAGGTTGTTTTTTTCAAAATAAGGTATGTTTAGTCAATGTTAAAACATATACATTTTGAGAAAAATCAAGTTGAAGTCATGTAGATGAAAATCCCATAGGAATACATTGGAATCTGAACGTTCTATTGAGAACAAAGTTGTTTTTTCCCTTGTAACTTTTCAGCATGTCGGCACCACATGGACACTTCCTGAAAAGCTACATTAGGTCAGAGCCATATAAAAATAGTAAATATAAGTAAATAAAGCAAGTAAATGTATCTTCCACTTGCCCTACAAAAAAATCCACTTGAGGCATCTTTATTTATTATTAGGCCTACATGCTATTATGCTCGCTGCTGGTATGTATAATTTAATTACATTTATAGATTGTGTGCTGTTCATTTTTCATTGGCTGCTGTAACCTACTGAACAATCAATATTATTTTGCAACGGACATAGTTTTCATATATAACTAGCTGTGGTTGCGTTCATAGGAGAAGTGGTGGGGGGGGCCCATGATGCCTTTGTGCCCAGGGGCCCAGAATTTGTTAATCCGGCTCTGCTATTAATGGATATAACTAGCCTGGCTGCTAGGCCAACTTCTCCCGCCCACAAAATTTGTTCGGGAAGTTGGGTCTGGAGGGTCTCGTATCGGGAACAACTACATAAAACCAGGATCGGGACGGACCAATGAAATTGCCAGGGTGGGCTTTATACGATGATGGACAGATGATCAACAGTAATGTAATCAACAACGTCACAAAAGAGCCCTTGGGTTGAATTCGTTTTCAACAAACAACATAATACGTTGTTCTGATTGGTTGTAGGTCTATCCAATTGAGCGTAGAGGCATTTGTTTTACGAGTTCGGTTGAAACACGCTCCGTACTCAAAGCCCAACAGAGAGTTTTCAGACTCATATTCTGACTAGAATTATGAGTATGACAACGTCAGGCTAGGATATAACGTGATCTAACAAGAAATCCTGGGGGGACTGAATATATCTGACAAAATCAAGCAGGTTATATCATTAGAAAAGAATATTTAGTGTAAAAGTGTTCTACATTTTGCACAACGTGTAGGTCAAACAGTCAAATTGTATGAACCATGTGTGTGGCATACGGTGACAGAATATTTTTTTTATAAATGATTGTATAGTTTTGAACGAAGTGTTTCATTTAGCAAATATCTGAGGTGTTCTGCTACTTGTGTGTCTGGTTGTGTGAATCGTGTGTTGTGTTTTGACAAAGTGAGCCCTGTTTTCAAAATTGTGCTTAAGCGATCGGAAAAAACTGTAAACACGAACACAAGATTGAAACCAAACTTTTTTTTTTACTGTAAGCATTTGTGGTTGTGAATACAGTATTACACCGTACCAAAGAAAAAGTGTAGTAGGACAGAAACCAAACCTAATTTTGGAAAAGGTGATGACGGAATGGTGGCCATGAACTGTAGCATACAGTAATATGTACTATTTTTTACAATATTGTCAGAATGTCTTCTTACAGTCACTGTGCTGTTGCACAGTATAATACAGTAATCCACCAGACTGTGACCAATCATGCAGTGCACTGCAGTCAATGCATGCATGGGTGCTAAAATCTATGTATGTGTATAGTATACCGTGTGTTGTGCTGAAACAGCTATTGGCCGCGTTTCCCAGATTCGATCGTTCTTAAGGACTAAAGAAGGCTCTTAAATAGGGTTTGGCTAAGAAGGAGCGCTTAGATAGGGGTGTTTCCCAGACGCGTTCTTAACTGCCTTCTTAAGATCTCGCCAAAGAAGCCTTTTAAGAAGCTCTTAGTGGGAGCTGTCCACCGCCGTGGTGTTGAAACTAAATCAATTGATGCCAGGAAAATCGATCACCCACCACTTTATCAGCGCATGAATCACACACAACACTGTGTAAGGCCGTAATCATAATACATATTGGGGGGACACATCCCCCCAATATTCAAATCTGGTTAAAATGTCCCCCTCAATATATTGGTATAAAAATATAAATGTGCTACGCTACAACAGGCAACCACGCATGCTGTCCGAAATTATCATAAAAAATGTAATTCGTACCCCCCAATGTTGACTCCATGGCTATGGCCTTGAGCCCTATACATGATAGTTGATATGGGTTGTGTGATGGTAGTGGTAGTGGGTTTATTGTTGGGAGTAGGGTGGTGCTGATATCCGTGCTTGGTGACTGGTGGTGACGGTGCAGGGGCTGATAGACATCAAAAGAGATTGACAAGCTCCTCTCTGGTTTGGACACCAGCTTGGTGGAGTGCTGCTCGGGATTCGCGGGGGGCGAGGTTGGGGGCTTCATCTTCCGACGATTCCCCATCTAAGCGCAGCCCCCCCGACGAACGATGGATACTGAAGGCAAGATTGCAGCGGGTTGCCCTCCGGATGTGTGGTGACACTAGCGTGACGAGGCGTTGGATCTCCATACGGGGAAGCCGGTACTTGGACTGGACAGCCCGGTCCGACAGCACATTCAGTGGGGAGAAGTGCTGACGCACATAGGCGTTTATATAAACTATCTGGCTTCGCGCACGGTAACGCTGTTGATTAGCAGCGAGAATATACTGTATTGCAGCCATGGTGTCTCACTCGCGTGGACTTCAGCAACGCCTTATAGCCTATTTATAGACTGAGGTGGAGCCTCGATCTCTTGATGAGTTCAATTACACCTGTCAGTTTCCCTGATATCTGTGGAATACCACAGGGTTGTTGATGTTTTTATATCTAATGTAAACTCATGCAGTATGGAGGACCAAACCTGCCATATTTACAAATGAATGAATGAATGAATAAATAAATGTCCACATCCATGCATTTAGACAGAAATAAACGAATATATATATATTAATTAATGCACAATTGTCAATCAATAGTTACATATATTTTACATTTATGTATTTATTTATTTTGTATTCATTTATGTATTCATTTATTTATTCATTCATTCATTCATTCATTCATTCATTCATTCATTGTTCCCAATATGATAATGAGAGGAGGCCAGTAGGCGTGGAAACTGATGTTCAGACATTGCAATCAATCCAGAGCCATAGATTCAATCTAGCTAACGCCTGGGACACACTGGCTGCGAAGCGCCCTGGAGCGCCACAATATACTACGAATGGCGCGATGCTGTTCACACTAGACGCGCATTTCTCCACGCCCGCCACCAAGCCTTTCACCTTCTCTGAGATTTTATTTTCTACATGTAAAGCTGACATGTACATAAACATGGCATAGGCTACAGGCTATTTAGGCAACTTGTTGCTCCAACAATAACCGTCGCAACGGCATCCCTTTCCCAACATAACGTGGCAACGTTTGGCTTTTGTTGCCGTAGTCTTTGTAAAATATGTGCTATGGGGCATACAACTCCATTTAGGACTAAGCTACTTTTCATCTTCGATGATTAACTTTGTGTCGTCAATCTTCACAAATTTATCTTCTGCTTGATTGGGGGCTATATGCCAGATTGTCTATCTCGCTCTTACACACAGGACAAATATGTTAGTTTGACAATCAACAATCAGGATTTTTTATTTTAAAATGTTTATGTTTTTATTGGGGTAAACACATGGTTGGCCGGTCAGCGTAGTGAAGTTGGGTGTTAAGTGATAGCCCACAACTAACGTAGTAAAATCTTTATAACATGTTTGTTTATCCAAATATCATATATGGTGAATTAAATCTTTGTTTTCAACAAGGTCGGCCAGCCTGTCCATGTAGGCTATGTTGTCCATGACAGCAAGGATGGATGTAAGGCTACATAATCGAATACAAAGCGTGGAAAACGATTAGCCAATGGTGTGTCAAATACCGCCTACCTATTTTGATTGACACATCTCATTAACATATTGAGAAGAAGAAATACAGGAATGAATGAATAAATAAATGAATAAATGAATGAATAAATGAATGAATAAATGAATGAATAAATGAATGAATAAATAAATGAATAATTAAATGAATACATAAATACATGTAAATTATAAGGTAATATTGATTGACAATTGTGCATTAATTAGTACATGTATTCATTTATTTATGTCTAAATGCATGGATGTGGACATTTATTTATTCATTCATTCATTTTTCAATATGGCAGGTTTGGTCCTCCATAATGCAGATGCCGAATGTTTGTGAAAACGTAATGAGTGATAGTAATGATGATTCATTTCATTTATGTAGCTACAGGAACACATGGGCAATTATTTATTTTTATATCGTTATTTTTCTTCTTATATCATAATTTTTCTTGTTCTGCAGCCGTGGGCGCACATTTATCATCACGCATGGTTTTAGTATTCCTTTGAGTGTCAGGTATAACTTTCCTTGACGCGGCTGCAGTGAGTGATGAGTCGCTAAGAAGGCTGTTAAGAGTGGGTCAGGCTGATCTTACATTTCCTTCTTAGTGAAAGATCTTCTTAAGCTAAGAATGACTCTGGGAAACACGTCCTTTCACAGCGCTCTTAAGAGCGCTCCTAAGAAGCTCTTAGCGTTTAAGAGCTTCTTAAAGAATCTGGGAAACGCGGCCATTATGTGTACATTAGAAAGTGTACATCTCTGTGTGTACATTACAAAAGGCCAAAAATGTGCGCATGGTTTTGCAGATTTGATGTGTGGGTCTGGTGTTTGAGTGTCAGGTTTCAGAAATTGTGTGACAAGTAAGGATTTTGTCTGTAAGCAGTTGAAAAAAACTGTAATAGACAACCCTCTCTACCCCCTGAGCCACAGCCGCCCCATGTCTGTGTTGGTGGGTGTAAAAACAGTTTGGTGAAGTTCCTGTTGTTTTTTACTTACTAAGGTGTGTGGTTGGTGTGCTTAGGGAAGTCATAGTTTGAAGAGACCTGATACAAGAGACCCGCTGTCTAAACTGCAGTAAGTTTATTGAATGGCCATTCTTTCTCACAACCTTTTCTAAAATGCAGACCTTATAGCACCATCACTTGGGTAAACCAATTTTGTGATTGAGGGCTTTTTAATCACAATGATCTGTTTTTTAGTAGTACACTGGTATGACATGCTCCTGTGGAACAACTAACCAATCTCTCATTCCACTCCTACTAGTCTTTAAAACATTGTTTCTGTCTCTGAATTCCCCTGAAAGTCCCTGGTGTGTGACACATAAATATTTTAAGAAGAAGCTAGAACTCTGAACTTCCAACACACTGCCTGTAGTTTTTTTTCTCCCCGTCACAATGGAAATAAAAATAGCTGCCTGATCCCGAGTGGTCAAAGCCGGTGCAGCAACCAGGTAGAGAAGGAGGATGAGAGCGAGAGAGGATAGGAAATGCACTTAAGAATCCAACCCCTTCCATTTTCAGACTGGCCGGGAGGATGGTCCAAGTTCTCTTGATGACAAAAACAGCTGCCAGGATGAAGGTCCTTCCATGGACCCACTCACTCAGTTCACAGGGAGAGCCGGAGAGTTAGTTTGACCCTCCCGACCCCGTGCCATCTATTACACTCTTACAAGACGTCAAGTGGGGGGGGAACAGGAGACAAGCAGCCAAGAAAAGTGTGGGGGACGATGAGAAAAAGGACCGATTAGCTAATTTTGTTTGACATGTTATCTATCCAAGTCAATGAATGTTCATGTGTTTGCACATCTGCATATCCTCTGCTCAGCCCATTGCAGGTGCATAATTGCGTACCTTTTCAATGTTGTGGGGAAGTGGGTGGCTGGGATGCTGCAGAAATGACCTAAAGCCTGACTTGTTTTGAACTTCCCTCAGGGGCAGACTAAGAATAACAGTCTGAATTGTTAGATGATGCAGATAAGAAGGTAGCTGATGTTTTCTTCCCCCCTATTTAAAGGAGGTGAGGCAGGGAGATAATGAGAGAAATACAGAGAGACTTTTTAAGCAGTCAGTTACTGAATGTTTGGGCCTTGTTTTTAAGCTCCCATGTTACTTCCAGAGAGGGAGGTAACATGACAACTGTAACATGACAACTTTCTAAACTGTACCACCTTGGAACACTCGGAACATTTGGAACATTTGGCCTCCAGACATGTTGTCCATAACTATGTCCCTCCACAGTGATTTGTTGTTTGTCCCTCAACCCTCCCCTAACTTTAGCAATAGGCCAAGGCCTGGACATCCATGTGCCAACTGAAGCTCCAAACGTTCCAAACCAACTTGTGGCATTCCAACTACAGTTCTCCATACATTCCACAGTATATCCGACCCATGTGTAGAGGAATGTGTAGATGCCATTTTCAGGAGTTAAAGTGAAAAAAAAAAATCTCGCTGTTTTGTCTTCTGCTAGTTTTCTACACAGGGTGACCAGTGGCTAAGAAATTGTGAATGACAAGTCATGTTCCGCAGTAAATGTGCAAACGTAGTTTTAAGTCGCAGACACGGTCAGTCGTAGACAATGGTGTGTCACCTGTAACAGTTGCTCCCAGCAACGTTGTAAGTTTGAGTGCATCCAGCGGCTCCATGACATGACGAGCAAGCACTTTCTTACCGCTGCTGGCATATAGTAGCTTCCTCGAGCAAAACGTACAGAAACAAGCTCCAGGCTCTCTCAGTTTCTTGCACCAACTGCCAAACGGCTCACCGTCTCTACCTTCTTCTATCCACACCGAGCGCCATTTTTTTGTCATTTATCTATGGGTAGGACATCATACCCCAGGCTTCATGAATTTGCGCTCCATGCTTTCACCGATAACGCTAACGTGACGTAAGGATCTCATTCACACTCACTGTGTTGATGACATGATAGTATCAATTCGAGTCTAGCTTTATTTCGATAATGCAAGTTTTTGGGGCAACTGCTATTATCCGAATATATATGGCAGTGAATAAACGGAATCACTGGCCAAAAGCATGTCATATCCCAGTACGATACGTGGAACTGTTTTCATTACAACAAGTGGTGAGACAGCCCTTTCCGCTGAACCTCTTCACCACTACCAACAACAACAACATCCACATTTCGAGAAAGACAGCGAACGGAGAGCAAGGTGAAGCTACGTCCCTCTCCATTTCGTGCATGATGACATTAGGAATACTGCGAATGCAGACTGCACTATTGGCGCCATTGGCTCGCGTTGTTCGTTTGTTTGTGCCGGGCCAAGCGACAACTTATCATCTCTTTTGACTTCCAGGTCACAACCTGGGAGGGAGGGTGGCGGGATCTCAAGCATGCGCAAAGACGCAGAGTCCAGTTCATAGTCCAATTCACCGTTTACAAGCATGCGATGTCCAAATTATCAACCGACTCGGATCGAGTTATCTCAGGGTGTCGATCGGATCGTAGTCGGACCGCAATTATTCGAACAAAGGTGTTTACAAGAAACGGATCATTCTATTTCAGTCCAAATAAGCCAGTAATTGGAATCTAAACGCAGTGACTGTGTTGCCAGGACCCACCCTGCTCTGCTTCTGATAGGCTTCGTTAGTTATAGCTGCGTTCCTTTCGATTGGTAGGGGAAATCAATTGACTCGAAAATATTAAACAGCATGCAAGTTCCCCCCCCAATTTTTTTTTAATCTCCGCACGCCGGAGATACTTTAATCCCTGCATTTTAATACCGTCACATTCTCGAAATGTTGTAAACTAAAATCCCACTTTAGAGCATTGGCATTTGCCTTCTTTTATCTGTATTCCTTTTGGTGACATAGATAGATCCAGGGTAATATCTTTATCTAAATGTTCAACTTCAAAAGCTTTGTCATGTTTTCTCTGTCATACGGTCCCATTATTGTGGACCCTTATTTTCCTGTAGAGTGTAGGTGTGTTTGTGTGTGTGCATGGTAAATACCTAAAAAAAGATTGAATAATTTAACAGATTGTATAAATTCTATATTTTCTAAATGTCTTAGATTACTAGTTTGTTGCAATCAGTCTACACAAAAAGTATATCGATTGTATTGATTTTACGTTGTGTTGGTGTTTATACACTATTTATCCATTATTTGCCAGTTATGGGACTGAGTTTTGCTGACATAGAAACAGAAATACTCAAATTTGTACCTGGAATAAGTACACCATCTCCAGTAAACAGTGAGGAGGATAATTTCTTCTAACGTTACTCACCCCCTGTCTAGCTGTCTGACTGCCTCTCTCCTCCTCTTTTTCTCCTAGAAACCACAGTCATACGTAAAGGCCATCTTGCCATCTGTGTGTCTTGTCATTGTTCTGTGTGTGTGTGTGTGTGTGTACAGTAAGGGAAAGGAGGGGTGGAGAAGTCCATAACAAGTCCACAGGAAGGGGATTATGAAAGCTGTGGATCAATTGCGCAGTCGAGTGTGGATCACTACAAGCAAGGCCTTGGATTAAGGGTAGATCAAACCAGTTAGCTTGACTTTAAGATCCTTCTATTTCGACATGAGAGAGCTAATGACAGGGCTGTGAATACACAGACTAAGCTGCTGAAAGCACTAGAGACTCACAGAAGGAACTGGACCCCTTTTTTAAGCTTAGTCAACTTTTGGGAACATAATTTTTAACTCAGCCTACTGAGACAGAAGTTTGACTAACTCAGCCTGCTGAGACAGAAGTTTGACTAATTCAGCCTACTGAGACAGAAGTTTGACTTACTTAGTAAAGTCAACTATTTGCATTCTTTCAGCTGATGTTTTGTCAATATTTTCTTCTATCCAGTGATTTTTTTAAACTGCTTTCAGTTCAAACACATTAAGATGTGTGAGTGTTCCAATACAAATTGTAACTTTAAATGTCCGTGACCATTTTTATTTTTTATCAGGCATAACAAAAATATGTTTCCATAATACGGCAACAACAGGTACAATCCAAGACATAGACACAGTGTATAACTACAATGTCCCTCTTTCCAATTTCTCCTGTCCAAATCACGCCCATCTTTTCCATTTTGCACGTCTGCGAGGGGTGTGAGTGGAATCAGGGTAGGAAGGTCAAACGTGAGGTGACAGGTGGAAAAATGTTTTCCGTATCTTTCTGACTTCTTGGATCCCTTTTGGATATTTAATTTTAACAAGTACCGGTGTACACTCCACACAATAGCATTGTTACAAGTATATCAGTGAATCACCATTTTGTAATCTTCTATGAACGTATTTAAAGTGCTTTCCATGTATTGGAGCCTGGGATTCATTGTGTGTTATAGCTGGAGGGTGTTGGAGCACAACAAGGCTTTATTCTGTTAGTTTTTGTCGCTTGCAGTACTACAAATGAAAACTGTATGTGGGGTACAGGGGTTGCATGCTTTAGCACTGAGATAAAGGTTGCAAAGTGTGTCCGTGTGTCCATGCATGCGTGGGGCACAGGGGCCTGTCTATTGTGTGACACTATGTGCAATGGACTACAGTGGTCTTACCCAATCAAGATCATTCAAGAGTAGGGAATGCAGGGAATGTGTGTTGGTATTTGAAGATTGTACCTACTTTTCAGAGCGCTTTCATCTAGAACAGCACCTAACACACTAGAAGACATACCGGGAGATCTTAACAGATCCCTTGCCTCGAGTTGGTTTGAAGAAAAAGTATTAAGGGGATGTGGATAGAGAAAAAATATGTTGGGCCTGGAGGACCTTGAAAACCATGAAAAGACACAAATAAGAAATGGAGGTCTACAGCGGGATCTTTTTTTTGTGGGTGAAGTGTGTTATGTTCTGAGTCAACTGTATATTTCAGAGGGGAGGCGTGTTGGCGTTTTCTGTACAGCTCATTGAAATAAGGGAAGCAGGAACAGTACATTATTGTTTCAGCTTCAAAACCTGAAACCGAGTCATATCAAATACAGAAAGGAACTTTTGTTCAGTTTCTGTAACGACTAATAAGCGCAGCTAGTTCAGGCAGGGCAATCGGCCAGCGCGCGTCTGACATCGGGGACATAAGGCGTCTTACTCCGCCTTCCTTTCCTCCGCCCACTACCACACCCATGTTAGCAGCGCATATCCATTGGGCCACGTCTGATAAGTCGTCTTTAAAAGACGCGGATCCACACACACTCAGCCCATTTGTTGTATATATGAGCAGTGCTGCTGCCACCCTCCACCATCCACTTCTCCCCTATGCTGTCTGTTCTATCCACCGGGGGATTATATCTCTATTGCTCCCTGCCTCATATGTCATGTATTTATGTGTTGCATCGGCTTCCCTTAGATCATCCACTCCGCCAAAGTTAAATGTCATGTAACAATAATGCTCAAATCTAATACGTGATTATCTTGACTGAAATATGATTATCAAATTTGTCTGAGCTGGCACAATTACTGTTCCCATGAGAACATTGATCACCTGTGGTTTTTTAATGATCCAACTAATTACATTTACATTACATTTAGTCATTTAGCAGACGCCCTTATCCAGAGCGATTTACAGTAAGTACAGGGACATTCCCCCGAGGCAAGTAGGGTGAAGTGCCTTGCCCAAGGACACACCGTCATTTGGCACGGCGAGGAATCGATACGGCAACCTTCTGATTACTAGCCCGACTCCCTCACCGCTCAGCCATCTGACTTTATGTTCAACCTGTAGCAAGGGGCACCACAGGTCTCTCCAGAAACCGTTGAGAACTCCCTGAGCATCCTATAGCAAACGTCCATCAGCTATCTCCTTGTTCTTTAGTATAATGCTTATGGTACCCAGGCCATTAATATGACACATATGAGTTCTTCATCCCTCTAGGGCAGGGCTCCAGACTGCGACCAAATGGTCGCATTTTGAGACCAGTTTTTGACACGGTGCAAGCATTTTTTACAAGCACTCAAATTTTGAATTCATTGGGTGTGCACAATGTCAGCACACGTTAGCAACGACGCATAGATACGACGTTCTAGTAAGACAGCGATATCAGCTTTCCTTCTGCATTCGTACCGTAGCTTAAAGTCTAGGAAAGTTGAGGCTATTTTTCGCTAGGTACCTATAAACCTAGCAAAAAGTATTGGAAAGTTTAGGATATTTTTCGCTAGGTTCCTACGAACATGTCTTAATCTGCCAGACTTCGTTCTTTTGGTGAGCAGTTTCACGAGTTCTTCTTACCCGGCGTCATGGAGCAGAGCAGCTAAATACTTATTTAGCACGTTGCTACTGTATCCCTGACTGTGTTTGAGCTGTTGCGCTGTTATACTCGGCAAGTATCGTGTTGTGGTGTCGGAGGACTGATCGAAAAGTGCATTCATACAGTCATTTAGCTAAGACTTGCATGTACAGTACGTAATGTCACATTAAATAATGTATTTAAACTCAAGCTTGTATGGTGCGTCGCAGGGGCGATTCTAGGATCAGACCTTTAGGGGTGCTCAGCCCCCAATGAGAATGTGACATGAATACAATGCCTTGTAAAAGGGCTAAAATTTAAACCTCCTTGCTAATATAAATCCCTAATTTCACTGGATAACAATTAATACATGTATGTATTATTATGCAAAATATTGAATGAAAAAACTAAGGATGTCCCTTTCTTCATGAACTACCATCATCAAATGATAATAAACAATATATTTCAAAAATATTAGGAGTGCTTGAGCACTCCTAAAAAGGGTCTAAAATGCCACTGAATTGTACCCTCTCCAGTTACATTAATAAATGCATTGCAGATCTATATCAGGTGTGCCACTAAATCGTCTGCTTGCGCTCCTAAAATTTTCAGGCAGGGGCTACTGTGCTCCTAGTAAAAAAAAGTTAGTCTGGAGTCCTGCTCTAGGGTGAACACTTTAGTGGAGTATTCATGTCCAATACGGACCAAGGTTAAAAATCTACTTCAAAAGATGCTTAGACCGCCTCTAACTTGAATCCCTCAGTCAGGCCTGAACAGGTCTCTGTCTATCAGGTTGATAATAGAGTGAACAACTGGTTTAGGAGGAGCAGCGTATGTTATGTATCTATAAAAGCTTGTGTAAAGGGCTTCACTGGCAGGGCTGTGGGACCCTTCATTTTTAATGGCTCTTGGGCGTATAGTGTTCAGAATCAGAATCAGAATGGATTTTATTCGCCATGAGTGTTTGCACAAACAAGGAATTTACTTTGGCAGGGAGGTGCATACAATAAACATATATGTGAACTATACAAAAGGAGCAAAGTCTAGCTAATACTAAGGGGGGGGGGTCTAGCTAATACTATGGGGAATAAAAAATAGAATATAAAATATTAGTAGTAGCCATAATTTACAATCGAACCTAAAAAATACAGAGTGCAAAGAGAACGATACAATAGTGCAAATTGCAATGTGCAGGGTGTCACTGTGCAGATTGTGATTTAAAGTCAGTGTGAGTCCTTGGCCTTGTTAAAGTGGCCAACAGCAGATGGGAAGAAACTGTTCTTGTGGCGTGAGGTTTTGGTCTTGATGGACCGCAGCCTTCTGCCGGAGGGGAGTAGCTGAAACAGGGAGTGTCTAGGGTGGGAGGGGTCGGCCACAACCTTGCTCGCTTGCCTCAGGGACCTCGAGGTGTGCAGATCCTCGAGGGAAGGCAGATTGCAGTCGATCACCTTCTCAGCAGTGCGAATGATAAGCTGCAGTCTGCTCTTGTCCTTGGCAGTGGCAGCAGCGTACCAGATGGTGATAGAAGAAGTGAGGATGGACTCAATGATGGCTGTGTAGAAGTGCACCATCATTGTCTTTGGCAGGTTGAATTTCTTCAGCTGCCGTAGGAAGTACATCCTCCGTTGTGCTTTTTTGGTGAGCGAGCTGATGTTCAGTTCCCACTTGAGGTACTGGGAGAGGATGGTGCCCAGGAAGCGGAAGGACTCCACAGTGCTGACTGGGGAGTCACTCGGGGTGATGGGGGTGAGTGGGGCTGTGATCTTCCTGAAGTCCACAACCATCTCCACTGTCTTAAGAGCTAAGTTGTTCTGGCTACACCAGGTCACCAGGTTGTCAGCTTCCCACCTGTAGTCAGACTCGTCCCCGTCAGAGATGAGTCCAATGAGGGTGGTGTCGTCCGCAAACTTCAAGAGTTTGACAGACGGATGACTCAAGGTGCAGCTGTTGGTGTACATGGAGAAGAGCAGAAGAGAAAGGATGCACCCTTCCAGTACTGATGGACCGGGAGTCAGAGACTTGTGTTCCCAGCTTAACGCACTGCTTCCTGTCAGACAGGAAGTCTGATCCACCTGCAGGTGGAGTCCGGCTCGTTCAGCTGGGAGAGCTTGTCCTAGAGCAGGGCGGGGATGATGGTGTTGAAGGCAGAGCGAAGTCCACAAACAGGATCCTGGCATAGGATGCTGGGGAGTCCAGATGCTATAGGGTGAAGTGGAGGGCCATGTTAACGGCATCATCCACCGACCTGTTGGCTCTGTAGGCAAACTGCAGTGGGTCCAGGAAGGTGTCTGTGATGGATTTGAAGTGTTGTCGGTTTACCCACCCATGCTTTAGCACACTTTTAGGCTAGCACACTCCATTACAAGGGTACACCCACTGTATGGTACAACACACCCCACACCAGGCAATGATGTGGTTTCCAATGGCTTTTTTATGGGTTTTCCAACATCCTCATCTCCTCTTACCTATCCCCCTCTTGTTTCCCCTCCTCTCTGCAATCCTCATTATGCTCCTCTTCTCCTCCTTCCAATCCCCCTTGCCCCACCGCCAGAGCACAAGATGCGTCCTCAAGTCCAGTACATTGCCATGATGGCAGAGAGCTCTTTTTCTGGCAGGGCTGATGGATAAGTGGGAACGGTTCTCTTACATTACCCTCTCTACACCGGCATATTATTTTTGGTTTTTTTTCTACTGGGGATTTTACTTTAGTATGCAGAACTTCTACGTCAAGAGAGAAGCAGAAAGAGGACCTGAAAGGGTGGTTATGGACATTTTCAAACGTCATTCGATGCCAGTTCTGAAAAGTTTTTCTGTTATGCTATTGGTGAGGGAAAAGTGCACATCACAGATTGTTATGCTTCCAATGACATGGCATTTTATTACTTCCTGGTTCCAGTGGCACACAATGACCCTGTAAACTATTCTTACCACGCCTACAGTCCTGTCTGCACCAATCAGCATCCTGTTTTTTTGACATATTATTTTTCATACCGTTTTCATAAAACACATTCTAGGCACTTCATTTGAATCATAGAATATAATCATTTTATCTGAGTAACACTGTCTGCATTTTTGTTGCAAGTCTACTGTGAAGAATGTACTCCCTGGACTTAGCTCAACAGTGTTTCGTTCAGGATTACTTTTAGCAGTGGGGGCAGGTCTGTTCGAACAAACAACCCCCCCCCCCCCCCCCAGCCGAACAAAGTTCACTATATTTCAGAAAAGGTTAATGTAATAGTGTAAGTCTAATAGGTAATGTAATATTGCACATATTTTCGTTGTATTTCCCTTTAAGCAATAAGGTTAGACTACTTAGACACCCCTTCCACTCATAAAGTATGTTCTAAATGGCATAAATGCTGCCAATTAATAATTGATGTAACACCTTATTATAAATGGTCAGTAGCCTCGCCTATCGATTAAGGTAGACCACTCTAAAGCAAGTGTACACTGTCTGCTTAATTTGATCTTAACATATAGGCTAAGCATTCTGTATCAAATATTAACAATAAACCCACTATTAGTTACATAATCTTAATGCAGTGTAAATACGTAAGCATAATAATTCACCTAAAATACAAACATGAGCAAGGGTGTTCAGAAATCTCTATCGAATCGGTCCTCGATGCCAAAATCATCATAGAAGAAACACTGCTCAAAGTCCAAGATAAATGTAGAATCTATTGGCTTGATTCTTTCCAAATACTGATCAAGGAACATTGATCCATGGAAATAGAAGCTATTATGACAGCAAAGGGATTAATAAAGGCTCTTATACATTTGTAATGTTTGAAAATAAAGGGACATTGCTATCACAGAGGATTTTGCTATGTGGTACAGAAACATTTTGGAAATGTGGCAGTGGCAATTTTATACAGTGTAAATCGAACGTTGAGCTGCTGCTGCTATGAATGTTTTAGAATGTCTTTTTCTTTTTTGTTGGAACCACTTTTATAATTGGATTTCTATTTTGTTGCTGCAGTGAGGACATAAAAATTATTTTGTGTTCCACACCTGAAAAAAGACATTCAGGTAGTGTGCCAGAAAATATGGTAAAAGCAGGGGTCTTTGTTCTGTGTGTGTGTGTAGTTTTTTGTTGTGTGTATGTGTGTTTAAAAGTCTGAAAACCGAAAAGCTCTACTGGATAAACTGCTTCAGTTGTAATTCTCCTGCAGGTGGGAGAAAACTAAACACCTGTCGCTATACCATTTAGTCAGACTGGTTTGTTTGTGTAAGATAACCCAGATGTCATGGGTTCAGGTAAACACAGCACCTGTTGGCCTTGTGAGGGTGAATTAGCATGATTTTAGCAACATTTCTTTCTCATTTGACATCTTAAGCACGGTGTATTAATTAAGTCTGTTCTCTGTACTGTCCAGTATTTCGTTTTTACAGACATACAAATCCCAATTTCCCAAGTGAATTCTCTTGGAGGCACAAAATGGAGAGGCTCCATGGAAGAGACTTGTGTTTGGCAAACAGACATGGAGATAAATGGTCCCCTGGAGGGTTTTCTGGCAGGATCTGAGTGGACGACTCTTGTTTGTAATGCTGCCCCACACTCTACGGCAGGGGCCTGGCTTTGTTATCAATGGAGACACAAGCTCTCAGTGCATACCGCAACATTTGCACTGAGCAGGCAGCCACCATTGATCTGCGAATGACCCTAAAACTCAGTGGCTAATCACATGGTGAGGGAGGCAGAAGATTGTGGGTGCACACCTACTGTATACTTACACCTTCAGGCAAACACACATAATGTACATGTAGAACTCAGTACACCAACTTTAGTACAGACACAAATACAAACACTCACACAGATTAGAAACAGAATACACCTATTCTTGATGTTCTTGATGGCTGTTATGCCTTCTGTGTTTCCAAATCCACTTTCAGACTTGCCACCCTCCTTTGTGTACAAAACACAACTGGATCAACATGACCCTTCAACCCGACTGAACACCAACCATATTCATTTGCAGAGGCTAGCCTGTAGCTCCCAACCCCCCAAAAAGTTCAAGAAAGTTTGCACACTTTGAGAGGAAACCAAACATTGAAGTAGCAGGCGAACGCATGTCAGGATCAACAATGTTGCACAATCCCCAGAAAACTGCCTTGTAGGAATGTTTCACTCAACACATAGTTGTCAGTAGGAATACGACTGCACCTTGCCATGGAGTTTAAACACACTCATCAGAAGAGGAAGGCTTCAACACGCTGGTCTGTTCTGACCTCTGAATGTTGGCGTGGAAAATCACAGTATCTGTCTCGGTTTCTCCAGACACAACTCACCTACAGCAAGCATCAGTTTTTTTCCCGCCAGAGCACAAATCCAGCCACTCTGCAAAAGTGCCCTGTGGGGCTGTGTCTGTGTTAAGGAAGCAGGTTCCAACATGAGCCAGGACAATCAGGTGCCTTTTACCTACTCGTGGCCATGGTTTTCTTAAAGGGCTTATATATCTGATCTAATACAATGGGATGGCAAGTCTGGCAAGGCAAGACGATAAGAGGGAGAGTGCATGTTCACATCATTCATTTGTGTTAAAACATAAGAGTGATATAACCTTTGGTACGGGTTCCAACGAGTTTTGAAAGTTTATGGTTTATTTATTGTCTGTGTAGGAATGTATGGAACTTGTGTGCCATGTACAACAGACATGTAAGAAAGAAGATCAGAAAAGAAGAGGGCTTCCCTTACGAAAAATAAGTATACTTCAAGTTTCAGGTATACTAGTATAAGAGTACAGGGCTTCAAAATATTTTGGCAGTAATTAAGGTTACAGCTTCAGTAACAAAAAAGATTCAATGTGCAGGAATGGATTTTCCTAGACATCATTAATTAGAATATACAAGATGGATCTAATTTATTTTTATCTGTAATCAGGGGTGAAAGTAAGCCGGTACTGGCTGGTACGCCGTACCGGTAAGAAATGTCTTCCCGGTAGCCGTACCGGAAAGAAATTACGACACGCACAGAACCGTCGCGACAAGGCAAGCAAAACAAGCAATTGCTTGAGGCGCCGAGCTGGCTTGTGGCCCCAAGATAACGACTGGTTAAGAATAAAATGCAACGACAAACTGTGTGAGCGCCCCTTTGATAGTCAATGCAGTAAAGTGCAATGACACTGTTATCGGGATCCCCCTCAAGGGGCCCCTCTCATGATCTGTGCTGCTGGCAAAATGCAAAACCTCGTTGGTCGGCAGTCATCATGAAGCGGAATTATGCTTTAGGAAGCCAGAAAAGGAAGAAGAGAAAGGAAAAGGAGGATAATAAAAAACAAGATAGTGTTAAGTGATAAATTACACTGGATAAAATAGCTCTACTTGTCTTGGTGTAATTTTTGCAGCAGGTACGCTAGCAAAAATATGTTTATGTTTGTCCGTTAGAGACTTAGTTTTAACATGGCGCAATGTTGTGTCCCGTGTTGTTTAAATAGATCGGAGTAAAAAAAAAAACAAGTGACATTCAACTGTCATTCTAGCGGGAGCGGGCTGCGGGACACATTTTTTTCTGGCCAAATCAACAAAGCTGCCATATGATGGCCTCTACTGATTGGGCACTCGCATGTGCTGTACCGGACTGCCTGACCCTCAACGTGCACCTGTATTGAAAACAATTTAACCCTCACCCTAAACATTTCTAAAACACATTGCTAATATAGTAAATAAAGAAATAATAAATAATTAGGCTAAGTTAAATTTTTGATTAAACCGTTATCATAGTACCACCAAGAAATAAAAACTACTTTCACCCCTGCCTGTAATGTATTTAAAAGTATTTTGACTTTGCTGTATAATAGAAACGTACATCCTATTCCGGAAGAAATGTTTACCATTTTCTGGAAACATACTTAAAAGTATATCAAAAGTGAACTCTTTTCTAAGCATACTTCTAAAATGTATATCAAAAGTACATAGCCGCGGGAACATATTTTATTAAGGGGTCACTGGCGGGGTCACTTAATGTTGCGGGGCGGCAGGGAGGAACTGGGAGTAAAAATTGGCCCTGGACTTTGATCCAGACCGGCCCACCAGAACTGGCCTGCGCGGCCCCCATATACGCCACCGCAGCTGCCCTGCGGCAGCTATGCAATATGCAAGCATATTCTGTGTTCGATGTGATGAAAGTTTGGGAGTTCTATCCTTAATGCCAGCGCGCGTAGCGCACTAGCCAAAAATGTTTTGGCCTTTATTTGAGCGCAAAATAGTTCAGCTTCATGTAAAATAAACAGTCGTTTTTCAATTGGTAAAACCTTGTCTAGTGAAGGTGATTTCTTTGTCTCTTAATTTTTCAGCCCCACCTTACATTTCTTAGCCTGGTTTTCCATTGTTATTCTTCTCCCGGTGCTCCCGATTGCCAGTCCGCTACTGCGGAGCTGTGCCATGGTGGTGGATTTCTAAGTCATATCATTTTAAATTCTCGTGCTGTCAGGGGGTGCTGCAGCATCCTCAGCACCCCTAGTTTCCGCGGCCATGCAAAAGTGAACTAAAAGTATACTATCCATATTTTAGTATAGTTATACTTTAATATACTTCTTTTTTGTAAGGGTTGGTATCTTAGAGCTAATTTGGTGCCACATCCCAACAGATTCAATTTGAGGTTCTATTTGAGGTGCTATTTGTACTGTCGTAGTTCCGTATTTTTCGGGAAAAAAGCTGTGGCGTGTTCCCCGATTTTACAGTTGTCTTGCGGTTGTACAGCATAACAAAAAAAAGTGGCTTCGTTCCAAGATCTCTTCAGAGACAAGATCTCGCGCAGTTAATTCAATGCTCATCACTTGAACGGGGGCTTATTACTTGAAAGAGGAATTATTCACTGTGTCGTCTCAGTTACACTATCAGGGCTTGGAAATACAGTAACTTGCTAAAGTAGGCAAATGGCTAGTAGAATATAACATTTCATAATAATTTCAGTAAATCAAACTGCAAGACCCAGTGAAATGTTATATACAGCTAGCAAACTAACGTTAGCTAACATTGCGACCGACATTGGCTAATTCAACTTAGGTCGGCTATCCTCAGGTTTTGCAAGTTATTATGTTATTATGTTTTGTAATTTATTTTGCTATTGTTTGTAGTCGTTTTTCCCCATCAACCTTTGAGCAGACATCCCAAGTCTCTCCTGCATGCAGGGGGGAAATGACATGAGCCTCTGCAGGTTGGAATGTCTGCTTTGACTGCATCTTTTTTGAGGTAGGCCAATGGAAATATGTATTTGCCAGTCATGGGAGCCTGTCCTCATAATGCTTTTATCTTTCGAGTAATGAAGAGAGAGAGAGAGAGAGAGAGAGAGAGAGAGAGAGAGAGACACACCTGTGTACCATAGGGGTCCGGAGAGAATATTTCTACCCCGTTTGATCAAGTCAATTATTTCACCACTCTAGGCTCCCCGCATGTCCCTTCTATCTGAGAGCTTGAACCCTAAACATGTCAATTAGACGGCACACATACACCCAGTTAGCTGAGCTGGGGATGAAAAAAACCTAGCCACCAAGACAAAAATACTACCTGTCTCTCTCCCTCCCACCCTCCTTTCTCTCCCATCCTCCTTTCTCTCTCTTCCTCTCTTTTTCGGACTCTCCCCCTTTGTTAATTGAGACCTCCATCACATTTCACAACTCCATTTTGTCCTCGACTCCCATATCACGGCTATATCTCAGCTTTCTGGACCAAAGTCTGTGACGAGGGATGAACTGAGAAGAAGAGAGGAGAAAAGGAGTGGTGGGACATGTTGAGACCCTCTCTCTCGCTCTCTCCCTCTCTCTCTTGGTCTCTGTCCTCTCTCTTGCTCCCATCCCAAGCATCCAGACTCATTACTCAGACCGTGTGTGGGATGGGCGCAGGTATTGCCTTCTTGTTATCAACATGGAGGACTATATAAAGGGAATACATTTTCTTCTCATTTGCATTGAGGATGGAAGTAAGGATATTTCAAATGAGTTCGCCCTTTTGTATTCGTTCAGTTGCATATCCTTTCCCTGCTCTCCCTCCGTCTCCGTGTCACTCACGCGTCTCTCACATACACACAGAGTCACTACGTCACAACGTCAGCACACGTTATCAACGACGCTATGCGTTATCAGCGAGCCTTCAGCATTAGTACCGTAGCTAAGTCTTGGAACGTTTAGGTTACTTTTTGCTAGGTACCTACGAACATGTCTTAATCTGCTACACAAGTGGGTTCCCCATCGTTCTTTTGGTGAGCAATCTCACGAGCCCTACTTACCCATCGTCATGGAGCCGACCAGCTAAATAGTTATTTTAGCACTAGCGTTGCTACCTGCATATATGCAGAAATTGTTTACAATATTTTCAGGCTTCAACCAGTGCTGCTCAAGCATAAAGACAGGGTCAGGGAGAGAAAGATATATATTCGTTACGCATTGAAGAAAGTGTAGGAGAGGAGGACAGCATCCAACATAGCTAATACATATATTATTTAATAGAAAAAAAGTTCTGTGTAACGTTCTGTGTAACAAATGACCTATACTTCTGAGCAATTCCATTGTGAGGCTTACTTTGATGCTGCAACTAGTTTACTTTGAGTGGACAAGAAAATGAGTAAAGAAATGAATGGCAGGATCAGTGCCGCCGCTCCCATAACGCGCACTACGCGCTGTGCGTAGGGCACCAAGTCTTGAGGGGGGCACCAAAAAATTGCCAACTGAAAAATCATCATCGTTATTATAATTATAATGCCGATATCATTTCAGTAGGCCTATATAAATATTACGCACCTTTTAGGCATGTAAATCACAAAACAGGCAAAACAAGAGATATATTTAATTGCCCAAAAAATGTTACAACGGTGCCCCCCCCCACCCCACAAAAAAACTAATACACACTCAACTTTCCAAGCTCGCCTTGGGTGCCCTTTCCTACCTCAGTGGCCTGACGAATTTTGACAGTAGGCTAGGTAAACTTTTCGAAAATGGCCTAAAAAAGACAACAGGAGTCAGGGGCAGAAAAAGAAATAAACTGCGAGATGATGCCTGTGCATCACTTTCAGGTAAGTCCATGTTTAATAAATACGGGAAATGTGCTGCTAACTTATAGTTAGCCTATGCATACACCTCGAACTAGCTAACGTTATTGCTAATTTGAGCACATTCAAATATGTTATCTATGCATTTGAAATAACTGACGCCAGCTAGATGTTACTTTACTGTACATTCTATGATGCTTTTATATTCCATTGCTCAAATAGTTTTTAAATGAGTAATAAAGGTGGAGAGCTCCTTGGCTGCATGCTTTCAGTTTTAAATGTTTATAATTAATTTGGATAACCATGCTAAGAAACGTAAGGGTGGGGCTGAAAAATTAAGAGACAAAAATACATCACCTTCACTAGACTCAAATAAAGGCCCCAAAATTTCTCTCGCGCGCATTGCGCGCTCGCATTAACTCCGTAACTAGCAACATGGGCAGCTGTGGTGGGGGGAGGGGGGGCATCATAAAGGAATTATGCGTAGGGCACCAAAATGGCTAGCGGCGGCATTGGGCAGGATGTACAGTAGTGTCTAGTTGCAGCATCCAAGTAAGCCTCACAATGGAATTGCTCAGAAGTATAGGCCTACCAATTGTCTTTACTTTACTAAACAGGTTATTTTGTAATTGTGGCAGTGAATGCTCAAAGTCTCGGGTAAATGGGACAATAGAGTCTACAGAGAAGCAGTCTATTCTAATGGGAATTCTATAATTTTTCTAACTTATCTCTTTCACAGTATAGATTTGCTGAGCCATGACCTCTAAATTGTATGCATGTACATAGAAATCTACATCCTCAGGAGAAGCAATTGTCTTCTCAAACTTAAAATAAAAATACCGCAGTTGAAGGAAATATTATATCCTCATCAAGAACGTAGATCCGATTCATGGCAAACAGCTGAAATGAAATAGTTTGAATTTTCACTAATCTAATATTTATTTCTGAACAAAGACTATTCAGAGTTTTTGCCAATGTCAAGATCAATTCCTCACAAGGTCAGCTTTGCTCCGCGACTCGGAACAAACTCCCCAGGAAGCTTCTGGCTTGTCTTGACTTTGTTGTGAGGAGTATTGTCAGCCACTAGTTTGTCATCTTGTTTTACATTTACATTTATTAATTTAGCAGACGCTTTTATCCAAAGCGACTTCCAAGAAAGAACGTTACAAAAGTGCATAGGTCACTGATCATAACAACGAGACAGCCCCAACTATTGCGGGTAACCAAAACAAGTTACAATTAAACAGCATGAACCTCAAAAAGTGCAAGATTGTACCTGTACAAAAGCAAGCAACAGTAAAATATTTCACAGCGAATACAATAATTTAAAATCAGTTCAACTAACCAACAAGAGCAACAAGTTTTTCAATAAGAGTCATTGTGATCCTGGAGGAAACTAACATCAGGTCCAGCAAATCATTCCTAAGTACCGTTGTACTCCCGGAAACAAGTGCGTCTTAAGCCTTTTCTTGAAGGGGCGGGTTGCGCATGCTGGGAGACCGGCGAGCAGCGAGTTGCAGTAGTCCTGATCTTCCGGATGTTCTAGAGGGTGAATCTACATGACCCGGAGACTGCAGCAATGTGGGCTGTGAGGGAGAGCTCGTCATCCATGGTAACCCCGAGGTTCCTGGCAGAGGATGAAGGGGTCACCATCGCAGATCCCAGGGTGATTGAGAGATCGTGGGAGATGGAGGGTTTGGCCGGGATGATGAGGAGTTCTGTTTTGGCGAGGTTCAGCTGGAGGTGGTGCTTGGTCATCCAGGCGGAGATGTCTGTGAGGCAGGCCTCGATCCTAGCTGAGATCCCCGGATCAGGCGGGGGGAGCAACGGTAGAGCTGTGTGTCGTCAGCGTAGCAGTGGTAGGAGAAGCCATGGGAAGTGGTGTACAGGGAGAAGAGGAGGGGTCCAAGGACGGAGCCCTGTGGGACACCAGTGGAGAGCTGGCGGGGGCCTGACACTTTGCCTCCCCAGGAGATCTGGTAGGATCTTCCTGACAGGTAGGATGAGATCCACTGAAGTGCAGTGCCAGTGATGCCCATCTCAGAAAGTCTGGCGAGCAGGATCTGATGGTTAACCGTATCAAATGCTGCAGAAAGGTCCAGCAGAATGATGACGGATGACCTTGAATCTGCTCTGCCAGACTGGAGGACAGTGGTGACTGAGAGGAGGGCAGTTTCTGTGGAGTGGCCAGTATTGAAGCGCGATTGGTTGGGGTCAAGCAGGTTGTTCTGAGAGAGAAAGTTTGACAGTTGGTTAGATACAGTGCGTTCAATAGTTTTTGAAAAGAAGAGTAGCAGTGATACTGGTCTGTATTTCTAGAGGACGGCTGTGTTAAGGGAGAGTTTTTTGAGTAGGGTTTTGTTGAGATGTAGAGGCATTCTAAGAAACACAACACAACTGTGTCGAGCAGTTTCTCTCAGTCCAGTGGAATTGAAAAGAAACTGTTAACAAACTAGGTTCTTGTAGCCCTTAAGGAACTACACAACCCATCTATGTTTCACCACTAATGGTCCATCAGACTGCTGCTGCCAGGTCAACTTGTTGGCTGAGCAACATTTTTCAACGCTCAACAAACTGCAAACAAGTCTGGATTGGGATACAAGCCAACAAAAGACCCCTCCTGATGCCAGTCCTCATTTGCACATCACAGTAATTGCGTTTGCCCATCAACATGATAATTGCATCAGTGCTGCAGTAATGCTTACACTTCCATAACACAACTTTCTAAATGAGGCAAGCATGCTTAATGAGAGCCGTCTCAGGTCTGTTGACAGATCCACAGGTATCAGATGAATAGCATGTAAAGGATGCCACGGTAGCCTTCTGTGGAAATTAATAAGTGGGAACGGTGTCTCGGTTCTCTTTTGAAATCTTAGATATAGCTATGCCACACCACGTTATGCCCTTGTTGAAAGAGGAATGCATTTAATTACCAAAAGTCAAATACAGCTTTTCTAAACCTGATTTTGTGAAAAAAAGCATTTTGCAAGCGGCTTCAAAGGGCCTTGTAGCCAATATCTAAATATCACTTGGACTTAGGGGGTCCAAAGCCCCAACTACCTCTAAAACCACTAATGCATGAGCACTTGGTCTTATTGTGACTCATGGATCATGCTGATGCTAATTGCCATCTGCCTGCTAACACTTCCTAGCATTGGCACAGCGAGTTGTTTTCAATTATATATTTTTAAAATAAGATTACAGTTTTCTATTTTTAGAGGGGGGTCCATGGCCAGGCACAGCTGTCTCCCCCCACCCTCCCACAGTGCAACTCTGCACAAGATCATTCCCAATTCTCCTTTGCCCAGAGCACAGCTCTTATTTGAATGAGAAGCCACAAATCCATAGATTCTGATGGATCTGTGTCCTCATTCCCTCTTGAATTTCCAAAGCCTCTCTTGTGTTCTGAAAGAAAGTAGTGCTGCTGTCCCGAGAACATTTTGTTCTCTCCTTATCAATATTTTAAATATGGATAAAAGCTCTGAAACTCCAAAACATACATCACAATAACCTGCACAGAAATGGCTACAGATGCCTTAAGCAGCTTTACTAACTTTTAAATCCTTTTGATTGTGTAGGGACATTGAGAGATCTAATTAAGCTGAATTGACTGAAAGCATTAGGATTGTTGTAGCGCCAACATAGCTACTGTAGCAGACCCCCACATAAAGTAACAGGTATTACTAAACCAATTCAGATGATTAGCTCATAAAACATATTATTCACATTTGACCATTTCTGAGTGGAAGGCAGGGTACAGTGCCTTGCAAAAGTATTGGCCCCCCTTGAACTTTGACCTTTTGCCACATTTCAGGCTTCAAACATAAAGATATAAAACCATTTTTTTATTTTTTTTTATCAACAACAAGTGGGACACAATCATGAAGTGGAACGAAATTTATTTTTATATTTCAAACTTTTTTAACAAATCAAAAACTGAAAAATTGGGCGTGCAAAAGTATTTGGTCCCCTTAACTTAAAACTTTGTAGCGCCACCTTTTGCTGCGATTACAGCTGTAAGTCGCTTGGGGTATGTCTCTATCTGTTGTGCACATCGAGAGACTGACATTTTTGCCCATTCCTCCTTGCAAAACAGCTCAATGGATATCTTTAAGAAATGTATTTCCTCTTGCCACTCTTCCATAAAGGCCAGATTTGTGCAGTATACGACTGATTGTTGTCCTATGGATAGAGTCTCCCACCTCAGCTGTAGATCTCTGCAGTTCATCCAGAGTGATCATGGGCCTCTTGGCTGCATCTCTAATCAGTCTTCTCCTTGTATGAGCTGAAAGTTTAGAGGGACGGCCGGGTCTTCGTAGATTTGCAGTGGTCTGATACAACTTCCATTTCAATATTATCACTTGCACAGTGCTCCTTGGGATGTTTGAAGCTTGGAAAATCTTTTTGTATCCAAATCCGGCTTTAAACTTCTCCACAACAGTATCTCGGACCTGCCTGGTGTGTTCCTTGTTCTTCATGATGCTCTCTGCGCTTTTGACCTCTGAGACTATCACACAGCAGGTGCATTTATACGGAGACTTGATTACACAGAGGTGGATTCTATTTATCATCATTATTCATTTAGGTCAACATTGGATCATTCAGAGATCCTCACTGAACTTCTGGAGAGTGTTTTCTGCACTGAAAGTAAAGGGGCCAAATACTTTTTCACGCCCAATTTTTCAGTTGTTGATTTGTTAAAAAAGTTTGAAATAAATTTCGTTCCACTTCATGATTGTGTCCCACTTTTTGTTGATTTTTTCAAAAAGAAAAATTTCAGGCTTCAAATATGTTTGAAGCCTGAAATGTGGCAAAAGGTCAGAAAGTTCAATGGGGGCCAATACCTTTGCCATGCACTGTACATAATGGATTTGGAAAATGAAGGAAAACAATGCGATTTCAGAAGTCTATTTTAAGAATTATAGTGGCTATTCACATTATACATTATGCTGATGTTAGTAACAGGTGCCAAAAGCTTTTATGTCAGTGTGTGTGTGTTTGTGTGTCTGTGTATGTGTTTGTAGGTGCCTATCAATGAAGCATCTGTATGTGGTACATACAATACAACACTGTTTGTCATCAAGACAAACTAAGGGGACACTCACCCGTACCGAACCAGTTGAAGGATAGTACGAGTTGATGATCTCTTCCTTGGTACTGCTTGACCACGGGCATGTTAGATATTTCTTGATGACTCTACGCCCCCTTGTCTCTCCCTCTCTTTTTCTCTGTCTCTCTCCAATGATATGGTGGAATTGATTTCCCAACTGCCAAGGTATTTCAGCTTCCAAGTGGTAGGAGCTCTTCTTGTCATTAGTGTGTGTGGCTGGGGCAATGGGATGGGATGAGAAGAAATGTCAACAGTTCAGTGGTGCTTTTGATTGTCTCACACATCTACAACACTAAGTCCTTAGTTTGAGGCCTCATAGTGTCTCGGAAAGTGTTTTCAGAAATGAACAAGGCTCAATTGAATTTTGTTCCCAATATCAAAGTCTGTCGCTTCCTTAGAGGTAAATGCAGCTGTCATCAAGCATTAGCTGGAGAGATCCTGTTGATGTGTCGAAGTTGAAATGAACACTTTTTACTTACAGTAATTACTTTGGTGGTGTACCATATTCAATGAGGGTGCTGCACTGGTTGATTCTGCCATTTTTTCATCCATAACTCACTCATTCTTTGTTGCAAGATGCCAAGCCAGTAGTGGATTGGCCACAGCAGAGAACATTCTTGGCAGTCTTCAACACTTCCAGTGAGGCTTGGCAACTCTCTAAGCTGCAAAGAGAAGGGCACTTGAATTTGTCGGGGTAGCGACCTCGTTTTCCCGAAAATTCTCTCAGTGACTTGGTCTCTGTGTGCACCTAACCCACCACAACCAGACAGGGAGGTGTAGTGCAGGGAGGTGCAGGGAGGTGTTTGGAGACAGTGACAGGTAAAGTGATTAGCAAATCTCGCTCTGGGGGATTTTCAGGGGATCACACTGTTTTCACAGCGCCTGAGCATTTAATGGCAGACCCATCTCCATTAGTGCTGTTCTTTATCTTCTCTACACATCTATAACTAAGCTTAAGGGAGTCAGATGGCTGAGTGGTAAGGGAATCGGGCTAGTAATCAGAAGGTCCCTGGTTTTATTCCCGGCTGTGCAAAAATGACGTTGTGTCCTTGGGCAAGGCACTTCACCTTACTTGCCTCGGGGGGAATGTCCCTGTACATACTGTAAGATAAGAGCGTCTGCTAAATGTAATGTAAATGTTTAACTCAGAACTTGTCACTGACTTTTCTGTCTCCAAATAGTCTGCTTTATTAGGGTATTACGCAATGGTCCGATAACAAACCCCCCCCCCACACACACACACACACACAGACACACATCTCTGCAGAACAAACAAGACTAGCGCAAAAGGTCAAAAACGGTTACAGACGTTTGTTGAAAAAGGTGTTGGTTAATGATCAGGAGGCATTTTTTTTTCAAGGCAACTCTTTATAAATTGGTCACACAGAGATGGAAGACATTGGGTTGACGTTCACATTTTTACTGACCTCCTATCCTACAGGCTATCAAAAGCAGCTATTTCTTTTACTTGCTTGACCTATGCTGACTCCTTCTCGGAACCCCACCCAGATTGGACAATACCTGGATGACGGCTACCTTCCACCTCACCCAAACAAATCATGAAATTCAAGGACAGGATTTTGTGAGATTCCTAGTATTATCTGTATTTTTTTACACGTCTGAAAGCTTGGTCATAGTGCCTACAGCACAAGGATCTGATCCCAAGTCTATTAATAAAGGTTTTTGGCAAAACATTGCTTTTTCACTCCTCATTGCTAATGGCAGTGGAAGCATTCCCCCACTTTCACAGGAAAGCTCGTTGGATCATGCTTGTCTTTTAAGCTACATATCAATAATGTCAACTAAGAGGAAAAAGCCCCCCACCTTCTACCCTTTGCTGCTCACTTGCACTCTCCCCTTTATCCTTCTCTCCCCTTCTTCTGTTTTTGTTTACAAAGGAGGGCTCTCGGACTGTCCCAATGCTGTTTGAAATACCCTTGGTTCTGGCTCTGTGCAGTAAAAACTAGACTCGCCCCCTCTCATCCTCTCACTCTCATCTGAAAGGTTGATAACGATGCACTTTCCTTATTTCAAAAGGTTCTTTGTCAACCTTTTCCCTGTTGGGGGAAATGGATATAGTGTACATTTGTTAAAGGTCACATGATATGCTGTTTTTGGATGCTTTTATATTGGCCTTAGTGGTCCCCTGATACTGTATCTGAAGTCTCTTTCCCAAAATTCAGCCCTGGTGCATAATTACAGCCACTACAAGCAGTCCCACAATGAGCTTTCCTCAAGACATGCTGTTTCTGTGTCTGTAGCTTTAAATGCGAATGAGGAGGAGAGAGGCAGCACCATGCGCAATGTTTACAATGGATGTATTACAATGGCTCGTAGCCCCGTTGGTGTAAGATGCCTCGAATTTTCCCAATTCTCATCTGATCACCCTGGTCTGCAGAGGTGCACACTCATAATCATTTCAATGAGGGGAAAGGCGGATATCGCGCGCGCCATAACAACAGCAGAATGGTTATCCAAATAACAAAGAAGTGTACAACACTCTGCAACACAATGATATAGCGTTAGTTAACTTACTTGACCAAGGAGAGTTAGTACTGATCCAGAATTTTATTTCAGCCAGACCAACTTTGTATTAGATCAAGTTGAAGAAACAGTCGTGGCTGAAATGTTTGGCGCAGACATACAAAACTTTGGGAAGTTGTGTCGGCGCATTTCGAGAGAAAATAAAATTAAGACACTGGGGGCCTCATTTATTAACAGGATTGCTCCCATTTCAGGTGTGAAATAGCGGGTAAAGACAAAACACCGTATTTACAGCAGCGCGTTGGAGTAAAAACACAGATTACCGCTGCTGGGAGCAGTGACATGCGGTGATGTCAGTAAGGGGGTAGGCACTGAGTTATGAAAGCCAGATTACCTAATTTATTGTTTAGGCTAATAGGCTACGTCAATACAGTACGCACAACCGCGGCACACATGCATGGTTGATATCAAGAAATGTCCAATCAGGATGACATATCTTACTCTCATGACATGACACATCGTAGTCTCTCTCTCGCACACGCATGCACGCACACACACCAATGTCCAGCATCAGAATGCAACCATCTTTATCCTTAATTATTGCACAGCGGCCAATTATGTTTGTCAGTCAGCAACAATGAGAACACACACTGCTCAATTGAATATGAAGGCAAATGGCTTGCAGTCGGCATTAATTCAACCAATTCAAAATTAAACCCAAAATAGTTTTTGACTCACCAATCGGGATAAAATCCATTCATGGCGGTACACCGCTGACTGCTAGCACAGCCACATAGCCAATCTTTTTTGTCATACCAGTCTTTTTGAAACGAGCGGACAATTTTTGGTCCCTTTTGCTGGTGTAGTTCAGGCAAGGTTGGCATAGGCCTCCCTCTTGCTAGCAACTCATTTTTGCCATTAAAATCAAATTGAAAAATTTCTTAGTTCTACGATATGGGGAGATACTGCTGCGGTCATTTTTACTTTGAATTTCGCGGGGATTACGCTTACCTGGTGTAATGACGTCAGCTGTGCAAATGTCCAGTAATATCTCGATTTTAATTGGTCCATGTTTGATATGTAAGGTAGATGATTACTGGCATAACATATTTACGTGCAAAGGCACAGCAGAGTTGTGCTTTTCGACAATGTTAAAGAATACAGGATCGAAGTGCGCATGCGAAAGTAATTGTTTTTTGTTGTCATCCGCAATGAATGGACAGTAAAAGCACCGCTTATTCTACCATTTTGTTGTATTTGATTATGCGTAACTGCTACATTTGTCATCGTAAAGTTTAAACAATTTGAATTACACACATATTGCATATTTAAATCACAACAATAATCAGTAAAAATACAAATACAAGTTTATTAAATACAAATATTTAATAAACATTTGTACGTTTGAATTTTGGCAGGTTAGGCAGTGCCTACCTTGCCTACCCTGACTGCACGTCACTGGCTGGAAGGATATAAGGGAAAGTGGGTGTGTATATTTCGAGCTCCTGTTCGCTGAACATTTTTCTTTTCCTCGAATTACCCATGGTGGCAGTAACATGCAGGCGATTTTTCCCGTATTTTAACGGCGCGACAATTAATACTAATGGGCGCTGATTGCCCGATGAGGATCTGGTTTGATAAATACCACACAAAATGCGGAAATACACCGTGCGCTATTTGCGGTTGGGCAAAGGCGCAGATTAAGCTGCGGTCGCAGTTAGTAAATGAGGCCCTGGGTCTTCGGATGAAGGAACTGTAAGAATACTTTTGTTTTCCTTTGTACATCCAATCTGAGCAAATGTAATGCTTCGTTCGTTTGCAAGCCATGATGTCTCGAGGATAAAAACACTTGCATGGTTATAGCTCAGTTTCTCGTGGACGGGCCAGATTATCTGGGCGGGCAAAGCAGAGAGAGGGGGGTAACCTTCCTCCTTTTGACGTCACAAGGAGAAGATTTTCAAACCGAGCGTTTGAGCTTTCATTTTCTCAAAGGCGGAGAAGAATACCCAGGGCTTGGTTTACACCTATTGAAATTTCGAGCCACTGGGGGACCAAACGCAGGCTAGGGGAACTCATATTATTGTTAAATAACCTCCTAAAGTGAAGTTTTCATGTCATGTGACCTTTAAGATTGGAAAGTGGTCTGTTGAGGGATTTGCTTGTATGCTTCCATAGCTACCTTGTGCTTTTCAATTAAGGCATTTTTTGGTCTGCTCTCAGAGAATTTCCTCAATAACTGTTGTCCAAAGAAATCCTGGAAGAAATTCCAGGATATATTTAGAGTTTGCCCTCTGTGCCATGCTGTCTTGCTGCCTCGTGTCTTGTATTAGGGTAATAAAATCACATGCGTCTATTTTTTTTTATCACTGCCACTATACTTCTTCTTCCACGGAATATTGAGACTGTAAATAGCTTGGAATATGAGGTTGGTCATTATGAGACCAAATACCACTACTTAACTACATTTGCAAACACACAAATAGCTCCCAGCCTTGGAATGACCATTGTTTGAACCCTTCTTGTTCTGCCTGATCAGGTTGAAAGCTCAAAGGGAGAAACAAGCTCTGGAAATGTTTGGAGCGTAAAGACCCTCCCTTTTTTGCTCCCCTGACCCTCTGCCATTCATCTGCTCTGCTCCATTCCCACTCCCATACACTCCCTTCCCACCCAACAAACTTGCTCAGTGGGGGCTGGCATCCCTATAGCCCACTCTACCCGAGAGTTTGGTTGACTACCGAGCACTGCACAGTGGATGGCAGAGTGACACACACAGCTGGCTTGTCAGGGGTCCCTGCCCTCCACCACAACAGCCCACTCAGGATGGCATGGTTGAAATGGAAAATACGGTCCTGAACTGAAATGATCTAACAGCTTTTAGTATATAAAGTGCCAAATTCCGCTTTTGTTGAAGATGCGGCACAAAATATAGAGTGGGGGCTGCTGTGAAACCTTTATTTGCTTTCCTTGCGAAAGCATACAGGGCAGGCTCACTAAACTTTGAAATACATATGATGGAATTATACATATTAAAGGAATGTTCTCTTGTTTTGGTTTGCAGTGCAGTGCAGTGCTCAGACTGTCATCGCCAAGTATGGTGCTACAATCGAAGTGCCCTGCAACAATGGAGCTGCCATGCCAACCGACCTTATCTTCACTAAATGGAAATACGTAAGTATAGTGGGAAATGTTTTTCATTGACTGGCTGATTAAGATTAAAATATGATGACCCAGTATTTTTCAGATAAATTGAAGTTTAAGTTAAAACTGTACTAATCTCTCCTCACAGACAAAATGCTATCTCAAGATTTGCCTCTGGGCTAAGTCAGTGAACAACTCTTCCTGTTTTTACTCATGAAGGGCTGAACATGCCCAGAATATATACCCAGAACTTAATTTCACCCCTACTGCACAATACAGGATACATGGAAGCAGCAGGCAACATATTTGAAGTCTCATAACTACTGGCTCATATCATTGTCTAGATCTCAAACAAACATGATTTAAATGTGCACCTTGTCACTGTTGGCACGGATCAGGAAAAGGACGATGGTACTCCCGGGGACCTCCTGGTCAAGCAGGCCCACAAGGAGGAGGCCACGGTGCAGGCTACAGACGGCTACAAGACACGTGTTAGTGTCACGGCTAACTACAGTCTCCTCATCAGCCAGGGCTCCCTCTCAGACCAAAGAACCTTCACCTGCATGGTAGTGTCAAGTTCCAACCTTGACGAGTACTCTGTCAACGTCCAGGTCCACAGTAAGTTCCCAGTTCACCTTGTCCTGGCCCCTAAGTGCAAGTGGCTAATAAAATGAGAGCTATGCAAACCTAAAACCAGTAAATATCCTGGTCCACAGTTAGGGTTGCCAACTTTCTCAACCCCATATGAGGGACACTCTTCCAGGTGTGAACACGCACATGCGCGCGCACCAACAGCTGACCAACAATAACGGAAATCGCAAGCTTTAATTAGCCATAAACCTACTAATTTCAGTATAATTTTGGCAAACCACTAATAGCTACTCGCTTGGATGTGTTGTTCATAGTAATAGTCAAGACAAATATTACAAGTTTCTCCTTTTGACACACAATAACGCTCACCTCACCAGTGGCCAGTTCACACACACTGTCACCAACAAGCAACAACCGTGTCCCATAGCAACGTTTGCGTGAGTTTTTGCGCATTTACAGTAGCCTATTAGCCTATTGTCCGGTGAGCTTGTGATTGGAATACGGGACTGGAGCTGTCCTTGACGAAACAAATCAAAATCACCCATAATTCGGGATGTCCCGGACAATTCGGGACGGTTGGCAACCCTATCCACAGTTGATATCCTTTTTCACAATGACTTGCAACCTTTGAACAGATCAGAAAGAGTTATAGTGGGTGGATTAAAATTAGGCTTTAATCTTAGACCTAAAGTACAGGCTACGATGACACGAAATGTAACACTTTCCCGTTGACTCCAGTCAAGAAAAAGTTTCTGGAAGTGTACAAGAAAGAAAGTCTTTGCGTCACACACTTAATGCACACTGCATAATGGTCTATACTGATGACCCTTTCTATTTTTCAGAGAAGCCATCACTACCTCAGATACAGGACAAAGCAAAAGAACTTGAGAACACTAAACTGACAGCAGTAAGTATCTTTTCAAACATTTTGAATACATTTCCCTTCACAAGAATGCGCTAATGACTATATAGAATGAACATTGAATCTCCATAGCTGAGGAGTTACTATACCGTAAAGTTTATTTACCTGAAGTGGTTGACAGAGAAAAAATATTTCTAGGGGCTTACAGCAGTAGGACATTCACTATGGACTCTCTGCCACTCTTCCAAGATAGGCAAGTAATCACTTAATTCCACACGCCAAATGCAGTAGTCATTTATCATGGACCAAGTGTTGCCTTTTATTTATTGCAATTCCTGCCTAACAATTTGATTGAAGAGCTTTAGGCTACTTGGCGGAAGAGAGGAAGAGGACCGTCTGTAATGATAACCTCTGTGAGAGAGGATGATGGGGGGCATGGATGCTACCTACTCCAACGTAATTACGAAGTTAGAGGAAAATATGACCTCTGCCGTGGATTACAGCAACTCAGAATGACTTGTAAAATATGTGCTTGACTTTCGAGAGACTTGTAATAGCAGAGGTTATGATTTATCAAAAACGCGTTTTCCACAAGCATGAAGGAATTGTGTGTTACCGATTTCAATAGATATTTGTGTATGTGTTTGGGGCTGTGCAGGTGTGTGGGTGGGAGGGTGGTTTGGGAGGTCTGTCTTGCTCAAAGCTCTGCTCTACTCTAGATACTGCTCTGCTCTACATAATGCAAATCTGTGACAAATATTTTTCTGAAGAATTCAGCTGTAAATGCAGCTGTAAAATCTCAAGTGCCAAAACCCTCTTGCCCATCATAACTGTCTCACGTCATAAAGAACTTGATAAAGTTTAGTCTTTAAGATCAGGCCACTTTGGCTCAAACCTGACATTCAATTTAGAGACCAGTGCCCTTTGTATGCACACTACCTTTCTCTGAATTCTAACAACCAACCTTGGATAAATCAAGCCTCTGCTCTCTTCAAGTGGGACAAGCTGTAATGTAATTCATACTCACTTAAGAAAGTTTACCAATTGCAGTGATTGAACTGTTGGGGGGAAATTGGTTTCTGCCCTAAGTCGGGCTGGTCCTTAGAGAGACAACCAAGTGCAGAGCCCGAAGAAGAAGATTGATGTGTAGTTGCTGGAAGATTCCAGTCGGCCTTGTCTGTTATCTGATGCAGACTGCCCATAGGGAGCGTCTGGTCTCATCCGGCTTCCCCTCTCCCGGCGAAGGCTTTTGTTTTCCAATGCCATCCCATGCACCCAGGCCCATGCATCATCCTACACATACCTCCAGCCTCTGCCTCGCCCACACCTGGACCACCATCACTCTGAGCACTTTATCCCCCCAGCCCAGTGCCACACACACACGATTGCTTACACAATTAGTCACACGTTGGCCTACACGGAAACATGAACTCTCGCTCTCTCAAATACACATGCATCCACACACACACTCACGTAGTGATGCAAACTGCCTAGATTGAGCAAGAAGGATTTTCCAAGTGCTTGTTTGCGCCTCACCCTGATCCTGTCACATCTTTAATGATGAGGCCCCCAGCGTTTCCGTTAACTGACTTTTTGTGCCTCTATTTTTCTCCATCTGGCAAAGTTGGCTGCGTTTGTCGGCCAAGATTGGGATGTTGGAGGGGTTGAGGTGGGGGGAGAAGGATGAAAATAATACCAAAATAAGCCCAGCCAACACAACCCCAGCCCTTCTCTGTCCGGTCCAAATGTCACTGCAAAACATGTTAAAATCCTTCTTTTCTGTTACAGAAAGTTTTCTGTCTTGTATCAGAACATGACACGTCTCAGATCAGAAAGGCAGACAGGGCCTTTCCCTCCTGTCATCCTGCGGCATCCCTCTCCTTTTTTTTTTTACTTTATATGACAGAGATTTGAACAGTAATGACAGCAATAAAAAATCACCTTTAAAGATCATCATACTTTAGGAATATTTGAGCATTCCCAGCAGTATGTCCCGCAAACAGGAAGTGGATGAAACTCCCGTTGAAACCTTTGGATGAGTGTTAATCATTTGCTGAGACCATGACTGGATGTCACAAATTAAGATAGCATTTCAGAGAGTCCCTACTGTGGAATTTTGTGTGTTCCTCTGATTAAGTCAGTCTGGAATGTTGTCTTCATATTACCTTCACTCTCCACAGTCAGAGAGAGGAAGAGATACAACTGCAATAGATAGATGTGATCAAATAAATTATTTGAAAAGGACTTGTGTTGGAAACCGATGTTTAACTTCAGACTGTTTATATGCAGCCGCGGGTTATGGAAGGTCTTTTAGGTGGACAATTGGTGCGTTCGACATGACCCGACTTCATGCGGCGCTGCAGCCGGCTGCAGGCGGCTGACTTGAAACAGTGAATTCTGATTAGACTTTTTGTCCGACTTGAGATGGCGCCGAGGATAAGTCACTGAGACGTCGCCATCAAAGTACCGTGAGATCGATACAAGAACTGCCGGCTGTGTAGCCGAGCGCATTTTCTCAAGAGCAGCTGCACGGGTTCCAGTAACAACACAGCTATTTCATGATTGGCCAGACTCACACACGACAACTTTGACGCGTGTTTTGTAATATTCAGACACCTTCAGTTTCGCCAACGCTCAAAAAAGTTTAATTGAATTAAAAATGTGTTGAAGAAAGGGTCAGCCTCTTCACTAACGGAAAGACTAAGTTTAATTATAAATAAAGTAAAGTAAACAAACAGCGCTTGATCGGCCATGACTGACATCAACTCAGCAAACCACGAGAAGCTGGAATGTCCGACTTCACAGAGCCGTTTTCAACACCTCCCAGACTGCAAGCGGATGCTCTCGCCGGTCGTTTCATGCAGCCGCAGTCCATGTCGAATACACCTATTGTTTCACTCATGAACATACTGTATTACAAAGCAGAAAATAAAGATGAGTTGTTGATAAATAGCTTAGTGTTGAGGAAACGGATTAGTCAAATTCCTTTTGCGTGTGTGTTTCTTTGTGTTCTAGTTGGGAGTGTGTGTTGTGAAGGATGCCAACCCAGCAGCAAACATAACATGGTCTAAAAACGGCGAGCCGCTGGTGGCTGATGGAAAAAGTATGTGACCACTCCCCCCCCCCCTCCACAATACACACACATACACATCACTACTAATATATGAGTACAATACCGTCATGGAAGACAATTTATAACATGTCATTGCCTATTCAATGTTGATACCTTCAACAGCGCTGCTTCTTAAACATAAACAACACATGATCACTAAACTTTACAGACCTTACAAACCCTAACCCATCGCTGGGTTCTAGAATTCATGGAATTATTTCAGTATTTCAGTTTATCCCTATATGAGACCGGACATGGTTAAGTTATGTTGTGTTATAATGTTATAACAACCTTCATGTTCTTTGTGTGACAATGTTTTCACAATGTGTTACATCATATAGTCGGGTAAAAAAGGGGATGAATAATGTATTCACATCTAGCCATCGAAACAATTATGAGTAATAAATGCAGCTGCAATCTACATTCAAGCTGTTTCTTGTACAGTAGCTTATTGCCAGCAGGCCTTTGTTTTTGTAATGTGACTGCAACAGCTGTGACACAACAGGAACATTATTTTTAGAGTTTACAAAATCACCTCAGTCCAATTCACCAAACATACTTCATTAACTCCCCCCGCAATACATAAAATATGTTGTATAGTTTTGTCTGCGTGTGATTATTTTACAATGGGAGGGACAGTTCACCAAAAAGATGCATAGCAACATAACTTTGATCCTTTCTTGAAAACATTTGTTTTGGAGTGACTCAGCACATATAAGTATCACCTCAATGCTTCTTCATGTCCAACGTTACTTTGCCAGATATATCAACAATTGATATTCACAACAGAAACATGCCATTTCCACTGCACCCTCGCCTTGAACAGCAGTTGACCAAAGCTCTACTGCCCATGTGTTGTTCTCCATGCAGCCATCATCATCAGCTCCCATGTGAAAGTGGACCCTGTGAACGGCTTGTCCAGCACTACCTCCAGTCTGCAGTACGCCGCCGTCAAGGCCGATGTCGGAGCCCACTTCACATGCTCCTCCAAGTACCTCCAGGACCTCCTGGTGTCACCATCAGAGACCTTTGCCATCCACTGTAAGTGTGGGCACAGCGCCACCTGCAGGCCAAAAGCGAAACTACTAAGCTACTAAACTCTACATGGTTGACCATGTAGGCCCTTACCCTAACGTAGAAAAGGCCTGTTGTGATACTCCGAAATGTCTTGGATTCCATGAGCGATACTGAACAGGTGAAAACACATGGCAAGAATAAAGGAAGGAGAAGATAGCGAAAGAGAGGAAGGTAGTATTTTGAAAAAACATATTCAGAGCCACTGGTATTGAGCTCTTGTTTAGTGATTTCCTGTTTCCTAATTCTCCTTTTCTTTTCTCATCCTCGAATTGTGCACCAGACAACATTTTTGCATCGATTTTAACACAGTATTGACCTAGGCATTAGTTTTCTTTCATCAATCTCATTTGAAATCCATGTAGGAGAGAGGACAGGGGAAAAGTGATGAGGAATTTGAAGTGCCATTTCTCTGAACCAAACACAGCTCAGTTTGGAACCAAAACAACAAACTCCAATGGTGCTGTCCTGTATCTGAGTCTACTTTGAGACATAACTCATCACTGCCGCATTTTCAACACACCGGCACTTTTCTTTCATCTCTGAGGCGTCTTGTCAGATATGAGTTGATCTGCAGCAGCACAGGAAGCAGATTTTTTATTGCGGCGCCTCGGGGTGCAGACGAGACATGACCCGCTCCACTACAGCTTCCAGACACTGGCGGTGGGCTACCCATCTGCCTCGTCGTTTGTTTGCACGTTCGACGACGCAAATGACTCGCAAAATGAAGGTGCGGGCACAGCCCCCGGAGGTCCGAATGGGCCCAGCTCTGTGGGTATCACAAACACCCTCTGCCCCAGAGCCAGTGACTTGTTCTCTCATGGGTTTTTTCCCCTGCTGTTTTCTATTTTCTTTTTTTTTCTCTCTGTCTCTGTGTTGTCATCTCTCTTCATATCACATTCTTTTCATTCATTTGTCTAATTCCTCACTGTGGAACACTCTTTTTCTCTCGTTCTCCATCTCCCATTCTCCTCATTCACTCTTCCAACTCCTCTCTCTGTCTGTCTTCTGCTCTCTCAGACCCTACTGAGAAAGTAAGCCTTCTGGTGCAACCTACGGGCCCCATCAAGGAGGGAGACAACGTGACACTGAGATGCGAAGCCGATGGCAATCCCCCGCCGACTAGCTTCGACTTCTCCATCAAGGTTTGTTGGTTTAGGGAGCCCCAGGGTGGGGTTGGCTGGTAGAGGGGTCAGGGTAGTGGTTGGAGGCTGGGGGAGAGTACATTGTGGACCCACAGCAGGTTCTTGGTTACATTTGTTACTGTGACATTAGAGATCACTGTCCTCTGGCCTATTTATTGCTCTCTATCTCTCTTTCTCCCTCACTGTCTCTGTTCCTCTCTCTCTGTTCCTCTCCCTCATTGTCTCTGTTCCTCTCTCTCTCTCGCTGACTCTGTTCCTCACTCTCTTTCTCTCCCTCGCTGTTTCTGTTCCTCTCTCTCTCTCCCTCACTGTCTCTGTTTCTCTCTCTCCCTCGCTGTCTCTGTTCCTTTTTCTCTCCCTCGATGTCTGTGTTCCTCTCTCTCTCCCTTCCTTTCTGTTTCTGGTCCACACTCTCTTTCTTTCTTTCTTCTTTACTGTCTCTTTCTCCCTTGCATTTTCTGTTCCTCTCTTTCTCTCCCTCGTTGTCTATGTCCATCCCTCTCTCTCTCTTTCTCCTTCTCCCTTTCGGTTTCTTTCCATCTCTGAAACTCTTTCACCTCTCGCTGTCGCCCCTTCTAATTCATACATATCTCCTTATCCCCATGCTTGTCAATAAAAGCACATTATGAAACACACACACAGTATTTCTTTTGTTTTCTGCCTTTGTCCGATTTGTCATTAGGGCCAAAAAGTGACAGTGAAAGACAAGGATACTTACATTCTGACTGGTGTCACACGCAACAGTACTGGAGAATACAAGTGCTTGCTGCCCGGCAACAACAACATAGAGGCTTCAAAAAACCTGGTTGTGAACTGTGAGTATACATGACTATCCCACCCACCTTCCGTCAAGATAAACAAACAAGGACTTCAATCACACCATGGTAGGTTGATTAGTTCCCATCTTGGTGTGTTTGCTGACAACCTAGGTTAAACTATTAAATATAATGCTTGGGTTTGAAAGTCCAAATGTATATTTCACTTCCCCATAACAAGCCCCAGTCAAGTGAAGGTAATCAAATTTATCTTCAAGAGGATTAAGCAGGAGAGTAACAGGAACTCCAAGTCAGCCAGTCAAGAGAACTAATTAACATTTTCTGATACCCGTTGACCAGGGCAAAGCGTAAGACAGGAAAGGAAGCCGGGCATACACTGATAACACACATGCGGGTGCACACACCCACATTTAATTACTCCCTTCTTTCAAGGTGTACGTTTCTCCTCCTCGTTGAAAGGGGACCCTGACTAAAACGGTTATGTGGAAATAGAAATGCATTGTGCCGCTACAACGCTCCAATGTATTTCACGCATGTTAAACGGAGGCCGTTCTTTCCTCCTGTCACCGCATCCGCTAAATTCAGCATGTGAGGAGTGTGAGACAATGGCTTCAAAATGGTGGGGAGTGTGTGTGTATGTGAGGGCTTTTGAAATCCGAGTCACCGGCACCTGGCGGCCTCACAGCCGAAGGGAATGGCCATCTCTCTCTTTCCTCTCCTCTCTCTGAGGTTTTGGGCTGTCGAGGCTCCGTCACCAACGATAAGAGGCACAAATGTGCTAGAAGCGCCTGCGGCCAACTGATATCAGCTGAAACAATTCCTGTCCTTCCTTTCTCCTCTCTTCTCTCAATCCATACCTGCTTCTAAGACCTGGATCTCAGCCTGACTCCCTCAGGGATGGTTCTAAAGACTGTGGGGCACACCTTGGAGGTAACGATGGAGAAGAACTCGTCGGGCGATGCTAAAGTGTCCTGGACCAAGGTTGGAAAGGCTACTCTGTTGCACACATAGCCTTTCGCGGAACGCATAAATAATAATCAAATAAATTGGAATTGCTACAGCACAAAACATAGTTAACAGAAAACATATAAAACAGCAAGCTTTAATTGTCTAGGGGATGGTTAAGCTGCATTAAATATACTTTTTTTTTTACTCTGTATCTCTAAAAGTGGATGATCTCTACAAGGCTGTGTTTCCTATGGTATTTCATCATGTACTCAACAGTAACTTTTCCCTCCATCCCACCAGGACAACACCAAACTGGAGAAGGCGCCCACATTTGGTCAGCTGACCTACGCCGATAGTGGTTTCTATGTGTGCGAGGTGGCAGTGGCGGGTATCAAACGCAGCAAGTCCTTCCAGCTGGTGGTCGAAGGTGTGTGTGTGTGCTTGCTTACCGGAATCGGCACTGCATGTGTCTTATGTTGTAAAGGAAACACACAGCATAGCAATTCGGCTGCTCTCTACTGTGGATGTGTGAACACCATAACAGTACACTTATATATTAGACAAATTGGGAGCAAAATGATGGAGAACATGCTTGCTCACACACACACACAGAAAACACAATACTGATGTAGCTCACGTTGTGGTCCAACATTGTCCATCAGGAATCCCTGTAATCACAAGACTGACCAAGCAGCGCAGCGAGGACGTCCAACACAAGGTTCTGACGTGCGAGGCGGAGGGAGCACCCCCGCCTGCTGTCCTGTGGAGTGTCAACGGCACAGATGTAAGTGTGTGGAACTAGAATTCTCTAGAAGTTACCAGGATAGTTTCCCCCTAGTGCCAGGCCAGTGCAGAGGCGCTCAAGTCAGAGTCTCGTTTACTAGAAGGACTTATGCGAGTCAGTTATTATTATTCATGGCCTTGTCTGGGGGGTGTCATGTGCAGCTGTTGAATGTGTGCATGTCTGTCTCCTGACACAAGGGTGGCTTTTGTCTCTTAAGCTGAGTTTACTGCAATAAGTGGGTGTGTGTGAGGAGGGGTGTGTGAGGGGGATTGAATGTGAAAGCATGCGCCTCGTACCTCAGCCAGTGTGAGCTTTATCTTCACCCGGGCCCACCCACTCGCTGCAGAGTTCATCTCCATGGCGACCTTTCTCGCTAGGTTGACTTTGCGGATGTGTGCGGCTTGTTTCTCCATGCAAGCTCATTCCCTGTCTCTCTGCTGGGAACATAAACACAGCACACCTGTCAGGACCGTGTGCTAGTGTGTATGTCGGTGCATCTTTGTGTGATCTGATATGTGTGTGTGTCCATTTGTTTCATGCGTGTGCAGCTGTGTGTGGTGAGTGTGTGAGTATGTGCACAAGTGTGGGAGACCGCGGAGACAGGAGTAATTAGGGAGTTCTACATCAACCCAGAAAACAGACAAGGAACTAAATGATACCAGCCAATGGAGTCCGAGACATGACCCAACGTTTGAGATATAAGCAGCGCTGCCCTCTAGTGGCAACTGTGGTCAAATGATGAAGATGTCTGTAGATGGCTTGAAAAAGTCACCCATAGGTGCTTCTAGGGAATCTCAGACCAGATTGCCTCTAACACCCCCTCCCCTCACTGTCTCCCTCCCCCAGGAGCAGAGCTCCTACTTCAACAATAAGGCCGTCCACAAGATCACTGTGGTGCCCACTAGAAACCTCACCGTCACCTGCACCGCCATCAACAAGCTGGGGGAGGACGTCATGGTCATCAACGTGTCAGCCTGTGAGTGGACACGGACAATGCTCACTGGAACTAATATTCAACCAGTCCTTATATATTTACCATACTAACATATAATATAGTTAGTGCTCTGGACCTTAAGGTTTGTAGAAAATGGTCTGTATATTGGATATGATATACTCAGTTATAGCAGTTAGCACTTACAACACCTCTTTTCTGTAGTTTTATGCCTTCGTCCAGCTCCAGCCCCTATTAAAAATACCTTTCGGTCGCTTTGAAGCTTCAGCTTATAACTTTCAGAAAATTTTCACAATTTTCAGCTTTTTCAGCAAGGTCAGCTATCCCCATTCAGGTTTTCAGCATTCTCACTGCTGTTTCGCAGGAACAGCCTTTTCTAGTTAATTGTGTTATCTGTCAAACTCGCCCATCAAAGTTGGTAGGCATATCCCATACCGCCTGATTTGTTACACTGCGCATGAAGTCAAGGCAAATCCTTTGCAGATAATGGATTGATGCAGAGCCAGTGAACACAATAAACTGGGTGGCGCTAACATCTCCGTTGGGTTAGCCCTTTACTGCCTGAGCCAAAATCATTAATATAATTCATATAATCCATATAATATAATTATATATAATTCATATGATATTCATATACCATATTGAAGAGGAGAACCAGTGGATTTTAATGTGAATAAATATATGATTACTTAAGGCAAATCATATTTTATCAAGGTGATTTCAGGCAGCCATTTTTTTACAAAAACTTCTCCATCCACCATACCTTATCAGACAACTACATTTTTAACCACTTTAATTACAAGATGGAGAAATACTTTGAGTATGTGGAATATCCACAAATCTGTGGGCAATGTAGAAACAGAAGACAGATTAGAAATATCATATTTATATTAAAAGTTATGACCATTATAGTGACTAGTGGAGGGGAAACCGGAATTATCCTCCCCAAAAGTAGCTAGCACTATGGCTGGGTACTCCTCTTGATAACTAAAAAACGTTGGAGTTTCTTCCACAATCGACCAAATTGTCCGAACAAGGCATGTACATTTAGTTTACAGTGCACATAATCTAGCTAGTTAATGTTGTTTTTCCTTTTTTTTTTAACGTATTATTTATTTATTTATTTAACAGTTTAATTCATTGTGGCACTTTTAGTCTAAGTGCCACAATTAATTAAATAATTACACCATTAAATAAATCAAAACACCATTAAATAATTTAATGTGTCATGAATTAATTAAAATAGAGCTTAAATACAAAAATGTGTTCTTAAATGTGTCATGAATTAATTAAAATTTTGGTCCTCCATATTCGGCATGCTGCTTTAGATTTCTACATAATGTAGACACACTCAAGGCTTCAATTTTACACCAGGCTTTGTGTTTGACCTCCTTGTCTATTCTTTGACCGCACTGCAGCTACAATTCACTAAATCTCTCTTACTAATTAAATGACGCCCTCGAATAAACGCTGCACTAAAAATGATCATTGTGTAATAAATGCTGTGGCATTTAATCAAAGAAATACGGTATTTGAACTTTAAGTATTTCCTAAGAGCGCAGATATAGAACTATTTACTCTGCTTTTTGTCTCTGATTTAATGTTGCTGATTGCTCAATCAGTCTGCTTCTGGCTTGTTATCTGGACTGGCTTTGTTTCTTTTCTTTTTTTTCTATTAGGTTGATAAGTTGTTTGATTTGCTTCTAAAGGCACTCAAGCGAAACCATATTTGTTTTTAATTTAATTTTATGTCTTATTTCAGTATTTAACAAGGAAACGTCTGAGAAAGGTACGTTTTTTGTTTTTCTGTTTTGACAAAAAGTCACTGATTGTTATATATACTAGAACAATGGTGGACACTTGATGGCCACATGTATATTTTAGATAGCAGTCTGATATCAGGTGCATTGCACATAATGGACTCCCCAGAGAATTGTCTGTTTCTCTGTGGTGTCAATGAAGGTTTAAAGCATGGGAGTCAAGTGGCTGAGCCGTTAGGGAATCGGGCTAGTGATCAGAAGGTCGCTGGTTCCCGGCCGTGCCAAATGACGTTGTGTCCTTGGGCAAGGCACTTCACCCTACTTGCCTCAAGGGGAATGTCCCTGTACTTACTGTAAGTCGCTCTGGATAAGAGCGTCTGCTAAATGACTAAAAGTAAATGTAAGCAAGCTCAACACAAACTTCAATCCTCACTCATCTTTCATGCTATTTGCTAATTCTATTGACAATCCATGTCTCCATGCATCTCATACTCCACAAGCCTCATCGCATTCATTCACATCAAGCACTTCTGCCATTACCCCAGAGGGTGTGTTTGAAAGTTCTAGAGACACTTTCGCAACCGGTGTGTTTGTATGTGTGGGCCTATGATTCAGGTTTACCAGGAGGCGTGTGCTTGTGTGTGCGGGAGCGAGTGTGTGTTTGTCCGAGGTACCACATGTAAAATGTTGTTTGCATTTCAGGGACTGAGGATGACGGCGACGACCGGGCCAAGCTCATCGTGGGGATTGTGGTGGGCCTCCTCATCGCTGCTGCTGTTGTTGGCTTGGTTTACTGGCTCTACATGAAGAAAACAAGGTAGACACGAAACATGGAAAAAAATACTGCAACAAAGTTTTTCATAACATTACTAAAATAGTACAGTCTGACCTGAGCGTTTCTCATTTTGCAGACAAGGAACATGGAAAACAAATGAGAAAGAAGTGGGCACATCAGAAGAGAGCAAAAAGCTGGAGGACAACAACCACAAGCTTCAAGTGTAGAGATGGGGGAGCTTCAGGAACAAAGGTCAGGCCCCAAACATTAAGAGTTTATACATCTAGTCGAGGCTGTTTGTTGACCCATCATCACCCAACATGGACTTCATGAAGTGATAACATAATAACATTTTGATTATATAATCAATCCAATATCGTATTATTTACTGAAACCATTTCATCTCTTCATGTCCTCAGGGAAGAAGCGGTCAAGGAAGGACTTGACTCGTACACTAAGCAGTGCAACATTACACAATATGATGACTGGCCACCGACAACATGAGCCTTATACGGAGCAACCTGTATCACAGAATAATTCCTAATTCTCACAAACTATCCCCTCCCACCGCTATTGTCCATTTATTTGCAGTCTGCACCTGACACCGCCTCTCAATTTGTATTTTGTTTTTTTTCCTAGTGTTCCTGGTAAATGCTCTTTTATTTTCAGCTCAGTGATGGTGAAGTGGGTTTTATTTTGGCTTTCTTTTCTCAGATAGTTAAGGTAAAAAAAAGAAGAATGTACATTTCTTGTACACTTGGCCTGTATGTTGTGGTGTACAAGTGCTACCTGACCGAGCCTGCTGAGTGCACTCTATGACTGCAAGGACAGATCCTTTGGGGAGTGGCCACCACACTGGATCAGCCTCCCAGGCTCTTCCCCACCCAGTGTCCAGACTTCACTCCTGTTCACCAAGTGTTCCTCACAGCCTTGCCTGTTTATTTTTCAGATGTTGAGCCTTACTCTATCCCTGTATTCTCACAGCCCCCCCCCCCCCATGTACAAAAACACATTGCTGTGTCCAATTTAATTTGGCCAAGCAATGTATGCCTGCCTCAACAATTTAAAGAGCCTAATATGGACAGATTTTTATCATAATGGGAAGATAACTTTTTTTGATAATCCTTTTGACGCATTGGATATCAGTGTCTACGGTGCAAATTTAAAGAAATAAGTAAGCAGGAGACAGCTTCTTTTTCCGTTTACTTTCATCTGTAAGCATAGACTGTAGTGTGTAACAGATAAATTGGTTTCGTGAAAGTAGGTTTCAAATCGACACACTGAATGCCATACTCCAAGCTTACACCAAGCTAACAATTTACTGCAAGATACAAGCTCACTTTTTTTCTGACTTGAATATGATTAATGCAAGATTTTTAGCAAATCTCCACAATTAAAAATAATTTGGGAAATATCAATCAGGTATTCGGAATGAAAAATGCTTAAGTGTTAAGTGAAAATTGAACTCGAAATTTTGTTGACAGAGCTGACATTTTTCCTTTTCATTATCTCTGTTTTAAAATCATAGATAGCTTTTGAGTTCTGACTGTCTTGATTGTGCCTCTGATTTGTTTCAGGGCGAAGCTGTGTTGACAATACTTACTGTATGGTAGCATACACCGTGTCCGTTTAGACTCACTGTCCTGCGTGTGATCATTTAGCCATTTTGTGTGTTTGTAGCAGACCTGGGTTTAATAGTATTCGACTTCTAAATACTTTGCTTCTTGTAATCCATCTGGAAAGGTGAAGTTTTAGACTCCTTCCCTGGTTCAGTTGAGCAAGGGAAGTTCCATCCAACAGATATGGCACTGTATTTGATAAAGCCTACAAATATGATTTAGCCTAGGCTTGTAGTGTTAGCAGTACTCATGGTTCCTTTCCCTCATTGCAGGTTCACTGTAAATATGTCTGTTGTGAATGTTCTGCTTGTGATTTTGATCTATTTATCCTGTGTGAGACATGCCAGGTCAGCTGATAATAGGCAAGCTTACGAGGTGGACATACATAAGGTTTGATTTCAACCTCCAACACGCGTTGTTTTTATTATTTAAAAGGTACTGTTTGGAGCTACATGGAGAAAAAAAAAGAAGCTGTGCTGTGTATTTTCCATGTGTGTTTTTTTGTTGTTCTTTAAGGTCTGAGGGACTATTTTATTGGTCAAGATAATGGTTTGTGTTTGATTTTTGCAAATTGTTCTTATGCATTTAGTTCCTTCACAACCATCAGGGCAGCAGTGAAACCAAAGAGGGTAAGATGAGAAGGTCATACAATTATATTATACATATTTTGTTTTGTACGTTTGTTGAGAATAAAGTGTACATTTTGAAGAAAAGTGTTTTTGCCAGGTGTTCCCATACCCTCTGAAAAGAAGTGCCAACAATTCTTTCTTTTTTTTGCCATCCCAAGAAGAGTGAACAAATCAGCCGGAAGAGTTTGTGTTTCAGAAATGTTTACCTGTAGCACACAAAGCATAAATAACAGACATGCACACAGTTTCATGTTAATACTGGCTTTTATAAAACATAAAAAAAGAAGAACAAATTACTGTTTATATTATTTACTGAACAATGGAAATGATAAAAAGGTGTTTTATAAAATATAAATTAATTGCACATCACTATTCTGTACAAATTTCTGTGCTGCATTTCAATCTAATGAAATCTCTGGAAAGAAAATAATACAGGAACAAGTTCATATCCCCTTGTGACTTAACTAAGGCCTCTACTACCTGATGAATAGGCCAGATTCATACATTTTAAATTGGATTCCATCTTCAAGATTGAAAAGAAAAAAACATCTATATAAACCAGTGCAAAATTAAGCTTCAAGTTAAACATTTATGAAAAACAGTTGACTGGAAACAAAATGTAGTTTTGTGTGTAAAGGCCTTCTTTTTAAGAGCACTTTCATTCAAGCTCCCAGTGGTCCAGGGTAGAGTTACCTGACCTCCCGACATCTTGCAAAGCAATTTTTAATTCTAAGGTTGATGTGGACACAATGGCAATTTGTCAATGTTTGAATTATCTTGGTTGGAAAACACAATAGCCCCACTGTTCCTTACCTAGTCTACCTTTTAAAGATCAGATACAAGACTGTGTATCCCAGAGAACAATTCTAAGCAACTTCACCCTAGTTTTCACTTCATGGTACTGGAACTAATATTCTTTGCAATTACTTTGTAGTCATGCTACAAATTATGCTTGTGGCTCAAGTAACACAGGGACTTGTACCTGGACTTGAAATGGGGGGAAGCAGCATAGTTAAGCGTATGTCTTACCTATAATCCATTATGGTGTCCACAGTAAGCCTCAGGTGTTCATGAGCATAAAGGACGCTAAGCAGCTGGAAAAGACAAAGATGGTTCATAACGATATTCTGGCAGACGCTGAGTAATAATAAGTGCCCTCAGAAGTTTAGAGAAACAAGAGCAGGTCTCCCAGGATTTTAAACAACTTGACCTCTGTACCCCTGATCCCAACACACACACATACCACCCATAAGTAGAACCAGTCTACTCTGTGGTTTTGGCTCTAAGGCATCCGTCTCTTCCTTTTGGCACTATAAAAAACGGGGGTTCGGGTGACAGAGTAACAGTGGAGGTCAGGGTCAAATTTCTTATCTAATCTGGAAAGAGCATAAACATGTACTAATGATGGTTTGGGCCATGGACAAAACTTGTCACAAGGTCTCACTGGATATGTTAGGTACAGCTCTCATATGGAAAAAATACATTCAACCTTGGTTGTCTTCCTTCAAGGAAGAGAGTGTGTGTGTGTGTCTAGCCTGTGGTCCAGTGACACGAGGACTGACTAAAAGCCTAGGGTTTGTTTCCACCCTCTCCAACTGTACATTCAGAGATTCTGTTGGACAAAAGGATGGAGGGTGAAAGAGAGACTGAGAGACAGAACTCTGACAGGAAAGCCGCTAATAGCATCTCGAAGAGACTGGGCCTTCTGACCCTGAACCTGCGTGACGTCTATAAAGCAGCACTCCCCTCCCGGTCTCTCTGCACCTCCACCTACTTTGCTTCCCCTTTCTGTTCCCCGTCTCCTCCTCCTCCACCACCTCTCAGCGTAGACCCCAACTAATGAAGGGAGACAAGAGAGCCTGGCCCAAGGCAATCAGGTTTCTAGAACTCCTGATCCAGACAGGGCTCTGCCGCTGTATATCTCAGAGGAACAAAGAGCAAGAGATGGACAGATGGAATGGACGAGAGATGAGATGCAGTGAGGAGACAGGCATGTGGGAGAGAGGAAAGGACTGTAAGCATGACAATGGTTTAGGTCAACATGGCTCTGTAGCTGGAATGAGCAACAAAAAGGTTAAAAAAAATAGTATAAACAGGTTAAATTTTACTGGTGTGATTCTGCTTTTTCGATGTATATCTGGGGATGGGGTTGTGTGTTGGGGGAGTGGGGGCGGGTGACAAGCACTGAAGACACCAGAGGCCAGCACTGGCAAGCTCACCAGCCGTAAACAATGCAAGTTTTTTTTTTCTTTTTTCATCCCAGGTTTGATTAACATTATTCACAGGCAACCAACTTCCCAACACCCCATCCCTATTGACCCCACCCCATCATGGTCCCTGTTCCACCCACCCTGATAGGAGTCCGTTCTTTTCAAGATCATTTTGTGTGTCTTCCATGACACAAACGTTTTTTCACAACACACATAACTTCGTCAGATTTTGTCAGATTCTCCCAGATCATCTCCATGGTGAGGATGTGGAGGAGAAGCAGCCCTTCTGTGGGTTTTAGCACTCCCAGAGGCACTGTCTCTTTGCACACCTTTGCATGCTTTTGCGCACCCCCTGGCCCCCTTAGTCACTCTCTCTCCATCTCTACATTTGGTAGAGCTACAGGTTGAGTCTGGGGGCCACCAGGGCAAACTCTCGCAGGATGTTGCGCGCCACGTCCACTTTGTTCTGGGCTATCATCAGAGCCCGCTTCACGTCCTCGAATGAGTATCCCTCGCCCATCAGCTTGGCAATCTTGCCGTCCACACTCTCACTGGCGGTGTCCAGCCCATGGTGTTTCCTTATATCCGGGGGAGGATTCCGAGGGAATGGCTTTGGAGGGCGGGCGGGTGCCTGCGAACAGTCTGTCGTGAAAAGCAAAAGGGGGGAAGGAGGAGTTCACTTCAAGGTGAAAACTTGAAGGCAAATGTGCTAAAGAATTACTGGAAAGCAATAAATCTTAAACTTCATGGATAATCATATGAATATTTATATGTTATAGAGAGAATGATTTGTCATCAACCTAAACTGTAGTCTGGGGTGTAAAAACGTGAAGCTCCATCCTTCTTCACAGAAAAAAGGAAATCATTCCAAAAGCTGTGTTAACACTAGTGTTCCAGACAGAGGAAGGCTGGGTGTGTTGTACCTGGAGTGGAGGGCAGCTGGTCGTAGTCCTGCACCACCCTGGAGAAGGCCTTACAGTTGTCCCTCCTCACTGGGGGGAGGGGTGATGCACCGCTCAGCATGTCCAACACCGTGTCTGAAACATGATTTTGGTGAAAAAAAGAATGTGGGAAAAAAAACATCCAGATGATTCTGAAACAACGATTGTACCACAGTCTGTGTAACAAGTGTAGTTGCATTGCTCGTCAGTGTGGCTTCCTCCCAATCTCACCCGTACTGGGGTCCACTGATTTACAAACTCCACCACAACCTTTATAAACACGCTTTAACCAGCCACACCACCGAAAAACCTAGCTCTTCAATGGTGCGGTATATATACTGGGTGAGGAGTTAGTTTTTTTTTACCAATTTAACTCGGTTACAGCAGGTCACATCTCCCATATAACCTACACTTCACATCACACTTGGCTCCTTCCATACCCTGCTGATATGTATTTGGAGTAAGTAAGTAAGTCTTGTAAAGTACCTCCATGAAAAGGATCAAAACACTGCTTATGTTGTTGTCAGCCAGCTCACCAGGGGTTAACAGAAAGTGGTCATGTCCAGAGGCAGGCCTGGGGGGGCGCAACATGGCTGGGGAGGGGGAGGAGGAGGAGGGAAGGTCTATGAAGCTGTGCCTGGCTGGCGGAGGGGGAGGAGGAGGTTGTGATGGAGGCTGCTGGTTGAATGGGTCTTCCACTGCTGTAACACAATACAGACAGCAAGAGGACTGAGAACATGCTGGGATTGGACAAATTCACACAAGCAGTAGTTCACCTCCAGGGGGAGACAAACACATTTTGCATGGCACCAATGTTTGAGCCACTGTGCTCCTTTCTGAAGGCAGCACTGAGGTGTGCCTCTGTGGAACTTGTGAGTGCTGGTGCTGTGGTAGTAATATTTAGGATTCCTCTGTCAGGAGGAACCCTATTGTAATTATTGGTATTATTATCAGGGTTCCTCCGGTAGTAAGTACGTAAGACTTTATTTATATAGCACATTTCATACAAAAATTGTAGCTCAAAATCAATAAAAACAATAAAAACTATTATACAAGTGATAAAAGTAATAATTAAAATAGCAACAATGATATAACAAAAAAAAGTGGTACAACCCTTCTGAGATAAAATTACTTAAATACTTTGGTAAAAAGGTAGGTTTTAAGCTGTCTTTTAAAAATGTCTAGCGTGTTTGCTTCCCTAATATTTATGGGTAATTTGTTCCATAGTTTTGGGGCGTAATTAGCAAAGGCCGAATGACCAATCTTCTTATGACTGATTCGGGTGACCTCTAAAAGGCCTGCATTTGATGATCGCATCGTTCTAGCTGGTGTGTAGTTTATAAGGGAGTTAGCAATGTAGCTAGGTCCTTGTCCGTGTAGAGCAGGGGTGTCCAAATCCGGTCCTCGAGGGCCGCTGTCCTGCATGTTGTAGATGTTTCCCTGATCCAGCTCACCTTAATTTTAATGAACGGTCGTTATAACAACCCATTTAATTGAATCAGGTGTGTTGGAGCAGGGAAATATCTAAAACATGCAGGACAGCGGCCCTCGAGGGCCGAATTTGGACACCCCTGGTGTAGAGCTTTGTATGTGAGGAAAAGGACCTTAAAGTCAATTCTGAAAGTGACAGGGAGCCAGTGTGAAGTAGCTAGGACAGGACTAATGTGTTCTCTCCTTTTAGTTTTGGTTAATAATCTAGCTGCAGAATTTTGAATGAGCTGTAGTCTTTCAGTGGTTTTCTTGGGAAGACCAGTGAAAAGTGTGTTACAGTAGTCCAGCCGGCTGGATATAAAAGCTTGAATTAATTTCTCTGCATCATTTTGGTTTATGAGTACCTTTGCTATATTCCTCAGGTAAAAGAAAGCTGTTTTGGTCACTTTATTTATGTGAGAGTTGAAATTCAAATCTAAGTCCAGGATTACACCGAGACTCGTCACCTCTGGTTTAAGACAGGGGGTTAAGCCTCCTAGATTCTTAGTAATCATCTCTCTTTTGGATTTGGGGCCACATAATAGGACTTCGGTTTTGTCTTCATTTAATTTAAGAAAGTTATCACTCACTTCGATTTGTTTATAGCCAACAGGCAATCGGTAATCGTTTTTTTTCGCTTCTCCTCCAATTTTTGTCAAATCTTCCCCAGAATTGGCACACATCATCGTCACAGCAACCCTCACTATGAACTTTGAAGGGATTTTTGATTTTCAAAACCATTTGTTCGTTACAGCCAATCAAAATCTTCAACAAAGGAACAAAACAGGAAGTTGGGTCAAATCTCAGCAAATCTTTGAGAAATCAACACCAAACTTGGTATATCGGTGGAAGACACTACACCATGTTCCCATGTGAAAAATTAACTTAATATCTTAAAAAATGATTGAAATAAAGCAAATTGAATTGATCACTAACGCTAAAATAATGCTTTACACATCCACCGGTCAAAAACGGATACTCTGATACTATCACAAGTTCATATGAAGACACCTGAGAATGTTCAGTACACAAATCTGAGAAAAAGTTGACTGTAAGATGAAAAGTAGATTTTTGGTGAATATTTGAAACGTGCATGCTTGGCTAATTTCTAGGGAAATTTACAATTAAATGTGTCCCCTGCTCCTGCCCGTGCGTGCTCCAAATTCTCACACACTCAGCCTTCCCTTGACACACGCGCGGGCTTGGCAAGACGCTAACGCAACATTTCAGGAGAGTGTGGGCTGACCAAGCCCCCACTCATTCCTAAGTCTTTAGCAAAGGCCTTGTGGATCTTGAAGGTATTGCATTTCCGATTTTGAATGTAATGGTAAAAAGTTATCCAAATCCTGAAACATTGATAGTATAGGCCTTGAGTAACTACCACACCACACATGACCCACCATTATCCATAGGTGGCGCTACAGCCACCCCCCAATTGTCCATTTTCAAAGTGATGCCATTTGCATCCCATTTGTCCCAAAATTCTGAAATTAATTACATATGCCTCATTTCTCATGAGGAACAAAAAAGCCTCTAGAACCTATAACGGCCACCCCCACAAATCTGAAAAATAGTTCAATGTAAGAAAAATAGATTTATTGTGAATATTTAAAATATGCATGCTTGGCTAATTTCTAGGGCTGTTTCCCCAAATCCTCTCTCCCCTGCTCCTGTGCGCCCCTTGTGTGTGTGCTCCACATTCTCACACACACAAGAGGCCAGAGCCCCTTGACACACGCGCAAGCTTGCTTCGACGCACAAGAAGACCATTTGTTTTTATTGTTGGAGAAGACTCAGGAGACTCCTGCAGCCCTCAGAGATTTTCATTGTTACATTAGACAGTGAGTAATAAGAGCCTACTACAGCAGTACAAAACATGTATTTTAGCGTTTGTATTTGTATGATAACTTATAGACTTTTATATTGTTGTAAACAGGATAGCAGCTAATCTAGCTGAGCTAGCTGAGCTACCCTTACAAAAAAGAAGTATACTTCAAGTTTATTTTGTAAGTATACTTAGTGTAAAAAGTATACTATGATCATGTTACTTAAAGTATACTAGCAGTGTACTTATTTATATACTATTTTTGTACTAAGTAAACTGAATTGGCCCACTTTTTAGGTCATTTAGTACACTTTAAAGTACACTTATAGTGTATTTCAAGGTTTAATTTTGAATACTGTAAAGTAACCTCTGTATTGCACTTTCAGTTCATAAAGTATACTTCCTAAAGTACTTAACCCTTGTGCTGCCTTCGGGTCACATGACCCAAAGGTTCATAACGAACTATTGCTGTGTTTACCCAATTTTACCCAATACAAAAGCAAATAAAAATATATTTTTTTTAACTTTCGCAATGTGGGGGGTCTGAGACAGCCCAACGGTTAAAAGAAAATGCTTCACTTTGTTTTTGTATGCGGTAAAGTTGTCGCAAACGACGGGTGGGTCACAATGACTGATGGGTCAGAATGATCCGAGGAGAACACAAGGGTTAAAAGTATACCTTGGAATACTCTAAAGTAACCTGTGTAGTGCACTTTCAGTTCATGAAGTATACTTCCTAAAGAGCCTCAAAGTAAACTTTGCAATACTTTCAAGTGCACTTTCAATTAATCCAAGTACCTCAAGGAGTAAACTTAATACATTTAATTTTACTTTGACTTACTAATAAATTAAAATGTTAAGGTGCATCACATGGCGAGAACGGGGGCCCTCACAAAGTTACACTGCAGATTCTGAAAGAAGCTACTAACTGCACTGGCATCAATTATTGAATTCAGCTATTCTAATGAAACGTAACAGTCATTTAACTCATGGTTACAATGGTAAACCAACCAAAATTCATGAAGTTACATTTGTATTTCGAACAAACGGCAAACTTATCAGCAAATTGTAACACTATTTGCCGCCTTGCATCATGGGAATTGACTAGTCAATGAGCCACACTATCTTCATTATTTCATGTTGTTATTTCGTTCTTCAGTCAGTTTGACAGTATAACTTTCAAATTCTCAAGTAGCTTTTTAGTTTTTTTTCCATTAATACTCCAATTGATAATTATTAGTATAAGAGTATAGGGCTTCAGAATGTTTTGGCAGTAATTAAGGTTACAGCTTCAGTAACAAAGAAGAAAAGATTCAATGTGCAATGCATAATAGATTTTCATAGACATGAATAATTAGAAAGAGATGGATCAAAAAAATGTAACCTGTGATGTACTTGAAAATTATTAGGGTTCCTCCGTGTGATGGCATTTTTTCATCAAGGACATGGAATGCTGACCTGGGGGTTTCTATTGTCTTAATAGGTCACTGACCAATACTGACCAATCGTGGTGACCGCTGTATTGATTGATTATTTACATCTGGTATCTGTTCATAAAAGGAGGACCTTTCCTCATTGTCTGGATCACTCTTACGAACGATCTGTGTGGATGGCACCCTCCTTCGTTAATGACTGATCAACAAAGCTTTGTTTAATCATATTAAAATTGTATAATCTAAATAAATTGTATTAAAACCATATCCCTTGACTATTCAGATCTACACAGTGCCACTCAAATTCTTCCATAACACTCCGTCAGGAGGACCCTTTTGTAATTGTTGGTATTATTATTATTAGGGGCCAAGCAGCGAAGCTGCGAGGCACCTATTGTAATTGTTAGTATTATTAGGATTCCTATTGTTATTGTTAGTTTTATTATTCTTGTACCATGGAAGTCAATGGCAGCCCCTAGAACCCTTTGATAACTTGTTTAGAAACTTAGCACACTCATTAAGGACAGTCCCCTGGTCCAACTTACCAAGTTTCATGTCTCCCATTAGACCACTCTAGCGCCACCAACGGGTCAAAGTTGGACTTGTGTTTACACACGCAACTTTTGAACCGTATGACCGATTTTCACAAATGAGGTACCATTGGATTCCCTGGATCAAGCCGAGTTCAACTATGACGTCAATATCCGGTTATATAGATTTTCCGCTATTTCCGGTTTTATCAAAAACCTACCTACTCCATAGATCATTTCTTCACTTTTACAGGTCTGGAGGGTCATGCAGAGGCCTGCTCAACAGAGTTCAACAGAGGATGCTGAGAGAAAAACTGATCCCTTGCTGGACTACCCCCCTCTAGCTGGACAGATGCAGGATCAGGACAGATTCTCTTCAGCCCTGACCCCAGGACAACTTCATCCAGCTGGCCTGCCCTGACTGACTGCCTGCTGGCCCTGCTTGCCCCTGCCTGCAGGCCCTGCTTGCCCCTGCCTGCAGGCCCTGCTTGCCCCTGCATGCAGGCCCTGCTTGCCCCTCCAGAGACAGTCACCCCACAGACACAGTAGCTCTGCAGACTGCTTTTTTGAGGACATTGATGAAAAAGGACAAACCAGCATTTTTTACTTTGATGAAAGTCTAAATGTTTAATCCTTTCCATGTCCCAGCATGCCAAGCTACTGACTTTTAGTGTCTTAAGTAATGAAACCAGTTCAAGTAATAGACTTTTGACTTGAATCCAATGATTAATCATGTGAATAAAAACCACTTAAAAGAAGTACTTCTTCTTGGATGATTTGTGCTCCACATCAGTACATCTTACACATTTGCCTTTGTTTCCATGGGATTCATGGAATTGCTAGTTTCTGCTCCACCATTGTGTAATAAAAATATAACAGCAACTCCATTTTTGTGTTATCCTTTCGCATTACACACATTTAGTCAATGTTCTTAAACTCAACCGATTGTTGTCATTTTACCATATTGAACAGACATCAGTGTTTGGGAAGATTACTGTATATTTCTACTTTTGATCTGTATTTCCATCGTAAATTTGGTCTTTAATTTCAATTGTAAGGGGTATTAAAAGGTCTTAAAAAGTCTTAAATTTAACTTGTTTACACCTGTAGAAACCCTGTGAAGCCCCCACCCCCCACTCCAGAAACAGTTGGTGACAGAGAGGTGCAGACATTAAGTTAAACATAGTTATGCTTTAAGTGTAGAGTAAAAAATAGAGACTAAAGGTAGATGTGAATGGATGTTGACACTCAGTTCTCTGAGTTGGTGCATGTCAGTTTAGGCAAAGGTTGTCTTTTAAACCTTTAGGTTTCAAAATAATTCAGATTTGATTGGAACTCTCTCTTTTACAAATGTGGAGGATTTGACATTTAACAGCCATTGAATTCATTAAGCAAGTTGTTTAACTCAAACAACCATAACACAGTACATATGGTATACAAAGCTGCAGTCATATTTGGAGAAATTGTTAGCTTGAATGTTATCTTGCCATATACATGGGGTCTTGATGATGATGCGCACGCAGCTTCAAGGCAGAAAGACGTGTTCCATTTCAGGAGACTCTGAGACCTTAGCGCATCACTAGCACCTCGTCATATCACGCAGTCGGAGCACAGCTAGATCATCAGCGTCAGCGCTCTTGGGTACCCAGCATGCAGTGTGGCATGTCAAAAAATGCCAAAACTTGTGGAAAATAGTTTGGTTACAACAGCTATGCAAGGGTTTTCAGTTGTTGCGTTCATTCAGTTAGATGTTTTTTAATATTGTTGTTTGTTAGTTAAAATAATCTTGTTGGTCACCCTGAGAGTGCATTTTGTGTGGTTTAATGGGAAGTGAGAGTCGGCTATTGTACATCAATGTCCGCAAGGAGTTGATCATGGGCTGTGCCATAAACCTTTAGCCAATGAGGCTATTCTTGATCATAAGTTGGTTCTGGAAAGCGGTCTTCAAGCCATCTTTGAGAAATTCTGGAAACAGTGTTGTGAGCAATGTGTTTTGACTGTGAGAGGCAATTTGTGGTCGTCATCTAAACCTCATGCGTCCGCTACAGCATTTCTGCTTTGGCGTGACTTGCGCTGGGAGGGAGGTAAATGGCATGGATTGAGATACGGGCAGGTGTATTTTTATATAGGGTGAAATGGAATGAGAAATGTCATACAAAATGTCTGAAATGGGTGTATTTATGTAAATGTACACATTGCCTCAATATATTTGTGTCAATAAATCAAATATCATTTTGACTGATGGTTTTCAAACCTTATTGGGTTCAAGATGACATCACTCTGAAGTACCATTAACAATTTGACTGAATTACAGCTGTTTGAACTTGGACCAAATCTGACAATGCTCGCCATTGGAAAAACAGCTTTTTTCATTAACGAGTTATTGAACTTTGTGTAATCCATAACTGAGAATGGCTCAATTGGCTGAGATGTTGTGCTGGTAAGCAAAGGATTTTAGGTTCAAAACCAGTCAGAGGCATAGTTTTTTATTTTTATTGTGACAAAACGGTTTCTAGTTTTCCGATAAATCCTCCGGTTGTAAAACATAGCAATGCGTGTTTATTTGAGCCCATCACAACACTCCAATCATCTGTTTAGCGAGACTGTGTAAACCACTGCAAAACAAGCCAGGTTCACCAAAGTAGCTAGCTACTTGTAGTCTACGCATTGTAAACATAACGCTAATGGTTATCTCTAATGAAGTTATTTGATTGTTCAGGTGGATCCCTTGTCTGTCTACTGGAGATAGTCACGCGAGTTTTAGTGACATTAGTGACGTTAGTGGCGTCAGTGACAGTGGCTAGCAAGTTAGCCACCATTAGCTTCACTTTTTGCCACAAAAACTTAATTTCTACGTAAAACGGGCAACGGAACGTAAATCCCAATACAAGCAACTCAAACGCTACCAAGACGAAACGTTTGACACCTAGGTTGTCTATGTAGTCCAAATATTAACAAAGTTTTAGGGGGGCAAAAAGAATAATAAATATAGCTGCAAGCAGCAATGTGGTGGCCAAGCAGTCAAATGACCCATAAAACACTTTAGAAATCCTCAGAACAGGGTTCTGAGTGCATGCAGCAAGTTTGGTGTGAATCCATCAAAGATTTGCTGAGATACGACCCAACTTCCTGTTGGCTGGCTTAATGGCACATTTTGACTGCCTGTACCGGGCAAACGGTTCTGAAAATCAAAAAATCATGTGAAGCCCTTTGTGAGGCTTGGTCTGAAGATACTCTCTGCCAAATTTGGTGAAGATTGGACAACATGTGTAGGAGGAGCAAAGAAAAAACGTTTTTCAATTAATTCAAAATGGCGGCCGGATCAATTCGGCTATTATCACAAGTTATCATCTATCACATACGGGATGTCCCAACATATCAAGAGACAAAGGAATCACTTAATAAAAGCAAACAAATCAACAGTTATTGGCCAAAACACATTTTTGCTTCCTGCGGCCACGCCCAGAGATCACATGACACCAAATTAATTGGACAGCCTCAGAAGAGGGTTCCGAGTCATATTAAGTTTGGTGTTGATTTCTCAAAGATTAGCTGAGATATGACCCAACTTCCTGTTTGGTTGCTTTGTTGGCGATTTTGATTGTACTGGACAAACTGTTTTGAAAATCGAATATCCTTTGATGACTTCTGTTAGGGTTGGTCTGATGATAATGTGTGTCAATTCTGGGGAAGATTTGAACAAAATAGAAGTAGTTCCCAGCTGTGCGTGCACCTATCAGCCTGCCTCTATCGCCAGATTCGTCACAAATTCACAAACATATTACTGGCGATTTTCAAGTCGGATCTCATATTTGCTGCGGCAAATATGAAAGTAGGCTAATAGGCTACGTGCGCACTACATTAGGCTACCATTTGCGACAAAATAAATGGAGACAAAATAAAACATTTGCAGGCTCGCATGAAGTGGGATTCGATCCCACTAGAGCAAAATTACGTACACACGTACTTCCGTTGACTTACACCGCGTGCCATGTGAGCAATATGATACGTACTTGTCAACTACGTTCGCCTTCACAGGTAACATTTTGATTTGGCTTCTTCTGAATCAACTGGTTCCCATAGACACTACCCGAATGTAGGCTACTAATCACGTATTTCGGGTTTGTTCCGAGGTAATAGCCGTATTTACCACGACATCAAAGCTCCTTCTGACACCACATATTAAAAATTCATACGAAGAACGTCGCTGCTAACCCAGACAATACGATCAAAATAAGCGTAACACAACATGGAAACATTCGTTTCCTATGCGATTTGTGTAGCCTATGGCTGAGTGTTTCTTCGCTATATCTTTTGAAATCAATTCATTTCATAATTGAATATTCTGAACAAATGTAGTGAGCGCTACATTACAGCCAAGCACACCATAATAAATGGAAGCTAAGAAAATAAAAGTATCGAGTTGGATTCGATCCCACGAGTAAAAACACCTGCATCATTACAAACAATTACATTATACCGTGAGCCACTAAAGCACATGCGAGAACGGTCACAAATTTAATTTAATTTAAGTACGTTGGCCTTCAGGCAACATGTTGTTTTGGTTCTTCTGAATCAACTAGTTAGCCTACCGTAGACACCACCCGAATGTAGGTTATTCATTACGTATTTGGAGTTGTCTCAAGGCAATAGCCATATTAACCACCTATCTTTTGGGGTTAGGCTACTGGAGTTCACCCAAAACAGCTGGTTACCTGTTAGGGTTACCTTGCCATGATTATCAGAAGTATGATCATGTCTGTGCCCACGTTTCTATATCATGCAGCGACGATTTAAGTATTACTTCGCAATATGTGGTGTCATTAGCCTAAGTGTCTGTGATACCGTGGTTAATATGGCTATTGCCTTGAGACAACTCTAAATGAATTTGTGACCGATTCAGACATGTGCGTAGTGGCTCACGGTATAATGCAATAGTTTGTAATGATGCAATTGTTTTTGCTCGTGGGATCGAATCCAACTCGAATCTTTTATTTTCTTAGCTTCCATTTATTATGGTGTGCTTGGCTGTAATGTAGCGCTCACTACATTTGTTCAGAATATTCAATTGTGAAATGAATTGATTTCAAAAGATATAGCGAAGAAACACTCAGCCATAGGCTACACAAATCGCATAGGAAACGAATGTTTCCATGTTGTGTTACGCTTATTTTGATCGTATTGTCTGGGTTGGCAGCGACGTTCTTCGTATGAATTTTTAATATGTGGTGTCAGAAGGAGCTTTGATGTCGTGGTAAATACGGCTATTGCCTCGGAACAAACCCGAAATACGTGATTAGTAGCCTACATTCGGGTAGTGTCTATGGGAACCAGTTGATTCAGAAGAAGCCAAATCAAAATGTTACCTGTGAAGGCGAACGTAGTTGACAAGTACGTATCATATTGCTCACATGGCACGCGGTGTAAGTCAACGGAAGTACGTGTGTACGTAATTTTGCTCTAGTGGGATCGAATCCCACTTCATGCGAGCCTGCAAATGTTTTATTTTGTCTCCATTTATTTTGTCGCAAATGGTAGCCTAATGTAGTGCGCACGTAGCCTATTAGCCTACTTTCATATTTGCCGCAGCAAATATGAGATCCGACGTGAAAATCGCCAGTAATATGTTAGTGAATTTGTGACGAATCTGGCGATAGAGGCGGACTGATAGGTGCACGCACAGCTGGGAAACCAGTTGTCTTGAAAACCAGTCGGCTTGTAACACAGGTGCTCAAACACAACTGACCCTCGTTTTTTCCGGCTAATTAACAAAGCTTCATAAAAACCTTTGCCCTTAATAATACATAAGGGTAGCATATCCATCTCAATGGACTTGCAGATCCGTTGGATAATTTTCTCTGCTCCTTGTGCATCGCAGCTCCTCCCTGCTAACACCGAGAGCAGTATGCACCGCCACTAACCAGGATCAGATGTACGTTCTTCAAGTGGTACATCATTTGAGTCGTGGAGGAGTTGTATTTATACTCAGCTTTGCAGTGTTGGCAGTGAACAAAGCAATTTTTAAGTCAAAATGGTCTCACGCTACACTTCCCCGTGACCTCTCCATGTTTACTTTTGATCTACATGGAAACTCGCTGGTAACTGAGTAGGCTTGTGGCGTTTTTTATTCCAAACATTGGCTTCGTTTGGTAAAATGTTTAAATCCGAAATCCATTGCATTCCTTTAAGGCTCACACTACGCAACGGAACACGCATTAGTTTTATCGATGAACAAATAATGTCATGGACAAAATTCTTAATGATCGATAATCGATCGTCGATTAATTATGCCCATCCCTAGTCCCCATCAGTGGCCTCCATCATCCGTAAATGGAAGAAGTTTGGAACCACCAGGACTCTTCCTAGAGTTCTTCAAAGATTGAACTCTTTGGCCTGAATGCCACTCATCATGTCTGAAGGAAACCAGGCACTGGTAATCACCTGGCCAATACCATCCCTACAGTAAAGCATGGTGGTGGCAGCATCGTGCTGTGGGGGTGTTTTTCAGCAGCAGGAACTGGGAGACTAGTCAGGATTGAGGGAAAGATGAATGCAGACATTGTTGATGAAAACCTGTTGCAGAGTGCTCTGGACCTCATACTACGGAGAAGGTTTTTAGAAGGCAGATGGATCGAGGCAGGGTAAACGTGAGGGTCAGGTCATTGCTACTGTACCTTGAGGAGGGAGCAGGATGTCGTAGTCTGAGGGCGTCCGGTTATGGAAGGGGCAGGAGAGGGTGGGGCGGGGCGCCCCTGATTGAAATGGGCCCTGCTCAAAATGAGCACCTGAGGGACACAGGGGAAGGCTACAGCGACCGGGAAAAGGGGGACTGGCAGAGGGCTCCCTGATCACATACTATAGTGTGGTGAAGTGCTAGAGGTTTATATGTGATCAGTAGGGTACAGTACTGCGTGGCTGGTGGTTTACATGTGATCAGTAGGGTACAGTACTGCATGGCTGGTGGTTTACATGTGATCAGTAGGGTACAGTACTGCATGGCTGGTGGTTTACATGTGATCAGTAGGGTACAGAACTGCGGGGGAGGTGAATCCCAGGGTTGGCTGAGGTGACAGCTGAGCGTTCAGCCTTACCATGCTCAGGGGGCTTGGGTTTCCTCTCCTCTGTCGAGGGCTCTGCAGAGCTGGTCTCAAGATTCCTGAGGACAAAAACATTACTGAATGGAAATGACCAAAATAACGAACAGGAGGAGAGATTTGTACTTTTGCTATTTGACGGGCATTTAAAAGAGTCTCACAGGGACGAAGAAACACCTGAAGAGACAGTTATTTTTATGTGTAGTTTAGTTGTGTTCCATGAACCTGCCAAACAGAATATAAAGCTCAGTGTAGAAATGACTGCAATCCCAAAAAGTAAGAGGATGACTTGTTCATTGCAGCTTGATATCACACACGCTATCTATTCTGTTTACCTGTCAGATCATGCTTTCTACATCCTATGCATGATGGATGGTGTGCTTTAGGGTAAGGATAAGAGTTTAGGGTGGCTGGGCGTACCTGCTGGGAATGCGGACGGATATGCAGACAGGAGGCTGGGCCAGGCACAGGCTGGACGAAGGGATGTGATACTTATCCTCAGAACACTCGCCCGGCCCTCTCTGCCTATCCAGGCCAGGGTAGATGAAAGGGTTGAGGTGTCTGGGAAGGAGTGAGGGAGGGAAAGGGAGGGAAGGAGGAGGGAGAAGGATTACACTACAAAGTTTAGTCAACATTGATACATACATCAGGAACCATTTGTAGTCAAACAATGGGCATAAAAAAACACAATGTTTTGACGCACAACCTCAAATTTCACATGTTATCCACTTAACAACTGCGTTCTCACATTATCAAATGGATCTCTCGCCACTATCTCATGATAATGAAATAATACTTATTCATTATAATAATTTAATAATAAACCTTCTGCTAAAGAAGAAGAATACCCACAATGTCAACTAGAGAGCAGATCCAAATAATATTCTACATTACTTGTCACAATGTAACTTGTCATGGTCTAAATAATCCTAAAAAAAGTGTGGTGTAATTCCTCACCCGGGTACTAATAAAGTTCTCTTTGTTAAAGAGAGAAAAGAAGACAGGACAACAGGTCAGGCAAAAACTGTCTCAAGCATTCGTATCTGCATGTGTGTGTGTATGCGTGTGGTCCCGATAACAAAGGAGCCAGTGTACTCCGGACAGACCAGTCTGGTCTAGGCAGGGAGCAGATGTGAAGGAAGGGGGGGGGGGTAGAAGAAAGCAAGTTGTGGGGACCTCACCCCTCGTCTCCTCCTGCATACTCCCTCCCTCCTTTCCTCTATCCCTCCCTTTTCTCTTTCTCTCACTCCCTCCCTCCCTTTCTACCTTCCCTTCCTGCCTCTCTCCCTCCCTTCCACTATCGACTGCTGGCGGTACACATCAGCCGCTGGACAATGCTGGACGCTCCTAATCTAATCTCTCTGGGCGGATAAAAGGGTTTCAGATGCACAGAGCATTCAGAGCCACCCTCGCCCCCGAGGCATCCGTATAGGGGCAAGACCATGTGTAGAGACAACTATATCATGGAATTGTGTGTGTGTGGGTGGGGGGGTAGGGCTGGGGGGAGGAAGCCGAGTGGATGTTATCAATCTTAAACATCTACATGTCGATTCTACATCACTCATATGGAAGGATGGTGTATGGCATGGTCGATGCTGGAATATCTGGCAAACACTTCCATCCTGGAGGAGGATCTGTATCCAACCTACAAATGTAGTCCTGGTGTATGTGTGTGTGTGTGTGTGGCAGACACTAGCCTTAAGGGCAAACAAACAAAACAGCTTTCGATGTGGCCTGCAGGATGGCCCGTCATATCCTGCTTCCTGTTTGGACATTTCCTGTGCGTGGGTAAATGAAAAGTTGTGCCTGTGAGTGTGTGTGTGTGTGTAGAGCCCCTCCAGAGCTGTGTAGTGTGACATCATGGCCACACATGTCCAAACAAGGCGTGTATGTGTGTGTAGTAGCATAGACTCACTTGTGGCTATTGGTTGTGGCTAGGTGTTTGGCTATGAGTATGTATATGTGTGTGTATATATGTGTGTGTGCGTGTATGAGTGTGTGTGTTTGTGTAGTAGAGACTCACTTGTGGCTATTGGCGAGGGCAGGTGGGGGAGGAGAATGCCTGAGAGGAGGGACATCATACTCGTCGGTGACCTGGAGGCCATTTGTGTAGGGCTGTGAACACACACACACTATTATTAGAATATAACTCTTTTTATATCTTAGTTAAGCAAGATTAATACTAACTTTACTGATCACGACACTGAATCAAATCAAAAGAGACGGCCGTAACAAATGACTGACTTGCCCAACCATTATTTTTAACCAAACCGTTATCGTCCTAGGCAGAAGTTGTAGTTTCCCAAAGCGTAGAAACTAGTTTTAGCTCTGTACCCAGCATCTACCTCACCACACACACAGAGATGTCATTTTTCTGGCGTTCTCTATGGCCACCTGAGAGGTGTATAAATCTGGTCAGTAGGGGGTTGAGGTTAATTCACTGGTATGCTTATCACAAACAGACCCTGTACATCATGGCTCAGTAGTCTCATTTTCTCAAACTCCAAGGTTTCACGCTCAATGTCATTTGAAAGCCACCCCAGTTTTGGGTTCCTAATACCTTACGACCGGAACTTCCAACAAATGGAGAAAGGGAGGACAGTGAAATGGATTTGACCTTGACCTCTTGGATAGAGCGCTCTCTAAAGAGGCTTGGCTTTACAGGCTTCCATATGACTCATGATGATTTAAGTACTGTGCTATTGGGGTAGGTGTTTAGGAATTACACTACCCAGTCACAGCTGTAGAGAAATGTGGCGAGCCACATCAGCAAGGTGAGCCCTGCTGGAATTCAGGTGAGAGAAGGGTTTGGAGGGGGAGGGGTGGTGTGAGGGAACGTGAAAGGCAGATGTTTTCCATAGTAGAGATTAGGGTTAATCCCAAAGCAAAAATAATCCATAAATATTAGGGCTGTGAAAAATAACACGTTAACGCGTTATGATTAAGTTACAGGATTAATTCATTATTTTGATTTTTTTACGCGTTTAACGTTATATACCCACAATTCCACCCAATCTGCAACTTCTGGATGAGAAGTTCGTGTTCCCAAAAAACTAAGACGGAACATCCAATAAAACCAAAGTGATATGCACACTCTGCGGGAAGACGTTATCGCTCTGGATAAGAGCGTCTAACCACCACCCTCAAACCACCCTCACTGAACAGCGTAGGGCCCTCATTAAGTCTGCCTGTGACAAGGTGACTAGCACAGTTGCCAAATGTATTGCAAAATGCTGTAGACCGATTAATATTGTTGAGGACGAGAGGTTCACCAAAGTTTTGCGAGTGGCAACGGGTGACTCGAGCATCAAGGTAGCGTAAAATCAAAGACGCACACTAATGACAAAAAATCTGAAAATCGGTAATATGTAATTAATCATGATTAATCCACAGAAACCTGTGATTAATTTGATAATTTTTTTTTATCATTTCACAGCCCTAATAAATATAGCTGCAAGCAGCGATGTGGGTTCCTCCACAAAATATTATAAACATGTACACTGTAGAAGATCGAGAGTTGGACAACAAAAGAGCAAAACTACTTCATGTTTGGCCAACAACTGGGAATGGGGATTTGAACTCATAAGCATAAGGTTACAAGTCAGTCTCTCTATCCTCTCTGCTACATACCAACTGTTGAAATTATATGAATAGAAAGGGCATAGTATTAGCTTTGGTCAGCTTTGGGACAAAGGTTAATAAACGGTTGACATTTCAAGGTGAAATTGCATGAAATTGTGCATGGTATTTCAGAATGATGTCATCCTGTTTAACTAAACAGATAATCAAAATGATGACAGGCCAAAAGATAATGGCTGGATTCCAACCTACTACCTTATACTTTACAGGTCCCCATCCCAGCCCATTGAGCTATTCTCAGTGTTGAATAGTTTCATGTTCAGTAACTGTATTAAAAAGTATGCTGTTTCTCATGTGGTAAGCGTTGTTAGATTCGGCCAAAGTTGAAACGGGATGACTGGGTTGCTGCTGTAAAGAATAACTTACTTATAGTTTTTTTTAAAGGTTGTTTGGAGTGCCATAACTTGTCATGGAAGGGAATTTCAAATCATGCCTAGCATCAGTGGGGATGTGTCTTGGCTTAGCTTACTGAAATGAATTTGTGCGACAGACAAGGGATCCACCTGAACAATCAATCTACTTCATTAGAGATAACCATTAGCGTTATCTCTACCATGTGTAGACTACAAGTAGCTAGCTACTGTGGTGAACCTGGCTTGTTTTGCAGTGGTTTACACAGTGTCGCTAAACAGATGATTGGAGTGTTGTGATGGGCTCAAATAAACACGCATTGCTATGTTTTACAACCGGAGGATTTATCGGAAGACTAGAAACCGTTTTGTCACAATAAAAAATAAAAAACTATGCCTCTGACTGGTTTTGAACCTAAAACCCTTTGCTTACCAGCACAACATCTCACCCAATTGAGCCATTCCCAGGCATGGACTACACAAAGTTCAATAACTAGGTAATGAAAAAAGCTGTTTCTCCAATGGCGAGCATAGTCAGATTTGGTCCAAGTTCAAACAGCTGTAATTCAGTCATATTTTGACATATCAAGGTAAAACTTTGCATGGTACTTCAAGGACGGGTCACCTTGAAGCCTATTAGGTTTGAACCATCCTTCAAAAATACATTTGATTCAGTGACAAACATATTGAGGCAATGTGTCCATTTACATAAATGCACCACTTTCAGACATTTTGTACTTGATTCAATTGTCTTAAGTAAAATTTTTAAATATGTCAATGATACATATCTGTACAAAATTTCAAGTCAATTAGACCTTTGGTTCAAGAGAAGAGGAATTTTGAATGTTTTCCAAAATTATCACTGTACAGGAAAATCCATCATGGCAGACCTTATGGGTCCTTGAGGCTTTTTTGTGCATGAGGCATGCACACCAAGTTTCAGAAGAATTGGAGCAATGGGGTGGAAATGCCATCACTTGAAAATTTGACTTTTGGGCGTGGCCTGTGGTCTGATGTGGCCCATATTTGGTGTGGGGTACCCACTTGGATGTAGAATCAATGTGCCAAATTAGAAAATGTATAACCGGGGACTTTTTGAGATATTGGGGCGCAAGGAGAAGAAAAATTATAATAAGAATACCAACAATGGCCGGGTTTCCCAGATTCGTTAAGAAGCTCTTAACGCCAAGAACTTCCTAGGAGCGTTCTAGAACGCTCTTAGAACACTCTTAAGAAGCTCTTAGCGTTAAGAGCTTCTTAACAAATCTGGGAAACCCGGCCAATAACAATAGGTTCCCTCCTACCGGAGGAACCCTAATTACTGAGCACATTGAGGCGGCACACACACACAGAGATAAGCCTCCAACTTGAGTTTACTATGTGGAAGAATTTTGTAGTTTGGTGTCCAGTTTTGTATTTTCAGTGTCCACTCCTATTTTATCCATATACATTTATGAAATGGTATATCTGTGCTTTACCAAGTGTGGATTATGTTGTGAAATTATATATTAACGTATAAATATGCATTTTTCTCTCATGCATGTACTGTACACAAAGTATATATGCACACAAACATATAAAATATTTTATGTATACTATATGGTATAATAATATAGAATATTCTTTTCTCATTTGGTATTTGGATGGTGGTGGTGGAGCGCACTGTTTAACATGTCAAAAATAGATCTCAGATATTATATTATTATATTTGTCATCCTATTTACATGTGTCTTCTCCATAGATCTGAATGCCAATGTCACTTACGCTCCAGTTCTTGTTACACCATCTAGATGAGCAGAATGGGCAGCGCGGGGGGGGGTTATTTCCAGTTTATATATATAGTATTATACGGACTGAGTCAGTTCGTATATAAGCAACAAATACAACATGAAGAAAGTAAAGGAAATGCATGCTCATCTCAGGATTAAGGTGATCCTGCTTTTTTGTCACAAAATGTGTCTGTTACAATTACAAGTCTGTTACAAATTTGACTGGTTCGGGGATGACAGATTGATAAGCAGACAGACATGCTATTTATGACTGAATGTAACTTTTGACACTTTGCAGTAAAAGTGGCTCTCCTATTGACTTTGTCACACATTGTGAGTCTCATGAAGTGAGACCACTGTGCTAAACCATAACCCTAACCCTCACTAACCCTGCTGTCAGCAAGGCCGTCCATCCTAGTGTGTGGCCTCCCACCACCAGCCTCCGTCGAGTGGTAGCTGACGGGTCTTCCATTGAGGTGTGAAGGGGCCGTGCGGGCCAGCTGGGGGGAGCGCTCGGCCCCGTCCCTGTGAGGATCAGCCAGGGGGCTGTCTCTGGGACACCAGGAGTCGTGGGGCAGCTGGGGGTCGGAGGGCTGACCTGTGATGGAGGGGGAGGAGGAGGAGGGGAGGTGGTGCGGGAGCCAGGACAGACGTCCATCCGGTGGGATAGGGGGGGGGCGCTCAGGGGGCGGAGGGGGCGGGGGGTCCCTCTGCGGGGGGGGAGGGGCGGGCAGAGGCTTGTCCTGCTTCCGGGCCATCCCTGGAGAAGACTGAGGGGGAAGAAGAGAGAGATGTTTAGTTACATGTTGCAGCTAAACTTTCCCCCATATCTTGCTATGAAATCCTTTCTAGGCTTGTGTCTAGGGCAATCTGCTGCTGAGAAAGAAACAAGCCCTTTGAGAAAACGAGAGACACGGTTTAAAAGTTGGTGTCACCCGTTTTTGTTTGACAGTCTTACAACTAGGCTTGGTAAAAGAACTCCCACTGTACTTTAGAAGTATCCAACTACAAGTTGTCGGACCAAGTTCGCACCCACCACACACCTTGGGGGAGGCAGTAGGGCTAGGGGAGGGAGAGCGGATGACGCCCTTCTGGATGAGGTCAAGGCGCGGAGGAACTGGGGGCAGGCTGAGGTGCTGGATACTCAATCCCTCGCCGTGGGTCTTCTTCCGCTGGCTCACAGGGGAGGAGTTGGGTGACATTACCGGGGAGTTCTGCCGCTCTGCGCACTGCTGATGGGAGAAACAGGGCAGAAACGTGTGTGTGAGAGAAAGACATATCTGTACATCTCACACAGGCAAACACACTGTAGTTTTGGGGGTATGTAGAGCTGGGATAATGGGATAATGTACAGCAAAGCCGGTCATAATTTTTGGGTCTTTGCACTTAAAATCCATTATGTCTGATATTGGAAACAGCCTTAGCATGTCTTAAAGGGGTGATTGAATGAGTTTTTTGGGTATTTTACACTGTTCCTTAAGGTCTCCGATGAGGGTATGTAACATCGGTTGGGCTGAAAATGGCCCGGGTACTGTTCTATGCCCCCTGATAGATCCTCTGAAGTTTTTTGGGGGGAAAAACACTAGCTTTTCTCCTTTTATGGTATGCTCATGAATATTTAAATGAGCTGGGTGCTGATTGGTTGGTTTTCAACGAGTAAAGCTGCGGAGCAAAAACGCAACACGGCCAACAGCACTCACTGAAACACCGAAGGTGGGAGACTTGAAATCAAAACGTGCAAATTAATCTATTGTGTCTACGCAACACTGGTTTCAACAAATTGACAAGATATCATTTGAAATGATAACGTTAGTTGTTTCCACTTCTGTTGTCGAAGCAAACTGGATTGACTTAGGTGGGTAGAACGTTACAGCTTAGCATCCAAACTATATTGTGATTCAACTCAGCTTCAGTTACAGTAGCTAGCTCTAGATGTCTTGCTGAAAAATAACCTGACAAAGATCTGGACAAACATGCATCGTGAATTGTAGATTTACATGTAACACGGGTAATTTATTCGAATGAAACAGTCAGGAACATGAAACAACGTTAGCCCCATTGCCAATAAACTAAGCTAAATCATCCCGCATTCTACCTATGCTCTTGCGTTAGCAAGCTAAACTTTACATGCCTACAGTCTAGGTGTTTTCGCTATCTAGCTGTTCTTGCATTCCTTGCAAATCAGCATTAATAAAAAGCAGATGAGCTACAGTCTAGCTAACATTGACTCAACGGCATGGCTGATGTTTGAAACAACTCCATGGTATTCACTTTAAAAGTTGCTACTTTAGCTAATTCAGAAAGCGAGTCAACAGCTCCCTCATCTTTGACAAAAACAATTCTGACAAAGTTTAGTTTGAGGGCGTTTTGTCTGAGAATGATGCTGTTTGGTTTGAGAGCGTTTTGTCTGAGAATGATGGCGTTTGGTTTGAGAGCGTTTTGTCTGGGAATGACGCAGTTTAGTTTGAGAGCATTTTGTCTGAGAATGACGCCGTTCAGTTTGAGAGCGTTTTATCTCACACTTGAGTCCGAGATCTGAGGATGTCCTAAAATGAACACCGTACCACAGGCATCTTGAGACCAAGCACCAAAGTTTGGTGTTTAAGTCGCTAGTTTTTTAGTACAAAACTAAAGACACAGAAGAAAGTAGTCAAAACATTCAGCATTACAAACTGCAAGGCAACTGAAGCATTATATCTCGTAGTATTAACTGTAGACGGCCAATTTGAGATCCTCAAACTCTGCCGCTGAGAGGCTGAATAGGGGAAACCAAGGTGCCCGACGCTCTTGCTGCCAAAGATTATAGATCCAAGACTGCGTTTTGTATATGTATTTGGTTTTGAAACGAACAAGGTTGTACATGCCAGACAGCGGTCAGCAAAATAAGACTTCCCCCCCCCGTCACCCCCTCCTCTCTCCTTACTCAAACACACAGGAGAACAAGTTAAATATTATAACTTCCTCCTCCCCCCACCAGGTGCCCTAATTACCATAAGCAACCTGGCTCTTACATTCAGGCCCCTAATTATTACAGATAATACACAGTAATAATTACATATACATGACACACGCAGAAGAATACAGGAAACAATTAATTGAAAGTCCATCATACAAAAGTAATCCAATCTTCGGTTTTTCGGTATCCCCAAAGGCCTATAAAAGTCAAAAAAATCGTCAATATGTCAAGACAATTAAGTCAAAGTCACGTTATCCAAGTAATGCGATCAGGGTTCGGCTGACTCCTGCAGAAGGCAGATCTTAGACACAGACCTGCATATACAGCTGATGTGGGTCTTGATCCAGACTCGCCTCATGAGTCCTCTGCTGTCTGGAACCACTTCGGTTATCCTTCCAGTGATCCAGGAGTTGCGGGGCGCAGAATCATCCACTATCAATACAATGTCTCCAGGAATGAAATTACACTTAATCTTCGGCCATTTCTGTCGTTCCTGCAGTTGTGGCAAGTAATCCTTAGTCCACCTTTACTTCGAAGCTGATACCTTTACCTCGAAGTCTTCAGATGGACGTTGTTGCAATCCGTCTGGGTTAACGGGCCAGCATGCTTCTGATTGCAAGAGAAACGAGGGACCGGATATCCAAGAGTCGTTGTTTAGGAATGGCTCCGCCCTTACACCTCTGAAGGCAAGGTCTGCAGGATTGCATGCAGTGTCCACAAATCTCCATTGAGATGAGTCACAAACCTTAAGAATCTCTGAAACCCTGTTTTGCACAAAGATTCGAAATCTTGAAGTCTCATTCTTGATATATTTCAAGACAGCAGTACTGTCTGTCCAGAAAACAGAATCTTGAAGCTGTAGTCTTAGCTCCTTCCTCCATAGTTGGTCCATACGAGCTGCTACAACGGCAGCTGTCAACTCCATCAGAATCAGAATCAGAATTGGAGTATATTCACCATGAAAGTTTACACAAACAAGGAATTTACTTTGGCAGGAGAGCCTACCTAGGCAGCCATTAGCGGCGCCAATTAGAAAGGTTACAAAGCATAACATGAGGAGAGAGGAGGAGAGAAAAAGGCAGCCCCCAGACAATGCTCCTAACAGGAGTACAGTGTGGGAACAGGCAAAAACCTCAGCACATAAGCCCACAAACATTTAACATAACATTACAAAACTTGCAATGGGAAAGGGGGGGGGGGGTAGACCAACAGCATCTATCCATATGTGGGATAGTAACAGGCTTTAAAGGTGCCACCCTTGACTTTCCCATTATGAAGGCGCTGCGTATCTGAGAACGTTCATTGTGCAGTAGCAGATAAGTAACAGTACCATATCCTTCCTCACTTGCGTCAGCAAAATGATGCAACTGAGCTGTGGTTACTCTCCCAAAGTTTGGAGGTTTTAAACATCATCTGATGCTGAATCCTTCCAACTGGTGTAGCTCTTTCAGCCACTCTATCCACCCCTGAGCAACTGCTGCTGGTATGACGGCATCCCATCCTAACCGATTCCGACATAGATCCTAAAGAATCGTTTAAGCTGTAAAAACCACAGGAGCCAGGATCCCCGGAGGGTCATAGAAAGAGCTAACTGTCGAAAGGATCCCTCTGCGGGTCAATGGTCTCTCCTGAATTGTTATGCTGAACTTAAAGGTGTCGGACTGGACGCACCAACGTACTCCCAATGCTCTCTCGACAGATAGTGAGTCATGGTCCAGATCCAACTTATTTTGCTCTCTCCCCTTCCGGTATTGAGGCCAAAACACTGCGGCTGTTATCCACTTCGTAAGATGGAAGCCGCCTTTGGCACATATGGTTTTAAGGTCTTTATAGAATGATATAGCTTCCTGTTCTGAGGCTACGGAAACAAGGCAGTCATCCACATAAAAACTACATGATGGTCTCAAACACTTGTTGGCTGAAAATGTTTTTGTTGTCTTCTGCACACCTTCGTAGAGCAAAGTTAGCGCAACTTGGCGAAGACGTTGCCCCAAACAAATGGACAACCATCCTGTACTCCTCCATACACTGACTGAAGTCTCCACTGGACCACCAAAGAAATCTTAGAAAAGGTCTACCATCCTCCTCTGGAACCTGAACCTAATGAAACATCGCCTCAATGTCAGACATCAGAAAAACAAGCTCTTTTCTGAATCTGGTCAGGACTCCAATCAATGTACTAGTCAGGTCAGGGCCATTCAGGAGCTGTACGTTGAGTGATGCGCCTTGAAATGATGCTGCACAATCAAAGACAACTCAAATGTTCCCTTTTTTCGGATGGTACAACCCATGATGTGGGATATACCAAACCTTTTCATCACTACGTTTTAGATCTGTGGTTGGTATCTGTGGTTGGTAATTTCTCTGCATAGCCACTGGATATAAGATTGTTCATGAAACCAGTGTAGTCTTCATGAAACAAGGAGTCTCTGATAAACCTTCATTTCATGTTAAGGGTGCGTTGTTCTGCAATGCTACGGTTGTTAGGCATGCTCATCTTCCTGTCCTTTAGAGGTAAAGGAATACTGTGATGGCCATCAACTAATTTCACAGTATTGTTAGCCATTTCTAAGAACTTGCAGTCCTCCCTGGAAAGTCCTGGCTGTTCCTCCTGACTGCACTCTGGAAAGTCTGTCTTAAACTGTTGCTTCCAGAGCTCATTCAGTGTTACAGCAGAAATTCTGTTGATGGTAACTGCAGACTGATACACATTCGGTCCATCACAACATTCTCCACCAAGGGGACCATTCACCGTCCAACCAAGCATTGTCTTGATGGCATATGGCCCTTCTTTCATACTCCGGATGACTTCAAGTGGTTCCAAGGCTCTGGGCACATTCCTGCCTATCAAAAGCTCCACATCTGTATCTATCTCAGGTAAGTACACATGTTGCAAGTGAGGCCATTTATGCAGATCTTCCTGTCGTGGGATGTTATCTATTCACAGGCATCCTTTGTTGTGTGAATATATCTGGCATTTCACACTACCAGCTACTGTTCAATCCAGCCACTTCCAAGTCTGACACAATACAACTGTCCACAATTCTCTCTTGGTCCATGGTACGCAAAATAATCTTTGTTTTCCTCCCAGAGAGATTTAGTCTATCCATCAAACCCGTTGTGCAAAAGGATGCTGAACTGCCCTGATCCAAAAAGGCATAGGTCTCCACCGTCTTTTGACCATTCTTTGATTTAACCTTTACTGGTACAATGGCGAGCTTAAAGTCTTGTTCACCGGCCCCAGTAACAGCACTGGTTTGGACTTCAACCAAAGAACTGCCCGATGCACTCTCCGAGTTGCTCTTGCCTTCCTCTGCATATGTTTCCTTGTTCTTGTGGTAGATGTGAAGCACACTAGGGTGCCTTGAGCCACACGTTTTGCAAGAGAGACGTTTCCTGCACTCCTTACTGATGTGACCAGTATACAAACACAAAACACACTCCATTCCTTTTCAGGAAATCAATCTTCTCACTCTGAGCCTTTTTCTCCAGCAGAGTACAGAACTTGAGCATATGTCCACCATTGCAGTACAGGCACGTCCTTTCAGGTACATGTCCATCTTCAACCTTGTGGTCTGTGAATGTCCTTCCAACTGTAGTAGCAGCAGTAGCAAAGCTACTTTCTTTAGCCCTTAAGTGAGGTGATTTTGTCCTGCTGCCTTCTTTATTTACCACCAACATTGGGGCATCCTGTAGGTTTCCAAACACAGGGTCTATCATGATTTTTACTTGACGCTCCATAAAAGTCACAATATCAACAAACATAGCTCTCCCGTGATGCCTTTCCTGGATGTCACATGACACTGTTCGCCATTTTTCTCTCAGTTTGTAAGGTAATCTTTTAATCACAGTGATCACATTGGTAGGTGTATTTAATTCACACAGACTATGAACCTCCTCCATGGCATTACAACATCCACGCAAGAACAGGCTGTATGCATGTAAATCCTTTCCATCTTCTGGCTTAATTATTGGCCATGAAGAGACCTTATCCAAATAGGCAGATGCAATCATATGCTCGTTTCCAAAGTGTTCACGCAGTAAAGTCCTTGCTTTTGCAAAACCTGAGCCATCAGTCATGTATTGACAGCTCCTGACAAGTTGTTGTGGTTGTCCCCTGGTGTACGGTTCCAAAAAATGAAGGCTATCTTCAGCATTGTTGGTTCTTTCCTCAATTTCTTGTTCAAAGGACCTCATGAAAGCATGGTACTGTAGAGGATCACCATCAAATATTTGAATATCCCTCTTAGGCAGTAATGCAAGACATTGCTGACGCACCAGCATGGATGTTATCTCATTCTGTTTTTCCACTATAGACAACATGTGGCTCGGGTCCCTGTTAATGTTCATAAGAGAAAGTGTATGGACATCTCTACGATGAGGCACTGTAGTATTTGGAACTGTGCTCTGTCTCATAAGTCCCAAGGGCCTCTGCTGGAGATGAATGGTATTGTCTGCCCTTTTCTGTTTTGGCCCTCCAAAGTGTAATTCAGAATTTCCCGTTGCCAATTTTCTCTTCTCATCCCTTCCAAGTTCATGTGGAATGAAGATATCTGAATGTTAAGGGCTTCATCAGCCTTGTCATATTCCTGTTGCAGTTGCCTTTTCCTGGTTTTCTTGAAATATGACTCCATGCCATTAGTGTCAGTCCGCACCCCAGATCCACAAGTCCTTAGAACACTCACTTTGGCCACTGATGCGGCTATATCGGTGTCAAACTGAAGTTGTTCCTTTCGTTGTCCTAAGTCCTCTTCCTGCTTCTCAAGAGAAAGTTTTTCTCTTTTAGTAAACTGTGACGGGCAAGCAGAGCAGCCATTTCAGCCTCCGCTCTGACACGTGCAGATGAAGTAGTGGAAACATTTGAACCTTGTTTTCTGCTACTTAGATTTGATATACTGTCACGTGGCAATATGTAATCCTAATCGACCTCATGTTGAGATGATGGCTTTGGCCACTGTCCCATTTTTCCATCCTCATGAACTCCACTTTTTTCCTCAAGCAGAACTTCCTGTGACTCAATGTTATGGGTCAGCTCTGAACGAGGCCTGATGGTTTTTGAAATCCAAACTTCGACATCCACAACAAATCCTTGATTGTATCCAGTGATGCCTGTGAACCATTCATTTTGGTATTCTTGTTCATCAGGTGGGATTGAACACATCAGAGATTCATGCAAGACAGTGGCATTTTCTGACAATTGCAACAGAATGTCCAACTGTGCCTTAACTTGTGAAGCATTTTGTTCATCCTTCATGAGCTCTTTGAGATACTCTGCCACCGACAGGCTGGATAGGGGAAACCAAGGTGCCCGACGTGCTTGCTGCCAAAAGATCATAGATCCAAGACTGAGTTTTGTATATTGATTTGGTTTTGAAACAAACAAGGTTGTACATCCCAGACAACGGTCAGCAAAATAAGACTTCCCCCGTCACCCCCTCCTCTCCTTATGCTGGGGACACACCACTGGATAATCGGGCCAATTTCGGCCCTTCCGACAATCCTAGTGTGATGTGTATAGAGTGACCACACATTGTAGGACAAAACGGTTAAATCTAAGATTTTTTGTCCTCATGTTTGTGGTCTCTCGCAGTTTTAAAATCTTAAAAGATTAAAAAAATAGTTTAGTGTGTCCCCAGCATTACTCAAACATACAGGTGAACAAGTTAAATACTATAACTTCCTCCGCCCCCCACCAGGTGCCCTAATTACCGTAAGCAACCTGGCTCTTACATTAACCTACTATTTAACCATCAGCCATATTATTGATTTGTATTAAAATGAGAGAGATCATATAGGGCTTGTTCAAAATTAACTTTTTCAAATCCATTATGGTTGCAACTATTTTTAACACAGTGTTATTATTATTATTGAAATTAATATAATGTATTTTATTAAAATGGGGGAGGCCCCAGTGACTTGATGTTCTCTGAAGGGAGGCTCACTGTCTTACACTTTGAAAACCCCTGAGCTAGAGTCTAGTTAACATTGACTCGACGGGCATGGCTGATGTTTGTCCATACCGTAGCTCTAGAGTAGAAGATCCCTGTGCAGTTCGACTCAATTACACATTTGCTTGAACAATTTCACCAAGGACGGTTTTGAAAACCTGGGACAATGTAAAGCAGGATTTGCTTTGAAGCTGTTGCTGAGAAGAGGTGCGTTTCAACCTTAGTTATGTTCATCATAACCACAAGCTGTAGGATGATTTTGTAGGTAGTTATTAGCAATGCCAACGTATCCTGTATCTAGCACCTGCCTTTCTCCAGTTCTTTCAAATAGATAATCTAAACAGGCATTAACAATAGTCTAGACTGCTATTTGTTTTCTGGCTATTCTTTTGGAAGCTTCACTTCTAATGCCGAATACAGCTAGTCTAGCTAGAATAATTTGTTAAGTAAGGTATGTTGATGTGTTTAGACATGTATTTAGCATTCTACCCATAGACATTCTACCTATGCTTGATACAGGAAACGTTAGCATTGTTAATAGGCTAACTGTTAGCAACAAAATTCATACTTACAGCTTGCGTTTGTGATGAGCATACTGTTGGAACAGCACCTCTTCAGCAACAGCAAATCCTTCTTTAAATTGTCCAAGGTTTTCATTCAAAACTGTCCTCGGTGAAATGATTCGAGCCAATGTGTAATTGAGGGTCGAACTGCACAGATCTTCTCATATAAACATGACACAGCCCATTGAGTATTTGGTTCCTTAGGAAGACTCAGTGTCAGAATTCCCTGTACAGTCTGGAACACTGCATTTATTCCCGTAGTCCATTTTCAATATGCTAGAAAAACGTTCTTCTTTGTAATTCTGTGGAAGTACATAGAGCAGCGCGCAGCAAGTTTTGGGGCGTGACAAAGGTACAGACCAGAGCCATTTAAGCCCTTTAAATAAACTAAGAAAACCAACAGTCCTGTTTCTCCTCTCCTGTTTCTATAGCTGAACGCTTAAGAGGCTCTGCCACTGGGTAACCTTTTGACAGATCTCACTTTCCTGTTTCAAAGATGGAAATAGACTTTGTCCGCACCGAGAGTGTCCCCTCCGAGTCGGTAAAGATTGCAAAGTGGCACCACACAGAGCATCTTTTTAAGCACAACAACATGCAAGTGTACACAACATCTCAAAGCTGAGTCCCATGTCCCCAGCAGTGTAAACCCAGTTAAAGCCAGTCCCCAGACTGAACGGAAATTGGATAAACATCATCTAATTTCCTGATTTTATTTAAAGTCGTCTGCTTTTATCTTTAGATTTCTGGCTAAACTCGAATATATTCAATATTGATGCCTGAGTGCATATGACGAAACTCTGAGTTCAAACTACTGAACTGTCCATTTAACACAAAAGAAAAGAGTAAACCGTCCCTCTATTGGGTGTGCTTGCCTTTGGCACCCCTAAAAAAACATGAATTATTGCACGACATAGACCAGTGGTTCTCAACCCCAATTTCCCTGTTCCAACACACCTGATTCAAATGAATGGCTGTTAAAAGGCTTCTGCATAAGTAGATAACGACCCATTCATTTGAATCAGGTGTATTGGTGCAGGGAAACATCTAAAAACATGCAGGGGGTACTTGAGGACCAGGGTTGAGAACCACTAACATAGACAATGTCCAGTGTTTCCCCTATGTTGATTTTACCGTGGCGGCCCACCACGGTTAAATTTCTGCCGCCACGGTATCAGAATTAAAGCTGTAAAAAAATTTGGGTCGTCTATCAGCCGTGATTGTTAGAGCGCATGTTGGAGAATAGCACAGACGCGCTTCACGGCGCAGTTGAGATAGCGCATGTGCGTCCTTGAGAACTGAAAGTCGTATAACTTGTGTTGTAAGTTCATTTAAGCCTGTTATTGTATTAGGCTATAGTTCTTGAAAATTTAAATTAAGTTAACTGGTGATTTTCGTTGTTTGTATTCTTCCCCTGCTAGCGAAATTGAACGTCTGTTGATTCAATAGCGATTGCTGCCCTTGCTCACGTTTGTATTTTAGGTGCATTATTATGCTTAAGTAGCTTAGTTTTAATGAATAAATAGTGGGTATATTGTTATTATTTGCTACAGAATGCTTAGCCTATCGAGATCAAATGAAGCAGACAGTGTACATGCTTCTGAGTAGCCTAACTTAATCTGTAGGCTAGGCCACTGCATTTACAATAAGTTGTTTCGTCAATTATTAATTGGCAGCATTTATGCCATTTAGAACATACTGTAAGGTGTCTTTAAGTATGCTAATTGTATTTCTTTAGGGGAAATAGGACGAAAATATGTGCAATATTACATAAGCTATTAGACTATTATATTAAGCTGCTCCGAAATATAGGGTAAGCACTTTGTTTTTGTTTTTTTTGGGGGGGGGGGGGGGGGTAGACCTGACCTGCCCCCACTGCTAAAAAAAATCCTAGGGGAAACACTGATGTCGGTGTCAAAATCTTTGTCTTGGTCCGGATTGCGTTGCTTGTATCTATGCGAATGTTCCGTTTGACGGTTTTGTGGAGAAAAGTGAAATTAATAGTGGATAACTAGCTAGCCACAGTCAGAAACGTCACTAAAGTAAACCCACGCGTGATTACCTGTAGTAGAACATTAGTTTAGTACCTCGCTTCTGGGAGATATCTATCACTAGCTACCTAAAACGACAAGACAGTTGCAGAAACGCCACAGGCAAAGGCCACGGTGATAACTATTTTCTCATCCCTGGGACACACGGGCTGCGAAGCACCTGGAAGCGTCCGGACGCGCCATGATCGGTTACGATCGGCTCAAGGCTGTTCACACCAGACGTGCATTTCTCTGCACCGGTCACCAGGCCTTTCAGGTACTCTGAGCTTTCCTTTTTCACTGACATGGTACATAAACATGGCATAGGCTATATTTAGGAAACGTGTTTTTCTAACAGCCACCCCAAAAGCATCCCAGCATTGATCCTTCTCTACGTTGTCCTTGTAAAATTGGTGCTGGGGGTCTTACAACTCCCTGTGCTTTTCAACTTCGAGAAATAATTTGATGACGTCCATCTACTTGAATTTCTCGCTGATTTTCAAAATCAACTGGGGGTTCTCTCTCGATAGGCTGTCTGCACGCGTGTGTGTCATACCTGTCAACACTACCGTTTTCCCCAGGAGTCTCCCGTATTTCACACCCATCTCCCGCCCCCCTCCCGTTTTGTCATTTCTCCCGTGAAACAACCGTAATTTGTATGGCCAAACCTCATTATATAAATATTCACATCAATATATTATTTCAATGTTGTCCAGTTGCCAGATCTTGTATGAAACGCATCCTACTCACATACTACATAGGCTATCATACAATTTTCAACCCATTTGTAACCGCAACCAGAGCCCGTCTATATTAACTACATTCTCTGCCGCAACCTACAACCCGGTTGCGCTGTTGATATCTCCGCAGGTTGGCGGGAGAATTTGAAAAATACATTGTTGATTTTTGATACAGAATCACTTGTAGAAATGGCAACAGTTTCAGGTGGTGCTACGGCTAAAAAAATAATATATAGCTGCAAATTAACAGTAGGCTACACAGTAGCGGACTAGCCATTGGGAGCACCTGGAGAACCCACTTGTGGTTGCCTTATAATTCGCTTGCCTTATATATATTTTTTACAACTAATAAAAATTTCGGCAGAAGATTGAGCGACACGGTTGGCCAGCAACACGGTTGGCCAGCCCCCCTTTCCCCCAGGACAGTTGGTCTATTCCAAATGAACGTCTATGCACACAACAGTGACACTGACATATAGAAAGCTAGCTAGTAGAGACAATATAAAGATGGAAAACCAGGCCAAGAAACATAAACGTAATTACCTTCACTGGACAATGTTTTACCAATTGAAAAGGCGGCTATGTTTGTTTGTTTTACATAAAGCCTCAAAAACGTTTTCGCTCAAATCAGCCACCAAAAATTCGCTTGCGCAAAGCGCATTAAGCGTTGAAGTCCCTATAACTAGCATCACATCAGGCACAGACGTTGGGTGCATTAGCAGGGCGCTCGCTGTGGTGGCGTATACGGGACCGGTTCTGGTGGGCCGGTCTGGATCAAAGTCCAGGGCCTATTTTTACTCCCAGTCCGTCCCTGACAGTAGGCTACATTGACGGAGGAATTTAATTTCTAATCAGGAAGCCGCAAAGACAATCCCCCCCCCCCCCCCCCAGGGGTGACAGGTATGGTGTGTGTATGGTGTGCAACACGTGACAACACGTTTCTCTCAAACAAACAAAACAACTATGGGCATGCTGGCTCAACAGATCAATCTGTTTATTAGGGTTCCTCTGGTAGGAGGGAACCTATTGTTTTTTTCATTGTTTTTTATTATTATTAGGGTTAACCTATACTTTTTTGTTAGAATTTTTCTCCTTATTTTTCCTCTTCTCTGCTAAATGATTCGATAGCTCAAAAAGTCCTCGACCCGATTTAAAAAAATTGGGCCCAATGATACAACAGGTCACTCGCGTGTGGCCCACGTACACCCATAGGTGGCGCTATAAGCCACGCCCAAAGTCTATGTTATTTAAGGACCCATAAGGTCCACCATGATGTATTTTCCTGTACAGCCACATTTTGCTAAAACATTCAAAATTGGTCTCCTCTTAAACCAAAGGTCCAATTGACTTGACATTTTGTAGAGATGTGTAGAATTTACGTCTTTCAAAACGTTCCTTGAATCAAATGCATAATGGCTGAAAGAGGTGTATTTATGTAAATTTTCACATTGCCTCAATCTCTTTGTGTCAATAAATCAAATATAATGTCTCTAATCAACCTCAACTTAATACGTCACTTCCACATGTGTAAAATAAAATACAATTTTTAAAACTGTAATTGTACAAAATATTAAACAGAAAAGTACAACTCACACTTTTCCCCCCGAGAATTCTTTTTCTCCACATTTCCAATAATAGAAAAAAATAAAAAGTATACAAATATATATATGATCATACTTGCATGGATATATTGCCTTTCTCTGGCCACTAAGGTGCGTGCCATATTATAAGAACACAACATTGTGTAGCAAACAAAGTTTTTTTTATTTTTTTTTACAAAACAGCAACAATGCTATATAACAGGTCACATAAACTTCCTATGCTTTTTGCTAATCAGCCCTGAACAAGTTACTACCCCCTCAGTTTACGAGGGTTCTCCCACTACAGAAGATCCACCTTCCAGCCCTTGAGATGGCTGTTGTATCGGCTGCTGAACAAGAGGTATGCGTCCTGATGGCCTACGGATGTAGGGACGAGCCATCAGGGTTGTAGTGCTATTCTCTGCAGCCTCAGGTACTTGTGCTGTCAAAGGAAGAGACCCTGATAAAGATGTATGTTGGTCTTGCTTCGGGTACCTCTTCCTCTCCATTCTGACCATTACTGGTGGACTGGTTATTTTGAATATTCCAGCTGGATCTATATGGCTTTAAACGATCATAGTACACAACTTTGAGTCCTGCTTTCCCATCCCTTAAGTTTAACACTGAGTAAATTACACCATCCATGTCCACAGAAATGATACGATATGGCCCTTTCCATTTGGGCTCTAATTTCTTTCTTAGTGTGGTCGGATCATTCATCCACACCATGTCTCCAACTTTAAAAGGCAGAAACTTTGCATACCTGTTAAAGTAATATTCCCGTTTGAGTTTCTGATCCATTCCATTACTAAGCACCTCTCTAAACACAGTTTCTATGCGCTCAACCAGAGTAGAGCCATAGTTCTGAGGGGTCTCCACATTAACTCCCACAGGGGAATCAATCTGTACGTGCACAGGCAAACAAGGCTCCCTACCATGAGCTAGAAAAAATGGAGAGTAACCACTGCTAGGATGAGGTGTTGCATTAAATGATAGTACAACTGCCGAAAAATACTGGTCCCATTCACCATTCTTGTTGAAGAGAACTTTGGACAACTGATCTTTCAGCGTCCTATTGAATCGTTCTACCATTCCATTACCACGTGGATGACACGGGATGGTCCTTTTCTTTTTTATTTGTAGTCATTGACAAATGTCATGTATGATCTCTGACTCATACTGACGGCCCTGATCTGAGAATATTTCCTCTGGAACCCCATGCTCGGGTATATACTGTTCGCAGAACAGCTGTGCTACTGTGCTGGCCTTCTGATCTACCATGGAATATGCATTAACATATTTAGTGAAATGATCTTGTACTACCAACACATACCAATTTCCTCAAGAAGTAACCGGCATTTCGGTAATATCCGAGCACACAAGCTGCAAAGGTCTATCAGCACTAATAGACTGAAGAGGTTCCCGTCGTTCAGGAACCGGCTTCCTCCAAGATTCACAAGCTTCACATGACTCACAATATTGTTCAAATGCACTTCTCATTCCTGGCCAAAAACACCAACTCAGAGCGCGTTTAAGTGTGCGCTCAGCACTATAGTGTCCGGCACAAGGATCACCATGTAAGCAATGTAAAGTGTCTTGGACAAGAGCCTCAGGAATTACTACTTGGTACATTTCAGGTTGACCTGGAGCCAGGTGAGCAGTACGACATAGTACGTCACCATGTAACACCAGGCGGGGAAACTGCCACCAGACTTGTCTTTGTTTCCCTGTAACCTGTCTGAGATTAGGTCTCTTTTTGTTCTGAAGCCACTCAAAAACCTGTGAGAGATGAGGATCTGTTTTCTGAGACTGTGAAATGTCCTTTCCCGCACTACTCAAAGAAACCTGCAAAGGGTTTACAGTAGACTCAATGTTTGCATCATCATTACCCCCCGGAGTCAAACAACTTAGAGGCTGCAAACTAGTATGACTGTCCAAACGACTGACTCCAGAAACAACGCCTGTCCGAGAGATGTCAGTTAACTCTTAAGTTTGTATAGCCACTGTCTTTGTAAGAGCGTCCTGTGGTTTAGATAAATCCACAGGAATTCTAGACATAGCGTCTGCATTAGTGTGTTTCCGTCCTTCCTTATGTAAAATGACCCATTCATACGGGTCTAGGTCCATAGCCCACCGACCTCTACGTCCTGTGGGATCAATGTCAAACTTTAATTTTCTAAGACAAACGAGGTTTGTGATCCGTTACGATTGTAAAAGGGCAGTTGCACAAGTAATGACGAAAATGCGAAATTCGCAGATAAAAACTACACAATCCCAGAAAATCTCGTACCTCAGTGGGAGACCAAGGTGTTGGCCAATCTCTAACGCGCTGACTATGAGCTGGGTCAAGAGCCAAACCCTCCTTTGACACAATGTGAGCCATGTATTTCACAGATGCTTAACAAAACTGACATTTTCGGGGGTTAAGCTTGAGACCTGCTTCTCTAAACCTGGTGAAAATCTTTGTGAGATTTGCCATATGATCCTCAAAGTCTTTTCCCATGCAGATTATGTAATCTAAATAAACAACACACTTCGTCCAATGTAGTCCTCTGAGGACCAGTTCCATCAGTCTTTGGAATGTTGGTGGACTATTCTTAAGACCCATAGGCATAACCTTAAACTGATATAAGCTATCACCCGTTGTAAAGGCAGTTTTCTGTCTGTCCTTTGCATCTAGTTCTACCTGCCAATACCCAGAAGACATGTCCATTGTAGAAAAGTACTAAGACCCTGACAAAGCATCCAGACTATCATCCACCCGAGGTAATGGGTGTGCATCAGTGATAGTGACTGAATTTTGTGTAGACTATCGTATTACTACGATAGTCTACACAAAATCTATAAGTGTTGTCTTTTTTCTTTACCATCACTACGGGACTAGCCCATGGGCTATCACCATCTTCAACCACATCTTGTGCTTTAAGTTGTTCTATTTCACGATGAATTTCTGCCTTTAGAGCAGGAGAAGTCCGGTACGCTTGCTGAAAATGGGAACGTCATCTGTTGTCCTGATTTTATGGGTGACCTTGCTCGTCCTTCCATAGTCATGGGCATGTTGACTAAAAACATCCCAAAAGGAAGTCACCAACTCTGTCAAACTCTGCTGTTGTGCCATAGACAACTCAGCACCAGAGAGATCTGGCAATACAGGTGATTTGGGTATTGACACTGAGTTAAGCCCACAAGCACCTTGCAAGTTGACATTATACACACTTTTGTCAATAACTGCATAATCATCCTGTTCACTCTCAGAGATGGAATGAAAAGTACCAATCTGTGCACCACGGTGCAGAGAAACTTCATCATAAGAAGGATTAACAACTTTCAGATAAATTGAACCCTTATCGGATTTGGTCACGGTCCAAGCAAATCCAAATCCTCACGATATTGCTCGAACACACCTGTATAGCCATTCGGCTGCAAACCCTTACGGTGCGATGCAAGCTTGGCCAAAATGACCGTCTCTGAAGAAGCAGGTATAATCATGGTGGTAGACACCGTTACATCCACCAGTTTGGGAACTTGTTGATTTAAACTCAAAAAATGTATGGAGTCTCCACCTAGTTCTAGAGTCATGTCCCGCACATGTACCACCATCCTGTGAGTACATAAGAAGTTCCAACCTAAAATGATTGATTTAGAGCAGTTCCTGATCACCTGGAAGGAATGAGACACAGTATGCTTCCCCAAAGTTACATTAGCCAATAATGTACCCACTGAATCTAAAGTATCTCCAGAAACAGATGTCAAGGGTATGAACTGTTTCACTAATGGTCTTTGACGTAATGTAGCAGTCGACATTCTAAACTCCTCACTAATAAGAGATACATCAGCCCCACTATCAACAAATGCATGAACTAAGGTGGTTTCATGGTTGTTTTTTTGACCTCCAAATCTGAGGCCATGGTAATCGACCGGAAAAGGGTGGAGTGCCATCTCCGGGTCGGGGAGGAGATCCTGAACCAAGCGGAGGAGTTCAAGTATCTCGGGGTCTTGTTCACGAGTGAGGGAAGAATGGAGCGCGAGGTCGACAGGCGGATCGGTGCGGCGTCCGCAGTGATGCAGGCTCTGCATCGGTCCGTCGTGGTGAAGAAGGAGCTGAGTCGAAAGGCGAAGCTCTCTATTTACCAGTCGATCTACGTTACTACCGTCACCTATGGTCACGAACTATGGGTAATGACCAAAAGAACGAGATCGCGAATACAAGCGGACGAAATTAGATTTCTCCGCAGGGTGTCCGGGCTCTCCCTTAGAGATAGGGTGAGAAGCTCGGTCATCCGGGAGGGGCTCAGAGTAGAACCACTGCTCCTCCGCGTTGAGAGGAGCCAGCTGAAGTGGCTCGGGCATCTGATTAGGATGCCTCCTGGACGCCTCCCTGGTGAGGTGTTCCGGGCACGTCCCACTGGGAAGAGGCCCCGGGGAAGAACCAGGACACGCTGGAGGGACTATGTCTCTCGGCTGGCCTGGGAACGCCTCGGGGTCCCCCAGGAAGAGCTGGTGGAAGTGGCCGGGGAGAGGGAAGGCCTCCCTGCTTAGGTTGCTGCCCCCACGACCCGATCCCCGGACAAGCGGCAGATGATGGATGGATGGATGGATGATGGAAGGTGGTTTCAATGACTAGTGGCACATATTGAGTCATAACATCAGTATTTAAAATTACTTGTTTTACATCGCTGTTACCATGGGGACTTTCATTGGCAGTTGGCAAGTGGCCCTCCTTGTCAACTACTTGTAGTTTTCCTGGGTCTGGTAAGTATGTGAAGGGGACTGAAAGTGTACGTGGCCCGGGCTTGGTGAGCGGCGACTCTGCCATTTCATTAAGTAGCCCTCAAACAACTTGTCACCCTTACCAGGATCCATACGGGATGACCGATCTCGATAGTCTCTCTCTGCTCTGTATTGTCCACGTTCTCGGGATCCCCTTGGACCATGATAATTCTCACGTTGGTGTGAAGCACTATATGTCCTATCATCACTACTGTCCCGGTGATCAGATCCATGACGGTCATGTGTGTCATATGCATGTCTGTCATAGTTATGTCGCTCGAATGTGCGGCCTCGTGTGCCCTCCGGAGTAAAACTACGCCCCCGGCGTTCTGGAGAAGGACGGCTGTTAGCATATCTCTGCCTACTGACCTCGAGCTGAAGCTGATCCACTCTGTCCGACAAACTCTCCAAGGTCCTCTGCAGTGCACTGACATCCCCGGATGTCGCTAAGTTAACTGTCGAAGGAATTGCAGCTGCTGGAGCACAGGAAGAGGCAGGTGAAGTTTGTGGAGGAACCCTAACAGTGGATCAAGGGAAAAGTCCTGCTGTTGGTGATGATCATAGTTATGTGTGTGAAGGCATCAGAATCTTGCTGGCCTGATGCGCCTGTTCAATCTGTAGAGCCATTGTAAGAGCAGCATCCAACGTGTTCACGCCTTGTTCATGTATGCGAAGTTGAAGATAAGGTTCTATTCCCGCTATAAAGTGCCTGAATTGTTCTCCGTTCCTTGCATTCACCTCATGTGGCAAAAGCCTCATCCACTAAGCGGCTAATGTCAGCAGCAAAAACTTGGAGAGCCTCCCCAGGCAAACGCGTACGAGCGTTCACATAGCTCTGAAAAGTAGAGAGGTAGATTGTTTGGCCAAAAGCTCCTTTCAGTTTCTCTTTCACCAGTCTGTAGTCTTTCTTCGCATCACTAGGCAAGCTGTCCCAATAACTAAAAGCCGTTCCACCAAGGCAAGTGGGCAGAAGTTTAGCCAGTTTATCATTATCAAAATCTGCACTAGCCTCCACCCCCATAAAGACAGGCGGGAAATGTCCAGGAAACCGCGGCATGGCCTGTGAAGTATTACGACGCGGTTGAACCCTGTCCGCATTTTCTGCATCCATATCCTCCTCTATTTGTATGCACCAATGCACACAACAAAAAATGCAAAACTCGAAACTGCGCGCACACAAAACTTTACTCGTGCAATACAAACTAGAGAGCATACAAGTTCTGGGGAAATTGTGAGGGTGTGCTTGCGGCTGCCCCAGCTGCCCATACTCTCCTGGTGTTTACATATTTCAAAAAGCATTTAAGTGTATGACTACAGTTCTGACCATTGTGTTCCCTTGATAATAAGTTTGTAAAAATGACATGCATCACTCAGATGGAGGAGAGGTGATACTGGTTGGTTGGAAGAGAAGGAGGCCAAATGTAGCTCATGAAGATGCAGCGCTAGATAACTTATTAAATTGTAATCAGATATAAACAACTTGTTGGTTGCCCTATTATGTCCTATTATCCTCCTATTATCGTCCTATTATGTAATTTGAACGCCCTGAACGGCATCATTTGAGTAATGAGGGCAAGCGCAGGCTTATTGATTACTTAAAAAACGTTAAGTTTCATTATGCATGATAGAGGAGCCTAGTTAGAGAAGGATTTAGCAGTTTTATTATTAGAAGCCTATTTTATTAATAATTTTCAGAGTAACCTCAAACCTTTCTTTTGTTTCTTTGACCTTACATTTTCTTTGAGAGCTTAGTGGTCTCGGTTTAACATCATTATTTATAGCAACATCATTACCGGACACTGTTAGCTCGCAATGTGGACAAAGAATGCCCCTGCAACAAAGTTGTAACTTGGTAACAAGTAGCCAGCTAGAAACCGACCAGAAGTTTGTAGCCATATAAAGGCCTATATATATAGGCTACTTGATTTGGCTGCAAGATTTGCTGATTTTGAGTGTCCAAGATATGATGGATTCTGATCTGTGTCAACAGTCTAGCCATGTAGCTAAGGCTTGTCCGGGAAGAGTGGATTTTTTTTGTACGGCAAGTCTGGAAGATCAATTTAGGCTAGTGCTACTTGCCCCAATGCACTGGACAAGTTATTAAAACTCAAACAAAATAAAATGCAATGTTAGGCCTACTTCACGTTATGTGCCACTCATTACGTCTATCGATTTTATTTGAGCGAATTCTGCATCAGTAAAACCACCAACCCAAGATCTCTACAGACCAGCTAATTTCCTGCTCAACACTTCAACGGGGGCTTATTACTTGAAAGATGACTTAGGCTATTTACGGTCGTCTCAGTTACACTATGAGGGGTGGGAAATACTGTGATTTGCTTAAGAAGGCAAATGGCTAGTAAAACATAACATTTCATAATAATTTCAGTAAATCAAGCAGCGCTGCAAGACCTAGTGAAATGTATATCCTACAGCAAAGCAAGGCTGAAGCAGGCTGACATTAATTATTTTCATGAACAGACAAAGTTTTGACATTGACAAAGTTTAGGCTGTGGCAATAAAGTTCAGGTTAGTAGTCAGATACTTTCACCTATTGAAAAACTTTTGAGTAAGGGGAAAGCCGAACATGTTCCGTCGCCGTTTGACTTCCTAAACAGCTGTGGAGATGTTTTTGTTAGCTACTCATTAGTGTCTCGGGTAGGCTACAGCGTTGCAGTGAGCCGCCACACTGATATGAAACCACAGGTAATGGTCATTTCACCAACAAATCGTTTATTAATGTCAAAATAAATCCTACAACAAAAACGTATTTGTGAGGAATGTTTATTTCAACGATTAAAAACAGATGCATCATGACCACTGTAGTATGTGTTGCCCAAGCAACAGAGGCTAATGTCATGATGCTAATGCTTCAGTGAAATAGTAGACTACCGTTTCCGAAAGTAGATGTGGGCCTACTTACTTAATAAATATCAGCTAATTTTGTACATTACATTTCACAATTATGTTTCACATCACAAAGTAAAATGATTAAATATCACCCTGGCCTCTTTGTTTGTGGCGTTTCTGCAGCTGCCTTGCAGACTAGTATCCCCCAAGTTAACAGATGCGAAACTAATGTTCTGCTAGAGATAGTCACGCGAGTTTCGTGACGTTAGTGACGTTAGTGGCGTCAGTGACTGTGGCTAGCAAGTTAGCCACCGTTAGCTTCACTTTTCGCCACAAAAACGTAATTTCTACTTAAACCGTGCAATGGAACGTAAATCCCAATACAACCAACGCAATCGCTACCGAGACAAACCTTTTGACATCGCCGTTGTCTATGTAGTCCAAATATTGAGGCATCCTTAGGGGGGCGAAAAGAAACAATAAATAATAAATAATATATATGTGAGATAACAATGGTTTGTGCTCGCCGAAGGCAAGCACACCCCAACTAGGCGACGGTGGCACCCAACTGAAAAAAAGGAATGTGTACAAAAACTGCTTGTCACCCCTGTTTCGTCTTCTTCTGTAGCCAAAATGGTACAATCAAGTTAATGTCTCTCACCAGTTCCAGCAATCCAACTCCGTGAAGCGCAAACAAAAAACTCAACCACTGTGCAATGCCAGAAAGAAGCCTACGTCGGCATTCAGGAGATTCCAATCTTAGCTACCGGTGTCCGGAATGCCTCAATGCCGCATCCATCCGTGTAGTGCCCGCCGAAAACCTTGCTTACATGCCAAGCATGTCTTCCAAACCCGCTGTCACCAATTATTGTAAGAGGGGTTAAAGAAAGCTTGTTCATAATCCAGTCTTCAACGTAGGTTAGAAAAATGATGCAGGCACATTAAATAAAGCTGTACGGACTTAATTTATTAGCCGAGCAACATTCGTTAACATTTGACCCCGACACCTTTTTCTACTCGCGCTCTCTACAGCGCATGTCTCTAATCAACCTCAACTTTATACGTCACTTCCACATGTGTGAAATAAAATACAATCTTTAAAACGCTAATTGCACAAAATATTAAACAGAAAAGTAAATCTCACAATAGCTCAATGGGCTGGGATGGTGACCTGGGGTGCGTTTCCCGATAACGATGGATCGTAGCAACGATCGAGCAAAAAACTAAACCATCGATTTTTCTTACATGCGTTTCCCTAACATGCTCGTAAGGAGTAGGGTAATCTATGCGCTTTATAGAGCTACGAATTTTCAACAGACACTTTAGCTACGATGTCTTTGGGAACGGCCCGTAAAACTAAGATTCCTCCTACGATGGATTCTACGATCGACTTAGGCTTACGATGCTTTCGGGAAATGCACCCCTGTAAAGTATAAGGTTGTAGGTTTTAATCCAGTCATTATCTTTTGGCCTGTCATAATTTTGATTGTCTGTTTAGTTAAACAGGATGACATCATTCTGAAGTACCATGCACAATTTCACCTTGATATGTCAAAATATGATTGAATTACAGCTACTTAAACTTTGGCCAAATCTTACACTTGACACAGCTTACTTATGTATACAGTAAATTCACAGGCAATCCGCAATCACAGGCAAACACTTGAGTATAGCTCAATTGGCTAGGACAGTGCACTGTAATGAGCAAGGTCACAGAATCAAACCTAATCACAGTCTTAAGTATATAATTTTGATTATCTGTTTAGTTAAACAGGATGACGTCATTCCGAAATACCATGCGCAATTTCATGCAATTTCACCTTGAAATGTCAACCGTTTGTCAACCTTTGTCCCAAAGCTGACCAAAGCTAATACTCTGCCCTTTCTATTCATAAAATCTCAACAGTTGGTGTGTAGCAGAGAGGATAGAGAGAGCCTGACTTGTAACCTTATGCTTATGAGTTCAAATCCCCATTCAGCCTATTGTTGTTGGCCAAACATGAAGTAGTTTCGCTCGATCTTCTATAGGTACATGTTTATAATATTTTGCCATTTTGTGGAGGAACCCGCATCGCTGCTAGCAGCTGTATTTTTCATTCGTTTTTATCAGGGTAACCACATGTAACATTATGTTTGTTACATTGTGTAGTTAGGTTTTATATAGAGTGAATATTGTACGTAGGCCTCCAAAATAATTATAAAGTCTACAACTTTACAAATGTTCACCGTAGTCTACAATTAATGCAGTAAAATCTTAATAACATGGTTAGAACGGTGTTGTTTAAATGTTCTTGCTAAAACTTCCTGTACTTCACCGAATCTGTGCATTACTTGATAAAGAGAATGATCTAACACAGTATAGTGTTGTCATGATACAAAAATGTCCTTGGATACCAATACCAAGTTGTCCACAAGGGTTGATCCAATTTTTGAATTAACAGCCAAACCGACAAGGATTCTACCAACAGACCATTTCCACTTAAACGTTACTCCAGCAACCCAACTTTTTTTTGCCAGGGGCATTATGTTAACTTTAGTTTTACTTACAATGGGAGTGTGTTGTTTTTAATTGGCCGTTCTGCCTGAGCCACCTTACATGTAGCTAGGTCGTAGCTCTCCAATGCTATTTAGCTAGTGGCTGTTTAAAAAAGCACCAAAATGATACGTCAAATAACTGTAGCTTAATATATTTGTCGTTTTGGAACTCACGTTTTCTAATATGCTTGCATGTCATGCTATTGGCAATACAGTACGGTAGGCCTGACAGCAAAGTCAGATTAGAAGTATTTCCTCCCTTGCACAACACACATTTTACAAATAGGCTTCGTAATGTCCATGGGTTTGTCATCAGTGTTGGCTCTGTAAGCAAAGTAGTCCCACAGTAGACTTCGGAAGCCCGTTTGACCCAAGTACAGAACATTGGTAATTCTAATACCAAACCGTTTTTAACCAGTACAGAAATGTTGGTGTACCGTGCAACACTACAAAAATCCTAAATTAGTACAAGGACTATAGAATAGTACTGTATTCCTATACTGATAGCAGGAGTTTGCCCAGAAAAACCTTTCTGATGGAGGCCAGCCCGTTCATCAGCAGACAGTCCTCCCTGTCCTCGTCCTCGTCCAGGTCCATCAGGGGGGAGCTGAAATGATCCAGGAAGAAGCACTTGGCTCCCTCGTTGCGTGGGTCGAAGGGGTCCACGATGATGGGCTCCGTGCCTTTGATCTCACAGCGGCAGAAAGGACAGCCCTGACCATCAGACTCCTGCCACACACGCACAAGCACCACACACACACGTACACTTAAGTTAACACGTTTCATGTGGCCACATACTCACACACACAATAACACAAGTTGGCACACAAGAACAAGTTTAAACACATCTTAATTGAACGTAGCTATGGTGCTACAGACTCATGTATTCACACACACACACCACAGCTGCCTGTGACATTTAAAACCATGATTCAAGCCCAGTTTTTTGGGGTAGTTTCTCATGAACATGGACATGTCATAATATTCTAGGCAGGGTAGGAAGCACTTTAAAGCCCCGGGCTCCAAACTAAAGCAATACAAGCAAGCAGTGGACAGCTGGAACACACATGGTTTTAATTGGACACAATCTACTAGGCTTTAGTACTATCTCTCCCCCCCCTCCCCCCCCACACACACCCCTCTTTTGAAAAGACACTTCAGACTCAATTGAATGCGTGCACACACATGAACAAAGAGCGTCTCCTGACAACCGTCTATGCCCCCCCCCCCCCACACACACACACACCACCCCAGATTCCACATGGCAGCCCTGTCAAGCGGGGTGAGAATAAATCAATCTAAGACCAAAGAAATGTGCCTCTATCCCTTTCGTTCTCCTCCGCCAATCAGAGGCAGGCCCGGTACAGGGTTGGGGTGTGTGTGCGTGGGAGGGGGCGACAGGGGGATGGCAGGGGAGGAGGGATACTTATGAAGAACAAAGGCAACGATCATGGCAGCCATCTGGATGGGGACTAGCAGCGGAGGCATCAAAGGCACTTTTGGACACCTAATCCTAATTACACTGATATGGGGGGGGGGGGGGGGGGGGGGCTGACACTGCAGAAACATTCTTCCTAGGGCTGGGCAGTATGACGGTATATAGGCTACCGTGCAACGGTAGAAATGTGTCTACCGGGACAGATTTGGCTATACCGTTTCAACCGGGGTTTACTCTTTTACTATATTTTTGTATTACACGTGTCAATTAAATGTCTGGATGTTGTATTGTATATAAGCCATCATATAAATTGCATTCTTGCGATATTTATAATTGTAGTTGAACTTTTATTTGATTTGCTATTTTCATTTGACCTTGAAGCACATATGCGTTGGTCTGACGGAATTTTCGATGTGGAGTGTATTTTGTCTAAGCGGACCACATTCATGCCGATGCTAATTAATTATATATTTGAGGACCCATTCTGCAGGTAACCAATTTGATTTGTTGTTCAAGTTATGTCTCGTGCTGTAAAATTATTGTTGTAAAATTACACTGGTGGCGTTGCTAGCATTCTTGATCTAGGATAACTAGTGAAGGCTAACTACTTACTAACTGAGAGTGAGGTCATGCCGGGAAATATCAAACTGAGGCTTTAACGTATCGACCGACCTTTAACGAGGTTGATACGCCGAAACCAAAGTTATATGGATAGTAAAACTCAGACTGATCGCTTTCGCTCATTTTGAAATTTTCGTCGGAGGGCATTACGGATCCGCATTGAGCTGTGAGTAGGTCACTATGCGGATGGCATGTCTGAGCATCAGCCAATCGTAACGCTCGTACTCGTAACTTTTTTGAGTTTTAACAAGTTGTTTTACTCAAGTCTTGTTTCATGTGAGGCAGTTGTTTTCGTTTGTAATAAATAATCGAGTGCGATGATGAAGTACGGTATGGTTATTTTGTACCATTTCTTAATTTAATTTACAGAACAATTACTCGAAAGAACGAGATCGCGAATACAAGCGGCCGAAATGAGCTTTCTCCGCAGGGTGTCCGGGCTCTCCCTTAGAGATAGGGTGAGAAGCTCGGTCATCCGGGAGGGGCTCAGAGTAGAACCGCTGCTCCTCCGCGTCGAGAGGAGCCAGCTGAGGTGGCTCGGGCATCTGATTAGGATGCCTCCTGGACGCCTCCCTGGTGAGGTGTTCCGGGCACGTCCCACTGGGAAGAGGCCCCGGGGAAGACCCAGGACACGCTGGAGGGACTATGTCACTCGGCTGGCCTGGGAACGCCTCGGGGTCCCCCAGGAAGAGGTGGTGGAAGTGGCCGGGGAGAGGGAAGCCTGGGCCTCCCTGCTTAGGTCGTTGCCCCCGCGACCCGATCCCCGGACAAGCGGAAGATGACGAGACGAGACGAGAACAATTACTATACCGTGATATATACCGTAACCGTGATAGAAGATTTTGGCCATATCGCCCACCCCTAGTTCTTCAGAAACGTACTTCCTTGCACACCCGCAAGAATATTCAGGTCCTGCAGGAGCTCTCAATGTTTCCTCTGACACCTTAGTATGAGAATAAGACTTTCAGTTACCAGGATGTGGTTCGAGAAAGCTGACGATGACACACGGCTGGGTTCCATTACTGGAAGGGACATGCTGTTGGTGTTTGTTCGTTGAAAAATGCAGAGTTGAGAAAGGAACCTCCTTTGACTAAAATTAACCTATCTACAGGTGTTAATCATCAAACACACACACAAAGTCCCCCCGTGTGACTCACACAAACATACTCCGCAAATCACATCACTGCACTAAAGCATACATACACAAACTTGTCAAAACAGGAAGTGTGACAAACACACATTCACAGTGTGGGTTTCTAATGAACGATGGCTTCTGCAGAGGGGTAAAATGCAATGTCTGGTGGACCGTGATTCTGAACAGTCGGGTGTGCAAGTTCCAGTAAGTCAGAGGAGCAGTTTGTGGTGATTCCGGTGTCACTGTGCTTTACTAAAGATCGATATGCTGTGGCATCACACACACAAACACACTGTCTCTCTCAGACACACACCTACTCTGATGTGTTACATGATATCTGTTTACAGGGGAGAAGCCAGCCCAGATGTCCCACTGTTGGTGGAGACAGCGAGGGAACCTCTGGTTCTGATACTAATGAGTCATTAGGAAGGTAATTACAAACATACCCACGTTGCTGGTAAATAGGAGCATCTGACATACGCTTAGGAGACACACACACTCATATGCCCACATAGACAGTGAGGCACACACACAGCCGTCACTAGCCTTACTGCCGTGTGAGATATGGATGTTTGATCGGGACAGAGGCAAGGATACAGAGGGAGGGTAACAAGATTAAGGAAAGTAAGGGAGGAGTACGAGAAAAACAAGAAAAAGAGAAAGGTGATAAGAGGAAGAAGGAGATAAATAGAGCAGGACAGAGAGGAAGAGGGAAAGAGAGAGTAGAGATAAAGAGAGTGAGGGAGAGAAAGAAAGCAGATAGCAGAAGAGGGACATAAACAGAGCAGGATAAAGGATAGAAGGAGATAGGAAGAATGAGATGGAGAGGGGTATGAGAGGGAGAGAAAGAGGAGAAAGAGAGCAAGAGAGGGAGAAAGGAAACAGAGAAAGACTTGAGAGACGGAGAAGTAGAAGATCAGTAAGAGAGATGAAGAGAGAGGGAAAGAGATAGGGAGAGAGACAGGATGTGGGGACAGAGAAACAGAAAGGGGGGATATAGAGGGAAGAGGGGGTGACCAGCAGTACCTGCCACGCCGTCAGACAGGAAGTGCACATCAGGTGTCCACATGGCTCAATCTTCACGTCCTTGTCATTCTCTGCGCAGATCTTACACAGCTGGAAGGTGGAGCCCATCTCACAGTACAGCTCATACTGCTCCTGTAGAGTCAGGCACACATTTACATTACATTTAGTCAGTAAGCAGATGCTCTTATGCAGAGCGACATACAGTAAGTACAGGGACATTCCCCCAAGGCAAGTAGGGTGAAGTGCCTTGCCTAAGGACACAACGTAATTTTGCATGGCCGGGAATCGAACAAGCAACTTTCTGATTAACCCTTTGATACACAAGCTATGCTTACCCCCTCTAATGCACAACATGGGTCTAAAATGACCCGCATTCATTTCCTATGACATTTTGTGTATGGCTGAGTGTTTCTCTGCTATATATTTTGAAATCAATTCAATTGATTTTTTAATATTCTAATTATTCATTAAGTACCTTGTTTTTGAGTACCACAAATCATCATTTAAATGTTTGTCTTTCTTACTTTCTGAGCCAAAAAAAACGTTTTTGTGGTGTTACATCAAATTTACAAACATGGGTCTAAAATGACCCATATGGATTCACTATGGAATTTGATAGAAACTTTGGATATTTGCAATTTGGAACATATTTACTGTGGATAACTGTTCACCTGCCACACATTTTACAGCTCAACATGGCTGCATCAGTGGAGAAGCATCGACAAACAGGAATTCATGGCCTCTAACAGTTTGACCCTCCTTGCATGGGAAGACAAGAGCCTAAATGTGGCCTTGCGGGAAAGTTTGTGGATCCAATTGCAAAATCCAATGTTTAAAGCCACAATGGGGCTAAAAAGATTTGAGGATATCCTCGGCTTCATAAAGTTTGATGATAAGAGCTCTTCTTGTGGCTCGGTGGTAGTTGCATTTTGTTTTTACCCCACATCTTTCCATCACCTCTTTAATATACTTTTGGAGCTGTGACTTGGCCTTCATGCGCCTTTTATTTGGCATGACAAGATCCTTGATGAACTGCCACTTGGGTCACACCACCCATGTAATGAGGGTGTTGGTGTAGAAGTTAGTGTAGGCATTTAGGGTTGCAACATCCAGCATATTGTGCCAGATCTGTGTTCTCCACTTACATGAGTAGTAGTAGTGCAAACTGTCTGATCCATTGTGTCCACTCCTGCTTTTCTTTTATTACAGTACTGGATCACAACATTGTCATCCACTGCTTTGCCATCATGCATGGTGCTCAGAAGGACAACAGCCTTTCCCTTCTTCAGCACATAGCTCACCATAGTCATGTTGCCATTAAATCCTAATTGAATGGCAACAAGACCATGAAAAAATGTGGAACTTGGCATGTCCCTTCATTTGGATGTCTTTGTGACTCGTATATTCGGCTTGTTCTGGTGAAGGGTCCCCGCAATGTTCAGGTTTCTCAATAAGCTTTCCAGTCAGAGGGACACTGGAAGGGTAGAGCACTCAGTCTACCACATATGAGACCCTCACATCGCACATCCAGAATAATTCCACATTCTGCAGGCTTGCTGGGCATCTGGTGACAAAGTTACTGGGAATGAACCGTCTTCTGCAATTAGCCAGGAAAGTCACACAAATACCTGAATGCTGCTGAAAATGGCCACATCTAGGCTCTTGTCCTCCCCTGCCAGGTGGGTCAAACTGATAGAGGCCATGAATTCCTGTTTGATGCTTCTCAAGTCTTTCCCTTTTGCTGCTGCAGCTCTTCATCTCAAAGTTGTTGCATTTCAGGACCTCATCAATGATGTCACTTGTGAACATCTCCCAGCCTAAAAGCATTTGTGTTGAGTTGTGAAATGTGTGACAGGTGAATAGTTATCCACAGTAAATATGTTCCACGTTGCAAAAATTAACTAATATCAAAAATTCTATAAAACTCCATAGGAATACACATGGGTCATTTTTGACCAATGTCCGGAAACTGAAGGTAGTAACACAAATACAATGGTTGTTCATAAAGTAAGAAAAGAAAAAAAAAAAGTATTTGTGGCAATCAAAACAAGATATTTATGAATACTTGGAATATTAGACAATTAAGTAAGTTGATTTCAAAAGATATGGCAAAGACACAGTCAGCCATACATGAAATATCATAGGAAATGAATGCGGGTCATTTTAGACCCATGTTGTGCATTAGAAGGGGAGTGTTACAAAAAAAAAATTATTCCAAAAGTAAGAAAGAAAAAATTAAATTAAAGACTTGTGATGACCAAAAACAAGTTAATTGAGGAATACCTGGAATACTGAATACAAGATATAGAAAATCTAAACTCTCCTGGGTCACTTTAGACCCATGTTGTGTTTCAAAGGGTTAAGAGCACGATTCCCTAACCGCTCAGCCATCCGACCCCCCCAGCACACATGGTCAGCTCACGCACACCAAAACACACACATGTACACACACACAAAGAAATGCAGAAAGTAACTTTGTTATTCCACCATATAAATTATTCACAAACACTCACTCACTTTAAACACACAAACACACACACTGACCTGTGTGACTTTAATGTGGTCGTGAGGAGTAGGTTCACACAAGCCCGTGAGGTCTGGGTTGTAACTGCGTCCATCAGGAAACAAGTAACTGGGAATGAACAGAATACAATAAAGGCCAAATTAGATTGAATGGGTATTAGTATGTCACATACACCCCCTATATCCTATGCAAACCTGAGAAGGCTGGCCTAAACTAGACAACCGAAGATGAATCGTAGAGAGAATTAAGTGGAACCTTGACACTATTGCTTAAACCCATCCGACTCACATCTCCAGAAGCCTGACAGCAGCCGAGGCTATATTAGGGACGGAGTGCCCAGCTCTACACTGCCTCAGTCTCCTTAACCAACACACACGCAGACACACATGCAGATAAGGGAGCTAATGCACTTTCACACGTTATTGCACTCCAGGCATCTCCCCTTGAGAAGCGACCGCAGAGCAGCACCTTTCCTCGCCTCCAGCGTGCTTCCTGGCAGGCCGCTCACTCGAGCATGTGTGGGGAGGTCACATTGGATCTGTGTACAGGGTTTTAGGCAACTGGCCCAGAGTGGTTTCAACAAGCTAAGGGCCAGAGGGAGGCATGAGAGTTCACACCCCCCTCTATCCCCCTCCCAAGAACATTTTTACATCCTACCTAAAAGCAAAACATATACCCTGTTCTGGTGAGAAGGGGGTGGTGCCAAGAAACCAAGGGGCAGCTGGGATATGGCGTTCTAACTGAGCGGGATGGTCCCACAAGGAGATGAGAGACGTTAGAAAGTCATCCTCCCGGGGGCAGCAGGTAGATGGGGGACATGGATGAAAGCTGCTGTCCTGTGATCACATCCAACAGGATCAAACTGGTCCAGCGCTGACAGCTCAGCAAGGTGGAAAAAAAGAGGGGGGTGGGGGGGGGGGGTTGTGGAATGGGAAAAAAGATGGACGAAGAGAAACAAGGGAGTGAGGAGTGAGGAGTGAGGGAGGGGAATTTGACAGCTGAAAAGCTCAAGGATGAGGGGGGGTTCCACAAAGGCACCATCACAGGGACATCCTCCTATAGTCAGTCTCTTCACGTAGACCTGTAGAAATGCTTTATACTGAAGAGCCCCCACTACAGGTATATAGTGAAGAGCCCTCACTATAGGTATATACTGAAGGGCCGTCACTACAGGTATATACTCAAGAGCACCACCTGAAGTGGTACACTTGCCACAGCTCCACGCACACACACACACATACACTGATTAAGCCCAGTCTCTAGACAAACAACTGTCAATAGGTTATCGATCAAGGGAGCCTTTATGCCTCTTGTAAAGTCTGTATCTATAAGCCCCCTGAGTTCTGTGGTGTCTTACAGCTTGGGCTGTTCACTGGTTCCACACACACTCCCACCCATTAATGGCAATAAGGCCTGACTTAGTGACTCCTTAGTGGTCCATACAAACCCAATACGGTGACAGCATGGATGGATATGGAGAGAGGGTAGGGTACAGCCTCCACTTACAATCCCTCCCTGCAGCCATCGATGAGGGCCTGGAAGAGGGGCTTGTTGTGGGGGATGGTCTGCAAGATGTTACTGTCGTTGGTGACGTAGCCGATGGCCCACTGGCCCAGTCTGGTGCAGCTCAGTCTGAAGATGTAGCTGGAAGGTCCGAGGCACACACACACTTATTGAAGACAAGTAAACCGTACACAAACAAAATAAAACTAAACTTATGACAAGGAGGACAGGAATTTTTAATACCGTTTAACAAAATACAGACAGTTTCAATTCCCAAGTCATCCTAAAAACTGAACGCATTGCGAGACAACCCCACTTCAAAGACAACATAGAGAGCCTTGTCCATAAGTTATTGGACGACCATGTCCCACATGAACACACACGTGTCAACAAGTGTGCTTTCACCTCGTATTCACACACATCAGAGACGGCCCTCTTTGTGGCTCTGTTTGTGGTGGGCTTTTGAGAGTTCGACTTCAAACAAGCACAGATGCATCCAGCATGCAGCGAACACATTCCCACCGATACACAGGCTTCTTTTGTTGAGTTTCAGCCATAGTAGTCCAACCACAATCCATTTCCTCGTTCATCACAATTTAAACCCTGATCGTCTCAAAACTGCCTTGCTCTTCCGAGACTCTATGTTCTGACCCTAAACCAACAGACGAAGAAACACAATGCAGGAATGATCTCAGAGGACTGATGCCACCTCTGCAAACAACAGAGGAGCTACATCCATGATGTGTTTGTTTTGGGGAGGTGGGGACTGTGTGTGCTTCTCTGGTGGCTGGGGCTCAAGTCGCATGAACGTCATCTGAACAGTTTGTTTTAAGACTTTTAGTATGACTGGGGTTTTTTGGATAAGAACATGTTATTTGTGTTAAAGAAAAAACAGTATGTAGTATACAGACTATGTAGTATACAGATTTCACATATACAACTGTATGTGAAGTCTAGGTGCGTGTATGTCTGTCTGTCAATGTATCAGTCAATCTATCCATCTAATACATGAAGAGTGAGGTTTGTTCTGGCAGTTAATATTAGCTCTGCCATGTGTGTTTGTGTGTGTGTTTTGAGGGGTGAGGTGGGAGCATGTAGCAGCTCATCCAGGATGACGAGCCCTCCCACACACACAGCTGTGTCGACTGCGTTCAGGAGATTGGTATTTGCATGCCATGATTCACTGGAGATGATCAGGCACGACCACCCACCGTCCCTCTCCCCCCCCCCTCCGGTTGAGATCCCCCCTGGGCTCTCAGCATTACCAATCTAAAGCAACACACACGCGCACACACACATGCTGTATGTGCACACACACATACATTTTCAGACGTGTGCTGTATGTAGACAACAGGACACGCACAAAAACACGGAGGGGGAAACGGCTGCCTCGTCCCTCAACCGTCTCACCTCCTCCTCACCTCCTCCACTCCCTCACCCCCTCACCCCCTCAGCTCCCTCACCCCTTCAACTCTCTCACCCCTTTACTTCCCTCACTTCCTCAACTCTCTCACCCCCATCACGGATGTATTTCATTACCCTGGCTGTAAGCCTCCCCCTTGCGCCCGCTGGCGAGGATGAGAGGACTGGAGCAGAGACAGACTGAATTTTGGTTTTGCTTCTTTTCATTGGTTGTCAATCCCTTACTCGAAAAGATTGGCCCTGTCTTATTGGTGTGGCCCTGTGTCAATGCTAACCTGCTGATATCGTCAAGATCATGGTTTTATCTATCTCCCTACCCGGATACTGAATCAGATAAGCAGGCAGAAACATTCGATCACAGAGATTGTGTCAGTTTATTGTAAGGCCTTTTTAAATTCCCTTCCAACTGGTTGCCAGAACATGGACACACACACCAGTCCACTCTACACACTCAAACTCCAGTGCTTACCTGCCGGGCTTGTTGATGTACTTATGCAGCCGGGCCTTGACCTCGTCGTAGGTTAAGAAGGCCATGTAGCCTGGGTGGGTCACTGCCAGAAAGTTCCAGTTCCTCAGAATGGAGCCCCAGGGCTGGTGGAGATGAGACAGACCCACACACACCACACACACACTATCATTGATTCTGCTATCTGGAAAAAGTAAGATGGAAACAGAAATGGCTCACTTGTTACAAAACTACTTTACACACACACACACTTTTGGCCATAAGTAGTAAGATATATCTTCTTTGTCGTGTCTCCTGACAGTGATTGACGACGCTCAGCTAAACACAGAAGGTTCCATGTCCTCAAACAGTCACTGCTGCTGGGCATACAGACAGCTTCTAACTATCTTAAGAGCAGTATTTGGAGGGAGCCAGGAAAGAATCCAACTATTGATAATGGAATACAGAGAATTGCTGTGCAAGCTCCTTTTTTTTGTAAGTAAACATAATTCTTTGTTGAACAAGACAGGATGGAACTCCCTGTCAAGGTCAAGTGAATTAAATGTAACTCTGGAAATAGTTTTAGTAGTTGCTGGAAAACAAAGTAATGCATCGGTTTTCTGTCTGTCTGTCTGGCAGTAGGAACTGAAAACCTAAACTATCATGAGCAAAACAGGGGCAGAGAACTATGCATGTGTTTGTGGGAGAGTGTGTGTGACAGAGAAAAAGAGAGAATGACTCGACAACAATGAACGGTAGATGAGTGAAAACCAGTTCAGTCAAGACACTCACGTGACACTGGGAAGTAATGGGCAATATGTGGGCAATATGGCCAAAATCTTCTATCACGGTATGAGTAATCTTATTTTACATATTATATTTTCACATATTATATTTGTGATATAATTTTATATCACAGTTACAGTATATATCACGGTACTGCATGTATTGCATGTACCGTAATTTTCGGACTATAAGGCGGACCATTATATAAGCAGCTAAATTGAATGATGTGTACATATATATGCGCACTGGACTATAAGCCAGAGGAGTTTTAATGTTTACTCACCATATGTAAGGGTTCGTGCACAGAGGGTGATAAGATGGATATTCTGGATAAGGCAGGCCGGAAGGAGTCACGACAAAGGAAAGGAGTTGGCTTTGGTTTATTAGTCGGGCCGCCCGGTTCAAGACAAACTGATGGCATGAGTGAAAACTCTGTCTCTCAGCCATGCTTAAATACATGAGTTGGACAGTACAGATATAGAATGCACAGAATTACTTAACGGGTCTTCAGTGCACTGATACACTAGAACGTTTAGCAGGTGAAGTGGTCGTTAATCAAATAAGCCCTTTTTGTACATGATTTTCCTTACTGTCTCCCCACTGTCTGGGCTGTGTGCTATATTCTGTTCAGAGGGTGCCTCGCTATATGACCTCACAGAGACTCAGGCTGCAAATGTACACAGAAAATCTGCCTTACAGAGGGGATTGTCGGGAAAGAGATGGCTGTTTGAGGAAGCTCCCATTTATTAACCATTAGCCGTTAGCTGTACAAATCCATAGATTAGGCGGACCGTTATATAAGCCGCAGGGTCGAAAAATGGGACAAAAGGCGCGGCTTAGTCCGAAAATTACTTATTATTTAAAGACAACAACAGTACGAGCGTTCCGATTGGCTGATGCGCAGTCATGCCATCCGCGTGGTGACCTACTCACAGCTCAATAGAGAGTCTGGGCTCGCTCCATTGACAAGTGTTGACTTCCTTGTAGGCGGGTACTCTGTTGAAGTTTAAAACTATAGACCAATTATTTGTTTATAAACATTCGGGATGCGAGCGCAATGTGGTTGCAGAATACCGGGAAAGGATAGCATTTAAAATGGCAAAAGGACCACACTGATTATACAAATAGTTAGATTTAAAAAGACCAAAAACGTTGAGGAGGACATGCCTATAAGAGAAAAAGCGATAACCCAATGATCTGTCGCATCAGAATTTTGATTTGGGTCACGAAAATCTTGAAATTTGAGTGAGAATGTCGCCCGGTACAGACCGCATAGTCGAGCGGCAACCATGTCTTCACGTCATGTCACAAAGATCATAATTTTACAGTTTTACAGTCAATTGTACATTTAAAAAGTCGAGCAGGGCAGCTTTCAAGAGATATGGGAATTCTGCTTTTAGCCAGCTGGTCCAATTGTTTTTTTGATTTGTTTAAACTGGCAATCTGAGTGAGACTGCATCCCCGTTACACTGTTTTGATGTTAGCCTCAGTCAGACTCGCTCACTGGCAGTGTGCACAATGTTGTATTTCACTCCATACTACACCAGAAACTTCAGGGAGGACTGCCTAATGTAGATACGAGTCTGATGAAGATAGCCAGAATCTCGGATTTATTTAACCGAGCCTGTTTTATTTGTCCTTTGCCTGAGATTAAAGTGACCTCCGTTAGCCAGGCTAGTTTTGCCCGATCACTTGGTCAGGCTATTTAAGGGTATTGGGGGCAAGTGACTTTTGTGCATAGACAAGTGAAACGTAAATGTATTTGTCCAAAGGCCAAGAGCCTCAAAAAGTTAATATTAAGCCCTGCAATCCAGTGGCCAGAGATATATGATGACCTGATCGACACTCCAAGTGTAATAGACCGGGGAGAAGTTCGTCTTTTGCAACCGTCATGCGCAGTTGAGCCTGCTTGACAGTTGTGTGACGTCGGGTGATAATTGGTCTATTGGATCTGCCCAGAGACAATCTGATCTGCCATAACCAATCGCTGGCGTTCGCCTGAGGCAATTACTTCACCACTACTGTAAAAGAGCTAACTGCCGTAGCTGGAAAATCAAACTGTTCCCGAACCCCGTGGGGAGGAGGGCCACAACATCATGGCCACCAACAAAACTCAGCAAAACTTGTTCTTGCTCTGGCTTTAGCTTATGGATATTCGGCAGCGTTGCCACAACGGACCGAATGGCTTCGCTCGCATCTTTCTCCGCTGCCATTACGGAACTACAACACAAACTAGCGCACAACATCAACGTTCTCAGCCACTCCCTCTGTTTGCTGATTGGCCGTTAGAAAATTAACCAGAGACATCTGACTTACGTACCTCATGGCCAGACCTAGTACAGAAGCAAAATCAAAATTGAGCAGAATTACATAGGAGGGCAGAGCCAGGCTAGATCCGTAATACCCTCCAACGAAAATTTCCAAATGAGCGAAAGTGATCAGTCTGAGTTTTACTATCCATATCTAACTTTGGTTTTGGCGTATCAACCTCGTTAAAGCTTGGTTGATACGTTAAAGCCTCAGTCGGATATTTCCCGACATGACCTCACTCTGTTAGTAAGTAGTTAGCCTTCACTAGTCATCCTACATCAATAATGCTAGCAACGCCACCAGTGTAATTTTACAACAATAATTTTACAGCACGAGACATAAAACTTGAACAACAAATCGAATTGATTACCTGCAGAATGGGTCATCAAATCTATAATTAATTAGCATCGGCATGAATGTGGTCCGCTTAGACAAAATACGCAAGACCAACGCAAATGTGTTTCAAGGTCAAACTAAAATAGCAAATCAAATAAAAGTTTAACTACAATTCTAAATATCGCAAGAATGCGATTTATATGATGGCTTATATACAATACAACAACCAGACATTTAATTGACTTTAATTAAAATGTTAGTGTACCGCGGTTGAAACGGTATAGCCAAATCTCTCCCGGTAGACACATTTTCACCCTTGCACGGTATATACAGTAATACCGCCCAGCCCTATGGGGAGGTGCTCCCTGCTTTTGCTGCATGACAATGAGGCAGCAACAAGTGAAATCCCCCAATGGGGAGCACAGACAGATTACATAACACTCAGGTAATCGAGGGTGCCACACACACGTCAGGTAACATAGTCAAAACAACAAACAAACAAAAAATTTGGAAACGTTATTTCGGTCAATTATTCCTCCACTTCAGTAATACCAATTGGTATTGTGTTTTATATTGTTGGAAAGCCTGATTAGTCACCTTTACAACGAGGTACAACTTGTAAGGATCATGCATTCGTGGAATGAGCAACACAGCTAACCGTGTGGGTAGCGGCCCAAAACAATTTTCCAAAATCCCCTTCACATGGGTCTTGACCTTGATCTTTACGAGGCCCAGCTCCATTTGCACCTTAGCCCTTACTCCAGCTGTGCTACATAAATTGAATCCTTCTCCTTTAGCTTGCTCATTCTGGAAAACAATTGTCAATATTTTATGCGCTGGACCAAGGCAACTTTTTCATGATCATAAACGTTTGTTAAGGCTAACTCTGACTGAATTAAATCAACGTTAAATGATCTGCCAGAGCAGGTGTTTCGATTACTCATTAAACCAGACACATTTACATTTAGTCATTTAGCAGACGCTCTTATCCAGAGCGACTTACAGTAAGTACAGGGACATTACCCCGAGGCAAGTAGGGTTCAAAGCGGCTATTTTCACTGAAAAGTGACAAGTTTGCATGTATGTAATACCTACACAACACACACTAAACTCCTATCTACACACACAAACACAAATCCCCTTTTGTTTACGTCCACAGACGGTGAGAAAAGTTTGTTTAGTGTTACACTGTGACACGATGCATCGTCAAGTAGCAATTCATCAGCTTGTTTTCTTAACAGTGGGCTCTGGGCCCCTCAGAGTGAGTCAGCTCAGCCCACACTGGTCCTCCCACCCAGCACACTGCCAGGAACAGCCAGGCCTCAAATCATGGGGCTAGCCTGTGGGCAGGGGGGCGTCATACACTGGGACATAGCCAGGGTATCAGCTGGGCATGAGCCAAGGTGGTTGGTTTGGGAAGGAGGAGGGTTAGGGGAAGGTCTCACTTCTTTTGGGGTCTGTGACAGGAAGTATGAGTTGTACCGTAGGATTCCGGTACAGATATTTCAGTTGTTCTTTTTTTCTTCTCGACCCACAGTGACACTAGCACGCTTGAAACTGGCACTGGCTGTCCCTTCCTCCAAGGATGTACCTATTACTCATCCATGACCCCCCCCCCTCCCACACACACACTCACACACACAGACCACTCAAGCAACTCTGTTCATATACAAATTCTAGCTCTAATGAGATGCCCACTAGCCATGCCAGGGTTCAAACTCCATGCATCATAGTCACATTCCGAAAATACTACGCAGCCTGGTACAGTAATATCTGAATGAGCCTACATCAAGTACACAACTCATATGCAGAAGTGCTTTGACATTTACTGTGTTCTCAACCTAGGCATGTTAAAACTACATTGTGATAAGCCTACATCTTAATTTACATACTTTAGACAATGCTGTCTATTATCTGATACTGGCTTGTGTGGTTTGTAGGGATTAACTACATAAAGCCTGCAGGGAGCTTAATATAACACACATGGTGAACAGTAACACGATAGCCTGGTTTTCTTCGCACAACATGATGTTGCTTGGTTACGGTACCATTGGTCCATTTTTATGTAAAAGAACCTGTGTAGTCCGACACACGCACACACATCATCCCAGTGGTATCGGCTCTTATTTTCTGGCAAGGCTCTTTTCTTGGACACAAGACAACGTGACCACGTTTGCTGCTGATTGGGTGGAGGGGTCTCTTGTCAACTATAGCACAGAGAGCTATGGCGATCAGTCTCTAACCAGACTCGCTACCCATAGGAGGAGCACGGCAGAGGGGTGGATAACTCCGAAGCAAGACTAAATAGCAGGGGGGAGGGGGTCAACTCTGAATGGGAACTTGAGAGATGACTGGTGTGATTGTTTGTCTGTTCAGTGGGATGATGACCTGCTGCCTTGTACCCTAAGGACAACCCTCAGACACGTTCCACTAACTACCGACAGGTCATGTGGGAGGCTTACCTGGAAGAGCCTGGTGAAGATGTCAAACTCAAACACTGAGATGTAGTCGTTGCAGGTGAGGTCGATGGTGGATTTAAGGGCCATGGCTTCGAGGCCGGAGCTTATGAGATGCACTTCGTGAAGGCACTGTCGGAATACTTTCCATGGCACGATTGTCCTGCAGGAGGACAAACGAGGGGATCGCCGGAGAATTAGAGAAGAATGATGATAAGATTATTAACAACATCATTCCTTTATGATGTTGTTTTCCCAGAACGAGACTTGAGCTGAATGTTGGTAATCTTTCTGAGAAGCCAAACTTGGGCTGTCAAAAGTGATCCTAGTACTAGCTTGCTCTAAAACATAGCATTCTCAAATCAGAATCATTAACACATAAAAAGATAGTCGTTTTTTTCCACTTGTACATTTGAAAAAATAAACCTTAATCGAATACACTGTATTGTTGGAGATATATACAGTGTCAGACACTTCAGCAAAAACCTTGTCACAGACAAGAATACCTTCCTAAGAATAGCCACCCACCTTCACCAAACCCTAACAGCAACAGTTCTCAGTATCGTATAAGAATTTATGTTCATGATTTTGCTGACAGGCTTGGCATCTCTAAATCTCCCAAAAATCCCATATGCTGGACCTAGAATGTAACCCGTCTTGGTGTTGACAGACAACCGCTTTTATCAACACCAGTGACCTTTAATAATGAGCCGGCAATAAACCAAGAACTATAAATGTGACTCAGCCCCAATTGTGAAACCAGATGAAAATCCTGTTGACTTCAAACTGTCTGTCTACTAAACACTCTTGAGGAGGCATGGAACAGAAATGTCCACGTGCAAGACAAAGTTCTGTACTCTGAAAAACCTCCACAAAACAAACTGGCTATCTATGATGGTATCTATCAGTCAACACATAATGCATGTCAAATAATGTTACGCAAAACAGTGGTTTACAAGACGCCTTCAGGAATCTACAATTATTTGACAAAGGATTCTGAATTTCTAATTCAGACAGAGGCCTAAGTGGCAGACCAGGGAATGTTATATGAGTCTAGTGATACTTTATGGTTTAGAGAGTATACACACTTCTTCAGTCATTACTACATAGTATTGTGTTGCTTGTAAACAGTTTACATACTCACATTGGCATCTGTAAAGATGAGGGGCAATTGCAATTACTGACAAATACTTTAGGTGAGCGTGATTTCTGTTTACTAGGTAGTCGTCAATAAAACCTGATCCCAAATAATGTAAAAGCAACATCTTTCCAACACCTATGCTGTTTTCATAATTTCATCCATATACTTCTGATCCAAGTCAACTTCCTTTTTGGGCTTTTTAACTGAAGATGTTACGTTTTTCATCACACATTCACAAGTCTGAAATCTCCACAGTTCAATTCAGTGACCAAGCGTTACAGGAGAGACTAAACTAAACATGAAAACAGTGCCATCTTGAGTGATATCCGCCTCTGCATCTTTCCTGTGTGAGAACGTGTGTGTGTGCACACCTAAAGAGGCACGTGCCTTGTGGTTACATTGTAACTTTGACCACAGACGTGAAAAACAAATGACCTTATTGTCATACCCATGATTAAAAAGCACTCCTCACACAGGAAACAACATTAACTAGGGGGAACTGGGGGAATTGTAGGGTGTGCTTGCTTGCGTCGGTTGCAGAAGGGTCCATTTAATAAAAATCTGAACCCCCTTTGAAACAAGCTACTAGTATTCTAACAATGTTTGTCACCGGCAGTATTTTTCAGATGGAATCGCGATTCAAACAGTACTATCTGCTGACTGAAAATATGCCCCCAAACACGTTAATAAGCTTAGAAGGAAATGGATAATTCAATGATTCAATTCTGATTCTGATTAGAGGGAAATGGCTCATTCAAAAAAAAGTTTGCAGGAAGCAATCATTGTCAGTAACAAAGCCAAAAGTGACTTTTTGGTCTTAGTTTAGATCCCTGGCAGGAGAAGCTGAATTGTGCTACGAGCAAGCTACTTCAGCTAAGCTGCTGTTGCTAGCCAAACTACACTGAGGGGATTGTTTGAATGCGACGGAAATTTAAAAAGTTTCTTTTGACATAAAGTTTAGGCTGTGGCATTGAAGACAGTGACTCACCATACAAGATTGAGTTTAAATTAGGCATTATTAACGCAATCTCACTTTAACGCGACAAAAAAAAAAATTGTGCCGTTAACGCAAGTTTCTTTTTGACCCTGGGAATCACCTGTCGTCACATGACTTTGACTACAGACGGTAGCTGAATGATGGGGAGAGAGCTTATAGATGGGAAGTTCCATTTCAAAAAGTTGCAAGACTGCTAGGTTGACAAAACTAAGGCTGTGTGTACTGATTGTCAGGCTGAGTACTTCCAGCCTAAACTATCACATGCAAGCAAAGCCCCTAGCAGCAGCAGCAGCGTAAGCAGCATTAGTGGAGTAGCAGCAGCGTTCGCTAAGGTAATATATGGCAGACAACACTCGCAAAAGGAGCGAGCAGCTGACTGGGTTCAACAAAATAGAAACTGTATTTTTCAATATTAAGGTCAATCTGTGGTTGATTAAGTGTCTGAAGTATGTTTGAGTGAGATTTGAATATTATGGAGCAGGATATCGTAGTAGGCTATGAGACATCATGTCTTAAATGTATTTTGTATTCCAGAACAAGTCTAATTTTGTGGATGTTTATTATACAGCACAATAGTTTGTGATGAATAAAACTCCCTCACAATTTAAGTTGTGTTACATCTGAACTTGTTATATGGACATTATCATCCAGTTAGGCCTATTTGAAGTTTTTAAGTACACCCTTTTAATGTTATTTTTAAACCAAAATCATTTATTGGGGTAAGATTTTACAGATTAATTTTGCGATGAAATGCGATTAATCGCAATTAATCATATGAAATAATGCGATTGATTGCGATAAAAAAAAATATTCGCCCGACAGCCTAGTTTAAATACATTCTTTAATGTGACATTACTTAGTGTACATTCAAGTCTTGAATTGCTTAAATGTAGAATGCTGCTAGTACACCATGGCACAATACTTGCTGTGCAACAGTCAAGCACATCTATGCACATCGTATCGGATCTACTGCGTCGTTGCTAACCTGTGCCGACGTTGTGACGTAGGATAGCACTGAGTACCCTTCGTTGACATAAGGCACTTTTTGCCACAAAAACTTAATTCAAACCTTAACCGTGCAACGGAACGTAAATCCCAATAGAAGCAACGCAACATTTTGACACCGACGTTGTCTATGTAGTCCAAATATTGAGGGATCCTTAGGGGTGAAAAAAAAAAGAAAGAAATAATATATATGTGAGAGAACAAAGGATGTGCTCTTGCCGAAGGCAAACACACCCAATAACAAGAACTGCATGTGCTTTTCTTCGATTTATGTGCGACCAGTGTTGAGCTGATGTGATGTTGGGTTCCTGGCCGTTCTGTGCCTCAACACCATCTGGTGCAGCTTAACACTTCCCAGGGTTGGGGGCCGCAAGTGAAATACAATCTGGCGTCAACGCACCGTCACAATAGCTAATCTCTGTGATTAACGTAGATGATCAAAGATGAAAACAGACCCTGTGACCGCTGATTGGCTTGATTAGAGCCAAACTACCTTGGCTGGCTTCCTTTGCAGTGTCTTGCAAAGTTTGAGCTCAGCTTCCATCTATTAGAATCCTGATTCATCCCTACCTTAACCTTCAATGAAGTGGACTGCTGAAATGCGGCCATACCCAGCTGCTGAAATGATCCACTCTGCTGCTTCATGCAGCAGTATAAATGGCAGGGGAGATGTCTCTTCAAGCCAAAGTGGGAAATGTAAAGAAGGAGTGTGGACATGCTGAGCATAGCTGGAGAGACAGACATGTTTAAGTATCTAGGTTAATAGAATAATACATTAGATGTGCATTAGAGGTAGACAGTCAAGAAGGGCGAACACAAATGCTCAAGAGCGTACACACACACACACACACTCCCAGAGGAAACAATGAGGGCCTCATGTACGTATATTCGCAAACGTAACGTTATTAGCGCCATGGGCAACCCGCAGATTGTGCACGCTGTGATACTTCAGTTTACGTCGTATTTACGAAACCTGCAGGTCCCCGGGTAAACAGCGACTTTCTCCGCCCACTATACCGTACATTGCGAGCATTTAAACGCGCAATTGAATGGGCCTCTTTCTCTCTTTCTATCATGGATTAGCCAAAGGTAAAACACCATGACTGTTTGAAATGATCCTGATTCCAATATTTGTAATATAGCAAGGAGTTTAACAACTGCTGGAATGGATTGTGAACACTGAGTCGGAGATTCGATATAATCTTTGATTTCTTCCAAGTCCTCATCAGGTCCAGATCAGAATATTTCTCGAAATTGATTAGTAAGAACAAACACAACACAAAGTTCCTATTTGATACTGTTGCAAAAGTCACTAAGAAAAGTACACTCTGTGTTAGTTCAGATCTCTCTCCCAATGATTTCTTAGATTTCTTTGACCAAAAAATCTATGCAATAAGGGACAAACTACAGACTAGGTCTGGAGGAGTGGCCATCAACACGGAATTTGACTCTATACCCAGCATGCTGCATGTTGAGGCTCTTACTCACTTTAACCCTATTTCTATGGAAGCGTTCATCGAGCTGGTAGATTCCTCGAAACCCATCAGCTGCCTTCTTGATCCCCTCCCTGCCAAACTTTGTAGGGAACTTCTCCCTATTATTGGACCTCCCATGCTTAGTATTATTAATGAATCTATTGTAACTGGACAAGTCCCTGACAATTTCAAACAAGCTATTATTAAGCCCCTTCTTAAAAAACCAAACCTGGATCCAGGTTGTATTAGCAACTATAGGCCAATTTCAAATTTGCCATTTCTCTCCAAAATTTTTGAAAAAGCTGTGGCACAACAGCTAACTGAGCACCTCTCCTCAAATCAGCTTTATGAACCTCTCCAGTCTGGATTTTGTCTTCACCACAGCACTGAAACTGCATTAGCTAAGGTAGTCAATGATCTATTATTAGCCTCTGACGCGGGCTCTATCTCTGTTCTGGTTCTTCTAGACCTTAGTGCAGCATTTGACACTGTGGATCATGAGATTCTCCTGGAGCGTATGGAGAACTATGTTGGGATCTCTGGTACTTCACTTCAGTGGTTTAGATCGTATCTATCTGATAGATCACAATATGTCCACTATGATGGTTGCTCATCCAGGAGCACTACTGTAAAATACGGAGTACCACAGGGTTCAGTTCTAGGCCCTCTGTTATTTTCACTCTATATGTTGCCTTTAGGAAACATAATTAGAAGCTCAGGGGTAAATTTTCACTGTTATGCAGATGATACTCAGCTATACATGTCCATAAAGCCTGGAGAATTTCCACATGCTATGGAAAAATGTGTTTCCGGGTTGAGAACTTGGATGACAGCAAATTTCCTTCTTCTTAATTCGGATAAAACCGAGGTTCAAATTTTCGGCCCTTAAAAATACAGAAATAATTTATCCAATCTCACCTTAAACTTAGATGGTGTCAAAGTATCTCAAAGCCAGTTGGTAAAATTTTTTGGAGTCACATTGGACCCAGACCTTTCGTTTGAGTACCATATTAAACAAATCACCAGAACTGCATTTTTCCATCTACGTAATATTGCCAAAATACGAAAATTCCTCTCAAAGGATGATGCTGAAAAACTAATACATGCTTTTGTTACATCCCGATTGGACTACTGCAATGTGTTGTTCTCTGGCCTCCCAATTACCTACTTGAAAAATTTACAGCGGGTACAAAATGCTGCTGCTAGACTATTGACAAAAACAAGAAAGTTTGATCATATAACCTCTACTCTTATCTCTTTACACTGGCTCCCTATCCAAGCCAGAGCTGATTTCAAAGTTTTACTACTAACTTACAAATCTCTACATGGATTGGCACCACTGTACCTCTCCGGTCTCCTTGCACCCTATTGCCCCGCAAGGACTCTAAGATCTCAAGATGCCGGCTATCTGGTAATACCCAAAATTAAGAAAAAAACTGCTGGAGGTAGGGCGTTCTCATATAGAGCACCTCTTCTCTGGAACAAATTACCTGTCTCAATTAGGGAGGCTGATACTGTTTCGACCTTTAAAACTAGATTAAAAACGTTCTTGTTTAGTCAATCCTATGATTGTTAAATGTGTGTACTTTCTATGTAAACCTGGGGTGTGCGTTTGCCTATGTGTGTATCACATGTAACTTTTAAATTGTAATTTTAGCTTATGTTCACACTGCCCATTTAAATGATACAAATAAAGTAAACCTGTTATTGTATATTGTTACTGTAATAGTTCCGTTGCTGTATATTTTAATTGTTATAGTTTACTAGTTGGAGACAACGGGGGGCTGGTTGTTTTCATCCTTATTCGTATAAATATAACCTATTTTAGAGTTGTTTCCCCTGGAACAGATTTCATGTTCCAACCAAGGGGGGCTGTCGCTGTCTTGGTGTGTGGGGCTGCATCAAATACCCTCTTAGCTTTGTTAAATTGCTGCACTAGTCCACACTTGACCGGTGGGGATCTCATTCTATTACGACTGAAACTGTTAGCTGCTCCTGGCATTCTCTAATCCCTGTTCTCCTCTCTGTCCCCCCCACACATCCCCTGTGGTATGGGGGGTCTGAGCTGTCAGGACCTGCCTGGTCGTCGGTCTACCAACGCTGGACCAGGTCGTCAACCGGAAACCAGCCTCCGTGACGGCCAACAGCGAGTTTCCAGGTCCCATCCAACGTCTGTAAAGCAGAACAATGGATTTTTGGTGTTTCAAAACCCATTGACACTGTATGACTATGTTTAGCTTGTGTTCTGCTCCTCTCTCTTGCCAACCGTCTCTGGAGGAGGGGATCCCTCTCTGAATTGCTCCTCCCAAGGTTTCTTAAATTTTTTCTCCCGTTGGGAGTTTTTCCTTGTCTTCCTTGAGGGTTTAGGTTGGTTGAGGGGCAGTTCTATGGGCGTATGTGAAGCCCTCTGTGACATGCTTGCGTGTAAAAAGGGCTATACAAATACATTTTATTTGATTTGATTCCAGTAACTGTAATATTGCATGGCTGCAATATTACAGTATAGTGGCTGCAATATATCAGTGAGAACGCACTCAATTAAAACAAATATTTTTTTTAGACGGCTAAACATATGATACCTCGTTGGAAAGCTATGATTCTTGTGCTTTCATTGAAACAAACCAATTCAAGCTCAACTCGCAACAGCAAGTACCGTCAACGTCTTTGTCCGGTGACCGTTCCTTCAACAATGCCAGAGAAAAAAGTTTGACTTACCTACGATTACTTCAGAATGTTCCAGGTATGCACACAACTCATCAAAACCTCATCTGCTTACATTCCCAAAGGTCCAAAGTATCAAACCATGTCGAGTAGTTGTCCAAACAATGAATTATATCCACACATAGCCACGATCTTGTTGCTTCATTCTTCCTTGTCAAAATTATTTTTCCCAGTGTTCCACAAACAATCGCTCATAGGAGGAGATGTGGGTAGAGTACAAACAGAGCCTGTTTAAGGAGAGCCTTGCTACTCCCTATTAAGCCCCATTGTACCGAATTTGGTTGCAGTTCCACCAGAGTTCTACTGGGAGTGATCGCGAGCGAGTGTATGTTGAATGGGAGTCTATGGAGCTAAACGGCTAAATTTGTCTCTTTTGCCTGATTGTCATTGAGAAATCTCAGATTTGATTGTAGTTTTTGCATGTTCAACATGGATTATAGGTCGAAAGTTGAATGAACGAGTACTTATGTCCTTTTGATTTCTTACAGGGTGAGTCGTTGTTGCCTATAACACGCTAGCATTCTGCTAATGAATGCTGATTGGTTAGTGAAGGACTGATACGACCAGAGCTCTTGCTTGATGGCATCCGAAGCGGAATCAGAATGTCAGAGCATTAGCAACATTAGCAACAATATTAGCAAGCCAAAACTCTTTCTAGCATGTGTATTGACAGGAAGAGCCTAACATGTCAGCTGTGTTGTCGATGCCCTGAGAGAAAAAAGTAAGTGACCAGAGCTTGCCGTAAAGCAGTAGCTCTGGTCGTACGATGTGTATGACGTCAATTACATTTTCAAAAGCTTTTTAGAACAGAAAGGCGACTTTAAAAAAATCTAACAGCCAGCAGTGTGTAATTTTTTAGCCTCCCCTTTCGAATTCAGAATTCAAATTACTAGACAAAAAATTATATCCTGAGAAAAGTGGATTTTGAGGGGTATAGCTCCATAGACCTCCATTCATTCTGCACTCGCTTGTTAGTGCCCTCACATGGAACTTCAACCAGTTCAGAACCCGGAAGTTTCCCGAGAGTGGCAGTTCTCTCTATTTTATACATTCTCTGGTACAAACGCGTGGATAGTTTTAAAATGGCCGATACACTCTAAACTTTTGATTGACACCTTGTTCGACCCAATAGGAGCTTCCATGCCCCGGTGACAGCCCTCTAAAGCCAACTAGGTCTGTGCGTCCCCGTCCCCCCCACCCCCTCTACACGATTTTTTCTGGCTTCGACTGGCTCTGAAATGAGCTAGTTGTCCTTGTAGATTAGAGCTAGCTGTAAATGGCGATACCCCATATGCTAGGTGTTGTGGAGCCTTCAAAATAAAAGTTGATTGCGCAATATGTCAGTGTTTTATGAGTGCCAATCCTGGGAATCAGATAAAGCATTCCAATGTGTTCATGCTTCAGTTTTTGTGTTTCAATAATACTAATGAGGGATTTAGCTGTTATATATGATAGTTCTAAGTACCACCTTTCATTATAGATAACAATTATACTTTTATTTCTCCAAAAGAAAACGCCTGGATGTACTCTTATAAAAACCTTTGTCAAATCTGAATATATTGTGGTATTATGTTCGACTTTTGATTTGAATTGGGTAAGGCTTCAACCTGTGGTCCAATGCTGTCTTCCAGCTAATACCTCTAGGCCTCTTCAGGCCTCTGTTTTCAACACAAAATCTAGGCGGAAATAGAAACTTTCACTTTCCTTGTGTTCAAGCTTCTATTACTCAACACCAGTAGGACTGAGAGGGGTCCTGACAACAAGAAACATAACTTCAGAGTGTCAGCTTTCAAAAGAGTCCATTTACATGCATGTACTCCAAATGGTTCAAGAACAGCAGTCAATTTACTTTGGGTATGGTGTTTAGGCGTTTTTGGGAACATTTAACAGGATCCAAAAGAGGTTAAAAGGCGGATAATTTTCACCGCAAAATGGAAGCACGCTTTCACGGGCGGTTTCTGTACATACCGCGGAATACATAATTAGGCCCACTTTACGCATCTCCTCCCATCTCTTTATGGGGGCTCCCACTTTCCCCTTGACCCTCCCGTGAATGCATATGCATGACTCGGAAAAGCGTAATTTGCCATTTTCAGTTCCCGCGACAGGCAGTCTGCGCTTTTCCGTCAGTGCGGCATGTTTGTACATACCTCGCCATGCTTTTATGCACAAATTCTGAAACAGATCCGCCTGAAGTTGGCGCAAAAGCGTTAGTACATGAGGCCCTGAGTGTTAGGGATAAACTTTCTCTCTCAGAACAACCTGCTCGACCACAACCAACGGGCTTCAAGACTGGCCACTCCACAGAAACTGCCCTCCTGTCAGTCACCACTGCCCTCCAGTCTGCCAGAGCAGCTTCAAGGTCATCCGTCATCATTCTGTTGGACCTTTCTGCAGCATTTGATACGGTTATCCATTTTGGTGCCCTACGCAGAATTCCTTTATGATGCCGCCCCGTGATGATTTCCCATATTTAACAATAATTAAACATGGACTTACCTGAAAGTGATGCACGGGCATCATCTCGCAGTTTATTTCTTTTTCTGCCCCTGACTCCTGTTGTCTTTTTGAGGCCATTTTCGAAAAGTTTACCTAGCCTACTGTCAAAATTTGTCAGGCCACTGAGGTAGGAAAGGGCACCCACGGCGAGCTTAGAAAGTTTCCGTCGTAACATTTTTTGAGCAATTAAATATATCTCTTGTTTTGCCTGTTTTCTGATTTACATGCCTTAAAGGTGCGTAATATGTATATAGGCCTACTGAAATAATATCTGCATTATAATTATAATAACCTCGCGCTCCATTCTTCCCTCACTCGTGAACAAGACCCCGAGATACTTGAACTCCTCCACTTGGTTCAGGATCTCCTCCCCGACCCGGAGATGGCACTCCACCCTTTTCCGGTCGATAACCATGGCCTCAGATTTGGAGGTGCTGATTCGCATCCCAGCCGCTTCACATTCGGTTGCGAACCGCTCCAGTGAGAGCATGTAAATCAGAAAACTTGTTTCCGGTGAGGGTCGGACTCCGCCAGGGCTGCCCTATGTCACCGATTCTGTTCATTACCTATATGGACAGGATTTCTAGGCGCAGCCAGGGTGTTGAGGGGGTCCGGTTTGGTGACCTCAGGATCGGGTCGCTGCTTTTTGCAGATGATGTGGTCCTGTTGGCTTCATCGGGCCGTGACCTTCAGCTCTCACTGGAGCGGTTCGCAACCGAATGTGAAGCGGCTGGGATGCGAATCAGCACCTCCAAATCTGAGGCCATGGTTATCGACCGGAAAAGGGTGGAGTGCCATCTCCGGGTCGGGGAGGAGATCCTGAACCAAGTGGAGGAGTTCAAGTATCTCGGGGTCTTGTTCACGAGTGAGGGAAGAATGGAGCGCGAGGTCGACAGGCGGATCGGTGCGGCGTCCGCAGTGATGCGGGCTCTGCATCGGTCCGTCGTGGTGAAGAAGGAGCTGAGTCGAAAGGCGAAGCTCTCTATTTACCAGTCGATCTACGTTCCTACCCTCACCTATGGTCACGAACTATGGGTAGTGACCGAAAGAACGAGATCGCGAATACAAGCGGCCGAAATGAGCTTTCTCCGCAGGGTGTCCGGGCTCTCCCTTAGAGATAGGGTGAGAAGCTCGGTCATCCGGGAGGGGCTCAGAGTAGAACCGCTGCTCCTCCGCGTCGAGAGGAGCCAGCTGAGGTGGCTCGGGCATCTGATTAGGATGCCTCCTGGACGCCTCCCTGGTGAGGTGTTCCGGGCACGTCCCACTGGGAAGAGGCCCCGGGGAAGACCCAGGACACGCTGGAGGGACTATGTCACTCGGCTGGCCTGGGAACGCCTCGGGGTCCCCCAGGAAGAGCTGGTGGAAGTGGCCGGGGAGAGGGAAGGCCTCCCTGCTTAGGTCGTTGCCCCCGCGACCCGATCCCCGGACAAGCGGAAGATGACGAGACGAGACGATAATTATAATAACTATGATGATTTTTCAGTTGGCAATTTTTTGGTGCCCCCTCAGGACTTGGTGCCCTACGCACAGCGCGTAGTGCGCGTTATGGGAGCGGCGGCACTGGGTACTGACCATCCGAGGGGTGAACTGGACTGCACCCGAATACATTAAGTTTCGCCTTACACCCTCACCCGCCACCTACGGTTCTCTTCTTACAACCGTCTGGTGGTCCCACCGCTCAAGACTGCCCGGTCCCAACACAAGCTCTTCTCCTGTCTGGCCCCCAATGGTGGAATCAACTCCCCACCTCCATCAGAGACACTGAGGGCCTCATGTACTAACACTTTTGAGCCCACTTCAGGCGTATTTGTTTTGCAATTTGCACGTAAAAGCATGACGAAGTATGTACAAACATACGGCACTGAGATAAAAGCGCAGGCTGCCTGTTGCGGGAACTGAAAATGGCAAATTGCCCTTTTCCGTGTCATGCATATGCCTTCACGGAGGGTTAAGGGGAAAGTGGGAGTTTCCCATAAAGAGATGGGGGCGGATGCGTAAAGTGCGCAAAATTATGTATTCCGCGGTATGTACAAAAACTGCCTGTTATTTTGCAGTGAAAATTCTCCGCCTGTTAAAAGCAGCCGTAAACCAGGATGCGCATATGCCTCCTGTTGAAATGGCAACCGTAACCCGAGCAAGACGAATGAGACATAGGCCAAAGGATTTTTGCCATAAGGATCACACTTTTGAGTTGAGTGAACACAAAATCATTACGCGTTACAGATTGCGGTGGGGAGGGGATACAGGAAGTCAGATGGCTGAGCGGTGAGGGAGCGGGCTAGTAATCAGAAGGTTGCCGGATCGATTCCCCGCCGTGCCAAATGACGTTGTGTCCTCTTCACCCTACTTGCCTCGGGGGGAAGATCCCTGTACTTACTGTAAGTCGCTCTGGATAAGAGCGTCTACTAAATGTACAGATTAAGCAGCCATGCAATATTACAGTTACTAGAAGAAATCAAAGATTACATCGAATCTCAGACTCAGCGTTCACATTCCATTCTAGCAGCTGTTTAACTCCTCGCTATATTACAAATATTGGCATCGGGATAATTTCAGTCATCGCTGTTTTGACTTTGGTGGCTGATCCATGATAGAAAGAGAGAAAGAGGCCCATTCAATTGCGCGTTTAAATGCTCGCAATGTACGGTATAGTGGGCAGAGAAAGGCGCTGATTACCCGCTGACCGGCAGGTTTCGTAAATATGACGTAAACAGAAGTATCACAGCATGCGCAATCTGCAGGTTGGCCATGGGGCTTATAACCCTACGTTTGCGAATGTACGTACAAGAGGCCCTGACTGTCTACCCACCTTCAAGAAAAGGCTCAAGACGCACTTGTTCCGGGAGTACAACGGTACTTAGGAATGATTTGCTGGACCTAATGTTAGTTTCCTCCAGGATCACAAATGACTCTTATTGAGAGACTTGTTGCTCTGGTTGGTTAGTTGTAACTGATTTTAAATTATTGTACTCGTTGTGAAATATATTATGGTTGCTTGCTTTTCTACAGGTACACTCTTGCACTTTGAGGTTCATGTTGTTTAATTGTAACTTGTTTAACCCTTGTGTTATCTTTCGTGTCATTCTGACCCATCGGTCATTGTGACCCACCATCGTATTGCGACAACTTTACCGCATACAAAAACAAAGTGAAGCATTTTCTTTTAACCGTTGGGCTGTCTCAGACCTCCACATTGCATTTTTATTTGTTTTTGTATTGGGTAAAATTGGGTAAACACAACGATGGTTCTTTATGAACCTTTGGGTCATGTGACCCAAAGTCAGCACAAGGGTTATGCTCTTGTGGTTCTGGCCTTTGGCACTTACTTGGTTTTTCATGTATGCTTCATGTTTTGGTTACCCGCCATGTTTGTTGTAGCTACGACCGTGCCGAGTGCACCAGCTGGGCGTAGAAAAGTTGGTCTTAACTCCTGCGTCGGTCTTAGCTACGTCCGACTTTGTGATTTGAATTTACACCAAGTGCACCAAGCTTGACAGACCACGGTCGTAGCTATGCCTGTTTTAGATGTGCATCCTTGTGAAAATGCGAAAGCGTCGATTGTTGCCAAGCAACACATTTAGGGGCATATCCAAAGCACACTTTACAGCTACCCTATCTCCCTTCAAAACAACCCATGGATTAAAAAAACGAAACAAAAGAAAAGGAAAATACATTTTTTGAGAAATTAGAAAACTTCTAGAGTTGTTTACTCAGAATAGAAGCGTGCTCAAGGGAAAATGTAATAATATCAACACAAACAAACAGAAACAATCAGCTCGGAAATCGATCACCGATAAAATTAACAGTGGATTTGTGCAATGATGGACAAATCTTTCTCGCCTAAATACCCTTTCCATATGTTGCCTATAAACAAGATGCGCTGCATGTGTGTTCAAACTGTTGTACATTATAACTACCACAGTTTGGGTGACCCATTGTACTATCAGTGAACTTAATCTAAATAACCTTCAGGGGCATGCTTGCATCCCTTCTGCATGAATTCAGCTCAGCGTAAGCCTGGCAGCTAAATGCAAAGCTAACGTTACATATGTAACTTTCCAAAATGTGAGCCACATCAAAGCCCTAATACACACAGAAGTACAGATACAGACGATAAACAACGGACACATTTTACGTGCGTGTATGCACACACACACACAGGCTGGGTGAGATGCTTGCTTGGTGATGTAGCTGGTGGAGGTTGTGACCTTGTGTCAGCTGTGAGGTGGAGACAAAGACATGGTGAGACGTAGCATCTGCTCTAGGGTGTGGCCTTTCAGTGCGTCCGTGCGTGTAACAGAGAGAGACAGAGCGAGAGTATGATTGAGAGAGAGAGACAGAGGGAGAGAGAGAGACCGAGTGAGAGAGACAGAGTGAGAGATGAAGAGAATAAATAACCTGTCACTACTTATCCACATTCAGGTTTTTAGTGGTCATTTCACAAAGCTCACAGGTAGCATTATATCATTTATGACATGCCACAGGATATTTCTATAAGGTTAAACCTATTACAAAAAGTGGATGTTTAGTCAACATATTATATTACATTACAGCGTTATCCACTATCCCACTTAGGAAGTGTCAAGCTCCTGTTGCCAACGGATGAGCTGTGCATTTGACTCATCAGCAGAAGTAACTACCGATGAACGAATGCCTTACTACCGATAGCCAACACACAGTCAAGGTTCTTGGCTAGTGGCGGACAACAAAACAGAAATGTTTAAAACTTGCTTTTCGCCAAAAAACCTCCTCCAGAAATCAGCGGCGTCGGCTTTGGTGATGCGGAATGTGTCACCCAGGAACTGGCCCCCAGGGAAGATCGCCTTGATCTCTGCCAGCATGTGACTAAAGATGAGGGACAGCTTGGTCAAGTTCCTCCTGGTAGCAGAAAGGTAGAGAGAGATGGAAGAAAAGGGTAGAGAGGGACAGAGAGAGAGGGGGAGGAAGAAAGAGATCAAGAGAAGGAGATAAGTGAGAAAAAAATAAGAGTGAAAAAAAAGTGCGAAAAAGGGGGTCAATGGCCAAAGGGGTCAATGTTGGTAGAAGAGCAAAACGTAATTGTAGCACAATATACATATAATATATAATAAAAGCACTAAATTTCTCTGACTCGGTTACAGGGTAAACAGTAGTCACGGTGAAGCCGATGAGAATGGCGCTCTTGATTTCTTAGTATATACTAGGGCTGTACCCACTAAGATTTTCTTTGGTCGACCAAAACTCGACTAGCACTTCTGAAAATCGACTAATCGAAATTAGAAACTTTTTTTCTTCTATAAATGTCACAATGTTTTTCATCAAACCATTTTGTGTGATGTTTTACCTCACAGTTTTAAGAGATAATATGAAAGAAATACATAAGTAAGAAGGGAGATTGACAACTCTGCAAACATAAATGTTCTTCGCCGGAGAAGATAATGTCATTCGATTTGGATGTGATTCTTATAATATGCATATTCATTTTTCAACCCAGAGCGTGTTAGCATGAGCGAAGTAGGCCAACTTATGGTTTTCAAGTGGTAGGCTACATCATATTCAACGTCAAACTATGAAAAATAAACAGTTTTTTGAGTCACCTGGTACTTTATAAATGTACTGTAAATGAAATGCTGCCATACCACAGATGTCTTTGCCATTTTGCCTAATAACACCGTCAAAGTAGGCTATGGCAGAGTTTGAAGTTCGGCAGACAATTGTGCTTGTGCCGTGTGCAAAAAACGAACAAAACAAAGCATAGATTAACGAAAGGGAAAACAATAACACCTTTTCTGTTGAGTCTGTATTTTTTGAGTTGCTTTATTTGTCTTAAATAATATAATCTACAATTTCTGTAGAACATGTCTTTAATTCAGCAATGGTGACACAAGCGGGAATCAGATCTCACACTGCCATACGGAAGCTCGACTAAAAAAATCTTAAATTGACCAAGAGCATATTGACCAGAAAATCGACTAGTCGACTGAGTGGGGACAGCCCTAGTATATACACTAAGGTCATCCCAAATATAGTTTTATCCCAAAACTTTTTGGGACCAAACTTGTTTAATGATTAGCTTAAAGGGAGGGTTTTTGCAATTAAGACTGAGGTAAAGGTTTATTGAGTAGTAGGCAGTTTGTGAGAATGGGGTGGCTTTGGGACAAAACATCCCTCTTTGTGGTGCGGCTTTTATCAAATCTAACTTAACTTTGGAGTATGTTATTTTATATAATGTTTATAACCAACCACTAAAGATGCTGGCAAAAATATGTCAACATTACAGTGGAAAAAAAAAACCTCTCATGACATGTGTAATCAAAGAAACATGCACACACATACAGACATGCTCACACACAGAATTACTTTGCCCAAGGTGTGCGTACACGCGAGAAGGGTATAAAGAACTCTTGTGGGGTGCTTATAACCAGCTCTGCTTGGGTGATTGTGTGTGTGTGTGTTTGATTACACTATAAGCGCATCAACCAAATATTCCACCCAAAGTCTCCTAACTAGTATTTTGAGGGAAATAACTGTCGCCAATACATCAGTCAGTTCCCACATAGCAGGAATAACTAAATGTCAGAGTGGTTCAACTTTAAGACGTGCTCCAATTTTCACATTCTCAGAGCCAAAGAAGGACTGCAGATTTCTTTACGTTCTCATCCTCCACAGGACGAAGGAGAGCGTCGGGGCTGAAGCTGGAATGTCCTTTTTGCTTTAAAAAAACAATATAAAAAACAATAAAAAGCCTTGAAATAAAAAAGGCAAATGTAAAGGTACAGACAAAAAAAAAAATTCAATACCTGAAATTGTATTCTCATGTAATTAAGCACACTCTGCTTAGAGAGTCAATGGGCTTTAATGTCTCCATGGGGCAATTAATGAGACTACTTCCACAGAGCAAGATAAAATACTTTGTACACAGACAGACAGAGAGACAGAGAGAGGAAGGCAGGGAAAGCCTTAGGGGGAGTTAGGGAGACAGTGAGTAGCATGGTTCATAACTCGCACCAGAGGCATATCCTTAGGCAGGAGACATCCATCATACAACAATTAGTAGCGCACCAACATTTGAGATGTACTTTCAAGGCACGTTGCGTTTGAAAATCCCAGCGACACTCACTTTCACCACAGCGTTCCAACATCAGCAACTTCTGTAGAAATGGGCAAACCTAGCCCAGCCCTTTAACACAAAAGGCTGACCTGATGATTATCATCATGTTTACACTATGGTAAATGCAGGTTACTCATCTATGGGGAAGCAGGAAGTCTCTGCTTTACTTGCATTGCAGTATCCAAGTACGTTTTGTGTCCATAAAGAAAGTGAATGCATCCTACTAAAATAAGTTGACACCTTAAAACAACAGGACGAAGCCAGGGTGACATGAGAAACCACTAAGGTCTTATATTGTATGGAAGTAACATACTGACAACAAGTGTAGGTACTGTACTAACTAAAACTGATAAAAGGAAAACAAACAAAACAAAAGGGAGTCAGGTGGCTAAGCGGTTAGGGAATTGGGCTAGTAATCTGAAGGTCACCAGTTTGATTCCCAGCCGTGCAAAATTACGTTGTGTTCTTGGGCAAGGCACTTCACCCTAGTCGCTCTGGATAAGAGCATCTGCTAAATGAATAAATGTAAATTCTGAAAGATTCAAACTTCTGTCTCCTGCTGTCTCCTGCTTTAAGAACAAGGCAGGACTTCAGATCTCTTTAAATCTTACCCTCAATGTGAATGTTTGTGTGTATTTTGTCCCCTCGTTTCATCCGTCTCAGTAATGCTTTTTCAGTCACCATTAGCTCTTTAATCAAGCGGGGAAGAACCTTAAATTCTCGATTGAGATGCAGAGAGGAAGAGTGCAGATGCTCACAAAATGGAGGGTGTTAACAATTTCAATCTTGAACTTGTGGCAGACGTTTGCGAGAAAATGTCACACTTGAGTCAACACGGATTCACCAAAAACATATACAAACGCCCTTGTGCTTGTACATACATACTACGTACGTATACACAGAAAGCTAGATGTCAATGCACACATATAGGAGGTAAATAAGGAGTCATCTGGCAAAACACAGGGCGGACATTGGTCAAACTGATTCCCAAGTTTTTAATAAGTGACATGTTTGGGCTGTCAACTGTGTTGGGGAATAAGAAAGCCTCCTGAATATATTTCTCTAAATTCAACAACATTTGACCAAAGAGGATCAATCAGGCACCACGTTATTGGTTCCACAGCAAACTGAGTGGCAGATTCAGTACTTGGGCCTACAGACCACAATGTATGTGGCTTGTACCCTTATCCACATCCTATGGCCTGCACCTATAAACTAGCTGTGTGATTTGTGAGCTTGACAGCGCCCCAGGAAACACAGCACAGCCCATTGATTAGTCTAATGTCCTGGCTATTTGGAGTGGAGTTTGCATGGCAGGGCGGGTATAAACTACACCTGGCTCCCTATTGGCTACTTGACTCCTGATGCCCCATTGGGTGGTTGAACTGTCAGACAGAGGTTAAATTATTGACCATCTACTGGAGAAAAATGTCAGTACTTTCACCACACTGTACTACAGCTAATCAGCAAGAGTACCAGGATCTCAACCAAATGAGCACACACTGTTGTCTCCACATAGAAAATGTGCACAAATGGCACCCAAACTGCTGAGTAGTTGAGTAAAATGTATTAAGATAAATGTAGCAGGGGGAGGAGTGGGGGGGGGGGGTGGGTGCGGGCTGTCGTGACACCTGGATTTCTGCAGCTTAACAGCTAATGATGACACCCTCCCAGCTTCCTGTCACCTGCGAGACACCCCGTAACTAGAATTGGTGTTCCTGCCTTTCTTACTGTGTGACCTATATTGGAAAGCTTTCTGCACATGACAACTATATGGTGGCAGTGGGAGCCATTAAGCCATTAGTGCACAGTGCCCATAATGCAGTCAATGATTAAGATGTCAGTGAAACACACAAATACAGATTACTTGAACTATAGATAGTGCATAGTGCCCACAATACAATTGGTGGCGCACACACACATATTTTGGGAATTATAGATAACATTTTTATAGTGCAGTGCCCGTGATGCAGCTGGTGATGACAGTTCTTCTCAGTGGTTTTGGTACCTATATTTCTCAGATCACAATTGAAATTATCTGTAATCTCTGAAGTACTTGTTCAAACTCCAAATCATCTATTCTAGTCAAATTGCTAATGCTGTGGTAGCCTACATTCATGCAAAGGATTATGTAACCTTCATTTGTCTGCTGTATCCAACATTATGAATTGCATAAGTTAATATGTTGATCAAAATGTATTATATTGGTTCTCTGTTAACTTGTCTTACCAGCACAAATCTAATTATTGAGTTCATAACATAAGTCATTACATGCACAATGGTTGAGCCAGTTGTCATAATTGTAGGCCTAATTCCCCATACAGCGCTTACATGTACAGTTCTGCCGACCAAGGAGGCTAAAGTGGTAGGACTAGTGCCCGTGTCCGTTATGCAGTTGGTGATTATAAGGTGTCGATGATTTGCTGTGAAGTGTGTGTGCACATTTGCAATGTGCAGACAGTATTGACAAAAGTAAAAAATTAATTTATGTAACAGAATTCATGAAAGTTTATCCACTTCACATTGTCGTTCTGTTAGCTAGGCAGCATTTCATCCGTAAAGAAACCCCTTTGAAAGCAGAGATTCAATGCTATGCCAGCAGTCAACACTAACCTGGCCATATCAGTTGTAAAAGTGAAAAACAAAAACAAAATGCTGATTCAAACATCGTTAATCTTTTTTCTAACTTATTATTATTTGTTATTATTTTTTAATTCTTGTGTTATTATTTACATGTATTTATTTATATTTAATCTATCCATTTACAGAGCATTTTACAGAGCACTTTACATTTATATTCTGTCTCACAAAAAAAGGTTATTTTTGCTAATTTAATGAGGTAATTTCATAAACTGTTGGAACATTCAGGACTCTTAAGGCCGAAATATGCTCCTGCGTCTCCGTTTACAGATGGGCGGGCGCACGGATACGCACGGACACGGACGGATAGACTGCGTTTATGGTTCTCCGTAGGCTGTGGGTGCTAAAAGCAATTTACCGCCAGAAAAGTAGGTGGCGCAACGGTTTTTTGTTTAGACGTCGTCAAGTGTTTATTTACCTAGGTTACCGAGAAGTTGGAGCAAATTGACAAATAAGCCGTTTCATCAATGAAATATGCAAATTTTCAGCAACTACACTGCTCATTTCTCGTCACATTTTAATTCAGATGCTGATTTACATGTACTGTTTAGCTGAAATAGGAATTGTAAAAACTTTACAAGCAATGGTGGTCAAACAGATTCTGTTCGGCCGGCTATCACAGTAACTCCGCCCCCGCACCTGACGCAAGCGGTCCTTAATACTGACCAATCACAGCCAAGGGGGTCTCCGTAGCTCTCCGTAGCTACGACTGATAGTTTAAAAAATCGGGTGGTGCACGTCAAGCTCACCGAGGCTTTCCGAAGGCTGACGGAGAGCTCGTAGAGGGCGTTCCACGGAGACGAGGGCGTTCCCATGTGTCCGTTTTTCGAAAAACGCAGAAGCATATATCGGCCTTTAGGTGTGAAGAGTACAGATGCTGAATTCCTCAAATCTATGAAAAATGTTGACATCCTTATCCTAACAGAAACATGGTGCAATGCAGACATAGAAACCTACTGTCCATCTGGATATTATAAACTCTCAGTACCTTCATTAAAACTGAGCACTGTACACCGGGGTAGAAACTCTGGCGGAATTCTGGAATGGTACAAAGGAAACCCGGCCAACCACATTGCTGTAGTCAAACAAGGGAAGTCATATGTTTGGCTAAAGCTTGGCTAAAGCAACATAGAAAAAGAGATATACTTTTGTGCAATTGATATCCCCACTTCAGAATCCTCCTACTACAATGAGGATATTTTTTGACCTCCTCGTCACAGAAATTGGCCATTTCCAGTCCCAGGGAAATGTGCTGCTGTGCGGAGATCTAAACGCAAGACAGGAAACTGAACCTGACCATATAGACCCGCAGGGCAACAACCATGTGTTTGGCCTGAGTCGTCTATACATGACACCAAGCATAAGTCAGAGCAATTGTCTAGATGGGGTAATAAAAAAAATAGTGGGAGGGAGTTAATACATCTTTGTCGAACCTCAAGCCTGTACTTCCTAAATGGCAGAATCAGAGGGGACTCCTTAGGGAGGTATACATACTCCTCAACACATGGAAGCAGTTTTGTAGACTATGCAGTCACTGACATGGACCCCTCCTCTTTTAATGCATTCACTGTCAGACATCAGACACCACTAACAGACCACTGTCCGATAAATGTGTATCTGAAAACAAATGGACAACATTTTTTTAAACAACCTATGCCTTGCAAAATGTTCAAACTACAAACATCATACAAATGGGCTCCTGACAGTGATAAGACTTGTACACAAAAATAAATCTTAACTTCTCCTGAAATTACCAACATAATTCATGATTTTCTCTCAGCCAAATTCCAAACAAATCAATCTGGAATACATAGGGCTGGAACAGAAATTCTTACTATTGTTCACAAATAAACCAATAAAGCAGGTCTTACTAAAAACAGATATAAGACAAAACAGAAGCCAAAAAGTGATCAATGGTTTGATGAAGACTGTAAAAATATCATAAAACAATTAAGAAATCTGTCTAATCAAAAACACCATCAACCACAAAACACAGACCTGCGTCAGAATTATACACATAGAAAACTTAAACTCTAAAACTATAAAAAGGAAAACATTACAATTAAAAGCTAAAATAAATTGATGACTCTGTATGGGCTAAGTCTTCACTTAAAGCCCAGAGGGGTTGTTGACTGAGCACTTAATTGACGCGCTTGTTAGATGTAAAATAACGTTACAACCTTGCGTTCTTGGTTAGGCAAACTTTATTACTCATGGTAAAATCCAATCCATAAACATGTCCATACATCCAAACTCGCATCTAATTTACATGTAACAGACCTTTGTTATACTAATGAAGCGGTCAAAAAGCTATATGCGCTCTTCCACCGTCAAGCAACACCTGCAAGAATGTTCACACCTTTATTGTGTGAGCCCAATTAAGGTGGAGCGCCATCTAGTGTCCCAAACAACATTAAAACATGAACTGAAAAGGCTTCTACAGACTTAACTTCAACAAAAATGTAAACAAACAAACAATTCAAAATGGTTACATTTGTAAAAAAATATTTTGAAAACCTGTATAAACAAATGTCTAAACTCTAACCAGAAACATATACAAGAAAAATTATGAATACTTGAAACAACCATCAAGAACAATCAGGACCCACTTGATTAGCAAATTACAATAAAAGAACTAGAAGACAACATTAAAAAATTAAGAACAGGAAAAAACATGCAGTCCTGACAGTATCAGGACAGAGATGCTTAAAAACAGCACTCCTGAGCTGCAGCAGGCCCTACCTAAGTTGTTCAACCTGGTCCTTGAAGCGGGCTGTTTCCCTGAGATCTGGAGTCAGGGGTTTATTTCCCCAATATTTAAGAGTGGAGACAAATTGGACCCAAATGACTACCGAGGCATCTGTGTGAGCAGTAACATGGAGAAGGTTTTCTGCAGCATTATCAATGCCCGAATGCTGGCCTTCCTTACGGAACACAATGTCTTGAGTAAAGGACAAATTGGCTTCCTACCAAATCACCGCACTACTGATCATATTTATATCCTACACACCCTAAAAAATCAACACATGTATCAAAACAAACACAAAAAGATTTTTGCATGCTTTCTCCAAAGTGGTACAGGGGGTAAAGTTTATGACAAACTTCGTTTTGTAATCAAATCAATCTGTTTAAAATAAATGCATGGTAGAAATTGACAATAAAAGAACAGACTTCTTCCAGGGATGTAACTTATCTCCAATGCTCTTCCTTGTCTACATTGATGAGCTAGCAGTATTGTTGGAAAAAATCTGCAGCCCCTGGCCTCAACCTAAACAAGGAAGTAAAATTCCTGCTCTATGCAGACGACCTAGTGCTGTTGTCACACGTAGAGCAGGGTTTACAGCAGCATGGATCTGCTAGAGCAATACGGTCAGAACTGGGCCCTGACAGTAAAAAGTCTAAAATAATGATCTTCCAGAAAAAGCCAAGATCTCAGGAAAGCAGGCATATGTGTTCACTCTAGGAAAAACCACACAAACGCACACTCTGTCCTATGATTACCTAGGGATCAAAATTAGTGCTTCTGGAAAATTTGGACTGGCAGTGAATGCGCTACAGGAAAAGGACTGTAGAGCCTTTCTTGCAATTAGAAGAAAATTCCATAAAATAAACATCCTAATCAGAATCTGGACTAAAACATTTGATAGCATAATAGCACCAATAGTGCTATATGGAAGTGAAATATGGGGTCCACTCAGTCAGCATGACTACATTAGATGGGACAAGCATCCAATAGAGGCCCTGCATGCTGAATTCTGTAGAATTATATTGAACATACAAAGGAAAACGCCCACCAATGCATGCAGAGCAGAATTAGGTAGATATCCATTAATTATAAACATCAAGAAAAGAACACAAAAATTCTCGATGCATCTCAAATCAAGTCCCCAAGATTCACTGCAATTTAAAGCACTGCAAACCCAAGAACTGAACCCCAAAAAGAGTCCTTTCAGTCAGCTGGTCATGAGACTTATTAACCAACTAACACCTAACATTGTCCTATCTCAGATCAGCACTGCTTCAAATCACAAATCAGAGTAAACCAAATTGTTCAACAAACCAAAAAGGAGATAAACAGAGATTATGAATTGGCTAAATATCTTTATACTGTCAAAGATATAAAACAGAGACAGATCTTGACCAAGTACAGGATCACTGACAACAGTCTAGCCATTGAAAAAGGCAGACACAAAAAAAAGAAATAGAAAAAAAGAGAGAGATGCCGTGCCATGAAATGAGGAAAAATCCATAACCAACACCATGAGTGTACCATAACCAGCCTTAACATTTTGCCTTATCTTTATTATATATATATCGTCCATTTCACAGTGTACTATTCACTTAAGTTATTTTTGTTTTGAGTTTGTTGTCACTGTGTCTAACAAATTATTATTTGTTGATATATAGTTATCTGTTATTGTGCCTCTAGCTTTGGCAATACGGTTGTAGTGACTGTCATGCAAATAAAGCTGAATTGAGAGCGAGAGAGAAACAATATCGAGTGAGCATGTGTGTGTCTGTGAGTGTGAGATTACCCACTGCTGATTGAGAAGATAGGGGTGAGAGCAGCAGTTCTACCCTGTGTGTGTTTGTGTATGTAATGGGGGGGGGGGAGGGGGAAGCGTAACACATTAATGGGTTGTGCCGGGCCTATCACACGGATGAGATATCTATCAGAACCCCCCGCTGGTCTGCAAGCTGCCACCGCCACCGAGAGTGGCAGGCAGGAAGGGGACAGGGGGACAGGGACGGGAGATTAGGAGAGTAACCTTGAGGACAGGGGGGAGGGAGCGCAAGTCTATCATGCTGTGAAGGGACAGTGTGTATGAGGTATATAAGTGTATGAGGGGGGCAGCAGGATAGGGGGAAGAGAAGATGGTGTTGAAAGAAAGAGGAAAGAACAGATAAACCCAGGGCAGGAGATGTGGAGAGGGGGAGTGGAGGGATGGGTTGCAGGAGGATGAAAGGATGGGCAAAGGGCGTTGTTGGGAAGAGGAGGAGTGGCAGAGGTTTGAGAGGACTTCAGCCTACAAAAAAAAAACGATTTTCATTGTTAGCCAGGGGCAGTCATCCTCATTAATTATTCAATCAAACGCAAGAGACAGAGAGAGATAGGGAAACGTGGCCGTCCATTAAAGAAGGTGCAGGGCATGTGTGTGTGAGAGCGAGAGAGACAGAGAAACAGAGAGAGACACGAGAGAGCGAGAGAGATTGATTTTTTTGGGGAGCAATTCATTTCCAGCAGCACTCCAAAAACCAATAACAGTGGAAGAAAGACTTGTAGCCATTGAGAGGACGCTTTTATCTAAAGCTTCAAATGACAAAGTAAAAATTGGGGGTAGAATTAATCACACAAAATAGCTAAAAGGTGCTCCAATTTTCACACACCACTCTCAATGAGCCCTCATCAAGCTAATGACATCAAAAAAGTATGTGTTACCACTCACCGGATAGAAGGTTGAGTAGCAGGAATGAACAATCCTAATTACTGGCACAGCTAATTACCAACAACAAACATGTGAGTAATCAAAATGACATTATTCGCAGCTTGGTTAACTGCTAATGGCCCTTGAAAGTAACAGATGGTGAGCGTTTGAATTTTTTTCTCTTCCGAGGCTTGGTTCGACAGAATAACACACCCAACTGATATGTGTCAGTTGGCACTGACTTCTGACACTAACCTCTGACTATTAGTCAGTTGCCTGTCGGAGGTGTGGAAAATCTCTAACTGTCAGAGTGTACTCAAAACAAAACAAAAAGTATTTAGTGTTATTTCTGAAAGAGGATTAGAGAGTTAGAAATGATAACTCAAGTGATGTTCACTTTGGACAGCTACTATTATGATGATTATATGTTACTGCTATCTGCTGTTTTATTCCTTCCATTCATGAAGTGAATGTAGGTGTGTGTGTGTCATCCCAGTGGAACAGGGTGTGTGATGAGGTCAGAACGCCCTGGAGCATAAGGTGTCCACTGAGGCAGCCACACCCCACTGCTTCATGTGCAGTGTGTGTGTGAGAGAGAAAGACTGAGTGAGGGAACGAGTGAGTGAAGAAGGAGTATGGACAAGGGGAGGAACAGCTACAATTGCTGTATGATCCCTGTCCTAATTTTCATCTGCTTTGTTTTTTTGTCTCCTTTTCAATTAATCAACACCAACAGAAAAAGTGTTGATCACAGTCAACCATTATCATGAGTTGTTTTCTTTCAATCCTTCACATGGTTGAATACCGCCAAAATCTAAAAAGGATCAACTCTCCCTGGGTGCACTGGATTCTGAAATCAGATATTTTTTTGACAAAAAGCTATTACAATATCCATCGTGGCAACCGGAAGTAAACAGGAGGGTCTAGCTGCACGGAACGCAAGGCTGCTGGCAGAAGGAAGCTGATGGTTTCACTCCGTCCTGAGATAATGGTACAAGTTCTCCGTTTGCAGCTTAGGTCAGCGTGGAATCCAAACTGGGATACAGACGCCTTACTTACATGAGCCTACTCAGCTGTTTGGGGAACAAAAGCCAGAGTCTGGCGTACAAAAAAGAACATCTCTTAGTTCCCTACCCCCATCTCGCTATTGCTGCCACGTCTACTGTGGGCTGTGGGCTTTCATCTCCTGGACATGCAGGGAAACCACAGCCTAATTACCCTGAAAAACACACACACACACAACTCTTCTGGCTGTCACCACACAAAGACAGAGGTCACATCTAATTGGGCTAGGGCCATGCATGTTTCCGATACAGCTTTCATTTGGCTTGCACCCATCACATATAATGTGGGTCTAAGGAATTCCTCAAACTCTTTAACTTGCATCATAATTCCTAAAAGAAACTCCCCTCCCACAAGAGACAGCAAATTTGCAACACCCATTTCCACAGTCAGACACTCCAACAAGGAAAATAACTTGAAACAGGATATGAAACATCCAGAGCCTAATCGACTACCCATTACGAAATTTACCGTGTAAGCTTTTCAGCCATCAAATATGAATACGTGGTCACACAGTCCTCTTGAGACTCATTCGAAAAAAACAAAAAACTGTTGTTCCCACAAGGTAGGCCTACACAACGGCTTCATTTCAAAGAGGCAGATGTGTCAGACAGCATAGAGAAACGTATCATTTAGAAGACGTTTGCATTGAGATGCTTGAAAGCTTGAAAGACTGCATAGTTGAGGCTCATTCTTTGGTGAACAGCGACTGCTGTAGACGAGGGAGAGAGAGCCTGATAGTCTTGTGAGTCAGTGTAAGTGTCGCTCTGGATAAAAGCGTCTGCTAAAATGACTAAATGTAAGGAGTAAGAGGTCAAATCCAGGGATTGTTTAGTCACTGTGCCAAGTCATACATATAAAAGTTTTAATGTGTTTGACACAGGTTAAACCGTCTTCAAATTCAGTTCTTGGTCTTTATCTTATGCTTGATAAGAACAGGAAGTTACCCCTGGTTGGGAGTTCTCAATGAATGTTGTGATGGTTACAGCTGGAGAAAGCTTTGAGTGAAATATCTACAGTAGGTTGCTTTCCTGAAATGCTGAAGACACGCTGATTGGAATGTTATGATTCAGTTTGTGAAATGTTCTTGGAATCTTGGCACTGCTACAATACATTACTGTAATTCAGAGAAGCAGTGAATGGGAAGGATATAAGTAAAACAGTCTGAAGTGAATACAGCAATTTTTGATACTATGAAAACGCAATGTAATTCAGACAGGAAAGTATTCATGTGGACAGCAAACAAAGGAGGAGTTTAGAATGGCATGGCTCTAACCCAAAAAGGCCAGATGTCAGACACAAGGTTGTAGACTTGGTGGGTTGGCTTTCCCACAGTATACAAGTGGTGGCAGATTGCTGGGCAGTGATAGACTGGGCTTGGTTTGGATTTGTGGCAGTGATCCCCAACTTAGTCATCAAACATAGCGCCTCCAGTTTGAGTGAATTCAGCAAGCGTCTGGAGGATAGAGCTGGTCATCATTTCAAGCGTGTGTGTTGGGGACACCCCTTTATCCCTCAGGCTGTGTCAGTTCACCAGTTCACACTCTTTTTTCCTTGTGTTCTGGACCCAGGTTCCTGTCTGATGCTCTTTTACTTCCTCATCTGGTTCCGTACTTCCTGTACAGATGGCTTCACTTTCAGCAGGCTTCCTTCACCTCAGGGAGCGCCGCCCCCAGGCCTCTCCTGGGAATGTGTTTTCTGTAGACGTCAGCAGGGTTTTACATGGTAGTGTGTGGTACGTTCTTTGGTACAAACCCACCTTTGACAGACACCACAGCCCATTAAATGGTCCGTGCATAGGAAGTTTCTGAACTACACTTCTTCCAAAATAATTTACCACAATACTTTCTTTCTATACATCTAGTAGTACAAAATGACTGGAAAGATATGTGAAATGTACACTGTGTGCACAATTATTAGGCAAGTGAGAATTTTTTGATATTTTCCAACTCCAAGCTGTATAAACCTGAATGCTTATTCGATTTAAGCATATCAGGTGATGTGTATTTGTGTAATGAAGGAGGGTGTGGCCAAAGGAGATCAACCGCCTATTTCAAGGTGTGCATAATTATAAGGCAGCTTCTTGTTGCCAGGCAAAATGGTCTAAAAAAGATTTAACTGACTGAAAACTACTCAGCTGGTCAAAAGTCAAAAACAAGTAAAAAATTGTAAAACAAAGTATTTCAGAGGGATGCAGTATCCTGAAATTGTTAAGATATTGGTGAGTGATCACAGAACCATTAAACGTTTTGTTGCAAATAGTCAACAGGGTCGCAAGAAACGTGTTGAAAAAAAAGGCTGCAAAATATTTGAGAAGAATCAAACGTGAAGCTCCCAGGAACCCATTATTCTCCTGTGCTGTCATAGTCCAGAACTGCAACCTACCTGGAGTGCCCAGAAGTATAAGGTGTTCAGTGCTCAGAGACATGGCCAAGGTAAGGAAAGCTGAGACCCGACTACCACTGAACAAGACACAAGTTGAAACATCAAGACTGGGCAAAGAACTATCTGAAGACAGATTAAGGTTTTATGGACTGATGAGATGAGTGACTCTTGACGGACCAGATGGATGGGGCCGTGGCTGGATCAGTAATGGGAACAGAGCTCCACTTCGAATCAGACACCAGACAGACCTGACCTAATCCCTATTGAGAACTTGTGGAGCCTTCTTAAACAGGAAATGTACAGTGAAGGAAAACAGTATACCTCTCTTAACAGTGTCTGTGAGGCTGTGGTTGTTGCTGCACAAAACATTGATCATCAATATATCAATACACTGACAGACAAGTTTTGCTTTTGTCAACGAAAATTATGACTAAATATTGTCGTCAACAAACCTTTCCTGTGACGAAAACGAGATGAGACTGTTTACAAAATAAAAACTGTGGTTAATGTGTCTCTTTTTTACGTTAGCTTTAGATGTTAGCTTTAAACGTTAGCCACTGGAGCTGAAAACGACAACGTATGTGACAGCTTGTGTGTGTTTGTGAGAAAGTGTAAAGTGGGTTAACATGTGTGACTAGTGTGTGTGTGTGTGTGTGTGTGTGTGTGTGTGTGTGTGTGTGTGTGTATTTGTGCGTGTGTGTGTGTATTTGTTGGTATGAGAGAACGTAAAGTGGGTTCTTAGTGCCTTCCTGACTGAATGTGTACTAAGCGTCCCTTGTTGGCCAAATACTGTAGTTAGTTTTGTTATTCACATAGCAATCACACTGAACTGAATTTGGCATCAACAACATGACTTTGACTACCTTATTCTAAACAAATACATACATTTAAACAAATGGTTTTGGCATTATCATGCCTCCCGAGACTACTGCTTAGACTACTTTTGTTTTGATTAAAAAAAGAGACTAAAATAACATTTTCATTGACTTACACTAGACTAAATGTCATCGGTTTTTGTAGACTAAAACTAGACGAAAAAAGTCTGGATAAGTCTGACTAACATAAGACTAAAATGCTCAGACTTTTAGTTGACTGAAACTTGACTAAAAAGAGTATGAACGTGACAAAAAAACGAAAATGTCAGCTTGACACAAAGACTAGACTAAAACTCAAATTATAACTGGCTGCCAAAAACAACACTATGACAGACTCCATGAATGGAAGGCTTATTACTGTTTTTGGAAAAAAAAGGGGTGGCTGTATTGGTCACAGATTTTTTTTATTTTATTTGAAATGTCAGAAATGTTTATTTGTAAATTTTGAGTTGTTTGTTTATTATTCTCACTTTAACTTATGAAAATAAAGAAGTGAGATGGGAAATGTTTTGTTTTTCATTTAGTTGCATAATAATTTTGCACACTAATAGTTGACCAACAATTGTGCACACATAGATATTCTTGTAAGAAAGCCTAAATCTCACTTTTACTTTCTTAAATATTCAGGTTTGAGGTTTGACATTTTGGATTGACCAGGGGGGTATTCCAGGTAACGGGTTTAACAAACTCTGAGATTAACCCTGAACTCTTAGTTGAGTTACTCTAACATGGTAAACTCCGAAAATTTGGTTCCAGAAAAGCTGATATGAATTTGTTAACTCAACTCGGAGTACGGCAACTCTGAGTTTAGCGCGTGCATGAATACTACCAAAAGCCAACATCTATGGAGCTCCGATACTAGGATTCACCATGGCAACCGACGACAAAAAACGCTGTCATACTTCTCCACACTTTAGATATAAGTTTTATTTCGTGTTCATGGTCAATCTGAGCACATATTCCGGAAAAAAGCAACACTGCTGTAGCAGCGTATAGCCTATAGCTACAATTGAGACAATTGCTGCCGAGTCATTTACTATTTGAATGCAATAGCCAGTCCATACGTTGAACATTTAACCCCACTGTCCGTTAATATTACAGGAGAAAAAGTGGTGGACTTAATAAAATAGCATGTTCAATGTTATATTAGGCTACATATAAAAACATACTACGAACAGGTAATGCATATTTTGCTTATAGGCTACGCTTGTGATTGCAGCCTCGACGTCACCATGGTTTTAAACATATTCGACATGATGTTTAAATATCAATTGGTGCCTATTTCAACTTGTAGTAGCAGTTTCCCTCAACATAATGCTTTTTATCAAAGGATTATAATGATGATTACGTAAAATAACGAAGAGACATTAATGACTGCTGCCGCAGAAATTGATGCAGAGAATTATGTAGCTATGGTAGCTACTGGTAGTTCTCTCTCCACGTACTTTTATTTACAGGCTTTTTTGTAATTGTCAGTTACACTGACATTATGAGAATAATGAATATAAAAACGATTTGCACATTCTGACAACAGGGCATGCTGTATACAGTGAGATGTTCATTTAATGGCAGGTGAATGTTGCATGTGGAACTGTGAAATTTAGCTAATGTAATCTCATGTATACCCAGTTACAAGTAAATGAGTTGTACAAATTGCACCTCGTGAAGAAAGTGCCAAAAACTGACCAAGAGATGGTGTAGGCCTACTTAAAGTGGAAGAATAAAGGCTAATCTCCAAAAAGATTTACTGGAACACCAGTTACAAAAGGATGCATGGTCACATGTGATGTTAATTGTGGGAACAATAACCTACATTAATATCAATTGTTGAATTTGCTGAATTTCTATTTTGACCAACATATAACATGTACATAGGGCAGAAGAATTAAGGCTGATCTTGTAAGGCTATCCACCTGCCCCCACCTCTCCTATGGTAAAATATGGAGTTACTGGATGGAGTCTCAACTTGATGGCTCTCACATCTTTGTAACTTACTGTAGCATTGTTAGACATGTTGATAAGTAAGGGTCAAGATTCTGGTATGATTGTAGTTGTTCTTGGGACGGAATTGTGAAGCATTGTTCTGTGGATTCTTGATCTCCTGAGACCTTCTCCTCAGCTCAGGCTTGTCCTAGGCCTACTCCTTCTTCCTCACCTCATGCTTTCTATCTCTGGTTTACAATAATCATGGAAGAGTAGGCATAAGAGTTAACTTCATTGATTGCATTAATTTGCAATATGATAAAATGATTATATTATTTAACCTTAATTTGACCATTCTTGCTCTGATTTAACCCAAAGAGTCAAATAACTGTAATTCCATTGGTATTGGCATTATTTGGTTAATGTTAATAGGCCTACACTGTTCAGTTTCCCATCTTCCTTCAAACCATAGGGGAATTAGTTTTGGTTGTTTGGCCAATATATTGACCCCCCAACAATGTTGAAATGGGCTAGATTTGCTGAAACAACAGTTACAGGACGGTAGCCTACATCATGTCAATTGTAAGAATCATATGAATCATGTAAATTGTAGGAACAATAGCCAATAGAAGTAGGTTACTCATTGTTAGATTTCTATTTGTAGGCAATAAAGAAGACCAAATACAATTCAATTATTTGTCTTTATTTCAGTGCCAAAAGCCATTTGGTCAATTCTGAGTGCAAATCCACGGCGAGTAACACTATCGATGAAGACCCAAGGGCTGAGACTGTTGCTAAAATAAATTACAGATTGTGACAGGAAACGGTAACGTTAACTTAGGTATTCATCAGGGAATTTAAGTACATCAAACCGCAGTCTTAAAATGGTCTCCCGGCGTATAACTAAGCAAATTAAATTTTGTTTGAGATTGCTCGGCTGAACCAGGAAATGATATGCCGTGTCTGCCAACGCTATCAGGCTAAGAAAGTGGGAGGGGATCGGTAGAAACGCTGAGTTCAGCATGGAAAACCTGCTAGCGAGCAGGTTAGTTTCAAGGAGTAAGTTACCATGGAAACTTACCAAAAGGTTTCGTTACCTCTCTTTCTGGAACGTGGAACTCGGAGTATGCCTCTTTTCAGGGTTAAACAACTCAAAGTTTTCACTCAACCCGCTACTTGAAATACCCCAGGGGGTATTCCAAGTAGCGGGTTGAGTGAAAACTTTTGGTAAGTTTCCATGGTAACTTACTCCTAACTAATCTGCTCGCTAGCAGGTTTTCCATGCCAAACTCTGCGTTTCTACCGATCCCCTCCCACTTTATGAGCCTGATAACGTTGGCAGACACAGCATATCATTTCCTGGTTCAGCCGAGCGATCTCGAACTAAATTGTATTTGCTTAGTTATACGCTGGGAGGCGATTTTAAGACTGGTTTGATGTACTTTAATTCCCTGATGAATACCTAAGTTAACGTTACCGTTTCCTGTCACAATCTGTAATTTATTTTAGCAACATTCTCAGCCCTTGCGTCTTTATCGCTAGTGTTACTCGCAGTGGACTTGCACTCAGAATTGACCAAATGCCTTTTGGCACTTTCAATTGAATTGTATTTGGTCTTCTTTATTGCCTACAAATAGACATCTAACAATGAGTACAGTAGCCTATTTCTATCGGCTATTGTTCCTACAATCTACATGATTCATATGATTCCTACAATTTACATGATGTAAGCTACGGTCCTGTAACTGTTGTTTCAGCAAATCTATTTAAACATTGTTGGGGGTCAATATATTGGCCAAACAACCGAAACTAATTCTCCTATGGTTTGAAGGAAGATGGGAAACTGAACAGTGTATTAACTTTAATCAAATAATGCCAATACCAATGGAATTACAGTTATTTGACGCTTTGGGTTAAATCAGAGCAAGAATGTTCAAATTAAGGTTAAATTATATAATAATTTTATCATATTGCAAATGAATGCAATCAATGAAGTTAACTTATGCCTACTCTACCATGATTACTGTAAATCAGAGATAGAAAGCATGAGGTGAGGAAGAAGGAGTAGGACAAGCCAAAGCTGAGGAGAAGGTCTCAGGAGATCAAGAATCTACAGAACAATGCTTCACAATTCCTTTTATAGAACAACTACAATCACACCAGAATCTTGACCCTTACTTATCAACATGTCTAGCAATGCTACAGTAAGTTACAAAGATGTGAGAGCCATCAAGTTGAGACTCCATCCAGTAACTCCATATTTTACCATATGAGAGGTGGGGGCAGGTTGATAACCTTACAAGATCAGATTTCTGCCCTAAGTACAACATCTCTTGGTCAAAATAGAAATTCAGCAAATTCAACAATTAATATTAATGTAGGTTATTGTTCCAACAATTAACATCACCTGTGACCATGCATCCTCTCGTAACTGGTGTTCCAGTAAAAAAAATTGAGATTAGCCTTTATTCTTCTACTATAAGTAGGCCTACACCATCTCTTGGTCAGTTTTTGGCACTTTCTTCATGAGCTGCAATTTGTACAACTCACTTACTTGTAACTGGGTATACATGAGATTACATTAGCTACATTTCACAGTTCCACATGCAAAATTCCCCTGCCATTAAATGAACATCTCACTACATTCAACATCCATGCTCTGTTGAACAGGATCAGAATGTGCAAATCGTTTATTAAATATTAATTATTCTCACAATGTCAGTGTAACTGACAATTCCGCACAAGCCTGTAAATAAAAGTACCCTATACATGGGGAGAGAACAACCAGTAGCTACCATAAATAATTCTCTGCATTCATTTCTGCGGCAGCAGTCAATGTCTCTTCGTCATCTTAATCATCATCATCATCATCATCTTTTGATGAAAAGCATTCTGTTGGGGGAAACTGCTACTACAAATTGAAATAGGCACCAATTGATATTTACTTAGTATCATGTCGAATATGATTCAAACTAAGGTGACGTTGAGGCTACAATCACAAGCGTATAGCCAAAGCAAAATATGCGTTACCTGTTCGTAGTATGTTTTTACATTTAATAAAACATTGAACACTTTCTCCTGTAATATTAACAGACAGTGGGGTTGAATGTTCAATATATGGACTGGCTATTGCCTTCAAATGTATGCATTAACTCAGCAGCAATGTCTCCCACACCACTTGTATACGCTGCTACAGGCGTGTTGCTTTTTTCCCGGAATATGTGCTCGACCATAAACACGAAATAAAACTTGTATCTGAAGTTTGGTGGAGTATGCAACGTTTTTTGTCGGTGGATCCTAGTATTGGAGCTCCATTGATGTTGGCTTTTAATAGTTCTCATGCCCGCGCTTAACTCTGAGTTGATGTACTCCGAGTTGAGTTAACAAATTCATATCAGCTTTTCTGGAACCAAATTTTCTGAGTTTCCCATGTTAGAGTAACTCAACTCAGAGTTCAGGGTTAATCTCAGAGTTTGTTAAACCCCCTACCTGGAATACACCCCCCCCCCCCCCCCCAGAGCACTGTCGTTCAATAATAAAATGAATCCCCAAAAATATAACTTGCCTAATACTTCTGCACTAAGTGTATATTTTTCTGTTACATAAAATATATTTTATATACAAGAGCCAATCAAAAGAACATGCTCCTCTTTGTGTACATCAAGAGAAAGAGGAAGCTTTCATTTAATGCTTTGAAAATGGAGTTATGAATTTTAAAGATGTGAGCTTTCTCGTGCATTTGTCTCATTCTTTACCAAGTTATGTTCTCATGTACAAAGTCAAGGTAAACCTGCCAAGACCGAGTATGAGAACATTAAATGCCAAAATGTATCAAGAGGATGTCCTGGTGCAAGGGATGTCCTTAAAGGGATTGATTTGCAATGGCATCTAGACCATTACTTAATCAGAATGAACTGTTTCCTGGGACATTGCATAATTATTGTTTAGAAAAATACCTGAATTTTCCTCTGTTTGGATGAGCCTGTCTGTATTCCTGGCAGGCAGTGAGGATAACATCAAAGATTGAAGTCTGGGAAAGTGACTACAGTACAGGGGAAGTACTGCAGTCATGCAAAACAGACCGAAAACGCCTTTTTTTCCAATGCTATTATGACACAATATCCCGCTCAACAGGGCTCTAGAGCATATGCAACCAAAATTAGTACGAGTGCGACCATGGGTGTCGCCGCAATGTAACTTGGGGGGGGGGGGGGTCAAGTCCCCCCCACTTAAAAAAAAAAAAGTTGTTTGGACACCCCTACTTTTGCGATAAAAATATTAGTTCATGACTGGTCTACTAGTCCAGCGATCTTTCCATTGCTTCACAATGGGATTAGGATTATAGTTATCACAACATTAGGATTATAGCTAGCTAGATAAGCAAGCTTTTTACCTACATCTAGCACTAGGCAATAGCATACTTTATTGGGGTGTGCTTGCCTTCGGCGAGCACAAACCATTGTTATCTCACATATATATTATTATTAGTATTATTTATTTTTTTCTTTTCTTTTTGCCCCCCAAAAACTTTGTTAATATTTGGACTACATAGACAACCTCGGTGTCAAACGTTTCGTTTTGGTAGCCATTGAGTTGCTTGTATTGGGATTTACATTCCGTTGCACGGTGTAAGTAGAAATTACGTTTTTGTGGTGAAAAGTGAAGCTAACGGTGGCTAACTTGCTAGCCACAGTCACTGACGTTGCTAACGTCACGAAAACACGCGTGACTACCTGTTGCAGAACTAGGGTTGGTAATGAATAATCGATGATCGATTAATTGTCATTAAGAATTTATTAGAATACAAATCCAAGCCTAATGAATAATCGTTATCGTATTGCCGCCCATTAGCCTATGAAAACAACATATTCCAGTATTTTGCGCGAGCGCGACTTCCTACAGCAGACAAGCAAAGATGAAGCGGGCCAGGAGAAGTGCAGTGTGGGACCATTCTCAAGGAAAGATAAAGTCTACTGCAGTTACTGTGACGCTGTATTTACTTACCATAGTTCAACGTCTCCGCTAATATATAATTTAACAAATATAAATTCCAGCGGAGGTCTACAGCAGCAAACCATTCAGGCTACACTAGCTAGGAGGACGTATGATGACAAGCGAGCTAACGAAAGTAGGTTGGCCTGTAAGGTAGCTATAGCCTACATCTTGCTAGTAAGTTGCCACGACTGTCAGTTTAAAACAATGATTTAATATGGTATGAAGACACGTTTTGTTATTATTCTTGTGTATTTGTGTCCAGTCTGATGACCAGTCAACTACGCTCATAGTTTTACATTAAGTAGCGTAGTTAAAGGTTAAAACTAAATTGTCAAATAATTAGGCTTCCGCCAGCGTAGAGAAGCATGACATTTAAAAGGATGGATATATTTCTTTAGAAAATTATTTTCCAATGTTAAGTCTATGCAGTAGCCAGGCAGTTATGCGTTGCAATCGCTATCTGTTAAAATCCGTCTGATGGCATAATGCGCCATCATAATCGATTATTTGCCTTAGCAAATAATCGATTAATTGTTCAATAACGTAATTAATAATCGAACATGAAAACTCCTGTTAAGTCCCATCCCTAGTTTCTAGTTAGCCTATCATCTCCCAGAAGTTAACAAGCTGCCAAACTAATGTTCTGCAGAACATTAGTTTAGCAGCTTGTTAACTTCTAGGAGATGATAGGCTAACTAGAAACGCTACAAGCAAAGAGGCCAGGGTGAACTATTTACTCATTTAACATTGTCATAAAACAAAGTTATGAAATGTAGTGTATAATATGATGTACGCATTGTTATTAAGCTAGTACATCTATTTTCGGAAAGAGTGGTCTGGGGCTGATGCGTTAGCATCATGAGTCATCATGACATAGCCTCTGTTGCCCGGGCAACACAGGGCATACATACAACATAATGCTACATATGTTTTCAATCGTTAATTAAACATTCCTCACAAATACATTTTCGTTTTTGGATTTATTATTTCATTAGATTACAAGTAAACGATTTGACTAGCCATGGTGATAAGCTTACTTTTAAATAACATGTAATAAGCTGCTTTTATTAATCAGAATGACCTACACCAGCTTGCGATCGTCTTTTGGGTCGGGACCCGCCACTTGAGAAACACTGTCCTACACATAGACAAATGCAATAGACGTCCCATAGCTTACACGGGACCCTTTCAATACAGCAAAGATGGGTGTTCATTTTTGAATCATTTGTGTTGTGTAAAATTGCATTAAATTCGATGTGTTTCTAACCAGGTGCAACTACATTTATCTTCCAGACCTGCCGTAAAAAAAATCCACTCTTCCCGGACAAGCTTAAGCTACATGGCTAGACTGTTGATACAGATCAGAATCCATCATATCTTGGACACTCAAAATCAGCGAATCTTGCAGCCAAATCAAGTAGCCTATATATATAGGCCTTTATATGGCTACAAACTTCTGCTCGGTTTCTAGCTGGCTACTTGTTACCAAGTTACAACTTTGTTGCAGGAGCATTCTTTGTCTATATTGCGAGCTAACAGTGTCCGGTAATGATGTCACTATAAATAATGATGTTAAACCGAGACCACTAAGCCCTCAAAGAAAATGTAAGGTCAAAGAAACAAAAGAAAGGTTTGAGGTTACTCTGAAAATTATTAATAAAATAGGCTTGTAATAATAAAACTGCTAAATCCTTCTCTAACTAGGCTGCATTTTTTAAGTAATCAATAAGCCTGTGCTTGCCCTCATTACTCAAATGATGCCATTCAGGGCGTTAAAATTACATAATAGGACGAGTGTCTCAGAAATAATATAGAGCTATATTTGTCTTCAAGGCCAACCAATGAGAATATTGTGAATAAAAACAACACAGACACAGGCGGCAAATAAACAGGCAGATGTTAGCCTAGCATTTGTTTGAAAAAAAAGAAGCGGGAAGCCAGCTAGTATATAAGAGGCAGATGTTGGATCATATCACACCATGGAAAACCAAAGTCGTCCCCACGTCTGGATCGTTGGCAGCTCGTTGGTCTACTGGTTTGCGCGGCACGCGGAAGTCGGACTGTACCCCGACCTTGCACTGGAGTGCCATATTGAATGGGTAGGGGTGAGGGGCATGAGGTGGGCAGACCTTGTGCCTAAGCTCCGTGAGAAGCGTGGCATGCTTCCCAGCCCGGACATAATGGTGCTCCACGTCAGGGGAAACGACCTCGGCCAACTGACCGGGGTAGACCTGACGAGGCAGATGAAGCGAGACCTGGGGGCCATCATGGAGATGTTCCAAAACACTCTGCTAGTGTTTTCGGATATCCTGGAACGCTGCGTCTGGAGGTATCAGAGGAGCACCAGCGCTTCTGGTATCGACAGGGCAAGACGTCGAGTCAACGCAGCCGTGTCTAGCTTCCTGGCCGACCGTGGGATGGGGAGCATTCAACACCCCCAAATAAGACACGGTTTCGTGTGGATGTACCGACCCGACGGTGTCCACCTTGATCACATTGGAAACAATGTGTTCTTGGGAAACATCCAGGACGGTCTCCGACGATTCCTGTGCTAGCCACATCACACACAACAACGGCGCTTTTAAGAGCCACCCAAAATGTAAAAAAAGAGCAATTAGACCGTTCAAAGTGCTGTTGTAATTTTAGAACCATGGGGCAGGGACGGACTGGGAGTAAAAATAGGCCCTGGACTTTTATCCAGACCAGCCTACCAGAACCGGTCCCGTATACGCCACCACAGAGGGCTGCATAGACGTTCATTTGGAATAGACCAACTGGCCTGGGGGAAAGGGGGGCCGGCAAACCGTGTTGCTCAATCTTCTCGCACCATCTTTACATCTTTGAAGTGTGTCATAAAAAGCGGCGTCACGTAGGCTAGGGCTAGGCATTGCGAGCTCAGCTCACGGTGTCCGGTAGGCTACTCTAGGCCTATATAGCGAGCAACTCTACATTCATATGTCTCTGAGCTTACTTAAAAATAACAGAAAACATTAATATATTGACGTTGATGGGCTACATTTAGATGATTTTATGAATCAATATGTCCTACCACTTGAGAAACACGGTCCTACACAGACAAATGCAATATTAGACGTCCCATAGCCTACAACCTCATAACCAGGTGCAACAGTTGCCTTGAGAGGATTAAGGAGTTGAAGAAGCAGATGCTGTGTCTTCCTCTTGTTGGGCAACCAACAAGTTGTTTATCTGATTACAATTTAATAAGTTACCTAGCGCTGCATCTTCATGAGCTACATTTGGCCTCCTTCTCTTCCAACCAACCAGTATCACCTTTCCTCCATCTGAGTGATGCATGTAATTTTTACAAACTTATTATCAAGGGAACACAAGGGACAGAACTGCAGTCATACATCTAAATGCTTTTTGAAATATGTAAACACCAGGAGAGTATGGACAGCTGGGGCAGCCGCAAGCACACCCTCACAATTTCCCCAGAACTTGTATGCTCTCTAGTTTACCCATTACAAGTGGAACAGCATTTGTTGATTTCTTAATCTGGGTCTGAAATATGTTGTGCTTTTGGCCGTGTTCAGACCTAGGCGTTTGTTTCAGGCAGAAAGAGATGACAAGGATGTTTTTTCCAAGTAGCTACAAAATAAATAGCTGGTGTTTGTTTTATTGCCATAACAACAATGAGCTAATCTGGAGTTCACCTTAGCTAACATGCTGGTTTTTCTAACGACTGGGAAAAAAAGAAAGAAAAACCCTTTATTTCAGGTTGCTCAAATTGTAATTTGGGCAATTCTTAGCATTTTATTACTACATGTTAGTCTGTAACATGAAGGCAAAACTGATTCAACCATTAAAAGGATGTTATCTAATGAGACAAGAGACACGTCCTTCGCTCCATATTGGTATGCTGCTCATGCATAATACATTTGGTATTGGTAAATGGAGTATATGGCTGATACTTTTTTGGGCTGTGCCATTTAGGGAAACGGATTCAACCACCTAACCCATGTATTTTCTGAAAGCTTACATCCTCAGGATGTGATCTGTGGAAAAGACTTCAGGTTTGAACACACATTTGCTTTAATTTACATTAAGCTTGTGTCAATCATCAATATGAAAGAATGCTCAATGCATCTCCATGTCTCCTGATATAGCCCAGGTGGTTGAGATTGAGAGTGAGTCAGAGGCAGGGGCAGTGGAGACAGCTCTGTTGCTGAGGTGAGTACTGAAAGTTGACAGGTAGTTGAAGATGTCCCATTGATTATTGGGAAGTTTAGTTTTCAAAATATTTAAATGTCCAGCCCCTCAGTATATGTAAAACAACTATGGTAGTAATAGTTGTGGTAAATGCACCAGAATGCGGGAAATTGCATCTACATCTTTAAAGAATGTTGTCAAAAATTTGACCCCCCAGCAAAATGTGTCCCCCCCACTTTCAAAATGCTGCTGACGCCCATGGGTGCGACTAAAAATGTCTTTGATGAGCGGAAGTAAATATGTAGTCCTGAAACACTACAGGGATCAGGCGATTTACATATGTGCGCTTGCACAACCTTACCGACAGAAGAGTTAGCTTCTGAAAATATTTATTTGTTGGTTGGTTAGCCCTTAAAAATGAAAAACGAAAGGTTGATACAGAATGTAGAGTTTTTAACAAGACATGGAGTCTCTAAGTATATGTTTACTGAGGTCAAAGTCAAAGCTGTGTTCTTAGTTTGTGGAGAACAGGTCGCTGTGTTGAAGGATTATAATTTGAATCGGCACTAAGGGACTAATGAAAAAAAAGAACGAGGACATAATAAGAACTTGACTGATTCAGTGGGCGCGGGCCGCTGATGGTTTGCTAGTTAAAATGCAGACCTTGATCGTCATCTGTCTGCTGTCCTTTGCATATCCACCTCAGACATTCAGCCAGATTTTGATGCACTTGTTCAAGCCCACTGGATTTCTCTCACAGAACAAAATGAACTGAAAAAAGTATTGCTTTTTGTATAAAGTTGATCAATTGCATATCTTTAACATACTGCAAAACAACTTTTCAGTTTTTGTGAAGATTAACTAATTACAAATAAAATGAAACACTGATGTAATGATTGTTTTTGTTTTTACTGTTACTTCTATTGTCTTTTCCTATTTGACCTACACCAAAATTTAAAAAAATTAAATACATATTTACAGAATATCCTTATTCTTCTGATAACCAGTAGCAGCTAATCATAACATATACTTTGCAGCTTTTTTAAATGGGAGAAAATGAATAGTGAGCAGAATTAAGTTCAAGTTATCATTGATGCGGCCCTCCAACACATTTCAGGTTTCTTATGTGGCCCCTTGTAAAAATGTATTGCCCACCCCTGAGTTACGGAGCTGGGTCATGGAGCTAACTCATGGAGATGGGATTTTGATGCTAGGGAGTGTGGCAAGCTGGTTTAGCCAAGGCCAAAAAGGCCAAATTGCAGGTGTTGGCCATCTGACGGGCATGCGACAGCAAGGGGAGACACTAGCACTTTGTATTTTGAAATGTTTTATTTTGCTTAAAATGTTTTAGTTTGGCAGCTCAGTGAAGCACTTTAAATATTAATATTTTATATACAGTATAAATGTGCTTCAAAAAAATATAATGTTAACCTACACCTTGACACCTTAGTGATAAAAAGGTGACCTTGAAATTGCGGCGACACAAGGAAAAATTTGGATGCACCTAAATTTTGTGCTGGTGCACCTAAATAAAAAGGTTTGGCGCACCAGTGCAACCAAGGTTAAAAGTTAGTCTGGACCCTGCACAAGTTACTTCCATTATGATCTCACTGTGGGGAAAAAGTAGGCCTGCTTTGCCAATGAGCTGAGCACTCACATCCCTCACACCTGAATATCCACGTAAAATTGACACAAAATGAGGACATGACAACTCCAGTGCCTTAATCAGGTTGTAATATGCACTTGAGTTATCAAAGTTCCACTGCAGATGTTTTGGATAACCTTTGATGGGGTCAGAGGTTATTTCCTCATCTCCGGCCACATCCCCAAACAAACAGTCAGAAGATCAACAGTTCCGACCACTCCTGACCCACTTCTGACGTTACCCTGACAATCAGCAGAATTGTCCAATTTAGTAGGGAAAACAGTCTAAAAAATTAAAGGATGTGAGCGCCATGTCAAAAAACAAAACTGTATTGAAGGAAAAAAACAGACATGCTTGGAGAGGAACTTACCCTACAATACCCTTTTCAGATTTACTTCAGAACACTTGTACTTAGATTACATTAACTGCCATGCAACTAGCAATACCTAGGCTATAGTTTTAGTCAGTCTGACTGGTCATGAACTGTTACTATTGAACAGAGCCATTTCATGGCTGGCCAATGGCTTAAGAAAACACAATCAGGGCCCTGTGTATTTTTTCCAGCACATTGCTTTCGGGCGGCAAAAGCCCTGCACTTTATAACTGTCTCATTCAAGGCAATTACTTTAGGTAGCGGCTAAAGGCACAGTTGTCAAGCCAGCAATAAAACGGACTAACTTACTGTAGCTTGCTGTACAAATCATTTGACATGTGCTCAATTCTACTCTTAAGAGAACAAAAAAAAGATGCTTAGTTATGCTTTACTAACATCATCTTTCCAATCCCTGGCTTCTCCACCACATCATTCTGGACAGGCATGAGACAGAACAGATAAACTCTAGCTGTAGTCTGAGTCTGGACATTTGTGATGTATTTGACAGATCTTTCCTTTAACACTTGACTTAACAGGTCAGATTTCATGACAGACATTCACCAACAGTCAAAAACATGTAGATACGACACAAACTTGAAGCCCACAGTGGCCCTTGTAACATGAATCCACATTAAACAGGCCAAAACTTTTGTCAATCTAGCAGCTGGGAGTGGAAGAGTGTTTCTGTAAAGGGCTTGATTATCTGTCGATGTGTAGTGGTGGTCGTGCTTCATCGATCCTTTGCAACTGTGGACGGGTATAGGGCTCATGAAGAAACTTTTTCAAAGTGGCTCTAGACTTTCTTCTTGTCACTTGATGATGAGGTTGCTTGATCTCATAGGAGCATGGCAGTAATAGTAATGGAAATCTACTAGTAGTATACGTATAATAAGGGTAGAGTGAGTATCCTTACAGGGGAGAACGTTCAGAACTTCCTTCAAGAAGGAACGTCCGTCGTTTGCTGCCGTTCTCCTTGAGTACACCGATTTGAGTCGAGTCATAACTAGGACACTTAGCTGACAAGAGCTTCCTTTACAAGAGGCTTTTTAATTAAACACTCTTTGCAGCAAAGTCAAGGAGATTAATTTGGCTAATTAAGAACAAAGTTATCAAGGAGGAGTTCAGTAGGATAGCTTCCAGACCTTTCGATGGGGAAAAGGCATGGATTAAACACACAGCAGCCAAAATTTTGTGTGCCTTCAAAACAGTGACCTCTGGGTCATACACAATTAACGTAGTGTACAGGAGCACAAACAAAGCTTTTCCATGTGCCAATCTCTTTGCCAATCAAAGAACCTCCATTGCCATCAAGCAGACAGTGGAGAAAGCACCACTCAGACAATATGGAATAGGCAAAGCAAAGTTAGCCCCAGGGCAAGCGTGTCACTTACATCCTGCGATAGCATCAGACATAAGAAGGCTTTCCTTGAAGTATTATCCGGTATCAACTTATGACACCTGATAGGCCTACTTAGGATGTTTGTTTGGCTAAATACAGTGGGCTTGAGCTCATGATAACCCAAACCTTAGCCCCAACTCCACCCTTGGCTGTGGCTGCTTAGTATCAAAATAATCTCAATGCAAGCCCATGGGGAAAATACAGTAGTTATTGAATTGAGGATGGCACGTACTTGGGCAAGTAGGAATGTTTTCTGGTCAATTATTGGTACAGGTACACTCTGCACACACTGCACTTTTGAGGTTCATGTTGTTTAATTGGGTGTGCTCAAGCCTTCGGCGAGCACAACCATTGTTCTCTCATATATATTTATTATTATTTATTTTCCCACCCCTAAGGATCCCTCAATATTTGGACTACATAGACAACGCTAGTGTCAAAAGATTCGCCTTGTTAGCGATTGCATTTCTTGTATTTTCATTTACGTTCCGTTACACGGTTTAGGAGCTTTCAAAATTTCTGTGGCAAAAGTGCCTTGTGTGCACACAGGGAACTCGGTGCAAAATACTGACGGTGACAACGTTGTTAAAATAGCTTGTTTCAAAGGGAGTACATCCCCTTTGCATTCGACGCAAGCAAGCACACCCTACAATTTCCCCCTACAATTTCCCCAGAATTGTACCCTCTCTAGTTTGTAACTTGTTTGACTACTTGCTCTTATGTTTCTTCCCATTGGTACTTGGTTGCTTATCATAGTGTATGCTCATGTTTTGGCTTCCTGAAATGTTTTTGGTGACTATCTCGTTGTTTATGATCATTGACCTATGCACTTTTTGTAAAGTTCTCTCTTGGAAATCGCTTTGGATAAAAGCGTCTGCCAAATGAATAAATGTTTTGGTCCCAGCTTGAGACAGAGAAAAGAGATGGGGATCAGGTGGCCTGGTGTGGTGTTTGAGAGGGGAGGGAAGAGGGAGGCAGATGGTCTAATATGGATTACAAGGAGGTGGAAAGACAGCAGTCACACGTCTGAGGAGACCAGCGACCACAAAGATAACCAGCATGTCAAAAGTATGGTCTTACTCAGCCTGGGTCTTTAAAGACCTAAAGGAAAAAACACATGCCACATTATTTAACTTTTGAGGGGGAAAAGGTGTTTAAAATACCATGACTCAGTAGAAAAAAGCGCCCCGAAAAAGAGGCTTGCACAAATAAATAGAGAAAGGGACGCTTTTGTCCTTCTGCGTTCCTGCTTCTTGAAGAGCGCCACCCCTCCCCCCAAAAAAACACACTTCGGGGGATATAACGCTTCCAGTAGAAGTGTAGGCCCAAGAGACAAAGAGAGTATTCTCTGGTTATCTAAAGGAACATTTGGAGTGCTGCGGAAATCATGACATCCGCCCACACCAGGCATAAAAACAAGAAGCAACCAACACACCTGAAACTGAGGCGAGTGAGAAGAGGTGGTGTGGAAAAACAGATGCAGCGAAAAGAGAGAATCTCAAGAAGAACAAGACTACACAAAGCTCAAACAAACCTCTGAACAAAGATCATTATTGTTACAGCTTTTCAGAAAATGTGGCCAGGGAACCCTGTGTGTGTCACCCTGTCCCCAGGTACTGTGAAATCAGCGAATCAGAGACATGGTGAAGCCCAGTCTTTGTGAGGTGATAATTAAAGAGTGAATACAGAAAGGCAACATATGAACAGGATGTAGCTTTGGGTTTTTGCCCTCCTTCCTTGCCTCCCTTATCAACTACCTCACTTTACCCCCCCTTACCCCTTCAGGCAGGAAACTGAGAAAGGCAATACAACACACATGGTAGGAGAGACAACAGTTACCCAAAAGCCTCTCTGATCTACAGGCAAACTAACCATCTTTCGTTGGATGAGACAGGCTGGCACAAGTGCAAAGGGCTAAAACTTGCAACTGCATGTAGACTTGGTTCCTATTCAATTGGATTATTCCCATCACTTCTTCTGAATTAAAACCAGGAGCCAGGGAGTAAAGTAAATACACAATTATAACAACTCACTACGCAAGGACATTTTTTATAAATAATATAATGCTGAGTTTTTGATAAACTGGTAGTGAAACTGAAATCTAACCAGTATTGCACTTACTGTTCAAGTTGGAATGAGAAGAATCTGACCACTACAAAGACCTTTATGGTGAGATTTGCACTGCGGCTTTAAGTGCTTCTCTTTCCCTAACTGTTCACTATTGTTTGGAAGTCTTTCTCTTGTTCTCTATCCATGTCAATACTCATTAATGATGATTCATTATGTTCTTTTTTTTGGAACTTGAGTGTCCCCAAAAAACTTTCACATGCTGTCTAAGGAATTGGGTGAACAACCAAAACAAAAAACCTGAATGTTTAAAGGGGTAATTGATTGCAGAACCGAATTTACCTTATCACAGTTGAATAACGACAGTTCAGTGGGTAAAATGGACATACAGTGAACCCCAAAGTCCATTGACACCTCTTTCCTATGCAAATCACAAATGTAGCTGTAAAACGGTAGGTTTTGAAAAAGCCACTGAACTGACATCAGTTCGGTGGCTCCACCTTTTCCAAGTGGTAAGTGGCTCCACCTTTTCCAAGTCGTAAGTGTCCACAGACTTACCAAAAAAACAGATGACTTGGTAAGTCCACAGACTTACCAAGAACAACATTTTTCTAGCATATTGAAAATGGACCATGGTGGTAAATGCAGTGTTCCAGGCTGTACAGGGAATGCTGACACTTCAGTCTTCCTCAGGAACCAAACACTCGATGGGCTGTGATGTTTGTCTATGAGAAGATCCCTGTGCAGTTTGACCCTCAATTACACATTTGCTAGAACCATTTCCCCAAGGACAGTTTTGAAAACCTGGGACAATGTAAAGCGGGATTTGCTATGAAGTTGTTGCTGAAAAGAGGTGCGGTTCCGACCTTATGTTCATCACAACCGCAAGCTGTAGTATGATGTTGTCGCTAACAGTTATTTGCAATGCTAACGTATCCTGCCTGTATCTAGCATTGGTAGTGTATGATTGATGATTTAGTGTATTGGCAATGGGGCTAACGTTATTTCATGTTCCTGACTGTGTTTCATTCAAATAAATAACCCCGTTGTCATGTAAATCTGCAATTCAAGATGCATGTTTGTCCAGATCTATTTTTCAGCAAGATAGCTAGAGCTAACTGAAGCTGAGTTGAATCACGATAGTTTAGATAGTTTGTTTGCTAAGCTGTAGTGCTAAAGTTACCCACCTAAGTCGATCCTGTTTGCTTCAACAACAGAAGTGGAAACAAATAACGTAATAATTTCAAATGATATCTAGTCAATATGTTAAACAGTGTTGTGTAGACACAATTGATTTATTTGTACATTTTTATTTCAATTCTCCACCTTCTTGTTTCAGTAAGTGCTGTTGGCCTTGTAGGGTCTTTGTGCCGCAGCTGCACTCGTTGTAAACCAACCAATCAGCGCACAGCTCATCTATATATTCATGAGCATACCATAAATGGAGAAAACCTTGTGTTTTTTCCCGGGACAAATCCACAGGAAGCATCAGGGGGCATAGAACAGCACCCGGGCCATTTTCAGCCCAAACAATATTACATAACCTATTTGGAGACATTAAGGAACAGTGTGAAATACCCAAAAAACCCAGTCAATCACCCCTTTAAGGTATTATCTGATACTGAAAACTTTCCAACTTGACATCTGGCCGTTTCACCCTTTCTGTTGCTTTTGCACTGCAACTATAAACAAATGTCACAGATGTGCCGTGGTCCTACTTAATAAGGAGTAACGGAATACATGTACCGGCGTTACGTATTTAGAATACAATTTATAGTAACTGTATTCCATTACAGTTAACATTTAAATAGTTGGTATTTAGAATACAGTTACATGGTTGAAATCAATGGATTACATTACGTTACTTATCTATTTCACAAGTTTATTCACTCTCAAATTAAGGCAACTCCATGCATTTACCAGAACTTCTATCTGGTTGTTTCTACACTGTACGAACACAACTACATCTATTGCTCCCATGTCATTGCCTCTCGTTCTTTCCTTCTGCCATGCTATTGGCTAAGCCAATGCATGGCCATCACGTGCATGGGGGATGCAAACTCACGTACCATGGTTGGCCTAAGCATGCCTCTCATCCACTCTCAAGTAGTTCTTAATAGACACGTACAAGGTTTCTTCTCACGAGCATGTTCGGGAAACGCACATAAGAAATAACGATGGTTCGTTATTTTGCTCGTAGAGAACCCTCGTAACTAAGATCCATTGTTATTGGGAAACAGTTTAGTAAGCAGGATTTGAAGGCCGCATTCCTACACTTATAAAATGCACTTCAATGTGGAAGTAATCACAATACGTTACTCAGATTTAGTAATGTAACATTTTTGGGCGTGTATTCTGTGTTCTCTAACAAAATAAGTTTTGAAAGTATCCTCCCAAACACTGTGTGTAGCGTAGGTGTGTGTGAAGGACAGAAAATGAGCTAAACTGATCGGGAAAGGGAGAGAAGGATCACAGTTCATGTGTTGCAGCTTTACTGTAACATCCTTAAAAATTCTGTAACCACTGTCAAGCCTACAGACCTAAGAGGACAGGACAACAAACTCCCCCTCAGTGGATGGCATTCTTCATTCCTTCTGTTTCTATTTTTCTCTCTTTCTGTCTTCACCTCATCTGTCAAGCTGGTCCTGCTGCACATCAAAACCAATCACAGGGCAGTGCTTTAAGTGAGGCTGACAAGAGCCTGACAGTAACAGGCCATCAGCCTCTGTCAGAATGCAACTGTGGTGGTCGGACTGTCTGTCGCTGAGTGGCCTGAGACTAAACGAGCACCGTGTCCTCCCAATAACCCCTCCCCAGTGGGCTAAGCCCCTCGCTAACTTCACCTCTCATGTTCATCACGACTGTATCACCCACTGTTTTTTTGCATAGTGTTAGGACATGAGCATCTATGAAGGGCTCTGGGCTACCACAATGACTTGAATGTATCAAAAAATAAACTGGACAAGCACTTTAACGAGTAGATAGATTAGACCTCTTCTTGTTTCAAAAGAATATGTGCCCTCTGCATTTTAAAAGCAATTGAATTGTGTCTTAACATTTTTTATTGTAATGTTTCCTGTTTCTCTCATGTTAAGATTTATTAAAAACAACATTGATTGCTATGATGAGTTATCCTCCTGCCCTAAAGTAGTATCACCTTCAAAGTATGGGGCCGCTTTTGTTTTGTACCTGTCTTGTGACTGCTCTTCATACATCCTCTCCTTGCCTTCCTTAAAGAGGCGGATGGCTCGTTTTGACTTCTTCATAAGGCTGTCAATGTAGATCTTAAAGTATTCGTTTTCGCTGAGCTGAGTCAGCTTCTGGTTCTCCTCATATTTGCACAATATTAGTCGCAGGTGCTGGTAAGTGTCTGGTAAAATATCCAAAATGTATGGTGGGCTGTTCTTTAGCAGAAGTCTTGGGTTCTGACACAGACGAACCTATGGAGGGGAAGACAGTTTATAGACGCTTCATGTCCAGTTCTCCAACTTTCACCAGTATGGCTAGCCTATACGTTCACAACTAGGAAAAATGGTTGCCAGTCTCCACAAATCAATAGCAGTTAAATGTTGGTAAAAATAGACAAACTTACAACTTTGTCCATAAGTTTCCACGTTTTTTCAACTGTTCGGCGGTCGGCAGCTGCTTGTTTGGGTGGTCCCACAGCATCCTGAATGGCATCAATAATACCTAAAATTCGACCCTTTCGCTGGTTTGGTCCGCGTCCACCCGGATTTCGGCCACTGAGAGCCGTTGCCATTTCGAAAAACTGAGATACAAATAGACTAATTAGCTCTCAATGTGGACACATGATTTCTGTTAACGCTGAGACCGTCGTACAGGTTGGCTTTGGTGTGAACTTAATTCTGTAAAAAGTTAACCTAACAGGATATTAAACAAAAAAATTAAGTATTTGGCATAACTCAAAAACCGTAATATATATAAATAAACAGAGCAACTACCTATTTGGTTCCTCCCAAACCCTTTTTGAGACAAACGTAATTTCCAGACTTCAGTGGCATAAAGTCCTATATTCACGACTGCTATTCCAGTTTGAGGATTAGGCTACACTGCGATTGGAACAGTTATGCCATTGGATCAGTTAATCAGTTTAACAGCAGAGTTCACAATATAATTTCAATTTCTGTTTAGAAAGTTACTTACTGCGCACCACACCAAAACAGGGAATGTCGATGGGTTCTGTAAAACTGAAAGCACTCCACATAAACAGCCTAATACGTCAAAATAGAAGCGAAGCGAATGATCAAAACCATCCACAAATATGTGGGCAGTCTAACATTATCAATCTTTCCTCTTCGATAGTCTTAACGTCATTTTACAAAGGTTAACTCTCCATACCACAGGAATTGGTTAGCAATACGGGTTTAAAGCGAGACCTTACAGGCTGTGGTCGCTGGCTCACGCAGTAGTCTAATCACCCCTCTGCGCCCAACAGCACTCAGTGATACTGGTAGGAGGAGCAGAACGCTTACAATGTGGCAATAATTTCTATGAACCTATCAAAATAGTCTATTGAAAATAAGACCCGTCTAAAATATTGATAGAGTCGTATCAACACCAATAACCAATGAGAACCTAGAGTCGCATGCATTGTGTCGAACTCAATTTCTACCATTAGCCTATGCTTGTGGCCTACCTCACTTTAATCCATAGGTGAGAGCAATAATTAGACAACCGCATTTTTGGTAGTAGTAGTCCAAATGCAACAGAAAAGGGTGAACAATCAGTGGAAGATGTTCTAGAGATTTGCAATAGAATGGAAGCCAACAATGGCCTAGACTACTTCAAGAATCTGCTTTCTGATTAACCACAAAGTGTGTATGGTCGATTAATACAACTCGAAAAAATACGGAAGCTCCTAAGACACGAGCACTTTAAAATGACTGTAGCCTACTACCAATAACAACGCACGGGGGCAGAAAAGGACAAAGCAAATGGTAACGTTTCCAGACAACGTCCCCTGTCAAATTGAGCTGACCAGAAAATAAGAATTCTGACCAGAAAATATTTCCTCGCCAGGACTGGCTTAATCCACAATTATTGCCGTTTAACCATTAACCAAAACAGTAAACGAATACAAATATAACCAATCTACTGTATACATCTAATGCTGAAGTCAGTTAATGGCTAAATTCGATCTATAATAGGACAAAACTGTTTAAAATATACCACAAAAGGACAATAGGTGCGTTCGACATGGACTGCGGCTGTATGAAACGACCGGCGAGAGTCGGGGAGGAGTTGAAAACGGCTCTGTGAAGTCGGACATTCCAGCTTCTCGTGGTTTGCTGCGTTGATGTCAGTCATGGCCGATCAAGCGCTGTTTGCTTACTTTACTTTATTTATAATTAAACAGTCTTTCCGGTAGTGAAGAGGCTGACTAAAACCCTTTCTTCAACACATTTTTAATTCAATTAAACGTTTTTGAGCGTTGGCGAAACTGAAGGTGTCAGAATATTACAAAACACGCGTCAAAGTTGTCGTGAGTCTGGCCAATCATTAAATAGCTGTGTCGTCACTTGAACCCGTGCAGTTGCTCTTGAGAAAATGCGCTCGGCTCAAGCCCCCACCCCCCGCCTCTCGGCTTGAGGCAACAGCCCCGATGGATGTAGGTGGTATTGCATTTCCGATTTTCTACCCGACTCGTCCGATCGTTTTTATTCTATTAACTAAGCAGTGACTCTGCTACACAAGCCATAGAGTAAGTTGAAGTAGGCCTCATCAGCTGGGAACACAATATCATGGAACGCATGGCTAAATTTGTTTAGGCCAGTGGACATGGCTTCCTGGCATGCCTTTATCCCTGAATAGGAATTCTTCCTCATTCCGTGCACGGTCATGGTTTCAGCGTTTTTCAAACAGAAGATCTCTGTACACCAACAGCTGTACCTCCAATCATCAGTCCGTCCAACTCCTGAAGTTTGCGGATTACACCACCCTCATTGTGCTCATCTCTGGTGGGGATGAGTCTGACTACAGATGGGAAACTGACAACCTGGTCACCTGAACAACTTGGAGTTGTTCTTTAATGCTTTTAAGACGGTGCAGATGGTTGTGGCCCCACTCAGCCCCATCACCCGAGTCAACGCTGTGTGAGAAAATGTAGGAGCAACCACCGAAAGTTAAGGGGGGGGGTTGTTGTTTATACTCTCAACACAACAGAAAAATTACCTCTGTATGCCTACGCCTTGTCCATTACTTTTAACTGAGTTATTCCTTACATTGCACAACGGAGCACAGTGATAAGGAGTGACTGTGCCTTCTTATTTGAAACCATCTTATTTGTTGTTTCACAGCCCCTCATGGCGGACACTGAGGAGGGCATGGCAAAGGGCCGTAGCAGCCCGGACCCAAGCCAGGCACAAGATCCTCTCTTCAGCAAGCTGGACATCCTTCTCTTCTCTCTCATCATCGGCATGCTCATCTACTACTTCATGAACCGTTAGAAGCCAGAGGAAGCAGTCCCTGAATTCAAAAGACTCCCCACTGTGTAAGTGGCCTTCCTTTTATTTTCAATTTTTCAAGAGGATCTCAATCCAAAAATAGTATTAATATTTGTATACTTTCCAGTGAATCTGTTTTTACACGTTTATCAATACTGTATTTCTTCGATTAAACGCTCCAGTGTTTTATTACACAATGATCGTTTTTGGTGCGGCTTTTATTCGAGGGAGGCGTTTTATTAGTATGAGAGATTTAGTGAATTGTAGCTGCAGTGCACTGCAGGCATAGACAAACAAAGAATAGACAAGGAGGTCAAACACAAAGCCTAGTGTAAAATTGCAGCCGCTCGTGTCTACATTGTGTAGAAATCTGAAAGAAGCATGCCGAAACGTTCTTACTAGTGCTGTCAGTTTAACGCGTTATTAACGGCGTTAACGCAAACCCAAATTAACGGCGTCAATTATTTTATCGCGCGATTAACGCTCTTTTTGGCCTAGCAAACTTTGTAGTTTTTTTCACATGCTGTTGCAACAACTACCGACGTTAGAAAAACTACAACACCACGCCGGATCTAGCTAGACCGGAAACAAAACAACAGGCACGCCAAACACTCGTTTGGCTTGCGAGCTGGCTAAAGAGTAGTAGCAGAGCCCGTTTACGGATATTAGACATTCTCTGGTAGTAGGCTAACGTTACGTTTTGAGTGGATGACGAGCGCGAGATGCCGAAATTGATGCCAATAAGATTCTGAATGGAAAAGTTGCCAAATGGTTCTATTGACAAGACCAGTGATCTGTGTGTTTTGTCGTTGTAAACTGAGCTATCATCGCAGCACGTCCAGTCTGAAATACCACTTGATGGCCAAGCACACAGCTGATGCGAATTCTCTGCCCCCTCAAAGCCAGGCGATTGCAATGTTGTTTTCAGGCAGTATTTCAAATGGAATCCCGAATCAAACAGTACCACCTGCTAAGTGAAAATTTGCCCCCAAAAACGTAAATACCATAAGATTGACATTTATTTATATATGTCTGAATTAGAGCTGTTTGAGCTTGGACCAAATGTGACTATGATTGCCATAAGAGAAACGTCTTATTTTGTTATTCAGTAACTGAACATTGCAAAGTCTAGATCTTGGAATGGCTCAATTGGATGAGAGGTTGTGCTGGTAATTTAAGGGTTCCAGGTTCAATTCTAGGCCTTGGCGTTTGTTTGTTTTTTTGTTTGTTTCTAGTTTTCTGGGTAATCCCGGTGTAATTATCTATTATGTCAATTTTACAATATTTTGCCATTTTGAAGGAGGAATTCGCCATTGCTGCTTGCAGCTATATTTTTTTACATATAATTCAAATATATTCTACTATATATTAAACATACATGTGACACTATATATTTACATATATTACAAATACATTTTCCCATATAAATCGGAATACATTATGGTGGTATTTATAGATATAAAATTGCATATATTTTGGGATATATAAACACATTATATATTCATGTTGAATATGTTGCAATATATGGAAAACGGCAATCATTGCTGTATTCTGCAATATATTGCAATATATTACATGAATATATTAAAGTTTATAATATATTAGTAATATATTTATCATCCATACATTATCCCATGTATTTCCGTACAATATAAATATTAAATCCCATATATGGACATATATTGCCTAATATATCACATCATATTTTCCAATATACTGCAATATATTTTCCTTCCGTAAGGGAAAGCTGTGCAGAAAGCATTCACCAGCAGCATCAGATCTGTAACACGCGAACTTGGTCAGCTACCTCGCTATAGTGTAGATGTCACTGTCGCAATTACATTATAATAATGTATAATTAATTTTCAACCAATGTAGAGCTGTCAAAAAAAGCATCTCAAAATGCATCAGATTGATGCTTTAAAATATGGAAATGTTTCTTATGGGGGAGCATGCACCCGGACCCCCTTAGAGGGGTAATATCCATCTCACCTTTTTCACCCCTGACCCGTTTTCATGCCTGATTGATAATTGACATAAGATTAATGTAGATTGTTCATATGAAGATTTCTGAGATTTAAATCATGTTATCAGCGTATCAAATTCACAATTGGTATAGGTTTAGAAGCCTAATAATTATGAAGGCTACATAAATTAGCATCTCTTCAGAAAATTAAGTTTCCCTAAATGGCACAGCCCAAAAAAGTATCAGCCATAATAGGCCTACTGCATTTACCAATACCTAATTTATTATGCATGGGCAGCATACGGAGAGATTGACGTGTCTCTTGACTCCTTAGATAACATCCTGAGGGTATAAGCTTTCAGAGGATATATGCTGCCGTGCAAAGGCAGAAGACCGTAACTTCAATTTTGCCAAAATCTTTTTTTTCTCTTCATTTTCGGAACAGTTAAGGTCTGCTTTATCATGTGGCCAATTATCGTAAATTAACTCGTCTGTTTTTCAGACAAAATAGGTTTTTGTCTTAACTTCCAAAAGCCTGCTTTGGCTTTAGAAAGCCAATGCAGAATGCCGTAATATCAGTTAAGGTTCTTTGCCTTTGTTTTGCGGCACTCAAAAACGCTCAAATGGAGTTTCGGTTTCACTTAAACTAATATGTAACCTAGCAACAACAAACATATCTAGCATTAGCCTAGCCTACTCGCTGGCATTCAACACAAAACATCACAAACATGAGTCGTAAGTATCCTACCCTGGCAGTTAAATCAAAAACACTCTTGTCTTGAGAGTCTTGTGACAGGTATCCACGTGTATGTTACATTGGCTTATAATATACAGAGTTTATATCGTGATAAGCAACTACAGTAAGTGAGCGAAGAAACGGAAGTTACTGTATTTTGCCTTGGCATGACCACTTACTATAGACTATAGTATACTACCGAAATTTCAAAATAGGGGTCAAAAGTGCAGTTTAAGATCAAACATTTCTAATTTAGATAATGTGTAATCACTAAAACATCAAACTGCTAGATTTTCAGTGTCCTACCTAAAAGACATTTGGCAGGACAACTAGACTACTTTGAAAGTGCAAAAACTTTGAAGTCGTTTTTCTCAGTTCTACACTTATGCGAGTTACGGTCTTTGCCTTTGTAGGGCAGTATGGTTTTTATGGTTGAATCAGTTTTGCCCTTGTGTTCTGCCCTTGGCAAGCATGGGATAGGCTTGGCAGTTTGGCGCCAACTAGTGGCCAGTTCGGAGTCTTTTTCCGTTAGTCGTTTGCAGCAGTTGCAGCTGACTCGTGGTTGTTTGTTGTGTCCATGGTAACGGAAGCCAGCTCTGAAGCGATTAAGTTTTTACGTTGATAGTACAAGCAACAAAACTATTCTCTTGATCCCAAACAGTATCGATCCTTGTATTTATGTTGATTCTTTATAAAACATTGTCTGTACTCATCATAGATACTTTTGGTTAATTATAAACAGTGTTGCAGTAGTTACTCAGAAAATGTTCCAAGTTACTAGTTACTTCTGAAAATTGTAACTAGATTACTTTACTAGTTACTGCATTTGAAAAGTAACTTCACTACTAGTTACTTCACTTTAATTTTTTTTAAGCAAATGTCCAAATTTACCGCAAAGATACATAGACTAACATCATGGCCCTTTCATCACTTGATTTATTTTTAAATTTTCAATAAAGGGCATCTTTTAGCCTTTCCACATAGTGTATTGTAAACATGTAAAAGAAAATGGCATATAAAACTCAGCCATTCACTTGAACGAATATTGAGCCTGTCCACACTATCTGACCAAAGAAATATGCTTCACTTTAAAATCTCATTGAGTTGACAGCAGTTTAAAGACACCTCTCGCCTGGACATAGAGTGAATTTTACTATGATATTTTTGTCCTTTCGAGCAGCAAAGTTAAAATAATGAGAATATCGCCACTGGCTGAACCCTCCTGTCTCCGTCTCATCCATTTTCCCGCTTCCCTCCTTCTACGCCAGCCCAGGCTCTGCGCCAACCTAGTATCATGTGATACTGGCTTGTCAATGGGTGCATTCGACTTCATGCTGCGCAGGCATCGTCTGCAGCCGCCTGCAGCCCGGCTGACTTGAAGCAGCCAATGGCATTCTCAGATTCAAGGCAGCCACCTGCAGCCGGCTGCGGCGCTGCATGAAGTCAGCCCATGTCGAACGCGTCTAATGTCTACACACCAGCAGCTACGTCACTCAAATCACTCAAATCGGTCTCTGTGGCAACGGTGCCCAGTGCCCAGACAAGCAAGCACACAGGCAAGCATGCAAGCGCCACTCAGAGAACTTTTCGGACTGGCAAAAATGGCTTGGATAAAGCAGGAAAGCGCGTTCCTGAGGTCTTGTAAAGTAGTGTAGTTACCAATATTTTGAGTGTAATGCGTTACTTTACTTTGTTACCTATAATAGTAATATCGTTACTGTAATCCATTACTTTGTAACTCGTTACCCCCAACACTGATTATAAATGTATGATAGATCTTGGTATTTTTGGTTATTTCTTTGATTATCTGTGTATCACTTTTCCTGCTGCCATGAAATATGCTAGCATACTAAGCTACTGTATTTCGACAAAATGACACCGAAGACCTCAAGAAACTATTATATCCTAATTTTGTCAAATTGGATTGTGGTTGAATGTCATAATTGTAAAACACATTTTTTGTGTAATTTCAGTTTTACTCTGTTTCAATAAAAAACTTGGAGCTTGGAAGCTATATCTTGACTTCACGTCTATAAGAAGAGAGTTAGGCTGTCTGTCAACACGTGTTAAGAAACACACCTGGAGGACAGTACAGTAAAAAGACGTATCTCAAAGGGGTTAACAAGCTACTACAAGGACGAAGGTATGTTGGACAAACATTCACAACACTCCGGCTCTGTAACGGCACCATCTGCTGCAGCAGTAGCCCGCGCCAAAGCAGAGGCAGCGAAGACTCGTGCGGCCTATGCGGAGAGAGAGGCTGCAATGAAAATAGACAAAGCAAGATTAGAAGCAAGTCTAGAAGCCTTTACTCTTGAAAAAGAGGCTGCCGCCACTATAGCAGAGGCCGAAGCGCTAGAAGCGGCAGAAGAACACATAAATAGTGAAACTTTAGAACAGCGTCAAGTTGTCTTTAATGGCCCAAGACAGACATTCTGTATGGATAGTTCAGAAGAGCACACATGAGACTATGTGAACGGATTGCCTGCGCCGTCACTTAACCCAGAGCCAGTCAGCACCGTTAAAGATGAGCCACTGACAGGAAGTAGAAGGCCTCCCTCTACTGCAGGAGGATATACCCCTTGCTTTAACACGCAACGTCAGCATCAGGGATCATCTCAGAATCCATACTCACACTTGACACAACATCCTAGTCTGCCTATGAAGCCTACAACTGTAAACAGAGAGAAGCCACATCACGTACCGCAACCCAGCGTCCCACTAGGCACTCCTGGATTCCCTTACTCTCCATACACGCCCACACCGCAATGTCTATCTGACAACATGATGAACATGGCTAGATATTTAGCACGCAGGGAAATTGTCAGCACAGGCCTAAAGCAATTTGACGATTTCCCAGAGTCATACAGAGCTTGGAAGTCATCATTCTTAAATTCCATTAATGACTTGAACCTGTCCGCAAGCGAAGAATTAGATTTGCTGTCAAAATGGCTGGGCAAAGAATCCTCCAATTACGTATAACGGCTCAGATCAGTCCACATAGGGAACCCCAATGCGGCGCTGCAGATGGTTTGGGCGCGGCTCGAGGAAGTCTACTGCTCCCCAGAAGCCATTGAGCAGTCTGTTCTTAACAAGCTAGACCACTTTCCCAAGATTTCCAGTAGGGACTACCACAGGCTACGAGAGTTAGGAGATCTTCTAATGGAGCTTCTCTTTGCAAAGGAAGACGGGTATCTGCCCGGACTCATAGTGTTAGACACAGCCCGTGGCATTAACCCCATAGTGGAAAAGTTGCCTTTTGGGCTACAAGAAAAGTGGATCTTCCAAGTGTCAAGGTTCAAAAGCGAACACAATGTTACTTACCCTCCGTTCTCTTTCTTCACCGATTTTGTGTGTCTCAAAGCAAAAATTAGAAACGACCCGAGCTTTACTCTGTCCAGTGTCAGCTTCAATTCACATGACAGTTCAACACTTAAATTCAATAACAGTGCATAGGACAGATGTAGACTCCACTACTGGTCATGAGAATGCAAACAAATCCGATGATGTGGCTAGGCACTGTCCCATCCACGATAAGGCCCACCCTCTTAAAAAGTGCAGAGGCTTTAGGTTAAAGACCCTGGATGAGAGAAAAACATTTCTTAAAGATAATGGCATATGTTTTAAGTGCTGTGCATCTAGCACTCATCTGGCAAAACAGTGCCAGGCTGAACTTCAGTGCGTGGAGTGTGACAGTAGGAATCACATCAGTGCTCTGCATCCTGGTCCACCCCCCTGGTCATCAAAGGCCGCTGATCTTGCCGTAAAGGACGGCGGGGAGGGAGCAGAATGGGAACAATCCACTAATGTCAACACAAACTGCATAGAAGTCTGTGGAGAAGGCTGCACAGGAAGATATTGTGCAAAGATTTGTCTGGTAAAAGTTTATCCACACGGTAAGCCTGAGATGGCTACAAGAATGTATGCCATGCTCGATGATCAGAGCAATAAGTCATTGGCCAGGTCCAACTTTTTCAATCTTTTTGAAGTTTTCAACACCGAAGCACCATATTTTTTAAAGCCTGTGCTGGTGTAGTGGAGACGAGCGGCAGAAGGGCCGACGGTTTTCAGATAGAACCAATTAGTGGTGGCAACAGCTTTGCACTCCCCACCCTAATTGAATGCAACAAAATACCGGATAACAGGGCCGAAATACCCACGCCTGAAGTGGCCATGCAACATCTACACTTAAGGTCTATTGCATCACAAATCCCACACCTGGATCCAAATGCACACATCCTCCTTCTGCTAGGCAGAGATGTGCTTAGAGCACATAAAGTCAGACAACACATCAATGGGCCTAACGACGCCCCCTTCACCCAGAAGCTTGATCTTGGCTGGATGTTAGTAGGTGAGATGTGCCTGGGAAATGCCCACAAGCCAAACGTTTGCAGACTGATGTACTAGAAAATGGACGCCCCTCACTGTTCACCCCATGCTCCAGCCACATTCAAATCAAAGAACTCTCACACACACTGAAAAGCAAAACAAAGGAAAAAACATTAGGAAACCTTGTCTTTCAGAAAACTAAAGATGACAAAAAACTTACTCTTTCCATAGAAGATGACCATTTCTTGAAAATTATGGATGAACACATGTCTAAAGATGAAGCCAACAGCTGGGTTGCACCTCTTCCCTTTAAACATCCCAGGCCACAGCTCCCAAATAATAAAGAGCAGGCCCTCAGTCGTCTCTCCTCTCTGCGCCGCACCCTGGAAAAGAAACCAAAAATGAAGGAACAATTCATAGGCTTCATGCAGAAAATATTTGATAATGATCACGCAGAGGTCGAACCAACACTTCCACAAGACCAAGAATGCTGGTATCTACCGACTTTTGGCGTATATCATCCCAAGAAGCCAGATCAGATCAGGATCGTGTTCGACTCTAGCGCACAACACTACAGTGTTTCTCTGAACGACGTCCTTCTGACCGGGCCAGACTTGAATAACAGCCTGTTAGGCGTCATGATCCGCTTCAGGAAGGAGCTTGTCGCCATAATAGCAGACGTCCAACAGATGTTCCACTGTTTCGTGGTAAGGGAGGACCACAGAGATTACCTACGGTTCTTATGGCATCGTGACAATGACCCCTCAAAGGACATCATAGAATACCGCATGAAAGTCCATGTGTTCGGTAACAGCCCCTCTCCTGCCGTGGCAACATATGGGTTGAGACGGGCTGCAAGAGATTGTGAACAGGAATACGGTGCTGCTGCTGGGCATTTCATAGAGCGCAATTTCTATGTGGATGATGGGCTCGCCTCAATGCCCACTGAAGCTGAAGCCATTCACCTCCTTCGGAGTACACAGGCCTTGCTATCCGAGTCCAATCTGAGGCTTCACAAAATTGCCTCCAACAGCTCTGCTGTGTTGAAAGCCTTCCCCAAAGAGGATCATGCTAAATAAATAAAAGATCTCGACCTCAATGGAGAAACACCACACACACAACGCAGCCTCGGACTTACCTGGGATATCGTAAAAGACACGTTCACCATCCAGGTGTTAGACAACGACAATCCATACACACGACGTGGTGTAGTATCGACAGTAAACAGCCTGTATGACCCGATTGGATTTACAGCTCCGGTGATAATCCATGGAAGGCTCTTGCTCAGAGAACTCTCAGTGGACAGCCTTGAGTGGGACTCACCTCTGCCTGAGAATAAGAGGATGGAGTGGGAAACATGGTGTCCCAAACATGGTGACTCACTTAACCCTTGTGTTCTCCTCGGGTCATTCTGACCCATCAGTCATTGTGACCCACCTTCGTTTGCGACAACTTTACTGCATACAAAAACATAGTGAAGCATTTTCTTTTAACCGTTGGGCTGTCTCAGACCCCCCACATTGCGAAGGTTAAAAGAAAATTATTTTTATTTGCTTTTGTATTGGGTAAAATTGGGTAAACACAACGATGGTTCGTTATGAACCTTTTGGTCATGTGACCCGAAGGCAGCACAAGGGTTAAGGACCTTGAACAGCTTCACATCCCTCGGGCCTATACAACGCCCTCTCTGTCAAAGGCCAAAAGAAAGGAACTCTGCATATTTTCAGATGCACCCACCAAAGCAATTGGCGCAGTGGCCTACCTCAAAACAACGCATGAAGATGGGACCTGCCAGCTTGGTTTTATCCTAGGAAAGGCAAAGTTAGCTCCTCGGGTAGACCTCACTATACCACGGCTTGAACTATGTGCTGCGTTGCTTGCAGTAGAAATGGGAGAACTGATTGTGGATGAAATTGACTTTGAGCCAGACGCCATAGGACTTCTACTGTGATAGTGACGTTGTTCTAGGGTATTTATATAAACAAAACCAAGCGCTTCTATGTATATGTGCACAACAGAGTTCAAAGGATAAGACAATTCACCCGTCCAGAGCAGTGGCATTATGTGCCTACTGAGCATAACCCAGCAGATTACGCTTCAAGACCAGTTCTAGCATCACAGCTGGCGAGCACCTTCTGGCTGAGAGGACCAACATTCTTGTGCAAACAGCGTGTCTCAAGCACAATCACAGAAGAGCTGTTTCATCTGATCGATCCAGATCACAACGCTAAAATCCGTCCTGAATCAGCAACATATGCCACTCAAACAAGTGTAAAGCAGTTCAGCCCTGAGCGGTTTGAGAGATTCTCCAGGTGGACCACCCTCCTCAAAGCTGTCTCTTCTCTCATTCATGTGGCCCGCTCATTCAAGTCTGCTCCTGCAGGAAAAGATGTGAAATGCAAAGGCTGGCATCACTGTGATCAACCGACTGTCGTAGAGCTGTTGCAAGCAAACAACATCATCATCCAGTCAGTGCAAAGAACAACCTTTCCTGAGGAAATCAAAGCACTGTCCCACAATAGAGTGGTGTCTAAAGACAGTCCAATTTCAAGACTGAATCCTTTCATGGACGAAGGAGGTATCATTAGAGTTGGTGGAAGACTACCCAATGCAGAGGTGGGTAACAATGAGAAGCACCCCCTTATCTTACCCGGTGTCCACCACGTCTCCCTGCTTCTGATCCGCCATCATCATGAGAAATGTGTCCATCAAGGGCATCTCTTTACTGAAGGAGCCATACGTGCGGCAGGACTGTGGCTACTAGGAGGGAAAAGGTGCATTAGTAAGGTAATACACAAGTGCATCACTTGCAGGAAGCTCCGTGGCAGTGTAGAGGAACAGAAGATGGCAGATTTGCCGAGTAAAGAACGACTCTGCGTGTCACCTCCATTCACTCATGTCGGATTGGATGTCTTTGGGCCATGGAACATAACGGCTCGCAAGACCAGAGGAGGACAGGCTCAGAGCAAATGCTGGGCCATATTATTCACCTGTATGAGCATCCGTGCTGTTCATATTGAAATCATTGAGTCCATGGACAGCTCGAGCTGCATCAATGCTATACGGAGGTTTTTCGCTACCCGGGGTCAAGCAAAGACACTCCGTTCCAACTGTGGCACGAATTTTGTTGGGGCCAGCAAGGAGCTAGGATTCAATAAAGTGATGAAAGAGCCTAACTTCCAAAGCTACATAAACCAGGAAAGCTGCACATGGCAGTTCAACCCTCCCCATGCCTCCCACATGGGAGGAGTTTGGGAGCGCATGATAGGAGTGGCGCGTAAGATCTTTGACTCTATGCTGATGCAGAATAAAGCAGCTCTCTCACATGAAGTTCCATGCACGCTCATGGCTGAAGTGTCCGCCATTATGAATGCCAGACCACTTGTCCCTGTCCAAACTGATCCAGACTCGCCCTTTCTCTTAACACCATCTACTTTACTCACTCAAAAGGGGGGCCTAATGGCGCCTCCTGTAAACTTCGTAGAAAAAGACCTCTACAAGCGACAATGGATGCAGGTGCAACATATGGCAAACGAGGAAAAGATGCAAAGAGGAACAACGCAACATTCAAGTCAATGACCTTGTCCTGTTGCGGGATTCCCAAGCAGCTTGCAACACTTGGCCCATGGCAATCATCACAGCCATCTTTCCTGGTCAGGATGGGAAAGTACGCAGTGGAGTTAAAAGCGACCAAAGACGGGACAGTTAAGAATTTCTTCAGACCTGTGACAGAAATTGTCTTGTTGTTGGGAAAGCAAGACTAACGTATCCTTTTCTTTAATCAATGTTGATGTGACATCTTTTACAGATGCCAGGCGGGGAGTGCTGCCCTTGGCAAGCATGGAGAATAGGCTTGGCAGTTTGGCGCCAACTAGTGGCCAGTTTGGAGTATTTCCGTTAGTCGTTTGCAGCAGTTGCAGCTGACTAGTGGTTGTTTGTTGTTTCCATGGCATTTTTAGGTCCGTGGGCAACGTTGCCGCGACGTCGTACCTTGGTCGGCTGGTTACGTAATTTTTTGGTCCCATGGACAACGTTGCCACGACGTCGTACCTTGGTTGGCTGGTTACGTTATTTTTAGACCTGTGGGCAACATTGCCTCGACGTCGTACCTTGGTCGGCTGGTTACGTTATTTTTAGACCTCTGGGCAACGTTGCCGCGACGTCATACCTTGGTCGGTTGTTTACGTTATTTTTAGACCCGTGGGCAACGTTGCCGCAACGTCGTACCTTGGTCGGCTGGTTACATTCTTTTTAGACCCGTGGGCAAAGTTGCCGCCACGTCGTACCTTGGTCGGCTGGTAACGTCATTTTTAGGTCCCATGGACAACGTTGCCGCGACGTCGTACCTTGGTCGGCTGGTAACGTCATTTTTAGGTCCGTGGGCAACGTTGCCGCAACGTCGTACCTTGGTTGGCTGGTTACGTTATTTTTTGGTCCCATGGACAACGTTGCCGCGACGTTGTACCTTGGTCGGCTGGTAACGTCATTTTTAGGTCCGTGGGCAACGTTGCCGCGACGTCGTGCCTTGGTCGGCTGGTTACGTTATTTTTTGGTCCCATGGACAACGTTGCCGCGACGTTGTACCTTGGTCGGCCGGTTACGTTAATTTTGGTCCCATGGACAACGTTGCCGTGACGTTGTCCCTTGGTTGGCTGGATACGTGTTGGATATGTGTTGTATAATCCAGTACTGTGTGCTATTGGAAACATGTTACAAACGCGTGTACAAGTATTTGTTTTCCAGTCAGACTGTTGATGTAACTGGTAACTAATAGAAAGTATTGTTGTCTCCAGTTTCAATGTCCTGGGTGTCCACATATCTGAGGAGCTTTCCTGGTCCCTCAACACCATCTTCCTGAGGACTGTCTGCGGAGGCTCTGAACATCACCAGGGACCCCTTTCAAGCGTAGAACCTGCACTGCCACACTTAAAACAACAAAACACATCAACTACACTGACACCACATACAATTCTTACTTGAGGATTACAGAGTGTGAGAAAGGTGATACATTGGCAATGTTACACTTAGTATTTGTATGATATGATTTCCCATATGGCAATAGGTTTACTAAGGAAGAGCTGCGTCTCTTGAAATGTAACTCTTGAACAATCACCTTGTAATGCCATTTACCACTTTCATAACTGGAGCAGATGTTTGCATTGTGTGTGATTCTACAGTGAAAGCTTTGGTTTGCAATTTATAATTATTCATTTTTTAATTCATTTTTTACTCCATTTATGGTGTGTCTGTCAAATTACTGTCAATGTTTCACCCAAGCCAGTCTAATAGTTTTGTCTCTCTGCCACAGGAAGACACCAGACTGCCTTAACGCTCCTGTGTTGTCCTGCCACGCCACAACTCCGACTCAGCCCAGCTACAGTTCCACGTCTGCTATCCTCACCTTTCCTTCATCAGCTATCACCATTGTCTCCACAACCCTCAATAAAGGATTTACTTTTGACAGTCAACCAGAGTACTCATGGCCGTAACTATCATTGAGGACACCGAGGTCGTGTCCTCGGTATTTTGTTTTTATTTCAGTTTTTTTTTGCTTAAATTGTGGTATATAAACTCAAAATAAAGTACACGTGAAACCAACTGCAGGACGAGGATCTTGGTCTCCCACAAACCGTAACGTGATTTTATACTTTAAGAGCCAAGAGTCGCTCGAGAGTTTGGACATACATGCTGCGTGTCATCAACAACACGCACTGTTGCTATGGTAACCACCACACACAAGTCGGACGCTGATGTTGTTACCGTTGTAGATAGATGCTTCAAAAGAAAGATTACATAAAATCAAGTTTACAAGTTTTCCTTTTAAGCTCCATAAGACTCTGAAAATGACTTCATTGTTTAACGTTACCCCTGAATCAGACCCTCTTTTTAACGTTAAAACGGGACCGGTACACCATTTCACAGTTCAGCTATTCATTTGAGCGATACATTATCTGTATACAATTACTTAAATCAACCTGCCTACAGTTGCTCCTATGTGATTGACACGGCTAACATACTAAATAAATGCAAAGACTCTACATCAGTTTTGCTTTAGGCCATTGACTGAGGGTTATTTACATTTCATAGAACTGAAGAATTCTCGCTGAGCATAAAGGAGAAGATGTGCTTGAAGATGAAGGCTTGGGACATTCATATAGCCAGGAGGCTGGAGAGACTGAGGCCTGTATGAAGGGCTGCTTCCACTGCCAGCTGTGCTGCTTCAGAGGGGGCTCATTGATGAAAGCTGACCTTCATAACATTTTTTCTTGCTATTGCCCTAGTTAATGTGCATACTTGTATGGTATTGACTATCGAAGTAAGACAATCACGTTCATTAAGGGAGAACTGTGGCGTCTGTTGTGTGATGTTCCTTAAAATGAAACTATTCAAAAACATGCAGATTTTAATCACAGTACCAGTTGAATAACTACTAGAGTGCGTGGGATTTTGTACTTTGCTATGTTGCTCATAAAGAATGATAGACTAAAAGGATATTCCAAGTTAAGTAATAATTGTTTGTTAAAATATGTAACAGTAGCCTATACGTGTAGCGAACTATAGTCCTTCGGTTTTTCCTAATCTGTATTTTAACTTGTAGGCCTATGTCTAGTCTAGGCTACTCTTGATACACATGTTTAGCCGTCAGCACCGGTGTCACCGACCATCTCGGGGATAGGATCTCTCAAACCGATCAAAACACAATTGAAAAAATGTTTCAGATGGAACACGACGTATGTAAGACGTTGCCGACTTTTTCCCGACGTAGAATCGAAACACCGCAACACCGACCTTTATAAGATCAAAATAAGATGTTTGAAATGGAACGCGACATATGTACGACGTAGCCGACGTTTTCCCGACGTAGAATCCTAACACATCGCAACAACGACTAACGACATAAAATCAAACTAAGATGTTTCAAATGGAACGCGATGTGTTTAAGATGTTACGATGTTTCCCAGACGTCTTGGAAACGTATGTGTGCTAACTGGGAATTGTTCACGAACGACACATCACTAGCTGCAGGAAGTCAGTCCATTTAGAATGCACCTAATAAAGTGAAGATGGCTGCAAAGGAGAGCTACAAGCTCAAACACAAGCAACTTTTTCTACGGAATTAAGATGCCGTGTCGTCTGTCGTATGTTCCCGTCTAAAGCAGACAAAAGTGGATCTTTTTACACAGGCACCGACAATTTTCGCCATGCAGCCATGCTAATAGCAGACAGCACCTGGTTTGCGTGACAGCGAGTGGTTGACAATCCATCTTCCGTGTCGTTGACAATGCTGGTCAGGAATTTAAATGCAGATACCTATCGTGTTATTGCACAACTTATAACAACGGCATATCACGTAATGAAGACGGACCAGCCGTTCGCCTCGTTCCTCCAGGCTATTGAACTGCAGCAGAAGAATGGTGTAGACTTGGGTACTCAGTATCGTTCTGATGAAATGCTATGGAAGCTTTTATATATTAGCATTGAGGGACCAGAGGTTTCACAGTTTCAGCCAGACAAGAGTTGTGCAGAGATGGCTGTCAGCAGGGGAGAGAGCACGTCATGTTTGAGGTTAAAAAATAAATAGTTCTGCTGAATATACCTTTTTATTTTTCATTACTATAAATGTGATTTCGTATTTTTTTTTATATATCCAGGATATATTCATAAATGGTTAAGCATGTTTACAGAATAACAACTTATAAATCTTTGGTTTTGTTGTAACAGATAAATTCCAACTTTTGGGGGGGGGGCCAGTAAAAATGTTCTTGGGGCCAGTAAGTTTCAAACCCACTGACCCGGTGGGGCCAGTGGCTAAAATTTTTGACATTGAGCCCTGAGGTATGTTGTTTTGTGTCTGTATTTTACTTTGGTGAACTTTATTTAGGCTACATGCTGCGCATGTCATTGTATGTTCATATTAAGCTAATGTGGTTTGTAAAAGGTTGCACGTCTGTTATTCCTGCTTAGTTTTTGCACATTTAGCACAAATAAATGCAGCAGAATTTTCAACTGTCTCTTTTTTTTTACATTTAGAGTGAAATGCATCTAAATACATGTCATAACTTATTCAGAGCAACGTTCAGCATTATGCAAAATATTAAAATAGTATTTTATAGAATTGTTAAATGTAAATGTTAAGTCTAAATCTAAATGTTAAATCTAAATGTTAAATGGGTAATTCACACATTTAGCTAGCCACGCCACTAGTGTTTTCTGGATTTTTCTGGAAACCACGTGATTTTTCACATGGGGATCTTTAGTTCTCAGCCCCCCCAGGTCATCATCTTCAGCCATGCCCCCAAACAAGAGGCGGGTGGCCTCTGCTATATTGGCCAATAGGCATCTACTTGCTAAGTTTGATGAGAAAAGGGAGGCTCGTGATTTTCAAAACAGATTTTAGGTAAGTGAAGTGTCACCTCGCCATTTCGATATTAGGAAAACATGTGGTTCAAACATCCCTACATTAATCTAGCGTTGTCCTCAAGCAAATAACAAAATTTGGGCCTCAGCACAACATTTCTATGTTGTCCTCAGGCAAATAACAAGATGTTGTCCTTAACCCAACATTTTCAGTAATTAATTGTATTATAGAATATCTGGTAACCTAATGCAAGATATATTTTTTTATGAAAACTACTTTCATGAAGCTTTAAAGCTAGCTTTTGAATCCTTCTTGATTATAATTAATGATACATATATTTTTCAGTTATAATTATTTGTGCATTTTTTACAGATGAACAAAATGGAGGACTTTATTTGCAAGACAGTGTTGAAGGGAGGAGTAAAGGACATACAAATAATAGAGAAATTGAAGTCCATGTTTTGAAAGCAGATGAAGATGAAGAAAAATTCATAATCGACAAGATTACAACAATGAACTCTAGAAATGGAACATTCAGAAACACAAATGAATCTACCCCCAAAGACAAAAAAGCTGGATACTTTTTATTTTCTTGTTTAAGATCCAGAAAGCGTAAGCCTAGAAGTAACAGAGCTGATGATTGTAGGCCTATGTATCTTTTAAATTAAAGAATGATTGGCTAAAACAGCAAATGTTACATATGCAGTCTTGTGTGCCTATTCTGCCTAATCATGTAACCTGTGCGGCAAGACAAAGAACATGGAAGTGTTTCCATAGTACTCACACATTTATGTGACACAGAGCCCAAAACATAGTTAGATATCCTCATCTATCCTCAGTAAGCCACAATAACATTGGCTGGGTAGTGAAGGAATATAATTTATGAAAATCTTTTAATTTAATAATTTCTAAATCTGCACATTTTTTATTCTACTTTTAATCACAAGTGCCATTCAACTGATTTCAAGTATTCAATGATGGTGATGTTTTTTATAGTACTATTTAAAAATACTAATTGTTTGATCATTTCTAGACAGGCCTCAATTCCAGCAGTTGTTTTGCCAACACCTTATCATTGAATAATTTACATCATTAAATACCATTCTGTCAAACCCAGCTTTAAAAATGCTTTCATTTTAGATATTTTACACAGCTTTGGTAAAGTACAGGGACAATCCCCCGACAGCAAATTAGGGCAAAGTGCTTAGCATAAGGTCAGCATGTGGCACAGCCGTGAATCAAACACAGAACATTCCGAATATAAACTGAAAGCTATTTGGTTTCTTTAAATGAAGCTCCATTGCTTGCACTTGTATCTTTTAATTATCTACCAGTGGCTATGCTTTAACTGTAAACAAATATGTACATGCTGGTTCACCCAGGTCTTAGTAAGCCATTTAGCTAGATTTCAAAAGCTGTACCAAACAACGAAATTACAGGTTTACAACTTCGTTGAAAACAAATTGCTGCACTCTTTGAAATAATGTTTTTCCCTTATTATGGACGTGTTCAAGAGGATTTATTGTGATTGAAAGCTCCTGTAAATCCCTTCTGTTTAATGGGCAAAAAGAATCACCTCCATGCACAAGAACTAGGAGTTTGGTTTCCCTCTGAGGACATTGAATGACTGTTAAATGCATCTTTGAATTCAGCTATTGTGCGATTAATTCTGGGGATATAAACATAATGAAGACAAAATGTCTGACTCATTGTCCAAATTCAGCACACTCATAGATTCCAGTTCATAAAAAATTGTTGCATAAACATGACTGCTATTTGTATTTAAGTCCTGGTTAATGCAGAGGTCTGCCAAACTGTTATTGCTGTACTGAAAAGCTACATAAGTTAGAGCATGATTGTTGTTAGAGCACTGGAGAAACATGACCATCGTACTGTATCCATCTGTAGCACCATGTATGACTGATTTCCATCTTATCAATTTATAATTACCATCTACATGCCAGAAGAAATTTGGACACAGCACAGAATAAACACGTTGAGTTATTGTTGTTCTCCTCCTAAATTCAACACAAGCAGAATCAACCCTTCTGATTGACTCCCTTAACCGCTTTCTCTGCACTACCATGCCCCCAGAAGTTTCCCTTGGTTGCTTTGTTTCTTCAAATGAAACTTTTTTTTAAGTACAGAGTAGCCTATGTTCAGCCTCAGTTATTTTATTATCTTATTCTCCTTAAAGAGTTCAAAAACTCTCTCCCACTTTTTATTTATCACCCCCTAGTGACCTAAAGTAATTGGGTTTGCATTTTGCCATGGAACTTGAAGAGTTGAAGGCTGCCAGTGGCAGTGAGTATGGTCTACACTAGACCGCACTGTGGTCAGGACTGAGGCCTTCAAGCATTTCAAAGGACTGCCCTCATGTAGGCCATAAGTGAGAGAATGTCCATGGTCACATTAGTTAACATTTGTTGTTGGGAGAAAGAAACACCAGAGTAACAACTAAGGAATTTGCTTGTTCCTCTGTTCTGAGTTGTGGTGGGAGCCTAGGACAGTTGTGTGGCAAAAAATCCTACGGCCTTCATGGAGGTCTGGAGCAGCAGTAGCATTTTTCTGATTTGTCCATGTGTTTGTTAGATTAGCTAAATGAGCTGTACAAATGTAGCTTTTATCAATAGGAAAACCTTACTGAAAGATAAACACAAGGAACAAGCAGACTTACATGATTTCTTCAACAGGATCATGCCCACATTGAAAAAGCCTCAACCTCAATCTGTATTATCGGCCTAAAACTCAACCTACAAAATATTACAATTTCTATGTTGAAAGATTCTTAAAATAAAACTACTGAACACTGTTAAAATGCCTAAAACATCTCATTCTCTCTACATAGAAAGGCAAGATATGGCATTTAACTTAATCAGTACCAGTTGTTCATTTGTGGGCATCTTTCTGTGTGTTTGGATCAATTCTCCCTCTCAAGGGAAGGCCAAAGTTTTACCCCTTCCCCCCAGAACAATTGACATGAAGGAGATTCTGATTACTGGAAATGTTTAACCAGTGAAGAGTCCCTCTTGAACTTTTCTTTCCTTCCTTCTTTCCATTTGTATACCTCTGTGTCGATGGGAGCAGTGTTACACTGAATCCAAAAGTAGCCCACAAGTGGAAGCCTAATTACTGGACCCCCCCCCCCCCCCCTCAGCAAACCCCATTGAAGGAAATATGCAGGATGGAGGAACGGCCCACAAGTGAAGCCCTGAACATTCCAGGAAGGGGTTTGTTTCGGGTAGAGCAGGAAAAGGAGAGCTACCTTGGAGTTTGCTTGTCATGCAGTCTGGCTGGCTGGCTGGCTCATATTTTTACTGTAGTGTTTGTGGTCTTTATGTGTATTATTTATTTTAATTGTTTTTGTATTGGTGGAAGTGTTTTTGTATTGGTGGAAGTGATTTTCTTTATCTACGCGGGTACTTGCTGGCCCACTGTCAAGGTCTAAAATGGATGCTCTTTTCCCTTTTTGAAATTGCTGCGAGGTGGAAAGTTGGGGGCCAAAGTCCAGCCTTTCTTTCCGTTCGAGCCTTCACTCTGTGGCGAACCATCTCTAATTAGCTTTTGAAGAGGCGTGAATGGAGCGGGCCGTGTCACTAACGGCGACCTTTTATGACAGATTAGGTAACCATAGTGACACGCTCTCTCGGCTTGGGGCTTTTTGAGACATGCCTCATGCAAGCTCGTATCCTCGTCGCTCTGTAAGAAAAGGGGACACAACAACAACAGGACATATTTCCGGCATTAATGGTTGCCAGGGTGACTTGGGTCTTTTAATCCCTACTGATTGCAGAGGAAAAGAGGAGGAGATATAGATGCTGGTTGTGTGAGCCCAGTTGAGTATGTCTGTCTGTGCAGGGGGGGCATGACAGGGCTGTTTCATGTACATGAACAGCTGGCGACTTGCTAGTGTGAGATTTGAGGGAGATGTCTGTCCAGCCATCCTTCACGTTCAGGGTGCTCGCCCTGCCTTGAGCCAGATGTCAGCAGCGTGACAGTGGGTGAGGCGAGGGGCTGCAGCAACGCCGCGTCCACATCGAGGAGAACAAGAGACTGGAGTCTCCCATCAAGCTAGCAAGAGGCTGCAGAACAGAGTAGCCATGGCTGCCTGCGTGTTCTGATTCCACCGTGAAGAGAAAGACAAAGCACTCCAGTAGCGTGTGTGTGCGCAAGATATAGGGATGTTAGTTCGTGAGGGGATGAAATTCAGAGGGAAGCATTGGCAAAACGGACTGGGAGAGGCCAAGGCACAGTTAACTCCAAGCCCCCCCACTCAACACAGGGGTTTCGCAGGGCACGTTATCGGACTGCTTCTCACTGTGGATTAAACAAGTGTTTGTCACACTGGAGAACACTGCCTCCAGTCATGGGATGTGTGTTCTCACTGCCCAAAGAGAGACAGGCAGCTGCAGCCAGGTCAGTCTTTGTGTGTGTGTGAGACACGCTAATCCAATTTCATCCACTGTCTAACATGTTGAAGCTCTCTTGTGAAATGGATGCTGTAGCCTGAAATGTCATGTCTGTAGATTTGTGTTTTAAAATGGTTAGAATAGTGCATTGTGCACAATGTTAATACATTTAATCATTTAGCAGACGCTCTAATCCAGAGAGAGTTAATACAAGTTGAATTATGAGGCTGAACACTAGAAAAATTATCTGAAGCTATTTTGGAAATTCATTGTTTCAAATCCTACTACTACTAATACTATGACATCATGAATTGGATAATAATTTTGGTACTACCACCAACTATCAAAAATAGATTTTTGAAAGAAATTATGTTCAATTTTTCTTTGAAGGGTACAATCAGGAGCAGTTTGGGGATTACAGATGTTGATAAAGACATGTTTTAGTTGTCTTAGCTTGCACTCAGAATTTGTTGCGTGGCTCTGTCAAGGAGTTAGCAGCTTGTTAAAACACACAAGTTATATTTGAGTTGTATTTGCTAAATCCTTAGTTTTTGGAACTAAACTTCAGACTGTATGCATCATAAAGAGAGCAGAATTCAACGCAATTGTTTCAACAGTTTCTATTCCACAGCAGTTGTGATTCTGAAGTTTTACCAACAGTGAGTAACGTTGGGTTGTTTCTATGCTTTGTTTCCATGACGTTCAATGATGTTCAAGGATTTCAACACGGGTAAAGGGGTGTGGGTGCCACAAAAAATCTGTCCCCTGGGCTCAAATAGGACGAGAGTGGTGGAGCAAAGAACATTCTCTGCTCAACTTTTTTGAAAGACTGCTTTTATGGAGGCAAACATTAGATGACATGTAGACCTATAACAGCTACCGGGGTCAAATTCTGGAATGAGTTAATGAAGATGTTTTTTTCTTGCAGTTGGTTGTGTCTAACTCATCAGATTTTCTATGAGTTTAAACAATTGATTCCCTGGTGCCAAGATATCTCAAGGATTACGTTTTTTTTGGTCTGCAGCACTGTCTTTTAACTGCTACATTGGATTAAAATGTGTCAGTTACCTTGATGGGTTTAATGTTAATATCTGCCTGCTGTTTGTTTATGCAGAGTCACACCACAGCGAGAAACCAGCTTCATTGAAAAGATGAAAAAGACGGTTGGTGGTGGTTTTCCTCAAATCTATGATGAATCTATCTCTATGATGAATCTATCTATGAACTAAAGTATACAATTTGCTGTGATATCATGTCATTGTTATTTATCATTTTGATTAACCATCGGAGTGAACGAAAAATTCATAACTTGAATAGGTGGCTATGGGTCTCAGGGCAGTGCATTGTACCACTTGAAAGTCATTTGAGCATGAATAGTTTAATGAGGTACCCCCCCACACAATAAAGTCCTACCAACTTAAAGCTGTGTAATCAACTTGCTAATAACCCATGTCTTGTCCATTTGGATCTCTCTCTCCAGAACAGAAACATAGTGGTGTTCTACGGCTCTCAGACGGGCACAGCTGAGGAGTTCTGCGGCAGACTGGCCAAAGACGCCCAGCGCTACGGCATGAGGGGCATGTCTGCCGACCCTGAAGAATACGACATGGTATTAGTCTTGTCTAGCTGATGCCGGGTCTTTGGGATTGGATTTGTCCAACACTCAAAGTCAATATAAATGTTTCCTGTTGTAGCAATGTAGACTTTTTTTCTCCCAGTCAGAAGTTTCTGAGAAAAAAGTCTTGGCTTGTTGGTTCTCACTTTCCAGTCGGAGCTGCCCCGTCTGGCGGAGATGGAAAACTCGCTGGCGGTGTTCTGCATGGCCACCTACGGGGAAGGAGACCCCACAGACAATGCTCAGGATTTCTATGACTGGATGCAAGAGACCAACGAGGACCTGAGTGGCATCAACTTTGCGGTTCGTGTTTTCACCATCAGACTTTTACAATTAATTTTCAGTCACAGTATCACAGACAGATGTATGACTTGTAGGCTTTGATTCCATAAGGACAGTGTCTTATTCCGGCCTAAAGAGAGTGTAGTAAGAGATGTCACGGGATTTAATGCTGTAGGGATTTGCGTACACGGACTCACTCCGCATCCCCAAATAGTTGTCCTTTTCCCCCACTCCAAAATCAAACCCTTTCGGTGGAATGTAAAACACACTTTACCCACCCCTTTTACTGACCACTTCAAATTCACCAAGTGGAAACATGAGGCTCTGCCAAACAAAGCTTCTTTGGCTTAGCGAGCTTGATATAGCACTGGTAGTTTGTGGTTTTTCCTGAGACATTGTGAGTTTTCCATTTCAAGTGTTTTCTCATTTACATCACTGCTGAACAATGCGAATCACAGCTTCCTTCAGTTCTTTGTGTGAGAATGAGTTTTTTGGACTGCTTCATTGGTCAAAGGTTTGTCTTGAAAATGTGTTTATTTTATGTCTTCCAAAATATTGCTTGTTAAAAGCCACAAAAGGTTACAAGTAAGAATCAGATAGGTTGAGACCTCTGCAGAAATTTGAGTCTGCTACACTTTTTTCAGTTCTGATTTATGCTTGAGTAAATTGGCTAAAACAAGCTTTTAATCTATATAAATATGTATTTGCCCAAGTATTCCATTGATTTACTGTTAAGACCAATATTGACTCTTCTACCACAGGTGTTTGGCTTGGGGAATAAAACATATGAGCACTTCAATGCCATGGGGAAATATACAGACAAGAGACTGGCAGAGTTGGGGGGCAATAGAATATTCGATCTGGGTATCGGGGACGATGATGCCAAGTAAGTAGCAATCTCACCAAGAGTAGAACATGCTACAAACAATAAAGCCAAGTCAGAATTTCCCTTTGGAGATCATTAAAGTTCTATCTAATCAATAGGCAAAAGTATATTACACAATGCAGTATTCTTATAAACCATGAAACTATTTGCATACCTTTGTGGTCAGTTGTTACTTTGTATTTTGAAAAGAGAAATATTGTATCTATCACAAGCACTTCCATGTATCATTTTTTCAATTGTATTGCTGTTAAGTGTTTAAAATATACTTTTCCAACTTTACCTCTCAGTCTTGAGGAAGACTTTGTGTCGTGGAAGGAGGGATTCTGGCCTGCAGTGTGTGAGCACTTTGGAGTGGAGCCTACAGGGGATGACACCAGGTAATGGCTGACATGTGCTCTCATCAGGTCAAACCTGTTGCCAAATGCTGCAGTTTAATTTAGAAATTAAATAATAAGACTCGCCTTGCGATTACGGTACTGTAGAGGAGATTGCAAACTAATATAGGTGAAAGCCAGTATAGGTTAGCCAATTCTGAACATTGACCAAATGCATTAGTAAAAAGTCTGGTGTATCAAACCATGTAATGAGTTGGGAGTTAAAACATATTTAGTTTGTTGTAAAACAATATTCCAGTATTTGTTTGCTATCACAAACACAGGTCTACATTTTCCATTCAAACCATTTATGTGACCACAAAGGTCCAAAGCATGAATGCCTCCGTCTGTGCTTCCAAAGCCTTTGATTTGGCTTTGCTTCAAAAAGAAATTCTCCTGTGTATGTATCATCACATTCGCATCACAGAGAGAGAAATCCGCAAGAAAAGCAGGCCGGTCTTTGCTATTGGTGTGATTGTGGGGTATTAGACTTCTCAGGTGTGAAAATGGAGGGTGAAATGGCCAACAGAAGTAACCACCTTCCAAATTCACGTTTCCTCAGTATTCGTCAGTACGAGCTGGTGGTGCCGACCAACATCTACATGAATAAGGTGTACACCGGAGAGATGGGTCGCCTCAAGAGCTTTGAGACTCAGAAACCGTGAGTTGGCATGCACAGAGTGTGTGTGTATCTTCCATTAGTCTAAATGTGTGCATTATACATGTGCAGACCTGACTACAAAGCTGCATCATTGCTCAAATTGAAATAAAAGGAATTGATTATTGTTGTTGTTCAGGGGGCCACAAAAGAGATGACTGTTGTCATGGTAGTGACCTGATTCCCACTGTTTCACTGGGCCTCACAGATCCAAAAGCAGTCAGCCTTAGTTTGCTTCCTGTTGTCATGACTGTTACCCAAATAATTTATTCTATTTCTATTTGGAAACCTATTCTAGGTCTATTTCCTTTTTTGATAATATCAAAATATTTTAGATATTAATATCAAAATAAAAAAATAGGCTCATTAATGACTTCGCATTTTGAATCTTTGTTTAACACCTCACCAGAAAACAACACGCACAGCATTTATTTCTCTGTCATTGTTCACTCTCACCTCTCTGACATTGAGGAAAGAATGGCTTTCCATTTGTGTGCAGGCCTTTTGATGCCAAGAACCCCTACTTAGCAACAGTGGTCGTCAACCGCAAGCTCAACACTGTAGGAGAGCGCCATCTCATGCACTTGGAACTGGACATCTCAGGCTCCAAAATCAGGTACTGAGGTGGTTAAAGAATTATAAAAAATTAAATAAACTGTGTGATGCTGGATGGCATCATCTGTAACGTCTACAATTAAAGCACAATTTGATATTAGGTAACGTGAAAATATTTATAAAAGTTGTGATAAGTTTTTTATTTTATTTTTTATATATATATTTAAAAAAAGATAATCACACTGCATGTTGTTTTTCTCTAAGTTATGTAACCTTCACCTACCTCATACTGTAAATGTTAATAATCTACCTGTCCTTTCTCTCTCACAATGTAATAGATATAAAAGTGATGTTTACATATTTATAACAGAAGATAGACAGCCATTTGTTCATCTGAACCTCCATCTAGATATGATTCAGGAGACCATGTGGCTGTTTACCCCGTCAATGACGCCTCCATGGTGAACAAGATAGGCCAGATCCTGGACGTTGACCTGGATACTGTTATTTCTCTTAATAACCTAGACGGTCAGTCATACATCATGGATTATTACATGTCTCATGGAAAGCTCTTGGCTGTTTTGCATCCATGTTTGCATGGATCTGATACCTATCTGTACCTATCTGTACCTATCAGTGGCACACGCAATTGAGTCACAGTTTTTTGCAGATGATTAAATTACAGTGTGAGTAATAGTTTTAACATAACACAGGGGTAAACAACAGAAACAAGTAGCCTACATCGGATTCAGTGCTTACTCTTTGACTGTATTTTTCCCCATTCAGAGGAGTCCAATAAAAAGCACCCATTCCCCTGCCCCACCTCCTACCGCACGGCCCTGACCCACTACCTTGACATCACCAACCCCCCCCGCACCAACGTGCTATTTGAGCTGGCCCAGTACGCCTCCGACCCCAAAGAGCAGGAAACCCTGCGCAAGATGGCTTCCGCCTCGCCAGAAGGCAAGGTGAGCACTTCTCATGGTTCCTATGCACCTGCGGTCGCAAGGACTTCCATATCTCCACAACATAACTAGAATTCCATATCGGTAATGTCTGTATGCTTCAGATTACCACGCAGTAAACTGACAGCACAATTAGACAAATTCAGATCAGTATAGTATATTAATCATTAGAATAATTTCAGTTTCTGCAATGTGGTAACAAGAATTTGGCTTTCCCTTTTTTAATTACTCTGTAAACATAAATGCATTATTGACATTAGATGACATCCACACTCATATAAGTGCCTTTTTTTTAAAGTAACTAGATAACCCCCAAAATTAATTCAACCTCATGAGGAGATGAACCTGTGTCTCAGAGTGTATACCAGAGTTGGGTGCTGGATGCCCAGAGGGATATTCTGACGGTGCTGGAGGACATGCCCTCTCTCCGCCCGGCCATAGATCACCTGTGTGAGCTGCTACCTCGCCTTCAGGCTCGCTACTACTCCATCGCGTCCTCCGGCAAGGTCAGACTTCCCTGTCCCCTGTGTAGGACATGATTCAGTCTTATTGGTATGTATGTATGAAAGCTACTCACTATTTTGCTCTATTAATTTAATTTCATATTATTCTTCAAACCTCTACTTCTATTACATCTACTAAAGGCTATTTAATTTCACTCGTTTTTGGGTAGCCTACCTATACATCAGTTCAGATGTGGCAATTGTGTAAATGTAGTAAACAAACATACCAGTCATGATAATGACAAGTGAGCCTTTTTTCAGGTGTACCCCACAACGATTAGCATCTGCGCCGTGGTGGTGGAGTTTTGCACCAGCACTGGACGCACATTCAAGGGCGTGGCCACCCACTGGCTGAAAAACAAAACTGTGATGGACAACGGCCACAAAGCTACGGTGCCCATGTATGTGAGGAAGTCCCAGTTTCGGCTCCCCTTTAAGGCCAGCAACCCTATTGTGATGATCGGACCGGGCACAGGGATCGCACCCTTCATGGGCTTTCTGCAGGAGCGTGCCTGGCTCAAGGAGCAAGGTGACCTAAATTACCATAGAAAAACAAATACAATTTGGTTTGGGATTTAACTAAAAAACAATGAAAACCTCAAAAAATGTACACAATGTAGTTCAGTCTCCGCAAAGGGGCCTTCAAGGACCAAATCTAAAATATGTTGTATTTATCCATCAGGGAAGGAGGTGGGCGAGACAATACTTTACTTTGGCTGCCGCCATAGAAACAAAGACTTCCTGTATCAGCAGCAGCTGGAAGAGTTTGAAAAGGCAGGTGTGCTGACTCAACTAAACGTGGCCTTCTCACGAGACCAGGAGCAAAAGGTATACAGAGACATTGCTGTCACAACACAACAAACTTTGTTGAAAATGCTGTAATCATGCTAATCACAAAAGAGCTACCAAAGGCTAGCCAGCTAGTGTATGCAATCTAGCATTTGGCTTCTACAGTGCCTTGCGAAAGTATTCGTCCCCCTTTAACTTTTCGACCTTTTGTGACAATTCAGGCTTCAAACATAAAGATATAAAAATTTATTTTTTTGTGAAAAATCAACAACAAGTGGCACACACTCATGAAGTGGAACGAAATTTATTGGATATTTCAAACTTTTTTAACAAATTGGGCGTGCAAAATTATTCGGCCCCCCTTAACTTTGTAGCGCCTCCTTTTGCTGCGCCTTTTGCTGCGCCACCTATTACAGCTGTAATACAGCTGCTTGGGGTATGTCTCTATCAGTTGTGCACATCGAGAGACTGACATTTTTGCCCATTCCTCCTTGCAAAATAGCACAAGCTCAGTGAGGTTGGATGGAGAGCGTTTGTGAACAGCAGTTTTCAGTTTTTCCACAGATTCTCGATTGGATTCAGGTCTGGACTTTGACTTGGCCATTCTAACACCTGGATATGTTTATTTGTGAACCATTCCATTGTAGATTTTGCTTCATGTTTTGGATCATTGTCTTGTTGGAAGACAAATCTCCGTCCCAGTCTCAGGTTTTTGCAGACTCCATCAGGCTATCTTCCAGAATGATCCTGTATTTGGCTCCATCCATCTTCCCATCAATTTTAACCATCTTCCCTGTCCCTGCTGCAAAAAAAGCAGGCCCAAACCATGATGCTGCCACCACCATGTTTGACAGTGGGGATGGTGTGTTCAGGGTGATGAGCTGTGTTGCTTTAACGCCAAACATAACGTTTTGCATTGTTGCCAAAAAGTTCGATCTGACCAGAGCACCTTCTTCCACATGTTTGGTGTCTCCCAGGTGGCTTGTGGCAAACTTTAAACAACACTTTTTATGGATATCTTTAAGAAATGGCTTTCTTCTTGACACTTCCATAAAGGCCAGATTTGTGCAGTATACGACTGATTGTTGTCCTATGGACAGAGTCTCCGACCTCAGCTGTAGATCTCTGCAGTTCACCCAGAGTGATCATGGGCCTCTTGGCTGCATCTCTGATCAGTTTTCTCCTTGTATGAGCTGAAAGTTTAGAGGGACGGCCGGGTCTTCGTAGATTTGCAGTGGTATGATACTCCTTCAATTTCAATATTATCGCTTGCACAGTGCTCCTTGGGATGTTTAAAGCTTGGGAAATCTTTTTGTATCCAAATCCGGCTTTAAACTTCACCACAACAGTATCTCAGACCTGCCTGGTGTGTTCCTTGTTCTCCATGATGCTCTCTGCGCTTTAAATGTACCTCTGAGACTATAACAGAGCAGGTGCATTTATACGGAGACTTGATTACACAGAGGTGGATTCTATTTATCATCATCATTAGTCATTTAGGTCAACATTAGATCATTCAGAGATCTTCACTAAACTTCTGGAGAGTGTTTGCTGCACTGAAAGTAAAGGGGCTGAATACCTTTGCACGCCAAATATTTCAGTTTTTGATTTGTTAAAAAAGTTTGAAATATCCAATACATTTCGTTTATTTTCTTCTGTTGATTTTTCATACAAAATTACATTTTTATATCTTTATGTTTCAAGCCTGAAATGTGGCAAAAGGTGAAAAATTCAAGGGGGCCGAATATTTTCGCAAGGCACTGTATATGCTAATAGTGTACCATGTCAATCCTCCTCAGGTTTACGTGCAGCACCTCCTGAAGCAGAAAAAAGAACACATGTGGAAGCTCATCAACACGGACAACGCTCATGTCTACATATGCGGGTAAGAGTCCATAGAGCAGCTAAATTGCTCATTTACTACAATTCAGCTTGATTTTAGTTTCAGGTAGGAAAGACATATATTTAATTATAGTATCGTAATCCGATTTTTAGTCTTTTATCCAAGAATAAAACAACATGCAGGACTTCCACACAATGTTTCCTCAGTGCCTCTTGTCTCGCTCCTCAGGGATGCGAAGAACATGGCGCGAGATGTCCAAAACGCATTCCACGAAATAGTGCAGGAGGAAGGAGGCCTGACGCATACCCAGGCAGTGGCCTACATGAAGAAGTTAATGAATAAGGGTCGCTACTCTCAGGATGTATGGAGCTAAAAAACAACCAGCAAATTACAATAACTAGAACTCAAAATCCACTTCACTGACCTATGTGAGATAGTGGAGGATTAACTGGATAACATTTAAAGCCTTTGGAGTGGGAGTTTACAGATACTTTCACATAGGTACTACATAAAATATATCTCTGTATCCTTCTATGGTGAAATTGGAACCAGAAGGTTTTGGAATGGGATATGGTGTTATCCGGAAGCTTGGGGTTCATTTTGGATAACCTGAAATTTGACTTTGATAACAAAAATGGCTCAAGTGATGTTGGGAAAGCAGGTTAAAACAGGTTACTTCTGTGTTGCCAGTTACACTTATGAACAGTTACCCTGTATCAAAGCAGTCGCTGTGCTGTCTCCTTTTAGGACATAGAATTATCTTCAGTTTGAAGTAATCCTGAAAGGTTCCGCAGGCTACATTGGTTTGGACTTTGAATATAGCCTTTAGACATGCTAATCATGTTGTGAAAATACTAGATTTTTGTTTGATATAGCAATTTTATAGTTATAGTATAATTTGATAGTAAAATACATGTAAAAATACTTTAGACTAACTTTTTCATACCACAAAAGTGGCCATTTAGCAGAATCTTCCATTTTCCCATGCTAATGTTTGCACAGCTACTTTACACAGTTAACTAGAAGTATAATTAACATAGTGCAGTTACAGTAGATTAATCAATTACTCAGATTAAATATCTGGCAAATGTTGATCGGCAGTTGGCTAAATTATATACATTGTGTTTATAAATACAATTCTGTTGACTCATTTAAATGTGAAATACCAAGTCTATACATTGTTTTGCACCACAAGGTTTCAGTACATACATAACACCAGAACAATTCTGGTGCAGTGTTAAATTGGCATATTGGGATGTTGTAAATTACTTTAATGCACATTTCAGTTGGAGTATGTATTTGTTTGAATCATCCATAGGTCTAATTATGCCACTGTTTTACTAGTATAATAAACATAATATTTTGCCCGACTCACAGTCATCCACTTTGTGCTATTGACACTGCTTTGCATGATAATTGAGGTACGTTTGCAACATAATTTTATACATTAACAGTCATTATTGTATTTTACTTCTGGGATTTTTTATTTAATCATTATTCTTGAGGGTTGGCTGCATTGAAGACGTGTTGAATATATATATTACATTTTGAGGTTTTTGTTGTGCGTGGAATCAAGTTGAGTTTCTCCAATGTTGTTACATCTTATTTCTTTCGTCTTTCATTTCCTAGACCAATCATCAGTGGAACATAAAAAAACACAGATGTACCGTACTGGCAAACCATCATAGAATGGCAAGAGTTGCAAATGTCTAACAAGAAATTGGTGCCTGTTTAGATTGTGGTTTTATCTTTGATTTGCTGATAACAGATTACGTTTGTTACATCAATCGGTGTTATACAACTTGATCCAGCTTTACATGCAGAAGTAGTAGTCTGTAAATAAACAACTTGAAAAGCACGATTAAAATATATATATATATATATATATATCTTAAACAGATATTGTGGATCCAATATTACGTTTTTGTCTTTTATATTATCATGTATATTGGCCATTGCCACCAATGCAGTACATAGAATCTACTTCTATTTTGTATTTATTTTTTACACCAGCGGCGCTATGCAAACCACTCTTTCACACACTGTTTGGGAAACACCAGAAAACAGTTCTTGCATATTTAATCTAAATAATGATATGAGAATAGTTGTACAAACAAAGAACAATTACAAATGCAGTCTTTGAGAGGTTTCTAGCCTTAAACCTATAATGCTTAAAGGGCTGCAATATCCTTCAAATAATGTGCAAACACTCATTTAGCCTGAAAACCCATTTTGTCTACACTCATTACCTACACATACAGCATCAAAATAAGAAATATCAATCACCTACATTTTAGCCCTGAGTCTACCTAGCCTGAAAAGCCCACAGGTGCCACTGGGTCAATCATCACAGATGTTGGTGCTAAATCACTTTCTGGAAAACGTGAAAAGGTATCTGGATGAGGTAGATAACCAACAGGCTGACCTGAGTGCATATTCATTGGGCTAACATGAGAATGTTGAGAACAGGAATCATTGTCACCGTGACTATTCCTGTCAAAAACATGTTTGTGACTATGTCCATGCGCTTGGCTATGGTTATGACTGCAACTATGCCCGTGGCTATGCTCTTGACTGTGTCCGTTATTAAACCCAAAGTTATATGCCAGGCCATATCCGTGGCTGTGTCCATGTGGGACTGAGTGTGGAGGACTAGCTTGAGTGTAGGAGGAGTGTGGCCAGCCTTCATACATCTTTGGTTTGGCCTCTGTAGCCTGGAGGCTTGAGAGAGTAGAAACTGGAGCATAGGCTTGGACTGGGTAGGACCCTGGGATTGGGGTGATTCTGCAATTTATGATAAAGTTACAAAAAATTAGTGTGCAAGATGATTGTATTGCCTTTTGTGAAGTTGTACAGTGTATTATGATCAATAAGCAAAATAGTCCTCCTATTCAGGAGGGTTTGTCAGGGTACAATGTTACACATTGGTACTCTGAATAACATCAAGCGGGACCATTTCTTCCTTGCAATATAGGTGTCTCAGAAATGCATTCTTAGTCTTTAAAGGCCTAATTGAACCAAAATCCTTGGTCATTTCTGAAATACTGACCGAGGATGAACAACCTTCTTCTTCTCTTCCACAGATGCTGGGACGTACAGGACGCCAATGTTCCTCAGCAGTCTGAAAGGCATCTTCTTGTCAAGGATTGATGCCCTAGCTTCAGACATGTCCAACATAGAGAACCAGCCTTTGCCATCTGTTTAACAACCGCAGGTTAAGGAGGTAAAGCTTATGTGTATTGGATAGTAAGTATTATTTATATGTCCTAGAAGACAGACATAAACAGTACTGATTTACTTACTGGAAAGTTTGGATACAAGTCATTACACTTCAAAGTAACAATTCAAAGTAACATTTCCAAAGATCTTGAGTAAATGGGGTAAGGATACAGATCCACCCTGTTGCAATGGCAACAATGTTACAGAGGAACACGGTGTGTGGGACCAGTAGTGATATGATCATCAGAAACAGCCATGGTAGGGCCAAAGTGGGCACACTGACCCCAAATAGGAAGGCCTTGGTCATACGGGATTGCATTGTAGTCACACCGAGCAAAGCTAGAGAAACAGGGACCAACCCTTCCACCTGGTCTTGAAAGGAGGTATCCAAAACAATGAGTTGTAGTGTAGTGTACAACACCCCGGTGATGGTAGAGAGTAGTAAAAATAGGAAGATAAAGTGGACAGTCCCCAAACTCTTTTCAATGTTACTGCCTAGGAGCACCACAACCCCTACACTGAGGAGTAGTTGAATCATGGTCTTGTGGTGGAAGGAGTATGTAAGCAGCTTGTGTACTGTAAATGGAAGGTGTAGCATCGTTAACATATGTCTGGTAGGGGTAAAGTACAGATTCAGAAAGTAAAGGTTATACACACACACAAAATGTAATCGACGAGACATACGTTTGACTTGTTTAAAGACACAACTGGGGTGTTAATAGGCTACTGCCATGGTATGACTGAAGACATTTATGTTTTACTACCATATATAATAAGTGGAGCTGCCTTACCATGTCCATTGACAAAAGCACTAGTCCCAAGACTGAATACTTCCTTTGCTAAACTGAAATGTGAGTTGACGATAAATAATGCGCAGGATAAGATGATCACAGTCACAATCCCACTAGTGAGGCTGATCTGTGGCGTAAAATTCTTAAACCTATGGATGACATCTTTGAAAACAATTCTGGAGATCATTTTTAAATTAAATCATTAATTGCGTTTTTAAATCCACTTTTTGTGCCTACTTCCCAAGTTAGCGGCTTAATCGAGGATTAAGGTGGTCCCGGTTCATGGGACACCACCAGATCGAAAATCAGGAAATGACGCACTCGAATGAAGAGAGTTCGTGCAACTTCGGCTCTTTATTAGGAAATGACGTACCCGAATGGAGAGAGTTCGTGTAACTTCGGCTCTTTAAACCGATCAGAGAATGTCTAATATAGAGGGGCGCCAAAGCAATGGTAAAATTAATAAATTTAAAAATATTAAATCTTTTTTTGTATTTTCTATTTATAGCTGCTGTTGTGCGTTTCTGCATTTCCTCAATGTTATAAAACATTTTAGAACTGCTCGGGTAGGCGCCCTATCTCAAAATAGAATTTTGACATCTAGAGGGAGCGGGGGCGCCGTGAGCGCTGAGCGAGCAGTTACGAGTATTGAGTTGTCGTCTATGGAAAATGATGGACAAATCAAAACAGTTGTCGGGGGCTAAAAATAGAAAAAGAAAGAGGGAAAAGGAGATGACATGTCAAGGGATGCAACAGTAGTAGTAAGTAAGTGGATGGTTAAAGGCAACAGGTAGGATTTAAAGTGTGACGTTTGTGCTTGGTGGCTTATATTCATGTTAACAGACTAGCTAGCGTTTGCTAACACTGGGAATGTAGCAGTCAAATTTGGGTTTAAGGCTAGTTTAGAATATGCAAAACCGAGGTTGCTGAGCTGAAAACCGGAAAATATAAGGTGGCATGTACAATAAATGACAAGAATCTGGAAAACATAAGGCAATAACTCTGGTTTACATCAATCATGCACAGTGTGGCAATAAAGAATTTATAATACATTACAATACAATTTTTGAACTATAATCATTAGCTGTATCACGGGCATGGCACTATCTATAATCCCAGTTATTAATATTTGTGGCAATTTAATCACCAAATGCATCACGGGCACTGTGCACTATATATCAACGGGAACAATGCTCATAAGACTTTATAAAGGATGCATGTATTAAAATTATGTATTGTGCTTATTAAATGTATGTCTTATGAACTTAGAAGTGTGCTCAGGCTTAAAACATTGTGTCTCACACAGGGTGTGGGAAACAGGCTGTATTTTGTGTTGTTATCTCTCCATTTCAGAAGCAACCTTGAATTAGGGCTGAGAGAGAGCCCGAGCAGGTGGGATGCGTAAGGAAGAACAACTCCCTGATACACGAGAGAACAAGCTCAACCCTTTTTTGATATTTCTGTTTCAATTGCACTGTATAATATATGCTGGGGCAGGGACAGATAGCCAGTTGGACTTCGTGAAACAGCCCAAACTCTGTTGTGGGTAATGCCAAATCGAAATAATTTAACATGTTTTGTTATAGGCTAAGCTAATCTTGCCATTGCAAATGAAAAATGCATTTCTGTATCAAAACCCTGAATGTGGGAAATATAACAATTAGCCTATGTCTGACAGTGGGGACGTATAAACAAATCAGAACGCAAATTTAAACATCCGCAAAGCTCGAATGCCAACAATGATGATTTAATTGTAATGAAAATAAAGTACATGAAATAATGTGGTTGCCAGGGGTGATGATTAGGTTACCACTTGTCACAATGTGGTTGCCACAATTTGTCGAGCCCTGAATATACCTATGCTATATATACATATATAATTATTTATAATTATGGTAGGCCTACAGTGGCTGATATACTTTAAGATAACCCTTTATTATTTAAAGCCTATACATGATGATGTCCGGCAAAATTGTTGCTGCATACCCCTCTGACACTGGGTAGTTGCGCCCCTGAGTGGACGTATACCCGAACGAATGACTCGAAAAAAGATTTGTTAATTTTACTGAACGAGATTCAAAGAATCGAATCAATAAAATGAACCGAACTTCCCATCACTAAACTGCAGCCAAATTCGGTGCAATGGGGCTTAATATGGAGTGGCAAGGCTCTCCTTAAACAGGCACTGGAATGGCTGTTTATCAATCCACGTTTTTTTCCGTTCTTGTGTTCTTGCGAACTCGTTCGACGTAATCTTTCATTGCCCAAGTACGGTTCCAATCCAAAGAACACAAGTCACCAAGAACGCCAAAAATACCCGAAAATGTTCTTGATCCTCCCCTTTTATTGAGGATGCATCGGATGGTGACTTGACCAGCGAGAACGCTTCTGATTTCCCAGCGTTCTTCGGATTGATAAACAGCCTATGTGTAATTTCCGGGTTCTGAACTGGTTGCAGTTCCACTCAAGTTCCATATGAGAGCGCTAACGGTCGAGTGGAAAATGAATGGAGGTCTATGGAGCTATACCCTTCAAAATCCACTTTTCTCAGGATATCTTTTTTTGTCTAGTAATTTGAATTCTGAATTCGAAAGGGGAGGCAAACATTTTCTATTTTAGTTAATCTTATTTTTATTTTACTGCTGCTTGCTTTTCTACAGGTACACTTGCACTTGGAGATTAATGTTGTTTAATTGTAACTTGCTTAACTACATGTTCTTATGGTTCTTCCCTTTGGCACTTATTTTTTTGGTTGTTCACAATGTGTAGGGTTGCCAACTGTCCCGATTTGTCTGGGACATCCCGATTTATGGGTGATTTAGATTTGTTTAGTTTCAATAATTTTTTTATTTTCTGGTATATCTAAGTTACCCATAAGCTCTGTTGACATAGACTTAGCTAACGTTAGCTACAGCATGATGAATTGAGTCATTGAACACAGGAGGAGAGAACGCAACGTTAGCTAGCTAGCTAAAGCTCCGGTGGAAAATTCCAAATTAACGTCTATGCAGCCCATATGTATGGAAGGCCTAGTGGGCAAGTATTAAGACGCCCCCGTGTGTCAACCACGCGTAATTAACGCCGACTAGTATGGAAGGCCTAGTGGGCAAGTATTAAGACGACCCCGTGTGTTAACCACGCATAATTAACGCCGACTAGTATGGAAGGCCTAGTGGGCAAGTAGTAAGACGCCCCCGTGTGTCAACCACGCGTAATTAACGCCGACTCGGCATGCAAAGTCGTCTCAACCACGTGTAAAAAACGCTGACTTCCATACAAAGTCGGCGTCTTTTTCGCCTCGAATTGAAGCGTGTCACGTGACACGTTGCCATTTACACACGTAAATATGGAAGGCCTAGTGGGCAAGTTTAAGACGCCCCCGTGTGTCAACCACGCGTAATTAACGCCGACTTGGCATGCAAAGTCGTCTCAACCACGCGTAAAAAACGCTGACTTCCATACAAAGTCGGCGTCTTTTTCGCCTCGAATTGAAGCGTGTCACGTGAAACGTTGCCATTTACACACGTAAATTACGTCTCAAACTTTGAGACGTGTCAAAAGCACGCGTCTAAAAAAACGCAAACAAAAACAAAATTAACAAAATTAACGCCTGGTTTGGCACAATCAGCGTCTGGTTTTCCAAAATTAAAGTCTGCTTGCTTGAATCTCCGATGGGAAATTAACAATTGTAACATCTAATACGTAAGTAAAGTAGGTCTTAGGATGCTCGTGCGAGCTAGGCTACTATCAAATACAATGTTGGTTAGCTAGTTAGCTATTAATTTGAAGTTGGGGATCACAATTGCAATACTATGATATAACAAGGGGTGCAGAGACAAATAAATGCAGTAATATCAGGCTGGCTGGCTGGCTGTCTGGCTTGGAGTTTTGTGAACTGCCCTTGCACTGCGATTGCGTTGCCTCAGTATTGTGCGCGATTAGGTTTCACTGCCAACATTCCTTAATGTAAGAGGCAATGCGCAAACTCAGTTGTTGGCGATATACAACTGTTGTTACTATTCAAGTCAAATGTATTTTATTGTCATTTTCAATTACCTATGGTTGTACAAACGAAACAGAGTTTCCCCAGGACCATGATGCCATATTAAAAAACATGACAGTAAGGTACCAGGGTCAACGTATATGTAGCCTACAGTGACAGGGCAGTATGTACAGTGACAGGACAGTATGTACAGTGACAGGGCAGTAGGTACACTGACAGGACAGTATGTACAATGACAGGACAGTATGTACAGTGATTGGAGGTAGCAGTTATGAAGTGATAGGTTCTCGTGCCAATATATTGTAATGCCAATTTGTTGAGCGGTCATCTTTCTTGTATAGACTTAAAAAAGTGAAATACACACGGTGAGATAAATAAAGGTTCATCGGCTGTCCTTCACATTCACACACTGTTGTCTTTATACTTAACAGATCATCTATGATGTCCCAAAGGCCCAACTCATTTCAGGTCAACTTATGGCAGCAACCTTGCAAGTGGGGTTCACTGTGCAACCAGTCCAAACCAAGCTGCTGCTGGGCCAAGGGATGATTGTAATGGCACACTGGGACTTGTAGATGACCTGAAATAAATATTTGTCTTTCTGCTGTTTAAGATGTAGGCCTACTGCTTTTAACTTGAGTTGAACGCTGTTAAACACTGCCATGGTCAACAAACACTAGCCATGGCTGTACTTCAGAAAGGATACTGTTCACAGCTGTATGAGTCAATAGGAAATTACCATTACCTGAATGACTTGTAGTGACCGGGAGGATATGCCTGTTGTGATGATAGTATAAACCATGTTAGATTGTTGGCTCTGTGTATTGTTTGGGTCTCCTCTCCCTGTCTTCTGTTGCTGTGTCTTTGGTTCTGTTGCAGGTTGGCAGGCAGGTAGAGGAGCTGTGATTGCTGCAGGGGCACACCAGTGACCTGTGCCTTGGTCCTTAATAAGCTGTGCCCTAACAAGCTGGGTCTCTCCATTACTAGCAGGAACATCATCACTGTTTGCTTTTTAGTTTGTAATGATTCTCTATACTTGCACTGATCCCACATCCATTCCCTACACTACTAATTTACATGACCGTCACATACAACCGTTTTTTTGTAAGCACTTTCTATTGGATAAATACACTGTTATCCATGTTCATGTGGCTTGCCACTTCCTTCATTTACTTCTGGAGCAATAAAGTATCAATCTAATCTTTCTATGAACCCGGTTAACACAACATATCGTACACTGCTAATCGTCAGCTAACTAAATGGTAGGCGAATAGACAATCAAGCTTGATATGGTATAGTCATGAACTAGCACTGTTCAAAGATGTCCAACCCAAGTTCTCAATGTCTGCAGAAAAACACAAAAGAGCAGAAACCTGCTCTCGCAATGCAGTGTTAGGCTACTAATAAAATAATTGTGATAACTTTCATTTATCTTCACAGTTCCCGCTCACTAGGGATAATTTTCCATAACAAATAACGCAATGCGTCCTCTACTTTTATGAGGTGACCTGACGCTCAGGTAATTGACCCTTTAGTGACACCATCTATATGGGTAACACCATTTTCATTATCTGGGAAATCATACCCTAATCTTTTGTTACATTTCCTTCTCATGTAATACACTTTCCCCTACATTCAGCCTAATAACATACTCCAAACTAACACAATGTACCATCATTAGGCTACAGTGTCTTGGTAAAGGGTGAAAAATACTATATTTTAACTAAGCTTCCATTCAGGATTACGACTGCAGATGCATTGATTAAAGAGAAGTTTAAATAATTATAATAGACGTTTTTGTAAGTCCAACGGTAATATCTGTAGGTTGCCACCTACACTTAGAAGCCAATTGCTACTAAGAAACCCTTTTAAAATCAAGCACTCTAAAAGTAAGGTTATACAATTTAATTTGATGTCTTTAATTAATTCAATTATGCCTTATGTGTCATGGTGTGTGGTGGGGTAGGACCCAAACGCAGGAGAGTAGCCATACATTGCCTCAAACAAAGGGTTTATTCTTTTAAATGGGAAACAGCCAGGGTCAGTAGCGGTGTTAGCACATTTGGCGCCCTAGGCAAGATTTTTCACCAGCACCCACTCTTATGCCGCCCTAGGCGGCTGCCTATGTTGCCTAGAGGAAAGACCGGCACTGGACAGGGTACTCACATTAACAAGGGTAAGGACAAGACAAAGACTGGACACAAAACAGGAACCTAAAATACACAGAACCAAACAAGACACAGGTGGACAAGATAATACAAACAAGAACTGAAACCACTCAACGAGACACAGGTGAAGACAATGGCAGACACAAGGACACGGTAGGGCAGGCCAAAACCAAAAACGGGGGCACGGCTGTGGCCGTGACATTATGCCTGTCCAAAGGTGGGTGACTGTATTATACCAGACTTCATGTACTGTTTGTACAGTTGTACATGGGTTGTGTGTATGGGCAGTCTCAGGGTTATGTCACAGGTGTTGGCCTCTGGGAACACCCTTGGTGCTGGGGGAGGACCAGGGGGACAGAAAGATAGTCAAAATATAGTATTTTCCTTAGAGTAGAGGTGCTAGACATGTCGTAAATGGATACAGGTCACTATACAAACGTTGAATGTATTCATTCACACAAGGTAGTAGCCTACACTAAACCTTTCAAAGTGCACATCTGTATAAGCCCGGCATGAGGTATGTAGCCAACCAGTGCTTGTTTAATGCTGTCATAACTGGATTCATAAGATTAGATAACTTCAGGAAGTGACAAGCCACGGTAAAAAGAATAAACATGTATTTATTTAATAAAATGTGCTTACAGAGAAACGGTTGGTAAATTAGTAGTGTAGGGAATGGGATCAGTGCAAGTGTTGAGTGTAAAGAATCATTACAAACTAAAAAGCAAACAGTAATGATGTTCCTGCTTGTAATGGAGACCCAGCTTGTTAGGGCACAGCTTATTAAGGACCAAGGCACAGGTCACAGCTGTGCCCCTGCAGCAATCACAGCTCCTCTACCTGACAACCTGCAACAGAACCAAAGACACAGCAACAGAAGACAGAGAAAGGAGACCCAAACAGTGCACATGAAGGCAACAATCTAACATGGTTTATACTATCATCACAACAGGCATAGCCTCCCGGTCACTACAAGTCATTCAGGTAATGGTAATGTCCTATTGACTCATACAGTTGTGGACGGTATCCTTTCTGAAGTAGAGCCATGGCTAGTGTTTGCTGACCATGGCATTGTTTAACAGCATTCAACTCAAGTTAAAAGCAGTAGGCCTACAGAACTACAGACCTTAATTAGACTCTGAATTTTGTGTTGTGTGTAAGCTAAACCGATCACTGAGTTTGATAAGCCTCCTATACTTGCTCAGGTTAGGTGTGCTAGGTTTATTTGCATTTAAAATACCTTTGTTATTGTTTGCTCTGAAGGTAGGGTTTGTGTCTGTATTGATTTTGTTACATAGTCATAATGTATTGATTATCCTACCATTTTGATAATAAACAATGTTTTTGCATTTAAAGTTGCTTGTCCTTGTGCTTGCTTTCAATATTTGGACAATGGTATTTGCTGGAGTCCTAAGTCACTATCAAGAGAGAGCCTTTTTATGTGTCCCTGACAAAGAAGAGGTGAATATGAGTTGCATGTGCTGGTTTTAAAATGAAATACAATTTCTTGTATTTTAAGTTGTTTTATGTGCCCACAGGAAGATTGGTTTTCACCACCATTGTTCTACCATTTAGTCTGATTGTTAGCTGAGTTCCAGTTGAAGTCTTTTATTGTCAGATGCACAGAACACCACAAGGTCAGACTGGGCACTGAAATTCTTACGACAAGACAACGCAAAGCAACCTGGCATAACATATAAGTACTCTGAACATTACATCTATGATAAGAAAATAAAAACTCCTAAATATACAAAAGTGAAGCATTTTCTTTTCGTTGGGCTGTCTCAGACCCCCCACATTGCGAAGGTGAAAATAAATGTATTTGTATTTGCTTTTGTATTGGGTAAAATTGGGTAAACACAACGATGGTTCGTTATGAACCTTTGGGTCATGTGACCCGAAGGCAGCACAAGGGATATATATTGCCCGCCAGAAGGCAACAGGGGAAAAAAGACTGTAGGATGGGTGGTAACAGTCAGCTTTCCTGAAGCATCGTGTGTGGTAGGTGTTCTGTAGGGCTGGAAGCTTCCTGCTGATGATGAACTCAGCAGACCTGACCACACCATGTAGGGCCTTGCGGCCTCTGTCTGTGCATCTCCCATACCACACTATAATGCAACCAATCAGTATGCTCTCTATTGTGCATCTGTAAAAGTTATTGAGGATGACTGAGTCCATGCCAAACTTCTTCAGTCTCCTCAGGAAGAACAAGCATTTCCAGGCAGCTTTAACTACCGTGTGAGCAGACCAGGTGAGATCATTGCTGAGATTCACCCCAAGGAACCTGACGCAGCTGACCTGAAGCAGCATGCTCCTCCTCCTGCGGCCTCCTATAGTCCACAATAATCTCCTTAACCCTTGTGCTGCCTTCGTGAACCATAGATCCAATTGACTTGAAATTTGATACAGATGTGTAGAATACATGTTTTTATAAAGGGTCAAATTGAATAAGAAATGCAATACAAAATGGCTGAAAGAAGTGTATTTATGTAAATGTCCAAATTGCCTCAATGTTTTTTTTGTTAATAAATCAAATATAATTTTGACTGATTGTATTTCAGAGACCTTTAAATAGGCTGACCGAGTAAAACTAGCCTGGCTAATGTAGGTCACTTTCTCAGGAAAATGACAAATGAAATAGGCTTGTTTTGAAGGATCCTATATACTGGCTATCTTCAGTAGACTCTTGTCTACAAAAAGCAGCCCTCCCTGACGTTTAAGAACTAGAATTGAGTGAATTACGATATCGTTTACACACTGCCAGTGAGTGAGCGAGCTGAGTCTGTCATTGAGGCAAAGTCAAAACAATGTAAAAAAATCATTTATATTCGTAATGGCGAGCTGCGATTGGAAGCAAAATGAGGGTGAGGGTGGGGCTTGGTCAGCACACCATTTCCAGAAAGGATGTGTGTGCGTCTCGCCAAGCTCGCGCGTGTCAGTAGGTTGACCACCCGTTACTCTTTGCGCTGTATAGCACAGCATTTTCAATATGTGACGTGCGGAACAAGGAGTGAAAATGCTGTGCGACACAACGCAAAGTGGTCACCCTAGTGTCAAGGGGCAGGATGAGTCTGTGAGAATTTGGAGCGCGCGCACTGTGGAGCAATTCAATTGAATTCAATCATATATTGACATACCAAGGTGAATTTGGTTTTGTTTCTAGAGATTGATGTCGTCTTGAACCCTATTAGGTTTGAAATACAATCAGTCAAAATTATATTTGATTTATTAACAAAAAAAACATTGAGGCAATTTGGACATTTACATAAATACACTTCTTTCAGCCATTTTGTATTGCATTTCTTATTCAATTTGACCCTTTATAAAAACATGTATTCTACACATCTGTAACAAATTTCAAGTCAATTGGATCTATGGTTCGTGAAGAGAAGGGTTTTGAAGGTTGTACCAAATTTGGACAGTACAGCAAAATCTATCATGGCGGACCTTATGGGTTCTTGAGGTTTTTTTGTTCCCCATGAGAAATAAGGCATGTACACCAAAATACCTTTTCAGGCATTTTGGAGTAATGGGGCGCTGGGGAAATCACGTAGACTTTGGGCGTGTTTTATAGCGCCACCTATGAGCGCACATGGGCCACTAGCCGTGTGGGAGTAGTGAGGGACCTGTTGTATCATTGGGCCAAATTGTAAAAAATCGGGTCCAGGACTTTTTGAGTTGTTGGGCCATTTAGCGGAGAAATATAATAATAATAGGAATACTAACAAAAACAATAGGTTTCCTCCTACCGGAGGAACCCTAAATATAGCTGCGAGCAGCGATGCGGGTTCCTTCGCAAACTGGCAAAATATTATAAACATTTAAATTGTAGAAGGTCAAGAGTTGGACAACAAGAGAGCAAGACTACTTCATGTTGGGCCAACTACAATACGCTGAATGGGGATTTGAATTCATGAGTATAAGGTTACAAGGCAGCCTCTCTATCCTCTCTGCTACACACCAACTGTTGAGACTGTATGAGTAGGAAGGCCAGAGTGTTAGCTTTGGTAAGCTTTGGAACAAGGGTTAAGAAACGGTTGACATTTCAAAGTAGAATTGCATGAAATTGCACATGGTATTTCATAATGATGTCATCCTGTTTAACTAAACAGATATTCAAATTTAATACAGGCTAAAAGACTGCGGCTGGATTCACACCTGCAACCTTATACTTTGCAGGTCACTGTCCCAGTCCATTGAGCTATTCTTGGTGTTGAATATTGTCATGTTCAGTTACTGTATAAAAAAGTAAGCTGTTTCTTCTGTGGTAAGAGTTGTTAGATTCAGCCAAAGTTTAAACTACTCAAATTCAATCATGTTTTGACATACCAAGGTGAAATTGTTGATGGTACTTCAGAGTGATGTCATCTCGAACCCAATAAGGTTTGAAAACCATCAGTCAAAATGCTATTTGATTTATTGACACAAAGATATTGAGGCAATGTGTACATTTACATAAATACACCCCTTTCAGACATTTTGTATTACATTTCTCATTCCATTTCACCCTATATAAAAACACACCTGCCCGAACACTGTTCCAATCCATGCCGTTTACTTCCCTCGTAGCGCAAGTCCCGCCAAACCAGAAATGCTATAGCAGACGCATGAGGTTTAATTGTCTACCATAATTTGCCTCCCACAATCAAAACACATTGATTACAATACTGTTTCCAGAGTTTCTCAAAAATGGCTTGAAGACCGCTTTCTAGAACCATAGCCAAATTACAATTAAATGTTTCAAAGGCAACAATTCTATTATATCAATCATGGTCAACTTCTTTCAAGAAATAATTTACAATGGCCGACTCTCACTACCGATTAAAGCACACAACATGCACTCTCAGGGTGACCAACAAGATTATATTAACTGATAAACAATAATATTACAAACATCTAACTGAACAAACACAAAAGTGAAATCACTCGCACGTCTGTTGTAACCGCACAATTTTTCACAAGTCTTTGCCTATTTGACATCCCGCACTGCATGCTGGGTACCCAAGGGGCACTTACGCTGATGATCAAGCTGTGCTCCAACTGCGTGATATGACGAGATGCTAGTGACGCGCTAAGGTCTCGGAGTGAAATGGAACGCGTCTTTCTGCCTTGAAGCTGCGTGCGCATCATCATCAAGACCCCATGTATATGTCAAGATAACATCCAAGCTAACAATTTCGCCAAATCTGACTGCAGCTTTGTATACCAGATGTACAGTGTTATGGTTGTTTGAGTTAAACAACTTGCTTAATGAATTCAATGGCTGATAAATGTCAAATCCAACTATAAATGTATAAAAGAGCGAGTTCCAAATCTGAGTTCTTTTTAAACCTAGAGGTTTAAAAGACAACCTTTGACATTAAACTGACATGCACCAACTCAGAGAACTGAGTTTCAGCATCCATTTACACATTTAGTCTCTATTTTTTACTCTACTCTTAAGGCATAACTATGTTTAACCTAATGTCTGCGCTTCTCTGTCACCAACTGTCTCTGGAGTGGGGGGTGGGGGCTTCACAGGGTTTCTACAGGTGTAAACAAGTTAAATTTAAGACTTTTTAAGACCTTTTAATACCCCTTCCAATTTAGATTAAAGACCAAATTTACGATAGAAATACAGATCAAAAGCAGAAATATACAGTAATCTTCCCAAACACTGATGTGTGTTCAATATGAACAGTATGGTAAAATGACAACAATCAGTTGAGTTTAAGAACATTGACTAAATGTGTGTAATGCGAAAAGATAACACAAAAATTGAATTTTTGTCCTAAATTATATTTTTTATTACACAAGTGGAGCAGAAACTAGCAATTCCATGAATCCCATGGAAACAAAGGCAAATGTGTGACATGTACTGATGTGGAGCACAAATCATCCAAGAAGCAGTACTTCTCTTGAGTGGTTTTTATTCAGATGACTAATCATTGGATTCAGGTCAAAAGTCTATAACTTGAACTGGTTTCATTACTTAAGACACTAAAAGTCAGCAGCTTGGCATGCTGGGACATGGAAAGGATTAAACATTTAGACTTTCATCAAAGTAAAAAATGCTGGTTTGTCCTTTTTTTTTTTTTTCCTCAAAAAAGCAGTCTGCAGAGCTACTGTGTCTGTGGGGTGACTGTCTCTGGAGGGGCAAGCAGGTGCTGCAGGCAGGGGCAAGCGGGGCCTGCAGGCAGGGGCAAGCGGGGCCTGCAGGCAGGGGCAAGCAGGGCCTGTAGGCAGGGGCAGAATACTAACAAAAACAATAGGTTTCCTCCTACCGGAGGAACCCTCATAATAAGAATATTAACAAAAACAATAGGTTTCCTTCTACCGGAAGAACCCTAATAAGAATACTAACAAAAATAGGTTTCCTCTTATCGGAGGAACCCTAGTAATAAGAATACTAACCAAAACAATCCTAAAAAGCATTAATTTCCGACCCATTATTCAAAAACAGAACTGACAGTGCGAATTCAGTGCAAAAAATCTTCAGAATGTGCACAAAAAGGCACACATTTTTGAAAAAGTTATTAATATTAGCATGGATTTAATTCTATTTTCCAAGATGAGCAATTTATTTGAGTTTTGTCTAAAACTATTGAAAATTGAAAGGTTGTGGAAGTAGGCCAGACTTTATTAGAATAGTCTAGTGTATATTTCAGAATTTATGACACCATTTTGAAAAAAGTTACGATTTGTGAGGATTAAGCTATATTTTCAAAGATAGATTTTCTATCATTTTATTTGAAACTTAATTGAAAAAGTAAAGGCTGTGGAAGTATACCAGACATTATTAAGATACTCTGGTGTCTCTTTGAGGTTTTATATTGCTAAAAATATTATAAAAGTCTACATTTCTTAAAATGGTATGGGTTATTTTCACCCGGTCCCTAACGCGATGCTTCAAAGAAGAGTCTTCCGAATGTGCGACGAATGTCGAATATGAAACTAACTTCAACTTGGTCAATTAACACAATGTTTCGATGTATTTAGTGTGAAATGCTCCCACACCTTCGATGACTTGGGTCTACTGATTTTTCTGCCTCCGCCATGTGTTTCTGAACAACGTTCCTCAACAACGTCTATCCGATGGCTTTTCTCTCTTCCTCCGCTCCGCGCTCAACTAAACCTTTTTTTAATACTCAAACATCTCCGCGACATATTGAGTGGCGTAATAATCGCACGACACAACAAATCGATAATGAAATTCGTTCAAGATACAATTTCGTTGCCAACGCTTTTAATAATCGATTCGTTGTTGCAGCCCTAGACACAATTGGACAAAAAGAGATGTAATAGCCTGTTCAGTTGGCTCAAAGTGCAATATAAATATTTTTTTCAAAAGCTGAAGTGATTTCTTGGTTTTATTTATTAGTTAGAATAAGTATAGCTCAATGTTTTAACAAATTGCAAAAGCTGAATAATCGTTCAAAGCTTTCTGATTAATCAATGGAAAAAATTGATGATTAGTCGACTAATGAATCTAGTCGATTATCAAAATAATCGTTTGTTGCAGCCCTACCTGAGACCAGCCTGATGGATATGACCTGAGACTAGCCTTTTAGATCTGATCGGAGACCAGCCTGTTATATCTTATCTGAGACCAGTCTGATAGATCTGACCGGCCTGACCAGCCTGTTAGATCTGACCTGAGACCAGCTTTTTAGATCTGACCTGATTTATGCATTTAGCAGACACTTTTATCCACAGCAACTTCCAAAACTGATCACTGATCATAACAACGAGTAGTCCCAAACATTGCGGGTAACCAAAACATGAAGCATAAATTGTGAAAACTAAAGAAGTCCCAAAGGGAAGAACCATAAGAGCATGAAGTTAAACAAGATACAATTAAACAACATGAACCTCGAAAAAGTGCAATGGTGTACCTACGGAAAAAAGCAAGCAACAAAATTATATTACACAGCAAGTACAATAGTTAATCAGTTACAACTACCCAACAAGAGCAAAAAGTCATTGTGATCCTGAAACATCAGGTCCAGACAAACATTCCTAAGGGCTGTTGTACTCCCGGAACAAGTCCATCTTCAGCCTTTTCTTGAAGGTTGGGAGACAGTCAGTGTCTCTGATGAAGGTGGGGAGTTGATTCTACCATTGGGGGGTCAGACAGAAGAGCTTGTGTTGGGACCAGTGTTGGGAACGTTACCAAAAATTAGTAATTAGTTACAGTTACTAGTTACTTATTTCAGAAGTAACTGTATTACTTTACTAGTTACTGCATAAAAAAGCAATTAGTTACAAGGGAAAGTAAAATGTTACTTTTAATTCCCTGCTTCTATTATCAAATTAACACACACAGATAGTTATAATATTTTAGTGTTGCAGTGGCACAGTGTGGGACAAGACAACTGTAAAACGTTGTCAACTGTATGTTGCTAATTAGTTGCCTGAAGGCAATGGACTCAACTGTTGATTGTTGTTTTACTAGGTGCTTGTGAAGATTATAATTACTATTCTTCGCAGTGATAAAGTTCTTGCACCTGCACACAAACTATAACTGACTGTCAGAAATATTAATCTATCAAGCATTGCACAGTCAGTCGATGAACAAGTTTAAGAAAGTTTATTGCTTGCGGCCGGCCCACAAGGAGACAAAAACATCACACGCCATTGTGCTACAAAGTTTGTCCGCTAGCATGTTGCGCTAGCTAGCTATTTAAGCAGAACCGCTCTTTACAGTCATTGGTTAAGACAAAGGCATGCAAATGTTCCATTGCTCTTCTTCATTGGCTCCTTGCAGACCTGGCGCGCGTGTGTGCGTGCGTGTTAGAGTGTGTGTGCCTTTTGACCCCTGTAAGCTTGACCACATGATTCACCCAACACAGATAAGGCCAGACATCTTTTATGGCCTCTCCAGTAAGAGAGTGGTCAGCCCAGGTCACCTTGTTTACATATGCCTCGTGTTCCCCAAAGTTCAGATTTGGGGGTAGGCCTCTCTCTACACACAAGGAATGCTGAACACAGAATCATTCTTATACAGGATAAATGTGTTACATCTTCAATTTTCCCAACACTGACCAGTATATTTTTATCCTTGATCTGGACAAGGAAAAAATAATGTTGATATTTCCAAGACAAAAAGCTTGCACGTTCCGAACTGTCGGCCATTGTGGGCTAGTCTAAAATGCGGATTGATTCGTTCATACACTGCGTCGTCGTAAACTCTTTTGTTAGATTAAAAATAGGAAATTGGGGAATTCATGCAAGAAAAAAGTAACTAGTAACGAGCCCATTTAAATTTCAGTAATGTAACTGTGTTATTTAATTGAAAAAAGTAATTATTTACATTACTAGTTACCGCCAAAAGTAGTGTAGTTACAGTAACGGGTTATTCCCAACACTGTTTGGGACCGGGCGCTCTTGAGCGGTGGGACCACCAGGCAGTTGTCAGAAGAAGACCGTAGGTGGTGGGTGGGGGTGTATGGCTGGAGCATAGACCTGATGTAGTCGGGTGCAGTCCCGTTCACCGCTCGGAAGGTCAGTACCAGGGTCATGAATCTGATACGGGCCGTGATGGGAAGCCAGTGGAGGGAGATGAGCGGGGTAACATGGGAGCGTCTTGGTAGATTGAAGACCAGGCGGGCTGCCGGGTTCTGAATCCTCTGGAGAGGACGGGTTGCGCATGCTGGGAGACTGGCGAATTGCAGTAGTCCAGTGTTGGGTAAGTTACTTCAAAAAAGTAATTAATTACTAATTACAAATTACTTAATCAATATTGTATTTAAAATACTTTTGTGATTAAACTGTCTAAAAAGTAATTTAATTATTCAATAAGTAATGTAATGCATTACTTCTTACAATCCCTATAAACCTTGACTGGGTAGACAACATAAAGGAAACTCTTTCAATAATTAAATACAAGTCAAACTTGGAATAGTTTAGCCTTTTAGCTTTTTAAAACATAGCCTTCTAATACTTAACATTTTAGTAACACATGTAACCTTCTTTCATCTTCAGTTACCAAACAAAAGCTTAACTTGAAGTTAAACATGACATCACACCTCACCTTGCTGAGGTGTTATCTGTCAATGCCAAAGTACATTTTTGTCTGTGCAAACTTTCATGGCCCTTTCTGATTCTGAGGAACAAAGTTATTTCTTAAATTTGTTCTTAAGAAAGTTCCTAAGAAAAATCTACGTGTGATTCATGAAGCGTTCTTAAACAGCAGAATTGTTCGCAGGTGTGTTCTTAGAATGATGAATCCCAATACTAGATATAAAGCTCGTGCCCCATTGCTCCTATTTAGCATAGGTAAACGCCCCGTTAATTCCCATAAAAGGGCATGATATGGCAGGGCCGTCTGCACAGAGAAATGTCAAATCGACCTGGTAAAGACGGTGAAGGCCTCAACAAAAGACAGGTAAACGTAATAATAATTCTGAAGTGGAGGTACAGCTGCAAGAAGTTAGCGACAAACTACACATCATATTTACGTAATAGCGTCGGCTGTGGATACAAATCAGTAAATAAAACCGATGCATGGTATGCAATTACTCATGCAGTGAACGCTGTATCTGGAGAAGTGTGCAGAACTGATGAAGTAAAAAAATAAATGGTTTAACTTAAATCTGAATTCTTAAGCAAAAAAACTGACTGTTTTTTTGACTGTTACAAATATCCATGAGGACTGCTCTTGGTTAGCCTGGCTGCCAGCCCAACTTTTCCCCACCCACAAAAAAACTTGGTCGGGAAGTTGGGTCTGGAGGGTCTCGTATTGGGAACAACTACATAAAACCAGGTTCTGGGCGGACCACTGAAATTGCCAGGAAGGGCTTTATACGATGATGGACAGATGATCAACAGTAACGTAATCAACAACGTCACGAAAGAGCCCTTGGGTTGAATTTGTTTTCAACAAACAACGTATTACGTTACTCTGATTGGTTGTAGGTCTATCCAATTGAGCGTAGAGGCATTTGTTTTACGAGTTCGGTTGAAACATGCCCCGTAGTCACAGCCCAACGGAGAGTTTTCAGACTTTGAATTAGAGGCAAAGCAAGGCTAGTTTACAGTTTTTTGAATGACCCATCTCAGAGTAGCTTTATAGAATGTACGGTTATTGTATTGAAAAAAAAGGACATAACATAATTGCTGCAGTAAAGGCTTCATTTGCAACAGGACAAGAAATATGCAATATGGCTTCCATTTACAGTATTACTCGAGCTCTGGCCATTCTCTGAGCGCCACCACACATTCTCCTCTCCCCTGTCCCTCTCCCTTGGCCTGGTACTTGTCTTCCTCTCCCTTGTCCTGGTACTTGGCTTCCTCTCCCTTGTCCTGGTACTTGTCTTCCTCTCCCTTGTCCTGGTACTTGTCTTCCTCTCCCTTGTCCTGGTACTTGTCTTCCTCTCCCTTGTCCTGGTACTTGTCTTCCTCTCCCTTGTCCTGGTATTTGTCTCCCTCTCCCTTGTCCCACTCCTCTCCCTTGTCCTGGTACTTGTCTTCCTCTTCCTTGTGCAGGCATTACTGTATTCTTACTTTCTTTTGTTGCTCTATATTGTTCTTTTCCCACACCAGATAAGCCCAAAGAGGTTCTCTTTACTGTCTATACCAGCGGTTCTCAAAGTGGGGGTCGCAACCACCAAAGGGGTCGCGAAAGGTTGTCGGGGGGTCGTTAATTTGTTTGGGGTCGAGATGATTCCTGCCTGACAATTCAAATATGGAAAATAAAATTCCCATGTTTCCTGCCTCAATATCTTTGCCGTCCAATCACCGATTTTATTTCTGAAAACTGCCAGATACTCATGACAACTTGAGCTCAAAGCATATATCATTGGTTAAGGGGTTACTGGGAGGGGGAAATAAATGTATCGTCAGCAACGGCAGCCCTTGTTTTCCGAGACGGAGCCAGAGCGGATACCATGGGAGATTGCCTACAGTAGATTTACAGCTTCGAATTGAAATCGGAGATGATATTATGAGTAAAGACAAATTTCTTAATATGTGTTGTCAATATTGTCAATTAAAAGTCTAAAAATGTTTACTTACGAAGCATTTGTTTGTGGGAGTGACGCAAGTTTTTTAGGAAATAATTACGTGTCCGACAGGACAGGCAGCTATGTATGGAGGACCAAACCTGCCATATTTAAGAATGAATGAATGAATAAATAAATGTCCACATCCATGCATTTAGACATAAATAAATGAATACATGTACAAATTAATGCACAATTGTCAATCAATATTACCTTATAATTTACATGTATTTATGTATTTATGTGTGTATTCATTTATTTATTAATTCATGTGTTCATTCATTTATTCATTCATTTATTCATTCATTTATTCATTCATTTATTCATTCATTTATTCATTTATTCCTGTATTTCTTCTTCTCAATATGTTAATGAGATGTGTCAATCAAAATAGGTAGGCGGTATTTGACACACCATTGGCTAATCGTTTTCCACGCTTTGTATTCGATTATGTAGCCTTACATCCATCCTTGCTGTCATGGACAACATAGCCTACATGGACAGGCTGGCCGACCTTGTTGAAAATAAAGATTTAATTCACCATATATGATATTTGGATAAACAAACATGTTATAAAGATTTTACTACGTTAGTTGTGGGCTATCACTTAACACCCAACTTCACTACGCTGACCGGCCAACCATGTGTTTACCCCGATAAAAACGTAAACATTTTAAAATAAAAAATCCTGATTGTTGATTGTCAAACCAACATATTTGTCCTGTGTGTGAGCGAGATAGACAATCTGGCATATAGCCCCCAATCAAGCAGAAGAGAAATTTGTGAAGATTGACGACACAAAGTTAATCATCGAAGATGAAAAGTAGCTTAGTCCTAAATGGAGTTGTATGCCCCATAGCACATATTTTACAAAGACTACGGCAACAAAAGCCAAACGTTGCCACGTTATGTTGGGAATGGGATGCCGTTGCGACGGTTATTGTTGGAGCAACAAGTTGCCTAAATAGCCTGTAGCCTATGCCATGTTTATGTACATGTCAGCTTTACATGTAGAAAAGAAAATCTCAGAGAAGGTGAAAGGCTTGGTGACCGGCGTGGAGAAATGCGCGTCTAGTGTGAACAGCATCGCCCCATTCGTAGTATATTGTGGCGCTCCAGGGCGCTTCGCAGCCAGTGTGTCCCAGGCGTTAGCTAGATTGAATCTATGGTTCTGGATTGATTGCAATGTCTGAACATCAGTTTCCACGCCTACTATGGAGGACCAAACCTGCCATATTTAAAAATGAATGAATGAATAAATAAATGTCCACATCCATGCATTTAGACATAAATAAATGAATACATGTACTAATTAATGCACAATTGTCAATCAATGTTACCTTATAATTTACATGTATTTATGTATTTATTTGTGTATTCATTTATTTATTCATTCATGTATTCATTCATTTATTAATTCATGTGTTCATTCATTTATTCATTCATTTATTCATTCATTTATTCATTCATTCATTCCTGTATTTCTTCTTCTCAATATGTTAATGAGTTGTGTCAATCAAAATAGGTAGGCGGTATTTGACACACCATTGGCTAATCGTTTTCCACGCTTTGTATTCGATTATGTAGCCTTACATCCATCCTTGCTGTCATGGACAACATAGCCTACATGGACAGGCTGCGCGTCTAGTGTGAACAGCATCGCGCCATTCGTAGTATATTGTGGCGCTCCAGGGCGCTTCGCAGCCAGTGTGTCCCAGGCGTTACCTAGATTGAATCTATGGCTCTGGATTGATTGCAATGTCTGAACATCAGTTTCCACGCCTACTGGCCTCCTCTCATTATCATATTGGGAACAATGAATGAATGAATGAATGAATGAATGAATAAATAAATGAATATATAAATTAATGAATGAATGAATAAATAAATAAATAAATCAATCAATCAATCAATACATAAATGAATACAAAATAAATAAATACATAAATGTAAAATATATGTAACTATTGATTGACAATTGTGCATTAATTAATATATATATTCGTTTATTTCTGTCTAAATGCATGGATGTGGACATTTATTTATTCATTCATTCATTTGTAAATATGGCAGGTTTGGTCCTCCATAGCCTACTGGCCTCCTCTCATTATCATATTGGGAACAATGAATGAATGAATGAATGAATGAATAAATAAATGAATAAATAAATGAATAAATAAATGAATGAATAAATAAATAAATAAATAAATGAATAAATAAATAAATAAATCAATCAATAAATCAATCAATCAATAAATCAATAAATGAATACATAAATGAATACATAAATGAATACAAAATAAATAAATAAATGTAAAATATATGTAACTATTGATTGACAATTGTGCATTAATTAATATATATATTCGTTTATTTCTGTCTAAATGCATGGATGTGGACATTTATTTATTCATTCATTCATTTGTAAATATGGCAGGTTTGGTCCTCCATAGCTATGACGGTAGTAGTAGCACTGTTAAGCCTCGATTTGAGCAGATTTCTAGAAAACTTGGAAAAACAACATTAACTAGCTAGATTATGTACACTGTATGGTAAATGCACATGCCTTGTTTGGCCAATTCGGTCGATTGTGGAAGAAATTCGAACGTTTTTTAGTTATCGAGAGGAGTATCCAGCCATAGCGCTAGCTACTTTTGGGGGTGGAGAATTCCGGTTTCCCCCATGTTTGAAAAGTTTGAGAACCGCTGGTCTATACCACATGGTCATGCAATTGAAAGAACCTCAACACCTGAGTGTTTCCAAGTTGGGAATCAGCTGTGATGTACAGTATTTGCATAACTTAAGCTGTTTCTCAGTAGCAATAGAATAAAATACAGGGGATATATTTCTGTTTCAATTCACAATATAAACAGCTGTTCACTTTGACTTTAGCCAATAATTTAGGTTTTGAACATGATATCTGTTTTGCTGACAGTGTGAAAGCATCCCAGTTAGCAAAACAACGTTGAATCAATGTTGTTTTTCTATCGCGAAAGGTGTTGTTTTAACGTCGTTTTCCGACGTCGAAATGGATTCAAACGCGCACATCGATTCTTGGATTCTTGGATACAACATTGTTTCAACGTTATTTTACGATGCATCCAAACGCAGAAACAACATTAAATCAATCATACCTTTTGGTTGGTTTATGGTTGTTTTGTGGGTTCCCACTTAATCAATGGAGTGTATGCTTACAGGCTACATTGAGAGAAAGTTACTATTTCCCAGCAGGAGCAGTTTCTCATTAGGTCTAGGCCTACTGTTCTTTGGGATAGGCCTACATTAGTTTCAGCTACTGGCTGTAGCCTATCGAGGCTACGATACTTGCACAGCTGGACATACTCATACTCATTTACCATTGAAGTAGGCTGTACAATAAAAAGAAAAACATGGTTTGATATTCAGTAGAATGGAGACTTTATTTAAGTAGACCTATGGTTCCTTTGTCTCTCCAGCGCGTTTTCGTCCTTTCCCCCCGTCTCGCTCTGGCGCATACCGCAGCCAGCGCTTCACGGTGTCAGAAAACTCAGCATGAGTTTCGCCAGGAAATAACTTCCGTACAGCATCTGAAACAGATAAGGGACTTAGTTACATACCAGTTAATGCAAATGATACAAAGTAGCTGACCTTACATCTGTAGCTGGGTGGGGAAAATACAGTGTATATTTTGTCATAAACCTTGAAGGTATTTAGATTAATTTATTTCTGTCACTAGGTGGCGGTGTGACGAGCCAGGCGTTAGCGTGGTGCATCTTAGTTGATCACTCTTTTTCTTTTCTGCCAAGCATGAAAGCAGCACCTTCGTGGATGCCGTAGTTAACCTTGTTAAATATAGGTAAATATTGTTATACCGTTTTAAAAATATGTTAGAAGGTTTGATTTAAACCTGTTAGTCTTGTGACTGGATGATGTTTTGTGTTTATAATTTATTTTACATTTACATTTACATTTATTCATTTAGCAGACGCTTTTATCCAAAGCGACTTCCAAGAGAGAGCTTTACAAAAGAGCATAGGTCACTGAACATAACAACGAGATAGTCCCAAACATTGCAAGCAGCCAAAACATGAAGCATACATTGTGAAAAAGCTAAACAAGTGCCAAAAGGGAAGACCCATAAGAGCATGTAGTTATACAAGTTACAAATAAAACAACATGAACCACAAAAGTGCAGGACTGTACCTGTAAAAGAACAATCAACAGTAAAATATTACACAGCAAGTACAAGACTTAACTTCGTTATATCTAACCTACAATAGCAACAAGTCACTCAATAAGAGTCGTAGTGATCCTGGAGGAGACTAACAAATCCAGCCAAGCATTCTTAAGTGCCGTTGTACTCCCGGAACAAGTGCGTCTTGAGCCTTTTCTTGAAGGTGGGGAGACAGTCAGTGTCCCTGATGGAGCTGGGGAGCTGGTTCCACCATTGGGGCGCCAGGCAGGAGAAGAGCTTGTGTTGGGACCGGGCAGTCTTGAGCGGTGGGACCACCAGGCGGTTGTCTGAAGAAGACCGTAGGTGACGGGTGGGGGTGTAAGGTTGCAGGAGAGACTTGATGTAGATGGGTGCAGTCCCGTTCACTGCTCGGAAGGTCAGTACCAGGGTCTTGAATCTGATACGGGCGTTGATGGGTAGCCAGTGGAGGGAGATGAGGAGCGGGGTAACATGGGAGCGTCTGGGTAGATTGTAGACCCGGCGGGCCGCTGCATTCTGAATCCTCTGAAGAGGGCGGGTTGCACATGCTGGGAGACCAGCGAGCAGCGAGTTGCAGTAGTCCAACTTGGAGAGGACCAGTGCTTGGACTAGCAGCTGGGTGGAGTGCTCAGACAGGTATCTCCTGATCTTTCGGATGTTGTAGAGGGTGAATCTACAAGACCGGGAGACTGCGGCAATGTGGGCCGTGAAGGAGAGCTCGTCATCCATTGTAACCCCAAGGTTCCTGGCAGAGGATGAGGAGGTCACCGTCGCAGATCCCAGGGTGATTGACAGGTCGTGGGAGATGGAGGGTTTAGCCGGGATGATGAGAAGTTCTGTTTTGGCGAGGTTCAGCTGGAGGTGGTGCTCGGTCATCCAGGCGGAGATGTCTGCGAGGCAGGCCTCAATCCTAGCAGAGATCCCCGGATCGGTCGGGGGGAACGACAGGTACAGCTGGGTGTCGTCAGCGTAGCAGTGGTAGGAGAAGCCATGGGAGGTGATGATTGGTCCAAGTGAGGTGGTGTACAGAGAGAAGAGGAGGGGTCCAAGGACGGAGCCCTGTGGGACACCGGTGGAGAGCTGGCGGGGGTCTGACAGTTTGCCTCCCCAGGAGACCTAGTAGGATCTTCCCGAGAGGTAGGATGAGATCCACTGGAGTGCAGTGCCAGTGATGCCCATCTCTCCAAGTCTGTAGAGCAGGATCTGGTGGTTAACCGTGTCAAACGCTGCAGAAAGGTCCAGCAGAATGATGACGGATGACCTCAAAGCCGCTCTGGCAGACTGGAGGGCAGTGGTGACTGAAAGGAGGGCAGTCTCTGTGGAGTGGCCGGTCTTGAAGCCCGATTGGTTGGGGTCAAGCAGGTTGTTCTGAGAGAGAAAGTTAGAGAGTTGGTTAGATACAGCACGTTCAATTGTTTTAGAAAAGAAGGGTAGCAGTGATACCGGTCTGTAGTTCTGGAGGACGGCAGGGTTAAGGGAGGGTTTTTTGAGTAGAGGAACAACTCTGGCCTGTTTGAAGGCAGAGGGGAAGGTGCCAGAGGTAAGAGAGGAGTTTAGGACATGGAGCAGAAAAGTTATGATAGAGGGGGAGATAGTTTGAAAGAGAGGGGAGGGAACAGGATCAAGGGGGCAGGAGGTGGGGCGATGAGAGAGAATGAGGTCAGAGAGCTCTGACTCGGACAGGGGAGAGAAAGAGTTTAGACATTTAGTTGGGTCAGTCGTGAAAGGTGAGGGGGTAGGAAAGGTGGGTTTAGGGAACCGACTGCTAATGTCGGAGACTTTTTCCTCAAAGAAGGAGGAGAAGTCGTCTGCTGTCAGAGTGGAGGGGGGGGGGTGGGGGAGGTGGGTTAAGAAGGGTGGAGAAGGTAGAGAAAAGTTTGTGGGGGTTAGAAGCAGAGTTAATTTTGTTAAGAAAGTAGAGGGTTTTAGCACCAGTTATGTGAGAAGAGAAGGATTTAAGGAGGGAGTGATACTTATCAAGGTCCAGACCGTCTTTGGACTTGCGCCATCTCCTCTCAGCTGCTCGAAGGGTGGACCGCTTTTCACGAATAACATCCGTAAGCCACGGGCAGGAGGGAGAAGATCGAGCAGGCCTGGTTGACAGGGGACAGAGAGAGTCAAGTGATGCAGTTAACGTGGTTAAAAGGGTGTCGGTGGCAGTGTTAGTGGGGTAGGACGAGAACTCGTCAATGGGAGGGATGGAGGATGTTACAACAGAGGAGAAATGGGAGGGGGATAGGGAGCGGAGGTTGCGCCGGAAAGTTACGAGGGGAGGGGAGGTAGGAGGAGTTGGAGGGAGAGAGACAGAGAATTTGATAAAGTAGTGATCAGATATGTGCAGTGGGGTTACAGAGGTTAAGTCAGTGATACAGTTACGTGTCAGGACGAGGTCTAGCTGTTTGCCTGCCTTGTGGGTCGCCGGTGTGCTCAGCAGCGTCAAATCAAAGGCAGTCAGGAGGGACAAGAAGTCAGCAGCCTGCGTTCCTTGGAGGTGGATGTTGAAGTCCCCAAGGACTATCAGGGGGGTTCCATCATCCGGGAGAATGCTGAGGAGCATGTCCAGCTCGTCCACAAAGTCAGCTAGCGGTCCTGGTGGGCGATAAAGAACAATTAAGCATGCTTTGATAGGATTAGTTATCATCACATAGTGGTGTTCAAATGATTTGGCAGTAAAAGAGAGTGGCGTGGATGTGTATTTAATATGTGGGGAAAGAAGCAAACCTGTCCCACCATTTTTGGATATGTCTATGGATTCGTATGTGGCTGCTAGCGCCAGGGTTTCCATGACTTTATATTGTTTTCAATGTCAGTGTCCTAAGCCACTGCCGTATTGTTTTGTATTATTTTGTTTTAAATAATTTCTTGGGGTGGCCTTTAGGCGAAAGTAACAGTTAATACACGAACCCGGGAAAAGTAATTGTGTCCTGTGTGGGTCTCAGTTCGGCAGGCTACACATGCACTAGACATACAAAGTAAGTTAACTCTGGTCGGTTAATGTTTGTGTTTCTTGAAAACAGTCTAGCAGAGTTAGGGAATTATTGTGTTGCCAATGATAATAAATAAAAAAACATCTGTTGTTACTTTGTTAACCTCTGAATAATACTATCAAATTCGCCTAAAACGCCTAAACCAGGGCATATCAAAAGTAAGTTGAAAGCTGTTCTTGAACCATTTGGAGTACATGCATGGTTGTGGTCTCTTTTGAAAGGATCCCTAGAAGTCCTACTGGTTATGGTACATACAGCACAAACACATAACCTCGGGTGTCACATTGCTTAAATTTCAGTTGAATAATTATCCTTATTTCAATCTATTATGACTTACAGAACATGCAGTCTTTCACTTTTGTGGATTTTAGTCCTGTCTTCATCCCTTTCCCGGCCCAGTTGAGAGAACTGGCAAAGGAGTTTGTGAAGGTCTGAATGAGCAGACGCCTTGTGAAATCCTTTGCCGTGTGACCACCCAATACAGTATAGTATGTTGTCTAGAAAACAGAAATACAATGGAAATTAATTTAGAACTCACTGTATTAGCTGTGACAGTTAGAGCTTATTGGCTAGGGTCTAGAACGAGTGGATGAGCAGTCTATTGTTGCCAAGAGAGGTTGATATTTATTGTGACTTTAATTTGTTGTTTTGCATTTTGTTAGTGGCCTCTGTATAGCCTTTTAATTTGAAGTATTAGTTTGAGTGAGTAAATAATTATGCCAAAAATAATTCTGGTTGAAATTAAATATTTGTTTAGTGCCTACCAATTTTTGCCGCTCCACCTCCGATAGTAGCATCTGCTCCATCTCCTCTAGCTTGGCAAAGGTTGTGAGGGGTAGGCTGACTGGTGGTCTGGAAATAGTTTGAGGGTCATTGGATCCTGACTTGGATTTGGTCCCCAAAATTTTCATTTCAGCCCTCATCTGGACCGTCTCCTGCCTGAGTGCCTGCACCTCCTCTTTTAGCTCCCCCAGGGCCCGCAGGACTTTACTGAGAGCGAGGTCTTTGGACAGATAAAAGAGAGGGAGGGGAGGAGAGGAAGGAAATTAATACAGACCCAAACTCAAAGTCTTTAACATTTTCCCAAATCTAGAAATACTAATGATCGGGAGTCAGGTGGCTGAGCGGTTAGGGAATCGGGCTAGTAATCTGAAGGTCGCCAGTTCGATTCCCGGTCACACCAAATGATGTGTCCTTGGGCAAGGCACTTCACCCTACTTGCCTCTGGAGAATGTCCTTACTTACTTACTGTAAGTCGCTCTGGATAAGAGCGTCTGCTAAAAGACTAAATGTAAATGTAATGATCGGTCATGAGATATGACTGGAAAGTCTCTACAAATCCTATGCTTACCACTCATGATCTTCCTGGGATCCTCAGACTGCCCAAATCGGAATCCTGCACAATATTGTACTGATTAAATCTGTGTTTAGTTTTTTGGTACAAGTGAAAGTACAAAAGAGAAAACCTGTAGTTACCCTGGTAGAAGGAAGGTGGCTGAGGTTGACCATATCGCCCTTCACTGGCCCGTGGTGCTTCAGCTGGTTCTGAAAACGACATACTATTTGAAATTGAACTATACATTGATACACTAAACAAACCTAACATGATACCAAATTTTCATTCTAACCCCTCCTGTTGTCGAAGGGGTTAGAATGAAAAATTGGTGTCATGTTAGGATTAATGATGAAGTGATAAGGAAATGCATATGGTCTCTTGTCGTTATTCAAGTCTGCACAAATAACACAGTTTACAAATGCTTCTTTTTACAGCTATTATTATTATTTATTTATTGCTGTTTTGATTACCTGCAAGTGGTCTCTGGGACAAGCAATTCCAGGACATAGATGGTTGTGCCAGGACTTGATCTAAAACCAGAACCAAAAAAGTTATATTTTATACTTTGTTGTATACACAAGTGTTATAGCTATAAACACTTGTGTGTTTATGTAAAGTCCACTGATCTATTGTTTTAACCATACCTGGCATGACTATTGTGGGTCGGACCACTCGTCTTTTAGGACCCCTATCAGGTTCCTCCTCACTCTCCTGATCCTCCAGGTAACGTGGATTAGGCCTTTTGAACAAAATGAGTGATGTGACACAACCCAACATGGAATTGATATGCAAAACAATTTACGGTGAATGAAATTAACTGAACAGAATGCACTCACTAATAGCTGGGCAATATTTACGTAGTCATAGTTTAAATATCAAAAGTGAATTGACAGTACAAGAGGAAATTCTTTTTATTACAAACTCTTTGTACAACAAGACATTGACCTTCTTTTTCTTTGCCTGGTGTCGCTCTCTTCTTCGGACTGAATGTCCGACGTAAGGCAATCTGGCTGCAAAGACTTCTGGAGATGTTGCTTTGCCTTAAGATAGGATGCTGAAAGGGAATTAAGTAAATTAAACTAAACAAGTCTGTTTTTAGTTTTTGTTTTTGTTTTCTTTAAGTAACCTTACTTACCACAGTTAGCCAAGACCCTGACGCCTTTATGAATGGACCACTCTCGTCCTGGTGGGATGTGGTTCATTACTGCTTTTTGCATCCGCTGTCCATCATATGGAGGCCAATAACATGTCTTCTCTTGTACTGTCTCTTCCAACCAGTTTGATGCAACAACTGCAGTGCTTTTGTCTGGAAATTCCACCACTTTCCACAGCTGTGCCATCTGGTAACCTAATAGTTATTGAATTGAATGAATTTGTTTGAGAGAGATTCATTAAACAGGGCATATAACATATTTTGAGTGATAAGAGTGTTAAAGAGTGATAAAAGGCCACCCTAAAAACTGTAGCCATTTATTATTATAATTCTTATTGGTTTATAAAGATTTCTGCCATCCTTTTTAAATATTTGTATTGTTATTTTGTTATGTTAGGCTGTACCCAACCCCCAAGGTGGAAACAAGAAAGAGACACCCCTTTCACAAAAGTGGAGCTAACCCTAACCCAGCGACCTAACCCATTCACTAACTCAACCCTAGTCTTCATGTGTGATACTGGCGGTGGGTATTTATGCACTTGAGCCCGATGGAATGTTGAGGCAACCAGCATTTGGCGACCCGCTCAAACCATGGATGTGCCCCCGAGACCACTGCTCTAGCCGCACGGAAAACACACAAAAACAATAAACCAGCTACAAAACAACAAATCAATGAGCCCCCTCTATTGAGGACACATAGCTTATTCCTATTTGGGTTAGGGTCTGCCATCCACTTGTTTGTTTTTTGTTATTGTTTCCTATTAGGCTTGGTGAAGAAGGGGGATTGCAATGAAACTTTCTTTTTCTGGGAACAATACACATTTTCTCTTAATATTCTCAAGTTGCCCAACACCAAAGCACTTGTGTAAACCATAAACTCTTTAACAACTGATGTATGAGGAGGGACAAGGATAAGAAAAATATGATTCAGTGTTGTTAAACTTTCTATAAATTACATATACTGCACCACTGAACTTCAGTATGTTTTGTACCAGTGCAATTTCTTGTCCTATTGCTATGCAGTTGTCTCCCTGCTTGGTGGAAAGGCAAAACTCCTTTGTAACAACCTTCCTATACTGCTGTGCAAGACTAAACTGGGGTGGCAATGGACCCTCCTGGTGAATGTCTAGAAGTACAGGCTGGACACCTGGCGGTTGTACCAGTATACCAGGTACCTCAGAAAGCCTTTTGACCACTTGTTGTAAAGGCTGGTGTGGCTTTCTTAACATTCTTTTTATTTTTCCAAGGACATTTTCAAATGGAAAAGAAGATACGTTGTCAAGTGGACCAAACTGCCTATACTCATCAGCCAAATGTATTACTTGATGTATGGTAAACACCATCTCTTTACCATACAACTCACCAAAATTACTCACAAAAGCTACCAACATTCTATGTGCAAAATCTATCGTGGAGCCTGAGAGGTTAGGGCAGAGAAGCAATGACATACCAACTGAAAATAATAAGAAGTTATCATAAAGCTCCTGTGGAAGAATGTCTTTGAGAACCACAGGCCCACTGTAAATCATGAACTGTCGCAGTTCTGTTGCCTTCCATCTATCAATTTCTGTCAATCCACGAGGTTTGCGGGCAAATTCTGCTGGAATATGTGGACGAAGATTAATTAATTTGTCCGACAATGCTGAAACCACTTTTGACGGCTGCCGTGTGGTCAAGTGTTTGCCCCTTAACCAAAACTGTATTAATTTCCGAGTAACACCAAGACAACAGAGGTGCATGTAGTCGATAGGAAACTGGGACACCATTTTCACAATACCTGTGAGAGGACTAGGGTTTAAATGATGACCCTCATCTGCCATCATAACAAACTCCTCATCAGATCTAAGCCTAACAGTGGTCTCTGGATATGTCATTTTTCTCTGCCACTCACCAACTTGATGGCATTTGTCACAGCCTGAGTAGCCATTGTGACATTTTACCTGTTTGACAAATGCACGTGCAGGAGCATCACAAATAAAGGAGGACACAATGACTGTCAAAGGTGTACCTCTATAAGTCACACCATTCTTTAACAAGTGGGAGAGGTCATCCACCAAGGCTTTCAGATACTCCCAAACACTGTTTGGTTTTCCAGATCCACAAAAAAAACAACAATGAATGGTGTCTTTGTGTAGTCACAATCAATCATGCATAGAATAGGCCAAAACTGAATCTTAGAGCTTTTGTCCGATCCATATTCAACAGTTGTGAACGATGTTGAAACAATCAAAAGCAACGTTGAATCGATGTTGTTGGAACGACGTTCCACGACGTTGATAGAACAACCACTTACAACGTCGATTCAACGTTGAATTTAGGTTATCCGACGGAAACCGATCAATATAACCAAAACTCAACGTCAATTCAACGTCTGTTTGCTATCTGGGATTGGTAAATTGGACAGTAAAAATCGATTGTTTTGATCTTGGTTGAGCTTGTGTGTAAAAGAAGTTCAAGCATTTAAAATGTGTGTTTACTCTATGCATTTTGTGTCAAAGCAACAAGAAATGTGTTCATTGTACAGCCTACACAGACGGATGTTGTGCTCACTGTGTTAAGAGTTTAGGAATCTTATTAAAGGTATTGAAAAAACTTTCATAGCGATTGTAAAATACTGTATATATACAGGCCTAGCACAATGGAAATTCCAAGTGCATTACAAATGAGCAGAAGTAAGTGTAGTGTGTATTTATTAAAACAAGCAAAAAAAGCGTAAAATTATGAAAATTATTAGTTGGAAAATTATAGGCTAAAGGAGAGAAATATTCAATTGTAAATTAGAACGGACGAAAAAAGGTATAACTATTTATTTTGCGCAAACATGTCGGCTCTCAATTGTGCGTAAGAGTGCTCTTGGGTGTGCTTAAATTCTGTTCTTACCTAAGAACAAATCCCAAATAAGAAAACATTGGTGAATGCCAGAATCTTCGTGAAAACTGCGTAACGTTTGAGAACAAATTTGTTCGTAAGAACATTTGGTGAATGAGGCCCATTGATCACAAATGTTCGTCGATGCTGCCTTGTGAGGTGCTTCAGTAGGTTACCTGTGCTAGCCGCAGCCGCGTATTTTTTTTTCTCCCCAGGACCAGTGCTTGAAGTGGAGAAAAAAAGGTGACGGTACTCTCTTGCATTGGCAAATCATTATGGAATTTGAGATTTCTACAGTGAAAAACAAAACTTGGATTGCTGGTACAACAATTTATTGTTAGCCTATTTATTAACAACATAAATGCATAGTCTCGGGAACAAATTTGATCAGGGGGTTGCTTAATGTTGCGGGGCGGCAGGGACGGACTGGGAGTAAAAATACGCCCTGGACTTTTATCCCGACCAGCCCACCAGAACCGGCCCCCGTATAGCTATGCCACAACAGCTGCCTGCCAATTCATGCATAATCTGGGTTTGATGTGATGCTAGTTTGGGAATTCGATACTTAAAGGCCAACTTTTTTGGCCTTTATTGGAGCACAAAATAGCCTAGTTTTTTGAGCCTTGTGTAAAATAAAAATGGCTGTTTTGGTAAAACCTTGTCTAGTGAAAGTTATGTCTTTTTTCTCTTTATTTTTCAGCCCCACCCTTACGTTCCTTATCCTCGTTTTCCATCGTTAATCTTCTCCCGGTGTTCCCGATGGCCAGTCCGCTCCTGCGGGGCTATTCCGCAGTGGTGGATTTTAAAGTCATATCATTTTAAATTCTCGTGCTGTCAGGGGGTGCTGCAGCACCCCCTGCAGCCCCCTCCTAGTTCCCGCAACCATACATAAATGTATTTATTTAAACAAGTTTGAAGCTCATGATTCGTAGCCTACCCGATGTTTCTGGTTCGAGCTACTTGCTTCGGCCGAGTCCGAAATCTTCCACTTCAAACCGCTAGAGCCCGCGCTAATGCAGCAAAAACACGTCTCCCGTGCAACTGCACTACAGCTAACGATTTTAAAGAGGCAGCGTTCACTTTTACCCTAAGACGATACATTTAGATTTTAATTCAAAATTGATTTATACAGAACTGTTTGACTAATTTACAGTATTTAACGCAAGTACATTACAAGTAACTGTAATTAAATGACCAAAAGATTAACAGTAATCCCTTAACTTTACTTTTTCAGTGGATAAGTAATTTAATTACAGTTGTTAATTAGTTGTTAACTGACAGTTGTCAGTTAATTAGCTAGTAACGCATTAAGGCCGATTTATACTCCGACTCCGTTACGGACAGACGCACGCACGGAGTCGGACGGATTGGTTGAATTTATACTACTCCGACGGCTCTGCGTGCTGAAAGCAAATCACCATCTGAACAGTAGATAGCGTTGCAGTGACAATGCTAGCTAGGTTATCGAAAAGTCGGGAGCAAATTTACAAGTTAGTTGTTTCATCAATAAAAAAAGCACATTTTCAGCAACTACACTGCCCATTTCTCGTCTCATTTCAGATGCTGATGTACTGTTTAGTTGAAATATGCTTTGTAAAAACCTACAACAATGGCAGTCAAAGGATTCTATTTTCTTGTTGGTCACGGCAACCCCGCCCCCGCCCCTGACTCAAGAAGTTCCTACTACGGACCTATCACAGCCAAGGGGTATCCGTAAAATGACGGGCAGATGGACGGATAGTTAGGAAAATCAGGAGGTGCACGCAGAGCTCTGCGAGGGGCTTGGAGAGGGAGTTCCTTGACGGAGAGGGCGTTCCCTCTGTGCGTGTCCGTAAAAACGCAGAAGTATAAATTGGCCTTTACACCCAACACTGCAGGAGTCCAACTTTGAGAGGACAAGTACTTGGACTAGCAGCTGGTTGGAATGCTCAGACAGGTAGATCCTGATCCTGCGGATGTTGTAAAGGGTGAATCTACACAACCGGGAGACCGCAGCAATGTGGGCTGTGAGGGAAAGCTCGTCATCAATGGTCACCCCGAGGTTCCTGGCTGAGGATGAAGGGGTCACCGTCGCAGATCCCTGGTGATTGAGAGATTGTGGGAGATGGAGGGTTTGGCCGGGATGATGAGGAGTTCTGTTTTGGCTTGGTTCAGCTGGAGGTGGTGCTTGGACATCCAGGAGGAGGTGTCTGTGACGCAGGCCTCGGTCCTAGCTGAGATCCCCGGATCAGTCGGGGGGAACGACAGGTACAGCTACGTGTTGTTGGAGAAGCCAGATCTGATCTGAGACCAACCTGAAAGACCAGATTTGTATATCTTTTCTGAGACCAGTCTGATAGATCTGACCTTAGACCAGCCTGTTAAAACTGACACTGGAATAACTAATGATTACTCTGTAGTCCAGCAAATTGGATATTTGCAAATTAACGATAACCCAATGCGAAACAACACATACATTTTCGTTTATTACCCAGGACAAAAATGTTGAATATAAAACCTTATATGCATAAGGTGCATACAAAATACCCAGCATGACAACTTAACATTCCAATCATGACAGACTGCCCTGTATCTAGTTTAAGACTAGTCTCGAACAAAAGAAAATTGTCAAAGAATTAAATATGATGGCACAAGCAATTTGCGTAGATGGAATGCATTTATAAAAGTGGTTCAGGACTCTTATTTTAGTGGTGTGTCTGGATGGGGGGCTGTTAGATGAATGAGCAGTCTTTCAGTCTCAAAAACTGAACTGGTTCTTGATGTCCTTGATCTGTTTCATCATTTCGGCTATGTGCTCTCCCCTGGAAAGTAAAAGAAGAGAGAATAACATTTTCACACAACTGACACAATTTTCCCATGTTTGGTAGAAGGATTTCCCAGAGGTCAACAAAGTTACTTAAAGACTATACTTGCAAAAAAAAATGCAAAAAAATGTGACATGACAATTAAAATACAATAGACCATCCATATGATGACATGGGTTAAGTCAGCGGTTCTCAAAGTGGGGGTTGCGAAAGGTTGTCGGGGGGTCGTTAAAAATGTTTGGGGACGAGATGATTCCTGCCTGACAATTCAAATATGGGAAATAAAATTCCCATGTTTCCTGCCTTAATATCTTTGCCGTCCAATCGCCGATTTTATTTCTGAAAACTGCCAGATACTCATGACAACTTGAGCTCAAAGCACATATCATTGGTTAAGGGGTTACTGGGAGGGGGAAATAAATGTATCGTCAGCAACGGCAGCCCTTGTTTTCCGAGACGGAGCCAGAGCGGATACCATTGGAGATTGCCTACAGTAGATTTACAGCTTCGAATTGAAATTGGACACAATATTATGAGTAAAGACAAATTTCTTAATATGTGTTGTCAATATTGTCAATTAAAAGTCTAAAATTTTTACTTACGAAGCATTTGTTTGTGGGAGTGACGCAAGTTTTTTAGGAAATAATTACGTGTCCGACAGGACAGGCAGCTATGACGGTAGTAGTAGCACCGGAGCCTGTTTAAGGAGAGCCTTGCCACTCCCTATTAAGCCCCATTGTACCGAATTTGGCTGCAGTTCCACCAGAATTCCACTGGGGGTGGTCGCGAGCGAGTGCATGTTGAATGGCAGTCTATGGAGCTAAACGGCTAAATTTGTCTCTTTCGCCTGATTGTTGTTGAGAAATCTCCGATTTGATTGTAGTTTTTGCATGTTTAACATGGATTATAGGTCGAAAGTTGAATGAACGAGTACTTATGTCCTTTTGATTTCTAACAGGGTGAGTCTTTGTTGCCCATAACACGCTAGCATTCTGCTAATGAATGCTGATTGGTTAGTGAAGGACTGATACGACCAGAGCTCCCGCTTGATGGCATCCGAAGCAGAATCAGAATGTCAGAGCATTAGCAACATTAGCAACAACAATAGCAAACCAAAACTCATGTTTTGCATGTGTATTGACAGGAAGAGCCTAACCTGTCAGCTGTGTTGCCCTGAGAGAAAAAAGTAAGCGACCGAAGCTTGCCGTAAAGCAGTAGCTCTGGTCGTACGATGTGTATGACGTCAATGACATTTTCAAAAGCTTTTTAGAACAGAAAGGTGACTTTAAAACAATCTAACAGCCAGCAGTGTGTATTTTTTTTTGCCTCCCCTTTCGAATTCAGAATTCAAATTACTAAACAAAAAATTATATCCTGAGAAAAGTGGATTTTGAGGGGTACCGCTCCATAGACCTCCATTCATTCTGCACTCGCTCGTAAGCGCCCTCACATGGAACTTCAACCGGTTCAGAACCCGGAAGTTTCCTGAGAGTGGCAGTTCTCTCTATATTAGAAATTCTCTGGTAGCACTGTTAAGCCTCGATTTGAGCAGATTTCTAGAAAACTTGGAAAAACAACATTAACTAGCTAGATTATGTACACTGTATGGTAAATGCACATGCCTTGTTTGGCCAATTCGGTCGATTGTGGAAGAAATTCGAACGTTTTTTAGTTATCGAGAAGAGTATCCAGCCATAGCGCTAGCTAGTTTTGGGGGAGGAGAATTCCGGTTTCCCCCATGTTTCCACTAGTCACGAGAATAGGGGGTCGCCAAACGTCACCACGGAATTTTGGGGGGTCGCCAGGGGAAAAGTTTGAGAACCGCTGGGTTAAGGCAGTCGGATCTTTGTGCCAACTACAGTTTCCACTGTGCCAATACTTACTGTTCTTTGATGACACCCTGGACACACTTCCTCTGGTGAACGTTGAGGGAGACAGTTGCTCTGGCTGGAGACACGCCTTTATCCATCTGCTTCTTTTGGTAGTCCATCTTCATGTTCACCTAGAGACACCAAGCCAACTCGGGTCATTACAGAAAGCAATTATGTAAATCGGCTGGTACAAAGTCTTACGTATAATGCCCCCTTGGTAATTATATATGACACTTTTTCCATCAACTGCGACTACGCTGGCTTCTCACTGTTGACACCCCTACAACCACCCATACCTTTCAAATATCTGGTGACAGCGTCCCCGGGGTCTCGCTCCCAAGCCCCTCACCTGTTTGATGCCGTTACCCAGGTGTCGTAGCTGGTCATTGATAGTCTGCAGCTCCTTCTTCATGTCCTTCTCGCTGTCTGACAGGACGGGCAGCTGACTCCTCATGCTCCCCAACACCTGCTTCACCCTGGGGGGAGGGGGGGGAGCGGTGACACCATAGGCTTTCAGCAAGATCAGGGAGAATTTTTTCTTTATTTTTATCTTCAGTTTTTTAACAAGTATCAACGGATTGCAGGAAGGGAGTTTGTTAGCGTCAAAGAGTGCAGTCCCATGAAAATGAAAGGCAGACTTTAAATCCACGTTGTGTGAGGCATTACCTGTTCATGATGGCCTCCTGGCGGTACTTGGCGTCTTCGTACTTGTCGGCCAGATGCTCTGCCGCCTCTCGCAGGCTCTTCCTAACAAAGCACCATGTTGGGAATACATCTAGCCATTACTCTTGTGTGCTCATCCTAGATACTCTCTCACAATGTGCTAATGTTTTGAATATACTACAGTGACAGCAGGTCTTGGAAAAAGGTACTGTGTCACATAGCATTGTGTTATCCCGTAGTTAAGTAGCATTTCCCTGTCTGCGGGTCTGTCTGCTCTGGCTCATCATGCAGTGCTTCACCCTGTCTTTTAACTTCACCTCTCTCTGTCAAATTGTTAAAAATGGGGGAAAAGGGCCATGTCTAGATCTGGTGATGTCTTCTTGGGACAGAAGCACACAATTGCTGAAGGGGCCTTGGGAAGGTCTTTCTCTGGAGCAGACCTGGGCCACATCAGCCCCACACTACATACCACACTGTGCCCTTTCATCAAGTGCATGCAATACAATGAGACCAGTCGACCCGCCCTCCCAAAGGTAGGGCAGTGGTAACCGTGAGTTTCTGTCTGTGCCTACCTCTCCTCTCTGCACAGAGCCAGGTCCTCCTGCTGCTTGTTCTTCTGTCCCGTCAGGAGTTTCACCCTGTAGGAGAATAGACGGTCAGACAAAAAAAAAAAAAAGCCTTCGTCCACACACCATATCCAGGAACAATGTATGTGTGTGTGTGTGTGTGAGAGATTGTGACCTTCTTTGCATCTCCTCCCGGGCCATGTCCTGTTTAAGAATGTACTCTTCTCTGAACACCTGTGTGGCTCTGCTGAGGAGCTGGAGACACTCTGGGGGGGGGGACAATGTGTCCTTATCGCCCGCCCTGACGCAAACACAAGTATTAGAGAGCAGAGCATGGAGTAGATTAAACTAAATTGGAAACGCCACACTCAGTTTACTAGATGCCTCAGGGTGCGGGTATAGAGGGAGAGATGGATTTTTTATGCTAGAGACATAGTGGGATTCATGTACAATGCATTATTCTGAATAATTGCTTTCATCCATTAACTATATAGGGAGGGCAGTATACAATCCCAATTCCCAAAAAGTTGGGATGCTGTGTAAAATGTAAATAAAAACAGAATGCAATAATTAGCAAATCTCGGAAACTCATGTCATTCACAATAGATCACTGAAAACATATTAAAGGTTTAAACGTAGGAAATGTAAAATTTTGAGGAAAAAAATAAGGTAATTTGGAATTTGATGGCCGCAACACGTCTCAAAAGTTGGGACGGGGGTAATAAGGCTGGAAAAAGTAAGTAAGTGTTACTTAAATTAAACAGCTGGAGGAACATTTAGCAACTAACTAGGTTAGTTGCAAATAGGTCAGTAACATGATTGGGTATGAAAAGAGTATCTTATCTTTGGAGTATCTCCAAACCGTGACCAACGCCAGTCTCCCTTCACTACCAAACGCATTAAAAAAATAAAAACCTGCCATGAATTGGAAAATAAGTAGTTTTTACAATTTTTAAATAAGTGATATGCCTCCGAATTGTGTGATGTGTCAGAACAGCGGCATTTGGTGGTGGTTGAATGTCATAGCGCTATCATCGTTTGCCAAACATTCTACAACATTCTTCATCCGGGGAAAATAAAACCTTATTTTTTATGCTAAATTATCAAGGTAAGATCATTTTGCATAATTATCTCAATTCTATGAACACTACTAGAACAACCTATCAACTGTTTGCTCTTAGTATCTGGAATTATTATGATAGACATAATGATTTCTTATCAAAGCTAGTTGCGTTTACACGTGGTTGTCTCATAGCTATACGTTTGACGATTGCATGTGATTTTCTCTTGCATTGTACACAGCCAAATGGACCGAAAAACAACTTAAAATTGCGAGCTTCTTCGTACGACGAAGCAGGCCTACCTCCATGGAGTCAAATTAGGGGCAATAATATTTTGCATCCGTAGAAATTGTTTTGCATCCGTAGAAAAAGGTTTGCATCCGTAGAAATAGTTTTGCATCCATAAAAAAGTGTTAATCTTTTTTTTTTTTTTACGGATGCCAATCTATGTCTACGGATGCAAAACCTTTTAACAAAAGCACAACTTTCTCTTCGAGTGCACATTTTTTTCTGTGGACGCAAAATTGTCTACAAATCTCTCCTGTCTGGCCCCACAGTGGTGAAGTCAACTCCCCACCGCCATCATTTTTACATTACATTTACATGTAATCATTTAGCAGACGCTCTGATCCAGAGCGACTTACAGTAAGTACAGGGACATTCCCCCGAGGCAAGTAGGGTGAAGTGCCTTGCCCAAGGACACAACGTTATTTGGCACAGTCGGGAGTTGAACCAGCGACCTTGTGATTACCAGCCCGATTCCCTAACCGCTCAGCCATCTGACTCCTCCATCAGAGACACTGACCGTCTCTGCACCTTCAAGAAAAAGGCTGAAGATGCACTTGTACCGGGAGTACAACGGTACTTAGGAATGGTTTGCTTGACCCAATGTTAGTTTCCTCAAGGATCACAATGACTCCTGCTTAGAGACTTGTTGCTCTTGTGGTTAGTGGTAATGGAGTTACATTTTTGTACTCGCTGTGATGTATTGTTTTTTTGTTGCACCTGCACTAATAGCGGTTCATGTTGTTTAATTGTAACTTGTTTAACTACATGCTCTTGTGGTTCTTCCCTTTAGCACTTATTTTGGTTGTTCACAATATGTGCTTCATGTTTTGGCTACTCGCAATGTTTTGGGGCTATCTTGTTGTTATTATCAGTGACCTATGCACTTTGTAAAGCTCTCTCTTGGAAGTCGCTTTGGATAAAAGCTTCTGCTAAATGAATAAATGTAAATGTTACTATGGCCATGGTCAAAATCGGGCCAAAATGTTGGCCTATCAGCATGGTGCTTGCTGCTGCTCACCAACCCAGTCTCATGCTACTGCGTATCTTTGACACTGGCTTACACTTATATTTTGCATGCCATGATGTATATACGCCATATTCTTGTTTTGCATGCAGTTTATACGGAAATGAAGGGGAGGTATTTGCATCAACAGAAAATGTGTCTATATCACTCGCAGAACTTCATCAACTCATCACTTTACGTCGTCATCTCGCCATATCACGCAGTCGGGGCACACCTTTTAGTAAGGCGAGGTATTTAACAGGACCTATGCATTGTTTAGTGCAACACAGGATGCTTACAGTCAATCCTGCTGCCTTCGCCTCCCTGGCCTCTACCCTTGGTTCTGTGTTTCCTTTCCTAGGTGGGAATGCATCGCTGCTCTCTGCTTGAATGTCGAGACAGTGTCTCCATTGGGTGCGTCAGGCAGCCGCTGCGAGCAGAACCATTATGCCAAAACATGTATTGTATCGTGTGTAATAAAGTATCAAGTAAATACAACTACTGAGTTCTCCTGCCTGTATCGGGCCTGTATATAGCAAATATTTTGCCAGTGTGTCTTTATTCTAATTTAATCTTTATACTTATTTGTATTTACAAGAATGCTGCTTGGTGTTAGTGGCAAATAATAATTGCTGTTTGTTGTTTGAAAGTGTTTGAGGTAAAAATTCCCCCACAGAAAGTATACATTTGGAAGCTTCGATATCATGAATCTCCGTAAAATCTGAGTCTGGATGATGATGTAAGATGATAAGAGCTGATGAAGTTCTGCGTGTGATTTTGACGCATTTTCTGTTGATAGAAATGAAGGGGGGGAATTTGCGTACAAAATGCAGGCAAAACATGCCTGCAACAAATATGAAGTATGAGAAGTATGAGACTGGTTTGTTAAGCAGCATTCTGATTTGCTACTCAACAAGGATCGTGCTGATAGGCCAACATTTTGGCCCGATTTTGACACAACCATTGTAGACAGTTTTGCATCCGTGGAGAAAGTTTTACTTTTGTAAAAATGTTTTGCATCCGTAGAAAGATTAGCATACGTAAAAAAGTGTGGTTATGCAAAATATTTTTGACCAACACTTTTTAATGATACAAAACTATTTCTGCAGATGCATATCTTTTTCTATGGATACAAAAATATTTCTACAGATGAAAAACGATTTCTACGGACACAAAATATTATTTACCCTAATTTGAATCCATATACCAAATGCAGGTTAAAGCTCTATCATGCAAAGACAAAGCCATATGCAAATGTGATCCAGAAACACGGTCATTTTCTCTGGGCTGAAGCTTATTTAAAATGGGCTGAGGCCCCTAACCCCAAGCCATGCTGTAGTAACAGATACAGTATGTGGTTTAACATCGTCTTCCTGAAATATACAAGGCCTTCCCTGAAAAATATCTGGAAGGAAGCAAATGTTACTCTAAAACCTGTACTGTATATACACCTTTCAGCATTGATGGTGCCTTTCCACATGTGCAAGCTGCCCATTTTACGAGCGTTGATTGGGATACTGTGTTTTCCGGGATTATCGATCTAATGAATGCATTGACTAAATTAAACTAAAATAAATTGTTAAAACTCAAACTTCAGATTTTACTGGGTCATAGCAGATTTATACTGGGGCACATGCCCCAGTAAAAAGGGTCTAACGACGCCCCTGTTTCCCACTTCATCGTAGAAGGGTCTGGGTGCTGAACTAGCCTGCCTGAAGTCCAGACCTTTTACCAGTTAAAAACATTAAGTGGATCGTGAAACAAAAAATATGATAAAGAACACCCAGGACCGTTGAGCTGCAAGAATCCTAGAATCAGACAAAAAAGGGACAACATTCCTCTCTCAGAACTCCAGCAACTGGTCTCCTCAGATCCCAGGTATATTGACAGACTGTTGTTAAAAAAAGAGGGGATGCTACACTGTGGTAAACATGGCCTTGTCACAACTTTTTTGAGACGTGTTGCTGCCATCAAATTCAAAATGACCTTATTTGTTCCTTAAAATTGTACATTTCATTAGTTTAAAAATGTGATATGTTTCCTATGTTCTATTGTGAATGAATTATGGGTTTGAGATTTGCAAATCATTGTATCCTGTTTTTGTAATGTATTTTACACAGCGTCCCAACTTCTTGGGAATTGGGGTTGTTATAACAAACAGCACAAAGTCATAAAAATTGTTGGCGATGTGTGTGGTGTGTGTGTGTCGCGGTACTTCCTGGTTACCACACCTCAGCATGAGGGGATTGGTGGAGCTACGGGCCAGGATGCTGCGGATGTGCTGTTCAAAGGAGTCATCGGCCAATCCCCGCAGAGGGGAGCTAGCCAAATCCATCCCTGACTGGGAACAGAGTAGGGGGGGCGAGGGGGGGCGAATGGAATTCCTGAAAACATACACATGCATACGTACAAACACTTAACCAGCGACTTATTTGAACCTCAATGAATAAAGAATTTTCAACTGGCATGAGAGTCGATTCAATACTTTCAGTTAAGGACAGCCAAATATAGCGGTGTGGTACACAACTGCCAATTTAGTCAAGGATTGACAAAATTCAAATATAACTTGTTGTGTGCGTTTTGTCAAACCATACAGCAACGGCAGCAGAAGACACTCATAAGTGCTGGTGATGCAGACCATGGTGGCTCCCAGAGACAAGTCAGACACAATCCAGAAACCACGCACTGGGGCTGACATGCTGGGGCAAGAAGATGACGTGAGAGGGAGAGAGGGAAGAGAGAGAAAGAGGGGGCAGGAGGATGACAAAATAGGGGGAAAGGGGGCAGGAGGATAACAGGAGAGGGAAGGACAAAGGGAAGAGGGAGCAGGACGACAGGTAAGGGAGGAAGAGAAGGAGAACAAAGAGAGAGGAGGAGGGGGCAGGAGAATGACAAGAGAGTGAGGAAGGGGGCAGGAAGATGACAGGAAAGAGAGTAAGGGACAAAGGATGGAAGGGAGCAGGAGGATGACAGGAGAGGGATGGAGCGAAGGAGAGAGTGAGGGAAGGGAAAGAAAAAGAGCAAGATACAGACGCCATCATTATTGAGGTGACAGTGCAGCACAAGACCAACCCAACTTCTAACATATATCTTGGGGGAGGGGTCGAGTGACGTGGAGCCCTGTAGCTGGCTCTACCTGGTAGTGAGCGGCCGGGTGCAGAGGATGTGCTCTACAATGCAGCGGTGCTCCCAGGCCAGCTCCTGGAGACTTTCCTTATCCTCCTCATCTGGAACGGGACACAGACAGGGAGCAGTTTGAATTATGTAGACTCCAATGGGAGTCCTGGGCCCTGTTCCATAAAGCGAGTTTACCGAGTAAGCCAGGATTATGTCAGTTAGTCGGACTCATTTAATTCATTTGGTTCCATAAAGCCAGCTCAACGTAGTTCAAACTCAGCTATTAAGGCAACTTATACTGCATAACTAACCTGGTCTGGGGCATGCTAACCCTGCGTTCACACTGCAGTGACGCGAATCACTTGCCATTGCTCGCCTTCCCACAGTTCACCACGCTGGGGGGCTTTTCAAACAGTTTATGTAGAATGTAGTTCTCTAAAATCACTATTGTAGTTGTCATGGCCAAGTGTGCAGACTTGGATTTACGTAATCGCAACATCGATCAAAGTACAACTTATATACAAAATACAAAACTGTTTCATAAACATACACATTGACATGTGTAAAAACGTTTTATTATATTACTCAAAGTCTCTGCTAATCTGTCGATACGACCAGGGAGTTCCAGCCGGGCTACAACTGTAACTAGCTAGAACAAAGTTACTTAATGTGACGAGAGACTGAATTTGAAAGTACAGAAAACCCACCAGGAGCACCGACAACATCGGCAAACCTGTGGCAGGCCTCATTCTTTTTATTCATGTATTTTAATGTCTTTGTACAAATACAGGGACGTATCGTACAGGACTGGATATGCAGCCACACAGGCGATTAGATTCTCTTCAATCTTTAAAACTGAAAGCTAGAAATGTTTACCATGGTTGCTACGTTACGAGAAACAAGAAAACACTGCGATTGGCCATTGCTAGTGAAAATCGCTCCTAATTTGCATAAAGTTGAGAAAATCTCAACTCGATCACGTCGCTACCCACAATGCACCATGCTAGCGATTCGCCTGGCTCCATAGAAAATGATTTGAAAACATGTTGTCACTCGCATCGCGTCGCTACAGTGTGAACACAGGGTAACTGTCAGGCTTAGCGCGTGTTGTTGCTTAACCAGATGTTCCTGTAACACTGACCCAACGGGAAAACAATAATTCACCACGGACTGTCAGGGGTAATGCCTTTTAATTATTTTTCTCATCATTTTTTTACCACTATCAGTTCAATATGTACATATATTGAAAATCTATGAAAAGAAAAAAGGAATTCATTTAACAATGATGAACAATGATTTCAAAATGATACTAGCCTACATAGTCTACTTTAAACTTTTGGCTATATGGTAGTTTGTGATGTTTAGGCTGATGCTACATATCTCATTCTAAATTACCCCAGTATAATTATCATAGCTACATTATAGTTAACAGTAGCCTACAATTGCAAAATGAACCTAAATCTTACATCTACACCTTTCCTCCAATTTTCCGACACTAAAAAATTGTGTTTAGAGGGTGTTTTTTTAATTTTTAAATGAAGTAAAGGTCTATAAAAAAGTACCTTGACCTATGTAGCCTATTGTTCATGTCAATCATTGCATGTCATTTTATTTTAATGAAGTGGTGGATCAGCTGTCATAGCATGGGGCTTAAAGAGAACGTTCTTTTGGGAAGAAGTCAAGTGGTTGCATTTAGCCGTGTTTGATCAATATGATCTTTATTCTACCTCTCATGCTGTTAAAGAATAGGGTGCACCCTCAATTATCTTTACTTCTTGAATCTGACTTGAATTAGTGGGATTGCGTGACCTAGAATTGGCCTTTATTGAAACGCTTTAGCCCTGACTGACTTGTTAGGTTAATTAAAGTCAGGTTTGGGACTTTAATCCTTTGTGCTAATCGTTTTTGAGCAGCTTTTATGGAACAGGGCCTAGAACTGTTTAAAAAAGTAGCATCCTTTACACAATAAACAACCTAACTTTGAAACCAAGTCAACCTTTCCTGGCCCCCTACTCACCAGACTGAAGGAAGTTGTGGAGTTTGTTGAACCAGGTGAGGCCCACACTGTGCACCCCTGCCTCGTGTGTGCAGTGATATCTGTGCTGGCACAGGGGGTCTGAAACAGAAGACAAGCATTGATCAGGGAACATTCTATGGCGTAGAAAACTTGAGATGACTAAGCATGCCATGAGTCCTTTACATCTTTCCAATAAGTTCCATCTCCAAGCTGGTGTTAAACTGTTGCTCCTGCCCCTCCTCTCACCTCTGTGCAGTCTGATTGGGCAGGTGAAGTCAGAGTCGGTTGGCTCGTCCTCTTCTTCGCCAACGGCCAGTCTGAGGGTGAGCTCCAGCTCCACACACTCAAACACATAAAGCGACGGGACCGCATCCACTCCACGGACCCACCTCTCGACAGCCTGTCCAGGGGGGGTGGTAACAGGTTGGGGGAGGAGAAAAAAAAGAGAGGGATGTAGAAAGAGAGGGCATGGGGGAGAGATGGTCACAGTGAGAAAGGGAAGGGAGAGACGGAAAGGGGGAAAAGAGTGGGGTAGAGAGAAGGAGGGAAACGGGGAGAGAGAGGGAGGGAAACTGCATTGGTAAACATGGTGCGAGGGGGGAGAGAGAGAGAACAACGTTTATTTGTGGCGGTTTGAGTGGCTTCTAGCTCACCCCCGCCTCCTCGTCCTCTTCCTCAGCCTCCAACACCACACAGTGGTAGAGCGTGCCCGTCTCAGTGGCTATCACCAGGATGTTGGGGACGCAGGGCAGGCAGAGCACAGCGCAGGCATCGTAGCCGTAGTTATCCTCCGCAGCTGGGTACATGGGCAGTGGGCCCACAGGCTTGCTGAAACTGTTGCCACTGATAGAAAAGGACAATTGGAGACCAAATAAACGGTATAAGTTCTTGTCACCTATATCTAAATTGAAATTCAATTCCATTCAAACAACTTTATTGTTATTGTTTATATAGCTTTATTGTTTATTGTTATCAAATAATGATAGGAAATTGTCTCAGGTCACAAACAGCATGAAACACACACAACCATGAAAGACTCACATTCAATTACATAAAAACTAGTGCTGTCAAACGATTAAAATATTTAATCGCGATTAATCGCATTAATGTCATAGTTAACTCGCGATTAATCACAATTAATCGCACATTTTTATCTATTCTAAATGTCCCTGATTTCTTTTTGTCCCAATCTTTTTTCAAATTTTAATGCTCTTATCAACATAGAAAAGTGGTTCGGATTGCTTTGTGCAAATATTTTTTTTATTGAAAACAACATTGCAATCGCCTGGCTTTGACGAGGGGGCAGAGAATTAGCATCAGCTGTGTGCTTGGCCATCAAGTGGTATTTCAGACTGGACGTGCTGCGATGATAGCTCAGTTTACAACGACAAAACACACAGATCACTGGTCTTGTCAATAGAACCATTTGGCAACTTTTTAAAAGCAAACTTTCCATTCAGAATCTTATTGGCATCCATTTCGGCATCTCGCGCTCGTCATCCACTCAAAACGTAACGTTAGCCTACTACCAGAGAATGTCTAATATCCGTAAACGGGCTCTGCTACTACTCTTTAGCCAGCTCGCAAGCCAAACGAGTGTTTGGCGTGCCTGTTGTTTTGTTTCCGGTCTAGCTAGATCCGGTGTGGTGTTGTAGTTTTTCTAACGTCGGTAGTTGTTGCAACAGCATGTGAAAAAAACTACAAAGTTTGCTAGGTCAAAAAGAGCGTTAATCGCGCGATAAAATAATTGACCCCGTTAATTTGGGTTTGCGTTAACGCCGTTAATAACGCGTTAAACTGACAGCACTAATAAAAACACAAAAAGTCCAGGAATAAATAAAGAAGAGGTGTGGAAAGCCGCATTAAATAGTAGAGACTGTATTTGATCTTGTTTAAAATGCCTGATAGGAGCATTTGGTTGGAGGCTAAGCTGCATGAATATACATACCAAACCTTGGAGAAGCTACAGTGGAGTGTGTTGATCCCTGTGTGCTATTTGAATTTCTTACAGTCATATTCAAATTCTTAAGACATTACTTTAAAGAGGGAGTGAGGGGGGGGGGGGGCGCATTGAGCAAATATAGGCTCAACCAAATCAAGCATCGCATTTTTTATTTAAATAAAATTACTTAGTTTGAAGTACATAACGTTTTAAACAATCGTTCAAAAATCTAATATCCATTCCGAAACTCCCATTCGGGAAGAAAAGACTGCGTGTGTTCTCAAGTTTGATGTTATGGGGTGATATAGCAGTGGTTAAAATAAAAAAACGTACAAATGATCAAAACATGTGCTGTGTGGCGTTTCTTCGGTTTCAGGAGTATTGAAGGCTAGATTATGGACAAAACCAACTTAATTTGTAAGTACTGTATAGGGTGACCAGACGTTCTCTTTTACCCGGACATATCCTCTTTTCGAGACCTAAAAAATGCGTCCGGCAGGGATTCCAAAATCGTCCAGGATTTTGCCTCGTTGGATATTCGTGTTTCATGGGTCTTTCACCAACTATTACGCCCTTACAAGTTCAGGAAAGGGTATCTCCCTTACGTTCCACCTTCTTGCGCAAACTCCACTGACTGTGCAGAGAACTGTCATTTTGATCAGACAGTGCAGCAATACACAACCAGCCCCCCCCTGGAGGCGCGACAAAGTTTCCTCTTTTTCACAAACTCAAATCTGGTCACCCTAGTACTGTAAGAAACTCTGCTATATCATTCCATAACATCTTTATTTATTGGGTGTGCTCACGCCTTCGGAGAGCACAACCATTGTTCTCTCACATATATATTATTATTGGGGTGTGCTTGCCTTCGGCAAGAGCACAACCATTGTTATCTCACATAAATATTATTATTATTTTTTTTGCCCCCCTAAAACTTTGTTAATATTTGGACTACATAGACAACATGAGTGTCAAACGTTTCGTCTTGGTAGCGATTGAGTTGCTTGTATTGGGATTTACGTTCCGTTGCACGGTTTAGGAGGTTACAACGTTTTTGTGGCGACAAAGTGCCTTTAGTCGACGAAGGGTAATCTGTGCTAGCTACGTCATCACGTCAACTCACGTTAGCAACAACGCATGGATACAACGTAATAGAGACGTTCCAGCACGCAAATTGAAGCTTGGATTACAAGTTAAATATCCCACCCCCAAAAAATCCCAACCATTAGCGATTTTGAGTGAAACTGCAATCTCGGATTTATGATTTAGGTCGTGAAAGTTTTTGTAATTTGAGCGAGTGCGGGTTGCCCGTGAGACCGCTTAGTCTTTTAGGCGGCAGCCATGCTAGAAAGCATCAAAGTAGTATTTTCGTAGCTAATTTTATAGTTCTATTTTACACGAAAAAACTGAAAGAGGGAAATGTTATGACGATATGACTATTGTGAAGACAGCCAGGTGGTGTACATAATAGTACATAACTGTCTTCAATGCCACAACTATGGCTAAACTTTATTATGTCTTATTACACGGTTGTTCTTCATGCTGTAGAATGCTCCATTCACTTGAATGGTGCTTCCCAACGTTCTGCGGGGAACAATTTTCTCATATTTGACGGTTGCTATGCATATTTGACCGCTGTTAAAGGAAGTGGCCTTTTTGCCTCGGATTCACGTCTTTCGTAGCACTTCGCAAGTAGTCTGGTAACTTTTCAACCCCAGCGTACTCTGTTGCTTAGTGACGTCAGCTGATTTGAAGCCTAAAGAATGTTCAAAATCTATGAAGTTCAATGTCTTTGGTGAACTATTTCTCTGCTGATCAACAATACGAATGGTAACAAATACATTGTAAAAAGACACACTGTGTTAAGTTATTTTTGTTGGCAAGAAGCCATGTAATAAGCGGGATGATGTATAGAACGCCGGTCATTATCGGGAAAATAATCCCCTTCAGGGCAAAACAAAACCCCTCAGCTTTGTGTCGGGGTGCTGTTCGCCCTGTCGGGGCTTATTTTCCCAATATTGACCGGCGTTCTATACATTATCCCTTACAAAAGAAATATTCTCATTTCCGGCGCTTACAAACAATCAGTGAAGTGTGGATCGCAACAGCAGCTAGCTTGCCTCTAGCAAACTGCTTTTGAATTAGCCATGTCCCCCTAAATTAATATCGAACTTATTTACGTTTTGGGGAGCTTATTTTCAGTTAGCAGACGGTACTATTTGAATCGCAATTCCATCTGAAATACTGTCAGTGACAACATTGTTACAGTAGCTTGTTTCAAAGGGGGTTCCTTTGTTTCAAACGGTGGTCTTATTGAATTATGCAATATGAGTAGGCTAAATACTTGAAAATATCACTAGAAGGGAAAACGGACCCACCTGCAACCGACACAAGCAAGCACACCCTATAATTTCCCCAAAAATTGTACCCTCTCTAGTTATTTTTGTTTATTTTCGCCCCCCTAAGGATCAGTCAATATTTGGACTACATAGACAACGTCGCTGTCAAAATGTTTGTCTTGGTCAGGATTGCGTTGCTTCTATTGGGATTTACGTTCCGTTGCATGGTTTAGGAAGTTACAAGGTTTTTGTGGCAAAAAGTGCCTTTAGTCGACGAAGGGTACTCATTGCTAGCTACGTCACCACGTCAGAACACGTTAGCATCGACGCATGGATACAAAGTGCATAGATGTGCTGTTGTGCTGTTGCATAGCCAGTATCGTGCCAGAAATGATCATTTCTGGCGCTGTTGCATAGCCAGTATCGTGCCAGAAATGATCATTTCTGGCGCTTTCAAACAATCCTCTCAGTGACGTTTGGCTAGCAACAGCAGCTTGCTCGTAGCAAACGTCATTTCCCCCTAAATTAATGTCAAACTTATTTCAGTTTTTGGGGGCATATTTTCAGTTAGCAGACGATACTGTTTGAATCGCGATTCCATCCTGAAATACAGCCGGTGACAACGCTGTTACAGTAGCTTGTTTCAAAGGGGGTTCTTAATGAATTATGAGTAGACTAAATGCTTGAAAATATCATTAGAATGGAAAAACCTAAAGGGGACGGACCGACCTGCAAGCAAGCACACCCTACAATTTCCCCAGAAATTGTACCCTCTCTAGTTTGAATTCTAATTTGACAGCACTACAGGTGACACGATTTACCTGTGTGTGAGGCTGGTATAGCTCATGTAGGTCTCTCCGTTCTCATAGAGGATGTAGAGGGGGAAAATCAGCATGTTCTCCTTTGAGCGCTGGCCTAAGATGTGGCGAGGGGTGCCAGACACTGGCCCAAAGTCGAACGCCACGGCAATCTCTCCCAGAGACGCTGCATAGGAGCGCCTGTTGGATGGACGAGGGGGAGGGTAGAGGAGATTGGGCAATCATCCCAGTTGGAATTGGAGTAGAGTGGCTTGCGAAAGTATTGGCCCCCCTTGAACTTGTTGACCTTTTGCCACATTTCAGGCTTCAAACAAAGATATAAAACAATTAAAAAAAAAATTTTTTATCAACAACAAGTGGGACACAATCATAAAGTGGAACGAAATTTATTGGATATTTCAAACTTTTTTAACAAATCAAAAACTGAAAAATTGGGCGTTCAAAAGTATGCGGCCCCTTTACTTTCAGTGCAGCAAACACACTCCAGAAGTTCAGTGAGGATCTCTGAATGATCCAATGTTGACCTAAATGAATAATGATGATAAATAGAATCCACCTCTGTGTAATCAAGTCTCCGTATAAATGCACCTGCTCTGTGATAGTCTCAGAGGTCCGTTTAAAGCGCAGAGAGCATCATGAAGAACAAGGAACACACCAGGCAGGTCCGAGATACTGTTGTGGAAAAGTTTAAAGCCGGATTTGGATACAAAAAGATTTCCCAAGCTTCAAACATCCCAAGGAGCACTGTGCAAGTGATAATATTGAAATGTAAGTTGTATCAGACCACTGCAAATCTACGAAGACCCGGCCGTCCCTCTAAACTTTCAGCTCATACAAGGAGAAGACTGATCAGGGATGCAGCCAAGAGGCCCATGATCACTCTGGATGAACTGCAGAGATCTACAGCTGAGGTGGGAGACTCTAGCCATAGGACAACAATCAGTCGTATACTGCACAAATCTGGCCTTTATGGAAGAGTGGCAAGAAGAAAGACATTTCTTAAAGATATCCATAAAGTGTCATTTAACCCTCGTGTTGTCTTAACATTCTGTACACTCCCCTTGTCCTAAGGGTAAAAAATGACCCACCTTCACCAAACCCCTAAAATAAAGCAGCTTTATTGAATTTTAAACTCCTAATCTATTTTGCATGAAGAAACAACCTGTACTTCATCACAACATTTGTGAATATGCAGGTTTTGCTTCTTTGCATTGCAGAAAGACTACATTTAATCAGTGGACAACTATTAGTTTTTATTACAGCAGAACTGTCATAACTGTTTTCATTACTAAAGTAGAGGTGTATTATTGCTTAATGCTCCGGGTTGTATTATTCCCCATGTTCTTCGTCAGATACCTCCTCTTCTAAATCATTGTACTCTTGTTCCTTCTGAACATCTGAAAATATCAGATCTACAACCTGTAGATCTGAAAGCTGAGACCCTAACCCTGTTGGGCACTGAAATATGCAGTCATGGCTTCAGCAAAGAATACTGGGGGTACTGTCATTTGCAGGACCTTTGTAGCCTCTGACTGCATTCCCCATTAGTAAACAATGCTTTGAAGACATTTTTATTTAGTCTGAAATTTGGTTTAGTTTGTCTGAAATTGTTTTTATTTTGTCTGTGAGCTTGATTCATGTATGGAGGGGAGATGCTGCACCTGCACACGGAAGTTTTAGCTTTGTCTGAGTTCAATCAGTAGCACAAATAATGTAATTATCTTATTGTATGTGTGTGAGTGTGTGTGTGTGTGTGTATGTGTGTGTGTCAAATATTTTTTTTTGTGGTGTGTGTATAATGGTTTTATAACTGCCGGGTCAAAAATGACCCCTAAGACAATCTTTGTACCCTAGTGGTGTACAGCTTTCATGGAAATGTGAACAAAGACAATGTTTCACTTTATCTAATGTTGGGGTCATTCTAGGAAAAGTCATACATTTTTAGGTAAAAAAAATAACATTTAGGGTGTTTTCTCTGCTGATAAACATAGTGACTGGTCATTTTTGACCCCTAAGACAACACAAGGGTTAAAGTTAGCTAAAAGCCACCTGGGAGACACACCAAACATTTGGAAGAAGGTGCTCTGGACAGATGAATCCAAAATAGAACTTTTTGGCAACAATGCAAAACATTATGTTTGGCGTAAAAGTAACACAGCTCATCACCCTGAACACACCATCCCCATTGTCAAACATGGTGGTGGCAGCATCATGGTTTGGGCCTGCTTTTCTTCAGCAGGGACAGGGAAGATGGTTAAAATTGATGGGAAGATGGATGGAGCCAAATACAGGACCATTCTGGAAGATAACCTGATAGAGTCTGCAAAAGACCTGAGACTGGGACGGAGATTTGTCTTCCAACAAGACAATGATCCAAAACATAAAGCAAAATCTACCATGGAATGGTTCACAAATAAACATATCCAGGTGTTAGAATGGCCAATTCAAAGTCCAGACCTGAATCCAATCGAGAATCTGTGGAAAGAACTGTAAACTGCTGTTCACAAACGCTCTCCATCACTGAGCTTGAGCTGTTTTGCAAGGAGGAATGGGCAAAAATTTCAATCTCTCGATGTGCACAACAGATAGAGACATACCCCAAGCGAATTACAGCTGTAATCGCAGCAAAAGGTAGCTCTACAAAGTATTAAGTTAAGGGGGCCAAATACTTTTGCACGCCCAATTTTTCAGTTTTTGATTTGTTAAAAAAGTTTGAAATTTCCAATAAATTTCGTTCCACTTCATGATTGTGTCCCACTTGTTGTTTTTTTTTTATATATCTTTATGTTTGAAGCCTGAAATGTGGCAAAAGGTCAAAAAGTTCAAGGGGGGAAAATATTTTCGCAAGGCACTGTAAGTGGTAGAGAGAGAGGTTGTGCTAGTTTTCCACGTTGGTTAACCAAAACAGACTTCATAACCCAGAATTTTGTCAGGGTAAGGTAAAATGGCCAGTTGTCTCACCCCCGAGTGTGAACGCTGCTGTCATCCTCCGACTGAGACACAGAGAGAACTCTTGAAGGAGTATGAGGCTCTTTCAACCCATAAAACCTACAGATGCATACACACATAAAATAACAATTATTTAGTTAATTAGAGTTCATTAACAACTGAAAACTACAGTTCTGGAAATAGGCGTGCTGACTAACACCACAGCTACAACTCAACAATAAAGAATCAAAAACCCATAATTTTACGTGAATAAGATGGAAACTATTGAAATGCTGCCGATGTCAATACTTGATAGTGGTACTGTGGACCAACCTGACGGTGTTGTCAGAGGTGAGCAACACCAGGTGAGGCTCTTCCGTCTCACTGGGGTACCAGGTCGCCTGCCGCAGGGTCACTGACGCCGAGCTGGTGAAGAAACGCTCCGCAACAGGGATAGTCCTGACACACACAAAATAAAGTAAAAACTCACTTGTGCCAGTAGACATTAGTTGTCTTACTCCTCCGGTCCTCCGTTGAACTAAGGACAACGAGCATGGGATGAGATTATTTTTGGAAGCTACTCTCTTACTTTCTACTTCATGAACATCAAGCTTAGATATATGAGGAAACAAAACTGAAATAGGAACTCTACAGGATGTTCTACAGACTTAATGTGATCTTGAATTGTCGTAACTAGTGCACAGTGCCTGTGATGCAGTCGGTGATTAAGATGCCAGTGAAACACACAAATTCAGATTACTTGATATGTGCCACAAAGTGCCCATGATCAAATTGGTGGCACACGCACACGCACACGCGCGCACACACACACACACACACACACACACACATGCCCGGAATTATGGATAGAGTACAGTGCCAGCAATAATGTCGGTGACACAGATTTCTGGAATTACAGATTTTTTTAAAGTCAGCAGCAGCGGCGGGTCAAAATTCCTTCCAAATTTTAAGGCATGAATAGACTCTGACCCAATCACTTTCTGAATTGTAATGTACTACTAGTACTAAAATGTATTTTCTTTACTGAAGTTACGTTACTGCTATATTCACTGAGTTTGCTAGTCTAACTAGCTTGAGTAGTCTAGTTCTAGCTAAAGTTACCAGACTAGCTGGAAAATTATTTATACAATTAATTAAATTATAATAATTAATTGGCCATCAACATCACAAACATTACATTGTGAATATTAATTTCAACAAATATATAGCTAACTTAACATTAGCTAGCTAGTTAAATGTACACTTTCTCTTGCGCTAAATGGATGATCCATTGCCTTGGCTGAGCGGAGATAAGTGGTCTGTAGCGATGGGAAGTTCGGATAATTTTACGGACTTGGTTCTTTGAATCTCGTTCATTAAAGGGGCAATTGACTGTTTTTTTGGGGGTATTTCACACTGTTCCTTAAGGTCTCCAAATAGGGTATGTAACATTGGTCGGGTTGAAAATGGCCCGGGTGCTGTTCTATTCCCACTGACAGATCCTCTGAAATGTTCCCGGGAAAAAAACACTAGCTTTTCTCCTTTTATGGTATGCTCATTAATATTTAGATGAGCTGCGCGCTGATTGGTTGGTTTTCAACGAGTGAAGCTGGGGAGCAAAGACGCAACACGGCCAACAGCAGCACTCGCTGAAACACCGAAGTTGGAGACTTGTGCAAATAAATCTATTGTGTCTACACAACACTGTTTAACAGATTGACTATATATCATTTGAAATGATAACATTACTTGTTTCCACTTCTCTTGTTGAAGTAAACTGGATTTACTTGGGTGGGTAGAACGTTAGGCTACAGCTTAGCAACCAAACCATATCCTGATTCTACTCAGCTTCAGTTAGCTAGCTAGCTCTAAATAACTTGCTAAAAAATAACATGACCAAGATCTGGACAAACATGCATCTTGAATTGTAGATTTACATTACACAGGTTATTTATTTGAATGAAACACAGTCAGGAACATGAATCAACGTTAGCCCCATTGCCAATAAACTAGGCTAAATTATCACACATTCTACCTATGCTCTTGCGTTAGCAAGCTAAACTTGTTTACATGCCTACAGTCTAGGTGTTACTAGTAACAGTTACTAGCAATGCTGCCGTATCAAGCACCTGCCTTTCTCTTTCAAATAGATTATCTAGACAGGCGTTAGCAATAAGCCAGACTGCTGTTCGTTTTCTGGCTATTTTTCGGAAGCTTCCCTTCTAATGCCGACTTCAGCTAGTCCAGCTAGAGTCATTTGATGTGTGTAGAAACTTATTTAGCATTCTACCTGGTATGCTATATTATACAGGAAACGTTAGCATTGCTAATAACTGTTAGCACAACATCATACTGTCCTTATAGGCGGTTGCAATGAGCATACGGTCGGAACAGCACCTCTTTCCAGGTTCAGCTTCCTAGCAAATCCTGTTTGCAATTGTCCAAGGTTGTCAAAACTGTCTTGGGTGAAATGTTCAGAGCAAATGAATGATTGAGTGTCGAACTTTGCCGGGATCTTCTCATAAGACAACAGCAGCCATGCCTGTTGAATGTTTGGCTCCTTGGGAAGACTGTGAGTGTTAGCCTTCCCTGTAGGCTACAGCCTGGAACACAGCATTTACGACCGTGGTCCATTTTCAATATCCTTGTTATAATTCAAAACTTTCTTCTTTGTAATTCCTTATAAGTAGCTTACACAGAGCAGCGCGCAGCTAAACTAGTATCGAAGATAGACGCTACCTCGGGCTGGTCTGGATGTAAATTCTGGGGCGTGACAAAGATACAGACCAGAGCCAATAAGAGGGCGATCACCGGTCCTACGTAGGAACGGTAGCTTTGTTGAAAAGCTAGCATTTTACAGCCAAATTTTTTCTTTTTGAGATTTGAATAGGAAAGAGGTGTCAATGGATGGAACACGGTATGTTCATTTTAACCACCGAACTGTCGTTATTTAACTATGACAAGGTAAAATCGGTTTTGCAGTCAATTGCCCCTTTAAAAAGGATGAAAGCAAATCCTTTCTGTTCAGCGTATGTATACAGATCATGTAAAAAATGATCCAAAAACTCTTCAGTTAAAACATTCGTTCCTCTGCCGACCGTGTCTTCGGGTTAAAGATTCGTTCATCTCCCGAGTCTTCGGATCCTTTTTCACGTAACCTGCATAGGTTTAGTAGAGGAAACATATACCTCATTCCCTTTCGTGCGACTGCTGTGTTTGGTATAGTAAGACGTGAATGATATTCATTCAATAGTCATACTGACTGGTTTTGTCATTTTCACTTTACATTTACCCTTACAGTTTAGTGCAGTGTAATTGTTTGCTGTGATAATGAAATGCCATCTCTTTCAATTGGTGTGAACTGTGAACTTACTGCATGCCCCCCTTCTATGGACAATGTCACTCAAAGTTCACAGACTTAAATCAAGTGTCTTAAACAGAATTTTCCTAATTAGACTTAATGGTCTAATCTAAGACCATTTCACTTGAATTGCACATGTGTGGCAGATAAAATATTTTAAGAAAAGTGCAGTACAGTACATGACTGTTTGGTTTTAAATTGTAATTTACTATCACACTAGCATTTAATTATCACGCCAAACAATTACACTGCACTAAACTGTAATTGTAAATCATTTAAATCAGGGGTGGGGAACGTCCGGCCCGCAACATCATTTGGTCCAGCCCGCCATGGCACTGCAGGAACCATATTATTAAGTGCATTATTCGTGGAGGCGCGCAGTGTTGCGTACCGTCGTCGTCGTCGTCATCTACCGCTTGTCCGGGGATCGGGTCGCGGGGGCAACGACCTAAGCAGCATGTGTTGCGTACCAATATACCAAAAATTGCGCTCGCATGAAGTGTGGAATTCCTTTCGAGCAAATCAAACCCAGAAAACGTTGTTAGTTTGGCATAAGCCCCAAATGTTTACATCTGGCTCCGTGCCTGATTAACACTCGGATCGATAAAAATCTACAGTCTCAAAAATGGTAGCAATATAACAAAATAATACGATCCTTTTCGTAATCATGATACCCCCCAGAAATGTTCACTGCACCCACATTCAAAGCAGGCTGCCTCCGTGCCAGCTAACATCACAAACCTAACAAAGACAAGCAGTTCCAGCCATCACATTAGGGGTGAGTTAATTAAATGTTTGAGCAAATATTGCAGGCACATTTTTTTGTTGATAATTCTGTACGCCCCCCAAATGATTTTATAAATATCCAAATGGCCCTTTGCAGAAAAAAGGTTCCCCACCCCTGATTTAAATGGATGCACTTGGGAAATAGCCGCCCCCCTCTTCATGCTGGCCCTAAGGCGGCTGCTTGTCGCCTATAGGAATGACCGGCACTGTCTTGGTGCGCTTCTCAGGAGTAAATCCAAGTGCATAACTGAGATGAGTAGCCTAAAATAATACAACTAGCCGGCTTACCATACAGTGCAATAGGCAATAGTTTATGTGTGCCTGCAACAGAACATAAGGTTGTTAAAAAAACGACACACACACACACACACTAAAATATGAACTGGGTGAAAAGCGTGAGTGAGACTTAAGAGCCCTGCATTTCTAGCTAACTGCATTACAGACTCTGAAAACAGCAAAAGCTAGAAATAAATGGTATACCTTAAAGCCTGTATGAGATTGCAAATTGACCTAATTCTGAAAGAAAGTAGGTACACTATAAGCAGAACCGTCGCATGGGTTGTGCCAACTGCACACTGGGAGCCTCGTGCTTGGTTTGCAAACACGTTCTATTTTTATTTTTTACTTTCAATATTTTCCTGTTCTGGACTCGATGTGCTCTAAAATGAAATCACTGTTTGTCGTATGTATTTTTTAATTCATGATTTACGTTACGCCACAGGGCGTTTGTGCACGCCCTGTGAGTGGGCAAGGAGGAAGAAGGAGCGTGTGATTCTTGTGCATGCATCATGGTGTATGTCAATAAGCAAGGCCTCGCATGTTAAGTTCGCGCAGGGCCTCGCATCACCCCTGCGACGGTTCTGACTATAAATTAATACACGTGATGACACGCAGGTCCGTTTTCTTGAAGACACAGTAGCCTGCAGCTTTTATCGCTGTGATTCAACTGCCTATTACAGCGTATCAAAGTAACGTTTTTTCTTAATGCCAGTATTATACGGTTCCTAAAAAGCCCGTACCTTGGTACGGTACCAGTATACTGTTTAAGAATGTATTGTGCATATTAAAGTTATGTCTTATGAACTTAGAAGTGTGCTCAGGCTTAAACATTGTGTCTCACACAGGGCAGGGGGAGTCATGGGTGCGGGCGGAGAAAGAGGAACAATCCAGACGAGTCTCGACCACAGTGTGGGAAAAAGGCTCTTCATTTTCAGAAACAACCTTAAAACCGGGAGGAGACGGCACCCGAGCAAGTGGGACGCGTCGGCAAGAACAACTCCCTGCTGCACAAGAGAACAAGCTCAACCCTCTTCTTGTGTTTTTGTTTTACTGCACTGTATAATATATGCTGGGGAAGGGACGGACAGTTAGTTGGACTTTGTAAACTAACCCAAACTCTGTTCCAGGTAGGGAAATGTAGACAACCCTAGAGCTCTGTACTTGTTTATTTCCAACTGCTGTATTAAAGCTGATATTATTCGACCTCTGCGATTCCAGACCACTCTTTTTAGAACACGGACTTGTGTCATTGAATACCATCATTATATATTGGAATAGACACAACAAATTAAATCCTTCACTGTGCAACACTAATGTAAATGTTTTATTTTCTTTCTTAATTTCTGCAAATCTAAAAAAAATATTAAACAAAAAATGTTCACTTTGTCATCATTGGGGTATAGGTGGTGGGTCGAAGCTCAAAATAATGCATTTGAACGATCCCTGGCGATGGAGGAGCTGGATTTTTCTGTATCGCTTAAACTTTTCTACAGCCTTAAAAAAAAAAAAATCGAGTTCTTGCACATTTTTCAAGGAACAAACATTTTGTTTCTTTATCAACACAGGCATGTTTTCCGGACAACTATGGTCCACATCCAATAAGAACTCATATACAAGACACCTTTCTAAAATCCACCAATCGTATACCCCAATATTCAAGGCGAGTAAAGTAGGAAGTAAATGTACAGAACATTGTTCAAACAAATGTACAGTATTGTTTTAAGTGTGTGTCGCCTAAACATATAATAATAACAACAGGAATCAATGACATACAAAATACCACAAGATTAACACATCAGTACTCTTATCTCCCAAATAAACGTACCGGTACGTTAGTTTTTTTTACCCAAAAAATCCACCCGGAACATTCTTATTTTGGACGATACGTTTATTTTTTGGGGTAAAATTGACGCAATTTTAGAAAATTCCATGCATTTTTTTCGGAAGGGAAGATACATTTTAAATCAATGTGAAAAAGTTAGCTAACTTAGTTAGCTAGCTAGCTACTGGCAAGTAGCTTACATTAGCTAACAACGTTAGCCAGAGCCTCATTAGCTTTAGCAACTGTACACTCACATAACGGTTCCCATTCAGCACACCAGCATGACAGTCACAACCTATTGACAACGAGCCTCTCATCGTCAAATACAAATCCCAGGATATTTACTTTTTTATATTTGCGAACTTGCTGTTAGATACTTTGAAGGTGTAACTAGTACTGGTGCAAGTTCAGGATTGTATGCCGCACAAGACGTGGAATAAGAGTTGCTGCGAGATGATGTCATTAGAAATATCACAGCACCTGCTATTGTGCTGCGCGGCAGTCGTGTCTACTATAAGTTTGTTGAGGTATACCAGTAGTCATGGCATGTTTGTTATTTGACAGCTTTGTAACTATGTATGATAATTACCGTAATTTGATGAGCTGTCTGAAACCATTCTGACAGTAACCTATGGCCAATATTCTCAACAGGAGATTGAAGAAGGCCATGGTTAATTGCACTTGATGTGGGCTACTAATGTTTTTGTCTTTACATCTTGAACAAAATTAATAAATTCCTCCAAAATAACTTTGCCACACACATGTATTAACTGTTTTAAGATACAAGGGAAAGATAACCATGACTAAAATGGGGATTCACTAAAATCAGTATTATTGCACAGAACCAAACTGTAGCACACTTTGCTTGGTAGAACAGTCATTTAAAATTGCTCAGCATGCCTAAGAATATATAATTATCATATTACGCTTGCATATTTAATCAGGTGGAGTCAGGTGGCTGAGAGGTTAGGGAATCGGGCTAGTAATCAGAAGGTTGCCAGTTCGGCCATGCCCAATGACGTTGTGTCCTTGGAAGTGCAAGGCACTTCACCCTACTTGCCTCGGGGGAGTGTCCCTGTACTTACTGTAAGTCGCTCTGGATAAGAGCGTCTGCTAAATGACTAAATGTAAGCTGTCCATACACTATTTTGGCTGATAGTGTATGGACAGCTGCCCCATATTTCCAGATTTCCAATTAACAGTCTGCCTCCACAGATCCAGAGGGGCTTGGACAGTAGCAGACTGTGGCTGTTTGAAGGGCAGGGGCGGAAAGATTTAAAGGGCTGCTACTGCACGACATAGTCTCTCACCAGTATAAAAATGGGAATGGGACTCTGTTGCCATTAAGGCAAAACGTTTAAGGGACTTTTAATTTGACAAGCTGTCCCGGGAGTTTTGTGGTTAGAAAAAGCCATTTCCCGTTAGAGTGGAAAGTAAACAGACGTCCAATGCATCGATTGTTAGCGGTAGAGGCAATGTTGTAAGTTCAAATTCATTGTTAAGTTAATAAGTTAATGTTAAAATACTGTTTAAAAAGGAAAGACTACACAGTTAAGTCTTATTTACATACATTTACAGGTATTTCTATTACGAGATTTATGCTAAAACAGTCAAACTTTATTCCTTTGTTACTTTTTACTCTCATGTAAGATGATATTGGAAGCCAGTAAACGCTCACTTCGACTTGTCATTTTGCATCAGAGTTAGCTGGATGTATAGCTACAGTTGCTACACTGCAGTGAGGACATCCCAGTAAAAAAACAGAAGTTGGTGTTGAACTTCATTGCAAGATGGACACAAAAAGTGTTAAGGCTTCTGTAGCAAGTGGAAGAAGTTCTCGTTCATCTGCATCATCAAACAGTGCGCTTATCCACACACATGCAAAAGCAGCAGCTGCTTAATTACGCGCTACATATGCAAGACAAGAAGCTAAAGCTAAAATAGACAAAGCAGCTAAAGAAGCTAAATCAGTTGGAAACAGTAAGAAGAGAGACTGAGCTTGAGACACTCGCCATGTGCCGTGAAACAGCAGCTGCTGACACCAAAGTAGCCGTTTGGGAATTTGCTCACACAAAGGAGAGATGTATTCTGTTGGATGAAACGGCCCCTCAGAAGAAGATAAACTAGAGCGGACAAGTGAATACGTCCAAGCTCATTTTGACCCAACTAGTTCCCCAGAGCGAGCAGCTACGAAGGCTTGCACTCAGCCATTTCAGCCAGCTACAGCTGCCACTCTCTGTTTCAGTTCAAACAACCCCCTTTTCTTCATACCGGCAGGTTCCTGTTTCTTCACATGAACCACCACAGGCTAACAACACTGGTAATGTGGACTTAGTAGTAGATGTCCCAGACTATGCTTATGTTCCACCAGCAGTCAAACTGTCAGACATATTTGACATAAAGGATGCTTAGGTAAATTCAAAAACATCTTACACTGACTTGAATGTTTCTGCTCCACACTTCTTCCCTCAGCTGAAAACTGACTTAAGTGTGTCTACAACTGAAAATCTTGCACAATATTTAATTCTACGTGACCTGGTGAGTGCAAGCTTGTATGAGTTAGATGATCAACCTGAAAATTATCGTTCTTGGCAGTCTTCATAAAAATGCTCACTCAAAAATGCTCACTGCTACCGAGGAGCTGGACTTAATGACTCGATGGCTTGGCAAAGAATCTAGCAACCCAGTGAAACGCTTACGTTCAGTGCACATAGCAAGTCCAGACATAGCACCCAGGAAAGCCTAGGAACGTCTTCAGGAATGTTACGCAACACCAGAGGTAGTTGAAAAGGCCCTCTTCACTCGACTTGACAAATTTTCTAGGCTTTCGGCAAAATAAAATCTGAAGCTAAGGGAGCTAGCAGATCTGCTGATGGAAGTGCAGTGTGCTAAGGAAGACGGCTACCTTCCAGGTTTGTCCTACCTGGATACTGCATGCGGCATTGAACCTATAGTAGCCAAGCTGCCTTATGGACTTCAAGAAAAATGGATCTCTGCGGGTTCAAGGTATAAAGAAGGAAATGGAGGACGGTTTCCACCATTTGAGTTCTTTACTAGGTTTGTGTACTATGAGGCAAAGAAAAGGAAAGATCCCAGCTTTGCCTTTTTAAATGCTAGTGGGCCTCCTTTGAAGGCTGAAAGTTCCCACTTTAAAAGCACCAAGAACCCCATTGCAGTTCATAAGACCAATGTCTCCCCAGCAGAGTCAAAAACCCTTCCAGTGATCCCAATAAGAGCTGTCCAATACACGCAAAGCCACATCCACTGAACAAATGCAAAGCGTTTACAGCCAAATATCTTCAAGACAGGAAAAACTAGGATTCTGCTTTAAGTGCTGTGGCTCAAATACTCATGTGGCAAAGGACTTCACTGCATCATTAAAATGTCCTGAGTGTGACAGCACAAGACATGTCTCAGCTACGCATCCGGGCCCTGCACCACAAAACACGGCTCCTGCCCCCTCGTCACAGAATGGTGGGGAGGGAGAAGAGGACAACGACAGCACGGATGTCGTCAGCTCAAATTGCACTGAAGTATGTGGTGCAGGACAAGTGGGGCGGTCATGTTCCAAGATATGCCTAGGAAAGGTGTATCACAAGAGTTGTCCAGCAAAAGCCATCAAGGCATAAATTGTTTTAGATGACCAAAGCAACCGGTCATTGGCGAGGTCCAGTTTCTTTGACCTGTTCAACATTCTGTGTGAGTCATATCCTTACCGACTGAGAACATGTTCCAGCACAGTAGAAACGTTTGGCAGAAGGGCTGAAGATTTTATGGTCGAAGCACTCGATGGGAAGGTTACAATCCCTCACCCCCCGCTTATTGAATGTAATGACTTACCTGACAACCAGGCTGAAATCCCCACGCCGATCGCCGCTCTTCATCAACCTCACCTCGTCAAAGTAGCAGAACACATCCCGGACCCCACTGCTGAGATCCTCCTGCTGCTTAGTAGAGACATAATAACAGCCCACAAGGTAAGGGAGCAACTAAAGGGCCCTCTTAATGCCCCCTTTGCTCAATGCCTTGACCTAGGATGGGTGTTGGTCGGTGAGGTATGCCTAGGGAATGCACACAAACCGAATGTCAGCACTTACAGGACAACAGTGTTTGATTGTCGTCGGCCTTCACTCCTCCAACCGTGCTTTTTGCATGTGAGAGAAGAGCATCATGGAAAAGACTCTAAGAACAGTGTCTTAGGGCCCAGCAGGGCTAAAGAAGATCGGCTGGGTCAAAACACATTTGACCGCACCAAACAAGACAACAAGCTGGCAACTTCAGTTGAAGATGAGATCTTCTTGAGAATAATGGAAAAGAGGTCTACAGAAATGATTCACACAGTTGGGTCGCTCCGTTACCGTTCAGGCAACCTAGACAACGGTTGCCTAACAACTGTGATCAAGCACTTAAATGGTTTAAATCCCTTCAATGCAACCTGAGGAGGAGACCAGAGATAGAACATCAATATGTGGCATTCATGGGTAAACTGCTGGAAAATTACCATGCTGGTAATAACGCCAGGACTAACGGAAGCCGAAGAGTGATGGTACTTACCAAGCTTTGCAGTATTTCACCCACAAAAATCTGGCCAGATCAGGGTGGTGTTTGATTCAAGTGCCCAACACTCTGGAATCTCCTTGAATGATGTGCTCTTGACTGGTCCTGATCTTAACAACTCCCTTCTGGGAGTACTCCTGCGGTTCCGAAACGAAAAGGTTGCTGTCATGGCAGATATACAGCAGACGTTTTACTGCTTCCTTGTAGAGGAAAAGCACAGGAACTATCTCAGATTTTTATGGTTCAAGGACAATGATGTGATGAATGAAGTCATAAACTTCAGGATGAAGGTCCATGTTTTTGGGAATAGCCCATCTCGCACCGCTACAACCTGGCTGCGACAAAACAAACCGAAACTGCTGCACGGCAAGCAGGGGTGCCTGCAGCTGCCTGAAGGGGGCGCCAATATGCCAATTCCCCACTAACTGAAATGATCGATAAGAGAAAACCGCGCAGATATATATATTTTTTAATGCTTGTGCGCCCCCCACGTGACATGAAAAAATGCCGCACCGGGCGGCTGCCCGGTCTACCCGTGCCTAAAACCGCCCCTGGTGGCTATCTACGGGCTTAGAAGAGCCATCAGAGAGGGTGTGCAAAGACACGGAGCAGACACCATCACCTTCGTCGAGCGCCACTTTTATGTTGATCACAGTCTTTGTTCTGTCCCAACTGATGCTGAAGCCATTGACTTGCTGCGTAGGACTCAGGCTTCACTTGCTGGTTCCAACCTCAGGCAACACAAGTTTGCATTGAACAGTCAGGCTGTCTTGGCGGCCTTCCCAAGTGAGGACTGTGTGGGAGCTGGTTAAGATGTAGACCTCAGTGGAGATGAGTCGCCAACTCAACGCAGCTTAGGCCTCCTGTGGGAGATAGCAAGGGACATGGACAGTTCTCTCCATGGTGAACAGTGTTTTTGACCCAATGAGTTTTTTGGTTCCGGACACGATCCAAGTAAGAGCCCTCCACAGAGAGCTGAATTCTGAGACATCAGAGTGGGACACCCCATTACCTGAAGATAAATTAGGCAAGTGGGAGGCTTGGCGAAACTCCCTTCAAAAGTTGAAGCATTTCCATATACCAAGGATGTACACAGGCATCTCTCTAATCAAGGCAGAACGAGTAGAACTCAGTGTGTTCTGTGATGCTTCTGCTAAGGCCATAGGTGCTATAGCGTATTTGAAGACCATCCAAGAAGACATTGTTGACATTGGATTTGTCATGGGGAAGTCTAAACTTTCTCCTCAATCTGAGCCAACCATACAGAGACTCGAGCTATGCGCAACGGTTTTGGCTGTGGAAATGGCTGAACTGATTCAAGATGAACTGGACTTGAAGCGTGATTCCACTAAGTTCTACACGAATAGCAAAGTGGTCCTTGGATACATTAACAACCAATCCAGACGGTTTTATGTATATGTCCACAATCGAGTCCAGCGTATCCACCAGACCACTAATCCACAATGTGGCACTCTTAATCCATGTAGCGAGATCTTACAAGTCCCATCATGGACAAGTGTAAGGGATGGCATAAATGTGAGATGCCACTCTCTCCGGATGAGCTTTACCAAGCAAGAGAAGTCATCATCAGAGCTGTGCAGACGAAAGCATTTGAGAAAGAGTTTGAAGCTTAAGAAAGAGACAAGCCAGCTCCTATAAAAGGCTGCCTACATTGTCTCAACCCTATCTTGCGGAATGACCCCATCTGCCTCGGAGGCCGCCTGAAAAACGCAGACGTGGAGATTGAGCAAAAGAACCCTGTTATTCTCCCAAAAGAAAACCATGTGTACTTACTGCTCATCAGACACCATCATACCCAAGTAAAACATCAGGGTCGCCATCTAACTGAAGGCGCCGTGAGAACTGCAGGACTCTGGATCCTGGGAGGTAAAAGGCTCATTTACTCAACTGCAGACTAAGAGGGCGGATGCAGGAGCAACAAATGGCAGATCTGCCACTAGAGCGTCTCAAGGCCTGCCCTCCCTTCACGTATGTGGGGTTGGATGTCTTTGAATCATGGTGCATCACTACCAGACGTACAAGAGGGGCGCAGTCTGAGAGCAAGCGGTGGGCCATGTTGTTCTGTTGTATGAGCTGTAGGGCAGTTCACATCGAGGTGATTGCCTCAATGGACGCTTCAAGCTGCATCAATGCCTTGAGGCGCTTCTTTGCCATAAGAGGACCAGCCAAATAACTAAGGTCAGATTGTGGTACAAATTTCATTGGGGCCTGCAGAGAACTCAGGATGAGTGCAGATCAACCAGACACCACTGTGCAGAAGTGCTTACACCAACAAGGATGTTCCTGGGTGTAATAATTGATTGTAACTTGTCTAGATGCTCTGCTTAGTTTCTAAGGCCTTATTTTATGTCAATTAACCAATGGCTTTTGAAAACAGTTAAAGTTATTATTTCTTAACTTGTTTATTTAAATTAATAAATTTTTTGGAGATGAAGTAAACACGTAAATCATTCATATCTGCACTTCAAAAAGTCTGAATTTACATTTCCAAACACGGACTAAAGTGCTTTGAGCGCAGGAATTTACTCGACGGAACTGTCTTTTGAGATTCTGTTTCCGCCTGTTTGAAATGATTTGCAACACATTTTAGTTTAGCTTGACTTTTAACCTGAAACCGATCAGGCTAGTTCCGAACTATAAGTAACCTTGGTTTCGTAGCTAGAACAAGAATAATCCACCTTAATGGAACGGAACTCTCGCTAAGTGAGACTTGCGCAATAAGTCTCGCTTTTCCTTCATCAACGTTGATGGACCACCCCCCCCAGGAGTATGGTTTTGTAAACACTGCTTGTGATTAAGTCATAGAGCAAACAGCCAACAGAGACTCCAAAACTAAAGTTGGACTGACTGGATTCTCCTTAAACAAAGATGCAGTGCATAGATGCACCACATCACTCCAACACAGTGACCTGCATGAATCATGAAAAGATCAAAAGGATATTCAAAACATGTCAACAATCAAATGAACAATCAACCCATTTGACCAGACCTTGGAGGGAGAAAGTCACATAACATCATGAAAACTAGCTTCAGATGCGGTTGTCAGTGAAATTTTTGAGGCTGAAGAGAGAGGAGACAATGCCTTTGTAGAGTTTGTACAATAAAGGCTATAGAGTGAAGAGATAAAAAAAACAATCTTTAGATGTTTATGGACAGAGCAAGAAAGACAATGACGAAGGTTAAAGGTCGGGAAACAACTTTTAGAGCAGACTAAAGGCCAATTTATACTTCTGCGTTTTTACGTACACGCACAAAGGGAACGCCCTCTCCGTCAAGGAACTCCCTCTCCGAGCCCCTCGGAGAGCTCTACGTGCACCTCCTGATTTTCCTGACTATCCGTCCATCAGTCCGTCATTTTACGGATACCCCTTGGCTGTGATTGGTCCGTATTAAGAACCGCTTGCGTCAGGGGCGGGGTTGCCGTGACCAACAAAAGAATAGAATCCTTTGACCGTAATTGTTGTAAGTTTTTACAATTAATATTTCAGCTAAACAGTACAAGTAAATCAGCATCTGAATTAAAATGTGACGAGAAATGGGCAGTGTAGTTGCTAAGAATGTGCTTATTTTATTGATGAAATAAATTTTAAAAAAATTTACATTTGTAAATTTGCTCCGACTTTTCGATAACCTAGCTAGCATTGCAGAGCAGCGCCATCTACTGTTCTGGCGGTGAATTGCTTTCAGCACGCAGAGCCATCGGAGTAGTATAAATTCAACCAATTCGTCCAACTCCGTGCGTGCATCTGTCCGTAACGGAGTTGGAGAAGTATAAATCGGCCTTAAGACCTATCGCTCGTTTGATTATGTTGACGCAGCTCAGTCGCCCATCTTCAGCCAGCTCAGTCTACCATTTCCAGCCAGCTATGTCTACTATCTCCAGTCAGCTCAGGATCCCTTTACCAGCCAGCTCAGTCTACAGTACACTCAACAAGAGGTAGACACAAGACACCTTACACCCTCTACCTGGAATAGCATCAGATGTTTAAAAACAGTCCAACTCGGATGTAGCGAGGTGAAGTTAGTTTCATTTTCGAAATTTGACATTCGTCTCTCTACTTTGCAGCATCAAGTTAGGGACCGGGTGAAAATTATTATTTAACCCAGTCCAATTATGCATACATTTTTGAAAAATGATAACTTTTATAATATTTTTATGAATTTAAAACCTCAAACAAACAGCGTATTCCAACAATGTCTGGTATACTTCCACAGCCTTTACTTTCTAAAAAACTTTTTTTTTCATGATAGAAAACTGCTAATCTCTGAAAATGTCATTAAATCCTCGATACTCAATCACTTTTTCAAACTTGTGTCAAAATCTCAAATGTACACCAGATTATTTTAGTAATGTCTGACCTACTTCCACACTCTTTACCTTTTCAAGTAAGTTTTTAACAACATTCAAATCAATGTTCTTGTAGGTTAGTTATAACGAAGTTAAATCTTGTACTCGTTGTGAAATGTGGAAATATTTTACTGTTGATTGTTCTTCTATAGGTACAGTCTTGCACTTTTTGTGGTTCAAGTTGTTTTATTTGTAACTTGTATAACTGCATGCTCTTATGGGTCTTCCCTTGGCACATGTTTAGTTTTTCACAATGTATGCTTCATGTTTTGGCTGCTTATAATGTTTGGGACTACCTCGTTGTTATGATCAGTGACCTATGCTCTTTTGTAAAGCTCTCTCTTGGAAGTTGCTTTGGATAAAAGCGTCTGCTAAACGCATAAATGTAAACTGAAATAACTTTTTCAAATTTGTGTACTGTAGAACTTATTCATAGCTAGCATGTGTTTCCTGAGCATTCCTGTTCATTACACTACCCGTAGACGTAGATATGTCACATCTCGGCGTTTGCATCTCATGCTTCTCTTCATGCCCTCGTGCTGACAAAGACGTGGATCCGCCCAGAGAACACTGCAACTCCAGCTGCTCTCTCCATCAACCACTCCTTCACTCACTCACCTCGCTCAACCGGGCAGGGTGGTGGGACAGGTTTGCTTCTTTCCCCACATATTAAATACACATCCACACCTCTCTCTGTTACTGCCAAATCATTTGAACATCATTATGTGATGCTAACTGATCCTATCAAAGCATGCTTAATTGTTCTTTATCGCTCACCAGGACCGCTAGTCGACTTTGTGGAGGAGCTGGACATGCTCCTCAGCGTCCTCCCGGATGATGGAACCCCGCTGATAGTCCTTGGGGACTTCAACATCCACCTCCAAGGAACGCAGGCTGTCAACTTCTTGTCTCTCCTGACTTCCTTCGACCTGGCTCTGCTGGGCACACCGGCGACCCACAAGGCAGGCAAACAGCTAGACCTCATCCTGACAGGTAACTGTATCACTGATTTAACCTCTGTAACCCCACTGCATATTTCTGATCACTACTTTATCCCTCTCTCCCACCAACTCCTCCTACTTTCCCTCCTCTCGTAACTTTCCGACTCAACCTCTACTCCCTATCCCCCTCCCATTTCTCCTCTATTGTAACATCCTCCCTCCCTCTCATTGATGAGTTCTCGTCCCACCCCACTAACACTGCCACTGACACCCTGTTAACCACTTTAACTGCATCACTTGACTCTCTCTGTCCCCTGTTAACCAGGCCTGCACGATCTTCTCCCTCCTGCCCGTGGCTTACGGATGTTATTCGTGAAAAAAGGTCCACCCTTCGAGCAGCTGAGAGGAGATGGTGCAAGTCCAAAGACGGTCTGGACCTTGATAAGTATCACTCCCTCCTTAAATCCTTCTCTTCTCACATAACTGGTGCTAAAACCCTCTACTTTCTTAACAAAATTAACTCTGCTTCAAACCCCCACAAACTTTTCTCTACCTTCTCCACCCTCCTTAACCCACCTCCCCCCTCCACCTTGACAGTAGGGATGGGCGTGGTTAATCGAATATCTGGATATCCTAAAGTAAGTTAGTATTCGAATACTTTTTTCGAATACTTATGAGCGTAGTTTAATAAAAAAAAATGTTTTAATGAAAAACCGTCTCGTCGTGTTGTGAATTCTAATAGTTGTGACGTTAGAAATGATGAAAACCATCAAAAAAGGGAGGCTACGCCTGCGTTCTGCTGCGAGTCTCCTTTCATTTCATTTGGCGCTACAAGAAGCATTGTGTCCTGGCTAAGCAGTAGGCTACCTCGCAGCAACCTCAGTTCATGCTGTTTTTTCTACGCCGGCCTGCTCGTAAATCGACTCCGTACTGGCCTCTCCCCTGAGCATGTTTACATGCTAATTTTCCTGAATAAAAATGCGTATGGCTAATGCAGTTGTGGCTTATTTATTTTCTTACCAGTAGCCATGTAGAGCTAGCGTAATCCGCTGTTTATGTTTGCATTGTGTGGTGGCGCACCGTATCCTATAGGATTTCGGTTCGAAGTTAATATCCAAGTTAATATGCAATATTTCTCCATGTGTGTCTTTCCATTTTATCGAGGATAGCCTTCCCAATGTGTTTAATTTAGTCCAATATAGCCTACTTTTTATTTCACATAATAATAGGCTAATCGCTTTTCCGCCAAATTAAGAGCCTACATCTGAAGACGCAGCGTTTTTTCAAGTTCATTGTCTTTTCGTCATGTTAATAAATTGATCTTTCATTTGTTTTCTTTATTCAACCCTTATTTAATCTAATAGCTGAACAGTCCCAATTATTGCCAGAATGTGTGGTGTTTACTGTATGCTTTGCGTCACGGCAGGCTAATTAACGGAACCACATTAACAAAAATAGATTATCCGGATATTCGAAAATAATTTCGGATACTATTTGAATAGTGAAATCAGTTCAAATCTCCATCCCTACTTGACAGCAGACAACTTCTCCTCCTTCTTTGAGAAGAAAGTCGCCGACATTAGCAGTCGGTTCCCTAAACCCACCTTTCCTACCCCCTTACCCTCCATGACTGATCCAACTAAACGTCTAAACTCTTTCTCTGCCCTGTCCGAGGCAGAGCTCTCTGACCTCATTCTCTCTCATCGCCCCACCTCCTGTCCCCTTGATCCTATCCCCTCCCCTCTCTTTCAAACCATATCCCCCTCCATCATAACTTTTCTTCTCCATGTCCTAAAGTCCTCTTTTACCTCTGGCACCTTCCCCTCTGCCTTCAAACAGGCCAGAGTTACCCCCCTACTCAAAAAACCCTCCCTTAACCCTGCTGTCCTCCAGAACTACAGACCGGTATCACTGTTACCCTTCTACTCTAAAACAATTGAACGTGCTGTATCAAACCAACTGTCTAACTTTCTCTCTCAGAACAACCTGCTTGACCCCAACCAATCGGGCTTCAAGACCGGCCACTCCGCAGAGACTGCCCTCCTTTCAGTCACCACTGCCCTCCAGTCTGCCAGAGCGGCTTCGAGGTCAGCCGTTATCATTCTGCTGGACCTTTCTGCAGCGTTTGATACGGTTAACCACCAGATCCTGCTCTACAGACTTTCTGAGATGGGCATCACTGGCACTGCACTCCAGTGGATCTCATCCTACCTGTCGGGAAGATCCCTCCAGGTCTCCTGGGGAGGCAAACTGTCAGACCCTCGCCAGCTCTCCACTGGTGTCCCTCAGGGCTCCGTCCTAGGACCCATCCTCTTCTCTCTGTACACCACCTCACTCGGACCAATCATCACCTCCCATGGCTTCTCCTACCACTGCTACGCTGACGACACGCAGCTGTACCTGTCGTTCCCCCCGACCGATCCGGGGATCTCAGCTAGGACAGCTCATCCCGGCCAAACCCTCCATCTCCCACAATCACCCTGGGATCTGCGACGGTGACCCCCTCATCCTCTGCCAGGAACCTTGGGGTCACCATGGATGACGAGCTCTCCCTCACGGCCCACATTGCTGCAGTCTCCCAGTCGTGTAGATTCACCCTCTACAACATCCGAAGATCAGGAGATACTTTTCAGGGCTCCAGACTGCGACCAAATGGTCGCATTTTGCGACCAATTTTTGAGACAGTGCGAGCATTTTTTACAAGCACTCGCGCATGTGCGACCTATACATTTTGAATTCATTGGGTGTGCACAATGCAGGGCTCTCAAGTGTCACGCATTGAGAGTGACAGTCACTCATTTCGGTCTTTAGTCACGCCCTCCCGCCACACATTACTTTTTTTTTTTTTACCAAAATATATTTTTTCACCCAACTAAAATTCCTCTGGCCGCCCAGCGCGTCTCCCTGGAGTTCTTAGTCGAGCCTGCCACTTATCATCCAATCAAAAGGGTCTATACAATAGCCAATCAGAAAATAGCACCATTGTATCTGGGTAAGATTTAATGCAACAACCAATGGGAAAAAAGCATTTCCTGTAATTTTTCGTGATTCTGCTACGTCTTCCGAAAGTTTTGTTCAACTACAAAGCAAACCGCTGGAGCTCGAGCATCACTTTGAGCAGTCATGATATCCTGTTTTAATTTTACAACACAACTGTTAAAAAATGTTTCCCAGATAATAAGCATCAGTTTTTCACGAGTCTCTTATAGGGATGGAGATTTGAACTGATTTCACTATTCGAATAGTATCCGAAATTATTTTCAAATATCCGGATAATCTAGGCTATTTTATTAATGTGGTTCCGTTATGTAATTAGCCTGACGTGACGCAAAGCATACAGTAAACACATGAACCACCACACATTCTGGCAATAATTGGGACTGTTAAACTATTAGATTAAATAAGGGTTGAATAAAGAAAACAAATGAAAGATCAATTTATTAACATGACGAAAAGACAATGAACTTGAAAAAACGCTGCGTCTTCAGACGTAGGCTCTTAATTTGGCGGAAAAGCGATTAGCCTATTATTATGTGAAATAAAAAGTAGGCTACATTGGACTAAATTAAACACATTGGGTAGGCTGTCCTCCATAAAATCGAAAGACACACAGAGAAATATTGCATATTAACTTGGATATTAACTTGGAACCGGAATCCTAGGATACGGTGCGCCACCACACATTGCGAACATAAACAGACGATTACGCTAGCTCTACATGGCTACTGGTAAGAAAATAAATAAGCCACAACTGCATCAGCCATACGCATTTTTATCCCGGAGAATTAGCATGTAAACATGCTCAGGGGAGAGGCTAGTACGGAGTCAATTTACGAGCAGGCCGGCGTAGAAAAGACTGCAGGAACTGAGGTTGTTGCGTGGTACTGCTTAGCCAGGACACTATGCTTCTTGTAGCGCCAAATGAAATGAAAGGAGACTCGCAGCAGAACGCAGGCGTAGCCTACCTTTTTTGATGGTTTTCATCATTTTCTAACGTCACAACTATTAGAATTCACAACATGATGTGACGGTTTTTCAATAAAACCTTTTTTTTTTATCAAACTACGCTCATAAGTATTCGAAAAAAGTATTCGAATACTAACTTACTTTAGGATATCCGGATATTCGATTAACCACGCCCATCCCTAGTCTCTTAACCAACAGTTTTACAGCCTGTTCACTGACACCTGCTCAGAACAAGTAGCCTAGTTCATAGATGTAGCCGGTGTGTATCGGTGAAACTCACTAAAACGCCACCCACAACAATGGATATCTAGCTTTTTGTTGGCGTAGTTGGTAGTGGCGGCGCTTGGGATGTCTGAGGTGGCAAGATCGAATTCAGTGCGGGACGTTAATAGGCCCGCTGCCTCTGACTTTGAAAATAATGTCATTTTATTATTATATCCTGGCCATGGATGCATTAATCATTGCTGCCTTTCAAAGATGTCAGGTAAAAAAGCAATTAATTAATTTTGACTCCCTGACGGGGGGGGGGGGGGAGAGAATGTCACTCTTGCCTGTCTTCAAAACTTGAGAGCCCTGACAATGTCATAACACGTTAGCAACAACGCATAGATACGACGTTCTAGTAAGACAGCGATATCAGCTTTCCTTCGGCATTAGTACCGTAGCTTAAAGTCTAGGAAAGTTGAGGCTATTTTTCGCTAGGTACCTATAAACCTAGCTTAAAGTCTTGGAAAGTTTAGGATATTTTTCGCTAGGTTCCTACGAACATGTCTTAATCTGCCAGATAAGTGGGTGCCCCTTCGTTCTATTGGCGAGCATTTTCACGAGCCCCTCTTACCCGGCGTCATGGAGCCTAGCAGCTAAATACTTATTTAGCACTAGCGTTGCTACTGTATCCCTGCATGTGTTTGAGCTGTTGCACTGTTATACTCGGCAAGTGTCGTGTTGTGGTGTCAGAGGACTGATCGAAAAGAGCATCATACAAGACTTGCATGTACAGTACATAATGTCACATTAAATAATGTATTTAAACTAGTGCTGTCAGTTTAACGCGTTATTAACGGCGTTAACGCAAACCCAAATTAACGGCGTCAATTATTTTATCGCGCGATTAACGCTCTTTTTGGCCTAGCAAACTTTGTAGTTTTTTTCACATGCTGTTGCAACAACTACCGACGTTAGAAAAACTACAACACCACACCGGATCTAGCTAGACCGGAAACAAAACAACAGGCACGCCAAACACTCGTTTGGCTTGCGAGCTGGCTAAAGAGTAGTAGCAGAGCCCGTTTACGGATATTAGACATTCTCTGGTAGTAGGCTAACGTTACGTTTTGAGTGGATGACGAGCGTGAGATGCCGAAATGGATGCCAATAAGATTCTGAATGGAAAGTTTGCTTTTAAAAAGTTGCCAAATGGTTCTATTGACAAGACCAGTGATCTGTGTGTTTTGTCGTTGTAAACTGAGCTATCATCGCAGCACGTCCAGTCTGAAATACCACTTGATGGCCAAGCACACAGCTGATGCGAATTCTCTGCCCCCTCGTCAAAGCCAGGCGATTGCAATGTTGTTTTCAATAAAAAAATTATTTGCACAAAGCAATCCGAACCACTTTTCTATGTTGATAAGAGCATTCAAATTTGAAAAAAGATTGGGACAAAAAGAAATCAGGGACATTTAGAACAGATAAAAATGTGCGATTAATTGTGATTAATCGCGAGTTAACTATGACATTAATGCGATTAATCGCGATTAAATATTTTAATCGTTTGACAGCACTAATTTAAACTCAAGCTTATATGGTGCGTTGCAGGGGCAATTCTAGGATTAGACTTTTAGGGGTGCTCAGCCTCCAATGAGAATGTGACATGAATACAGTGCCTTGCAAAAGTGCTAAACGTAAACCCCCTTGCTAATATAAATCCCTAATTTCACTGGATGACAATTAATACATTTATGTATTATTATGCAAAATATTGAATGAAGAAAAAACTAAGGATGTCCCTTTCTTCATGAACTACCAGAATCAAATGATAATAAACAATATATTTAAGAAAATATTTAAAAAAATATTAGGAGTAATTGAGCACTCCTAAAAAGGATCTAAAATTGCCACTGAATTGTACCCTCTCCAGTTACATTAATAAATGCATTGCAGGTCAATACAAGGTGTGCCCCTTAATTTTCTGCTTGCGCTCCTAAAATTTTCAGTCAGGGGCTACGTGCTCCTAGTAAAAAAAGTTAGTCTGGAGCCCTGCTCTGCGGGAAGACGTTATCGCTCTGGATAAGAGCGTCTGCTAAATGACTGAATGCTAAATGACTGAATGTTATCGTTTCAAAGAAGCAATACCAGCCTAAAGTAACCTATACCACCTCAACGTGAATCATGCGTTGGTCGGCGAGGGGAGTTCAAGTAGAATGCGCTAAACCACCCTCACTGAACAGCATAGGGCCCTGACTAAGTCTGCCTGTGGCAAGGTGACTAGCACAGTTGCCAAATGTATTGCAAAAAGCTGTAGACCGATTGATATTGTTGAGGACGAGGGGTTCACCAAAGTTTTGCGAGTGGCAACGGGTGACTCGAACATCAAGGTACCGCAAAATCAAAGATGCACACTAATGACAAAAATTAGGAAAATCGGTAATATGTAATTAATCATGATTAATCCACAGAAACCTGTGATTAATTGGATTAAAAAAATGTTATCATTTCACAGCCCTAATAAATACATGTAAACAGCACTACAGAGGTGTTCCCGGCTTACTGCTCATCAATGTACTGCTCTCAAATTGGTCAAACTACAGTGTGGGCGCTATCTCAAAAGTATGTGGAGCATACCATAGCACCTTTAAGATGTAGCCTGCTGTCAGTAGACAGACCAGCACCAGTACCATTGACGCTAGACGCCGCAAACTGACACATGCATTTGTCTCTCGACTACTCTGTTCCAATAATGCCATCATCCAGACACTTGTCCACTCAGATTCTTACAATCTTAACTCCTTCTGGAGGCACTATGTAAAAATGGCCTTTAAAAGGTAGTAAAAAAAAATAAAAAATAATAGCAAATTAGGTCAAATTTAGTTTAGGTGACACGTATCTTAGGTTAATTATCTTAGTTATTATGTATTCTCCCTTTGTGTATGTGTCTGTATCTGTTCGTATGGGCCAGTTGTCTGATTTAAATAAAGAGTAATAATGCACCTAAAATACAAAAGTGAGCAACGGCAGCAATCGCTATCGAATCAACGGGCGTGCAATTTCGCTAGCTTTGGAAGAATACAAGCAACAAAAGTCACCAGTTAACTTCATAAAAATTTGCAAGAACTATAGACTAATACAAAAACAGGTTTGGATAAACTGACAACATAAATTATATGACTTACAGTTCTCAAGGACGCACACACGCAGTCTCAACTGCGCTGTGAAGCGCGCGTCCGTGCTATTCTCCGACATGCACTCTAAAGGCCGAAATATGCTTCTGCGTCTCCGTTTACGGATGGGCGGGCGCACGGATATGCACGGATACGGACAGATAGACTGCGTTTATGGTTCTCCGTAGGCTGTGGTTGCTGAAAACAATTCACCGCCAGAAGAGTAGGTGGCGCAATGGTTTTTTGTAAGACTTTGTCGAGTGTTTATTTACCTAGGTTAGCGAGAAGTCGGAGCAAATTTACAAATTAACCTTTTCATCAATAAAATATTCACATTTTCAACAACTACACTGCCCATTTTTCGTCACATTTGAATTCAGATGCAAAAAGTGGGTATGCGCTATATGCGGCGCTATATGCGGCGCTATATGCGGCGCTATATGCGGCGCTATATGCGGCGCTATATGCGGCGCTATATGCGGCGCTATATGCGGCGCTATATGCGGCGCTATATGCGCGCTATATGCGGCGCTATATGCGGCGCTATATGCGGCGCTATATGCGGCGCATAGGGGCGCCGCACCATGGGGGCGCCAAAGCAATGGTAAAAATTTTAAATGTAAAAATATTAAATATTTTTTTGGTATTTATAGATGCTGTTGTGCGTTTCTGCATTTCCGCAATGTTATAAAACATTTTAGAACTGCTAGGGTAGGCGCCCTATCTCATAAGATATCATTTTGACATCTAGAGGGAGCGGGGGCGCCGTGAGCGCTGTGCGAGCAGTTACGAGTATTGAGTTGTCGTCTATGGAAAATGATGGACAAATCAAAACAGTTGTCGGGGGCTAAAAATAGAAAAAGAAAGAGGGAAAAGGAGATGACATGTCAAGGGATGCAACAGTAGTAGTAAGTAAGTGGATGGTTAAAGGCAACAGGTAGGATTTAAAGTGTGACGTTTGTGCTTGGAGGCTTGTAAATCTTCATGTTAACAGACTAGCTAGCGTTTGCTAACACTGGGAATGTAGCAGTCAAATTTGGGTTTAAGGCTAGTTTAGAATATGCAAAACCGAGGTTGCTGAGCTGAGAACCGGAAAATATAAGGTAGCATGTACAATAAATGACAAGAATCTGGAAAACATAATGCAATAACTCTGGTTTACATCAATCATGCACAGTTTGCAATCATGCATAGATTTTCTACCAAACTTGGAGACTTGCAAATATTCATGTTAACAGACTGTTTTCAGACTAGCTAGTGTTTGCTAACGTGAGCTAAAGTGGGGTTGCTTACAGATGAAGTCTGATTAGTTCTAATGCCAAATCGAAATAATTTAACATGTTTTGTTATAGGCTAAGCTAATCTTGCCATTGCAAATGAAAAATGCATTTCTGTATCAAAACCCTGCATGTGGAAAATATAACAATTAGCCTATGTCTGACAGTGGGGACGTAGTAAACAAAGCAGAACGCAAATTTAAACATCCGCAAAGCAAATGCTCGAATGCCATCAATGATGATTTATTTGTAATGAAAATAAAGTACATGAAAAAAATTGGCTACAATAATGTGGTTGCCAGGGGTGATGATTAGGTTACCACTTGTCACAATAAGGTTGCCACAATTTGTCGAGCCCTGATCATACCTATGCTATATATACATATATAATTACTTATAATTATGGTAGGCCTACAGTGACTGATATACTTTAAAATAAACCTTTATTATTTAAAGCCTATACACGATGATGTCCGGCACACTTATTTATTTTTTGGGGGGGTGGGGGGGGGCGCCAAAATTGTTGCTGCATACCCCTCTGACACTGGGTAGTTGCACCCCTGGGTTGAGGTGTTGCGCACGCGCACAAACTTTCCATTTCCTTTTTAAACCAGCTGCTAACACGAGTGGACATGCTTTCAAAATATCATGCTAGCATAAAGTTAATGTTGTGTTGCCATGTGCGTTACTGCCAATGTAAGTATATGGTTTCATGTTATTGCCAGCATTACTCTCCTCATGTTGATGTTTACTAGCACTAGCTGTTATAACTAGTCATTTCTCGCATACGTTGCATCGATTTGTTCGAACTTGTCTTCGACGTTGGTCTGGAGATCCAATTGTTTGATATAGCTGGTAGCTTAGAGTTCAGACTGCCAGGCCATTTGTGGTCTTAGAGGGCCATCTTGTGGTATAGTAATGTAACAGCATTAGCAATTCTGTTTATTGCATAAAAGTGAACCATATATTATAAATGATTCATAATTGATATGTAATTGTTTATTGTTCAGATATGCATATCTTTACGTATACTGGTACATATGGCTAATTATGCAAATGTATGTTATATTCTGTATTTAGTTTATTCTACAGAAACCGAACAAACATGTACAAATACTTCTCGTAATGTATGGTTATTCTACGCCAAGCACCAAATGCACTTGTTTAACCTGCTGGAGGTTAAACATCAATAAACCTTTTGTACAGCCTGATTTCTGATACCGTGGCGGCAGAAATTTAGACAGAGCAGAGGTGTCAAACATACGGCCCACGGGCCAAAACCGGTCCGCCATATGGTTCAATCCGGCCCGCGAGACGACGTCCCCCCCCCAAAAAAAAAAAAAAAGGAACAGATTCCAAATTTGTTCAGCAGAGCTGGCACTGACAAAACGTGAGATCCGGAAGTAACCAGCACGTGACAGCAACACTCCCAGAATGCGCTAACTGGCAATCTTGCCTTATCGTTATTAAGCTGTTGTTGTGAAAATTACCCATGGTTGCACCCTCATTACCAAAATGTCTTTGTCAAAAAAGAGAAACGTTGACACAGAGTGCGGAGTTTTCCAAGAAAAAAGACAGATTCTTATTTATTCACAGAAGTTAATGAGAAATCAGTGTGCTTAGTGTGTAATCAGCTAGTTTCAGTGCTCAAGGAATATAATATTTGGCGCCACTATGAGACTCATGGTGAAAAATACAACAATTTGCGAGGACAACTGAGAATAGAGAAGATAAATGAATTGTTTGTGGGTCTGAAGAAACAGCAGTCAGTTTTTACCCGTAGCCAAGAGTTCAGTGATGCAGCGGTGAAAGCTAGCTACCTTATTGCAAACGAGATAGCGTTAGGATCCAAGCCATTTTCTGAGGCTGAGTTCGTGAAAACATGCATGCTGAAGGCTGCAGAAATGCGTGTGCCCTGAAAAGCGGCAGGCCTTTGCCAACATTACTCTAACGAAGAACACTGTCGCAGATAGAATTTCAGATCTCTCGGCAGACGTGGACAGCCAAATGAATCACAAAGTCACGTCATTTGTTGCATTTTCGGTGCAATTGATGAGAGCACTGATATTACAGATGTTGCTCAACTGGCCATATTCATTTGTGGTGTTGATGAGACTTTGACAGTCACCGAGGAGTTGCTTGGGTTGGTACCTATGACGGATACTACAACAGCGGATGACATTATGAGCTCTCTCGTTGGAGCGCTGGACAGGGTCGGAGTGGACTGGACCCGTGCCGTCAGCCTGGCTACAGATGGTGCGCAATAAATGATCGGGAGAAAAGCAGGCGTTGTGACAAAATTTTTGGACAAAAAGGACAAGATTTTTTGACATTTCATTGTATTTTGCACCAGGAAGCATTGTGTAGCAAATCATTAAAAATGGATCATGTCATGGAGGTGGTTGTCTGCACTGTTAATTTCATCCGAGCAAGAGGTCTGAATCACCATCAGTTTGACAGTCTTCTCAGTGACAAAGACACCGAAGTACGGTGGTTAAGCAAAGGTGCCGTGCTGAAGCGGTTCTTTGAGCTACGAGAGGAAATTGGACAGTTCATGGAGAAAAAAGGCAAACCAGTGAAGGAACTTTAATGCCCAGAATGGGTGCAGGATCTTGCCTTCATGGTGGATATTACAGAGCACCTGAATAATCGTAACAAATTGTTGCAGGGCCGCAAAGAAGTTTTCACTCAGTATTATGACAGCATACGCGCATTCAAGTTGAAACTGTCACTCTGGGGGAGACAACTATCTAGTGGTGACACCGCTCATTTCCCTTGTCTAAGAGATATGCGTGCGACCGGACTTAATGCTGACATGGATCAATACAAAGACAAGATTACAGGATTGCTGTGGGAGTTTGAGCGACGGTTTCAGGTCTTCGGTGAACTTGAGACAGAATTTGCAGTTTTTCGCTCACCATTCACAGTCAAGGCTTCTGATCTGCCCGCTGACATCCAACTCTAAATAATTGACTTGCGGTGTGATTCAGGTATGAAGGACAAATTTGCCTCGGTGGGCTTGGACACATTTTATCAGTATCTATCAGCCAGGGTACCCCAAATTAACAGCCCTGGCTGCAAATGTTTTATGCATGTTTGGGACATACCTATCTTTACCTATCTTTGTGAACAGGTTTTCTCTGTAATGAACGTCACAAGCACTTAAATTACATTGTGAAATTGTCTGCTGCTCAAGATTTGACACCTGATATTGATGCAATCGTGAAGGCTAAAAGATACCAAGTTTCAGGAGCAGCCGGTGGCTGCAGTAGGTAGGCCGCAGTGAGAGAAAGAGGGGAGAGGGGGTTAAACAGCGAGTAAGTCTAATTCCTGTTAGGCTCTTTAAGAGACGTTTTGCAATCTGAAGAATACAGTTCTGTGAAAAATGTACTGTGGTAATGTAATATTTAAAGACCATGAACATTGTGCAGTATAATATCAGACAGCAGCTTCAGCACAAAATAGTTTGATCTGGTGTAACACTATTGCTCATGCTATCACCTTTATGGGTTTTTGAAATGTAGAAATTTACAAGGCAGGAGGATAATGTTCTTCATAGCTCCCATCTTAGTTTGTGCATAGTGTGGTAAGTCAGCTCAGGTGGTCAGATGTGAAAATGTATCTACTGTACATTAAAATAAACAAATGGTTTTAATCAAAGTGAAAAAGCATTTTTTTCAGTTCCATAGGCCTATCTGTGAATACATTCATTCATACAGTTTTGTGCCTTTGTAGATCCACTATTATCTGTGAGTTATGTAGGCTCAATGATACATTAAGGCATAATATTGAAATATTGGAAAAAAAGGGTACAAAGGTATTTATGGGTTATTTTGCTATTATTTTACTGGCCCGGCCCATTTGAGATTAGATTGCACTGAATGTGGCCCCCGAACCAAAAGTTTGACACCCATGACATAGAGGAAACACTGTAGTCAGTGGTTTGCTTACCGTTTGACTTTTACTTCTAGAGCTAGGTTTCATGACAATAATTCCATTAAAAAGCTTAATCGTAAAAAACTAAATCAAAAAGTAGGTTGTTTGGTAGATTACTTCTAGCTACTTACTTGCAGTTAATTTCATTTCTTCCACCCTCGAACTCAGACTTTTTGCCCCATCGTTGCGGTAGTTCCAGAACCGTGACACCTCTCTGTCCAATGAGGGCAACATGATACTGTGTTGGACTGAGCAGGACCTGACAGACTTCGAACCGCGGCGGGTTGATGCTGAGTAGAGTCTATGAAAGTTAAGGAGGGGAGTACATTAGTAGCCTATATAAAATGTAGTAAGCCTGGCCACAGTGCAGCAAATATCTGTCATTGGTGGTCTATCCTATGCTCTGAATGTGTTATATGCTTACAAAGACAACATCAAATCTAGCCAGCCAGTCTACATTACCTGATATTTCGCGCTGTCCGAATTCTGCTCTGAGTTGAGCTGCCTCAAGTTGGTTGTGTAAAAAACACTGTCTGCATCATTCCACACGAATAAATCTCCGTTCAAACAAAATATTAGATTTTTAGCTGTCCTCTTGTTGTTAGCTTTTGGTCCATACTCGAGGTTTCCGCGTAATTTAGCAAAAATATCATGATTTGGCAGCTCATTTCTCCAGCACTCTCCAGCAAACGCCGCCATTTTTTTCTGTCGTCTAAAGATGACGTCTGAGACCCTACCAATGAATGTCAGTTTCGAAAGAATTTAAAGTTGAAAATGTAAAATATGAAAAGTTTTCAATAAGGTTTATTTTTCACTCAGAATATTTTACCATTATGTTTGCCGTTTGCCTACACTTTATATTTGAATGTACTCATTTAGCAGACTCATAGTAAAGGGAAATTAAATGCTACGAGTCGAGTGGATATTTTGAAATATTTTTGGTTTTGTTCAGGTAGTTAATCTAAATGACACATAATCATGGTTGCTATATTATAATTAGGCCAACACCAAAAAGAGTAGTTAGTACCTTTAAAATACCTATAATTAAACCCTTCTGCCTCCAGCATGCCTTGTGGTTGTGAGTGGCATTACAATTAAGTGCTAACGTGGTAAGAATGTGTCACTACATCTTGCATTGTCTCTACCAACAGAAACGTTTCTTCCTCAGAACGGGGTTTGCTTCTACACAACACTCTGTAGTAGAGGTGCCATCTGCGATCGATATGGAAGCGACACTTCAAGTCGTCTGAACCGCTCTTAAAGGAATGCAATGTCCCATTTGAACGACTCAAACTCTTACCCAGACGGGTATAGGGCTCTAAACACCAGTGAATTGCAGGAGCTTTTGCTAAATGAAGACAAAATGGACCAAATTGTCAGACTGAATGAAAAGGTATGTGTGAAAGTGGTTTATACTATACTCTGCGTTTTCTAACTACGCTTTCATGTAGATTAATGAAGAATAATTTTATTAAACAAATCCACATTATTCTGGTTTGCTATACACTGCATTGAAATTTCCGGTACCTCTCATCATCCTATGGCACGTGTGTAGGCAATGCATTTGGTCGCTGCATAGTGCTCTGGTGAATGGTTTAAGAAGCTTTTCATTTTCGTTAGCCGTGTACAGACTTATGAGATTCACAAGAAATGAAGTCAACTGTTTTTGAGTGTGACTATAATCAATGCAGACCATAAGTGCTCTGAGCAGGAAATATTTCTTTTCAGAAATGTATTCGCATCCGAATTAAAAGACATGTTCTGTCTCTCGCTCTTTCTGTCTCACAAACCCTCTTGCTCTGTGTCACCATCTCTTTCAAAAATACAAACATTCTCACACACAGTGGTCAACATTGCGTGGGCTCTGTCTTTCTGTTTCTCCGTGTCTCTGTCTCTCATTTCTTCTAACACCAAGATTGCTGTTGCTGATTGCAATTATAAATGAGAGTGCAGCTTTTGTCATATAAGATCCTGCAGTCCACATTTCCGTTGTTTAAAACATTGGGATTCAGGGTACACAGCTGCCCAAACTGAATCAGGTATGACATTCATTCTTGGGTAGAGAGAAAATCATTACTTTTTTGAGACTGGACCCGCTTGTGTCCAATTCCAAGCGAGACATGACATTTAAACCTGCCTCACTGCAGTAAAGAATTAATTAGAGAGATGTTGCCGAAGAGGTTGCTTCTCACCAATATGTAATCCAATTCTCCCACAGGAATAAAGCCGAATTACTGCTGAATTATTACTTAAAAGCCGAGGTAAAAGCCACGGTTCCAGCAATAGTTTTAGCTATCTCTATCCATGGTGAAGACATTCTATCCGATATAGCCTACTGTAGATGTTTTAAGTGTTACATGCAAGTACGTAGTAATATACTATGGGAGTCTTGTAGAGAGGCTTCTCATGCCTATTAAATCACTATTAGTGATTTAAAACAAACATCAGTGGGGTGCCTGGGTGTGTCAACTTCTCATTGTCCTTCTTGCAGATGCCATTAAAGTTGAATCTGTAGCCTAAATACGCATGGTTGACTAACGTTTGGCCATGTGGTGGTTGAGGTCATTGTGGCGGCTGCATCCACAGCCCCTGCGATCCACTGGAGTGCCTCCCTACAACTCAAATATAGCTTTGGGGTCTCCTTGGGCAACCACCTTGGAAGGGTCATTAATAGCAAAGTAAGATGGATGCCCTTGAGTGGCTACATCTCACTAGCTACAACCTAGTTAGCTCCTTCTATAAAATGTAAACTCCTGAATTCAATAAGATAATCTGGATAATATCCTTGCTCTATCTGAAGACACTGATTTCCTTTGGAAACTCACTTGCCACAAATATAAATGGGGAAGAGTGACACATAAGCCTCAGTCCCAAGACAAATGTATCTTAAATCTGGGGGGTTATTGTACTGAGCAATCTAAGAACAAAATAAATAAATGTTTATTGCTAAGTTATTCAAGGCATGTCTTGTCTTCTTGGATAAAGACAAAGGTGCTTGAACAACAACGGTGCATTTTCAACCCAAGGGTGGTGAAAGTCTAAATTGCAACTCTCAAGTACTCCTCAAGTGTTGTTCGTCAGTGATGGTAAACACTATCAGCTTTACTTTAGAACCAGTAAATCATCACAAACATACAGTCACCGGGGCTCCTGGGGGGTATTCCAGGTAGCGGGTTTCGTGAAAACTTGAGTTGTTTGACCCTGAAAAGAGGCATACTCCGAGTTCCACGTTCCAGAAAGAGAGGTAACGAAACCTTTTGGTAAGTTTCTCGCTGGCAGGTTTTCCATGCCAAACTCTGCGTTTCTACCGATCCCCTCCCACTTTATGAACCCGATAGCTTTGGCAGACACGGCGTATAATTTCCTGGTTCAGCCGAGCGATCTCAAACAAAATGTTATTTGCTTAGTTATATGCTGGGAGACAATTTTAAGATTGCGATTTGATGTGCTTTAATTCCCTGATGAATACCTAAGTTAACGCAACCGCTTCGCGTCCACGGCCTTTGTCGCTACGTGCCGTGGACATGCACTCAGAATTGACCAAATGCTTTTGGGCACTGAAATGAATACAAATAATTGAAATTGTATCTGTACATGTCTTCTTCATTGCCTACAAATACAAATCACAATGAGTAGCCTAGCCTATTTCTATTGGCTATTCCTACAATTTACATGATTCATATGATTTTCTACAATTTACATGATGTACCATCCTGAAACTGCTAGTAAAAGTAAACTGCAAAGTAAACTGAATTGGCCCACTTTTTAGGTCATTTAGTAAACTTTAAAGTACACTTGTAGTGTATTTCAAGGTTTACTTTTGAATACTGCAAAGTAGCCTGTGTGAACTTTCAGTTCGTGAAGTATACTTCCTAAAGAACCTCAAAGTATACTTTGCCATACTTTCAAGTGCACTTTCATTTACGTCAAGATGTAAACTTCTAAATGTAATTCTACTATTATTTACTAATGTATTAAAACATTTAGGGGCCCCTCAAACGCCTCAGATCTTAAGTCACTTGGCGAGAACGGGCCCCTCGCAATATTTTACTGCAGATTCTTAGCTCTTCACTGCATGAGCATTTCAAGAATACAGCTGTTCTTATCAAATGTAACAGTCATTTAACTCATGGTTACAATGGTAAACCAACACAACAATGACAATTACCAAGCAACAAAACACTACATTCTAAGCAGACACGTTTAAAAAACGAAATTCATGAAGTTACATTTGTATTTCGAACTAACGGCAAACTTATCAGCAAATTTTAACACTATTTACCGCCTTGCATCATAGGAATTGACTAGCCAATGAGCCACACTATCTTCATTATTTCACGTCACGTATTCTTCACACAATGCAACCCTTCTGTCTGCTTCTGTAGCCTGTGTATGGTGAAACTCACTCCTCAAGTATGTAATAAGCCACCCTCGTCAGCAAATTGCTAGCTTTTCGTTGGTGTAGTTGGTAGTGGTGGCGCTTGGAAAGTCAGAGGTGGCGAGTTTGACTCCTGGTCGGAGCGGGCGGTGCCTCTAATGGAACTTGCAAGACCACGTCTGTTACACTGTTGCCGTGACCCGGATCGCTAGGTTAGCATCAGCTAGCCGGCCGGAGTGAGTTTGAGGGGTGAATGTAGCCTGTGTATGGTGAAACTCACACCTCAAGTACGTAAGAGGTCACCCGCGTCAGCAAATTGCTAGCTTTTCGATGGCGTCGTTGGTAGTGGTGGCGCTTGGGAAGTCAGAGGTGGCGAGTTTGACTCCTGGTCGGAGCGGGCGGTGCCTCTAATGGAACTTGCAAGACCACGTCTGTTACACTGTTGCCGTGACCCGGATCGCTAGGTTAGCATCAGCTAGCCGGCCGGAGTGAGTTTGAGGGGTGAATGTAGCCTGTGTATGGTGAAACTCACACCTCAAGTACGTAAGAGGTCACCCGCGTCAGCAAATTGCTAGCTTTTCGATGGCGTCGTTGGTAGTGGTGGCGCTTGGGAAGTCAGAGGTGGTGAGTTCGACTCCTGGACGGAGCGGAGGGTGCCTCTGTCGAAACTTGCAAGACCACGTCTGTTACACTTCTTTCTCTAGTAGCTTTTTCATTATTTTTCCATTAAGACTCCAATTAATAATTATTAGTATAAGATTATAGGACTTCAGTATGTTTTGGCAGTAATTAAGGTTACAGCGTCAATACCAAAAAAGATTCAATGTGCAATGCATAATATATTTTCATAGACATTAATAATTAGAATGAGATGGATCTAAAAAATGTTAACTGTAATGTACTTTTAAATTATTTGGACTGTTTTTGCTGTATAATAATAGAAAACGTCCATCCTACTCCAGAAGAAATGTATACCAGTTTTTAAGCATACTTCTTAAAAGTATATCAAAAGTGAACTATTTTCGAAGCATACTTAAAAGTACTTAAAAAGTGAACTATTTTCTAAGTATACTTCTTACAAAAGTGAACTATTTTCAAAGCATACTTAAAAGTACATCAAAATAGACAATTGACCATGAACACAAAATAAAACTTATATCTAAAGTGTGGTGAAGTATGGCAAAGTTTTTTGTTGCCGGTTGCCATGGTGAATCCTAGTATCGGAGCTCCATAGATGTTGGCTTTTGGTAGTATTCATGCACGCGCTAAACTCAGAGTTGCTGTAGGCCTACTCCGAGTTGAGTTAACAAATTCATATCAGCTTTTCTGGAACCAAATTTTCTGAGTTTCCCATGTTAGAGTAACTCAACTCAGAGTTCAGGGTTAATCTCAGAGTTTGTTAAACCCGCTACCTGGAATACCCCCCCTGGAGCTTCCAGCTTCGTAAACAAAGGTCGGGGCCCCTAGAGCAGGAAGTGGAAGGTCTGTTTCGATTCCTGTTTTGGGAAAGCATGAGCGATGATGAGTAGCCATGGGTGATCAGGATTTGAAGCTAAAGGGGCTCTACTGTGTTCTTTTAACATGTGAATTTAAAGTAGAGCTGTGAATCGCATGCTCCACTCTTACAGCTTACATGATTGCATCTTGAGACCTCAAAGACTCTAAATTCTATGGAACCTGGTGCTCTTATTGCATTTCACATGTTCATTAAATAAACCACAAGTGTGATAGAAATGCAAAACGGGACACTTGTGGATGCATGTACATTTCCTTGGATTTAGGAAGACTGTTGGGGGAGGACAACCATCACTCACACATTTTTGAAAAATCACAGGAACTCAGATTTTCTCTGAGTTTAATATGATCTTCAGAATACTCTAAAATGTGCCTCCAATTTCTATTGTCCAGCCAAATTACAAACAAACCACACTGTGTGGCAGCGTAAAAGACTTGAAACCCTATAGGCTTTGCCTTCTCGCCTGCTGTGATGTGACAATGCAGATATTTCAAGTGGCTCCCATGACAAGACTTAGGTATGCAAAGAGGACTGACAAGACCGAGACACTGGTATTTGCCCTACTTATAAAAACTACAGAGATTGAAGGAATTTGTGTAAGCAACTGTGCTCTCAGAATAACCATAACCCTAGAGCTTCAAGTCAGATGACAATCTTCAAGGAGTAAAGTTTACTCAACCAAGCAATAATATATCCATGGGGCTAAGATACCACAGACATGACTGCAACACAATATCATTTGCAGCTGTGAAGTCCAGAGGTCAGACACAAATCAAAGCCAACTTATTTCTCTCATTTTATCTTGTGACAAAAAGCAGCGGGTATGGCATCACTACTTCATTTGATTATTGAAATATCATCTTGTACATCCTCTGCAGATGGTTCTCAGGATTTTATTCAAGGGATACATTTCCCATGAGTGTACAGTAAGTCATGCAGTGGTTTGGAACATCTGTATGTTCTTACTCGCTCCTGTCTCCTGATGATGCTTAGGGAGAGGGATGGGGTTGAGATTGCTCAGAACAGGCCTTCTTATTCATTTGAGAAGAAGGACCCTTGTTTGAGAAAAGCCCCTTTTCTAATGAAAGAACACCCTCTCATCTCATTTTAGCGCATTGTAGTGAACCATAAGATGTTGTTGAAAAGTCAGTCCTTATACTTAAATTCTGTGTTTTGAGTATGGAAGGGAAAAGATGGATAATTTTGACCCACAAACCTGCTGTGATTTTTACTGTTTAGTCAGTGGCACTCCTTAAAGTGTCCAGTGCCCAGTCGGCGACTTTCCTCAGTGCTGGATGACACAGTTTCAAAGTTATAACCCACTCCAGTTCTCCTCATGTTGAGTGAGAGAGAGGTTTTAATTAGCCCTGATTATCACCCAGAGCCAGAACCTATTCCTCTTCTCAGATAAGGTGGGCAGTGTGAAATGCACTCTCATTAGCTGGAAATGTAACTGCCTTCAATTAGCAAAGGTTTTATCTTGCAGCTTGCTCTGCTGTTTTAGCTTGCAGGAATGGAAACATTAAATCCGTGGGACTTAAGCCCTTCCTTTCTAGGAGGTGCGAGACATGAAAGGCGCCCTTGCTTAGAGAGACCAAGATGATTGGATCAGTGGGTTTCTGATCTCTTCTCTAGCTATGGTTGGGAATTGATATTGGTCTCACATTGCAACAAAAGTCAATGTTTGTTTGAGGTAAGAGGTGTGGTTTGTCAACTACAGCAACATGGAAACCCATTGCAGAGAAATGTTGACTATTTGAACAGAAAACATCTTGCCAACAGACCTAATAGAATTGAAAGCACCTTTGCCTTCGCTGTCTAAAATAGTGTTCCAGTCTGGGGTAGAATCTCCAATTACATGTTATCTTTCCTTATTCTTTTTATGTAGAAATTGTCCATCCTTCCTCATGAAACACAGCCTGATTATCTTCACCCCAAATAACCACAACACTTTCAGTTTACTAAAGAACATATTTGACCATTTTCAAAGTCAAGTCATTTCAGCAGACAACAGGTTGTTGAGTGTAAAAAGATGCTTTAGTTTAGTGAACATGAATTTGCACATTCCTGCAGGACAATACAATTTAAATGGAATCCTGCTATCAGGAACACCTTAATCATGATTTTCTTTCAAAGTAGAATTTGAGACCATACATTCTCATACTGTGAAGAAATGAATAATTTATTATTTCTTCTTGGTGTGGTGGTGGTCTACTAGAGTTAACAATATGTAAAATAACAGAAAGAGGATATAGCTGCAAGAAGCGATGAGGGTTCCTCCGCGAAATGGCAAAATATTATAAACATGTACACTACAAAAGATCGAGACTTGGACAACAAGAGAGCAAAACGACTTCATGGTTGGCCAAAAACAATTCCAGACTCTCAGTCAAAGCACAACTATCTAAAGTCATGTGGGAAACTGGGCTAGGGCAGCGTTCATATTTAGCTCCTTACAAGAACAACCTACAAAGTTTTGGCAGCCGACTCTGGTCCAATTAAACTACACAACATACACAATCAGGGTGACCAACAAGATTATATTAACTAACCAACAATGACATTACAAACATCTAATTGAACGAAAACAACAAATGAAATCCCTCGCAAGGCTGTTGTAACCAAACTATTTTCCACAAGTCTTTTTCACATGCCGCGTTTTTGGACATGCCGCACTGCATGCTGGGTACCCAAGGGATCTGACGCTGATTATCTAGCAGTGCTCCGACTGCGTGATATGAGTATTAGTTTTTTGTCAGCTTTGGGACAAAGTTTAAGAAACGGTTGACATTTCATTTTCATTTGTTAAATTGCATGAAATTGTGCATGGTATTTCAGAATGATGTCTGCCAGTTTAACTAAACAAGTAATCAAAATTATTCCAGGCCAAAAGACTGTGCTTGGATTCAAACCTGTGACCTTAAGCTTTGCAGTACAACATTTCAACCCATTGAGCTACCTGCAAGGCTGAGAAATTATGGTCAGTTTCTGTATCAAAAAATGAAGCCGTTTCTCCTGCAGCATGGACTGTTCGATTCGGCCCAAGTTTAAACAGCTGTAATTCAATGACCTTTTGACATATCAAGGTGAAATTGCGCATGATACTTCAGAACGATGTCATCCTGTTTAACTAAACAGATATTAAAATTTAAGACGGGCTAAACGACTGTGGCTGGATTTGATCCTACGACCTTATCCTTCGCAGGTCTCCGTCCTAGCCAAGTGAGCTCAGTGTGGAGTTTTTCCCGTTCAGTTACTGTATAAAAAAGTAAGCTGTTTCTCCTGTGGTAAGCGAAAGTTGAAACAGCTCTAATTCCATCATATTTTGACATACCAAGGTGAAATTGTGTACGGTAAGTCAGAGTGATGTCACCTTAAAGCCTATTAGGTTTGAAAAACCATCATTGAAAATGACATTTGATTTAGTGACACAAACATATTGAGTTAATGTGGAAATGTACATAAATACAGCCCTTTCAGCCATTTTGTACTTGATTCAATTGCCTTAAGTAACATTTTTCAATACGTCAATGATACATATCTGTACCAAATTCCAAGTCAATTAGACCTTTGGTTCAAGAGAAGAGGAATTTTGAATGTCTTCCCAAATTATCACAGTACAGGAAAATCCATCATGGCGGACCTTATGGGTCCTTGAGGATTTTTTGTTCCTCATGAAAAATGAGGCATGCACACCAAGTTTCAGAAGAATTGGAGCAATGGGGTGGAAATGCCATCACTTTGAAAATGGGACTTTTGGGCGTGGCCTGTGGCGCCCCCTATGGTCCGATGTGGCCCATATTTGGTGTGGGGTTACCCACTTGGATGTAGTATCATGTGCCTAATTAGAAAATTTATGACCAGGGACTTTTTGAGATATTGGGGCGCAAGGAGAAGAAAAATAAGAATAAGAATACCAACAATAACAATAGGTTCCCTCCTACCGGAGGAACCTAATAATAATACCAACAATTACAATAGGGTCCTCCTGACGGAGGAACCCTAATAATACCAACAATTACAATAGGGTCCTCCTGACGGAGGAAGCCTAATAAAGGTCACTGTTTTACTCTGGGAACATGGTAAATAGTGATTTCTAGTAATGGTAGACAAGCACTTTTCGCCTCACATTTGGTGGGACCATATGGTTTTGTGGTTGGCTCAGGCCGTGCTGTCTGTTGTTAGCTATGGGAAATGTCTTCCATGAGGACATTGGATGGAATTCGGCTCAAGTTCCAATGCTGAAGTTCTCTGGTGGCTGTCAAATCTGTCTTGAAGGAGCCAATTGTATCATTTTGGGAACATGATGGAGGGACATGCATTGATGACAGACCACATACTTAATCAAGCAACTTTTTTGTCATTGTGGTTTACAGGTTTAAGTTGAGCAAAATCCTCTGGATGCAACATTTGACACGTCCCAACTCTTAATCTCTCCTTTGTTCAATAATTATTGTCATATGAGGCCACATACAATCATATTACCAGTAAGCAAAATAGAGTTGTGTGTAATTGTAGCTGGATCCTGCATCCTGGACTACTGTCCCCATTAGTTTATGCACAGATCATCAGATTTCTTATGGTATAAAGATGGATGAGTTGTCAGCTAATCTAAGTTGAGACATCAAGAACATTAAAAAAGTGATGTATTAAGTAAGCACAATATGACCTCTCAAATGCCACTTCATCACTGCTTACCATGCCTTTGCCAAAGCCACAAGCACAGTAATGCAGTCCATTGGTAACATGAGCAAGATTCTTGACCAGGAATTTAAAAGCAGCTATTTGCCAGTTGGAAAGTTACCTCAGTTGGAGAATGCTCTTTTTTGCACCAACTTCTACTGATCTGCTTAACTGAAAAACACGTCTTGACTTTCACATAAAATCAGATTAGCTTCTGAATGAGTTGATCTGATGTAGTGTTGGTGTTGGTGTGAGAGCTTTATTTAGCTTGGCCAAGGGACTTTTGAAAAGTGCTCAGTGTGTATTATAATGACTAAAGTTTTGATAGGACTTGTTTAGTAACACCCTCTGCAGTCAAACATTCACACATTCATTGTTTCTTTTATGAGTGGAACTTTATGACCCTGTCTTTTCATACTCTCAGTTTAACACTTTCCTCAGTGCCTTAACCCTTTTACCGTTTCAATAGAAGACAAAATGTTCCAACTATATGCAATTGAAACTGTGTTAGAGCATTTCCTGCAATTAAATTAACGATAAGGACTGTGGTCCTTGGCAAGTGGTCCTGATTCTAGTAGGACAAGGGGATACATAGACAATTTCTATTTTTTAAACATTCTCTCAGAAATTCACTTCTTCAATACTGCAAAACCAATACATTATTGAACAGTGTACATAGAACATGCTAATAAATATATTTTTAAATAGTTTGATATCACAAGTTCTGAAATGCTCACGCTTAATTATTTCATACATCACTCATGTTATTATTCACTCTCGCAGTCTTTCACTTACACACCTGTATTGTATTACTCAAATAGGAGTAAACATCACATTTAATCTACAGACACTATTTTCCCTTGTGCTCTGTAGTACGCATCCCTAGCATTCCTTTGATTCTATGTTTCTGTGTCCAGTTTCAGGAGCTGCTGGTGGACAGAGACACCCTGCTGACCTCCAATCGAAGCTTGGCCGAGGAGAGCCTCACTCGGCGACCCTACCTCAACAATGGCAAACTACAGCTGTCTGAGAAGTACGGGGAGCTATCCAATTTGGCAACTGTCTGCCAGGAAAAACAGTGCCAGTTGGGTGAGTTTGCACATGTGTTCAAGAAGCATTGGATTGTAGGGTAGGAAGGTGACAAACACAGGGTTTCAATCTCAGACAGGAAGTTGATGGAATATTAACTGTCAGATGTGATCATATTTTTGGGGGAGACCCAAGTATGGATGAGTGTTTATGGAAATTATAGAATAAATTATCTGCATGCTGCATGATCACAGATCTGAGAATTAGGATTTTATCAGCTGCTGTGGCATTTTTTTTTTATGTCCACCACAGCAACTACAATGTTTTTGTATTAACAGCCAAACAACCTCTGGGCTTGTGTGGATTTGCGCCGTTGGATCAACATCACCAAGAAACACAAATCCATAGCTACACGCCCGGTTGTAGGCTATGTTTAATTTATGAGATTGCATTGACCTGTGTCGCAACCTCTGTATGGATTGATATTCCATATGACCGGCTGACCTGGCATTGTTGGTAATCAAAGGTGGCCCGGATGACCCGTCTGGTTCAGTCCCCAAATTGAGCTGCTTTCTCGCTAAAGGAGCAGCTTATTAGGGTTCCTCCGGTAGGAGAACCCTATTGTTATTAGGATTCCTCGGTAAGGAGGAAACCTATTGTTATTGTTATTATTATTATGAGGATTCCTCCGTATTATTGGTGACCAAGCAACGAAGCTGCAAAGACTCTTAAGTGTTTCTAACTTTTCTTAATATTGGTGGCCAAGCAGCAAAGCTGTGAAGCCACATAAGTGTTTCTACCTTTTCTTATTAGTTGTGCTCACGCCTTCAGTGAGTACAACCTTTGTTCTCTCACATATATATTTATTATTATTTTTATTTTCCCACCCTTAAGGATCTGTCAGTATTTGGACTACATAGATAACGTTGCTATCAAAAGTTTTGTCTTGGTATTGATTGAGTTGCTTGTATTTTTATTTACGTTCCGTTGCACGGTTTAAGTTGAAATTATGTTTTTGTGGCAAAAAGTGCCTATTGTGCCTAAAGGGAATCAGTGAAAGCCTAACGTCACAATATCAGCACACGTTAGCAACGACGCATAAATACGACTTGCATAGATGTAGTAAGACTGTTGTGTACAGTACTGGTAGCATCATACATTTAAGTAATTCAAGACTTGCATGTACAGTAAGTAATTTCACATTAAATAATGTATTTAAACTCAAGCTTGTGTGGCGACATGCCACACAAGCTTGAGTTTAAATACATTATTTAATGTGAAATTACTGTCTTCAATGCCACAGCCTAAACTTGATGTAAAAAACGTTTTTCACGTCCGGCGCATTCAAACAATCCCCTTAAGTTTTGCTAGCAACAGCAGCTAGGCTAATTGCTCGTAGCACAATTTACAGAGGTCAGCTTCTCCACCGTGCAGGGCTCTAGTCGAAAATCTAATGGTCGTATTTGGCATTGTTACTGACAATGTTACTGACAGTTTTTTGGGGGCATATTTTCAGTTAGCAGATGGTACTGTTTCAATCGCGATTCCATCTAACTATTGCCTGTGACAGAAGCTCGTTTCAAGGGGGTTCAGTTTGTTTCAAAAGTGGTTCTTAATGAATGAATGCAATATGCGTGGGCTAAATGCTTGAAAATATCACTACTGTAGAAGGGAAAAACTTAAGGTGACGTCTAAGTCATATAGGTTAGGTTCATTCTACATTTACATTTAGTACAGGGCTAGGCTACACTCAGGGTCGGCCCAAGCCTTTATGGGGCCCTAAGCAGAATTTATTTGGGGGCCCCTCTGAGTCGCTTTAAAAATAAATTACATTAAACTGTAATTTAATGTGCTCTTGGGGGCCCTCTGGTGGCCACGGGGGCCCTAAGCAGCCTCTTAGTTCGCTTATGCCTTGGGCCGGCCCTGGCGACACTTAAATTTTTTATATTTCGAATTGTACATGAGCAGCAACTAATGTAGGCTATGATTTTAAATCTATGTAATCTATGGCAGCCCGTAGAACCGTATGGCGAAAAGTTGTGAAATTTAACACACTCATTAAGGACATTCCCTTCTTTATTTACACCAAGTTTCATGTCTCCCATTGGAGCACTCTAGCGCCACCAACGGGTCAAAGTCGTACTCGCGCTTACACACGTAACTGTTGAACTGTATGACCATTTTTCAAATATGAGGTACCGTTGGATTCCCTGGATCAACACGAGTTCAACACACCCTATGACGTTATATAGATTTTCCGCCATTTTTATCTAAAGAAAACACTTTTTTTTTCGCTTCTCCTCCTTCAATTTGTGTCAAATCTTACCCAAAATTGGCACAGATCATCGTCAGAGCAACACCTACTTAGGTATTATAAGGATTGTTGATTTTCAAAACTGTTCCCATGTGCAAATGCAGTTTAATATCTTAAAAAATGAAATAAAAGATATCAAATTTTTTGCTAATGCTAAAATAATGCTTTACACATTTGCCCGTGCAAAATGCTACTCTGATACAATCACAAGTTCATATGAAGACTCTTGAGAATGTTTAGTACACAAATCTGAGAAAGTTGACTGTAAGACGAAAAGTAGATTTGTCAATATTTGAAATGTGCATGCTTGGCTAACTGCTTGGGATATTTCCAATGAAATGTCTCCCCTTGCTCCTCAGCGGGCTCACTCCACATTCTCACACACTCCACCTTTCCCTTGACACACGCGCAAGCTTGGCGAGACGCACACCCAATTTTAGGAGATTGTGGGCTGACCAAGCCCCCACTCATTCCTTGGCTTGAAGCAAAGGCCCTTGTGGATCTTGATGGTATTGCATTTCAGATTTGGTAACCCATTGGCAAGTCTGCAGCATGGATTTTTCTATACAGTGACAATTTGTGAAGAATATACATTTTTCAATGGTTCGCAATGTTTGGAGGAATCCGCCATTGCTGCTTGCAGCTATATTTGAATGTGCTTTGCCTTCGGCAAGGGCACAACCATTGTTATCTCACATATATATTATTATTATTGGGGTGTGCTTGCCTTAGGCGAGCACAAACCATTGTTATCTCACATATATATTTATTTATTTTTGCCCCCCTTAGGCTCTGTCAATATTTGGACTACATAGACAACGCCTGTGTCAAAATGTTCGTCTTGGTCTCGATTGCGTTGCTTGTATTTGGATTTACGTTTCGTTGCACAGTTTAGGAGGTTACAACGTTTTTGTGGGGACAAAGTGCCTTTTGTCGACGAAGGGTAACCTGTGCTAGCTACGTCACCACGTCAACACACGTTAGCAACGTGATAGACTTTCTAGCTCGCAAATTAGAGCTTGGATTACGAGTGAAAAATACCACCCCAAAAATATCACAACCATTTGGCTTTGTAGAGAAAGCGATTTCGAGTGGAACTGCAATCTCGCATTTTTTATTTAGGTCGTGACAGTCTTTGAAATTTGAGCGAGTGCAGGTCACCCGTGAGACCACCTCGTCTTTTAGGCGGCAGCCATGCTAGAAATCATAGTAGTGTTTTTTTGTAGTTCAAAATACAGAAAGAGGGAAATGTTATGACGATATGACTATTGTGAAAACAGCCAGGTGGTGAGATTTTAATATAGGTTGCTGTAAAAACGTTGATTTGTTTGCTACGTGAGAGCCTGTCAGCCTCCATTGACGATTGCGGAAGCAACAACAGTGTTGTCAACTGACGATCTGTGTCTGGTGAGTATTTTCTTAATTTCGTACCAGGGTCAATTCTACATCTAAATGGACAGCAGTGTTTTAAAGATATGGCGATTGTGAAGACAGCCAGCGGGTCAGCATAGTTTGTTATTTGTGTAAAACTTTGAATTTGACATTAGCCTCAAAGTCACAGACTCGGCTCGCCCACTGGCAGTGTAGTAGTAGGCTACAGTACTGTCTTCAATGCCACAGCTATGGCTAAACTTTATTATCTCTTATTACACGGCTGTTCTTAATGCTGTAGAATGCTCCATTCACTTGAATGGGGCTTCCCAACGTTCTGCGGTGAACAATTTTCTCATATTTGACCGTTGCTATGCATATTTGACCGCTGTCAAGGGAAGTAGCCTTTTTGCCTCGGATTCACGTATTTCGTTGCACTCCGCAAGTAGTCCGGTAACTTTTCAACCCCAGCGTACTCTGTTGCTTAGCGACGTCAGCTGATTTGAAGCCTAAATAATGCTCAAAGTCTATGAAGTTCAACTCTTTGGCGAACTATTTCTCTGCTGAACAACAATACGAATGGTAACAAATACATTGTAAAAAGACACACTGTGTTAAGTTATTTTTGTTGGCAAGTAGCCATGTAATAAGTGGGATAATGTATAGAACGCCGGTCATTATCGGGGAAATAAGCCCCTTCATGGCAAAATAAAACTGGCGAAAACTCCGCTTCGCGTTGTGCCTAACAACTCCCCTTACCTGTTCTAAAATCAGCGCAAACCACGGCCTCTTGGGGCTTATTGCTTAATTATCCCTTCCAAAAGAAACATTCTAATTTTCTGCGTTGCCTCTAGCAAACTGCTTCTGAATTAGCCATGGCCCCCTAAATTAATATTGAACTTATTTGCGTTTTGGAGGACTTTTTTTTCAGTTAGCAGACGGTACTATTTGAATCGCAATTCCATCTGAAATACTACCAGTGACAATGTTGTTACAGTAGCTTGTTTCAAAGGGGGTTCCCTGTTTCAAAGGGTGTTCTTAATGAATTATGTAATATGAGTAGGCTAAATGCTTGAAATATCACGAGAAGGGAAAACGGACCCACTTGCAACTGAAGCAAGCAAGCACACCCTACAATTTCCCCAGAAATTGTACCCTCTCTAGTTATTATTCTTTTTGCCCCCCTAAAGGTTCAGTCAATATTTGGACTACATAGACAACGCCTGTGTCAAAATGTTCGTCTTGGTCTCAATTGAGTTGCTTGTATTTGGATTTACGTTCCGTTGCACAGTTTAGGAGGTTACAACGTTTTTGTGGGGACAAAGTGTATGGAGAGAGATATGTCTCAAAAGTATTCGTAAATGCAAGTACCATGATCCACAAATGTTTCACGATTTACAAATGTGTTTTGCGATCCACAAAAACAAAATTCTAAGTTGTGATTTGTAAGTTGGCATTTACATAAATGTGCTATGATTTGTACACATAGATGTCCATTCGTAAATATATCGTTTGTAATTTCTTAAAATACTTAACATTTCGTGCTTGCATTTCTCATGGTCTGTCATTTGTAAATCTACAATTCGTGTGTGAAGTGTTGAATCTGCATTTGTGGATCGCCCAATACACGCGTGCAAATCTTTCTTCCTACGACGTAATTTTGAGACAATCTTTTCGGTCTTTTGCGATCCACACACAAATGGCTTTCTGATTTACAAATGCAAGCTTTCCCCCCCCACCCCTCGACTCTCAGCTTGAGGCAACAGCTCCGGTGGATGTAGGTGGTATTGCATTTCCGATTTTCTACCCGACTTGTCCGGTCGTTTTTATTGTGACATAAAATACAAATGTATGTATCATAGAAACCTCACAAAGTTACGTGGATGCTGATCACAAATAAATTCGACACCTTCAGTACTGTTATGCGGGTAGAATATTACTACATATACAGGCTACTACGTGATGAGTAGCCTACATTCGGGTACCATGCGGGTAGAATATTACTACATATACAGGCTACTACGTGATAAGTAGTACATTCGGGTAGTGTCTACGGTAACTAGTTGATTCAGAAGAACCAAAACAACATGTTGCCTGAAGGCCAACGTAGTTAATAAATTTGTGACTGAATTCCTAATATTCCCATGTCCTTCAGTAGCTCGCGAAGTAAGCAAATGGATTTCAATACTGGATGTGTTTTTGCTCGTGGGATCGAATCCCACTCAAATCTTTTATTTTCTTAGCTTCCATTTATTATGGCGTGAATGGCTGTAATGTAGTGATGACTACATTTGTTCACAATATAAACGTATGAAATGAATTGATTTCAAAAGATATATTGAAGAAACACTCAGCCATAGGCTACACAAAATCGCATAGGAAACGAATGTTTCCATGTTGTGTTACGCGTATTTTGATCATATTGTCTGGGATAGCAGCGACGTTCTTAGTATGAATTTTTAATATGTGGTGACAGAAGGAGCTTTGATTTCGGGGTAAATATGGCTATTGCCTCGGAACAAACCCCAAATACGTGATTAGTAGCCTACATTCGGGTAGTGTCTGGTAACCAGTTGTTCCAGAAGAAACCAAATCCAGATGTTACCTGAAGGCCAAGGTGGTTACTAACTACGTAACTGATTTGACTAATTGAATAGCTCGCAGTGTAAGGCAGTTGCCTTTGGTGTGTTACGTGTTTTGCTCTAGTGCGATCGAATCCCACTTCATACAAGCCTGCAAATGTTTTATTTTGTATCCATTTATTTAGTTGTGAATGGTAATGTAGTGCACACGTAGCCTATACTTTTATATTCGCCGCAGCAAATATGAGATCCGACTTGAAAATCGCCAGTAATATGTTTGTAAATTTGTGACAAATCTGGTGAAAGAGGCAGACTGATAGGTGCACGCACCGCTGGGAAACCAATTAGCTCGGAAACCAGTAGGGACGTAACACCGGCAAACCCTGGAACCCGTACATTATTGATGATAAAGTACTGCCTCGAGTACATTATTGCTTTTATAATACGGTTACCAGCGGAATTATAAATAGTAAATAAATATGATGCCGGGAAATATCAAACCTCGATACGTTCCAGCCTCAGTTTGATATTTCCCGGCATGACCTCACTCTCGGTTAGTAAGTAGTTTTATTACACAGGCTGTAGAATGCTCCGTTCACTTGAATGGGGCTTCCCAACGTTCTGCGGTGAACAATTTTCTCATATTTGACCGTTGCATGTTTGACCGATGTCAAGGGAAGTGGCCTTTTTGCCTCGGATTCACGTCTTTTGTAGCAAGTAGTCCGGTAACTTTTCAACCCCAGCGTACTCTGTTGCTTAATCAGCTGTCATCTGATTTTAAGCCTAAATAATGCTCAAAGTCTATGAAGTTCAACGTCTTTGGCGAACTATTTCTCTGCTGATCAACAATACCAATGGTAAGAAATACATTGTAAAAAGTGTTAAGTTACTTTTGTTGGCAAGTAGCCGTGTAATAAGGGATAATGTATAGAATGCCAGTCATTATCGGGGAAATATGCCCCTTCAGGGCGAAACAAAACCCCTCCGCTTCCCATCGGGGTGCTGTTCGCCCTGTCGGGTCTACTATACATTATCCCTTACAAAAGAAACATTCTAATTTGCAAACAATCAGTGGAGTGTGGATAGCAACGGCAGCTAGCTTGCCTCTAGCAAACTGCTTTTGAATTAGCCATGGCCCACTAAATTAATATCAAACTTATTTACATTTTGGGGGGCTTATTTTCAGTTAGCAGACGGTACTATTTGAATCGTAATTCCATCCGAAATACTGCCAGTGACAATGTTGTTACAGTAGCTTGTTTCAAAGGGGGTGTCTTTTTTCAAAGGGTGTTCTTAATGAATTATGCAATCTGAGTAGGCTAAATGCTTGAAAATATCACTAGAAGGGAAAACGGACTCACCTGCAACTGAAGCAAGCAAGCACACCCTACAATTTCCCCAGAAATTGTACCCTCTCTAGTTTGAATTGTTATTTCAGTTAGCAAAAATATTATATTAAAAAATATGTGTTTCTGCCTGGTTCCTTTTTGGCAGTGTACAAAGCTGGCTGTTTTCTCACAGTTGTTTTTATCCGTCTGAGTGAAGCCTGACAGGGTCATGTTGAGCGTATCGAGGGAGAAGAACATCTTTTTGAAACACACACAAACAAGTTTATTCTTTGTAAATGCTGGCCTCCAAGGCTAAAGCAGACACAAGCCAAAGGTAACACCAACCCTTAAACCACAGAACCTTAGGGAAAGCCAGGTTCCTAACCTCCATGGTTAAAGTAAGTGTATGGGGATGGTGTGAGGTGGCCCACACTGTCGCTCCTCGCATTTGCGACGAGACCATGAGGCCCCAACAGAAAGTTTGCACTAAGAAGAAATATATCAGAATTCACAGCCTCCCCCTCCCTCTTTCTTCTCTTAAACAGTAATCTCCGTTTGAACTCTCTTCTGAGGTTTTTAACACCCAGGGCCAGATGAGCGCTGGGAATGAATGATTTACATTATGTAGATTTGGGAACAAAAGGGTGGAGGGAGTACAAAATCAAGATTAGTTTTTAGTCTCTCAGGTGCATCAATTTATGCAGTAGATATGAGGACAAGCATAGGAAGGAGTTTGCACCTGGCGGATCCCCCATGTCACATGCAGTCCCTGGCCCCCATTCCCATACAACCTGCGTCAATGTTCCTCCAGTCAAACCAGACAAGGAGATATGAATTATTTGTTGACTCTTAATCCCCCTCTCCTCCTCCCTCCATCTTACCAATGGTGTACAGTCTAACTGGTGCCGCAAAAGTTGCTCGAAGGCCTTTTGTATTCTTGTTCTCCTGCTAGCTGGTAGTTCAAAGACGAGGGCAAGTTTCAGATGATTGTACAGAATGGCTTCAGAAAGTTGGTGAGGCAGGCCCATTCTTTTCAGGATGAGTTTGAGCCTCCAACTGTGTGCAAACCCAACTAGCTAATGGTCATGGGAAACACATTGGGCACATCAAGTGCCAGCAGGAAGTGAGACCAGTTGTCAGGGGATTTGGAGGCTACGGAAAGGGGCCTTGTCTTTGCTGAGCAGTCATGTTGTTGACAGGGGGACTTTAAAACTGCACCAGAGGGTCTGTGCGAGAGTTCACTTTATCTGAGCTATAGTCATTTTGGAGAGGAAGTCTTATAAACCTCTCTCCCTAAATCCTCAGCCTGACAGGCAAATTATTTAAATGCCTTGAATTGTGATGGTGAAATCTGCCTCTCCACTGATTTTGTCATCCTGACACATGCTGAAGAGTTTGAATTTACTCATCTGTAATATGTCAGAATGAGGGAGTCTCAACAACACCTGGTTTGAACTGACATGGGTGAACATGCTGCTTGTTTCAGAGACTCGTTCATAAACTGTTAAATAGCTCTAACAGCTGTCCAATGATGGAAGGAGGGTGGAATGTTCACCTTCCTGTTAACAAAGACACACACACACACACACTAGACACATGTTCTGTACCAACTCTCCAGCTGCAGCAATGAAGCAGGATGGGTGGGAGTCCTTCCTTCCTCCACAAAACATCAGATTTTCATTTGACCCAAGGAGGGGGGGAAAAGGTGAAAAAGTACTTTTCTTGAAGTCAGAGTGTATTTTAACTGAAGACAGAGAATGGAGCCATTGTGTAGTGCGTCTTCATGGGACATATTGAGTGTGGAATGTGGTCATGGTTGCAGTGGATCCAAGATGGAATTTTAGCCGTGGACTGTGTGGATGTTTACTCATCTTCAACACTTCAACACTACCGGTGTCAGGATCTGTTCCTAAAAATATGTTTCCACAATAGTTAGGCCTCATTGGCGGTAATGCCTTTCATATTTTGAGATATGCAGAGATTTCTACCCCAGATTCTACCCATCACTTGAAATAAGTGCCCATAGGTGATATCAAGGCACTTTTCTTCACTTCTGCGAGTTATGTTCATTTGCCCAAACTATAGCTCTAACCTCAATCTCAGATTATAATGTTTGACAGGGAGTGGGCCGAAAATCTGCTTTATTTTCCTCCGATGACCGCTGATCCCTCTGACGTCATCTCCCCCCTTTGAGAATTCATAAAGAACACAAGAAGAAACCTGTGGTCGATTCTCCAGCCCACAGTTAATTTACTCACAAATAGGACTGCTCGAGACCAGTGTTCCACCCCCCCACCACCACCACCCCCCCGCACACACACACAGTCCTTAGTCTCCAATGTGGACTCTTCCCACTCACAGCCAGAGGTCTTTCAGCAAGGCTTGAGAATCCCATCTGGGACCATCCCCAAAAATGGGGGTGGGGACCCAAGGCCATTGTACATGAAAAGAAACTCCAGGATGAAAGAAAGTCCACTTCCCTGGCTCTGACCAGCATGGTTTTTCTAATGGCCGCTCACACACCCATGAGGACTGAGAATAAGTCAGTCTCTTAGTGTGTGGGTGTGGGAGCAGACTGTTAGGATTGGCAGTAACTAAGTCTCAGTTTCATTCTAGTATTTCTGTTGGTGGGGGTTAGTTATCACAGTTGGATTGAAGCTATTAAACTCCCCTTACAGCAGATTTAACCACATTGGGTGGGGAAGGGGACTTTAGCAAGGCTTTTGAACTCAATCCCCCTGAGAATCCAACTCGCAACTGCACTGTCATTATTTTAGAAATCCTGAACATTCCATTCATGTACAATTGATGTACACATGTGGAGCACAAGTCTATTTCTTTATCAGCTCAACAAAGGTCCTTTAGAGTTTGGACATAGCTGCGATGTTTCACAAATTGTACAAAATGAGGAGCTTCATTGTATTTTTTTACAATTGATAATTGCGTCTACTTTGAGGTCACCTCACAAATTATTATAATTTAAACTATACAAAATATTTACAGAAAATGTATATTATTCTATTCTTACCTCTCATTGTCTTCCTTCTTTCAGAGCTGTGTTTGGCTTTTAAACATCATGTAGACAAAATCCAAATCCATGTCAAGAGATTGGTGACATATTACTCTTAAGTAATATTATTTCCCTGTGCCTCATCACCACAAATTGTCTTTTCATGTCTCACATTGATTGATTGTTTTCCAAAACAGTAAATATGAAAACGTCTTATACAGTAGCCCAAAAATAGCTTGTACAGCAGTACATAGTAATGATTTAGTGCTTAACTGCCAAAGCTGTAAGTGGAAGTTATCTACAGACTGAATCTTCTACATCAAGCCTAGCCTGCAGGTGTAATTTATCTTGTTGGATTTGTCTCCAGAATTCTGTATTATTTATTGCTGGTGTGGAAAAACAGTTTCTGTTACTAAGCTGATGAAGGCGGAGCGAGATGGTAATGTCGCCACAGTTGTCAGTTTGTGGTGAGGCTGAAGTTGAAGTTGCAGCAGATTCAGCTTTCTTTAGCTCTCAAGTGAAAGCACCCCGCTCTAGCATCTAATGTTGTCTCCTTGGATAGACGGGTAAAAAATAACTGTACACCACTGTGGAAATTACATCGGGCAAGATACTGGTGTGCATTTCTCTCCCTCGTGAGGGTTAGGGTTAGCTTGGATGACTAGTTGAAAATTGTCAACGGGAGGGCATAGCTCACTGTCACACTGTCAGAAGAAAATAAAGGCTTGTAAAGGAACAAAGAAGACAGAGTGACACGCTCAGGAAACGTTGCTGTGTGTCTGTGTACAAAGACAATCAGGCTCATTTTCATCACAGTTGAGAGTCAGCAGTGTTTGTCTCAACAGACAAGAAAGAGAAAAAACACTGTTATGACAGGATGTGTGTGTTTTGCGAGTGGGTATAACACAAAGGGAGAGGGGGCTCTCATCATGCTGTATGAAGTGGTCTCAAAGCTTGCGTGATGCTTTATCTTTCCCATCCTGACCTAATTATTCAGAGAGACATGTTGGGGTCCGGAGCAACGGCCTATGTCAAGGTCCTTCAATGTGTTCATTTACTGGATGACCCAGTGTCTGAGAATCAGGGGTAGAGTACTTTCATGCCCTGCAAGGCCCCACCTGTGAAACTATGACCTATATGTGTATTGCATAGTAATAACGCGTCAGCAAGCTCGAGAGCTAAGTAGTAGTCTTGACTTGACAATGTCTCCCTCTAATACAGTTCCCTCACATGCGAAGCCTAGAGTGAGTGGCTTGCTGCTATGCTATATTTAATAGCCAATGACGATAGTGACACCAGCATTGCAATTCCGTAGTTTGGCCTAAATGCCAGATGCAATTTGATTATTATGAAGGTGTTGATGCAAAAAAATGCACAAACACCCAATTTAGTTTATCACTATCATCTTTTTCACTGGGAATTTCAATTCCAGTTTAGGTATTTTCCTGGATTTGTTTTGGAACTGGAACAACTGAACCAGTTTTTTATTACTTTGTTGGAAAAGCATCTATGCTGTTCAAATAAATGTTATTTTCCTAAAGCGAAACCTCCCCCAGATTTCAACCATATGAGATTTCAACAGAAATGTGTAATTTACTTCAACCAACTCAAGTCAGAGGCAAAAATGAGCCATTACATTAAATGTATTACACATATAGTACACAAACAAAAGCACAACATTTCATTCATATCCATGGTAATACATTTAGCATGTGAGTCAGTCTTCAGAGGAGAGGGGATAGGGGTCAAAAGACACAACACCTCCTTCTGTGTTTTAAGTCTCTGTGGCACAATCGGCTATCAGCGCATTCCGTTGGTTTCTGGCTCTAAGCTAAAGGCCGATTTATACTTCTGCGTCTCCGTTAACGGACAGACGCACGCACGGAGTCGGACGGAGTCGGACGGATTGGTTGAATTTATACTACTCCGACGGCTCTGCGTGCTGAAAGCACCGCTAGAACAGTAGATGGCGCTGCACTGCAATGCTCGCAAGGTTATCGAAAAGTCGGAGCAAATTTACAAATTAGCCGCTTCATCAATAAAATAAGCACATTCTTAGCAACTACATTGCCCATTTCTCGTCACATTTTAATTCAGATGCTGATTTACATGTACTGTTTAGCTGAAATATAAATTGTAAAAACTTACAACAATGGCGGTCAAAGGATTCTGTTCTCTTGTTGGTCACGGCTACCCCGCCCCCGCCCCTGACTCAAGCGGTTCCTAATACGGACCAATCACAGCCAAGGGGTATCCATAAAAATACGCACGGACAGACGGATAGTCAGGAAAATCAGGAGGTACACGCAGAGCTCTGCGAGGGCTCTGCGAGGACACGCAGAGGGCGTTTCTTGACGGAGAGGGCGTTTCCCGCGTGCATGTGCGTAAAAACGCAGAAGTATAAATCAGCCTTTAGCTTTCCCTCACAGGAGGACATGCTGGGCTACAGTGCTAACCTGCTAGCCTCTAGGCCAGATGAAGGATTTCTCCCAGTCCCCCATATACAAATGTAGGTCACATGGAGCTGCGGAAATGTTTGTTTAGATATATGCCACCTCTCATTCCATTCCCCAACAGCTTGTGGTCATGCACGTGGCATGCCTCACCACTTTCCTTCAAGCTCGTTTCGCATGTATTTGGAGCTCCATGTTTACATGGTGGTCGGCAGAACCTCAAAGCCCCTATCATTGACTTGGATTATTTATGATGAGGCGATGGAAAGAGTGGAAGTACAGACTGGAGATTGGGCACCTGGGAACCATTCGTCTGCTCTCAGCTCCAGCCTTTTTATCTTATCCACTGGCAGTGTGCTGAATAAATCATTAGCATGTTAAATGCATTCGCATAGGTCTGCTGTAGGGCCATTAAAGCAATCTTGTGTGGACAAATTTAACTGCATCTGTGGTAAAACCCGCCATTATGCATCTGTTCAGGTGTTCAGATATGCCCTTACAAATCTTATATTTGGGCTCCATCTTGTCACCTTACAAGGAGACGTCTTCCCATGGTGGAGAAAGATAGTGTCATTGTGACCTTTTTTTGCTCTGATTGGTTACGCTGGCCAACATTTGCTACTCACCGCCCGTGGTTGTAAACAAATGTAAACAATGTGACACGCTGTGTTGCCATGGTAACGGTAAAAGCTACACTTCGAGGGACAAGGCCCCTTTTTCTGTCAGCTGAGTTGAGCTAATAGTATATGATTTCCTTCTTCCCCTTCCCCAGGGCCTAGCGATGACACTGCAAACATTAGTCGATGGGAGCAGAGATAAGCTGTGAGTGTAAACCTCTCCTGGGTTGACTGGGAAAGACAGAAATGCTTAAGGTTTCTCCTCAGCTGAGCAAACCGCTGAAGTGTTTGCTCGCAGGCAACGGTTCTTGCAATTTCACCAGTTCCCCAACACCTTCATAACTCACCCCCTGTCTTTGTGTGTTTAGATGATTTATTCTCTTCCGGCCTCCCAGTGGTGACCCGAGTTCTCCCTGAGTTATGAGCTAGTCATAAATCACTCACTACGTTTCCATGATGGTATCAATTCGAATCTAGCTTTGTTCGGACAATGCTTTTTTGGGGGGCAACTGCTATTATCCTAATATATATGGCAGTGAATAAACCGAATCATTGGCCGAAAGCATGTCATATCCCAGTACGATACGCGGCGCTGTTTTCATTACACCTAGTGGTGATACAGCCCTTTCCGCTTGACCTCTTCACCACTACCAACAACAACATCAACATTTTGAGAAAGACGGCGAACGGAGAGCAAGGTGAAGCTACGTCCCTCTACATTTTGTGCATGATGACAATAGGAGTACTGCAAATGCAAACGGCGCTATTAGTTCGCGTTGTTTGTTTGTTTCTGCCGGGCCGGCTCCCGGCAGCGACAATTTATCGTCTCTTTTGACTTCCAGGTCACGACCTGGGAGGGAGGGCAGCGGGATCTCAAGCATGCGCAAAGACGCAGAGTTCAGTTCATAGCCCAATTCACAGTTTACAAGGATGCGATGTCCGAATTATCAACCAACTCGGACCGAGTTATCTCGGGGTGTCGATTGGATCGTAGTTGGTCCGCAATTATTCGAACAAAGGTGTTTACAAGAAAGGGATAATTCTATTTCAATCCAAATAAGCCAGTAATTTGAATCCATGTAACCGGGGTGACTCTTTTTATGAATCGTTTTAGTTTTAAAGTTCAGTCTGTCACTGCCATTCTCTGTGAATCCTTTATGTTTCTTTGTCCTTGCAGAGGCCCACAGACAGAAGCACAGTCTGCAAATGGTGCAGAACCTTCTCCAAGAGGAGGTGGCACATGCTGAGGAACAGTCTGAGGTAAAAAAAAAAATTAAAAGCTCTTATTGTTTGGGTCTTACCCTTAACACAGTAAGGAATGACAGTGGTTATCAGCAGTGCTATGGCTTCCCAGAATATCCCACGCTCTACTCAACAGAAAGGAAACTTCACTGCATTGCTCTCTACCAATAATTCACACATTACTGCATGTTCTAGGAACAGTCCACAAATATCATGAGCATTTCAACCCTTAGGATTTGGCTCTTAATAGTTGCTGAAAAATACATATATATAGAGGAAAGAACATTGCAGTGACGTTGCAATGATTTAATTACTGTTAATGTGATATACGGTAGATGTAATCTCAACAAGCTATGTAGAATATACATTTAAGTTAAAGACAGCCATTTTCCATCATGCAGTTTAGGAAAATCCATACAGGGAACATTACCCTATGTTTTTTTCACCTTTTCCCTCTGCCAGGCTGAGCAATATCATAGTACATGTTCAAATCAATCTGCAGCCTGTGCATTCCAGGGAGAGTGGAAACACAATGAAGCTGAAGTCATGTGGCAGCAGCTATCGGTTGTCTCTCTCCCCGGCCTCCACCAACCCCCAATATCTGGCTATATGTCGGCCACACATTTAATTAATAACGCTCTGCATCCCACACAGGCAGATAAGCTGTCTTTTACTATGAACCATTATGTACACATACCTACTTCCGCCCCTCCCCCCCACATTTAACATTTGTCTTGTACGTATGTGCCACAGCACGGACAGACACTACAATGTTTACAGCGTTGGTCCTCTAAATTTCAAGTTTAAATACGTGTTGTTTAAGGAGAATGTAACTTACATACATTTTCATATATTTCTAGCTTTTATTTTAAGTCGCTTTAATATGTGTGTGGCTTGCCATGTTTTACTGAACAGCCTGTCTTGTACAGCGACTTGCTATAAGCTGCACTACAACAGATTTTGTTTACATTACATTCGTAATTATGAATTTCATAAATGCTTACCTTGCTTCTGGTTCTCCATCTTGGAGAACACCATGTTACGGTGTTCACATTTAGTCTGCCCACTTCGTTGGGCTTCAAATATTACATTGAAGTCTTAACATTCATGGAGATGCTATTTGTAAGTGGTTGTTATCTTTGATTTCACTAACCTCAAAAGTGACAGAAGGTCTTACCTTCAGCACATTCCTTTGGTCTAACATGAGGAAATGAAGATGGCTTACTTGCACACACTGACGATGGCTTTGGCCAAATCGCGTCTGTGAATATACTGGTCAAAATAAGCAATGACACAAGCTTGAGAATGCGTTTTTTTCTACTTTAAGTTACTTGCACAGACTTACCCCCCGCTAACTGCTCAGAGAAGCTTTGATTTATCCATGCAAGGCCTTCCTGCCAGCAGCTGTAAATAAACATTGCCCACCCACCTCGCAGCGCTTCAATCAATTACTTTGATGGCTCTATGACTTTCAGTCGTTAACGCGCCCGTCTGCCGATTGATTAGGTGACCCCCATCGTAACAGCCCTACTCTGAGAGATGGCTCTTGGAGAGAGCACAGAAAGACACTGCTACCCTGAAAGTAGACAACACCTTCGCCCATTTGAGATGAGATGGATACCCACCATCAATATTCCTTACCGGATGGCATTTACGACAAGGAAGCTTTTAATGCGTTCCAGAGATTCTACACCTTTGAGTTAAGCATTGACTCACGTTTATTTATTCCCATTCCTCTTTGTTGCTTGCAGCCCCCTAGGCTCCAGGTGATACCACAACGACTTGATGTTGTCAGGGTCTTAACACATGGTGACTGTCGAGGCCAATTATAAAGATGCTGTGGGGCCCAAACACTGCTGCTCAGATATGCAAGAGACAAAGGAGGGGGCCATCCCGGTGGCTCATCAGAAAAATTAGCGTATCATGCAGGCTAAAAGCCGAATTATATTACTTCCGACTCCGTTACGGACAGACAGGCGGAGTTGTACGGATTCGTTGAATTTATAGTACTCCGAAGGCTATGGGTGCTGAAAACAATTCACCACCAGAAGAGGTGTAGTTGGCGCTGCATTGCGATGCTCGCTAGGTTATTGAAAAGTCGGAGCAAATTAGCCATTTCATCAATAAAATAAGCAAATTTTCAGCAACTACACTGCCCATTTCTAGTCACATTTTTATTCAGATGTGATTCAGATGTACTGCTTAGCTGAAATATTAATTTAAAAAACTTACAGCAATGGCGGTCAAAGAACTCTGTTCGTCTTGTTGGTCACGGCAACCCCGCCCCTGACACAAGCGGTTCTTAATATGGACCAATCACAGCCAAGGGGTGTCCGTAAAATGACGGATGGACGGATAGTCAGGAAAATCAGGAGGTGCACGTAGAGCAGGGGCTTGGAGAGGGTGTTCCACATCGGAGAGGGCGTTCCCTGTGTCCGTGTCCGTGAAAACTGAGTAGTATATTTCGGCCTTAAGGCCTTACTGCAGTAGCCTGGTCCTAACCAGACCCTTGTACATTTCATTTGTACAAAGGGTCTGGGATCGTTCCATTGACAAGTATTAACTTCTTTGAAGGCGGGTACTCTGTTGAAGTTTAAAACTATTGGATCTGCCCAGAGCCACTCTGATCTGCCATTACCAATTGCCAGTGTTCGCCTTAGCCAACTCCTTCACCACAGAGCTAGCTGCCGTAGCTGGAAAATCAAACTTTTCCCGAACCCCGTGGGGAGGAGGGCCACAACATCATGACCACCAACAAAACTCAGCAAGGATTGTTCTTGCTCCAGCTTTAATTTATGGATATTCGGCAGCGTTGCCACAACCGCAGAATAGCTTAGCTCGCATCTTTCTCCACCGCCATTAGTGATCTACAACTCAAACTCGTGCACGACATCAACGTCATCGTTCTCAGCCACTCCCTCTGTTCGCTGATTGGACCTACAACATTTTTTTTTCTGAAAACCGACTGATGCACTGAAATCCCAGACCTAGTACAGAAGCAAAATACAAATTGAGTGGAAGTACATAGAAGGCCAGAGCCAAGCTATTACTGCAGAGGCTTGGATTTGAATCCAGCCCGGGCTATTTCCTGCATGTCTTCCCCGCTTTCTCCCCATCAAATTTAATGTTGCTCCTCACTGTCCAGTACATCAGAAATGCCAGTACATTTTCAGAGAGAGGAACTCTCTAACAATAGAGGAAGGGCCCCAGACTTCCTTTTGTGCATGGAGCTAGTGTATGCTCGCTAATAGAGTTGTTCCCCAGGGATATTGCCAAGGAGAGCTTTGTGTGTTTTGGGGAGGTGGGTACAGCAGACGAGACTGTCATAAATTATTCACTTGCCACATACTGGACCAGACAGAGACGACCCTCTGCAGCCTAGTACTTGGGGCAATTAGACAATTTACAGTTATTCTTTGAATGTTTGTTAAGTGTTGTACTGTATCAAGGCCAGGTGAAACAAATATTTTGCCAATAATATAAACTGACTAAGCTAGCTCTTAAAAAAAAGTAAGTTTATTGAAAAAGCCATATGAAATTCCCCTTCTACATGTGAGGAACAGTTTGAAGTATTTCTGGGGTTGAAAATCCTTTTGTCTGACTTCCTCTCTCCTCATACCTGTTCATTTGTCCCACTTCACAGGACATCCTAGAGAAATTCATGGAGGGGAACATGCCCTTGGAGGAGTTCATGGACTCCTTCCAAAGCTCCCGGAAGTCTTACCACATCCGCCGGGCACAAGCAGAGAAAATCCAAGACACAAGCCGAGCCAAGCAGCAGATGGGCAAAGCCAAGACAGCGGAGGAGCAGGAGGAAAGAGAAGAGAGAGAGAGGGAAGTGAAAATGGAACAGGAGCCTCATCGTCCCAATGGCTTTGTGGCCCAGGGCCCACCCCGGGTCTTCCAGCTCCGCTACGGCCTCACCCCAGCAATCCTGCTGCCCCACTTCCCCCTGCCTCCCCCCTCCACTGCCACTTCTCCCTCTGCCCCCACCCATCACGGCAGTCTACCTCCGCTGGACCCTCAGCCGGGCCAGCCCCACATCTTTAGCTCCAGTGCCTCGCTGTCTGGACACGGCCAGCCCGTGGGCCTCAGGGTCATTGGACAGATTCCCGGTGGCTGGCCGGTCAACGGGAGGCCAGTGCGGTTACAGCAGCTCTACAGGCCCAACCCCCACCACCCAGAGCCCCCTTATCGATAACTAGGCCAAAGGTTGGACCCAGTGGTCACCTCAGACACAGAACCAAACAATGGATGCCACTCATGCACACAAACGGTAGGCTCTCACAGCCTTTTGTGGAATTGATCTGAAACATACGTCCACCATCCACGACACACAAATGTAAACATACCTAAAAAAAGGGAGAACATGGAAAGCCATGAAACAAGTGTGTAAGTGTAGCCAAGAGAGATATTGATTGAGTGAGTGGATGAACAAATAGACAGTGGGTTTTTGTTGTTGACGGTTTTATTTTTATTTGAATGACTGGGAATATCTGTCAGGGAGATGCAGGGTTGTGAAGCACAGCTGTGGGGGGTCCCAGATGGGCTAGTCTCATCATCTTGTCATAAAGGACCTCATTGTCGATTCATATGCCTGAAAACTGGAAGGCTTTTTGAAATGGCTTGGTGTCGTTTTTGCTGATGATCAATAAAGTCCAAATCAAGGTGTTTCACTATGTACCTTTCCTTGTTTGTTCCTTATTTGACTGTTGTATTCAGTCAGTGGTATTTATATAGCCTTGAAGCCATTTCCAATGCAGATATAGCACTATGCTGAAATGAAATAGTGTACAAGCTAATTATAATTGTATTCATACTATTTTTGTAGGTCAAGTCAATACAGTGTTGTGCAATAAATGTCTCTTTTGAATTACATAACATGTATTAATGTATATTAATAATTTAATGAGTGTGAGAACAACTTGGGAACTAAGGCAAAAATAACACCATGTCATCATTGGGCACTGGAATCTGCATGTGACAAATATGTCCTCCCAGTCAAACAAAACGCCTTGTAAGTGTCCAATTCAGACGGTGGATCTAAGGACACGATGGACTGTGGATGATCCTGTAGCACAGCTGAATCTGAGTTGAGTTGAGTGTGTTAACTTGATAGCTCAGATCCTGTGACCTCCTAGAGGAGACCCCTTCCTGGGCATCTCTGAGACCATGTGACTAGCTGTTCTGAGGTCACACACTACAGTAGTATGTATTCTCTATCCCCCCCAGCTCTAATTAGTCTTCTACAATGACAGATGTGTTAGTGAGCTCTGCCAAGGCATATAGTAAAAGTAGGAGCTGAGAGGACTCTCCTTAAATTAACATTGTTTACTTAAACCTTCATGTCTTGTCTAAGTGATGCAGAGACTCCTTTTTCACTATTATAAGAGACACAGCAGTCCATTATTATCTTTAAGTCAAAGTCAAAGAAAAGATACATGAATATCATCCCTTCAAACTGTCTATCCATCCATTCATCCAACCATTCAGCACTACATACGTAAGTACATACATGCATGCATACATATATACAGTAGGGTCCAAAAGTCTGAGATCAGTACCCAGACATTTCTATTTTGCATTTGTTTTTAATGTAAAACTATTTTTTAAATTACCAACAATATCAGCTTGATTTGAGTTTAATTTGAGAATATTTCAGTATTTGGTATGTCCCCCTTTTTAGCTTGATAGTGTGAATCTTCATAAAATCCTAGTCTGGATGATGACATAAAATTATAAGAATTGATGAAGTTCTGCGTGTGATATAGACACATTTTCTGTTGATGGGAATGGGAGGAATTTGCGTATAAACTTCACGCAAAACGGGGATTTGGCATATCACGCGAAATATAAGTGTAAACCAGCGTCATAGATACGCATGAGGGGCCCTGCCACCGCAGAGCCTTTCAACCACCTTGGCGACCTCAGCCCCAGAGATAGAAGGCCTCACCCCCCCGATGTCCCCAGACTCTGCCTCCACATCGGAAAGCATGTTGGTGGGATTGAGGAGGTCTTCAAAGTATTCCTTCCACCGATCCAGGACGTCCCCCGTCGAGGTCAGCAACGCACCATCCCCACCATATACAGCGTTGACAGTGCACTGCTTCCCCCTCCTGAGTCGCCGGATGGTGGTCCAGAACCTTTTCGAAGCCGTTCGGAAGTCATTCTCCGTGGCCTCGCCAAACTCCTCCCACGCCTGGGTTTTTGCCTCTGCGACAGCCAAAGCCGCATTCCGCTTGGCCTGCCGGTACACATCAGCTGCCTCTGGAGTCCTACCGGCCAATAAAGTCCGATAGGCCTCCTGCTTCTGCTTGACGGCATCCCTCACCTCCGGTCAGGCGCCTCAACAATGGAGGCCCGGAACATGGCCCATTCAGACTCAATGTCGTGGGTGGATCAATCCTAAAGTATCAATATTTTTGATGCTGGCATTGTATCAAAAGGATTGATACTCAATTTGAAATATTGATCCTACCTGGGATTTCTTATAAAAGTAGTAGGCCATATAGCAGGGTACTCAATTAGAAACTCAAAAGGTCCACTCACCAAATTTCCATTCAGTCGAGGGTCCGTAACGGACCATGGTTTATTTTTCTGGCCCTTACCTCTCCCATTGACTCCCATTCAAAATTGACTTTAGGTTTAAGCACAGTGCCCCCCCCCCCCCCCCCAGAGCTCTGGGGGTATTTTTGTTCAGTGTCTATGCTTTGTGTCATAGTGACGTTTCACGTTAGCTCTTCCACTTTTGGCAAGGGCAACCGTTTCATTGCAGATTAAACACATCGGTTTTGTGCTCCCCACCGGCAACACAAATGCGTTCTTGTCAGTCCATTCTGTCTGAAATTTGCGATTTTTCGGAATCAACTTTTTGCTGGGTTTTGTCACGCCATTATTTTTGCTAAGAAAGAACAGGTAGGCTAGCTACCGTTAGCAAATTGATTAGCCTGCGTTGTTGCGAATGACAAACACAACCTGCGTGACCCACAGAGGTTGCGGCCAACGTTGAGTGAGTGTGTTGTCATCGTGATTGCTATTACAGCTCCTGATTGGATCTCTGGATTGGACACAGAAGATAGAAACCACATCTAGTAGGAAAACCATAGACATAATAAATAGCGTAAAGGCTATAAATGTGCAGGTTATAATGGAAACGTTCCATCAAAATGAATTAACTCCATTGGCTAAGAATATATTGGCTAAAGGTCCGGGTCCGGATAGGAAGCCGCCTGGGTCCGGACTCGAACCGCGGTCCGCGATTTAGGGACCCCTGTTATAGACTATGTAAGCACGCCACGGATTAGAAGGCTTTGTACTAGTCAAAGCTAGGTAGACCAACAGCCATATAAAAAGAGAGTTGACACTTTCATAGACTTGTAATCGAAGAAGGCAGAAGTAAAGCATGTCATTTGCAGCCTAAGTCCCAAACATTGTATTTTGCAACATTCAACCCCATTTATGTTCAGTGTTACGAATCAAGTTAGCTGTTTAGAAAATAAAGTAAAATAATGCAGTAATTTGATCCATTTACCAGCTACCTTGCTTCATAACACTGAACACAAATCCTGTAATAGTTTGTGAAAGACCCAGAGAAACACAAATATCCGACGAGCAAAAATTCTGGACAATTCCCAGTCAGCAAATGTACGTCTGTAAGACGTCTTGCAGATGTATGCGAAAGATCTGGGGAACATCTGCAAGACGTCTTCTACACATCGTTTGCACATAGAGAAAGTGTCTCTGAGACGTTTATATCCGATCTTTAAACAACCTTTAGCCGATGTATTCCAGATGTACATGATGACGTCATAATAGAAGCCACATCATTTTATCTCTTATAAAGGTCGTTTGCACATAGGATAAGCGTCTCAGAGACTTATATATTAGATCTTTAAACAACGTTTAGCCGATGTATTCCAGATGTATAATTAGCCTGTACTGAGGGGTAAATAAGACAGCATGTACAGTAAATTATATATCAAATGTTAATTAAATAAATTGTAGGATTAGGCTATTTCCGTTTGGATGCCAATCTTAAGAAATCCTGAAGACACTTCTCAGCCTCGCCCCAGTCAGCAGCGTAACAATGACTTGGCGGGCCCAAGTGCAGATCTCACCAACGGGCCCCTTAACCGACCTATCGTCGGGCGAAATTATTGAGTGTTGATCTTAGCGAGGCGCATGGAAATGTACTTATTATCAGTGTTGCGTCTGAACACATTCATGAACTTGCTCATAATTTTGGTGAACGTGAACTGAACGTAGCCTACTGTATTACTTCCTGATGAACGATACTTTGCAGTGGACGCAATCATTCTGGTGTCTGTGAATGGTGCGTTCACTCTTTTTGATTTTGTTTAATAAGGTGCCAGATTTCTAGAGACTTCCAGGCTAAAAACACACCGTTAACAGTCTTGTGTCCAGGGTTACCCAACCTGTAAATCGCCAACCCGTTCTCATTCCCAAGTCGTCAAATACCGACGCACAGGGTACCCTTTCGCGTCAATATGAGACGAACTGGGGTTTCAACTGACTCCGATGTAAACCCTTTTGCGTCAATATGAGACGAACTGGGGTTTCAACTGACTCCAATGTAAACCCATTCGCGGCAATATTGGACGCTTTGAGCATCATTCCCATTGGATAAAGGAAGGGTGGGATTTTCTTATAGCCTTAAATATTGTTCAACCCCAAAACACGAAAGTATCATCGATAATTCACCAATTAGATGGGTTAATGTTATGTCCATACAGTTTTTTGAAATTCTGCATCGATTCTGGAAAAAAAATGAAAAAAGTTTCGAATTTGTTGCGGAAAATCTTCAGTCACCGTGGCTAGACGATCTATGATTTATATATTTATTAAATTGGATTTCCTTGTATTTATTTATACTTGTACGCTGTTGATATGAAGAATTTGTATCTCAAAATGAACGTGAACCTGACCGGAAGGTGAAGAAACTAGCTGTCTTACTAGCTGATTATAATTATACAATTGTCTGTTTTAATCTTGCGCTTTATGTATGCACTGGACAGCACCGGAGAGAGATTAGTTGTAGTAAGTATATAATTAAGAGTTATGGGGAAATGTACTTAATTAGCGAAGTATTAAAAAAGGTAGGACAAGGACATGAGAAAGGATCAACGCATTCGTATTGGAACAACCCCCAGAGGCTGCCCTGTGAATTTTACCGCGGTAATTCTTCAGTGTGTTTTCATCCCTCTCCCGGTGAGTTAACACAAATATCTTGCTTTGATTCTGGCATGCAAAATTGTGTTTTGAGGAACGTGCATGTTTTATCTTTAATATTAAAAGGGACAGTGAGTGTTTGTCAATGTTAAGATTATTCGCATTTATGTATTTAGATTTACAATCCAAATGGGATATTAGCTAGTGCTAGCTAGTCTAGCTAGTTGCCAGTTTCTCCTTTATAGCTTCTTTGAGCAGGCTAATCTCCTTTTGAGCGGGCTAATCTCCTGGAATATACAATAGTAGGCCATCTCGATTTGCAGATCCAGGCTAGGGTTTACCTTCCTTTTCAATACTACCATATCTTAGTACATTTACATTTACATTTAGTCATTTAGCAGACGCTCTTATCCAGAGCGACTTACAGTAAGTACAGGGACATTCCCCCCGAGGCAAGTAGGGTGAAGTGTCTTGCCCAAGGACACAATGTAATTTGGCATGGCGGGGAATCGATCCGGCAACCTTTTGATTACTAGCCCGATTCCCTAACCGTTCAGCCACCTGACTCCCTTTTTTGTTAGTAACTAGTAGATTTTGAATCAATTTAATCAGTGAGCATTATAATGTCTGATCATTAGATTAGTTTGCTATAACCATGCAACACACTTTGTAATCACTTGTCTTGTAATCACCTTTCTTTGCAGCTCCAGTACACTTACCTTCTCCCTACACCTTAACCAACCTTTGACCTCCCATACACAACCCAACGGCTCTTTTAAGAGCCAAACTTCTCACCATCTCTCTCATCGTTTTGAGTAAGTCTGGACCAGGTTTTTATTATTACAGTAGTCTAAACAATTCATTTTCTAAAGTTCCCTTTACCTGGCGAAAAGGACTAATAATAATACAAAAAACATATACATGCATGCATGCTGTTCCTTGTTACAATGCTGTAATATTTCACCCAATTTGACTGTAAGCCTTTTGAGTTATTGACAATAGGCATTTATTATAAGACATATGTCCCATGTGTATGGGTTAGTAGAGGCCTACTAAAGCTACTATCAGGTTCCGAGGGCTTTTATCACCCATTTTGGCTAACAAATGTTGGTACAGCCCTTTGAAGCAGCGGGGTGAGGAGACACCCTTTTGATTCACCCAGAAAATTCTTGTTTTCTGATGATGACCGCTTCTTACATGGCTACTTCCAAATGTATCATGTGATACACTAAGTGAAAGCGGACCTCTCAAATGAGGTCCACTACAAAATGTCAACCAAATGAATATAAATTATGTATAATGCATACTCAACTTAATGCATTTTACAAATACAATTACACAACTGGCAATGTGAATTTTATGCACACACAAAATGACACATTATTATTGGGTTATTTCGCTGCCTAGAAATTGATATTCGAATCACTTAAAAGAAATAGACTATAAATAATCCCTACTTTCTTTCTTTTTTTGCAGAAATGACAAAGCCAAAGACCAGGTTGTGCCCTTCCTGCCAGTCTCCAAACCATCAGAACAGGAAGACCTGCAGTGCGTGCCTGTGCTGCCTGCAGATCAAGTAGGACTTCCAGCAAAAATCAGAAAAAATTAGAAATAGTAATTGGGTATCTCAACCCCCAAAAAAACGAAATTCCAGCAGGGTACTGAACTCTGCCCAGCTGTCTGTAAGTTTTCATTACTCTAATTTAGCTAGAGGTTGACTTAACAGACAATTATATTATAAGCACAGTTGTCTGTGTTCACGTGTACATCATTGCGTCAAAGATACCAAGGCAGGTATACAGTAGCAGTCAAAAGTGAGGAAACTTCTTGTAAAAAACTCTAAAACAAAATAGATAAAATAATTGCAACAAAATGAATGATCTAACTATAAATAAACTGCAACTTTTCTTCTGATTACTTTTTTATGACAGGAATATCTGTCCGTGGACTGTGTCCCGATGCTCTGGAACCTTTTAGGGACAATCGTTAGAATCAACTTCTTACAAAGGGTTTCTTTATGGATGCAATGCTGGCAATCTGACAAGACAATACTTATTTGTTACAGTATGTTAAATAATTAACATGTTTACTGGTAATCCATGTAGATGCTGTGGTAACCAGGGAGCTCACTCTGGCTTTGACCTTGTATGACCTCAAGATAACCGGACAACCAAGGTCAGGTTTAGCTTAAGAAAGGCATTTATTTAGCTAAAAAAACAATACTTAATCAAAGGTTATTTCTCAATAGAAGGAAATAGTCCTCAAGCTCCAGGGTTGCCACAATGGACATCAATCTCTTCAAACAGTAACAATTGACAGATGGTCAGGACAAACTTAATTTAGTGGCCAGCAGAACAGACTGTAGTTGTTCTGGATAGTAGTGTATGTGTCTGCATTTGCCTTAACATATGCAAGTCAGGGCATTTTTTGCAAAAGACATACCTGAAAAAGTTCAGCTTTATTTTAGAATAGAGTTCTAAAGCTGAAAACATCCCCATTCACTACATTAACCTGCCCAGGAAAAAAATATATAACTTTTTCTGCAAACTACCCTCAGCTGTTTCACCATCCACGATTTCTATCATTGAGACGATTATACATTGAAAGATTGTGACCAAATGCCCATCACGATTTCTCAAAGATTTACTTGAAGTTGTAAATTGCTTGTTTTGTTTGACAACAATTTAAATCCCAAAGGTAACATGTTTGCAGGGATGTAAAACAAAGAGTAGTTTCAAATAATCACAATGGAAGAGTGGTAACTAATGAATGTGCTTGACAAATCACAAAATGAAATCATTGTTCAGTAATGAAAATAGTCACTGATTGCAAGTAAAGCTTTAAAAAATGTATGCCTTTAGGTTTGAAAACAACTATTTTAGGATTGCATCAAACATGTTTGTTCATGATCTGTTAATTCCTGATAAACACATAGATTAGTCAGATACAATTCTTAGCCTTTGACATATGCAAAGCTAAGTAAACAATTAGCCCAATGTATCATTAGTTGTCAAATAAGTTATGTTATAGCTCTTGCGTTGGGGCTGTTAACTTTGCTTATACACCTGTCATATAGCCTACTGTGCCATCATCTCCTGTAATTCAAATTTGTCAGACCAGATTGTGACTGCATATATTTTTCCTCATTGTCTTTTTTTTAAAGGTTTTAAAACTAAATGCTTTGGGGTGCAAGCCCATCCTCTTTCTGGCTCATCAAAATCGTAAGAACCAGATCGTTGGGGACATGATCCATCATGTTGAGCCAGCAGAAGGTGTTGTCCAGGAAATCCTTTCTAAGATGACGAAGCTTTATGAGCACCTACTGAGAAGTAAGATGTCTGTTTAACATGAATATGGTGTTACGATACAATATTAATTTTGTCCATTTAGGGAGCTGTTTCTTGGGCTCAGTGTCACTGCATTTATAAAAATGTATTTGTACATACAGAGTATGTAAACATGACACAGTCAACTACATTCTGGTATTGATATGTAAATACATTTAAGTGCCGTTAATAAAAACTGTTAACAACAAATTGCACAACTTTAAAATAACATTGTGTAACCCTCCATCTAACATTAACAATGAAAGCGTTGACACTCAGCAGCATCAGTGCCACTCGTCTGTAGGCATATTGGAAAGCATCAAACAATATATTTGTACCTGCTTTAAGTAAATAAACTGTATTTTTCTTATTATTTAATCACAATTGAAGTTCAAGTTATCTCTCTATAATGGTATTCATTCATTCATTTCATGCACACGGATTATCTAGCTTGAGTTTTAAGTGCCTGAAACTATGTTGTCATTGTGTATTGCAATTTATAAAACAAGTTGTTTCCAACATATGGAGAAACTATTTTAACATAAAAAAACAAAGCTATATTTATAAAAGTGGCTGACATTTATGTAAAGGATGCAAGCACAATTTGTAATTTAACATGTGCTGTAATATTCTAAATATTTCAGAATTAGCTACCAGTGAACAGGAGACAGCAGCAGGACCGGTCCCAGTGGTGGAGGGAGACCCAATGGCTGAAGAACAATTTGTTCTTAATCTCATCCCTGTGTCAACTTCTTCCCCCTCTCTACCCCTTACTTCCCCCTCTCTATCTCCTTCTCTCTCTCTCTCTACCTTCATCAGCTATCACCATTGTCTCCACAACCTTCAATAAAGGATTTACTTTTGACAGCCAACCAGAGTACTGATGGTTGCCTAACAATTAGTTTTGTTTGGGTTGGTATGAACAGAAACTGCTTCTACAAATCCCCATAATGGTCAATATTGGTTTGTATGCATAAATATGAATTACCTTGGTGTCTGGTTGGTTTTCCTCTTACATGAAGTGGCTGAATGGATATAATTATAACATTAGGAATTAAAGTACCAGCAAAGATATCACACTCAACTGTTAGACTATGCTAGCCACAGGAGTACATTACCTAGCCAGGCTAGTCTAAAAAGTTAATGTATGACTTCATTGTTTAACGTTACCCCTGAATCAGACCCTCTTTTTTAAAATTGGACCGGTACACTATTTCACAGTTCAGCTATTAATTTGAGCTATACATTGTCTGTATAGACAATTACTTAAATCAACCTGCCTACAGTTGCTCCTATGTGATTGACACGGGTAACATACTAAATAAATGCAAAGACCCATAAATTCTGGATTGGGCCTTTAAATGTAGTTTCCTCACCCTTGCTGATTTTTAGCTATACATCAGTTTTGCTTTAGGCTATTGACTGAGGGTTATTTACATTTCATAGAACAGAAGAATTATTTACCTGGTCTTCTCGCTGAGCAGCAAGGAGAAGATGTGCTTGAAGATGAAGGCTAGAGACATTCATATAGCCAGGAGGCTGGAGAGACTGAGGCCTGTATGAAGGGCTGCTTCCACTGCCAGCTGTGCTGCTTCAGAGGGGGCTCATTGATGAAAGCTGACCTTCATAAAAAAAATTATTGCTATTGCCCTAGTTAATGTGCATACTTGTATGGTATTGACTATCGAAGTAAGACAATCACGTTCGTTAAGGGAGAACCGTGGCGTCTGTTGTGTGATGTTCCTTAAAATGAAACTATTCAAAAACATGCAGATTTTAATCACAGTACCAGTTGAATAACTACTACAGTGCGTGGGTTTTTGTACTTTGCTATGTTGCTCATAAAGAATGATAGATTAAAAGGATATTCCAAGTTAAGTAATAATTGTTTGTTAAAATATGTAACAGTAGCCTATATGTGTACTATTGTCCTAATCTGTATTTTAACTTGTAGGCCTATGTCTAGTCTAGGCTACTCTTGATGCACATGTTTAGCCGTCTGCACCCCGGTGTCATCGACCATCTCGGTGATAGGATCTCTCAAACCGATCAAAACACAATTGAAACTAGAGAGGGTACAATTTCTGGGGAAATTGTAGGGTGTGCTTGCTTGCTTCAGATGCAGGTGGGTCCGTTTTCCCTTCTAGTGATATTTTCAAGCATTTATCCTACTCATATTGCATAATTCATTAAGAACACCCTTTGAAACAAGCTACTGTAACTTGTCAGTGGCAGTATTTCAGATGGAATTGCGATTCAAATAGTACCGTCTGCTAACTGAAAATAAGCCTCCCAAAACGTAAATAAGTTTGATATTAATTTAGGGGGACATGGCTAATTCAAAAGCAGTTTGCTAGAGGCAAGCTAGCTGCCGTTGCTATCCACTCTCCACTGATTGTTTGAAAGCGCAGGAAATTAGAACGTTTCTTTTCTTTTGTAAGGGATAATTAAGCAATAAGCCCCAAGAGGCCGTGGTTTGCGCTGATTTTAGAACAGGTAAGGGGAGTTGTTAGGCACGACGCGAAGCAGAGTTTTCTCCAGTTTTGTTTCGCCATGAAGGGGCTTATTTCCCCGATAATGACAGGCGTTCTATACATTATCCCGCTTATTACACGGCCAGTGGCGTAACTATAGGGAGTGCAGGGAGTGCAGCTGCACTAGGGCCTGTGGCGAAAGGGGGCCCGTCCTCGATCTCAAGTGAGAACTCTACCTGAAGAACTGACCGGGCCCCTCGCTCTGCGTAAATAACAGAAAGGTTAACATATGATCCAGTCCAATCAATTCGCAAACATTTCTCAATTATGGTTATTCTCATCTGCCCAATAAACATTTTAACAATAGTCAGTCTTAACAACAGCAAATAATTCATTTGGCCTCATTTGCCTTTTGCTGAATGAAACAAATCTCGTTTTTATTAAGTAATATTGTCTGGGTAATATGTTCTCAACGATTCTATAGCCCACCCACACGTTGTGATCGTTTGCCATCCTGTTGTGTTGCATTGCGTGTTGAGTAATCGCGGTAAGTAGGCTACCCCATCATGCCCTTCTTTCAAAAACACAAAATTGGCTGCAGGAAGCGGCACAAACGCAAAGAGCAGGATTAAAGGGTGGCAAAACTGGCAAAATTATCTTCATTTGGATTTGTGGCGAGGTGTTCAAGAGGACGCTACATCTGACCCCCAGCCCAACAGCAATGAGTGAAACTCAGCCACCAGGGTAGGCTAACGTTTACTGTCTGGTTTAGCCTATTGAAAGCATTTAGACATGGCTATTAAACATCATTAAATGCACGTATAGGCATAAGGCAGCAGCCAGGTTAGATATTGAAAACAATGTGCAGGATGTTGTTGGAAAATAGCTAAAGCTAGATAGGCTAAATGTTAAGCTAGCATATACAAAAATAAAATCAAACATTCACCAATCAATTCACAATGTGTATTGTAAAAGCAGTGTTGGGAAAGTTCACTTTCTACAAGAACTAGTTCAGTTCATAGTTCATAATTCAAAATGTTGAACTAAGTGCAAAGCTCCAAATAATGAACTAGGTGAGTTCAGTTCTTTTTTTCAATGTGGCTGCCGTCTGCAATACCGCTCTCTGCCTCTACGCAATTCGGCGTTTTCACACTTGCCATGCATAGACAGTAGAAGAAAGAAAGAAAGCACATGCAGCAATTGACAGGTTGGGTAACCCTGGACACAAGACTGTTAACGGTGTGTTTTTAGCCTTGAAGTCTCTAGAAATCTGGCACCTTATTAAACGAAATTAAAAAGAGTGAATGTGCCATTCAAAGACACCAGAATGAGTGCGTCCATTGGACAGTATCGTTCATCAGTATCTAACCATCAGTTCGCCGAAGGCAAGCACACCCCAAACATTTTTCAAATGGAACACGAAAGACGTTGCCGACCTTTTCCCGACGTAGAATCCAAACACCGCAACACCGACCTTTATAAGATCAAAATAAGATGTTTGAAATGGAACGCTACGTATGTAAGATGTAGCCGACCTTTTCCCGACGTAGAATCCAAACACATCGCAACAACGACCTTCATAAGGTCAAAATAAGATGTTTCAAATGGAACGTGATGTGTTTAAGTTGTTATGATTTTGTTTCCCAGACGTCTTGGAGACGTATGTGTGTTAACTGGGAACACGGCAAGTTATATTATGGACTCGTTTTTTATCGCTTAAAAATTGGAACAAAACCTTAAATGAACACAAAAAAAATTCACCATTGTTGCTCCATGGAAATAAATTGGGTAGGCTAATTAAAACGTGCCGAGGTCACATATTCTCTCCATTGAAATGCACTGGTTGAAAAAAACGTGGCATAGTCACGAAAAAAGTGCTAATTTCGTGAACGTGTCACGAAATATTTGATTATTTTTCGTGACTGGGATCACTATATGAAACGTGCGTTTGTAATCTACTGCTTCTGCTTGTTTAAGGCCCAGGGTGGCTCATTATTAACACACACGGCTTAGCATATCATTAGACAAATCGAGTAATTCCAACCTTCTAAACTACCGGTAGGACAGGAGGTGCCCTACTAATTGATTCAAATGGGTGATTTGTTTGTGATTTGGTTCCATTAAATCTACTGATTCATTCTGTATCGGGTGAAGTCGTGGATTCGTAACAACAACGTAATTTGGTTACGTTGTCAGATGGTCGTTGCAACGTCGTGACAACGTAATGTCTTAATAGTTGTCAGTTGTTCATCATCAGGTAATTGAAAACCTAGCCTATTCTAGGGCGGACTTGCATTAGCTGCTAGCAGTCCTCATTTGCCCCAAACTCTCCCGGCAGATAGCCCCTAGCAGTTTTTAAGCAAAACCAATATTTTGCATGGTGCACAGCTAGACATAAATGATAACAGTAGTGTACTGTCAGGCCAAATAGTGTCCTAGGGCAAAATAGTTTCCTACCAAACGTCACAATGCCGTTCCGAAGCAAGGACGAGTCCGTCGCTATGCCAACCTTAAATTCCTGAGATATCTACCTAGCTAGCCTGACGTTGTCATACTCATAATTCTAGTCAGAATATGAGTCTGAGAACTCTCCGATGGGCTTTGACTACGGGGCGTGTTTCAAACGAGCCTGGAAAACAAATGCCTCTTCGCTCAATTGGATAGACCTACAACCAATCAGAACAACGTAATATGTTGTTTGTTCAAAACGAATTCAACTTAAGCGCTCTTTTGTGACGTGGGTGATTACGTTACTGTTGATCATCTGTCCATCATCGTATAAAGCCCGCCCTGACTATTTCATTGGTACGCCCAGATTCTGGTTTTCTGTAGTTGTTTCCCAATAGGAGACCCTCCAGACCCAACTTCCCGACCAAATTTTGTTGTGGGCGGGGAGAAGTTGGGCTGGCAGCCAGGCTACGTGCTAGCAGGAAACTGTCATGATTGCTAAACTGGTTACTAGCAAAGCCTGTTTAAAGTGGAACTGAACTGCGATTAGTATGGAACGCCGAGTTAGTCAAAATTAAATCAATAAAATAAATAGGTAAATAAATAGATAAATACATACATAAATAAATATGGTTATGGAATAAATTCTGAAATTAAAAAAAGATGGCAATAAATATATAAATATAGCATTATATAATTACATAGCTGAATCAATTTACCGACATCAATAAATAAATACATTTATTTATTTCAAAATGACGTTTTTGTAAAGACAACATTTATTTATTTCATGGGACTTTTACACGCCACATTTATTTCCACGCCACATTTATTTCCACACTACATTTATTTCTGTGCTGTATTTATTTCAAATCTCACATGCAAATGAGAGGGGCGTGGTTATTGTCAGACCAACGCAGCAGATAGCTATGCTACCTGTATGGGGGTGACAGTGGAATCGCACTGCCGAACGGCATGGCTTGTCAGGATATATTATTTTGGCACAGATAATAGATTTTGTAGAGGTACTTGGGCGGATAAGTGCTCTACAGAACATAGATATTGAAGTCTTAAATAGTTTGAGACTTATCGAGTATGGAGGACCAAACCTGCCATATTTACAAATGAATGAATGAATAAATAAATGTCCACATCCATGCATTTAGACAGAAATAAACAAATATATATATTAATTAATGCACAATTGTCAATCAATAGTTACATATATTTTACATTTATGTATTTATTTATTTTGTATTCATTTATGTATTTATTTATTTATTTATTCATTCATTCATTCATTTATATATTCATGTATTCATTTATTTATTCATTTATTTATTCATTCATTCATTCATTCATTGTTCCCAATATGATAATGAGAGGAGGCCAGTAGGCGTGGAAACTGATGTTCAGACATTGCAATTAATCCAGAGCCATAGATTCAATCTAGCTAACGCCTGGGACACACTGGCTGCGAAGCGCCCTGGAGCGCCACAATATACTACGAATGGCGCGATGCTGTTCACACTAGACGCGCATTTCTCCACGCTGGTCACCAAGCCTTTCACCTTCTCTGACATTTTCTTTTCTACATGTAAAGCTGACATGTACATAAACATGGCATAGGCTACAGGCTATTTAGGCAACTTGTTGCTCCAACAATAACCGTCGCAACGGCATCCCATTCCCAACATAACGTGGTAAAATATGTGCTATGGGGCATACAACTCCATTTAGGACCAAGCTACTTTTCATCTTCGATGATTAACTTTGTGTCGTCAATCTTCACAAATTTCTCTTCTGCTTGATTGGGGGCTATATGCCAGATTGTCTATCTTGCTCACACACAGGACAAATATGTTGGTTTGACAATCAACAATCAGGATTTTTTATTTTAAAATATTTACGTTTTTATCGGGGTAAACACATGGTTGGCCGGTCAGCGTAGTGAAGTTGGGTGTTAAGTGATAGCCCACAACTAACGTAGTAAAATCTTTATAACATGTTTCTTTATCCAAATATCATATATGGTGAATTAAATCTTTATTTTCAACAAGGTCGGCCAGCCTGTCCATGTAGGCTATGTTGTCCATGACAGCAAGGATGGATGTAAGGCTACATAATCGAATACAAAGCGTGGAAAACGATTAGCCAATGGTGTGTCAAATACCGCCTACCTATTTTGATTGACACATCTCATTAACATATTGAGAAGAAGAAATACAGGAATGAATGAATGAATAAATGAATGAATAAATGAATGAATAAATGAATGAACACATGAATGAATAAATGAATGAATACATGAATGAATAAATAAATGAATAAATAAATGAATACACAAATAAATACATAAATACATGTAAATTATAAGGTAATATTGATTGACAATTGTGCATTAATTAGTACATGTATTCATTTATTTATGTCTAAATGCATGGATGTGGACATTTATTTATTCATTCATTCATTCTTAAATATGGCAGGTTTGGTCCTCCATAATCGAGCACTGTTCGTGTGCAAGATGTACAGGTAGTGGGGGGTGATAAGTGGCAGGTAATGTTAGCTAACACAGCTAGCAACAAAGAAGACAATCTGCCACCACCGCTAGATCGTTCTGCTATTATGTGGATAACTAGGTCGATAAGGCACCTGATTATAACGATCTAGCCTCACCATTATGCCATGCATTACCATTTAGTGAGACGAGACCTGAAGTGAAGCCAGACCATTCCAGACATTACCCATACCTTTGGATTTGCAGTAGGCTACTGCTTCAAATTGAAGTCAAGTTTCTTAACGCTTTGTTATTATTGGCAATTTAAAGTTGCAACTAACCAAGACGTGTCAAGACCAAGACCCATTCAACACGGTACACAATAACCAAACCCAGATATTAGGTACAGGTTTATGGAATTATTCAATATTAAAATCAAACCACTACCACTGGACTCGTTTTAAAGACCATTCAGTGACAAAACGGGTTTGGCTGTTCATATGTGCCAATACAGCACAACACTACTAGCTCTACAGTAGCTAGCTCTAGCTGAAATGGCCACTCTGATGTCGTCCTTTTATTATTTTGTCAGCTAGCTAGCCGGATAGCCAGCCACTTGGCCTACAGTTGCCGACTTCGAGACCGGTGATAGCCAACATACCACCTAGGAAGACATAGTGTTGGCAGTGATTATTAGCTTTGCAGACGAGTTCCACGTCACACGAGCGAAAGCCATGTTTATAAAGGTAACTTCAGCGCAACCTCATAGCTATCAAAGATCAAGTCCCCACACGTAGGCTACTAAGTCACCGCCATCACTCCCATACAAAGGCAGAGACGACACAGACATTATGGGCAAAGCTTATCTACATTGTATGCTTTTCGGCAGTGCAATGCCACTGTCCCCCCCATACAGGTAGCATAGCTATCTGCTCCGTTGGTCTGACGATAACCACGCCCCTCTCGTTTGCATGTGAGATGTGAAATAAATACAGCACTGAAATAAATGTGGAGTGGAAATACATGTGGAAAAACATGTGGTGCGTTAAAGTCTCAAAAAATAAATAAATGTGGCATTAGGAAATAAAAGTCCCATGAATTAAATACATGTTGTCTTTACAAAAACGTCATTTTTAAATAAATAAATGTATTTATTTATTGATGTCGGTAAATGGATTCAGCTATATAATTATATAATGTTATATTTATATATTTATTACCATCTTTTTTTAATTTCAGAGTTTATTTCATAGCCGCATTTATTTATGTATGTATTTATCTATTCATTTACCTATTTATTTATTGATTTAATTTTGACTAACTCGGCGTTCCATAGATTAGACACAGTGATATTATAATAGTATATACATTTAATGAATTAAAAAAATATATAACATACAACTCTATGCCATATTCTATAAATAATCGACATTTCTTGTGTGTAAATTATGTACTCAAAAAGAACTGGGCGCCGCCATGTTTAAATGACGTACACATTCCTTAGAGATAGGGTGAGAAGCCGGGAGGGGCTCAGAGTAGAACCTCCGCGTCGAGAGGAGCCAGCTGAGGTGGCTCGGGCATCTGATTAGGATGCCTCCTGGACGCGGTGTTCCGGGCACGTCCCACTGGGAAGAGGCCCCGGGGAAGACCCAGGACACGCTGGAGGGACTATGTCTCTCGGCTGGCCTGGGAACGCCTCGGGGTCCCCCAGGAAGAGCTGGTGGAAGTGGCCGGGGAGAGGGAAGTCTGGGCCTCCCTGCTTAGGTCACTGCCCCCGCGACCAGATCCCCGGACAAGCGGCAGATGATGGATGGATGGACACATCTGACGTCACGAGAATGGTTGCTCTCAATTTCAACCCGTCAAACTGCATTACAAATTGAAGAAAGTCGACCCATCATACCCATCCCTGTTCATCCTATGGCGTATGCTTTCGAACCAATCCGTTATTATGTACCCGCAGGACCGCAGTTGTCCCATATGATGCAGAATGTGTTTTTGTCCGATGTAAAGATGTAAATATAGTTAACACTCACAAGTTGAACAACACCGAGTGGTGATGTACTCGTAGCTAGCTAGGTACTTGTGGTAACTGCAGACAATGCCAAAAGACAGAATTGATCTGATCAAAGACCTGCATAACCTGGGTGTTTGGTGGTCCACCAAAATGATCGTTCATCATTGAACACAGGCTCTTTCCCATGCTGTGTGAGGAGAAATACCTTTTATGTTAGCTTATCATGTGTAACCTATGCTCGGTCTGACCCTGTGTTGTTCTGTACATCTGATAATAAGATTGGAGCGCCCTACACATAGCTGGTAGCCTAAGTTTCAGTTAGTAGTAGCCCCACATGCTCACTGGTTGAGTTGATAACTTGTTCGCTGCTAAGTTAAACAAACTACAGTGTAGGAAACGTTACGTAACGGAGCTAGCTTTGGCTACTGTACAATCAGATACATGTAGGAGCTAGAGAGCTAGATAGCGTAGCTATGTCAAAAACGCCAGTGTGTGTATTAACGTTAGCGTATTTAACAGGTTTATAAATATAAACCACTTCTGTAAAGTGATCCCTGCAAACTCTGAATCCAGGGGCAGCTGACGGGCTTTGGCGCTGTATAGTAGTGATGGGGGCAACAAAGCTTTCCGAAGCAATGAGCTATTTGACACAATTGTCTCGAAAAAGTATCGCTTTTTCGAAGCGTTCGATACATCTTCTCCATAGGGACATCTGCTGGTCAGTTTATGGTATGGTGACTGTATCGAGCGAAGGAAGGAATCAAGTGACGTCAAGTCCTCAAAACGTCAGTCTCACAATCATCATTGACAACTTGATAAATAAAGGTTGTGTGACAAATGTTTCGATTTGCAAGTGTCAAAAATATGTTACCATATATCTTGTTGTATTATAAACAACGTAACATCTTTGCTACTTTACGTTTATAACATTTATTTTTAGGTTCTTATAACATTAATTAGACAACGTGTTCAACTGAGTATGGCTTCGTGGTAGGTGCGCAGCCTCTCACTCAGACATTGTGAGATCGCATCGTCTCACCCTGCTTTAGTTGAAGTAAATGCTAAATGAATACATTATTATATGATAATGTAAGCTAGCGGTTAAGGTTTTGGAACATGCTTTTGTACCGGGAAAGGGATGGCCACATTTGAAGGCTGGTAAAACTAGGGAAATATGTAGGCTATGTGCTTGTGTACAATCTTATCTGTATCTATCTCTGTCTATCTAGCTCTGGCAATCTATCTGTATCTCTGGCTTTGTCAATGAATGTATTCTATAGCGTCCGTAAATAGGCCTGTGTCTCCTCTCTATAACCTACGAATATTAGTGATTTCTGATGTTTTTTAAGCCTTTGAATAAAACGCTGTTTGACTCAGCTGCTCGTGTGACGCCCGATGCTTCGGACGTCACTTCGACTCTGATCACGTGGTTTTTGCCCATTTGAAGCCACGCTCGACACGTTTGTATCGTTACCAATTGTTTCGAAAGGTCGATACCGCTTCGTGAGCACGGTATCGAGCGTAACATCACTACTGTATAGATACAAGCCATTTTCGTTAAACCTGTTGCCGCTTGGGTAGGACATGATAGTGAATGCCTTATGTCTTGTAAAATGTGTTGTACAACCAGCCAGTAAGATCCTACTTTGTACCGAATTTGGTTGCAGTTCCACCAGAGTTCCACTGGGGGTGATCGCGAGCGAGTGCATGTTGAATGGGAGTCTATGGAGGTAAACGGCTAAATGTGTCTCTTTTGCCTGATTGTTGTTGAGAAATCTCCGATTTGATTGTAGTTTTTGCATGTTCAACATGGATTATAGGTCGAAAGTTGAATGAACAAGTACTTATGTCCTTTTGATTTCTTACAGGGTAAGTCGTTGTTGCCTATAACACGCTAGCATTCTGCTAATGAATGCTGATTGGTTAGTGAAGGACTGATACGATCAGAGCTCTTGCTTGATGGCATCCGAAGCGGAATCAGAATGTCAGAGCATTAGCAACAACATTAGCAGAGCCTGTTTAAGGAGAGCCTTGCCACTCCCTATTAAGCCCCATTGTACCAAATTTGGCTGCAGTTCCACCAGAATTCCACTGGGGGTGATCGCGAGCGAGTGCATGTTGAATGGGAGTCTATGGAGCTAAACGGCTACATTTGTCTCTTTCGCCTGATTGTCGTTGAAAAATCTCCGATTTGATTGTAGTTTGTGCATGTTCAACATGGATTATAGTTCGAAAATTGAATGAACGAGTACTTATGTCCTTTTGATTTCTTACATGGTAAGTCGTTGTTGCCCATAACACGCTAGCATTCTGCTACTGAATGCTGATTGGTTAGTAAAGGACTGATACGACCAGAGCTCCCGCTTGATGGCATCCGAAGCGGAATCAGAATGTCGGAGCCTTAGCAACATTAGCAACAACATTAGCAAGCCAAAACTCTTTCAAGCATGTGTATTGACAGGGAGAGCCTAACCTGTCAGCTGTGTTGTCGATGCCCTGAGAGAAAAAAGTAAGTGACCAGAGCTTGCCGCCAAGCAGTAGCTCTGGTCGTACGATGTGTATGATGTCAATGACATTTTCAAAAGCTTTTTAGAACAGAAAGGCGACTTTCAAAAAATCTAAAACCCGGCAGTGTGTATTTTTTTGGCCTCCCCTTTCAAATTCAGAATTCAAATTACTGGACAAAAAATTTTATCCTGAGAAAAGTGGATTTTGAGGGGTACCGCTCCATAGACCTCCATTCGTTCTGCACTCGCTCGTTAGCGCCCTCACATGGAATTTCAACCAGTTCAGAACCCGGAAGTTTCCCGAGAGTGGCAGTTCTCTCTATATTATACATTCTCTGGTTACGTCGTGTGTTAGCTGGGTAGGCCTACCTATAGTTATAACTAGTTTAGCCGCTAGCCGACCTGAACACCACATTAAACTGCTTACCCTCAGTTGTGCAGATAACTGGATATGTAAAGTTTGAATCCCCTGTCCCGCTTGCTTGTTGGAGCAGGGGAAAAAGCATTTACGATGCGATGGACGTCACTGACGCTTATTTTAGGCAGGTCTTGGAGACATCCACTAAAGCTGAGCATTTTGGAAACTTGGGTCATGGTCTCCAGTAAACCGGAAACTGATTTACCGAATTTTGGCGACAGCGGACGTTGGTCAGTACGATTGTGCACAGAGCCTATAAGATTCTGAATGGAAAGTTTTAAAAAGTTGCCAAATGGTTCCATTGACAAAACCAAAGTGATCTGTGTGTTTTGCTGTGTGAACCGAGCTATCACTGCAGCACGTCCAGTCTGAAATACCACTTGATGGCCAAGCACACAGCTGACGCTAATTCTGCACCCTCTTGTCAGGTGCCAAGTGATTGCCAGGTGATTGCAATGTTGTTTTCAATCAAAAAAAACATTTGCACTATGATATCCGATCCACTTTTCCATGTTGATAAGAGCATTAAGATGAGAAAAAATAATGGGACAAAAATAAATCAAGGGACATTTAGAATAGATACAAATTTGCGATTAATCGCAAGTTAACTGTGACATTAATGCGATTGATTGCAATTAAATATTTTTATCGTTTGACAGCACTAGTAGAAATAGATTAGCATTCTTAAAAAAGAATGGTATTATGCAAAATATTTTTGACCAACCCGTTTTTATGGATGCAAAACTATTTCTGTGGATGCAAATATTTTTTTTTGGTATACAAAACAATTTCTACGGATGCAAAACTTTTTCTACGGATGCAAAATATTACTTACCCTAGTTTGACTCCATATACCCCCCCCCACCTTAACTTACACATTTACTGTGGGCAACACTGAGCTCTAAGATTGTATGGGAACAGGCTATGAACTGCCATCTTCACGTCTTTCCACAGATGTTCTCTGGCGTTTAAAGATGCTGTGAAGCAGAACTGAAAGAGTTTTATGTTCATCACACCACAGAAGAATGTGTTGTTAACTACCCATCCAAATTTGAATGGAAAAAAACCCCACTGATAAGTATGTTAAATTAGGCTTGTGAGAAAATTAGCAGTCTTCTCTGCTTGATACTGGAGGGCGTCGCCTGAAGGAGCTGAAGCCCCGCCCCCTCAAATTTATTGAAATTAGCAACAGCAGCAACAACTAGCTAAATCAATTGCAGATATCAGAACAGACCTACCTGCAGTATCTGAGTGTTTTATGTGTTAATTACTTTGTCTTTGCATCGTACCAGCTGAATAAGAGAATGCAGGTTATATAAAACCGTCTGTGATCTGACGTAGATAGGTAGCTGTGACATAGATAGGTTGGGTTTTTCCCCGCCTATACTAACCCTGAGCTGAAAACGGATGAAAAACTGTTCCAACGGCTTAACTCTACATTTCAGTGCAACAACGTTTTCACGCTTTGCAGATGCTTTCAGCAACTAATTTCACACGTATATAATGTACTGAGAAGCAAATCATGGAATTTGCTTTACAGCATCTTTAAGTCTGGCCCTTAGTTGAGACATTCATTAACAGTCAGACTTGTATGGAAGCCATTCCAGCAATGTCTTGGCTGTGTGCTTCAGGTCATTGTCATGCTGCAAGGTGAAGCATCGTCCCAGTCTGAGGTGCAGTCGAGCAGGTTTTCTATAACGACCTCTCTGTATTTGGATAGACATCAGACTGTTCCTTGGACTTCATGTCTTTATTCTTATCCTGATCACAGCCAAGCTTCGGACTACTTTTGTAAACTATGGATCGTTTAAGATTTTTGGATTCACAAAATTCTTAAAACACCAATTTCATTCATTTACAATTACATATACAACTCAATCAAATGTGCTAAAAGTGAAGGGGTACAAATACTTTTTGAAGCCACTGTATTTCATTTATATGTTCTGTCCCACCAATCCCACCAATCAATTCATATTCCTACATTCATCCAAAACCATCTTAAGGCAACAAAAATTCGATGCATTTTCTTTTCTCCACAATAAGTTTATCAAAAAGAATATATACACACACACACATAATCGAGAATAAAATTGTGAGAAATTAAGAAAAATATAAAGACAATGATGAAACACTCTTTTTCTTAGGGGTGTTGACTTACTGTATAAAATCAATGATGGACATCAATTTAGATTAAAGAAAAAAACGTATCATAATGTATGCTAATTTAGTTTCAGAATGGTTAAAGTAATGTCGACATACAAAGTTTGAATACCATTAAAATGCATTATTTCTTGCATTCCAAGAAAACAATAACTCCTGACTGCTGTAGTACTGCTTGTTAGATCTGAGATTTCCTCAAGGGAGGAAGGAAGGTCACATTTTTGAATATTTATACCGGGACCTGTATTGCATCTAATTTTATCCTGGCTCCTGTCACATAACTGGGAACAGAAAAGTCACCGCATCCCCATGATGAAGCTGGGTGCCTCTGCATCATCTTCAGTCTCTTTCTCCTGGACATCCTCCTCACTGCTGGAGGAATTATTCTCTGTTTCTGCCAACAAGGGAAAAACATTGGTACTCAGGATAAGTTACAATAATCATTGTGTTACAGTTTCGTAGGCATGTCCTTTTTACCCAATGTGTTTTCCCTATGTCCTGTACTAGACAATGAAGAAAGCTGTCAGGACTGAGTCCTTTGCAGAGGTGGAAAAAGTACTAAAATATTGTACTCAAGTAAAAGTACCAATACCTTGAGGAAATATTACTCAAGTACAAGTAAAATTACCTATCTGAAAAATTACTTACGTAAAAGTAATAAGTAGTTCATTTAAAATGTACTTTAAGTAAAAGTAAAAATAATTGAAAACTGAAAATATGACAAGGGATCTAAATCCAAAACTATTTTGTTTTTAATTAAAGAAATCTATAAACATTTATAAAAATCTATACTAAAGCAATATAGTACGAGTGCGAGTTGGTTTGTTGAGGAATATACCACGGGTGGTGTTCGGCCGTAGGCAACAACACCCGTAGTATATTCCTCAACAACCCCACTCGTTTTATTTTATAAAACAATTTTATAGTAAACCAATTAACATTTAATGACCGCATCAAAGTTGACATTTTCTCCAAACTATAGTAATAATTTGACAGTATGTTTAACGACAAGACTAGCCAGCTATCGAGCCTTGTCATTGTCCCCAAATAAAATCAAGATTTTTAAGAAGAAAATAATTGGCCATGTGTCGACTTGCTGCTACTGCTGTTGTAGCGAATGGGATGTGAGCGGTTACGTGACACTGACACAGTACATTCTGAAAATAAACATTTTTCAAATATGTTAAAATAAATATTGAAGTCACTCATTGTTGGAAATACAAGTTAGCTTGTTAAAGTCTTTCAAAATTATAAATGGAGGCTTTGACTCGTCCCCGTTTTTATGGTTACTTCTTTGTATCAAAGTGAATGTTTCATCGCGGAGTGATTTATTATTAGAGTGAAAAGTCAGAGTGGGTTGTTGTCAGATAAATCAACTCATGGAACGTCTCTCGTCCAATCAGAAACAGCTATTCAAGTCGAAAAAACCCAATTGTTTTATAAAAGCTAGTGATTGCGTTTCTCCCTTCCCAGAGCGGGCGGAACTTGTCATTAAGTTATCGATAACACCCATTTAGAAGGAAGATATGATTGGTCAATTTTACTGTCAATGGAAATTAGTCTTTCATTAAATTTCTATTAAGAGGCCCTCTGTAAATTCATAACTGGACCACCAATCACAGAGCTAGCTGCATAGCATTTTCCTCCCAACAACGGAGGCAGCAAAATTCTGATAGGGTGACAACTGGATTTTTTTGTTTAACTGAATAGGCAGGATTGAAGGGTTTATTTCATAAACATTGTTTTCAGATGTCAAATTATGAATTTATCAAATACAATTATAACAGATTACTTTTAAAGTATATATTTTTAGAATATATTAAGCCCTCTCTGAAAGTACCATACATTGTTAGTTCTGAGGGCCATCCTTTTTTTCACCAACACAACCGTTATTGAGCACATCAAGGCCTAATCAAGTGTTTGACTCTAAATTACTTAAATATAACTAAAATCTTTAGTTGAAAAAGACATTTCAGAAAAAAAAGCAAAATACTCTGATGGCAGGCTGGGCACTTAATGTCCAATAATAAAACACGTAAAATAAACTTCTAACTTGTAAAATTGCTACAGCCAACAGCTAACACAGCCAGGCAGCTACAGAGCTACACTCTGGGGGCATGTTCATTAGCCTTCATCATGTTCATACCCCCGAGTTTAGCACTGCAGCTGCCAGGCTGCGATACCTGCTGGCTGTAGTAATTCAAGATACATAAAACCGGGGTTGTGGCCGTACCGCCAGTACTAGGTGACAGAGAAAAACAGATTTTTTTTCTAGGGCTGCAACATCGATTAAATCGATTATTAAAAGTGTTGGCAACTAATTTCATTATCGTTTCGTTGTGTCGCGCGATTATTACACCACTCAATAAGACGCGGAGATGTGCAAAAAAAAAAATTTGTTGAGCGCGGAGCAAAGCGGAGGTAGAGGAAAGACCATCGGAGAGACGTTGAGTAACGTTGTTCTGAAACACATGGCGGAGAAATCAGTACGACCCAAGTCATCCAAGGTGTGGGAGCAACATTCGGAAGACGCTACTTTGCAGCGTCGCGCTAGGGACTGGGTGAAAACTACCCATACCATTTTGAAATATTTCGACTTTTATAACATTTTTATGAATATAAAACCTCAAACAGACACCAGAGTATCTTCCACAGCCTTTGCTTTTTTCAATTAAGTTTCAAATAAAATGATAGAAAATCACTAATCCTTGCAAATCTTAACTTTTTTCAAAATTCTGTCAAAACATCTTACATATACACTAGATTATTCTAATAGTCTGGCCTACTTCCACAACCTTTCAATTTTCATAAATAAATAAAAAAACTCAAATAAATTGCTCATCTTTGAAAATAGCATTAAATCCATGCAAATATTAATAACTTTTTCAAAATTGTGTGCCTGTGTGCACATTCTGAAGATGTTTTGCACTGTGAATTTGCACTGTCAGTTCTGTTTTTGAACAAAGGGCTGGAAATTAATGTTTTTTTGTTTTCCTTATCCGATTAATCGATTAATCGAAAAAATAATCGACAGATTAACCGATTACTAAAATAATCGTTAGTTGCAGCCCTAATTTCTTCCTTTTTTTTTTTTTACTAATGCAACGGATGGGATTTGTAATGTCGTGAAATACAATACTTCACTCAAATTGTAATCAAGTACATTTTAAATTACCGATTTTAAAAACGACTTGAAAAATACAAAATACACAACAAAACGACTCAATACAGTAACGTGAGTAAATGTATTTCGTTACTTTCCACCTCTGGTCCCGTTTTTTTGCATGCCTTTCTCTGTACCAGCTGTTGTTTCTTATGTATGTGTTTAATATAAAAATCTGCTCTTTGAACTTAATGCCTCAGAGAGACATTGCAGAAAACCATTTTCATGTATTTGATCCATTTATTGTTCCTAAATCCTACTTCTTGTCTAAGGTTACTCTCTGTCCACGAAGCTGACTGATGAATGCATATTAACTCCATAAAAAAATCTTCCACACTTAACAGATGTTGTTATACCTTCATCTTGGGTAGATGCCAGCTTTGATTTCTTTGTCATCAGTTTCTTCTGCTTCAGCTTTTCCCTTGTGAAAACAAAACAATGCAAATCTACGGTCAGCTCAACCAAAGAACAGTATGATGGAAACCCTTCCGACATCCATCTTTTGAAAGGCTTTTGCGTCTACCTCTTCTTCCTGCGTTTGGCTGTCCTCTCATCAGCTGCCAGTTTGTTTTCCTCAACCTTGTCTAGATAATCCAAATCCTTTCTTTGCTGCAAAAGACAATACATAGAAAACATTTATATTCTAGAATTGCATCTCCAAGTACTACTCCAACAAAAAAAGATTAACGCTTTTTTCTTATGGTCACAACATTGGTTGAGAGACTTAATTATCAACCTTTTCAGTCATCTTGTCGAGGAAGTCTTGTCTTTGGTACTCTCGTCGGCGGAGGTGTCTGTACACATGGAATTCTCCGCTGCCAGCACCTGCACTGGAGCCTGACAGGGGAGACTTGCATTAGGATTCATGTTAATAACATTAACAATGTAAAATATACTTTTAATTAAATGGTGACCATATATTAATTGTTAGGTTACCAACAACAAGATACATTATTGTAGATTATTGTTGTTTGGCTGGTAGGTGGCATGTAACTGTATGACCAAAGAGAGACGACAAGAGGCGAAGCGCTGGTGTGTTTTTGACAACTGCCCACTAGATGGTGCAAAGGTAGCGATGCCGCCATTTTGGACTGTGGCTGTTTATCAATCCGAAGAACCAAAAGAACGTACTTGCGTTCTTGCCAAGCGTCTTGCAAGACTGCAAGGACGGGCAACGATTTGAGATGCATGTGTTCTTGCCAAGACTTCGGGGAAATCAGATGGGTTCTCGCGTCACCATCTGATGCAACCCCAATAAAAGATCCATCGATACAATGTTGTGAAGCAAAGAATTGCGATTCTGCATTAAATCAATGTATTGGCACAGCCCTACTCCAGTACAGCTCGCCACCACTCTGGCTCCAAATGACATCACCGGCGCAAGATGACAGCACCCGTATCCAGGATATTTGATTGACAGCTTTTCCCAAATTCTCAAAAGTCATGACGACTCGTGGGACCAGAAATCAGCTGCGCGAGCAGAAAATTCGGTGGGCGAGCAAAATTCCACTCTGCGAGCAGAACCCAACTATCCTGGCTCCGCCCTCCTGCGTACTTCCGCTCAATTTTCATTTTCCTTCAGTACTCCATCTGGGCTTTTGGTATATTAGCCGTTATTTTCCGAACACATGTGTACCGGTCCAATCAGCAAACAGAGGGAGTGGCTGAAAATGATGAAGTTGATGTTGTGCGCTAATTTGAGTTGGCAACGCTGCCGAATATCCAGAACAGTGTTAATTTTGACGACGAAAACTATGACGAAAAATTTTCATTAACAACCTTCTTCCCCATGACTAAAACGTGACGAAAACGGATCTTTGAAAATTAAAACTATGAATACATATATTACAACTTTCGTTAACGAGACGAAAATGTTGGTGGTTGACGAAGTCACAATACTTTTTCCCCCTAATAATTTTATATTTAGATAGATTCCTCTCTGTTTCTTAAGCGCGCTCTCATCTCTACTGCTCTCAGTAGCTGATTCTCGTCAAGTCTCTCGGCCAAGTTTCGCGCGGGTTGGAGGCGTGTTCAGGCGAGTGTTATCAATTTATGCAATTGGCAAGATATGTTGTGCTGCTACAAAGTACACAGGCAGCACGGCTAATTTAGGTCACCTGAAAAGGCTACATGGTATTTGTGTGGAGACGTTTGCCTCCCCCTCGGATTCAGCTATGGCTAGTCAGTGGCAAGCTCCACTGGTACCCTAGCAAGAAAAATAATTCTATATTCTCCGAGAAACAAATCCCTGTTGTGTACAACAAGGTAAGACGAGAGACAGCTGAGTCATTGAGAAAAACCTTAAAGTAGGACATGAGTTTAATTTAGTGTGTGGTGTTAAATGAGTGTTTACAGCAGCTTGTGAGTGCCAGTAATAGTTTACCATTTTTTCATTCAGAGAACACAGCCTACAACAGGAAAGAAGGACTAGTTTAAGGTTTATCTTTTGTCAGAGACTTTGTTTAATATGCGGGGTAAAACTTTCACTTGTTTAGTTAATTGATGATTTTCTGTCTGACAATGAAATACATCATTATGTACCATATTAAATAGCATAGCATCATATTCTTTTGCATCGCATCTCATTGAATCACATCTTGTCAAATCGCACTGCATCGCAATAAGGGTGAATCGTATCATATCGCATTGGTAGTTACTTTTATTCATCTTTAATGTATCGGATCGTTGGCAGTAGGGCTGTCCCCACTCAGTTGACTAGTCGATTTTTGGTCCATATGCTCTTGGTCGACTAAGATTTTTTTAGTCGAGCTGCCGTATAGCAGTGTGAGATCTGATTCCCGCTATTGTCATCATTGCTGAATTAACTAAATGTTCTACAGAAGTTGTAGATTATATTATTTAAAACAAATAAAGCAACTCTATAAATATTGAATTTAAAACAAAAGGTATTACTGTTTTCCCTTTTGTTAATCTGCGCTTTGTTTTGGTTTGGTATTTTGCACACGGCATGAGCACAATTGGCTGCAGAACTACAAATTCTGCCATAGCCTACTTTGTCGGTGTTATTAGTCAAAATGGCAAAGAAATCTGTGGTATGGCAACATTTTCATTAAAATACATTTACAAAGTACCGGGTGACTCGAAAAACGTTGAACGCAAACTTGGCCAACAACGGTTTATTTTTCATACTTTGACGTTGAATATGATGTAGCCTACCACCTTTAAAACATAAGTTGGCCTAGCCCTACATCGCTCATGCTAACGCGCTGGGTTGAAAAATGAATATGCCTATTATAAGAATCACATCCAAATCGAATGACATTATCCTCTCCGGCCAAGACAACAAAATCTTTCTCTGTTGCACTGTTCCCCACTCAGCTTCTACATAAGTTTGCATGCTGCAAGTTTTCAGGCAGTGATAAGCGCGCTCTGATGATTTGCATGTTAAACAAACAATATTTGTAATTTGTAGTACATTATTGAGATACTAAATACCATCGGCATTCGGTTACAACAGGACTAGTGATACGAGTCTTATTATTCGTAGGCTATTAGCGGCTGAATCTGCAATGTCCTGAAGACATTGAGTCAGATCGCGAAAACGTTTGTACGTTTTTTTTGTGTGAAAAAAAAAAAGAAAAGCGTTTCAAAGTTTGATTAGTCAACTGTTTGACGTTTTAGTCGAGTCTTGGTCGACCACAGAAAATCTTAGTCAGGGACAGGCCTAGTTGGCATTGCATCGAGATGTGTATTGAGATGCACATCCCTACTGAGAAGGGAAAAAAGGAGTTTAATATGGCTATTAAATGTGACTAAAACTAGACTAAAATTGTATTAGTTTTCGTCGACTAAAACTAAACTAAAACTAAGAAGGATTAAAATGACTAAATGTGACTAAAACTAATAAGCATTTTATTAGTTTTAATAAGCAAGACTAAATTAAAAAAATAGCTGTCAAAATTAACACTGATCCAGAAGTTAAAGCCAGAGCAACAACAATCTTTGCTGAGTTTTGTTGGTGGCCATGATGTTGTGGCCCTCCTCCCCATGGGGTTCAGGAAAAGTTAAATTTTCCAGCTTGCTCCGTTAATGGTGAAGGAGTTGGCTAAGGCGAACATTAGCTATTGGTTATGGCAGATCCAGAGTGGCTCTGGGTAGATCTAATAGTTTTAAACTTCAACAGAGTACCCGCCTTCAAGGAAGTTAACTTGTTCATGAGGAGAGCCTTGACTCTTTGTACAAATGAAATGTATGAGAGTCTGGTAGGACCAAGCTACTCTGCTCTTGCTGCAGGGTCAGAATTTACACGTTCCCTGTGGCGAGCAGTCTTTACTTTACTTGGCATCTGATAAAATTGATTAAAATAATATATTATTGTTAACATCATTATTATTATTAATAACAAAATGTTATGTTTCTGAATGTTTTTCTCATTATATTGTACAAATACTAATCATAAACCATTGTCTCTGAAATACATGAAAAAATTATGAAAAGCTTTCAAATCTTGTTTATAGAATATTGAGAAATTAATATTTGTATATATTTGTATATAAACCAGAAAAAAAGAAGAGCACAAAACCGGTCGATAACGGAAAGTCTTGGAAAGCATGATTCATGCATGGTCGAAAGTTGAATGAAAGAGTACTTATGTCCTTTCGATTTCTTACAGGGTGAGTCATTGTTCCCCATAATACGCTACTATTCTGCTAATGAATGCTGATTGGTTAGTGAAGGACTGACTACAACTAGAGATCCCGCTTGATGACATCCGAAACAGAACCAGAATGTCAGAGCATTAGCAACATTAGCAACAACATTAGCAAGCCAAAACTCTTTCTAGCATGTGTATTGACAGGGAGAGCCTAACCTGTCAGCTGTGTTGTCGATGCCTCGAGAGAAAAATGGAACTGACCAGAGCTTGCCGCAAAGCAGTATCTCTGGCAGTGTTGGGTGTAACGCGTTACTGTAATTAAATTACTTATCCACTGAAAAAGTAAAATAAGGGATTACTGTTCATTTTAAGGTAATTTAATTACAGTTGCTTGCAATGTACTTGCGTTACATACCTACTGTAAATTAGTCAAACAGTTCTTTATAAATCAATATTGAATTAAAATCTAAATGTATCGTTTTAGGGTAAAAGTGAACGCTGCCTCTTTAAAATTGTTAGCTGAAGTGCAGTTGCATGGGAGACGCAAGTTTTTGTTGCATAAGCGCGGGCTCTAGCGGTTTGAAGTGGAAGATTTTGGACTCGGCGGAAGCAAGTAGCTCTAGCTGTTTTACCAAATGGAAATATTCCAAGTACTTTTTGTCACAGGTTAACAAGAACATTAATGTCAAGTGCAAGCTATGTCCTGGGGAGAAAAAACAATACGCGGCTGGCTAGCACAAGTAACTTAGTGAAGCACCTCACAAGGCAGCATCGACAAACAGTTTTGAGTGATCCATGTTCATAAGAATCCAAAATGGTTTTAATCGCTATGAAAGTTTGCACAGACAAGGAATATACTTTGGCATCGACAGATAACACCTCAGCAACACCTGTTAAGCAGGCAAAACTTGATTTTACATCGCCAGTGCATAAAGTGTTTGAAGGTGAGCTTCAAAAAATTATTGCAAACTAGATTGCAGGAAGAAATCTTACTGCTGCGTACTGTAGAATCCTGTGATGTCATGTTTAACTTAAAGTTAAGCTTTTGTGTTATGCACATATTGTTTGGTAACTAAAGATGAAAGAAGGTTACACGCGTTACTAAAATGTTAAGTATTAGTAGGCTATGTTTTAAAAAGGTAAAAGGCTAAACTGTTCCAAGTTTGACTTGTATTTAATTATTGAAATACTTTCCTTTCTGTTGTCTATCCAGTCAAGGTTTATAGGGATTGTAAGAAGTAATGCATCACATTTAAATACAATATTGGTGAAGTAATTTGTAATTAGTAATAAATTACTTTTTTGACATAACTTACCCAACACAGATCTCTGGTCATACAATGTGTATGACGTCATTGACATTTTAAAAGGCTTTTTGAGACAAAAAAAAAAACAATTAAAAAAAATCTAACACCCAGCAGTGTGTATTTTTGTTGCCTCCCTTTTGAATACTTGAGAGCCCTGCTTACTTATTTTGTGAACACAGGCTGTGTTGCCAACTCAGTAGGCTTACGAGATGGAAGCCAGCTAGAGAAAACAAAACGATAGTTAGACTGACTGAATGTATCTGAATTATTGTGTATTCATTATAATCCGACCACACATACAAACACTCGCGCATGTGCGACCTACACATTTTGAATTCATTGGGTGTGCACAATGTCAGCACACGTTAGCAACAACGCATAGATACGACATTCTAGTAATACGGCGATATCAGCTTTCCTTCTGCATTAGTACCGTAGCTTAAAGTCTAGGAAAGTTGAGGCTATTTTTCGCTAGGTTCCTACGAACATGTCTTAATCTGCCAGACAAGCGGGTGCCCCTTCGTTCTTTTGGTGAGCACTTTCACGAGCCCTTCTTACCCGGCTTAAAAATATTTAAGAAAATATAAAAAAAATATTAGGAGTGCTTGAGCACTCCTAAAAAGGATCTAAATTTGCCACTGAATTGTACCCTCTCCAGTTACATTAATAAATGCATAGCAGGTCAATATAAGGTGTGCCCCTTAATTTTCTGCTTGCGCTCCTAAAATTCAGTCAGGGGCTACTGTGCTCCTAGTAAAAAAAGTTAGTCTGGAGCCCTGCCTCAGGGAGTGTCATACTCAAATCAAAAGAGAACATTAAAGCCCAATTTATACTTAGGTCGCAGACACTTTTGAAAAGGTCGCCGACAGAAATGGCGTCACGGTCGACACTTTTAACCGTCGCTTGAAAGTGTCGCCTACCAGGAGAAATTTCTACTGGCGCTGATGTCGTCACATAGTGTCGCGCAAGTGTGATTGGCTAGATAGACGGCACGCGTTGTTGACTGCATTGTTTTAAATTTTCAGTGAACGCTCAACAGCTGTTTAAGATGGAAGGAAAAGAGGAGAGATTGGCAGAGCAAGTTAGAACATATCCACACCTTTATAATGCCTGTCAAAATTAGCTACAGCCATTTTTCTCCGAACGCTCACCTAGGCTACAAAGCGTAAACAATGTAACCATAGCTATGTGTTTGCCGAAGTATAAATGCAGCAGCTTCAGCGACACTTTTTTTTCTTCGTCTGCGACCATTTCAAAAAGTATAAACTAGGCTTTAGTTTTCACTAACATTCATTAGTTTGGGGAAGAGCCACACTCACTGGAGACTAGGTGTCCCACATTAGGCAGTGTCCCACATTAGGGCATTCCACCCTACTTGAACAACTATCGGTTGTTGAATTTGTGCGCGAGTACTTTCATCTTGCGAGTGAAGTTATATGCTCCTGTTATTAAAGAATATATACGCTCGCGACTTTTGGCACAAATCTGACGCCAGTTGTTTTGTTGAACTGAATAAATTACTACAATTTTATGTTGTACAAAACTGAAATATAAGATGCATTTGTTTAAACAGTTATATTTGTTGAATCTAGTGTTTTGTATGTTATTGAACATAATGGCTCAATGACCCGCCGGCTGCGAGTGTATCATGCTCGTTTCGGATGCAGGGGAGAATACAACCTACCCATGACATCGCGCACAAACTCCGGAGGAGCCCTGGGGTTCCACTCTTTTGGTCGGTCTGGGATAGGCGCAGGTTTATCCTATAAAAACAACAAATGCAAAACAGTTAGCTAACGCTGGCCTTGTATTAAGTAATAGGCAAGCTCTGTTGTCTTACCAGCCACTAAACTCAATACTGCAACTACAGCGAATTCAATTTAATCGAGGTATTTTGGAGCCACCTAAAGTTATTCTATAATAAAACATTGCTTGCATGATCCAAAGTAGATTCGTAGCTATGTAGCAGTGATATGAGCAGCCAGTACTGTAACCCTAGCTTAGCCAGTAAAAAGCTTGTTACCGTGGAGATAGTCCTGAAGAGAAGATAACCTGTCTAAACACTCACAGGATTGCGCATTAGTCTCTCCAACTTCAGACGCTGTTCCTCTGCTGGGGTTTTAGCTATGATCAAAGGTTGAGATTCCTTTCCACCTGGTTTCCCAGCTCTCCCATCTTTCTCCTTGAACGCCGCCATGATTCGAAAACTGTCTTCCTCAACAATCGAATGGGAGTCTAGTAGACTCCTCTCAATATATTATATACCGCCATCTAGCGGCCGGGGGTAGAATCCCCTTGCAGAACTAAAACATAAGTAGCCCACATTGCCAAGTACCCATCATTGCAGTTTGGGTTCGACTTCATGCAACGCCGCCGTCGCCTGCCAATGGCATTCTCAGCCGACTGTTGACGCCGCCGGCGCTGCATAAAGTCGAACACACCTAATGTGCAATTCGGGGCGAGGCTCAATGTGGGCGATACTCTATGGCGAGCGGAAAGGGACATTCTAAGGCTTACCAGCGGCCAGTTGCATAAACTTAGTTTAAGACTAGTCTTAAATGAGCTGACAGGATAACCACTGTCCTGTTGTAGTTAAATGCATAACCAATACAATCTAGGGTATGATAAATACGGGACTCCTTTTGGTGTTATTTTCTTTGTTTCTAATGTTTATTGAGGTACATCTTCACAAAGTACTTCTTTATGTCAAGTTAGTTAGTTAGGCCTTTATATTTCCCACGGAACATAGGCCATTGATGAATTGTTTCCATCCTCGTCTGTCCTGAGCCATCCTTTCCAGCTGTTTCCACGTCAGCCCCTTCTTTATGAATTCCTGCTCTGTGCTCCTTCTCCAGGTGTTTTTTGGTCGTCCTCTACCACGTTTGCCTTGTGGGTTCCATGTCAATGCCTTTTTTGTTATTGCTGTTGTGTTTCTTCGTAGTGTGTGTCCAACCCAGCTCAATTTTTTCCTTATCAGCTGTATATTTACTGTTTCCTGTTTTGTGCATTCCCACAGGTTGATGTTGCTAATTGTGTTTGGCCAGAAGACTCCAAGGATGCGTCTTAGACAGTGGTTTATGAAGGTTTGTAGGTTGTTTGTGGTGTTAGTGGTGGTTCTCCAGGTTTCGGAGCCATAGAGCAGCACGGTTTTAACGTTGGAGTTGAAGATTTGGAGCTTCGTCTTGAATCTTGAGGGAGATGTTTTTACTTTTCCAAATTTTGTTTAAGATGTTAAATGCTGTTCTTGCTTTCCCAATTCTTGTCTTCACGTCCTCCTCTGTCTCACCATCAACAGCTATCACACTTCCCAGGTAGGTGAATTTGTCGACATCTTCCAGCGTCTGGTCCCCGATGGTTATTGGGTCTGTGTTTTTGGTGTTTATCCGCATTACTTTGGTTTTTGGTCCATTTATTTTAAGTCCAAGTCCAGCTGCCGTTTTTTCTAGCAGTTTGGATTTGTCCTGCATCTGTTGATGGCTATGGGAGAGTAGTGCAATGTCGTCCGCAAAGTCGAGGTCCTCCAGATGTTCTGTTAGACTCCACTGGATGCCAGTCTTTTTTATTGTGGGTTGAATGTATCATGATCCAGTCAATGCACAGAAGGAAGAGGAAAGGGGAAAGTAGGCAGCCCTGTTTCACACCAGTGAGCCATTTGAATTTTTCTTGTGCGCATCCCTGGAAGAGTACACTGCATTGCATGTCCCGGTACATGTTCTTAATAATGTTGGTATACTTTGGGGAGATTCCATAGTGTGCCATGAGTTTCAAAAGCATTTCACGGTCTACACTGTCACATGCCTTTTGAAAGTCTATGAAATTGATATGGACAGGTGTTTGCCATTCTATAGACTGCTCAATGATGATCCTGAGGCTAGCAATTTGGTCGCTGCATGATCTTTTATTTCTGAAACCAACTTGGTTTTCTCTCAGTTCATCATCAACCCCCTTGCGCAGTCTCTCCAAGATGATGCGGCTGAACACTTTGCCTGGTGTTGATAGCAACATGATCCCTCGGTAGCAATGAGCCCCTCCTTCCTGTCTGTTGGTATGTTTCCTTCTTCCAACCATATGGTCTTTATTAGCTGGTGGAGCATGCTGGTTGAGGTGTCGAGATCCGCTTGTAGAGCCTCTGATGGGATGTCATCTGGCCCTGCTGCTTTACCACATCGCAATGCCTTGATGGCCTTCCTCACCTCAGATCTTGTTGGGGGGCCACCGTTGATGTCCAGCGTGTGTGACTGTGTGTGACTGGTGGATTCTCTACCTTGTGGGCAGGGGGCAGTCTGCTGAGCAGCTCCTTAAAGTGTTCTGTCCACCTATGATGTTGTTCTTCCTTGGTGGTGAGGAGTCGTCCCTGTTTATGTAAAGCCAGTTCTGTATATCCCAGCACCAAATTATTCTTACTGTACACTGAGGGCACTACTATGAGTAAGCGCAGTAAGTTTCATGCATGTGACACTTTCCTAGTCAGGGTTAGCGGGGGGTGCATTTCGTGACAAGAAGGAATACAACAAGCCTGTCGTGAGATGCACGAAATAAAGCCCAACGCTTGCGCGTGTTGCGCGCTCGCATTAAGTCGGGAACTCCGTAACTAGCATCATCAAACACAGAATGTGGATGCATTGGCAGCAGGGTTGCCAGGTCTGTGTGACAAAACCAGCCCAATGGCCAATCAAAACCAGCCCAATATCAGAACTCAAAATATGCCCCTGCCAAACCATATACACTGCTTTTAAAGTCCAACAGCATTGCTTTCATTGCCAAATCTATTGTAATATCTACAAAGTAACACCAAATGTTTAGTATGCCAGCATTAAAAACTGTTTTTAGAAGATTTTCTCTTGACTGAGTGCATCAGGCACGTCTGCACACGCACAGTGCGTGTGTGCATGTGTGCGTGCCCCATGTCCATGTGTGTATGTGCTGATCTGGAGTCAGTTTGGTAGGATTTGGGCATAAATAAATTATTTCATTTAAAATAAAAAATTCTAGTTAAAGATATTAATGTAATTTGCATGCAAAATATGTCTACCCAAACCAGCGGACAAAAAAATCAACCCGCGTCAACACTTCAAAAGTAGCCCAATTCCGCGGGAAAACCGCAGACCTGGCAACACTGATTGGCAGGGCAGCTGTGGTGGCGTATACGGGGCCGGTTCTGGGGGGCCGGTTCTGGATCAAAGTCCAGGGCCTATTTTTACTCCCAGTCCGTCCCTGCCAAGCCCTGATCAACCACCCTCAACCAGCTGTTTATGGACAGATACACAGCAGAGAACCACCACCTCTCAATAGGTGTTACATTGTGATGCTGCTGTTGTGTTAGGCTATTGGTATTGAGGTATATGTATAGTAATAAAAAGTTAAACTGGCAAAAACAATCGGTTTTTTTCGGAGGGTGGGAGGGGGGGGGGCATCATAAAGGAATTATGCTTAGGGCACCAAAATGGCTAGCAGCGGCACTGAATATGTTGCATGCATGCAAACTCCTCACCTAATGCCTAAACCTCACAGCCAATCAGGGGCTGGTTAAAATAACGATAATAATAATGATATTGTTTAGAAGAGCACAGATTCTACATTGATCTGGCCTCTTAATTTTGCTCTCAAAGTGCACTAGATTTATGCGTTTAACTTTACATTTTAATAAATTTTCTTCTGGGGGAGCATGCCCCCGGACCCCCCTACAGGGTCGGGGGATTCCAGTATGGTTCTCACTTTTGTTACCTCAGTATTGCACTTCAGTAGGCCTATATTACTGAAGCTGCAATAAACATTGCATATGTACATATATATTACACAAAATAAAAAATGGAGTTGGAATCATTTGCTGACAGCTTGGTCCCCCCCAGTTCAAAAATTCCATCTGTGCCCCTGTTTGACCCTACACCACCTGTTTGGAGGAAGGCAATGCATGTAAATTAATCATGACCTGTCTTAATCTGGTGCACTGATATACTTGTCTATCTGCCCTTGTCTACAATAAGTGCTCTTTTCGAGGCAGTCATGACATCATGAGCAGTCCAGGACTATTCAAACATCTGAACCACTGAATCCATTATGTCGTCACCAGACTCATCACTTCTCTACACACCACACATAGCCTACTAGGGTAGAAACATACAGATTTTTTTGGTATTAGTCTACCATCATTTAAACACATCTACAAAACGCATACATTCTACAAAGGTCTAATATAGGACCATATGCATCTGGACTTCATCAGTATGTATTCGTGTCTAGACTGCCATAAGTTCGATAAATCAGATTTCAATATATTTTTTTTGTTGAAAGAAGTTTAGAAAAACACACTTGTATTGTATTCAATGATAGTAGAACTATTTAATGAGTGTGTGAATTATTTTGGGGGGGTTGTTGTTTTACCAGTGATAATGCAAACTAATTTGTGTATTAGCGTCTGTGTTTTTCTATGAATTAATTATGAGAAGAATCCTTAATTTAAAAATGTTTAAAGTTAGATTATTGCACCTCATGCTATCCCATCTGTCCCTTCATTCTTGAATGGAGCAGATCCTTCGACTGTCCCTGTTTTCTAAGTAAGCCCTGTTATTATCAACAGAGAACTTTTGTTTTCCCATATACAAAAACGGTAATTCCTTTATTCAATCGTAAGTTTATCAAATATTAAGTTTATGCTCAACCCCACATAAATGGGCTGTCAGTGGCAGTGCACGTACTACAATTCGTGGTGGGAGGAAGAAAGAAACTTCATTTCCCAAGACACCTGTTAATGAGGACGCGTCATTGGACAATCGTCCAATACGATTGTGAGTGTCTGGATCAGACCGTGGTCTAACACGAAACACGCTCGCGTTTACTACAAACGTCGAACCTGGATAGAACACCGTAGACCACTGGGAGATGAGGCAATGCACGGGCTACGATACTGCATTGACCAGTTCTAGTCCTGTAAAGTAACAGCTGTCAGAGGAATAATGTTGTTTCACAGCTGCTGTTAAGAGAACAATCTGCGCTTGATCAGTCAAAGAGGCTGGACAGTCATCGCCTGAACATTCGCATTTGTGACAATGGCAAAACGAAGCACTTTATTTATTCGAATTGTCGAGGGCAAAAATTTGCCTATTAAGGACATGTAAGTACTATACTCATAACTTGTTAAATTCTTTCATTTGTTCTCCATTGGCCGGTCTTAAGACAGGAGTTTCCAAATTGCTAGCATTACAGCTTGAACGCACACACGCACAGAATTGGAGTAATGCACTTCCTAATTGACAACCAATTTGCTGTTGTAACTTCTTTACATAACTATCTAGATTCCCTTCAGTTGAATTAGGCACGTTAAACACCCTTCTTAACACATTAATTAGGGCGAAATTGTGTTTGGTCAAGGGTTTTTGACTCTTTGATGTTAGAGGATTTACCCTACATCTGATTTCATATAGATATGTGGAAATTTGACTAAAGATTCATACAGGTTTATAAATGTATTTTCACATTCATTATTTATACTTATTTATAACAGTTAATGAAACACTACATCAGAAAAATACTGAACTATTATGAAAAAACCCTGTCTTATTCTTTTGTTTATTTAGAAAAATGATGGTTCAGTAGGTGAGTCTAGCAGTGGATTTAGGAGTGTACAATACGTGTAATATAGGAGTGTAACAGTGCAGTAAAAAGGATATGGTGGCTGTGATTATCAGCTCTTAGTCATCTCAATATTAAGCATACAAGGCTGAACTGCACTTGTGCCAATTCAAGCTAGACAAATTACATTACTATAAAAATAGTAGCCTATCGTAAAGCATACAACAACATATCCATTTAATTATTCTCAATGTCTAAATCACAAAAAAAAAATGCAGTCTATAAAAATCCAGCTTTTTATTCCACTGCGTTCTCTGGCATCGTTGGCACCAAAGAAGAAGAACGTGACATCTATGAGAAGTCCATTCCTCTGAAGTGCCTGGATTCTACCATTCAGGGAATCCTTTGCTTGGTTATGCAGTGACCTCCCTTGCTTTGTTGATAGAGAGACTGGCATTTCATACTAATTAATGGTGCATCTCACTGGAATTCTTTTGGAATGACACAAAATATTTGTATGCTAATTCTGTCCTTTCGTCAATTGGAAAAAGCAAAGATTTTGCTAGGATACACAGAAACCATATCAAGTATTTACACTAAGTCTGTTTAAAGCTGCACTAGCAGAATAGAAGCTGGGCAGCTTACAACATGGTGCTGACAGCTTGTTGGTCCTTTTTCAACTAAATAGTATCAACCTAGAGTCATATTGCCACTTTCATTTGGTGTTGTAGTAATCCAATTTCTATCAAGTGAGGTGAATTGGCCCAATTTGAATAGGCAAGAGATAGTAGGATGACGACATGTAGAGGGGTATTACTTTTCCCCCCCCGAAAAAATCATTTGTTGACAGCAGCAAAAGGAGAAAATGCTTTGTTGGAGGAGACTTTATCTCATGAAAAGGGACATTCCAAAGCCTTTGGAGAAATGTCCAAAAGAACTACATTGCTGCTTAGCTTTTGTACTGCTGTCAACTCTAAACATTAGGCAACAGAATGAAACAAATACAGTGTTTGTCATCCAACCTCTTACAAAAGAGTGTCCTAGTAAAAAAAAAAAGACATAAAACAGACACACATTCCGAAGAGGTTTCAAGGCTGTTAAAGTACGTGAAGGCAAAATATACTCTTCTTTTCATATAAATACAGTTCAGGGAGAGAGTGATTTTACATTGCTTGTCAAATGATACATAAAATTGCTCAGAGCCATGTCTTTTCTGAAGAGAAACAGACAGCACAGTTTATCACACACTGTGTTTGTTTGTCTGTGTGTGTGTACTTGGGCTGCAACAAACAATTATTTTGATAATAGACAAATATAATGATTTTTAGAATGATTAATCGACTTATCGTGAAGACATTGTCATTCATAATTTAATTAACTGTATTAGCATATAACTGACTGACACAGCATTCTGCCTAATATCTCCTTTTTGTATGTGTATATGAAATAAAATAAAGGTGAGGGATTGAGACGTTTTATTTTTGGATAATTTTAAATTTGTATTAATTTAATTCTCTCATACCTTATAGTGTGACGCTAATCAAATAAACAGTCCCGCGCCCATGCTAGGTTTCATCTATGCAAACCAAACTATCACTTTACTAAAATAATAAATAACATTAAAGTAATAAATAATAAATAAATATTGCTGCTAAATGACTAAATGTAAATATACTCTAAAGTTGTAATTTCCGAGTGTTATTAAAAATTGTCATACACACAATAGCCTACTGTCTAACCGCTGTCTGTGGACATGTTGCTATGGTGTTAGTAGGCCTATGGGTGAAATGAGAGGAAACATTCAACTAGCCTGTTTTTAACAACTGGTGTCGCTCACCATTTGCGGGAGCAGGACCGGCACCCCAACAAAAAAGAAGGGGGGGGGGGTGCTGGTGATAAATCTTGCCTAGGGCGCTAAATGTGCTAACACTGATACTGTGGGGGAGCATGTCTTTATATTTGGGGGGAGATGAGCAAGTCAAACTGTTTGTGGGGAGTTTACTCGTATTTGGGGGGAGTGTTTTCATTTGGGGATGTACTCGTATTAGTGGGTGTGTTTTGCACTTCAGGTAGGGTTGTCACCTGTCCCTCAGGGTCATGGCCAATCAGAGTCAGAGGAGGGCGGTTCTCTTGGCGGAGGGTATCTGGAGCTGCTTGCCAGGCAATACTGCACACTACTACTTCTGGTCCACTGATCAGGGGTGTAACTATAGGGGGTGCAGCAGGTGTGGCTGCACCTGGGCCCGTGGGGTGTCGGGGCCTGTAGCCGGGCCCAAAGACATACACGCGTCACTCGACGGGCCCCCCCTCCAAGTACCATCCCATGACCAGACCTCCCTTTAAGCTTGACGGACCTTCTTCTCTTAGTAGCGGTTGCTAATGTACGATTGGACGAGGGCCGTTCTAGGGAGGAGTTTCAGGAATGGTCAATTCCCTGATGAATACCTAAGTTAACTTTACCGTTTTCCGTCACAAACTGTAGCCAAATTTTTTTTTGCAACATTCTAAGCCCTTGGGCCTTCATTGCTAATGGTACACTCAGAAGTCAGAACTGACTAAATGATTTTTCGCACTGAAATAAAGACAAATAAACGAAATTGTATTTGGTTTTCTTCATTGCCTACAAATAGAAATCTAATTAGTATTTTTATTGGCTATTGTTCCTACAATTTACATGATTCACATTAAAGGGATGGGCGTGGTTAATCGAATATCCGGATATCCTAAAGTAAGTTAGTATTCGAATACTTTTTTCAAATACTAATGAGCGTAGTTTAATAAATAAAAAAAATTGTAATGAAAAACCGTCGCGTCGTGAATTCTAATAGTTGTGACTTTAGAAATGATGAAAACCATCAAAAAAGGTAGGCTACGCCTGCGTTCTGCTGTGAGTCTCCTTTCATTTCATTTGGCGCCACAAGAAGCATTGTGTCCTGGCTAAGCAGTAGGCTACCTCGCAGCAACCTCAGTTCATGCAGTTTTTTCTATGCCGGCCTGCTCGTAAATCGACTCTGTACTGGCCTCTCCCCTGAGCATGTTTACATGCTCATTTTCCTGAATAAAAATGCGTATGGCTAATGCAGTTGTGGCTTATTTATTTTCTTACCAGTAGCCATGTAGAGCTAGCGTAATCCGCTGTTTATGTTTGCATTGTGTGGTGGCGCACCGTATCCTATAGGATTTCGGTTCCAAGTTAATGTGCAATATTTCTCCATGTGTGTCTTTCATTTTTATCGAGGATAGCCTTCCCAATGTGTTTAATTTAGTCCAATGTAGCCAACTTTTTATTTCACATAATAATAGGCTAATCGCTTTTCCGCCAAATTAAGAGCCTACGTCTGAAGACGCAGCGTTTTTTCAAGTTCATTGTCTTTTCGTCATGTTAATAAATTGATCTTTCATTTGTTTTCTTTATTCAACCCTTATTTAATCTAATAGCTGAACAGTCCCAATTATTGCTAGAATGTGTGGTGGTTCATGTGTTTACTGTATGCTTTGCGTAACGGCAGGCTAATTAACGGAACCACATTAACAAAAATAGATTATCCGGATATTCGAAAATAATTTTGGATACTATTCGAATAGTGAAATCAGTTCAAATCTCCATCCCTATTCACCATGTACCGTCCTGTAACGGGTGTTTAAGCAAATCTATTTCAAGAGGGGTCAATATTGGGGTCTATATTGGCCAAACAACTGAAACTAATTCCCTATGGTTTGAAGGACGATGGGAAACTGAACAGTGTATTAACATTAACCAAATAATGCCAATACCAATGGAATTAGTTATTTGACTCTATGGATTAAATCAGAGCAAGAAATTAAGGTTAAATAATATAATAATGTAATCATATTGCAAATGAATTAAATCAATGAAGGTTAACTCTTACCTACTCTACCACGATTATTGTAAACCAGAGATAGGAAGCAAGAGGTGAGGAAGAAGGAGTAAGACAAGCCAGAGCTGAGGAGAAGGTCTCAGGAGATCAAGACTCCACAGAACAATGCTTCACAATTCCTTTTATACCCAAGAACAACTACAATCACACCACAATCTTGACCCTTACTTATCAGTGGAGATGGTTGTGGACTTCCCAGTCAACATTGTGGAGTCCTTCCGCTTCCTGGGCACTATCCTCTCCCAAGACCTCAAGTGGGAACTGAACATCGGCTCCTTCATCAAGAAAGTACAACAGGATGTACTTACTTCGGCAGCTGAAGAAATTCAACCTGCCAAAGACAATGATGGTGCACTTCTACTCAGCCATCATTGAGTCCATCCTCACCTCCTCTATCATCGTCTGGTACGCTGCTGCCACTGCCAAGGACAAGAGCAGGCTGCAGCGTATCATCCGCACTACTGAGAAGGTGATTGGCTGCAATCTGCCTTCCCTCGAGGACCTGCACACCTCGATCCTAAAGCGAGCAAGGAAGATTGTGGCCGACTCCTCCCACCCTGGACATTCCCTGTTTTAGTCACTCCCCTCTGGCAGAAGGCTGCGGCCCATCAGGACCAATACTTCACGTCACAAAAACAGTTTTTTCCCTTCCACTGTTGGTCTCTTCAACAAGGCCAAGGGTCCACACTGACTCTAAATGACTTCCTGCTTAAAACACATTGCATTACACAATTCTATCTTGTACATTTGTATCTTTTGTAATATTTGTATTTTCATATTGTAATTGGCAACTTATATTTTATTTTATCGTACATTTTATTTAATTCTAATTCCACTTAGGACTACTAGTTTATGTACCCTTAGTATAGATAGTCCACATATTTCAATGTTAGGTTCCTATATGTTTATTGTATGCACCTTCCGGCCAAAGTAAATTCCTTGTCTGTGCAAACTTTCATGGCGAATAAATCCCTTTCTGATTCTGATTCAACATGACTAGCAATGCCACAGTAAATTACACAATTATGTGTTAGAGCCATCAAGTTGAGACTCCATCCAGTAACTCCATATTTTACCATATGAGAGGTGGGTGCAGGTTGATAGCCTTACAAGATCAGCCTTTATTCTTCTGCCATCATCAAGTACATCATTTCTTGGTCAAAATAGAAATTCTGAAAATTCCATACATCCATTCATCCATCATCTACCGCTTGTCCGGGGATCGGGTCGCGGGGGCAGCGACCTAAGCAGGGAGGCCCAGACTTCCCTCTCCCCGGCCACTTCCACCAGCTCTTACTGGGGGACCCCGAGGCGTTCCCAGGCCAGCCGAGACATGGTCCCTCCAGCGTGTCCTGGGTCTTCCCCGGGGCCTCTTCCCAGTGGGATGTGCCCGGAACACCTCACCAGGGAGGCGTCCAGGAGCCATCCTAATCAGATGCCCGAGCCACTTCACCTGGCTCCTCTCGACGCGGAGGAGCAGCGGTTCTACTCTGAGCCCCTCCCGGATGACCGAGCTTCTCACCCTATTTCTAAGGGAGAGCCCGGACACCCTGCGGCCGCTTGTATTCGTGATCTCGTTCTTTCGGTCACTACCCATAGTTCGTGACCATAGGTGAGGGTAGGAACGTAGATCGACTCTGGTAAATAGAGAGCTTCGCCTTTCGACTCAGCTCCTTCTTCACCACGACGGACCGATGCAGAGCCCGCATCACTGCGGATGCCGCACCGATCCGCCTGTCGACCTCGCGCTCCATTCTTCCCTCACTCGTGAACAAGACCCCGAGATACTTGAACTCCTCCGCTTGGTTCAGGATCTCCTCCCCGACCCGGAGATGGCACTCCACCCTTTTCCGGTCGATTACCATGGCCTCAGATTTTGAGGTGCTGATTCGCATCCCAGCCGCTTCACATTCGGTTGCGAACCGCTCCAGTGAGAGCTGAAGGTTACGGCCCGTTGAAGCCAACAGGACCACATCATCTGCAAAAAGCAGCGACCCGATCCTGAGGTCACCAAACCGGACCCCCTCAACACCCTGGCTACGCCTAGAAATTCTGTCCATATAGGTAATGAACAGAATCGGTGACATAGGGCAGCCCTGGCGGAGTCCAGCCCTCACCGGAAACAAGTTCGACCTACTACCGGCAATGCGGACCAAACTCTGGCACCGGTCGTACAGGGACCGGACAGCCCCGATCAGGGAATCCGGTACCCCATACTCTCGGAGCACCCCCCACATGAGCCCCCGAGGGACACGGTCGAACGCCTTTTCCAAATCCACAAAACATGTGTAGACTGGTTGGGCGAACTCCCACGTACCCTCCAGGACTCCGCGGAGGGTATAGAGCTGGTCCACTGTTCCACGGCCAGGACGAAAACCACATTGCTCCTCCTGAATCCGAGGTTCGACAATCCGACGGACCCTCCTCTCCAGGACCCCTGAATAGACTTTCCCAGGGAGGCTGAGGAGTGTGATCCCCCTAAAGTTGGAGCACACCCTCCGGTCCCCCTTTTTAAAGAGGGGAACCACCACCCCGGTCTGCCAGTCCAGAGGCACTGTCCCCGATGTCCACGCGATGTTGCAGAGTCGTGTCAACCAAGACAGCCCTACAACATCCAGAGCCTTAACCCTTGTGCTGCCTTCGGGTCACATGACCAAAAGGTTCATAACGAACCATCGTTGTGTTTACCAAATTTTACCCAATACAAAGGCAAATAAAAATAATTTTTTAACCTTCGCAATGTGGGGGGTCTGAGACAGCCCAACGGTTAAAAGAAAATGCTTCATTTTGTTTTTGTATGCGGTAAAATTGTCGCAAACGAAGGTGGGTCACAATGACTGATGGGTCAGAATGACCCGAGGAGAACACAAGGGTTAAGGAACTCCGGGCGGACCTCATCCACCCCAGGGGCCCTGCCACCGCAGAGCTTTTTAACCACCTCGGCGACTTCAGCCCCAGAGATAGAAGGGCCCCCCCCCCGATGTCCCCAGACTCTGCCTCCACTTCGGAAAGCGTGTTGGTGGAATTAAGGAGGTCTTCGAAGTATTCCTTCCACCGATCCAGGACGTCCCCTGTCGAGGTCAGCAGCGCACCATCCGCACCGTATACAGTGTTGACAGAGCACTGCTTCCCCCTCCTGAGCCGCCGGATGGTGGTCCAGAACCTTTTTGAAGCCGTTCGGAAGTTATTCTCCATGGCCTCGCCGAACTCCTCCCATGCCCGGGTTTTTGCCTCTGCGACCGCCAAAGCCGCATACCGCTTGGCCTGCCGGTACACATCAGCTGCCTCAGGAGTCCCACCAGCCAATAAAGTCCGATAGGCCTCCTTCTTCAGCTTGACGGCATCCCTCACCTCTGGAGTCCACCACCGGGTCCGAGGGTTACCGCTGCGACATGCACCGACCGCCTTGCGGCCGCAGCTCCGGTCAACCGCTTCAACAATGGAGGCCCGGAACATGGCCCATTCGGACTCAATGTCCCCGGCTCCCCCCGAGACATGATCGAAGCTCTCCTGGAGGTGGGAGTTGAAGCTCCTTCTGACAGAGGGTTCCGCCAGCCGTTCCCAGCAGACCCTCACATTACGTTTGGGCCTGCCAGGCCTGACCGGCGTCTTCCCCCACCATCTAAGCCAACTCACCACCAGGTGGTGATCAGTTGACAGCTCCGCCCCTCTCTTCACCCGAGTGTCCAAGACATGTGGCCCCAAGTCCGACGACACGACTACAAAGTCGATCATCGAACTGAGACCTTGGGTGTCCTGGTGCCAGGTGCACATATGAACACCCTTATGCTTGAACATGGTGTTCATTATGGACAAGCCGTGTCTAGCACAGAAGTCCAACAACAAGACACCACTCAGGTTCAGATCGGGGGGGCCGTTCCTCCCAATCACGCCTCTCCAGGTCTCACTGTCATTGCCCACATGAGCATTTAAGTCCCCCAGGAGGACGAGGGAATCCCCGGGAGGAGCGCTTTCCAACACCCCCCCCCCCCCAGAGACTCCAAAAAGGGTGGGTACTCTGAGCTGCCGTTTGGTGCATAAGCACAAACGACAGTGAGGACCCGTCCCCCCACCCGAAGGCGGAGGGAGGCTACCCTCTCGTCCACCGGGGTGGACCCCAATGTACAGGCACCGAACCGAGGGGAAACAAGTATTCCCACCCCAGCTCGACGCCTCTCACCAAGGGCAACTCCAGAGTGGAAGAGAGTCCAGCCCCTCTCAAGGAGACTGGTTCCGGAGCCTATGCTGTGCGTCGAGGCGAGGCCGACTACATCTAGCCGGAAACTCTCTACCTCGCGCACCAGCTCAGGCTCCTTTCCCGCCAGCGAGGTGACATTCCACGTCCCTAAAGCTAGCTTCTGCAGCCGAGGATCGGACCGCCAAGGCCCCCGTCTTCGGCCGCCGCCCGTCTCACACTGCACCCGACCCCCATGACCCCTCCTGCGGATGGTGAGCCCACTGGAAGAGGGTCCCACGTTGTCTCTTTGGGCTGTGCCCGACCGGGCCCCATGGGAAAAGGCCCGGCCACCAGGCGCTCGCCATCGAGCCCCACCCCCGGGCCTGGCTCCAGGGGGGGGGCCCCGGTGACCCGCTTCCGGGCAGGGGCAACTGAGAACCATTTATGTTTCCTTCATGGTTGTTTTTTTTTTTTTTTTTTTGAGCCATTCTGAAAATTCAACAATTAATATTCATATAGGTTATTGTTCCTGCTATCAACATCACCTGTGACTATGCATCCTTCTGTAACTGGTGTTCCAGTAAATATCTTCTTCAAGATTAGCCTTTATTCTTCTACCTTAAATAGGCCTACACCATCTCTTGGTCTGTTTTTGACACTTTTTTCATGAGATGCAGTTTGTAGAAGTCATTTACTTGTAACTGTAAATACATGAGATTACATTACATTTCACAGTTCCACATGTGAATTCACCTGCCATTAAATGAACATCTCACTGTATACAGCATCCATGCCCTGTTGTCAGAATATGCTAATCGTTTTTATATTCATTATTCTCAATGTCAGTGTAACTGACAATTCCACACAGGCCTGTAAATAAAAGTACATGGAGAGAGAACTACCAGTAGCTACCATACATCATTATCTGCATCCCTTTTTATGGCAGCAGTCATTAATGTCTCTTCGTCATCTTAATCATCATCATCCTTTGATGATAAGCATTCTGTTGAGGGAAACTGCTACTATGTCGAATATGATTAAAACCATGGTGACGTCGAGGCTACAATCACAAGCGTATAAGCAAAATATGCATTACTTGTTCCTAGTATGTTTTCATATGTAATATGACATTGAACATACTATTTTAAGTCCACCACTTTTTCTCCTTTAATATTAACGGACAGTGGCGGTAAATATTTAATGTATGGACTGGCTATTGCATTCAAATAAACCCCTCAAAAAAAGTTCTGAAACGGTCGATTATTCCTCCCCTTCAATAATACCAATTAGTATTGTATTTTATTTTTGGTATTTAAATTTTCCTTTTCTAGTTAACACTGAGTGCTGGGGTGTTTTCCAGACAAAGATATTTGGTGTAGCAGTATTTAGTGTGAAATTAAATCAAATGTGAAAAATAGGCTGTGCAAAATTTTGGGCACCCTAATCATTTATTTGATTTGAATACCTCTGCCTACTAAATGCTGATTAACTGCAACACATAATTAGTGTGATTAACTTGTTAAGCCTTCAATTACATAGAAAGGTGCATTCAATCATTAGAAAGGGTATTTAAGTTAGCCAATTGCAAGTTGTGCTTCTCTTTGATTCTCCTCTGAACAGTCGCAAAATGGCGGCATCAAAACAGCTATTGAATGATCTAAAAACAAAGATTGTTCAGCATTATGGTTTAGGGGAAGGCTACAAAAAGTTACCCCGGATGTTGCAGCTATCAGTTTCCACTTTGAGGAATTTCATTAAGAAATGGAAGGCAACAGGCACAGTTCTTAAGGCCAGAAGTGGCAGGCCAGGAAAAATAACAAAGAGGCAAAGGCGAAGAATGGTCAGAATGGTCAAGGACAACCCTCAGACCACCTCCAAAGACCTGCAAGGTCATCTTACTGCAGATGGTGTCACTGTGCATTGCGCGACTATTCAGCGCACATTGCACAGAGAACAGCTGTATGGGAGAGTGATGCGGAAGATGTGATGCGGTGATGCCTTTTCTGCACACAAGCCACAAACAGGCTCGCTTGAGGTTTGCCAAACTACATTTGATCAAGCCAGGCTCATTTTGGAACAAAGTACTGTGGACTGATGAGACAAAGATAGTTATTTGGTCACAACAAGAGGCGTTACGCATGGAGGCAAAAGAACACAGCATTCCTAGAAAAACACTTTTACTGCCCTCAGTAAAATTTGGTGGGGGGTCCATCATACTGTGGGGCTGTGTGGCAAGTGGAGGAACTGGGAATCTTGTTAAAGTTGAAGGTTGCATGGATTCAACACAGTACCAGCAAATTCTGGACAATAAGGTTCAAGAATCTGTAACAAAGCTGAAGTTGCGGCGGAGTTGGGTGTTCCAGCAGGACAACGAACCGAAACATTGCTCCAAATCCACTAAGGCATTTATGCAGAGGAACAACTACAATGTTCTGGAATGGCCATCCCAGTCCCCAGACCTGAATATAATTGAAAATCTATGGGGTGATCTGAAGCGGGCTGTCCACGCTAGGCACCCATCAAACCTTACTGAACTGGAGATGTATTGTAAGGAAGAATGGTCCAAATGACCTCAATCCAGAATCCAGACACTCATCAGAGGCCATAAGAAGTGTTTAGAGGCTGTTATTTTTGCAAAGGGAGGCTCTAGTAAATATTAAGGTGATTTCTCTTTTGGGGTGCCCAAATGTATGCATGTGTCTAATTCTCTTATGATGCGTATGGCATATTTTCTGTTTATCAAATAAACTTTTTTTCACTGCTAAATTATCACTGTCCATGACATGTGTGTATATATATGACAAAGACGTTCCTCATCCAAACACCCAACAATTTATAGATGAAAGGAATGGAGATTATCAGGGGGGCCCAAACTTTTGCATATGACTGTATATCATTGGAAAGCCTAATTAGTCACCTTTACAACGAGTTACAACTTGTAAGGATTGTGCATTAGTGGAATGAGCAACACAGCTAACCGTGTGGGTAGCGGCTCCCAAAAAATTGCCAAAATCCCCTGCAATATTCTTTTGTTGGTATTCACTCTCGTTTTGAGTTGCTTGGTGGATTGGATAATTGCACTCTCCGACAGGAATAAGGAAAAAACAACACATATTTGCCATTTTTACACTTTATACATTTTACACAGGGACCTCAGTAGCGTGTGGAAGATCGCAGCCACAACAGCTTGGCACCTCCTCATGCTGGTCACCAGCCTGGTCACACACTGCTGTGGGATGGCATCCCATTCCTCAACCAGGATTTGTCACAAGTCAGCCAACATGTTTGCGTTGGTCACTCTGGCAACATACAGCACGCCCAAGCTGATCCCACTTGAAGCTCAAAATGAGAGTGAATACTGTAATAAACCTAGAATGTAGCCAGATTATTTCAGGAAGGAGAATGCATACAAAACGAAGTTGCACCACGGACTTTGGAAAAGGTTCAGTCTTTATTATGGGTTACACAAGTATTTAAATTTATGCGGCTACTACCAGTTATGCCGGATAACGTGAGACTACCAAAGGCCCCAGCAAGCTTCAATATGCCACCCAACTAAGCGACTACCCCCAAGGCCCCGTTGAACTCGGGAAGGTCACACAACACTGCAAACCGCCGCAAAAAATAAGGTTCCACACAACCACCCCCGTAGGGCACCGCACACACTCATGGACATCCTTATTGTTTTCATTCAATATTTTGCATAATAATACAGAAATGTGTCAATTGTTATCCAGTGAAACAGCTCATAGGTCCTGCGAGTGACGTCAGCGGGAAACCTCTTGCTGAGATGTATCCGAGGCACCCCCATTTCCCCGCCTTAGCTATCAGTCACCCCACTAGCCTATCTTCACCGCCGGCAGCTATAAACAGCGTGCGAACGGCACCCACCCTGTCTCCTTGAGTGCAGCTCAACGTGAGCCATCTAGCGCCGCTTCCCAGACCGCGCTGTTATACTCAGCAAGTATCATGTTGTGGTGTCGGAGGACTGATTGAAAAGTGCATCATACATTTAAGTTGTTTAGCTAAGACTTGCATGTACAGTACGTAATGTCACATTAAATAATGTATTTAAACTCAAGCTCATATGGTGTGTCGCTGTATATCAGTTTTAAAAACAGTAAAAAAAAAACGAACCCATCTGCAACCGATGCAGGCACACCCCACAATTTCCCCAGAAATTGTCCCAGGGGCGATTCTAGGATCAGACCTTTAGGGGGGCTCAGCCCCCAATGAGAATGTGACATGAATACAGTGCCTTGCAAAAGTGCTAAACGTAAACCCCCTTGCTTATATAAATCCATAATTTCACTGGATAACAATTTATACATTTGTATTATTATGCAAAATATTGAATGAAAACACTAAGGATGTCAATTTCTTCATTAAATAACAGTATCAAATGATAATAAACAATATATTTTACAAATATGTTATTTTTAGGGGTGCTGAGATTAAATTTAGGGGTGCTTGAGCACTCCGAAAAGGGGTCTAAACCATTGCCACTAAATTGTACCCTCTCTAGTTACTTTGATAAATGCATTGCAGCTCCTAACATTTTGTCAGGGGCTACTGTGCTCCTCGTAAAAAAAGTTAGTCCGGAGCCCTGTGTAGGCTACATAAAAAATATGCGTCTCCCTAAAGCATGACTGGACAGTTCAGAAATGGTCAAATGGGTGTTCAAACCTGTAGTCTTTTCCACGGATCACATCCTTAGGATGTAAGCTTTCAGAAAATACATGGGTTAGGTGGTTGAATGCGTTTCCCTAAATGGCACAGCCCCAAAAAGTATCAGCCTTATACTCCATTTACCAATACCGAATTTATTATGCATGGGCAGCATACTAATATGGAGCGAAGGACGTGTCTCTTGTCTCATTAGATAACATCCTTTTAATGGTTGAATCAGTTTTGCCTTCATGTTACAGACTAAAATGTAGTAATGAAATGCTAAGAATTGCCAAAATTACAAGTTGAGCAACCTGAAATAAAGGGTTTTTCTTTCTTTTTTTTCCAGTCGTTAGAAAAACTAGCATGTTAGCTAAGGTTAACTCCAGATTAGCTCACGGTTGTTATGGCAATAAAAGAAACACCATCAATTTATTTTGTAGCTACTTGGAAAAAACATTGTCATCTCTTTCTGCCTGAAACAAACGCCTAGGTCTGAACACGGCCAAAGGCACACCATTTTTCAGACCCAGATTAAGAAATCAACAAACGCTGTTCCACTTGTAATTGGTAAATAAAGTATGCTATTGCCTAGTGCTAGATGTAGGTAAAAAGCTTGCTTATCTAGCTAGCTATAATCCTAATGTTTGCAGAAGGATCTTTGTGACTTAATGCAACTGTTGAAATAACTGGGAGTCTTTACTTTAAATCCAAGCCGGTTTTATTTGTTTTACAAAACCTCCAGAAAACCACCTTGAACTTGGCGGGAGTGGTGTACGCTGAGCCTGAAACCCAAAACACGCATGTGCACCTTTTTCTTAGTACGGTGTCTCATAGCGTGCATACAGAGCGCAAACATAATCATTCACCAGAATGATCTACATCCCCTTTCTTTAGTTTGTGCCTTCTATAGAGAACAAATGAAAGGCTAGGCAAAACGAAAATTTGTAACGGTTTCAAAAAGCCCTCTTTAAATATACTTGAATGGTAATCAACCGACTTATACTCTCATTGCAAAACATTACAACATTTCAAGGTGCATCGGTGAACTCAGTGCCCGAAGTGGTGGCTGTAAACATACTTAACAGCAATTGCTATGTGCTAAGCACTGCAAATAAACATACTTAAAAAAAAAAAAAGGTATTTTTTTAGCTCATAACTCAATGTTTATTGTTCGTACTTCGGATTCGGCCTGCAAACGTGACCTGAGCGTGTCGCATACAGCGAGGTACCTTGTGATGCCTCTATAGGAGAGTGAGCTGCAGGCTTCTGCTGCTCGCTGGAGGACCGTTGAGGCGTAACCGGGGTCGGTCGAGGCAGGGGAGGAACACTGTGTGGTGCAGCAGGGTCGTCCTGTTGTGGTGGTGGTTCGGCGACAGGAAGGATATGATGGCGATTTCTCCTGTAGGTCCCTCCATCGGACTCGATGATGTAGGAGTGTGGTTCCTTGCACCTTCCTTTCACAGTGCCCAGACGGTCATGTCCTTTGATGGTCTGCATCCTGACAACTTTTCCCTCTGCGAGCGGCTGTAGTGGGCGGCTTGACGCATCGTAGTACCGCTTTTGGGTGAGTCTTTTATTCTGGAGATGGGCAGTGACCTGGTGCTGACAGGAAGAGCTGAGCGCATCTGTCGTGACAGCAGACGTTCTGCGGGGGAGCCCAAGGCTTGGTCACGGGGAATATTCCTGATGTTCAGCAGATTGAAGAAGACGTCAGTCCCATCTCTGTGAGACTTCTCCATCAGTTGTTTGGCACTGCGGACCGCCCTTTCTGCCAACCCGTTCGACTGTGGATACTCCGGGCTGCTGGTAACATGGATAAAGTCCCACTGCTTGGCAAAGTCTGTGAAACGTTGGGATGTGTATTGCCTTGCATTGTCTGTGATGAGGGTGTGAGGCGTACTGTGAACAGAAAAGTGTATTTTCAGCTTTGTGATCTCAGCTGCTGAAGTTGCGTCACGGAGTATCGCAACATCCTGAGTACGAGTCTACCAGCACCTGGTATTGTTGTCCGTGCCACTCAAACATATCCGTAGCCACTGTGGACCATGGCAAGACTGGAACTGGATGTGGTTGTAGAGGTTCTTTCTGCTGGTGTGGTCTGGTGCTATTGCAGACGGAGCACGACAGCAGCTCCTCTGCAATATCGTTGTTCATTGTCGGCCAAAAGACTGTACTCCTGGCTCTGCGCTTGGTTGACTCCAGCCCTGGGTGACCACTGTGTAAGATGTAGATGTATTCTCGGTGTAGAAGACGGGGAATGACTGTTCTGTGGCCCTTAACAACTATCCCATCCTCCACTACCAACTCGTCTCTGTGAGGGAAGAATGGACGAATAGAAGGGTGTACGCTGCGTTCTTTGCCAGGCCATCCGCTGTGGATGACGGTGCTTAGAGTCTGTAGCACTTGATCCTGTGCTTTGTGGGTCCGGAGCTCCTCTAGCCTGTTAGTTGAGATGTAGCTAACAGACATCACCTCAAACGTGTCATCTGCAGCTGGACTTTGTGACATTGCTCCATTTGGAGCTCGTGAGAGGGTATCAGCTAGGTACATGTGCTTACCCTTCTTGTAGACCAGTGTGATGTCATAGGCCTGTAACTGTAGCAACATCCTTTGCAGTCGGGCAGGAGCAGTGTGGATGGGCTTTTTCAGGATTGTAACGAGAGGTTGGTGGTCAGTTTCAATGACCGTGGACTTCCCATACATGTAATCCTTGAATTTAATGCACTCAAACACCACTGCCAACAGCTCCTTTTCAATTTGAGCATATCTTGTTTCTGTGTCTGTGAGCGTGCGAGATGCATAGGCAACGGGTCTCCCTTCCTGTAGACATGCAGCACCAAGTCCGAAACATGACGCATCACAGGTCAGTGTGACTGGTTTTCTTACGACGTAGTAGGATAGAACCGGTGAGCTGGATAAGCATGACTTGAGACGGTCGAACGCCTGTTGATGCTGTGGAAACCAACACCATGCAGCGTCTTTGTGTGTGAGCTGTCTTAGAGGTGCTGCAATATCACTGAGGTTTGGGATAAACTTCACGAGGTAATTCACCATGCCAAGGAATTGCTGCATGGCTAGGACATCCTGAGGGACTGGCATGTTTGTGATCGCCACTTTTTTTGCGGGGTCTGCCTTGAGGCCATCCTTTGTGAATATGTGACCCACATAACAAACCTGGTCCAGGCGGAACTTGCACTTGAGAGGGTTTAGCCTGAGGTTTATCTCGCGTGATGATAGCACACGGATGCCCTGCAAATAGCTGTTCCATTGAGCGCTGGAACACTTCGCTTGCTGAGCTTATGCCGAATGGCATGCGGAGGAATCTGAAGCGCCCGAAAGGCGTACTGAATGTGGTCAGCATTGAAGATTTGTGGTCAAGCTGTATTTGCCAGAATGAGCTCTTCGCATCTAGCACGGAGAACACTATAGCACCCGACATCTGGGCAGCAACTTCCTCGACGCTGCGAATTGGATAGTGAGGTCTCTTCAGGGCTGTGTTGAGGTCCTTTGGATTGATGCAAAGCCTGATTTCCTGTTTGTCCTTTTTGTGTGCTGCAACCATGGACGAAACCCAGTCTGTAGGTTCCGAAACTGTGGTTATGACGCCTTTGTTCTGCATGCTGTTGAGTTCAGCTTTGACTGGTACCTGCATTGCCACCGGGATGCGGTGTGCTGGACGAACCTCTGGTTGTACAGCTGGATCCAGTGTCATGGAGTATGTGATGGGGAGTTCTCCTAGCTCGTCGCTGAACGAGCCTTTGTATTGTATGTGGATCTGTTTGGTGAAATCAGCCTTGCTCTCGGTGCTGAGCTGATGGACGTGTGGGCTCATAGTGACAATTCCGAAGCGCACACACGCACAAAATCCCAATAGTGGCACTACATCTCTGTCCACTAGGAAAAAGGGTAGTGTGTGTTGCTGTCCATCTAAACAACAAAGCAGTGTGACTATGCCTAAAGTCTCTATTTTACTGCCTCCATAAGCCACTAGGTTGATATCTTTGCTGTGTTCCACTGGTGGCTTGCCATTAGCCAGCTGTCGGTGTTTTCTGACATTACATTGCACTTTGCACCTGTATCAACCTTCATCTCGATTGGCCGGTCATCTACATGCAGTGTAACAAATCCTTCATCCCGTCCCTCTGTTTGAGGATTGATAGTGTCCACTTTGACACCATCTACATAGAAAGTGTCATCACTGGCACTGTCATCGGGCTCTTGCAGCTCTAACTGGTGCACTGATCTTCCACAGTCCCCTCTCTTTACGTAGCCTTTCTTTTCAAAGCTTTGGCTGTATGACATAGACTTGCAGCATTTCTTGTAATGATTGAATTTTCTACAAGTATGACATTGCTGTCCGAAAGCAGGACATCTGTCTCTCTGTGCAGCGTGGCTGCCTCCACAATTACTGCAGTTTGTAATGGATTTCGCTTCCCGTTGGCCTGCTTGAAGTTTAAATCTTGACCTGTTGTGCCACCCACTAGAATTTGGTGGAATCGCGTCAACAGTGGTGGCTGTTTGGGGCTGGGCTAGAGCCTTACTACTCTCCTCAGTCATTTCATATATGCGGCAGATTGTAATGGCTTTAGTCAAGGTCAATTCACTGTCACGTAGCAAAGCCTTCCTTAAACTGTCATTTCTGATGCCGCACACTATTCTGTCACAAATCAGTTCATTTGTCAGGTCTCCAAAGTGACAACTTTTAGCTTTAATCTTCACGTCACTGATGAAGGATTCAATAGTCTCACCTTGCCTTTGATTCCGCAAATGGAACTTGTGCCTCTCCATAGTTTTGTTGTGTTGAGGGTTGCACACTTCCCGAAATTTCTGTTTAAACATGCGGGCTCTTCTCTGGTTTCAGCTGGAACAACTATAGCTCCATCGTCACCAGGCGCCCTCACCTCTGCTGCGTAAACAAACGAACTTCCGTTCGATGGCCTCCGTTCCTGCGAGATTGAGGAGGATATATGCCATTGTTTTGGCAGTCTTGTCTGAGTGCGCTGCTGCTATGAAGATATCATCAGAATCAGAATCAGAATGGGATTTATTTGCCATGAAAGTTTGCACAGACAAGGAATTTGCTTTGGCAGGAAGGTGCATACAGTAAACATATAGGAATCTTAAATTTAAATATGTGGTCTAACTGTACTAAGGATACATAAACTAGCAGTACTAAGTGGAATACAATTAAAATAAAATAGAATATACAATAAAGTTGCCAATTTACAATATAAAATACAATATAAAATACAAATATTACAGGAGTTGAGTGTAGTGCAAAAAGATTTTAAGGACATTCAGTCAGTGTGAGCTTTGGTCTTGTTGAGGAGGCCAACAGCGGAAGGGAAGAAACTGTTTGTATGGCGTGAGGTTTTGGTCCTAATGGACCGCAGCCTTCTGCCAGAGGGGAGGGACTGAAACAGGGAATGTCCAGGGTGGGAGGAGTCAGCCACAATCTTCTTCGCCCGTCTCACAGTCCTCGAGGTGTGCAGGTCCTCGAGGGAAGGCAGATTGCAGCCAATCACCTTCTCAGCAGTGCGGATGATACGCTGCAGCCTGCTCTTGTCCTTGGCAGTGGCAGCAGCGTACCAGGTGGTGATGGAGGAGGTGAGGATGGACTCAATGATGGCTGTGTAGAAGTGCACCATCATTGTCTTTGGCAGGTTGAATTTCTTCAGCTGCCGCAGGAAGTACATCCTCTCTTGTGCTTTCTTGGTGAGAGAGCTAATGTTCAGTTCCCACTTGAGGTCCTGGGAGAGGATAGTGCCCAGGAAGCAGAAGGACTCCACAGTGTTGACTGGGGAGTCACACAGGGTGATGGGGGTGAGTGGGGCTGTGTTCTTCCTGAAGTCCACAACCATCTCCACTGTCTTGAGAGCATTGAGCTCTAGGTTGTTCTGGCTGCACCAGGTCACCAGGTTGTCTGCTTCCCACCTATAATCAGACTCGTCTCCACCAGAGATGAGCCCAATGAGGGTGGTGTCGTCCGCAAACTTCAGGAGTTTCACGGACGGATGACTGGAAGTGCAGCTGTTGGTGTACAGGGAGAAGAGTAGAGGAGAAAGGACGCAGCCCTGGGGAGATCCAGAGCTGATGGACCGGGAATCAGAGTTTTGTGTTCCCAGCTTAACGCACTGCTTCCTGTCAGACAGGAAGTCTGTGATCCACCTGCAGGTGGAATCAGGTACGTTCAGCTGGGAGAGCTTGTCCTGAAGCAGAGCGGGGATGATGGTATTAAAGGCAGAGCTGAAGTCCACAAACAGGATCCTGGCCTAGGATGCTGGGGAGTCCAGGTGCTGTAGGGTGAAGTGGAGGGCCATATTAACTGCATCATCCACAGACCTGTTGGCTCTGTAGGCAAACTGCAGGGGGTCCAGTAGAGGGTCTGTGATGGCTTTAAGGTGTGCCAGCACCAGGCGCTCAAAAGACTTCATTACCACAGAGGTCAGGGCGACGGGTCTGTAGTCATTATGTCCAGTTGGCCTGGGCTTTTTGGGCACAGGGATGATGGTGGAGGACTTGAGACAGGCTGGCACATGGCATGTCTCCAGGGAGGTGTTGAAGATGTAGGTAAACACCGGAGACAGCTGGTCAGCACAGTTCTTGAGGGTGGCTGGAGAGACAGAGTCCGGCCCAGCTGCTTTGCGGGGTTCTGTCTGTTGAACAGTTTGTTCACTTCTCTCTCCCGAATGGAGAGGGTCGTCACTGTAGAGGGGGGGAGGGGGGAGGCCTCACGGGTGGAAAGGAGTTGTACAGGACTGTCCAATTGTCTTTCAAAACGGCAGTAGAACTCGTTCAGGTAGTTGGCCAGACGAGAGTCGTTAGTGGAGTGGGGGGCTCTGGGCTTGAAGTTGGTGATCTGCCTGAGCCCACTCCAGACAGAAGCAGAGTCGTTAGCAGAGAACTGGCGCTTCAGCCTCTCTGAGTACAGTCGTTTAGCCTCTCTCACCGCCTTGCTAATCCTGTTCTTCGACTCCTTGAAACTGTCCCTGTCCCCACTCCTAAACGCGGCCTCTTTGTCCAGCCTCAGCCTTCTGAGTTTAGCTGTAAACCAGGGTTTGTCATTGTTGTAGCTCACCCTGGTGCGTGTTGGTATACAGCAGTCCTCACAGAAGCTGATGTATGATGTCACAGCCTCTGTGAGCTCATCCAGACTATTGGAGGCAGTCATGAACATATCCCAGTCAGTGAACCATGGCGTGGTCTGAGTGACCCAGTGCTGCTCGGGGAACCGTATGGTATGCTTTACTGATTGTAGAGTAGCAGTGATCCAAAGTGTTCCCTTCTCTGGTAGGGCATTTGATGAGTTGTCTGTATTTGGGGAGTTCTTGGGTGAGATTGCCTTTGTTAAAGTCGCCTAGCACAATAACCAAGGAATCCGGATTTTCATGCTCCACGCACAATATCTGGTTAGCGAGAACACGTTGAGCCTCGTTGGCGCTAGCCTAAGGGGGCATGTAGACGCCGACCAGTATGAATGAAGCAAACTCATGTGGCGAGTAAAAAGGTTTGCATTTAATAAAAAATGATCCAGATCAGGAGAACAGTGCTGCAGAATCACTGTCACATCTTCACACCAGCCACTGTTAATGTAAAAACAAATACCACCACCTTTCGTTTTGCCAGAAAGCACAGGGTCACGATCCGCTCTCAGCAGTTTGAAACCTGCTAGCTGTAGCGCAGAGTCTGGGATCAGTTCACTCAGCCATGTCTCCGTAAAGCACAAAACGGAAGATGAATGAAAGTCTCTGTTTTTCCACACCAGTAGCTGAAGTTCATCCAGTTTGTTGCTCAGTGAACGCACGTTGGAGAGAAATATCCCCGGTAACGCTGTACGTGCCCCATGCCGACGGAGTCACACAAGTGCACCGGCTCGTTTCCCTCTTCTACGGCGCTTCGCTGCTAGGACAAAGCCGAGGGTGGCTTTGACTATAATTCCCACTAATTCTGCCGCTGGGAGCAGAAAAGTGGGAAATAAATCCGCAGGACTTGTAGTCCTGATGTTTAGAAGTTCTTCTCTTGTTAGAGAACCCCGGAAATCTTGGCAGAACACTGAATTATAAGACAAAACAAAACAGAGCGCACCTAGCTACCGTGGCTGCCTTCGTCGGAGCCATGTTGATTTTCTCATGTTGATCATACTCTCGTTCGAAAATCCACCAATTCTCGGCGATGTTCCCGTCAAAAACGAGGGGGTCTGGTCTGCGAAATCCATCCATTATGTCCTTTAGACGAGACGTTAGCTTAGTTGTCTGCTCCGCTCGAGACAAAAAAAAATCACTCAGAACTCACAGGCGATGGATTCAATCCTATTCTGACACCATGTTGAAATAACTGTGGGAGTCTTTACTTTAAATCCAAGCCGGTTTTATTTGTTTTACAAAACCTCCAGAAAACCACCTTGAACTTGGCGGGAGTGGTGTACGCTGACCCTGAAACCCAAAACACGTATGTGCACCTTTTTCTTAGTACGGTGTCTCATAGTGTGCATACAGAACGCAAACATAATCATTCACCAGAATGATCTACAGCAACTAATGCTATTATAGTCAGAGAATGTCTCATAAGGGTGCTTTGGCCACTGAAGGGAAAACTTGGGCAACTCTGACTTACTTTACTCTTCCTCGAAAAAAACCTCATTATGTCCTTCTCGTCTGTGGAACAGTCATGTCTGAAGTGCTAGCTGCAAGCGTGATGCGTCGATCAAAGAGTATGGGAGTTGAATCTGGGTGCGTGATGCCGTTTGTCTATAAAACGTGGAGTGGAATTCTATTGCTATGGGTATTCTCCCTACTGATAAAGTGGAACAGATTTGATTGTGAAGCAATGGAAAGATCGCTGGACTAGTAGACCAGTCATGCACTAATATTTTGATTGCAAAAGTGGGGGGGTCCAAACAACTTTTTTTTTTAAGTGGGGGGACGTGACCCCCAAGTTACATTGCGGCGACGCCCATGGTTGAAAGCGTAGTTTCAATAAAGTTTGCTATCTGGGTTAGTGCTTTAAAAAGGTTGTTTGGTGTGCCTTAACTTGTCATGGAATGGAATTTCCGATCATGCCTAGCATCAGTGGGATGTGTCCTGGCTTAGGTTACTGAAATGAATTTGCGCAACAGGCAAGGGATCCACCAGAGCAATAAATATTGTGGATCTGACACCGCATGCGTAGTCCTAGGCTATGGCTAACTCTCATATCCACCAGGTTTTTAACCCTCGACCATACACTGGGTTCAGAAATGACGGGGGTGTAAAACCAGCAAATCATTTTGAACATTGTAGTGTGGTTTGCACGGTTAAGATTAGCAATACTTCGTTTATAATAAAGTATAGTAGTTCTTGGGGCACCACCTCTGATTCGTGGAAGGGACAGAGGAAACCTTATTTAATAAAATAGCACTCGTAATAATCAGTCTAATCTTAAGTAGTGAATTCTATGAAAGTAGAGCCAATCATATAACGTGAGAGATGAGCAAGTATTATACACAATGATTTATTTAAGAGAATGTAATTATAGTGAACACATACCAGATAAGTTATGGGTTAGTTGGGCTAAAGCAGTACAGTAGGCCTAAATTCTAATGCGAGCGCACTACACAATGGTTGCGTAGAGCGCGTGTGAAGGGGGAGAAGTTGAGGAAGAGGTAGAGAGGAAGAGGCTTCTATAGTAACAATGGAAGATCAATGGAAACTGACCTAACGATGATTAAGTTAAATCATTTGTAAAATACAATCAAACATCAACAATTCAAACACAACATGCCAATATGTCACAAGTAAGAAATATTGCAAATCGCAGTTACTTTTGTCGGTTTGAAGAACGGAGTCAATGGTTCGTTATGTCCAACGAATAAATACGTTATCTCTCGTCAAAGTTCCGGGCGCAAAGTGAATATGCAGGTTATGAGGAAATAGACGAGAGTGTGCACCTCCAGTTGATCCTACGAACGAGCGGGGGTGATTGTACGTTTGGGGGTTAAATACCCCAAAGAACAAGGGGGTCATCCCTGTGAAGGTGACCTCTCTCATTGGTCAGTTACTTCCACCTGGGCGTTGTCCTGGGACCTGCCCAGAGGTGTGAAGTGGCTGATAGTTTTGAGTTCCATTATCTCAAATGTCCCTGGAATGCTCAAACTTCAGAATATAACAATACAACGTTCATAACTGGTTTTGTTAGTATGATACAATTATTTTGATACCAAGATTGACTGATTTAACTATACCTGAAGGGAAGTTATAATCAAACATCAATTAACAACGTTCTAGGTAAAGGAGACAAACACATTGTAACACATCGACTACTGTCCTTGAATTAGTGTCCATGAGCCATGTAGTCCTTTAGAAAATGTTTGTAAGTCCACACAAGAAAGTTTCTTCAAGTAATTCCCTTTGTTCTGACAATGTGAGACCATGGTCTCTGTTCCTGACCCCATGCTGGGTCAGGAATTTGAAGCTCCTACTCTGGGAGATAAGGACAAAGGGGACAGACCCTTTCCTCGTCGGTGGTAGGGGAAGGTGTGGATGGTACCATGCTTTGTCTGTGGACTCTCTGCTACAACATTTAGCGGTGCATTTATTAATTAATACAATTTCACAGCAGTTATTCAACAAGTAACCATGCTGCAGCAGATACAGCCTACCCGCTGCACACCTTCCTAACCGTTGTATTTAGTATGCATTATAGCTGGTCTAGGTCTTTAGGGCAATAGAGGCAGGGCAGCTGCTGTCATGGGGGGCAGCCAGGGTGGGGAGGGAGTAGTTAGGGGGAGAGGGGTGGGGGAGGAGAAAGGAAACACAAGACAAGAGGGATGATACCAACAAAACACCAAGTTTTTTCATAAAGTATGACACTTAAGGGTAAATTTCTCCTTAGCTAAGGGATTTACTTAAGGGGGATGTACAGAATCCCTTAAATGGTTTCCTTAGCTAAGGTGAAACGTTAAGGGATTTACTACATTGAACGTGATTTCACAGAAGTAAAATTCGACCGTTTCCACGGAGACCGCGTTGTTTAGTTGTATCGCTAGTGCATCACCTTCAAAGCTAGAGCTAGCTAACCAAATTGGTCAGAGGAGGAAAATATTGTGCTTCTACAGGAATACAAAAAAGTTAACACATACTAAAACGTAAATTTGATCCACAAATAACTGCAAACAAAAAACAACGAATGTAGGACGAAATTGCATCAAAAATAAACCTCAAGAAGTTTGGTGAAGCGGTCAATTCAAGAAATAAAAAATATATGCTAGAGCTAGCTATGATAACTTGACTGTTATATCTGTTATTATTTACGTTTCAAAAAAGGTCTATACAATTGGCGTGGGAGACAATTGCTGCAGAGTCAATGCATATAAACGTACAGCTTAACAGCTTAACCTAACAGCTTACGCTGCTACAGCCGTGTTGTTTTTTCCCGGAATATGTGCTCAGATCATGGGCGTCGCCGCAATGTAACTTGGGGGTGTCATGTCCCCCCAGGGGCGAATCTAGGTTCCCACTTTTGGGGGGGCTATAAGCCCTAGATAAAAACTATTATTTTTCCTGTGACACAGCAAAACAAGGGGGGTCTGGGTGCATGTTCCCCCAGGAGAAATTTTTGAAAATATACTTTTAAATAGTGTCCTCCAGTGGGGTTTTGGAAGATAAATTAACAAATCTATATTTAAAATATATATATATATTTTTTTTTTATAAGTAAAAAAACAAAACAAAACAAAAAAAACATTTGAGGGGCCAATGAAACTTTGGGGGTGGGGGGGGGCTAGATACGCCCATGCGTCCCCTCCACTTAAAAAAAAAAAAAAGTTGTTTGGACCCCCCCACTTTTGCGATCAAAATATTAGTGCATGACTGGTCTACTAGTCCAGCGATCTTTCCATTGCTTCACAATCAAATCCGTTCCACTTTATTAGTAGGGAGAATGCCCATAGCAATAAAATTCCACTCCGCGTTTTTTAGACAAACAGCATCACGCACGCAGATTCTACTCCCATACTCTTTGATCGACGCATCGCTCTTGCAGCTAGCACTTTAGACATGACTGTTCCACAGACGAGGTGGACATAAGGAGGGTTTTTTCGAGGAAGAGGTAAGTAAGTCAGTCCCATATTTTCCTTTCAGTGGCCAAAGCACCCTTATGAGACATTCTCTGACTATAATGGCATTAGTTAAGTCACAAAGATCCTTCTGCAAACATTGTTAGCTAGCTAGATAAGCAAGCTTTTTACCTACATCTACAAGGCGATACCATACTTTATTATATGGCAACGACAGTACGAGCTTTTTGATTGGCTAATGGGGAGTCATGCCAGACGCGTATTGCCCTCCAATGTCATCTGCAAAATGAGCGACGAGTCAACTGCTGAGTTTCACTATCCAGATGATGCTGAAAAGATTTGTCATTGAAAGTGAGGATGAAGACTAGACTCTTTTAATCACTTGTGTCGTCATTTTGTGTTGAAATTAAAGCCATTTTAGCAGAACCATGTTGTCCTCTTTCTATCAAAAGTAATGAGTTGCTAGGCAACACATGAAACACAGCGTGAGAAGACTTGAGAGCTAGCTACAATTAGCCTAGAGGTACCATTTATTTTCATTTACAAAATGAAAAGAAGCTAAAAATGCCATATAATAAACTACTTACTAACCTCGACCGTTCGGTCATGCCGGGAAATATCAAACCTCGGCTTTGCCGTATCGACCGGGCGATAGCGAGGAAATTGCTGGTGTTTTTTTATTGCCATAACAACCGTGAGCTAATCTGGAGTTAACCTTAGCTAACATGCTAGTTTTTCTAACGACTGGAAAAAAAGAAGAGAAAAAAACCTTTATTTCAGAATTGTCTTCCAAATTAAACAACTTTGCTCAACTTGTAATTTTGGCAATTCGCAGATTTTCATTGCTCCATATGTTAGTCTGTAACATGAAGGTAAAACTGATTCAACCATTAAAAACAAGCGGAGCTGATCCCATGCAGGGGGACGCGAGACATAGCGCCTCATTAGCAGCGTGTCACTGGCAGCGCGTCATATCACGCAGTCGGGGCACACCTTCTTAGCAGGGCGGGCTATTTAATCAGGATATCGCTGCACTCTGCTTTGCTAGTGCGACACAGGTTGCTTTCTGTTTAATCTGCTGCCTCCGCCTCCCCTTCCTCCACCCTTGGTTCTGTGTTTCCTGTCGTAAAGGGAATGCGTCACTGCTCGGAGGTCGAGACGGTGTCTCTGTTGGGTGCGGCAGGGAGCCGATGCAAGCAGAACCATAATGCCAAATTACAAGTTACAATGATGTGTTGTATTGTGTGAATAAGGTATCAAGTAAGTACTATACTGAGTCCTCCTCCCTGAACCATATATCCTCCTAAAGCCTATACCCTTAGGATGTTATCTAATGAGACATGAGAGAAGTCATTCTCTCCAAAATTAGTATGCTGCTCATGCATAATACATTTGGTATTGGTAAATGCAGTATATGGCTGATAATTTTTTGGGCTGTGCCATTTAGGGAAACTGATTCAACCACCTAAACCATGTATTTTCTGAAAGCTTACATCCTAAGGATGAGATCTGTGAAAAAGGCTATAGGTTTGAACACACATTTTACCATTTCTGAACTGTCCAGTCATGCTTTAGGGAGATGCTAAATTTTTATGTAGCCTACATCATTACTAGGCTACTAAACCTATACCAATTGTGAATTTGATACACTGATAACATGTTTTACATCTGAAATCTCAATCAGAAATCTTCATATGAACAATCTACATTAAGCTTATTTCAATTATCAATATAAAAGAATGCTCAATGCATCTCCATTTCTCCAGATATAGCCTAGGTGGTTGAGATTGAGAGTGAGTCAGAGGCAGAGGCAGCATGCACGGGCAGTGGAGACAGCTCTGTTGGTGAGGTGAGTGCTGAAAGGTGACAGGTAGTTGAAGATGTCCCATTGCTTATTGGGAAGTTTAGTTTTCAAAATATTATAAATCATATATGTCCAGCCCCTCAGTATATGTATAACAACTATGGGAAATAGTTGTGGTAAATGCACCAGAATATGGGAAATTGCATCTACATCTTTAAAAAAATTCTGAGGGACAAACCCCCAGACCCCCGGGCAAAATGTCCCCCCCACTCTCAAAATGCTGCTGACGCCCATGACTCAGATTGACCATGAACACTAAACAAACTTATATCTAAAGTGTGGTAAAGTAGGACAACGTTTTTTGTTGTGAATTCTAATATCGGAGCTTCATAGATGTTGGCTTTTGGTAGTATTCATGCACGCGCTAAACTCAGAGTTGCCGTACTCCGAGTTGAATTAACTAAATCATATCAGCTGTTCTGGAACCAAGTTTTCTGAAATTCCAATTTCAAAGTAGCCTAACTCAACTCAGAGTTCAGGGTTAGGATCAGAGTTTGTTGAACCCTCTACCTGGAATACCCCCTGGTTGCGTCGGAGCCATAACACGCCGCAGACGGGTCCGGTGTAAATAGGGTGTTAAAGTCTTGTGCTACGGCGCCGTACTGATCAAATTATGTGATTGCATACCCTTAAAATAGGTCATAGATCGAACGACTTGTCAATAACAGAAATATTTGTCAACTTTTTTATTTTGTCGACAACGTCAACAAATTGTTTCAGTGTGTATTCATGGATATCATGTGACGTCACTGTGTTTAAGCGCCGCCATCTTTGTGTCTGAAAGTGTAGCTAAGCCCCGGTCACACCATAAACATAGAACAGAAAGTACAGAAAGTAACCCACAGAAAGTAAAAAATGCCTGCTGTATGTTGTGCTGTTGGATGCAACAACAGTCGCCAAAATAACCCAGAGATACAATTTCAGTGTATCCAAAAATATTTTGATCGGTGTAATAAATGGTTGGCTGCAATTAGAAGAGACAACTGGCAGTCAACATTTAACTAGCGTTAACTCAATATTGTGCAGTGAACACTGTATCAGGTAAGTTAAAAAAATAAAATTAAAACCTTTGTATCTGATAAATTGGCACTAGCTACATTTGCCCTTTTTAGCTAATTATTTTTTTAACAGGAAAATGTTTACAGTTGAGTTGTGTATGGTGAGCTATAACATTGTTAAACGAACGTTAGCTAGTCGCTAACGTTATACAAATTGTGTAGTAAGCTAGCTAATGAAGCTGATGTCTCACATGATATGTACAACTAGTTATAAACCTACCTGTACTTAGTACAGTATGTGGATAAGAGAATATCTGAGAGCGAAAAAATGAAAGGGAAATTACCTTCCTTAGGTTGGCCAATATCTTAATAGTATGCACATATTTAATATTCTAGCATTCTTTCCTATCTGCTTAGGGAATGCTTTAGCTACACCTCGCTGGCCCACATTGGCACTCTTAACCAACACTAAAAAACACGGTTGATAATCGCGCTTGAATAACTTACATGTCCTGTGATGACATGCATGTGTTTTGTCTCCAGATGCCATATCTTGGTGTGGTTCACCCATCCTGCAACTGCATATTTATATTTATCTGTACTTTTGAAAGCCTTAAGGCTATCTCTGGTGTATGGGGATGGATTCTGTACAAGATACATATGTCGGGAAAGGACAGTTGTGGCAGACGTTTCGCAGACTTTAAGGGACAAAATAAAGTTGACGGTAATAAATATGGATCGCAGCCAATAATAAATGTTTTTTTCTACATATCGTTGTCTTTCTGCTTCATTTATGTGCTATGTTCGTGACTCTGTTCGTTGGCTAACTATGAAAGCTAACTAACTAACCACTAGAATTAGACAATAAAAAAATAAAAAAAATCTTCAAAAAATGTGAAGAACCAATAGAAAACAATACTATTATTATATTTCTATTAGGGCTGTGAAATGATTAAAAAAAATTATCAAATTAATTACAGGTTTCTGTGGATTAATCATGATTAATCACATATTACCGGTTTTCCGAATTTTTTTCATTAGTGTGCGTCTTTAATTTTGCGGTACCTTGATGTTTGAGTCACCCGTTGCCACTCGCAAAACTTTGGTGAACCCCTCGTCCTCAATAATATCAATTGGTCTACAGCTTTTTGCAATACATTTGGCAACTGTGCAAGTCACCTTGTCACAGGCAGACTTAGTGAGGGCCCTACGCTGTTCGGTGGTTTGGCGCATTCTACCTGAACTCCCCTCGCCGACCAACGCATGCTTTGCGTTGAAGTGGTTTAGGTTACTTTAGGCTGGTATTGCTTCGGTGAAACGATAACATTCAGTCATTTAGCATTCAGTCATTTAGCAGACACTCTTATCCAGAGCGAAAACGTCTTCCTGCAGAGCAGGGCTCCAGACTGACTTTTTTTACTTGGAGCACATTAGCCACTGAAAATTTTAGGAGCGCAAGCAGAAAATTAAGGGGCACACCTTATATTGACCTGCAATGCATTTATTAATGTAACTGGAGAGGGTACAATTCAGTGCTTAAGCACTCCTAATATTTTTTTTAATATTTTCTGAAATATATTGTTTTATCATTTGATGATGGTAGTTCATGAAGAAAGGGACATCCTTAGTTTTTTCATTCAATATTTTGCATAATAATACATAAATGTATTAATTGTTATCCAGTGAAATTAGGGATTTATATTAGCAAGGGGGTTTACGTTTAGCACTTTTGCAAGGCACTCTAATCATGTCACATTCTCATTGGGGGCTGAGCACCCCTATAGGTCTGATCCTATAATCGCCCCTGCAACGCACCATATAACCTAAGATTGAGTTTAAAAACATTATTTAATGTGACATTAAGTACTGTACATGCAAGTCTTAGCTAAATGACTTAAATGTATGATGCACTTTTCAACACGATACTTGCCGAGTATAAAAGCGCAACAGCTCAAACACAGGCAGGGATACAGTAGCAACGCTAGTGCTAAATAAGTATTTAGCTGCTAGGCTCCATGACGCCGGGTAAGAAGGGCTCGTGAAACTGCTCACCAAAAGAACGAAGTCTGGCAGATTAAGACATGTTCGTAGGAACCTAGCGAAAAATATCCCAAACTTCCCAAGACTTTTAGCTAGGTTTATAGGTACCTAGCGAAAAATAGCCTAAACTTTCCTAGACTTTAAGCTACATTACTAATGCAGAAAGAAAGCTGATATCGCTGTCTTACTAGAACGACGTATCTGCGTTGTTGCTAACGTGTGCTGACATTGTGCACACCCAATGAATTCAACATTTGTAGGTCGAACATACGCGAGTGCTTGTAAAAAATGCTTGCACTGACTCAAAAACTGGTCGCAAAATGCAACCATTTGGTAGCAGTCTGGAGCCATGCCGCAGAGTGTGCATCACTTTGGTTTTATTGGATGTTCCATCTTAGTTATTTTGGAACACGAACTTCTCATCCAGAAGTTACAGATTGGGTGGAATTGTGGTTATATTACGTTAAATGCGTTAAACAAAAATAACGAATTAATCCTGCAATTTAATCATAACGCGTTAACGCGTTATTTTTCACAGCCCTAATTTCTATTATTATTATTATATTATTACTACATATTAATATATATGACTAACTAGTAGTATTGGATACAAATACAATGGGTTGAGTCAGACACAAAGATGGCGGCAGGCTTCACGGAAGTGACGTCTTTGGTACCCATGAATATATTCCAACTCTCCCGGAAATTACGGGTGTCTCCCTCATTTTAATAGCTGCTCCCTGACGCCCACAAATTCTAAACAATATCCCTGAAATCATGATTTTTTGGGGAGCGAACGAGAGACAGTTCAATGGTCATTTTGACCTGGTAGACAGGCTCTGAAGAAACCGAGAGAGCGAGTGACATACGTGGTGAGAGTGCGGTCAACGTCTCTGAATATAAGGCTCTCGGCAAGTAAATAGTCTCTTTAGAGGACGCGGTGTGTGGGGAGAAAAAAAAGGAAACCCTTTCTCTCCTTGTCGCACTGGTGTTATCACAGTGCTGCAGGTGGTTCACACCAAATGTGTACGTGGTTAAACTGACAAACAACTGGCCTATTTGATGTAGCACCTGATCTGATGGCAGCCCCCGGTTTCTCCATCACCAAGATAACAGCACACTGAAATGAATCACCCTGCAGTTGTATTCACCACTCTGCAGCCCAGGAGCTCATTGATGGCAGTGTTATGTGTCACTAATCCTGCATCTGCCGCAAAATTCAATTCCAAACAAAACGATCTTCACTGTTAATATACCCCCCACCCCACTATCACGCAGTCAAACTCTGCAGGTAATTATCTATCTCTAAAGGGAGGGAACCTGTTCTTTCATGGTGACTTATATAAACCATTTCCCCTCTGAAGCACTTGATAAAGTGCCCGGTAGCAGAAAAACAAAAATGCCAGCACTGTTTGGGGAACTTGATACAGTTTTGTTCATTAGTGCTATATATCTGAGCAAGATAAACTAATTGTTAATGACAAACTCTCCATCTCATCTATGAATAGAAGACAATAGAAGACGATCCTGTGTGCTGTGACTGTAATACACATTATCAGGATGTTTGGCCCTCTCTTGTCTCTACAGTCAATGTATCTTCAGTTCAGAACCTGACATTGTGTCCAATCTCTTGGTCCAGAGAGCCATAGAGGGTTTGTGGAGAGAAATGGGTAGGATCCCAGCTCTGCTGCTGGGGGATCAATGGTTGAGGCTTGAAAGGCCAGCAGCAGACTGCTTCTCTCCTGGTCCAGTTCTGTAGCCCGCTGGTACCCAGGATAGCTCTTTTGAAGTGAGGGGCGGCAAAGGCTGCAGTTGAGATACTGTTACGCATTGGGTGCCCTTTTGACATAGTCTTTGACTTACACCAAAGGAAGGATAGACGCAAACACCCACACATACACACACACGTCTGCTATTGAAACTGATCTAGGTACTGTATCTTATGAAAATAAGCTGATGTGTGTGCCATAGTTATAGAAAATGATTACTCTTGCCTCATGTTACATGCAGGAGGGATGCTTTGACAAACTAACCCATAAATCTTAAAGGGGCAATTGATTGCAAAACCGATTTTACCTTGTCATAGTTGAATAACGACAGTTTGGTGGGTAAAATGAACAAACAGTGAACCTCAAAGTCCATTGACACTTCTTTCCTGTGCAAATCTCAAAATGAAAACATTTGGCTGTAAAACGCTAGCTTTTCAACAAGGCCACCGGACTGACGTCAGTTCGAGGACTGCCGGGGGAATTCTTTTTTTATTTTTTCTTATTGGATAACATTTACAATGAAAAGTATTTTGTGTCAGGCCTTAGTGGGCCGCCTAATCTCTGATACATGTCAATCTGGTATATTTGGGGGAGTATGTGTGTTTTCTCACATACACACACACACTGTGCGTGTACAGACGTGCCTAATGCTCTCAGTCTCCTGAGAAAACCTCCTGAAAACTGCTTTTAATGCTGGCATACTAAACAAATGGTGTTACTTTGCAGATATTACAATACATTTGGCACGGATAACAATGCTGTTGGAGCAGTGTTTATGGTTTGGCAGGGGCATATTTTTAGTTCTTGGGCTGGTTTTGTCACACAGACCTGGCAACCATGGGAGAGTGAGAGAAGAATAAAGGAAGACGCACCGTGCCGTTTTGGTCGAGGCATTGATGGGCTTGTGTCCTTGTTCATTGTCCACACAACCACATCTCAAATTAACCCAAACAGTTGGCTACATTTGAAATCATTTACATCCTGCTGAGATCAGCAAATGTTGAAATAAAACATTTGCAGAAGGCATGAAGTTTTGATGCGTGATTGACATACTAATGTTTATTGCAGATTCAGTATATATATTACACAAAATAACTAATTGAGTTGGAATCATTTGCTGACATCTTGGCCCCCCCAGTTCAAAAATTCCATCTGCACCCCTGCACTCAATTATTCATTTGCTCTGAAAAATAATACCCAAGACAGTTTTGAAAACCTTGGACCATTTCAAGCAGGATTTGCTAAGAAGCTGAACCTGAAAAGAGGTGCTGTTCCGATCGTATGCTCATCGCAACTGCAAGCTGTAAGTACAGTATGATTTTGTCGTTAACAGTTATTAGCAATGCTAACGTCTTCTGTATCTAGCATAGGTAGAATGCTAAATACGTTTCTAAACACAACATACTTTACTTAGCAAATGACTCTAGCTAGACTAGCGGTAGTCGGCACTAGTAGGGAAGCTTCCGAAAAAATAGCCAGAAAACGGATAGCAGTCAGGCTTAAAATTGCTAACGCCTGTCTAGATTATCTATTTGAAAGAACTGGAGAAAGGCAGGTGCTAGATACAGGATACGTCGTTAGCATTGCTATAACTGTTACCGACAAAATCATACTACGTCTTGCGGTTGTGATGAACATAAGGTCGGGACGCACCTCTTATCAGCAACAGCTTCTTGGCAAATCCTGCCTTACATTGTCCCAGGTTTTCAAAACTGTCCTTGGTCAAATGGTTTCGCGCAAATGTGTCAAGGGACGAACTGGACGAACGCTATGGTATAGAGAAACATCAGCCATGTCCGTCTAGCCAATGTTGGCTATAGGCCTACTCTAGCTCATCTGCTTTTTATTAACGCTGATTAATTGCAAGGAATGCAAGAACAGCTAGATAGCGAAAACACCTAGACTGTAGGCATGTAAACTAGTTTAGCTGGCTAAGAGCATAAATGTGTGATTATTTAGCCTAGTTTATTGGCAATAACGTTGTTTCATGTTCCTGACTGTTTCATTCAAATAGCCTAAATAACCTGTGTTCTTATGTAAATTTACAATTCACGATGCATGTTTGTCCAGATCTTTGTCAGGCTATTTTTCAGCAAGATATCTAGAGCTAGATAACTGAAGCTGAGTTGAATTAGATATAGTTTGGTTGCTAAGCTGTAACGTTCTACACACCTAAGTCAATCCAGTTTGCTTTGACAACAGAAGTGGAAACAACTAATGTTATCATTTCAAATGATATCTTGTCAATCTGTTGAAAAAAGTGTTGTGAAGACACGATAGACTTATTTGCGCTTTTTTAATTTCAAGTCTCCATCTTCGGTGTTTCAGTGAAGGCCGATATATGCTTCTGTGTTTTTCGAAAAACGGACACATGGGACCGCCTCGTCTCTGTGGAACGCTCTCTTCGAGCTCTCCGTCAGCCCTCGGATAGCCTTGGAGAGCTTGACGTGCACCTCCTGAATTTTCTAACTATCCGTCGTAATTTCAGAGAGCTACGGAGACCCCCTTGGCTGTGATTGGTCAGTATTAAGAACCGCTTGCGTCAGGGGCGGGGGCGGGGTTGCCGTGATAAACAGGACGAACAGAATCGTTTGACCGTCATTGCTGTACGTTTTTACAATTCATATTTCAGCTAAACGGTACATGTAAATCAGCATCTGAATTCAAATGTGACGAGAAATGGGCAGTGTAGTTTCTGAAAATGTGCATATTTTATTGATGAAAAGGTTAATTTGTAAATTTGCTCCGACTTCTCGGTAACCTCGGTAAATAAACACTCAACGACGTCTTACAAAAAACTATTGCGCCACCTACTCTTCTGGCGGTGAATTGTTTTCAGCACCCACAGCCTACGGAGAACCATAAACGCAGTCTATCCGTCCGTATCCGTGCGCCCACCCATCCGTAAACGGAGACGCAGAAGCATATTTTGGCCTTTAAGGCCGATTTATACTTCTGTGTTTTTACGCACACGGGGAACGCCTTCTCCGTCCAGAAACGCCCTCTCTTGGTGTCCTCTCCGACAGTTAACGGAGACGCAGAAGTATAAATCGGCCTTTATACTTCTCCGACTCTGTTACGGACAGACGCACGGAGTCGGACGGATTGGTTGAATTTATACTACTCCGACGGCTCTGCTGAAAGCAATTCACCGCCAGAACAGTAGATGGCGCTGCACTGCGATGCTCGCTAGGTTATCGAAAGGTCGGAGAAAATTTACAAATGAGCCGTTTCATCAATAAAATAAGCACATTTTCAGCAACTACACTACCAATTTCTCGTTACATTTGAATTCAGATGCTGATTTACATGTACTGTTTAGCTGAAATATGAATTGTAAAAACTTACAACAATGGCGGTCAAAGGATTCTGTTCTCTTGTTGGTCACGGCAACCCCGCCCCTGACTCAAGCAGTTCTTAATACTGACAATCACGGCCAAGGGGTATCCGTAAAATGACGGACGGATAGTCAGGAAAATCAGGAGGTGCACGTAGAGCTCTCCGAGGGGTTCCGAGAGGGGCACAGAGAGGTTGTTCCTTGACGTCCATGTGTGCGTGTCCATAAAAACGCTGAAGTATAAATTGGCCTTGTTGGCTGTTTTGCGTTTTTGCTCCCCACCTTCACTCGTTGAAAACCAACCAATGGGCGCGCAGCTCATCTAAATATTAATGAGCATATCATAAAAGGAGAAAAGCTAGTGTTTTTTCCCCGGGAATCTTTTAGAGGATCTATCAGGGGGCATAGAACAGCACCCGGGCCATTTTCAACCCAACCAATGTTACATACCCTATTCGGAGACCCTAAAGAGCAGTGTGAAATTCCCATGAAACCCAGTCAATCACCCCTTTAAAAGGATTTCCGATGTGATCTGTGAAACTGGATTGAGTGTTGCATATGCTTTTTGTGTCATTGAGTGTATGGTTGCAGTTATTGTGTTCCTGATACCTTCTCTGATATCTGTAGAACTGGGAGCAGTGATCCATACTGCATCGTGAGGATTGACAATGAGGCCATCATTAGGTATGTGTGTGTCTGTGTGTGTGTTCACACCGTCTGTTTTTGCCTTTACGCTGGCTGAAGATCCCACTGCCACTCCTGCATTCTTTGAGCTAAGGCAATTATAATAAATTTAACTGATGATTAATTTTAACATAATTTCCATGGAGCGCCACTTATTTTCAATTAATACAGCACATCTAAGCTGCCTAGAGCCTTATTCATATAATCATATCCATCTGGATGTGATCTAATGACAGCCAAGAGTGTTTAATCAGTTCATTGTATCTTAAAAGAATATTTCTTAAAAATGAATATTTCCTTAAAAAGAAAATTGTCCAATATTAAACAATGGTCATTAGTGAGGTTCAGATTACCTGTCAGGATTCACAGTCATTATCTCTGTCAGTATTAGTGTGAAATCTCTAGGCTTAGTTACTTGGTGTAATGACAAGCTGTTGATATAGAGAGAAAAAGACCAACGTTGCTTGTTAATGTTTAACAGTGTAACCTCTGTCTCTCTTGCTGATAGCGAGTTGGAAGTAGATGCAGGGTGTCGCTAGTAAAACCTTTTAATGAGGGATTTGAGCCTACTGTTTTCAATATAAAATTAGTGGAAGGCTGGGTGCCGAAGCTTGAATTAGTGTCAAACCAGGTAGGTTGGACCACAGCAAATAATAGTCAAACAAAAGTAATTTCTGGGAAAACGGTAGCCTTTGTTCAGGTTGTATGTTGTAAAGACATTTCTCAGAAGGTGCAGGCCTTCCCCTGACTTGAGCAGGTCACAGTGTGAAGGTACAGCCATTTCGTCTCTTGGCCGTTTGGTCTTGAATCTTATGTATTGTCTCTGCCAATGTTGTTAGAGATTGATCATTCTATGTCAACAGCAAACACTAACACCATTCAAGAGATCCCCTCAATGACGCTATGGTGCTATGCATCTATTGTTGCCATGACCTCTCTTTCCTAGGACGGCCACAATATGGAAGACTCTGTCTCCATTCTGGGGGGAAGAGTACAACGTCCACCTGCCCCCATCCTTCCACACTGTGTCATTCCATGTACTAGATGAAGACTCTCTCAGGTAAAAAAGAGACTCCTCTTTGAATCTTCTTAAAACTTAAGACGTAAAAAGTGTAAGAATTGGCTGTTTTATGGCATTTCCTAACGCACGTCCCTTGTGTCATTCCAGTCGTGATGACGTTATTGGCAAGGTGTCGATCAGCAAAGAAGCTCTTGCTGCCAAGCCACAAGGTGAGAATGTTTCAGGTCCCCAGTGTCTAGTAGTGTGAATTCATAGATCCATGTATGTAGGAATCTAGCCAAGCCAAAAGCCTATGTACATGAAAAGGACTATGTTGACCATGATCCTGTGCTAGTTACAGCCTACACTATGATCCTTGGCAATGTTTCAGTGGGCTTCAGCCTCACACAGAAATGTTACATTCTTTATATTTAAACCTCTACATCCATGGACCATCTGGAGGTTTGCATTGGATATTTGGATCTGAACGGTTTTGACTTATATGGAATAGTTTCTCTAGTGACGGATTCCCTCACTCACTGGCTCACCTGCAGCGAATAGAGCAGGCCCAAACAAGATAAGAAAGGTGTTTCCTCATCTGAGCTTACTCATTATCTGGTTATTGATTCCAGTACCTGCGCAGTCCGTTGTCACCAGTGGACGTTGACACAGCTTATACAAGAGCACCCTTTTGGTGTAAACAACAAAGATATGACCGTCACATGGGTGCTTGAGGTCATTCTGGTGTTTCCCTGTTCCTCTTACTTAGAAGCTTGCTACTACACTCCGTTACCATGCTTTAGTGCACAAGAACGACCTAACATTTTCTTTTCTTGTTTTACTGCAAAGCCAGAATTATGGATTTTGTGGTTATAGAAACATCTATTCAATCCAGGCTGCGCTTACTTGAGATATTGGATGTCTGGGACCCAATATCTCATGAGCTACCTTGGTAAAGGTAGGGGAGGCTCATATGGATAAATACAGGGGGTGATTGGCAACAAATGCCTGTGGTTCACGACAAGATTTGGGGGGTGGGGGCTGAGACACAGCACACAGTGGGGACGTCCATTATTGTAACACTGGTATGGCTGTGGGTGGTGGAATCTCACTCACAGCTGGCTCCCATGCAGGGATGGCAGTGATTTCCTGCTGTGTGCCAGTTCCCTTGCACTCACCAAGATGGGAGAGTGGGATCCCTCATTATGACCCACTCCAGCAAGGTGCCAATCATAATGGCGAGACGTGATTGTGGGTTTCTGTGTGCCGTTTGGGGTCCTCGTTTTTTATGACCGTGCACTCTGCTTCACAAATGCCAGACGTGATTTAGAAATGTTACAACCGCTACAACAAATAAGCCGTAAGTGGGACAAGACAAATTCTCAACACATTCACCGTTCATTGGAATAGCGGGGGCAAGGACATTACCCAGAATTGCTAAAACTAGAGAGGGCGTTCTTCAGGGAATCTTTTGAATATTCATTGTTTTGCTTAAGTCATGTCGTCACATGTAACCAGAGCATGGTTGTTCGCCCGCTTTTCCCCATAAGCTGGCGCAAATTAGTTGCTTTGGAAAGCAACTCATCAAGTCAGGGACAACCTTATTCTTGAAAGCTTGGCCAAACAAAAGAGGATGAGTAGTGACCCTGCTGGACATCACAGTTTTCAAGGGGAAGTGCCTTAAGAGAGGGTTTTTAGAAGATTGGGTGACCCTCCTGGGCTGTAAACCCATCATCACCCCTTTATCTGCTTCATCTCCTAAACTGCTGTTTCTGATGAAATCGTTTTCATGGGGAAAGGACCTCAGAAGCTGGTCCCCATTTGGGGAGCAAGTAGCACTGCGAGGGTGTGAACGAGGAGGGTTTTGGGTTCTGCGAAAAAAAACCTTGAGAGACAATCTCTAAACTATCATCTGTAAGGACCCTCAGAACAGGAGTGGCAGGGAGAGGGAGAGAGAAAAGAGAGACATATGCACACTGAATCTCTTTTTGAAGCATGAGAGGTCAGGGCTTGAAAGGTTAGAGACCCCTATTGTGTGTGTGTGTGTGTGTGTATATACTCATGTGTAAGTGGGTGGTAGTCAGTCACTGTTTGAACATTTTTAAGGAGGAACCTATCGCCTGTGCCCACTGGTCTTTGCTGAGGTCTGATGCAGCAAATGTTTTTTATTTGTATTTTTTTAACACAGATGTCAACTTTCTAAAGTGGCAGTAATCTCTCCTAACGGTCTATTATGCTACAACACACAGTGACATCTCGAGGGGGGTTGTCTCAGAAGCATTACAAAGGCTAGCTGACTCATTGTCTCCACTCAGTTCCTTTATTCAAGAAAGACATGGTTGAGGTTGTGGTCATGGCAGGTTTGCTGTTACCTATATTCATAGTAGCCTAGCATAGTATGTCCAGCTGAAAAGAAAGGTTACTCCAAAAATAAACGGAGTACTATGAAACATGAACATCCACACACTTCTTAGATGTCTCCATCTCCTTAAGATAACATATACCTTTATTCGTCCTACAATGGGGAATTCGGGCATTGCAGCAGCAAAGTGGACAGAAGTATACATACAATTTACAAAGTGAGTACGGATATTATAAAAAAGATATAAAAAATATAACACCAGTTGCATATGGAGACCAAATATAAATAAACAAATATAAATATACTTACAGCAACCATAAACCACCAAAGTGTAAGTTGATTTTTATTTCACCCACACTGACCAATGCTCTGTGGGGTTTCAGATCAAATACTCATGAAAACAAAACAAATCTAACATTGTTTTTCCACCGGCTAGCCATTCAGGGTTTATTTCAGTCTCAGCCAGCAAAAAGAATGGGACTTGACGAGCCATGCCCCAGAATACCAATCAGGAAGAAAAAAAACACTCCTGCAAGTGTCTCAGAAGAGTAAACAAAGTGCTTGACAACGCTATGGAACACTCTTGATTATTAGTCCACAACCCAGGACGATGTACCTGAGAGTCCTAGCTCTCCTCCTTTGGCCAGCACTTGAGAGAGACATTTGTATTTATATCCCCGATGTGAGTTCCCCCGATTTGGGAAAGATTACATAGGGAATGTCAATACAAGCTTGAATACCCCTTGATAACCCTTTTGCGAATTTGATCAGGTCCAGAATTCAACTCATGTTGGATAGCCTCTTTGACATGTTTTCTCTTCTCGTGTTGTCATGGCATCGAGCTGAAAAATCAATCACATTGTCAATTTGTGGATCGGGTTTTAGTTTAGTTCCTAGGTGAAAGGTTGTGACATGTTGGCATTGTGGTTCACTCCTAACCGCAGCTTGTGCAATGGATGTGTTGTGGCAGCTAATACAGGGAGAGTCGGGTTAAAGCAGATTCAAGATCTACTCAGGCAGAAGCAAATGGATCGTCATAGGCATAAGATCTATTACATTAAGCCTCATAAAGCCAGAGACACAGAGAAAGGATATAACACACTAACCTGGTTTAGGCTCTTTGTGTGTGAGAGAGATACTGGAGGGAGAGAGAGATGCAGAGTGAGTATGTTTATGTGTTTGTGATTTACTGTGTGCATAATAATTGTCAAATTATTTTACATATTTTAAATCATTCTGAAAACACTGCACACTCAAAACGCCCCGACTTAAAATATAAAATCAATGAATCTCCTATTGCAGTCTCCCATAGTAACATTGCTTAGCCATGTTGTATTGCTGCTGTGTTGCAGGTGTGGATGGGTGGGTGAACCTGACAAAAATGGACCCAGATGAGGAGGTACAGGGGGAGATCCACCTCCAGGTGTCAGTGCTGGGGGACGCGGACATCCCTAGAATACTGCGTTGCCAAGTACTGGAAGCCAGGTAGGTTGTGTGTGTGTGTGTGTGTGTGTGTGTGAGACAGAGAGCCAAAGAAAGAGACTGAGAGGCGGACAGAGAGAGAGACAAAGAGAGACAGAGACCCAACACAGAGAGACACAAAGAGACAGAGACAAATGTTAGCCCAGTCAAGTGCTGGAGGCCAGGTAGGACATGACACAGATGTTATTAGTACACTGTCAGGAGAGTGACTAATCGCCTGTGGGATGCATATGGATATACTTGGCAGGGAGAGTGGGCAGTCCACCTCCACCAGTATTTTACACTTTCATTAGACAAGCGTACACGCTTGTGTACATGTTTGATTGTGAAAAATGTAAGCGTCTACCACACATTTACACACAATTTTACACTAAAGGTTGCTGAAATAACATCTGTATGTATGATTATATCAGTGAAAGGCTATTAGAGTTTTCCTCTTCCTTTTGAGAACAAAGCTTATTGCTGTTTACTTGCTATTTTAATCTCATAGTAATATAGTTTAGTATTGGATTACCTTGCATGGATTGCCTCAAAACCCAACTTTTGTTATAAACACGTGTATATGAATGTCGTCATCAGATAGGCGTGTCATGCAAGTTCGAAGCGTAGGTGAACTGAATCATTATATCTCCATCATAAATACCTAGTGCTCCCTGGGATATGTGGGCATCCTGTGTGCAGGGTATTAGAGCCCATCTGTGGTAGCATCTGGATACACACACTCACACATACACACAGTCACACACAGTTGGAGTGTTTATTACTTTGCCAAGCTAACCATTTAGTGCTCTCTCTTACCCATTAGTTACATTGTGCCAAAAAAAGATTCCATCCCAACTTGAAATTAGATTTAGTTGGTGGACACACATCTGCACACTTTGAGCAGGTTGGCTAAGATCTGCGCCTTCACTGCACCTCAGTCATGTTCTCTGTGACTGTGTTCAACAGAGACCTGGCAAAGAAAGATCGGAACGGTGCCTCGGACCCCTTTGTCAGAGTATGTTACAACGGCAAAACTCACGAAAGCACAGTAAGCCTCATTTATCACTGCCCCCCTTTTTTGCTGTTCTGTTATGTACAACTGCATATGCAAAACACAAGTCTGACCTTTTAAAATAACCTTTTACATTACATTTACATGTATTCATTTAGCTGACGCTTTTATCCAAAGCGAGACAGCTTTACAAAAGTGCATAGGTCAATGATCATAAACAACGAGATAGAGAGCCTCAAAAACATTGCGGGTAGCCAAAACATGAAGCTTACATTGTGAAAAGCAAGTAAGTGCCAATGGGAAGAAACATAAAAGCATTTAGTTAAACAATTTATTTTAAAATGACGACCCTCCCCGATTACTTTGCCTGCACAGGTGATCAAGAAGTCTTGTTACCCTCGCTGGAATGAGAGCTTTGAGTTTGAGCTAGACGACACCCTTCCTGACAGCCCCCTGAGTGTGGAGGTGTGGGACTGGGACCTGGTCAGCAAGAACGACTTTCTGGGCAAGGTAAGATGTATGCGAGAGGCCGGTTTTCCTCTGGACTGTGTTTGGAAATGAATGAGGCCATCAAGACCGGGCTGTTGTTCCATCTTTCTGGTTCTCTTCCCCCCTGTCAGGTTCTGTTCAACATCCACAGGTTGCAATCAGCGCAACAGGAGGAAGGCTGGTTCCGATTGGTGCCCGAAAAACCCAAACACAGCCAGCACGAGTAAGTATTCCCTTAGCTGCCAGTGGTTATGGTGCAACTCTGAGTCAATAACAACATGGGAATATGTTATTTTAAGGACAAAATGCCATCTTGATGGCGTGTGGACTGTGCATAGTGAGCATCCCAGATGAAACAGAAGACATCTCGTGCTGTGTTGTGGGAAGACAATGTAGAGATCGTCCGAGGAGATGGAATGTGTTTATGTTTTAAAGGGACTGATGGAGGTATGCATGTGTGAATGCGTGCTCTGTGTGTGTATTTGTATTTTAGTTTACACCGTATGTGCACAAGTGTGTGTGCACGGGTGTGTGTGTGTGTTTGTGTCTACATGCATGTGTGTGTTGGAGATACCATCATTGCCCTTTGGGCATGGGTGTGTGTTTGCATGCACACTTTGTAAGTCTGTTCCGGTGCCGACAGGAAGTACTAATCCTTTCCCAGGGCAAATCCCTGCTTTATTTCTCCCCCATACTGGATAATTTGGCCATGTGGACTTTGGGTGGGATTAGAGAATGAGAGAGGGAAACAGCAAGAAGGAGTGGGTCGTCTGGGGCTTATATAAAAGGGAAGAGGAGTAGAGCAGGATTTCTTTCAATATATGATACAAACAGTCTCCTCAGTATACAGATTAGTCCCTCAAACAAAGGCTGTTGGCGAAGCCTTTAATACTTCATAAGTTTAGAAACTTAACTCTCTCGCCTTCCCTGTCAGGGGGTCAACCTTTTTATTTATTTTTATGTATTTCACCTTTATTTAGCCAGGTAGGCTTGTTGAAAACAAGTTGTAATTTACAACTGCGACCTGGCCAAGATACAACACAGCAATAAGACACATACAACAGAGTTTCACATAGAATAAGCAAGCATAATAAGCACATTAATTACAATAAAACTGTTTAACACTGAGGATAAAAGTGCAGGTAGAAATACTGGAGTGCAAAGGAGCAAGATTAAATAAATCAATACACTATTGGGATGAGGTAGATAGATGGGCTGTTTATGTACAGGTGCAGTGATCTGTGAGCTGCTTTGACAGCTGGTGCTTAAAGCTGGAGAGGGAGATGAAAGTCTCCAGCATCAGAGTCTTTTGTAATACGTTCCAGTCATTGGCAGCAGAGAACTGGAAAGTCGACCAAATGAGGAATTGGCTTTGGGGGTAACCAGTGAGATGTACCTGCTAGAACGCGTGCTACGGGTGGGTATTACTATGGTGACCAATGAGCTAAGGTAAGACAGAGTTTTACCTAGCAGGGATTTGTAAACAACCTGTAGCCAGTGGGTTTGGCGTCGGGTGTGAAGCGATGGCCAGCCATCGCTCCTCTGACTCACACACACAGCTAACCACCCCAAACACTCAGCTTAAGTCAGTCACACCAGCAAATATGCTAGGCCTTCGATAGTGTGGTTTGGTCCTATGATTGAAAGATTCCAACTGTTACATTCAAGTACGACACTGTTTCAGCATGTAAAATAACAACAGCTAAGTATCGAATGCCGTTGGCACCCACCTCTCAATCTGTCAATCATAGTGACTGACTGATTAAGGAGGAATGGGAAAAACTTCTGTTTGGTTGCATGCCCACCGTGAGCTCAGGTGAACCTCACTACTCTGCTTACAGTTGTATCAGCCTGATACAAAAACATCAAACCTGATTCATCATTGTTCCGAGCAAACCCTGGAAGGGAAGTCCTTGTGATTGTAAGATTAAAGGGCCATGTCCTTTACTGCATGATCATTGTGACTTTGCCACACATCAGTGTTTACTTCCCCCCCTTGTGAGCTGCATGACTCCATCAGGCGCCTGTCAGACTCACACCCTGTCTCTTTTTGTTTGTTAAAGCAAGCTTGTTGTTTTTCAGTTCAATTTTTTTTTCATACATATATACACACCTTCTTCCTAATTCCCTCATGTTTCCAAATGTTCTAACATAAGATACTGGTAAGAAGCGCAAAAATGATACTGCATGTGTTATTTAAAAAATATAAAATTGGGCTTAGTTTTACAAAATCCTTTGGAGCTTTGGTGATTGTTGTTTTAGCTGATAGTCATTATTTATGGACATCTGTCTGCCGCGTAGTTCCTCTCTGATTTCCATTTTTCCTAATGGAAGGAGGGTTACTTGAAATGTCAAGCACCAATCCCAAACAAAGGATTATAAAACTATCAAAAATCCCTGAAACTAACAGGATTTCCTCCATATTCACAATCACCCATAGTTATGAAAATGTATCAAATAAAATATTGTCCTGCCTGCACGACAATAGCATCCAACTATCATTTTCAGGAGGGTGTCCTTAGAAGGCAATGGGTTCCACTAAATGTTTTATGACTTTGTTTCAGTGGATACATTTTTATTCTCAATTCAAGACCACATAATCCCTCTCTCCTTGCATAAGCCTCTCCTTCCTTTCTGTTTTAGAAGATTCAAGCTGTTGTTGTATTTGTTTGTGTTGTCTCCCTCACCCCCCCCCCCCCCCACCCCTGCCTGCCATCCCTCCCCCAGATTGGATTTCTGACAAGCAGACAAGAAGATTTCTGCTTGTGGTGGCTAGTCATTGGGTGTTTCTCCCAGGAAACAATGAGTGGAGTTGTGGTCTGATGACTCATCTTTGTGTGCCAGCCCCTCCTCAGCAGGGAGAAAGGTGTTGCAGTCTGTGCCTGTCTGTGTGGCTGATTTGAATCCGTTGTACTGAGAGCTGTTAATCTTGGAAATGTCACTCCCCACCCAAACTCCTTTTAGTCCCCCACAGGTTATTTATGGCTCTAACAAGATAGTGGCTGTGTGAATTTTAAAGGTTGTAAAATGCATGGTATTCACAGAAGCTACAGTTGTCAATTAAAGTCAGGGTCAGGTACAGCAATAATAAATACAATAGATTGAAGACTGTACATTTAGTCACTGTAGCTTCCAAAATGTCTGGACATCTAATGTTGACACCAGTTTTATTTTCACTACAGTCCCGAAATTCATCAAAGTATGTGAGTTATAACGTCTTGTCTAGTCAGTCAGTCAATCAGCATATGACATGATATAATTGTTTTATCAAACTTTATTCATTCTCTATCCAGAACTGAACTACCCCCAAGGACGCTATCTTTACATTTTCCGAATTCAAGTTTCAAGTTTTTTATTGTCAGGTGCACAGACCAACACAAGGTCAGACTGGGCACAAAAATTATTGGGACAAGACAACGCAAGCAACCTGGCATAACATAACATATACAATGCCTTGCGAAAGTATTCGGCCCCCTTGAATTTTTCAACCTTTTGCCACATTTCAGGCCTTAAACATAAACATACAAATGTAATTTTTTTATGAAAAATCAACAACAAGTGGGACACAATCATGAAGTGGAACGAAATGTATTGGATATTTCAAACATTTTTAACAAATCAAAAACTGAAATTTGGCGTGCAAAAGTATTCAGGCCCTTTACTTTCAGTGCAGGAAAACACTCCAGAAGTTCAGTGAGCATCTCTGAATGATCCAATGTTGACCTAAATGACTAAGGATGATAAATAGAATCCACCTCTGTGCAATCAAGTCTCTATATAAATGCACCTGCTCTGTGATAGTCTCAGAGGTCCGTTTAAAGCGCAGAGAGCATCATGAAGAACAAGGAACACACCAGGCAGGTCCGAGATACTGTTGTGGAGAAGTTTAAAGTCGGATTTGGATACAAAAAGATTTCCCAAGCTTAAAACATCCCAAGGAGCACTGTGCAAGCAACAATATTGAAATGGAAGGAGGATCAGACCACTGCAAATCCAAAGACCCGGCCGTCCCTCTAAACTTTCAGCTCATACAAGAAGACTGATCAGAGATGCAGCCAAGAGGCCCATGATCACTCTGGATGAACTGCAGAGATCTACAGCTGAGGTGGGAGACTCTGTCCATAGGACAACAATCAGTAGTATACTGCACAAATCTGGCCTTTATGGAAGAGTTGCAAGAAGAAATCAATTTCTTAAAGATATCCATAAAGGTGTCATTTAAAGTTTGCCAAAAGCCACCTGGGAGACACACCAAACATGTGGAAGAAAGTGCTCTGGTCAGATGAATCCAAAATCGAACTTTTTGGCAACAATGCAAAACGTTATGTTTGGTGTAAAAGCAACACAGCTCATCACCCTGAACACACCATCCCCACTGTCAAACATGGGGGTGGCAGCATCATGGTTTGGGCCTGCTTTTCTTCAGCAGGGACAGGGAAGATGGTTAAAATTGATGGGAAGATGGATGGAGCCAAATACAGGACCATTCTGGAAGATAACCTGATGGAGTCTGGAAAAGACCTGAGACTGGGACGGAGATTTGTCTTCCAACAAGACAATGATCCAAAACATAAAGCAAAATCTACAATGGAATGGTTCACAAATAAACATATCCAGGTGTTAGAATGGCCAAGTCAAAGTCCAGACCTGAATCCAATTGAGAATCTGTGGAAAGAACTGAACTGCTGTGCACAAACGCTCTCCATCCAACCTCACTGAGCTCGAGCTGTTTTGCAAGGAGGAATGGGCAAAAATTTAAGTCTCTCGATGTGCACAACTAATAGACACACCCCAAGCGACTTACAGCTGTAATCGCAGCAAAAGGTGGTGCTACAAAGTATTAAGTTAAGGGGGCCGAATAATTTTGCACGCCCAATTTTTCAGTTTTTGATTTGTTAAAAAAGTTAGGTCTAAAAGTTCAAGGGGGCCGAATACTTTCGCGAGGCACTGTAAGTACTAAGAACATAGATTACATCTATGATGAGCTAAAATACAAATAAAATAATAATAAACATCCGAATATACAAAATATTAAGCAATATACAATATACTGGACCTCTAATACACATAATGACCTACACCTAAACTAACCTTATTGTATATCAAAAGTGACAGACTAGCACTGGTTGGCTATCTCTTTTCCTGTGCCACATTTCTGTCTCAGGTAATATTTGCTTCTTGTTTGGTCATATTTTCTTCTTTGTTCAGCTATCGACTTACTCTGCCTTTTTATGTCTTTTCCATCCACCAGAGGCACTCTGGGATCTCTGCGCCTGCAACTCCGTCTCCGAGATGAGACAGTTCTGCCCTCCAGTCACTACCAGCCGCTCACGGAGCTCCTGTGCCAATCTGTGGGAGCCCATCTCAATGTGAGAGTCAGATCTGTGCCACACCTCTGACTTCAAACCTCAATGCCCCTCAGGTTGCCCCGGGTTACGTCAATCCGATGAAATTCGGTTGTACACCTGTTACCTACTTTATAAGTAAATTGTAGAAACGTACCGGTTTAATGGACTCTTTAGATCATGCCATACAAATTCATTGATCAGTCATGGTTCTTTGACCTTTAGTTTGGAGCCCTTTATTGACTCAATCCATTCTCTGTTGCCATTGGGATTTGTACCATACAGTCTGAGTTTTGGTTAGACGTTAGTTTGTTTAGTTTTGGTTAGTTTTCTTTGAACCGTATGAGACACCCTGTCCTACCCTCTGTTGTTTGCAGGGCAACTGGCCAGACTTAATCATGCTCATTGATGAGACGACCACCGCAGAGAGCCGACAAGAGGTTGCATCCAACCTTGTGAAGCTCTTCCTGGGTCAGGGATTGGCCAAGGAGTTCTTGGATGTTCTGTTCAAATTGGAACTAGATAGGACCAGTAAGTAATTCTTGAATTGTTGCATTTGGACACCTTAGTATCCTGTGTTTTGAATTTACTCAGTAATATCTAGTGTGTGGGCCTCACTGAGCTAATATTTGCTTTAGTCTTTATGATTTATTTGTCTGTCTCAATATATGTTCATGAGGTTCCTCCTTTCATGGCCTCTCATCTCTCTTCCAGGTGAACCCAATACTTTGTTTCGTAGCAACTCCTTAGCTTCTAAATCCATGGAGTCATTTTTGAAGGTAAACACTTCTTTGTGTTTTTGTACTGCGCCACATCATATGTTTAGTATAAGGGGCATTTTTTGGGTTAGGTAGGTTTTTAGGTAGTTGGGACACTTTTCAATTACTTTTCTGTAGCACAGTTCATTGTTACCCTGTGGCGTTTGTATAATAAATATGACTTATTTTTTCAACCATCATGTTACTTATGTGCATACTGCCTAACACTCCTTGTTAGACCTCTGTCTTGTCCCTAGAATTAAAGGACCGTAACAATGTACCTTCTCTTTGTGCACTAAATGCAGTCAATCATTTTATCTAGCGAACATCAACAAAACCTGTTTGTTGTGAAAACGGATGCTTCGGCTCATATCTGCCATCTTGTTTTTTCGCTTTCCCCAGGTGGCCGGCATGCAGTATATGCACAGGCTTCTGGGCCCTCTGATCAACAGGATCTTCGAAGAGAAGAAGTATGTGGAACTGGACCCCAACAAAGTAGAGCTGAAGGAGGCTGGGTAAGAAGTATGGATCACTGACCAGAATAAATCGTATTAACAATGATGACCCTAAGGGTTAGGGTAACCCTAATGATTAACAATTTCTCAGGGCCTATAATTTCCTGCAGTTCAAATCAAATGGCGGTCTGAACTTTCTGAAGCATCTCCCTGGAAATTGTTCTTACATGCTATACGCGCCAGTCTTCAATTTTGTTCAGTCCATTTGTGGATACAGGTGTGCAGGTCTCCACCGGGTGCACACGGAAGCGGAGGTGATTCAGCAGAGTGCCAACCTCCTCCAGTCCTATCTCTCTGACCTGCTGCATGCCATCCTCCAGTCAGCCTCTTACTGCCCTGTGGCTCTGTGCCAGGCCTTCAAGCAGCTTTACCAGCGTGTCCACAAGCGCTTCCCCGAGCCAGAGTACCGGGTCAGAATGATACAAATGTCCATTTTAACATATGTTTTAACACTAAGGAGTCAATCTGGTCATTTCATCATGTTGTTTCCATCTCAGTTCAAATCTTATCAAAGTGCTCTGTAGACTCTCCTACCCTCTTACAATGGGCCCTCTTACAACGTTTCTTTGTCCAAAATGTCCATCTTAACATCTGTTTAACTCAATCAATTATAACAATGACAGTGAATTTTACATCTCTCGGTTCAAATCTGTTTTTTCCTTACCTTCCTTCACAGAAGGTGAAGTTCATAGCCGTTACCAGTTTCCTGTGTCTGCGCTTTATCTCTCCGGCCATCATGTCCCCCAAACTCTTCCACCTTCGCGAAAAGCACGCTGATGCCCGTACCAGTCGCACACTGCTTCTGTTGGCTAAGGTAAGGGAAATGATACAGGGTCGACTTTAGATGACTAAAGATCTAATTGGTTTACTTCATACTGTAGACAGATGTCTGGCAACAATTGTAAAAACAAAAATTTTGTTTTGAAAATAATTATTTCTTTCTCTAGACTAATGCAGTTAAAACATTTACAGAAGGCAGTTTGATGTCAAACAATGTTTGGTTTAAAATGCAGTCTTGGCAGTGTGATGCTTTGGTCCTCCTTCAGGCCATTCAGACCATTGGTAACCTGGATACCCTGACCTGCTGCTGTAAAGAGCCCTGGATGGTTCCCCTGCAGCCTGCCATCCAGCAGGGCATCACCCAGCTCAAAGACTTCATCAGCAAGCTGGTCACCTGTGGTGACTCGGAAGGTGTTGGCTATGAAACTGTCCCACACAAAATCAGAAATGATGTTCCTTTTAAAAAGTGAATTATGTTTATATGTTACATTTACATTACATTCATGCATTTAGCGGACACTTTTGTCCAAAGCGACTTCCAAGAGAGTTTTACAAAAGTGCATAGGTCACTGATCATAACAACGAGATACCCCCAAACATTGCGGGTAGCCAAACATGTAGCATACATTGTAAAACCAAATAAGTCCCAAAGGGAAGAATAATAAGAGGATGTAGTTACAATTAAACAGCAAGAACCTCAAAAGTGCAAGAGTGTACCTGTGGAAAAAGCAAACAACAATAATATATTACACAGCAAGTACAATAATTTTAAGATGGTTACAACAACCCAACAAGAGCAAGAAGTCTCTCAATAAGAGTCATTGTAATCCTGGAGGAAAACATCCAGCCAATCATTCCTAAGTGCCGTTTAACCCCCGGAACAAGTGCGTCTTGAGCCTTTTCTTGAAGGTGGGGAGACAGTCAGTAACCCTGATGGAGGTGGGGAGTTGATTCCACCATTGGGGGAATCTCTTATAATAATAAACATCCTAATATACAATATATATACATCCTAATATACAATATACAATAATAAACAAGCTCTTCTCCAGACAGGAGAAGAGCTTGTGTTGGGGCTGGGCGCTCTTGAGTGGTGGGACCACCAGACTGTTGTCAGAAGAAGACCGTAGGTGGCGGGTGGGTGTGTAAGGCTGGAGGAGAGACTTGATGCAGTCGGGTGCAGTCCCGTTCACCGCTCGGAAGGTCAGTACCAGAGTCTTGAATCTGATACGGGCCGTGATGGGAAGCCAGTGGAGGGAGATGAGGAGCGGGGTAACATGGGAGGTAGATAGAAGACCGGATGGGCCGCCAGATTTTGAATCCTCTGAAGATGGCGGGTTGCGCATGCTGGGAGACCGGCGAGCAGCGAGTTGCAGTAGTCCAACTTGGAAAGGACAAGTGCTTGGACTAGCAGCTGGGTGGAATGCTCAGACAGGTATCTCTTGATCTTCCGGATGTTGTAGAGGGTGAATCTACACGACCGGGAGACCGCAGCAATGTAGGCTGTGAGGGAGAGCTTGTCATCCATGGTCACCCCAAGGTTCCTGGGAGAGGATGAAGAGGTCACCGTCGCCGATCCCTGGTGATTGAGATATTGTGGGAGATGGAGGGTTTGGCCGGGATGATGAGGAGTTCTGTTTTGGCTAGGTTCAGCTGGAAGTGGTGCTTGGTCATCCAGGCGGAGATGTCTGTGAGGCAGACCTCGATCCTACTTGAGATCCCCAGATCAGTCAGGGGGAACGACAGGTACAGCTACGTGTTGTCAGCATAGCAGTGGTAGGAGAAGCCATGGGAGGTGATGATTGGTCCAAGTGAGGTGGTGTACAGAGAGAAGAGGAGGGGTCCAAGGACGGAGCCCTGTGGGACACCAGTGGAGAGCTGGTGGGGGCCCAACACTTTGCCTTCCCAGGAGACTTGGTAGGATCTTTCCGAAAGGTAGGAAGAGATCCACTGAAGTGCAGTGCCAGTGATACCCATCTCAGAGAGTCTGGCGACCAGGATTTGATGGTTAACTGTATCAAATACTGCAGAGAGGTCCAGCAGAAAGATGACGGATGACCTCGAAGCCGCTCTGGCAAACTGGAGGGCAGTGGTGACTGACAGGAAGGCGGCTTCTGTGGAGTGGCCAGTCTTGAAGCCCGATTGGTTGGGGTCAAGCAGGTTGTTCTGAGAGAGAAAGTTGGATGGGGGAGGGGTGGGGATGAGGGGTTAAGAAGGGTGGAGAAGGTAGAGAAAAGTTTGTGAGGGTTTGAGGCAGAGTTCATTTTGTTCAGAAAGTAGTGGGGTTTAGCATCAGTTATGTGGGCAGAGAAGGATTTGAGGAGGGAGTGATACTTATCAAGGTCCAGACCGTCTTTAGACTTGCGCCATCTCCTCTTAGCTGCCAGAAGGATTGACCGTTTTTCACGAATAAGATCTGTGAGCCACGGGCAGGAGGGAGAAGATCGCGCAGGCCTGGTTGACAGGGGACAGAGAGTCAAGTGATGCAGTTAATGTGGATAGCAGGGTGTTAGTGGCCGTGTCTGTGGGGTGGGACATGAACTCGTCAATGAGAGGGAGGGAGGATGTGACAATGGAGGAGAAATGGGAAGGAGATAGGGAGCAGAGGTTGCGGCGGGAAGTTACGAGGGTAGGGGAGGGTAGTAGGGGTTGGAGGGAGAGAGACAGAGAATTGGATGAAGGAGTGATCAGAAATGTGTAGTTGGGATACAGAGGTTAAGTCAGTGATACAGTTACGTGTCAGGATGAGGTTGAGTTGGTTTCCTGCCTTGTGGGTCGCCGGTGTGTTCAGCAGCTTCAGGTTGAAGGAAGTCATAAGAGACTTGAACTCGACGGTCTGCGTTCCTTCGAGGTGGATGTTGAAGTCCCAAAGGAGTATCAGCGGTGTTCCATCATCCGGGAGGACGCTGAGGAGCATGTCCAGCTCCTCCACAAAGTCAGTTAGTGGCCCTAGTGGGCGATAGAGGACAACTAAAAATGCTTTGAAAGGATCAGTTGGCATCACATAATGGTGTTGAAATTATTTGGCAGTAACAGAAAGTGGGGTGTATGTGTATTTAATATGTGGTTGCCCGGTTGGGCGAGGTGAGTGAGAGAACGAGTGGTTGACTGAGAGAGCAGCTGGAGTTGCAGTGTTGTCTGGGCGGATCCATGTCTCTGTCAGCGCAAGTGCGTGCAGAGAAGCATGGGATGTAAATGACGGGATGAAGTCTGCTTTATTCACAGCAGACCGGCAGTTCAAGAGCTTTATAGAAAGAGAGAGGGCAGGTAGAGAAGATCTGGATAGGTTGCTAAGATTAGAAGTTGAACGTATATACTTTGTGACATATCTATGTCTGCGAGTGGTGTAATGAGCGGGAATGCTAAAGAAACACATGCTAGCTAAGAATAAGTTCTAGGTGGATTAGAATACAAATGGGTTGATACTGAAGAGGTGATCCGCGTCGTCGGCCATCCTCTGATCTAGTTCATTATTTAGTTATGCTGTTTATGTATTCATGTTACATAGGATCAGATGAAATCGAGCCATACTAGCTTTAGTTCCAAGTCATGTTTTGCTAATTGTGTGGTGTGTGTTTATCTCAGACCTCTTTCTCAAGGAGAGGATGAGTCTCAAGTATGGCTCCATGGAGAAGGGAGGCTACCTGCTTCTCCACAGGACCAAAGATAAGAGCTTGCTGATGGCCTCACCCTTCAAGAAGTACTTTGTCACTCTCAACAAAGACATACTGTCCTACTCCAGGACACAGCACTCCAAGGTGACAGATTCCATCTGCTGGGGAAAAAACGAATTATTGTTGAAAGGCGTATTATTGTGAAACCAGGTGAAGGTATCCGTTACGTACCTGAAGCTATGCTACTGGGTAGATTGGCAGTATTGAGAGTTAAAAGAAGAAGTCTGTGGCCCCTTTCGCATGTTTTTTTTGCTCCCAGGGGGAAAATTTCTTTCCAGACATTGAGATTTGTTTCCAGACATTCAGTGGAAGCTACAGGCGTAGAAATGCTACTCACAATGCAAAAGACACAACCCCTCCCTTGCCAACTGCTGTGATTTTACGTTACCACGTTTCATGTCATCTGTGTCTTTTTTTTCTTTCTTTCCCGTTCCGTAACAGAAGAGCTCCTTCATCTCCCTGTCCAAGATCCGAGCTGTGGAGAAGGTGGAGGAGAAAAGCTTTGGCAGTGCTAACGTCATGCAGATCATCTCCAGTGAGGATAGCAGACAGATAGAGACCCTGTACTTGGACTGTAAGGTCAGAGGCTGCGCAAGACTATCTCCCCAGGCACACTAGTCTATTGTGTTAGATTTGTGAAAAGTTGAGAGCAAGTAGATTATTTGACACTCGCAGATATGAACTTTTCACTCATAAAATATATTAAGTACTCCCACACAAATTCAACAACCGAGAGTTGTACAGATAACTTCAAGTGAGCACCTGACACACACCTGACACGCTGGAAGATTAGATACATGCTTAGGAGCTTCAGGAAGTGTCAAGCCACGGGAATAAGGATAACAATGTATTTATTCAATAAAAGTACAATTTTGTGAACAGAATCCTTTCTCAAGTAGAGACATGGCTAGTGTTTGCTGACCATGGTAGTGTTTAACAGTGTTCAACTCGGTTAAAAGCAGTAGGCCTACATCTTACACGGCAGAAAGAAAAATATTTATTTCAGGTCATCTGCAATTCCCAGTGTTCCATTCCAATCAGCCCTTGGCCCAGCAGCAGCTTGGGTAGGCCTGGTTGCATAGTGAAACCCAGCTGCAAGGTTGCTACCAGAAAGTGACCTGAGAACGAGTTGGGCCTTTGGGACATCATAGATGATCTGTTAAGTATAAAGACAACCGTCTGTGAATGTGAAGGACAGCCGATGAACCTATATTTTGGTCACCATGGCATGTATTTCACTCTAAACTTTTCTAGATCTTTACAAGGAAAATGACTGTTCAACAAATTGGCATCACAGTTGAGGGTTGAGGCTTCCTGAACAAAATGTTATGAAAGTTGAGTTACTGGGCCGCAGAGCCATAGAAAAAGATGCATATTGGCAGTTTACTTCCATAACAGATTCAAATAAGAAAAATATATTTTTTTGTTTAGCACTTAGCACTACCTTAGTAGCTATAACAGCGTAGTTGTCGTACTGTGGTGTAATTGACTGAATTTCATTTATTTCATTTTCATTTATATAGCACACTTTTAAAACAACAACAGTATCATTTAGCCTTTTAAAATCTATTGTGATGAACTGACTAGGTCAGAAAGGAACAAACGTCCAGGCATAAGATGAAGTTCCTGAGTTGACGTTTATTAACCAAACGGTACACAGGCTACTAGTAAGCCAAACAACTGTTTGGCCCTAGCCCACGGTAAATAAAAGAAAGGTAGCCCACAAAACAATAGTGACCGTATCTTGTGAAACCCAGACGTAACAGAAAGAACAGACGCTAAACCTGGTCCTAACTTCGAATGCTCCATCCCCCCAGCCCAACCACCCTCCTCCATGCCCCTTCGCCAACCACTGGATGCCCGGCATCCGAACATTCTCGGCATTCCCGTGATTAGCAGACAGCAAGTTGATTGGCATGTCGGACCACGTGAACACTACTGGTAAACAACCAACTAACAGCCTAACATATAACACGTCTTTCGGTGTGGGTCGCTACACTGTTTTTACTTTAACTGCTAAGATTCCTTGATGAGATGCCTTATCAATCTATTAACGTTACAAAAGATGAACACTGCGGTCAAATAGCTACCCTGTTTGCTATTGTATAATGCCTGGTTGAAATGCGTATTTCAGTGTAGGCCATGATCTTGTAACTTAAAGGCTGGTAGTTGATTGAAGATAATAATGGGGATGTTTGAGATTGAGATTGGACTCAAATGTGGGTAATTGGATGTGTAGGCCTACATGTTGTGTTTGCTTAGGGTTCACTTCAAACATTAAAAGAAAGGGTGAGATAGCAGACTTATTCAAAAAGCTGAGCAAACGGGTTCAGATGGAAATAGACCCCAGTCCTTGCACCACCCCAAGACCTCAGAGCAGCCCCCTCCCCGAGGCTACAGGCACCAGGTCAGAGCATAATAGGCAGTCAGTCACATGCCAAGTTTAGCTTGTGTTTGTAGGCCACACATGTAAGCCTACACAAAAGTTTTTTTCCAATTAAGCCTCACTTTAAATTTTGGTTGTTAAGTGTTCTTGTTTTGATGGCTGTGGCATTTTTTTGTGTGAGTATACACTAATAGTTATGTTTTAATGTAAAAGATTCATCAAAGGGTCAACATCTAACCTGGTTAGACCCAGATTATATATTTATAAAAACAGACGGACAAAAGTCTCTCCAGTTTGTGAGTACAGCGTGTGTAAGAAAGAAATGAGTTGCAATTCAGATGTGGACATAGTTTATTCATAGTAAATGTAGAATTTGATTAAAGTAACCCTAGTGGACCATAGTAGGCCACACTGAAGAACTTAGGCATAAGTGAATTGTAATTTCTACTTCTAATCAGCAATCATATGCAGGGGTGCCGCCAGGAATTTTGGGCCCCATGAAAAAGAAAATTTGTATTTATATTTTTTTTATCATTTCTATTCGTTTTTCTATTTGTTGGGGCCCCTGTCAGTAAGGGGCCCTTAGAATCGTCCTAACTTTTCCCCCCTATATGGCGCCCCTGATCATATGAATAATGCTTAGATGCCAGGCTAAGGTTACACACACATTTTCAGTCTTGGTCTGTTGACCCCCTGAAGTATCCATGGCCACCACATATATAAAAGTCTGGTTCCGCCACTGCGTGGTTCAGACGGGGTCAAAGGACGGCAACTTAGCATGCAAAGTTGGCGGTAATTACATGTGGTCGACACACGGGGGCGTCTTAATACATGCCCACTAGGCCTTCCATACGGCTCCTGGTAAGCCTTAAATTGTCCCTTTCCGCCCGCCATACACACAAGCTGATAGGTGCGTTCGACATCGACTGCGTCTGCATGAAACGACTGGCGAGAGTTGCCGCTTGCAGTCGGGGAGGAGTTAAAAACGCCTCCTTAAAGTTGGACATTCCCGTGTTTCGTGGTTTGTTGCGTTGATGTCAGTCATGGACGATCAAGTGCTGTTTGCTTACTTTATCGCTGACAAACTGCATGGTTGCGAATTTAATTGTTTTCGTAGGCTATTAGAACAACCAGTGCACTGATATTTGTCATTTTATGTACTGGCCAAACTCAGATTGATAATACAACCAGAATTCAATTAAACGTAGTCTTTCCGTTACTGAAGAGGCAGACTAAAACTCTTTCTTCATCAAATATTTAATTCAATTAAACAGTTTGGTCCGGATTTGAGCATTGGCGAAACCGATCAGTGTCAGAATAAATAAAAATATGAGCGAAAGCGATCAGAGTTTTACTAACCATATCTAACTTCGGTTTCGATGTATCAACCTCGTTAAAGCTCGGTCGATACGTTAAAGCCTCAGTTTAATATTTCCCGGCATGACCTCACTCTCAGTAAGTAGCTAACCTTAGTCATCCTAGATCAAGAATGCTAGCAACGCCACCAGTGTAATTTTACAACAATAATTTTACAGCACGAGACATAAAACTTGAACAACAAATCGAATTGGTTACCTGCAGAATGGGTCATCAAATATATAATTAATTAGCATCGGCATGAATGTGGTCCGCTAAGACAAAATACACTCCACATTCCGTCAGACCAACGCAAATGTGCTTCAAGGTCAAACGAAAATAACAAATCAAATAAAAGTTAAACTACAATTCTAAATATCACAAGAATGCGATTTATATGATGGCTTATGATGACAATACAACAACCAGAAAAGAAAAGAGTATACCGCGGTTGAAACGGTATAGCCAAATCTCTCCCGGTAGACACATTTCTACCGTCGCACGGTATATAGGCTACCGTCATAGCCTACCGCCCAGCCCTATAATCAGGCCAGGTACAGTGTAATGTAGTCAGTACAAAAAAATACACATCTAGGATAAGTCAAGAAAGCAGGATCCTGGAATTTGATTGAGTGTGCATATTGTTATCTTTTTATTTTCTTCACTTCGGTGAAATAACGGGCACTCGGTGCTTTTAATGATTAACACAACAATCACAGACCTTAAAGTGTGAAAAGGTCTTCGAAGCCGAATAACTGGCGGGGCTTTCATGGTTTATCAACGTTCAGATACGCGTATCTTCAACTATTTTCAGATTTCAATGACACATCATTTGAAAAATTTACAATCTGCAAGCTAGTCACAATCTGTAAAAACAGAGAAATTAGTTGTCCGACAACCGCCCATTTTCATTGGAGCGTGTCACATATGTTGCTAGTGAAAAACAATATCTGCGAGTGTGAAATAATCACTGGCCCTCGACAGTTGACATCAATTTGACGCCATAATAATCTGTGTGCCACACACACACACACACACACAAATTCCCGTAAAATAATGTAGGCCTAGCATATTTTTTCAGAACTGCCGGACAGTTGGGTAGTAGGCCTAGACGCAGTGTTGGGAAGGATACTTTCAAAATGTATTTAGTTACAGAATACATGCCCAAAATTTTTATTCTGAATACTTGGATTACTTCCACATCGAATGGCATTTTATAAGTTTAGGAATGCGGCCATCAAATCCAGCTAGATGTATCCGACTCCAATACGGATTTGGACGGATTTGATTACTCTTTTGATTCTATAGTACTCAGAAGGCTGTGGGTGCTGAAAACAATTCACCGCCAGAACAGTGGGTGGAGCAACGTTTTTGAACCTTAGAGAAACCTGCCCCATGACGTCTTTGTGTGGTAGTCTTCAATTGTTTATTTACCCCCTCCCGACTTTCCTCACACATCTCTGTATGCCCTCAAAGATGGGTTGTAGAGGTTCTCATACCTCCGGACCTCTTCAACCAGGTGCTCTATAATGCTGTTCTCCATCTTATTTGATGTTATTTGAAATGTGAGGTCCGGAGATGTGAGATTCCGGAAATTGTCATTCGGAAATAATGTTGTTAGCGGACCAATCACAGCCAAGGGGTATCCATAAAATGTGGACGATAATTAGGAAAATCAGGAGGTGCACGCAGAGCTCTCCGAGTGGCTCAGAGGGCACGGAGAGGAGTTCCTCGTCGGAGAGGGCGTTCCCTGTGTCCGTCTCCGTAAAAACTGAGAAGTATAAATTGCCCTTTACACATCGGAAAGGGCGTTCCCTGTGTCCGTCTCTGTGAAAACGGAGTAGTATAAATTTCGCTTAAGGAGAACCCTCGTATGTGTCTCTTAAAAACTACTACTTTGGCCAACCATGGTACGCGAGTTTGCATCCCCCGTGCATGTGATGTCCATGCATTGGCTTAGCCAATAGCATTGCAGAAGGAAAGAATGAGAGGCAATGACAAGGAAGCGATAGATAGTTGTGTTCGTACAGTGTAGAAACCAGATGAAGTTCTGGGAAATGCATGGAGTTGCCTTAATTTATTTATAGAGTGAATACACTCGTGAACCAGAAGTATCGTAATCTAATCCATTGATTTCAACAATGTAACTGTATTCAAATACAAATCAAATACAAACTATTTAAATTGTAAGTGTAATGGAATACAGTTACTCATAATTTGTATTCTGAATACGTAACGCCGGTAAATTTATTCCGTTACTCCCCAACACTGAGTAGACAACATATGTTGATTGTTTAAGTGTCGTAATCAATCTGAGTTTAAACTCTGGCCAGCGCCCCTGATCTAATCTGTGTTTCACTATAGAGTGTGAACGAATTGAATCAGTGGCTGTCGGCTCTGAGGAAAGCCTGCTGCCACAATACTGACACTATGAGCTGCTACCACCCAGGGATCTACAAAGGGGATCGTTGGAGCTGCTGCCACCAGAAGGACAAAGCAGGTACTGCAGGACTCAGGGACAAGCCCTTGCCACATTTTACATTGTCATTAATCAGTGCTTCGCCCATGATTGTCTTATAGACAGGGGCGCCACCAGGAATTTTGGGCCCCATGAAAAAGAAAACATATATTTATATTTTTGATGATTTCTATTCGTTTTTCTATTTTGGGGGGCCCCTGTCAGTTAGGGGCCCTTAGAATCGTCCTAGCTTTCCCCCCCTATACGGCGCCCCTGCTTATAGATTGTAAATAATTTGGGATATATTTGTTGGTCTATGGTGATAAGTAATCTGTACTTGCCTGTTTTTCCATCCAGACCCAGGGTGTGACAAAACCAAGCATGGGGTGACATTGCAGGAGTGGTACGACCCCCTTGATCCAGATCTGGAATCCCAGCTCATCTACCGACACCTCATTGGAGTCAGGCAGGCAATGAGGTGACTCACACATTACCAACTGTGGAACAAAATGAATTGAAATGTTGATGAGACTTTCATGTCATTTTGCTTATTCTGTGTATGTGTTGACTTTCGTGCAGGGACAAACACCTGGAGATGAAGCTACAGAATGATGATGATGATTGTCAAACTGTGGAGGGTAGGGGAATATTATGTTTGTTTTTGCCAATTACTTTATGTAAATTATGTATTGATCGATGTTCATCTCACTTGGTTATTCAATGAATTACAGCCCCCTTAATATTTTATTTATATTCCGTATGCTTGTAAATCAGAAGATCGATGTCAGGAATACTGGAAATTGGTTGTCTAGAAGTGAACTGTTACACCTCAGATCACATCTTGGTCTGATTGTACCATTCCCTTCTCCTTCAGATGACAAGAAACTGGACGGGGTCACAAGGTTTTTCCATGTCCTCCAAGACTTGCAGGATTCTCACACTGCTGTAGAGGAGGAGGAAAAGTCCAAGAATAAAAACCTTCTCCTGGAACTACAGACATAACCAGGGGCGAATCAGAAAAATATTAATGGGGTGGCAAGAGGGTGGCAGGAGATTTCGAGGGGTGGCACCCCCGTGGCAGAAGTATATATGCTCATTTAATCGCAGTCATTTTAATCAATGTTTATTTGGAATCAAAGTTTATTTGGAATGCCCCCAAATTAAGACTCAAAAATATAAGGCTACATTATTATGGCACATTATTAAAGCCTTAAATCAAAGATATTGAGGAAACACTGAACTAAAATTTCAAAAGTGTTTTCATTGATTTATTGGCTAATCCATAATAAACTGTATCATCAAACCAAAGTTTGGACAACTTGGCCGGCTAGTAGTAGAAGAATGTGCTACAAGTTTGAAGTTTGTATGGTCCATGTTGACAAATGTTGAAGAAACACTGAAAATGGTGTGTATTCAAATGGCTGCTAGATTCTTTCGGCATCCAGGCTGTCTACTCTTTTACCCCGGTCCCTAAATATGACACGGAGCCTGAACAGAGGTACAAATATAAATGTCTGTTGAATCTCGAATATAAACTGATTTCACCTCGGTCTCAGTCGGCGCAGTGGGGAGGGTGGTTTGAGTCGTCGAGTGCTGCATTCACTTGCAGTGGGATATTAGCAGGCCCAAAATTCGCGAGCGATTTACGTTTCACGAAAACCCGCGGAATTTCAAATAGAATGCATTGGTCTGAGGCAAAACTTAAATAAGCTTGTCAACTCATTGTCTGTATTCTTTTCCAAATGTTTAACCTGTAAACAGAGACCATTTCCACAAGTGTAGGTAGTAACCTAGGTCTTTGATAGCAATCAAAGGAAGTCTGTCAACCCGTAAACTGATACAGTAACGTTTACCTTAGACTATAGCCAATATTAAAACGTTCAGAATGCTCAGATTCAGCCCTGAAGAATTGACACGGAAACTCTTATCAACCAAAATTACAGGAATAGACAGGGACAGTGAGTGTTCAGGCGATCTCTATAGGAATGGATCAATACTTTGCTGCAAAGTCTCAACATTCAATCGACCATAGCCTATTCCACGTCAAACTGTTGTGGAACATCTTCGGTCGCTCCGACAAAAGAATAGGAAGACTATCGTCATTCTGCAGTTTTTTAGTCTGAATAACCGCAGAAAATGTAGGGCTGATTTCAGCTGTCAGCTGATTTTCTTGGGCTTAGAAATTCGCTCTCGCGAGTGGGTAGGGGGAGTTGAGTCATGTAGTGCTGCATTCACTTGCAGTGGGAAATTAGAAATTCGCTGTGGCAAATGTCCATCTCGGCGGAGTGGGGAAGGGGGGGGTGGTAGGGAAGCAAATCGTGACCAAAATTCAAATCAAAATGCATTTCCAGAAATGCATTTTCATTTTAAGAGTGTGGCTGCATTATTTGACTCATAAATTAAATTAGTAATCAATCATCCAATTTGCATTTTAATTTTCTTCTTTAAGACTGCTCATTCTTTCACTTAATTAAAATGAAAACGAAAAAGACATTTGAAATTCGTCGTCGTCGTCATCTGCCGCTTGTCCGGGGATCGGGTCGCGGGGGCAACGACCTAAGCAGGGAGGCCCAGGCTTCCCTCTCCCCGGCCACTTCCACCACCTCTTCCTGAGGGACCCCGAGGCGTTCCCAAGCCAGCCGAGTGACATAGTCCCTCCAGCGTGTCCTGGAGCCTCTTCCCAGTGGGACGTGCCCGGAACACCTCACCAGGGAAGCGTCCAGGAGACATCCTAATCAGATGCCCGAGCCACCTCAGCTGGCTCCTCTCGACGCGGAGGAGCAGCGGTTCTACTCTGAGCCTCTCCCGGATGACCGAGCTTCTCACCCTCTCTCTAAGGGAGAGCCCGGACACCCTGCGGAGAAAGCTCATTTTGGCCGCTTGTATTCGCAATCTCGTTCTTTCGGTCACTACCCATAGTTCGTGACCATAGGTGAGGGTAGGAACGTAGATCGACTGGTAAATAGAGAGCTTCGCCTTTCGACTCAGCTCCTTCTTCACCACGACGGACCGATGCAGAGCCCGCATCACTGCGGACGCCGCACCGATCGGCCTGTCGACCTCGCGCTCCATTCTTCCCTCACTCGTGAACAAGACCCCGAGATACTTGAACTCCTCCACTTGGTTCAGGATCTCCTCCCCGACCTGGAGATGGCACTCCACCCTTTTCCGGTCGATAACCATGGCCTCAGATTTGGAGGTGCTGATTCGCATCCCAGCCGCTTCACATTCGGTTGCGAACCGCTCCAGTGAGAGCTGAAGGTCACGGCCCGATGAAGCCAACAGGACCACATCATCTGCAAAAAGCAGCGACCCGATCCTGAGGTCACCAAACCGGACCCCCTCAACACCCTGGCTGCGCCTAGAAATCCTGTCCATATAGGTAATGAACAGAATCGGTGACATAGGGCAGCCCTGGCGGAGTCCAGCCCTCACAGGAAACAAGTTGGACTTACTACCGGCAATGCGGACCAAACTCTGGCACCGGTCGTACAGGGACCGGACAGCCCCGATCAGGGAATCCGGTACCCCGTACTCTCGGAGCACCCCCCACATGAGCCCCTGAGGGACACGGTCGAACGCCTTTTCCAAATCCACAAAACATGTGTAGACTGGTTGGGCGAACTCCCATGTACCCTCCAGGACTCCGCGGAGGGTGTAGAGCTGGTCCACTGTTCCACGGCCAGGACGAAAACCACATTGCTCCTCCTGAATCCGAGGTTCGACAATCCGGCGGACCCTCCTCTCCAGGACCCCTGAATAGACTTTCCCAGGGAGGCTGAGGTTTGATCCCCCTAAAGTTGGAGCACACCCTCCGGTCCCCCTTTTTAAAGAGGGGAACCACCACCCCGGTCTGCCAGTCCAGAGGCACTGTCCCCGATGTCCACGCGATGTTGCAGAGTCGTGTCAACCAAAACAGCCCTACAACATCCAGAGCCTTAAGGAACTTCGGGCGGACCTCGTCCACCCCAGGGGCCCTGCCACCGCAGAGCTTTTCAACCACCTCGGCGACCTCGGCCCAAGAGATAGAAGGGCCCCCCCCGATGTTCCCAGACTCTGCCTCCACGTCGGAAAGGTGTTGGTGGAATTAAGGAGGTCTTCGAAGTATTCCTTCCACCGATCCAGGACGTCCCCCGTCGAAGTCAGCAGCGCACCGTCCCCACCGTATACAGTGTGGACAGAGCACTGCTTCCCCCTCCTGAGTCGCCGGATGGTGGTCCAGAACCTTTTTGAAGCCGTTCGGAAGTCATTCTCCATGGCCTCGCGGAACTCCTCCCATGCCCGGGTTTTTGCCTCCGCGACCGCCAAAGCCGCGTTCCGCTGGGCCTGCCGGGACACATCAGCTGCCTCAGGAGTCCTACCAGCCAATAAAGCCCGATAGGCCTCCTTCTTCAGCTTGACGGCATCCCTCACCTCCGGAGTCCACCACCGGGTCCGAGGGTTACCGCCGCGACATGCACCGACCGCCTTGTGGCCGCAGCTCCGATCAGCCGCTTCAACAATGGAGGCCCGGAACATTGAAAAAATTTGACATTTGAAATTTAATTTTCAAAATAGTCCCCAGCAAATAGATACCAAAATTCAATTTGAAATGTAAAATTTTTAAATGCATTTCCAGAAAGGCATTTTCATTTTAAGAACATGGCTGCAAAATCGTGACCACAATTCAAATGCATTTCCAGAAATGTATTTTCATTTTCAAGAACGTGGCTGCAAAATCGTGACCACAATTCAAGTGAAAATGCATTTCCAGAAATGCATTTTCATTTTAAGAACGTGGCTGCAAAATCGTGACCACAATTCAAATTCAAATGCATTTCCAGAAATGCATTTTCATTTTAAGAATGTGGCTGCATTATTTGACTCAAAATTAGTAACTTACTAAAGATTCGTTCATTTTACTGAACGAGATTCAAAGAACCGAATCAGTAAAATGAACCGAACTTCCCATCACTAGTTCAGACAAAATCTGAATTTCCGCAATCTGAATTTCAGCAATCTGAATTTCAAGAATCTTTGTATTTTTGGATGAAAATAATTCAGTTTTATTAAATTCGGCATACAAATAATTCGGATATTATATATTCAACAGTAAAATATTTCAGTTTTATGAAATTTGACACACAAATATTTCAGATCTTTCAAATTCAGATACTTGTCAGCTTCCTAGCTCCATAAATCTGTTGCTTTGCATCCTCCGACGGATGGTCTGGTGGCCTACGCCGAACAGCTCGCTATGTCCTTTATTTTTAAACCATTTAATAAATAATTTTCGATGGACTTGAACGGAATGTGGATGGTTGGTCGTCCCCGTCCCATTTGAGGCTCCACAGCATCCAGCCGTTCCAGGACTGAAGAGAGGTTTACTATGGTAACCTCATTAGCCTAATGTGTACCTCTGTGACGGCAGAGTATGCAGCCAAGCTCTCTGTGACTTGTTCTACTCGGTCACGGCATCAGACTCAGATATATTATTTGTTTCTACAAGCTCAGCTAATTCTATCAGTGTCTGCACAATTTGAGGGAGCGCCATGATCTGTGATGCGTCCTCTAAAGACCCGGCAATTCAATCAATTTCCCGGCACATTTGCCATGTAATGCAATGCGTATGTGCACACTACTGAACAAGATGGGTAGCTCGGTCAGCAGGGAGCTGAAGAAGAGCGGCTACTGACGTCACTCTGCTGCGCCGTTCAGAACGCGTTTTCGAATTATGGGCAGTTCTTTGCGGGCAGAACACGAAAATGAAAATTCAATGTCCGCTCTGTTTTCTTTTTGATTATGGCATAACATGTGCAGTCTTGAGGAAGAAAATGCAAATGCAAATAGGATGATTGATTACTAATTGTATTTATGAGTCAAATAATGCAGCCACATTCTTAAAATGAAAATGCATTTCTGGAAATGCATTTGAATTTGAATTGTGGTCACGATTTTGCTAGCCTGATCCTAACCAGACCCTCGTACATTTCATTTGTACAGAGGGTCTGGGATCGCCCCATTGACAAACGTTAACTTCCTTGAAGGCGGGTCCTCTGTTGAAGTTTAAAACTATTGGATCTGCCCAGAGCCACTCTGATTTGCCATAACCAATCGCAAGCGTTCGCCTTAGCCAACTCCTTCACCACTACTGTAACGGAGCTAGCTGCCGTAGCTGGAAAATCAAACTTTTCCCGAACCCCGTGGGGAGGATGGCCACAACATCATGGTCACCAACAAAACTCAGCAAGGATTGTTCTTGCTCTGCCTTTAACCTATGGATATTTGGCAGCGTTGCCACAACTGCAGAATAGTTTCGCTTGCATCTTTCTCCGCCGCCATTACTGAACTACTCAAACCAGAGCCTGTTTAAGGAGAGCCTTGCCACTCCCTATTAAGCCCCATTGTACCGAATTTGGGAGCAGTTCCACCAGAGTTCCACTGGGGGTGATCGCGAGCGAGTGCATGTTGAATGGGAGACTATGGAGCTAAACGGCTAAATTTGTCACTTTCGCCTGATTGTCGTTGAGAAATCTCCGATTTGATTGTAGTTTTTGCATGTTCAACATGGATTGTATGTCGAAAGTTGAATGAACGAGTACTTATGTCCTTTTAATTTCTTACAGGGTGAGTCGTTGTTGCCCATAACATGCTAGCATTCTGCTAATGAATGCTGATTGGTTAGTGAAGGACTGATACGACCAGAGCTTCCGCTTGATGGCATCCGAAGCGGAATCAGAATGTCAGAGCATTAGCAACAACATTAGCAAGCCAAAACTCTTTCTAGCATGTGTATTAACAGGGAGAGCCTAACCTGTCAGCTGTGTTGTCGATGCCCTGAGAGAAAAAAGTATGTGACCGGAGCTTGCCGTAAAGCAGTAGCTGTGGTCGAACGATGTGTATGACGTCAATTACATTTTCAAAAGCTTTTTAGAACAGAAAGGCGACTTTAAAACAGCCAGCAGTGTGTTTTTTTGCCTCCCCTTTCGAGTTCAGAATTCAAATTACTAGACAAAAAATTATATCCTGAGAAAAGTGGATTTTGAGGGGTACCGCTCCATAGACCTCCATTCATTCTGCACTCGCTCGTTAGTGCCCTCACATGAACTTCAACCAGTTCAGAACCCGGAAGTTTCCCGAGAGTGGCAGTTCTCTCTATATTAGACATTCTCTGTTCAAACTAGTGCAAGACATTAACGTCAAAGTTCTCAGCCATTCCCTCTGTTCGCTGATTGGACCTACAAAAAATGGTTTCTGAAAACCAACTTCAAAGTCAAGCTCCCAGACCTAGTACAGAAGCAAAATCCAAATTGAGCAAAAGTACGTAGGAGGGCAGAGCCAGGCTACGATTTTGCAGCCACGTTCTTAAAATGAAAATGCATTTCTGGAATTGAATTTGAATTGTGGTCACAATTTTGCAGCCACGTTCTTGAAAATGAAAATGCATTTCTGGAAATGCATTTGAATTTGAATTGTGGTCACGATTTTGCAGCCAAGTTCTTAAAATGAAAATGCATTTCTGGAAATGTATTTTCATTTTCAAATTTTACATTTCAAATTGAATTTTGGTATCTATTTGCTGGGGTATATTTTGAAAATTAAATTTCAAATGTCTTTTTCGTTTTCATTTTAATTAAGTGAAAGAATGAGCAGTCTTGAACAAGAAAATTAAAATGCAAATAGGATGATTGATTACTAATTTCATTTATGAGTCAAATAATGCAGCGACATTCTTAAAATGAAAATGCATTTCTGGAAATGCATTTTCATTTGAATTTTGGTCACGATTTGCTTCCATAGGGTGGAGTCGTCTCATGCTGCATTCGCTTGCAGTCAGCTATTAAAATTTGCTCTCACAAATGTCAGATTAGCCACAACTTTTCTTTGTTTTCAAAGCTGCCAACTGGGGTGGCAAGGCTATTTTTAGGGTGGCAGTTGCCACCCCATGCCACCCCGGTAGATCGCCCCTGGACATAACACAAACACAGCAATGCCATGTGTCATTGTATTTAAATAGATTTAGCTCATAACCCCTTCTTGGGTGGAAAAAGAGCACTGTTCTTAGGATAGGGGATGCCAGTAGACTTTTTTGGGGGGGTGATAACACACTTGTTTTATCTGTGTCTTAATGATGTATTGGAAGATGAGTCACTGTTTCGGACAGGCTTAAAAAAACGTTGCCTGGCTACCAGCAGCATTCCTTTAAGAGAGAACCTGGCAGGAAAGGTTCTTTGGATCAATCTGTGTTGACATCTAGCTTTACTACAGCTTTTCCTACCATAAGCTCTATGTTGCCAAGGCTGTGTAGGGACAGGCAACAGTTTGCATCATTATATTTTTGTTGTGACGGTATAATGTACATATTTTAGAAGCTTTGATGGAGATGAAATAGTGTGCAGCGGCTACCAGTAAAATTGCTTAAAAATATCAGCTTGACAAAATAAAAAAGAAAGCTAAATGATAGTGATGGAGCTTTCAAAAGATATACGTTGTGTTGGTTGTAGTAGGCAGATGAAAACTGTACATTAATTTTCCTAATAGTTTCCTAGTTTTTATATTTTATGTTGATTTTTTTGTTTTTACATGCTTCTCTTATGCCATGTGTTTTCACCTGTGTATTTGTTCATTGTGCCATTTTAAGCACAAATTGACAATGCAGCAGTGTTAAAATAATGATTTCAAATTATGCTTTGTAGGATTAAACTTTTACATGAAATATAATATTGATGTGTCTATAGAGAATAAGTATTTTTTAATATATTTTTTATAATGTATTATGAAATTACTTAAAATTAAAGTATTACACTTCATTCATTAAAGTTCATGACCTGTATTTATATTTCCATAACGTTTTTGGATGTAATCTTTTTATTGTTGTCATTTACTGTGTCGTGTCAGGATAAATAATTGCATTTATATTGAACATTTTGATGATGTTGAACATTTTCTCATGGTGTTCCTCCTCATGAATGTATTATGTTAACTAATAAAAATGGTATAGTATTGCATTTTGAGTTTGTGCTTGTTTGACTTTTACCACTAGATGGCTCTGTAGCATTGGACTAAATGTTGAGTTTGTCATGGTGATCTGGATCAATGCTCTGGATTTCTAATGTAGCGCAAATATTGTAGCATAAATGTTCTATATTCTGAGGTGCACAGAAGTTCTCTGTGGGTTAAGCAGGACACGTTCATGTCACTGGCTTATACTTTTAAGTCAATACAGCAAAGTAAACATATCTACACTGTCCTGTAAATAATTAATTCAATTCCTGTGCAGTTGCAATGACATATCGAGAGATGTTCAAGACAAATGGAGGAAGGAGAGACAACTTGTTGGTAATGTACAATCTAGCAGTCTAACCAGAAGTAAGGTCTCTCCTTGAGATTCCATAATGTCCATACTGCAACTACACTTTTGCTTCATGTACTGGGGAAATAAGATTACAAATGGATGGAGACGTGTGAAGAGAAAAACAATTATGAACGAGCCAAGAGGTTCTACACAGAGGGCACAGTGATTGACTGATAAAAAATATTTTTAAAACTGTTTCTCATCATGTGACCTGAACACATGCCTTATGTTCTTTAATTTTCCTTCACTTTCATCAACATGTATAGTCATATTCCTTATTAAGCATCTGTGCATCTCTTTGGTTCAATATGTCTGTCTGAATTACTTCAATACCACACTTTTCTGAATAACAACATATATTTGTGAACTTGTAGGGTTATGGTTATATGGTCTCAAGTTGCTTATTCTGATGGACTCTACATGTGGTATCTGTTTGCGCTCTGTGGGACATTTCCTCAGCCTACACAAAGAATGCACTTCCTGTTGTGGTCTTAAGTCTCTTATGGAAACATCACACCTTGCTTCTTGGCTTTTAAATGGACAACTGATCAGTAACTATCTGTGAAAACCTTGAATAAGTCCAAAACAATTCCCCTTGATCTGTTAATCCTCACATTTAGCTTGAGGTTCTTAGAAAGGGTAAGAAGGCACAGTATGGCGAAGTGGTGTAAGGGGTTACAATTTATGTTGTGAAGGGGCAGTTGATGGTTTTGTTACCAAAATAAGCAATGTTAACATACTGTACACTTAGAAAATTACATAACTGAACTTTTTTCTCATGTGACCCACATCATTCTGACACACAAGGCGACTATGAAGACTAAAGTATGAAAATTTGCCTCAATCTATTATTGTCTGTCCACATTCTATTGTCTGGTTAAATGATAGCAGAGTGCTTCAGAGGGAGTCCTGTGTATTGATATATTAGGAATACACAAACACCTGCTGAAGCGCTCAGTAACCATAGAATGTTGAAGAAATTGTTTTTAATTGTTATTTGCCTGAATTGTGATGCAGTTCACAAAACCCCAAAATATTTCTCTCCTTTCATTAACATAGTAGGCACCTGGGGTAAATCAAAGCTGAACACAACTTAAAATTCACATTTTTCAGCCATGAGGTAGATTTAGTTTGAACATGGATCTCCAAAAGTTTAGTAGCTGAACCATTGAATATTCTGTATGTGAATACAGCCTATCCGTTTTTTCTTTTAATGCTGTATTTGTTCATTTTTACTGCATATAAACAGATTTATTTTCAAAATTCAATATTCAATCATCTAAACCTATGCCTGCCGTGATCTCATTTTAAAGTAGCCTAGTTGTGTTCCATTAATTTATTTCTATCCAGTCATTACGCAGCTGACACGTCCACTTCCTTGCTCTTTGTTCGGTTGAGCCAGTGTAGGGGGAGGCTGCCACCGGCAGGGAGAAGAAAAGAGGACTGAATATCTTTGCGCCTCAAGCGAAATACTCGAAACCCTACTCACAGAGTTCGATACACCACATGTGTGTGCTAGTGAACGTTGTACGTGACCCTAAACGAATATTTCGATACTGTGTTGCTGATGCTGTGTCGCATCCAAAACAGACGGATTTTTGACCTTTTGGTCGGACGAGGACGTGGCAGTACATTGTAGGCTACTCGGCAGCGAAAAGTGGCAAATATCTTGGTTTCATAAAGCCACGTTCTCCATAGGCTATGACCTGGTGTCTCAATCGCTGATACTGCGGCTAGCATCCTACCAGACTCTTTCTTTCAGCCCCTTGCTCAGCATCCATAATTTGCATCCTTGTGTGGCTGTACAGGGAGTGGCAACCTTCTAATATATCAAACAAGCTCTGGATCCTTCTGTTGCAGGGAAATTTAAAGTTTGTCGTCAATAGGATAGGCTCCCGCCTACGCTTTTGTTGCACAAAGAAAGGTATGTGCTTCTTTCTTGCATTTTATCCTTCATAACAGATGTGCTGAACAGAAATCGAAAGGTAGACCACGCCGCAGTACAACAATGGAACAAAATTGGGTTGCATGTTCGGTTAAGCATATCGTTACTTATAAAGCTCCTACGAATAAAAACATCAGGTGTTTAATCAAAAGATTATTCGGGGTTAACATGCTACAGAAAGCCTGGCTCTGAAAAGCCAAGACATGTGAACAAATTAAATAGTGTAATTCAATAGGCTACCGTGTATCCCACCCTTTTAAGGAAGCTATTAGGACGTCAAATTGTTGCAATGTAGATTTTGTCATGTCAAAATAGATGCCTGTTATAACTATGAGGACTAGTGCTAGTAACAGTGTAAAAAATATATACATACAGAGGATTTCTCAAAATGGCAATTTAATGTCTATGCAGCCATGGATACAAGAAGGATGCTGATACTGGTAGACTATGCATTCTTCTTCTTATTGTACCGGCATAACTGCAACATGTGCTGTACAGTCCATGCCGACGGCTGTCTGTTTGGCCTACATTATAGCTAAGTATAGTGAACTGTTGATAATTAGGTATATCCTAGTTCAATTAATTCATCCATGGCATAGATTATAGCATGTGTCAGGATGAGGTAAGATCTATATTTGTGTTCATGTGTTTGGAAATTTACTATTTAAAATTTGTTCCAAACATGTTGATATACTTCAAATTTATAATCAAACATGCAGTTCTTAAATATACATTAAGTGCAAGAAACACACAATAGGGTTGTAGATGTTAGTTTGGTCCTCAGAACTACTACCCCGGAGGGGTGTGCAATCCTTGCAATACATTGTGATTTAAACATGTGTTTACATTTACATTGAATCTTAACAGACGTTTGATTGATCACGTGTACTCAAATGCAGTTAATTTTTAAAGTCAAATTACTCAATTTGAGGGTCAGCCTACATTACCAGAATGAAGTTTGAGTGAAATCATATAGCTCAACACAAAATGGTCTCCACTGAGTTTTGAACATTCCAGCATCCTTGATAAAACAGTCAACAAAAGCTTGTCACTAATACTATGACTAATTCCCTTTCCTCTCCACTCCTGAAAGCTAAAATGGAGAGAGACGGTTGCCATCTCCACGTCTAGTGCCTTACCATCCAGCCTTTGACAGCTGGGGACGTTCTCAGCTCCTTGCACATCACCTAGTGTACACAATGAACATGCTGAAGTCGAGTGGACTTAAAATCCCTGGCAGAGGGCCTAAACACTCCAGCCCAGTGGGTCGAACTTCGGCTGGGTCGACCTCCAGCACCGTTGGCCCTAAAGACAGTAAGTCTCATTAACTCTACCATACTTGAAATAATAATCGTTGAACCCACTTGGTACTTCACACTTATTTATTTTATACTTATACCCACCTGGTACTTAATTTATTTTCTGACCTGTTTTATAGTGTATTGTATAATATTTTTTTCTAGTACTTTCTTTGTGTGTACTGACGTAAAGGCGAGCAACTGTAACAAAGAGTTTCCCTTCGAGGATTAATAAAGTATGTCTGATTCTGATTACTTTCCTAGACCCCTTAAGAAAGGGAAATGGATATCCTGGCATAAATTATCTAATCTCATCAATGTATATCATTTTCTTTATATTTAGTTCATGTGTTGGATGAAACGGCCGCGGCATAAAAAGATCTATTATAATAATACACGGTCGTGGGCCAGTCTGCGTTTCAAAGTTGTGGGCCGTTTTTCAGTCCCAGTCCAGCCCTGTCATGGTTCAAGTTGACTGTGGAATGTTGTGAGGGGAGGGGAAAAAAACAACAGGAAGTAAAGTCGTGGGTTTGTGTGAGTCAGGCAGGCACCACAGTAATGCCGTTAGCTGTGCATATGGCTACTATTTAGGAGGGTCTCACTCAAGAGTACTATTATGTTGTTCTGCTTGAGAACTACATTGTATATACTTGCAATTATGCATGTTGAATTCAATTTTATAGTTGGGGGACATTGTGGAATCCACCTTTCCAAATCTCTATCCCTTTTCAGTGTCAGATCATAGAATGTGAAATCTTAAGCAGATTTCAAAAATACGTGTTCCGAGTTCACTACCTTTTCTTAAAGATGCTGTAAAGCAAATTCCATGATTTGCTTCTCAGTACATTATATACGTGTGAAATGAGTTGCTGAAAGCATGTGCAAAGCTCTAAAACTTTGTCGCACTGAAATGTGGAGTTAGACCATTGAACAGTTTCTCACCCGTTTTCAGCTCAGGTTTTGTATAGACAGGGAAAAACCCAACCTATCTATGTCACAGCCACCTATCTACGTCAGATCACACATGGTTTATAAAAGCTGCATTTTGTTACTCGGCTGGTACAATGCAAAGACAAAGCAATTAACACATAAAACACTCAGAGACTGCAGGTAGGTCTGTTCTGATATATACAATTGATTTAGCTAGTTGTTGCTAAATTCAAATGATTAGAGGGGGCGGAGCTTCAGCTCCTTCAGGCGACACGCCCCCCCAAGTATCAAGCAGAGAAGACTGGTGATTTTCTTACGATTTCAAAGCCTAATTTAACATACTTGTCTATTTTTTTTCTTCATTTGAATTTGGATTGGTAGTTAACAACACATTGTTCTGTGGTGTGATGAACTTAAAACTAATTTTCAGTTCTGCTTTACAGCATCTTTAAGATCTGGGGTCTCATTTATAAAGCTTGAGTACACACAAAGCGGGGCTGAAAATGTGCGTACGCCACTTTCCACGCAAAGGTTGTGATTTATAAAAAACAAACTTGATGGGAGAATGTGCGGTCCTCCACGAGGTCCTCTGACCCTCCCGTAGGCCTACGCACATTTTGGAAACAGTTTGAATTGGCGACGCAGATGACCGTACTGTAGTCAGACTGCAGAAAGTATGTGGGAAGAACGATTAGGCCTACTTGTAATATTTATATATTTTGTTTTCCTCACACACGTTTTTTTCACTCGATTTCATCATTATCATGAAGATTTAATCCAGCAGTATTATTTTAGCTTGTACTGAGTGATAATTATTCCATAAGCACCTTACAGTCAACTGACATTTTTAATCAAAATTCAGTGCCGTCTCACCATCATATTGGCCCCTACTGGAGTGCAGGAGGGGGAAATGCCCAACTGCATGGAATGCAGATAACATCACATATCATACCATTAAGTAACTGCAGAATATAGTGTATAACTAAATATATTTCTTTAATACTGTGCATACATCATCATATGTCAAAAACTGGAAATACAGTTGTTAAGCTCCCACGCAATCGCTACACTCCATGTCCTCGTTATCAGTCCAGACTTGACATGAAAGGTGACATGACATGAAAACTTAATTTTGAGGTTATTTAACATTAATATGAGTTCCCCTAGCCTGCCTTTGGTCCCCCAGTGGCTAGAATTTTCGATAAGTGTAAACCAAGCCCTTCGTGTTCTTCTCCGCCTTTGACAAAATGAAGGCTCAATTGCGCTGTTTGAAAATCTCCCCCTAGTGACGTAGATAGGGGGAAGGTTACCTCCCCTCTCTCTGCTTTGCCCGACCAGATCATCTGGCCCGCCCATGAGAAACTGAGCTACCACCGTGCAAGGGCAAGTGCGATATCGGTTTTTCCTGGAGAGACATCATGGGGAGCAAACAAACGCGAAGCACAACAGTTGCTCAATGCTTGGATGTACAAATGCAAGCACAAATCTTTATTTAATTCCTTCATCCGAGCCTCTGCACAACCAATATCTCAATTTTATTTTCGCTGGAAATGCTCCGACACAACTTCCCAAAGTTTTGCTTGTCTGCGCCAAACATTTCAGCCACTACTGTTTCCTCAACTTGAGCCAACACAAAGCTGGCCTTGCTGAAATTAAATTCTGGATCATTACTAAATCTCCTTGGTCAAGCTACAAACCTTGGACAAATAAGTTAACTAACTCTATATAATTTTGTTGCTTTACTGTATATGGTTACCTAGCTTGCTACCCTTAGAATGTGGCTTTAACATTAGCTCTGCAGCTAACAGCTGAGTTACTGTTGCTAACGTAAAGATAAATGGCATCAAGTGTGTGTGTGTGAATACAAACGCTGAAACGCAGGTGTTGTACACTTCTTTGTTATTTGGATAACCGTTCTGCTGTTGGTGTTACGGCTCGCGATATCCGCCTTTCTCCACATTGAAATGATTGAGTGTGCACCTCTGCAAACCAGGGTGATCAGATGAGAATGGCTAAATTCGAGGTATCTTACAGCAACGCGGGCAACGAGCCATTGCGATACATCCTGTAAACATTAGCGCATGTTGCCGCCCCTCTCCTCCTCATTAGCATTTAAAGCTACAGACACAGAAACAGCGCGTTCTGAGGAAAGATGATTGTGGGACTACTTGTAGTGGCTATAATTCTGCACCATGGCTGAATTTCGGGAAAGAGACTTCAGATACGGTATTAGGGGACAACTAATGCCTATATAAAAGCATCCAAAAATAGCATGTCATGTCACCTTTAATAGATTACTGTTCATAACAAAACAGTTGACGTGCTGAATGTTAAGATGCTGTGTGTTCTTACACTGATGTCATGACGTGTAATTAATAATTGAGCACATACAAATAAAGGAACTTCCTTCCGGTTCAGTAACACCGATGAGAGAGACATGCTGTTTTTCCTCCATTAAATATACCTAAATATTATATAATATACGGCTATCCTGACCTTATAATGTCAGCGCCAACAAAACGCTTTTGTTTTCAAATTGTATCTCGACTTGCGGTATCACTGGCACAGTTGACGCCACTCGCACAGTTTATTTAAAATTGGTGATTTACCGGCCACCACTTATTTTAGTTTTCGGGCTCCACTAATAGGCTAACAGTGTCTGAGAAGTTGTCATGCGCTATGATTCACCGTAAAGAACAATCGCATGCCAGGGTGATGATGAGATACTAGATTAGCATTCATGAGGTGCTTTGCATTGACTATTTATGGTTAAAAATGGGCGTGTTCAGGGCGGGGTACAATGCTGAATCACGTACGCACACTGTGGGTAATCTGTGATTTATAAAGGGAACATTGCGTACTGGTGTGCCATTTTAGGCTTTTGGGCGTACGTACACTTTTATTCAAAACCCTACGCACAGTTTTATAAATAAGACCCCTGGGCTGTAACTAGCATTAAACCATGAATATCTGCAAGAAATGCAATATTATTTAAATACCAATAGCCATGTGAACATGTTGGATATTTGCACAAACATTAAAGCACAGCCTATGTATGGAAGACTTATGCAAGAGTGCTGATCCCTTTAATTGTTTGTCTGCAGTTTGCACATCAGTTTTCATCAACTGGCTGCACAAAGAATCAGGTTAGAGTTTGGGTCATGACTATGTAGCTGTCAACTCAGTAGCTTCACTTTAACTTTACTAGATAACTAACAGTTACAGTCTGATTCTATCCATGGATTGTTAAGTAGAATGTATCTTTGGTTGAAGGTGGTCGTTTTTGAATGATCTTTGTCAACTTGACATAATCAGGAAATTCTATTGATTTGATCATTAGCTATAGGCTCAGATGTTTTTTTTGTTCTATTATTGGGGTGTGCTTGCCTTCGGCGAGCACAAACCATTGTTATCTCACATATATATTATTATTGTTTATTTTCGCGCCCCTAAGGCTCAGTCAATATTTGGACTACATAGACAACGTCGGTGTCAAAAGGTTCGTCTTGGTCGCAATTTGCGTTGGTTCTATTGGGATTTATGTTCCATAGCACGGTTTAGGTTTGAACTAAGTTTTTGTAGCAAAAGTGAAGCTAACGGTGGCTAACTTGCTAGCCACAGTCACTGACGCTACTGACGTCACAAACGTCACGAAACATCGCGTGACTACCTCTAGCAGCATAACATTAGTTTACCAGCTCGTTAACTTCTGGGAGATAGCTAGGCTAACTGCTTTACTGCAAGGGAGCTGCAGAAACACCACAAGCAAAGAGGCCAGGGTGATAACTATTTACTCATTTTACTTTGTGATATGAAACACAATTGTGAAGTGTAAAGTACAATATAAGCTGATATAGCGTTAAGGAAGTAGTTACATCTACTTTCCGAAACAGTAGTCCACTATTTCACTGAAGCATTAGCATCTTGACATTAGCCTCTGTTGCCCGGGCAACACATACTACTACAGCGGTCTATGATGCATCTGTTTTGCAATCTTAAAATAAACATTCCTCACAAATACATTTTCGTTGTAGGATTTATTATGACATTAGATTACAAGGAAACGATTTGTTGGTGAAATTATCCTTACCTGTGGTTTCAAACCAGTAGCTCACTGCAAGGCTGTACTGTAGCATAGTCTAGTACTGTAGCTAGCTAAAAAAAACATATCCACAGTCAGCTGTTTACAGTACAGTAGCCTACGTAGGAAGTCAAACGGCGGCACATGTTCGGCACTAGTACCCTTACTTAAATCAAAAGTCTTTCAATAGGTGAAACTAACTGACTAGTGACTACTAACCTCAACTCCATTGCCACAGCCTAAACTTCAATCTGTTCATGAAAATAATTCATTTCAGCCTAGACCGTACAACGGAAGTAACGTTAAATCGAATTCATCCAACGTAATCGCTACCGAGACACTGTACTAGACTGTCTAGTAGTAGTTGTAGCCTACAATTTACCGGGGCAGCTTTTCCACACAGCAGGGCTATATCGCATTTTTCCTTGTTACTGACAATGATCGCTACCACTGACATTCTTATGAATGAGTGATTTTCCCCTAAATAAATGTCAAGCTTATTTACGTTTTTGGGGACATATTTTCAGTTAGCAGATGATACTATTTGAATCGCGATTCCATCTGAGATAGCTACTGCTGGTAATGTCGTGGTTAAAATACATTTCAAAGGGGGTTCTTTATTAATGAATGAATGCAATACAAGTAGGCTAAATGCCTGAAAATATCACGAGAAGTGAAAAACTTACAATGACGTTTAAGTCATAGAGATTAGGTCAATTTTTACACCGGTCTGCCAAATGTATTCGTTTTGATTCAACTATGAGGTTGCTGATCACCATTCCCTCTTGCAGGGGAAATGAGAAGACAACTATTTCATTCTACTCTTCACTCTTAGTATTTTGAGTTGTAAATGAGCAGAAAAAAATATGCTTTTAAATCTATGTAATGTTTATAAATAATAAGTAGGCTATGCATTTTAATACAAAATATACAGAAATGTAATTTAAATACGGACCCCTGCAACCAACGCAAGTAAGCAAGCACACCCTACAATTTCCCCAGAAATAGTACCATCTCTAGTTCATATTGTTATTTCCATGAGGAATTATATTAGCTGCTCTGTTATATTCTGCATGCCAATTAACAAAGGAGAGGGATGATTAATCTCACCCCCCCTCAACAAGAATCATTGCTTCTGAAATTCTTGCATTTTGTTTTAGTCCCTTCTCTCACATGGACTCATCTGAGGTCATATCCTCACAGAATTTCAAAACAAAGCATTGTTACTGAGAGAAGTGTGTTTAGATTGGCTTAAGGCTCAGTCTTCCAGTCCCTCTGCTGCTGTTGCCACTGTCACCGAAATTCCAAGTGACAGGTCCATGGCAGTGTTAGCTGGCTGTACAGAACCTCAAAACAATTTCTCTTGACACTTTAATCTGCTTGTTCATTAGTTCCATGAGGAATCCTCTCCTTCAAAAAATATTGAGACAAAGGGCAAGCCAGTAGATACATGTATTTCGTAATAGAGATTGTCTTTCTCTTCAAGGATAGAAAAGAGGGAGGTTGGAAAGCAACAAAAAGAACAGAGGGAGAAGAATACAGAGGGCAAGTGAGAGAGATAGAAAGACAGAAAAAGAAAAGCGGAGTGAGAGTGGTATGTGTGTGTGAGAGAGAGGGAGTGTTCTGAGGAGCTGTGCAGAGGTCATTGTGTGTGACTGGTGAATAGTGGAATTCAGATGATTCTGGGAGGTGGCCAGGCACAATAGTGAAGTGAGGCTTGTGTTCTCTCTCTTCCTCTGCCCCTGCTCGTTTTCCCCTCAATCCTCCGTTGCCCCGGCAACCCCGGGACTTGGGATAGCACTGCGCCATTTTTTTGGTGTACGCGCGGCCTGACTGGCCAGGGAAGTTTCACTGGCTCCAAGCCATGGTGTCACAGGTTCACAATAGTAATTCTCATTCACAGTGCCACTGCACACATGCTCGCATGACCTCACACTTTATGTGACATTACACCTACTACCATGTACATGCACTTGACTACACACACAAACACACACCACACATACACACACCAAAACACAGATCCTGTTACCTCCAATTATGTGTGGGAGATGTTAACCTCACACACAACTTCTTACACAGAAACTGTTTTTGACAACATACACATGTTCTGGCTATCTTCAGTATGACGATAGCTAATTATTCATGAGACAGATGCGCCAAACTTTGTTTAGTAGATATCCCACTCATTAAAGACCACACTTTCACAATTTCCCTAAATCTCTTTGTGATTTTGGATTATGACATTTTAACTCCAAAGACCGTCAGTTTCAGTATTGTTTCTAAAGCGGACAGAGATATTCTGGACTCTTCAAGTAGACTTTATTTATATAGCACATTTCATACAAGAATTGTAGCTCAAGGTGCTTCACATAAAATCCATAAAAACAATACAAGTGATAAAAGTAATAATTAAAATAGCAACAATAGTATAACTAATAAAAGTAGTAAAACCCTTCTGAGATAAAATTACTTAAATGCTTCGGTAAAAAGGTAGGTTTTAAGCTGTCTTTTTAAAATGTCTAGTGTGTTTGCTTCCCTAATATTTATGGGTAATTTGTTCCATAGTTTTGGGGCGTAATTAGCAAAGACCGAATCACCAATCTCTTATGACTGCTTCTGGTGACCTCTAATAGGCCTGCATTTGATGATCGCAGTGTTCAAGCTGGTGTGTAGTTTATAAGGTAGTTAGCAATGTAGCTAGGTCCTTGTCCGTGTTTGTCCTTGTCCTTTTGTATGTGAGGAAAAATACCTTAAAGTCAACTCTGAAGGTAACAGGGAGCCAGTGTAAAGTAGCTAGGACAGGACTAATGTGTTCTCTCCTTTTAGGTTTGGTTAATAATCTAGCTGCAGAATTTTGAATGAGAAGTAGTCTTTCAGTGGTTTTCTTGGGAAGACCAGTGAAAAGTACGTTACAGTAGTCCAGCCGGCTGGATATAAAAGCATGAATTAACTTCTCTGCATCATTTTGGTTTTTGAGTGGTCCTATGCTATATTCCTCAGGGGAAATAAAGCTATTTTGGTCACTTTATTAATGTGAGAGTTGAAATTCAAATCTAAGTCCAGGATTACACAGAGACTCGTTACCTCTGGTTTAAGACAGGGGGTTAAGCCTCCTAGATTCTTAGTAAGCATCTCTCTTTTGGATTTGGGGCCACATAGTAGGACTTCGGTTTTGTCTTTATTTAATTTAGGAAAGTTATCATTCATCCATTTGTTGCCAACAGGCAGTTGGTAATGGAATTGATGGCCGTTGCATCGTTGAGTTCAGTGGATGTATATAGTTGTGTGTCATCCGCATAGCTATGGAAATCTATGTTATGTTCTCTGATTATGTCACCGAGTGGTAACATATAGAGAAAAAAGTAATGGACCTAAGCAGCTTCCTTGAGCAACCCCGTAGCAGTTCTCATGTTTCTTGGACCTATGGTCTCCTAAACAAACATAAAACTTCCTTCCTTTGATATATGATTTCATCCAGTTCAATACACTATCTGTGAACCCAATAAGCTTTTCCAGTCTATTGATTAGGATGTCGTGATCAATGGTATCAAATGCTGCACTGAGATCTAGCAGGATAAGGACAGAGAATTTATTTGCATCAGAGTTAAGTCTGTGGCCGCTAATTATTTTGGTTAGTACTGTGATATTTCCTGAAACCTGACTGCGAGACTTCCAGGATGTTATTTTCTTCAAGAAAATAATTTAATTGGACTAAAACTATATTTTTCAGTATTTTACTAATAAATGGAAGGTTTGATATTGGTCTATAATTTGCAAGTAGACTGTTATCCAATTTGGGTTTCTTTAATAGGGGCTTTACAACAGCTGTTTTGAAGGCATCTGGGAAGACGCCAGTTCTAAGGGATGTGTTTATAATCTCTAGCACCGGACCTGAGACACTATCAAACACTCGCTTAAAGAATGTTGTGGGTATAGGATCATTATATTTTGTAATATTTGTATTTTTTGTATTTTCATATTGTTATTTAGCAACTTATATTTTATTGTAGATTTTATTTAATTCTAATTCCACTTAGTACTGCTAGTTTATGTGCCCTTAGTATAGATAGTCTACATATTTTAATTTTAGGTTCCTATGTTTATTGTATGCACCTTCCTGCCAAAGTAAATTCCTTGTCTGTGAAAACTTTCATGGCGAATAAATCCCTTTCTGATTCTGATATCTGAGGTTGTGGAGTTTACATTTACATTTAGTCATTTTAGCAGACGCACAACAGTTTAGAGGAGAAAATAGCTGCGACTCCTCCACCTTTTTTTGATTTCCTAGAAACTTGGTGAAAGCTGTAATCGGGCGGACACGCTTCTATCAAAATTGCTGTTGCGGTGTCATTGTTTAGCCAGGTTTCTGTTAGACAGATGCTGTCTAATTAGTTTTCTTTGACCAGATCATTAACTAGAATTTTTTATTTATTTAGTGATCTAACATTTAGAAGGGCCAGTTTCATCTTTGGGGTTCCCTCGTGCTGATTTCGGGTCACATGACCAAAAGGTTCATAACGAACCATCGTTGTGTTTACCCAATTTTACCCAATACAAAAGCTTTTTTTTTCTTTTTCTTTTAACCTTCGCAATGTGGGGGGTCTGAGACAGCCCAACGGTTAAAATAAAATGCTTCACTTTGTTTTTGTATGCAGTAAAGTTGTCGCAAACGACGGTGGGTCACAACGACTGATGGGTCAGAACGACCCGAGGAGAACACAAGGGTTAACAGATAAAACGGGTTGATAAATCTGTTGGAAGAATATTGATAGTTCTGTGACTTCCAACACTAGTTTCAAGTTTGTAACCATGCATTTTACCATGCCGTTTTCTGTTTGTGATGATGACCAGTATGTCTAATGAAGTAGCATGGTGGCTGTCCTAGCAAAGCTTTTCTTTGGGAAAGTCTATTTCACTGAGCTGTTCCATCACAAGGGAATTCATCCGGGGGGTGCAGATCTGTGCAGGGCCCATGTCCTTGCAGGAGGCTGTTTGAATGTTCTGTTCTGTTCCATGGGAGGTTGTTTGGGATGCGTCAGTCAGCTTAGACACAATAGGGATAGGGAAATAAACTAGATTTGTGGTCAGGAGCACGTGACGGATGTTTTCTGTTTGTAGTCGAGATCCTCTACGGTTTGGGTGGAGTCCGTCAGCTTGAAAACGGTCTGCACAGTTCCAGAACACATTGAAATTATCGATAAATCTCAGTTTGTGTGCCAGACAGACAGATGCCAACCATGTGTTGAAAGATAGTAGTCGACTGAAGGCTTCTTTTCCTCTGCGAAAGCATGCAATCGGTCCACTGATGAATACATCTTGATATCTGTTGTGTGTTCAGTAGCTGGGTGACATGTTTTTTAAGTATCTCAGTGCCAGTTTTCTTGTGTAGGATATCAAATGAACCAGTGTGGATGATAATCTTAGGGTTGTTTGGTTTATTGTTGAGGATTGTTTGTACCTCTGACGACAGTTCTTTGACAGATGTGTTGCTAAGACAAATATTTTCTGTCTTTGCCAGTTTAACATGTGCTGTCATGGCATGTCCAATCAAGATAGTGGCCATATGTGGTGTTGTGTTTGCATTTCTAACGTTTGCCTTATCAGTAGCTGTGGAGCCAGTTCTTAGCTTATTTGGGTTAGCAATGATAGGACCTTGTGCTAGACCAAGGTTAGCCACTGTGTCAGTGCTAGTAGTAGATTCTATAGTGCAGCGTTAGCTCTTCTAAGTGCTGATGGGCCGTGGGTAGTCTTAGCATACCTTGGATCTTGATAATCCGGTGGTATTGTTGTCTGATTAGGCTTGATATAGGGGGTCGAATAGCGCCCCGAGTGGTCCGAGAGGGGCTTGGAGTGAAATGGGGGACTACCTGTCGCAGCAGAATATGATGTGTTGGATTTGCATGTGTGCTACCATGTGTAGCTACTATCATGGTGTGTCGGTGATCTGGGCCCTTCATGTTTGTAAGCTGCGTGGTTAGCACTCCTTTGCCTCTTCGCCTTGGATTCCACACACAAGGGAGAGAAAGTTCCCAGTGGTTCGAAGCTGTTTCCAGGAGTCAGATGGCTGACCGGTGAGGTCGTCGGGCTAGTAATCAGAAGGTTGCCAGATCGATTCCCCGCCGTGCCAAATGACGTTGTGTCCTTGGGCAAGGCACTTCACCCTACTTGCCTCGGGGGGAATGTCCCTGTACTTACTGTAAGTCGCTCTGGATAAGAGTGTCTGCTAAATGACTAAATGTTTCTGAGTGGGACAGGAGGAGAGGTGATGTGGGAAGAGTTTCTGCCTTGCTTTTTATCCTTGGTGACAGTCCCATTTGGTTTAGCGCCGAAAGAAGGCCATGACTCATCTGGTCCACCGGCTGGTGGAAAGAAAGCTGGTTCCAAGGGTGGCTCATTAGCCGGTAGCTTAGCCTCTGGGCTAGCTAGCATGGAATCTATAAAGTCTTCGGTCTCTCTGATATCGACTATCCTCTGAGTAAGTTGTTTGCAGTCTTTGCAAGCCATAGTTCTACAGGAAACAAGCTTTAGCTTGCTTGCCTGTGGTCAGTCTGGGAGAGTAGCCCAAAATACTTCCGCTCTCCTTGGGCTTCAGTCCCTCAGGTTGTGTCTTTTAGTGGTTGTAGTCGATCCACTTTGCCCCAATCAGAAGTATTTGATTTTGAGCAATATCATCAAAAACTATCCAAATGATTGAAAATTCTGAGCATTTCTCTGTGAATGACTAGACAATAGGATAAAAGCCAAGCAGGGAGGCAAGCAGGGAAGGTCAGGGAGAGGAGAGGGAAAGAAAATACGACTGCCTTCGTTGAGAGCCAAAAGATAGAAAACTATCAACTATGAATTTTTTCAAAAGCTTTTTCTTTCTTTTTTTTTTTTACAAACCCACATTAGTCATGGCCTGTGGTAATGTTAGTGTTGGGATTAGAAAGGGGTTTCCTCCAGGATTCAGGACTGGTCACGAACACTCAACAAAAGTTTATCTAGTGTATGTTTTTACAATATACCTGCTCAAGCCCTGATGCCATTTAAAAGTGTAAGTCTCACGTCACAACATATTTTGGCCTTGGAGACCCCTCCCCCACTAGAGGGGTCAGGGGGACCATCCTGGCACAGACAGTACACACACACACACATACTGAAAATGGTGGAGAACATGCACGCACGCACACACAGTGTAACAGGCCACATTGTTTTGAGCCCATGCTCATTTTGATGTTGCAGGGGAATACAGCTCATCTAAGGCAGTCTGTATCTGTGGGGTTAATCACCAGTGTATCATCTCTGTGACCCACTTTCAATGGGAACTAGAGTAATGCCTAACCTCGCATAAACTCCACTGTTGTGCTGGATGCAGCACAAGCAGATTCTTTCTTGGTGTTTAGTGACACGGTGAAATGGGATGAATAGACAGAGTGATTATAGAAGACTGACTATGAGAATGACCGCAGCAGGTTGGGCATAAACATATTTATAAATATTCTGAGGATTCATGTGTTTGAAAATGTGATGTTTGTTCATTGACAAAGATTTGTCTCAAATGCTAGTGCTAGTTTTTTTTAATGTTGTATGAATTATTTGACTGAAATATGGACCTGAAATAACCTGACATATTGATCCAGAAAATGTTGTAAACAGAATTTCAAAATGATCACTTTGCTTGCATACCTAATATATTAACTTTGGTTACAATAACCTTCTGCACTGCAAGTCGTTATAACCAGTGAATAGAATAGATACAAGTAATAATGTTAATTCTGCTTGTCCAATACAGCTTTCAAAATTTCTCTTTATCTTGTCAGATTCAATACACAAGCCGACCACGCCAACTCCTAGCAGCAACGCCTCTGACAAGTCCAGCTCCAAGACATCGGAAGTAGGAGACGACATCCTAGGAGACTATGTGGTGGGCGAACGTGTATGGGTCAACGGGGTCAAACCGGGAGTCATTGCCTACTTGGGAGAAACCCAGTTCGCCCCAGGACAATGGGCGGGCGTGGTTCTGAATGACCTTGTGGGCAAAAATGACGGTTCAGTGGGCGGTGTGCGCTACTTCGAGTGCCAGGCCCTTCAGGGCATCTTCACGCGCCCCTCTAAGCTTGCCCGGCAACCAGACGGGAGCGACACTCTTTCTACTGATTTGCTAACAGCTCAGAACCTGACGCTCCATGGGGGGAGTGCTGCTCCTGGTGGCCAGCGAGTGGTGATGCCCCTTCGGGAGGGCATCCTCAACAGCTCGGTGAAGACGGGAAATGAGTCGGGTTCCAATATGTCTGACAGTGGCTCGGTTAAGAAAGGAGGGGATAAGGATCTACGATTGGGAGACCGCGTTCTGGTAAGTTCCATGCCCACATGCTCAACTGTTAGTTAACAGTCAGGTTGAGACACAGTGGTGGGTGTTTCATTTATTCTGCACCCTTTATGCTAAATTTCAAAGTCTGAATCTCACACAAGCATTACAAGTGGAATTGATTTTCATTGTTTTACTGAAAAACACTAGAACTGACATTTTACTAAATGTTTGCTGAGGCTTCTGGATACATTTTCTGTTTTCTTCTCATACTAGGATGTACCATGTAGCAAAGTTCCTGTACATTTAAACCATAGCATTACCCCACCAAAGCTTGATAAAGAGAGATACTATACAGAAAGATTTTGAAGTTTGTGTTTGCATTCTGACTGAAGGTTACAGACTGTCATAGAAAGGTTTTCCCACCCATTCATATGACTCTCCAAACAATGAATGGCCTTGGGCCAAATGGCCTTCCATTTACTGTTGACTAACATTAAAAGCTTTCCTACTAGTCAATATTCTAAATCACACTGGACTACTGTCTGGTGAGACCACCACTGACACATTGATCAACATCCATTACCCAGGCTCCTCCACTCCTCTTAAGCTCACTGCTGTCTTCCATGAAAGTGTCAATGATAATGTAGAACTAACTCAAATTGCCTCCGCTCTCTCTTGAAATTTCTGGAATAGGTTTTTGAACTAATCTTTGGAATAAATCGTCATCTTCATCTTTTTGTCCCTATTCAACATCTTTGTGAAGTTATTCTCAACATTTTTTAAGTGTTACTTACAGATACTAGCAGTAGGAGCATCTCAAGGTTTGAAGTAGCGGTATCTGTACAAGTAGAACAATGCTATGCTGTGCTTGACAAGAGGTCAAGGACACTCACCACATCCTCCACACCACATCTTATTCAAACTGTTTGAATTGCATTTCAATGGACAGCTACTGTACTAATACGTTTCTCTGGAGCCTTCTCAACATCCTCAACTGCCCTCTACCTCTCTGTCTCACCATGACACAGCAACGTTGTTCCAAATCAAGGTCCTAAGCTTGCGAGCTCACCTCGGTGTGCTAACATTTGACACAATCATAAATATGCCTCTCTTTGACACTGTGAGCAATCAGTTGATCCTCCTCTGATGCCACCCCTTTGGCATTGACATTTAATAACACCAGCTATAGCTTATTCCCTCTGAGGTGGTATGTGTGTGTGTGTGTGTGTGTGTGTGGGGGGGGTGGTGGTGGTGAAGGCCTAATGGATGCTCAGTCACTGACAAGGAACATCAGTGTTGCTTCTAGGTATAAGAAGGATCACGTTCTGACGGGCTGAGGTCACAGTTTCCGACAGAGTCATCATCTGACTGAAATTGGAAATGGCCTTGTTTTTCTTCAGATTATATCCCATATCGCATGTTATTAACATTTACATTACATTTACATTTAGTCATTTAGCAGACGCTCTTATCCAGAGCGACTTACAGTAAGTACAGGGACATTCCTCCGACGCAAGTTGGGTGAAGTGCCTTGCCCAAGGACACAATGTCATTTGGCACGAACTGGCAACCCTCAGATTACCAGCCCGATTCCCTAACCGCTCAGCCACCTGACTATTAAGGAAGCAATCTATTTAGAAACTTGCTGTTAACAATGTTTTTTCCCCATAGTTTTTAATGACATGCATCTCTTCAAAGAAACTTCTTATTAAATGCAGATAGGGCAGGATGTCAACTACTAGTATACAATGAAAGGGAGCTCACACCAATTAAGTACACTTAAACACATCTGCTGTCTGGAGTTATGGACAACTGCTCTTGCAGCAGGATGGATCCCTGTTGAAGCCCATTAGGAAGAATCTTTCCCAGAGAATTCCCAGTGCTACTGCTGTGTATCCTTTTCCCCCCTACACCAAGGACACCTCAATGTCACTTAACTCCATGCAATCAAATTCCTCAGTATTGCTCTTTCCATCTGGACTCCAAATAATATCTTCTCATGGGACTGGTGCAAATTGATAAGATGAAAAAAAAGATTGGGGTGATCCTGAGACCCTCCCATTAGTGGTGCTTCTTTAGAGGTTCAATGTGAATGAGAGTTTGCATGTGTGTCCGCATCAAATCTTCTGTGTTGCAGAATTACACAACAGTAAATATCCTCACGAGCCTTCACGCACATCCTGGGCTATAGTAATGTGTCACCTTGGTGCTGAAATTCGCAAGCAGTGAAATTACTGCCAAAGATATCAGTGACTAATGCTCTGGTGAAGCCCTTGGCACTTCTATTTAATCTGTTTTAGTCATCTCTCAGTCCAACTTCCAGAGAAACAGGAAGTTGAGGAAAGCAGTAGCCAAAATGAGGCTTAACGCTGATTCGCTATCTTGGCTCTGAGGAGAAGCCCACTTGGTCTGTAATGGTGCCTTCTGCATTCAACGGTCTTAACAGCTCTGCAGTACGCCCACTCGAGTGTTTTATGTCAGTTTCACTGTTTTACTTGGCAGTTTTCCATACTGATTTCTCCAGCATGGTTAGCAGGTGGTCTGGTTAGTAAAGGAAAGTTAGGGCTATCTCCTTTATCCCTGATCCGTTATCCTTGATAACCGTTATCCAGGACTGTCTTTGGTTAGGACAGCTTTCATTTCAGTTTTATCTGGTCTCTGTGTCAACCATGTGTCATGCTGTTTAGGTTTAGATAAATGATGTGAGGAAGGAGCATCTGGACGTTTTCAAGATGGTTTCCCCCTCAGTTTTTGTTCTTGTTATCTCTGCAGAACGTCATGAGTGATGAATGTGTCTGTCTCCTTTCTTTGCAGAATGCATTAGTCTATCGCATTAGTCTCTATTGCACAAACTAGCCCCCCCCCCCCCAAAAAAATGCTTTGATTGTTTCAGGCCCCGTCCACACTAGCCCGGGGCAATACAAATACGCGTATTTGAATTGAAAACGATCTCTGTCCAAACTAGCGTTTTCCAAATGTTTGCCGTCCACAACACGGATACATGACAATCGTTGTCATGGTTACGCCACGCTGCTCTGTTTACATGCACGCAATCAGCTGAGACTGACACTTGTTTTGAGAAAAAAAAAAAAAAAAACTGTCATACAAAAAACAGTTACACTAACTTGTAAATAAGTTATAGAGACGGAGCAGCATATTTCTTTCACTTTCCATCTTGACCTTATAACCTCTAGAGAGCAAGCTACCCCAGTGCCATGGCAACTGAGCATCATCGTATCTGAAAAGATCCGGGGACCCCGTCCACACCACTACGCGTACCCGGCGTTTTCAAATGTTTCTGGCCAGGGGAGCGTATTCGAAAAGCTCAGTTTTCAGTATCCGAATACGCCGTATTAGTGTGGACGGGAGGTGCAAACACGGACATATGTATTACATTTACATTTATGCATGTATGCGTTTCTAAATTTACCCGGGTTAGTGTGGACGGGGCCTCAGTATCATAGTGCAATGCAATTTCTCCCTTTAAACATTTGCAGATAGTAGTCTAAAATATGTAGTTCAATGAAATCAGTCATGGTGCCTATCAAATTTTAATTGACAATAGTTGTTGCAAAATTAGCAGAAACTGTAATTGTATGGCAGTTTATGTAAATATATATTTGCAAAACTTTAACTATTGATGTCATGATTTAGTTGACAATATTGACAAAACAACCCCCTTAGATCATGTCAATACCTGGCTTACTTTGATCTAATTAAAAGAGTACATGGCTCTCTGGGTAAGATACCATTAAGGCTAAGACTTAAACACGGGGCCTGGGTTCGGTTATGGCCCGGGCCTTATATCTTCCTCTCTTTCTTGCTTTCCTGTCTCTCTCACCAAATGTCTCAAAAAATACGATAAAAGGATTATAAGACAGGTTACTTACGTACTATGAATGGACACGAGTGGTTCTTAATTCCTCCATACTGTCATGATTTCCATGAAATCATCTGGTGTCCCATACACACAATTACAGTAGGTTAGCCAAATTGTTTTTATTTAAAAAATAAAAATGTTTTCTTTCATATTTTTAATATAAATGTGTTAATTTCTCTTCCTAAAACCCACTAGAGGACACTATTTAAAAGGATATTTTCAAAAAATGATTCTGGGAGAACATGCCCCCAGACCCCTAGTTTTGCTGGGTAACAGGAAAAATAATAAGGTTTTATCTTGGGGCTTAGCCCCCCCAAAAGTGGGAACCTAGATTCGCCCCTGGTTTGCCGTCAGACGAGGGGGGGGCGCTAGTTTGTGCGATAGACTAATGCGTTTTGGGGGGGGGGGGGTAGTTTGTGTGATAAACTAATGCGTTCTGCAGAGAAGGAAGACTGGCGTTGGTCACGGTTTGGAATGAAAGGGAGAAAACAGGACAGAGTAACACGGCGGATATTGCTATTTTCTCGTGTTGCTTAGGCGACCGCCTTAGCTGCAAAGTGCTGCGGGAAACTCTGGTCTCAGGATCAGTCTGGAGAAGTTGGGGCTCAAACAAATACTGTGACAGTAGTCATGAGTCAGAAGCTCAGTGAAGAGAACAAAGAGCTAGTCTTTCACTATGAAGTAACAGAGACTAATTTTCTCCCATCTGATACATTCACAAAAATCTCATTATCTACAAGTGTCTGGTTTCTTGGGAAGATTATGAAAAGTGTCAGCATTCCCTGTACAGCCTGGAACACTGCCACCGTTGTCCATTTTCACTATGCTAGAAAAACGTTCGTCTTTGTAATTCTGTGGAAGTACACAGAGCAGCTCGCAGCAAATTTTGGGGCATGACCAAGGTACAGACGAGCCAAAAAAGGTGGAACTGACATCAGTTCGGTGGCTTTTTCAAAACCTACCGTTTTACAGCTACATTTTTTAATTGTGAGATTTGCATAGGAAAGAGGTGTCAATGGACTTTGAGGTTCGCTGTATGTCCATTTTACCCACCGAACTGTCGTTATTCAACTATGACAAGGTAAAATCTGTTTAGCAATCAATGAATCATTAAAAAAAGCGCCATTGTGTCCATAATCAGCAAAGCGCTTTCAATGCGTATTATTCATGTTATTGAAATTACATAATTATGTTTACAGTGATTTATTGGGGGGGGACAAATAACATTTTTCCCAGGATGGAGGGGTGGTGTTTCCCCCCGGGATTTCCGCTCATGAATGAAGGGACACATAGGCCTCTACAGGCTAGAGAACGGCAGTCTGACTACTATTAGGTATTGGGATGAAATCCTTGGACCCATGGTCAGACCCTATGCTGGTGCAGTAGGTCCTGAGTTCCTTCTGATGCACGACAATGCCTGGCCTCAGGCAAGAGTATGCAGGGAGTACCTGGAGGATGAAGGAACCACCTAAACCCAGTAGAACACCTCTGGGACATTATGTTTTGGTCCATCAGACGCCGCCAGATTGCTCCTCAGACTTTACAGGAGCTTGAGTTGGTCGGACAGACCTGCCCCCACTGCTTTAAAAAAAACCTAAAGAAAACACTGCAGTGTCCATATCAATTTCCATTCAGAAGCCTGATGGCCCTTGGAAAGAAACTGTCGTCCAGTCTGCGTGTGCGAGACCGAATGCTTCGGTATCGCCTGCCAGAAGGCCACGGGCTACTAGTACTGAGCCTATGCAGCTCATGTGACAAATTATGCAAAGACTTGTACCTGAACAAATAATTTGTTCACCTCCCAACCGTGTCTTTGGGTAAAAGATTTGTTCATCTGCCGACAGTGTCTTTGGGTAAAGGATTCATTCATCTCCCTACTGTCTTCGGGTACGAGTCTTTGGATCATTTTTCACGTGACCTGCATAAGCTTAGAACTGGTAGAGGAAATTGAAAGGATTCGTTAATTTCCAGAGGTATTTTATTATGAGTATTTTATTTTATTATGAGTTTTCATTGTGACAAGGGGAGTCATTATTCTGACGGTCTGGTGGAGTGAGTTAAATAAAGTGAGACGTGCCGTGTCGGTTGGTTCCGGGGCATTGGAAGCCTGTGCCCTTCTTTTAAAGCCCAAACCTAAGTTTAGCATATATATATATAAAACCCTCGGCTACAGTTATATGGTTGAACTAGAGGGGGTACAATTTCTGGGGAAATTGTAGGGTGTGCTTGCTTGCGTTGGTTGCAGGGGTCCATATTTAAAGGTCACATGAAATGCTGTTTTTGGATGCTTTTATATAGGCCTTAGTGGTTCCCTAATACTGTATCTGAAGTATCTTTCCTGAAATTCAGCCTTGGTGCATAGTTACAGCCACTACGAGCAGTCCCTCAATGAGCTTTCCTAAAAATACGCTTTTTATGTGTCTGTAACTTTAAATGCTAATAAGGAGGAGAGGGGCGGCAACATGCACTAATGTTTACGACGGATGTATCGCAATGGCTCGTAGCCCCCGTTGCTGTAAGATGCCTCGAATTTAGCCATTCTCATCTGATCACCCTGGTTTGCAGAGGTGCACACTCATAGTCATTTCAATGAGGAGAAAAGCGGATATCGCGAGTCATAAAATCGTTTACTTGTAATCTAATGTCATAATAAATGCTACAACGAAAATGTATTTGTGAGGAATGTTCATTTTAACGATTGAAAACAGATGCATCATAGACTGCTGTATTATTTGTTGCCCGGGCAACAGAGGCTAATGTCATGATGCTAATGCTTCAGTGAAATTGTAAACTACTGTTTCCGAAAGTAACGCTAGATGTACTTCCTTAATAATATTACCTTATATTGTACATTACACATCACAATTGTGTGTCATATCACAAAGTAAAATGAGCAAATAGTTATCACCGAGGCCTCTTTGCTTGTGGCGTTTCTGCAGCTCCCTTGCAGTAAAGAAGTTAGCCTAGCTATCTCCCAGAAGTTAACAAGCTGCTAAACTAATGTTCTGCTAGAGACAGTCACGCGAGTTTTCCTGACGTTAGTGACGTTAGTGGTGTCAGTGACTGTGGCTAGCAAGTTAGCCACCGTTAGCTTCACTTTTCGCCACAAAAACGTAATTTCTATTAAACCGTGCAACGGAACGTAAATCCGAATACAAGCAACTCAATCGCTACCAAAACGAAACTTTTGACACCTAGGTTGTCTATGTAGTCCAAATATTGACAAAGTTTTAGGGGTGGGAAAATAATTAATAATAATATATATGTGAGATAACAATGGTTGTGCCCTTGCCGAAGGCAAAGCACACCCAATTATGTTATGTTGATACTTGTTGGAGTGGCGTTAGTATTCTAAACTACTTTTCATTTGGTGTCCTGATGTGACTGATATTACAACAGAATCTGATGGCAATTCAGTTCAGTGATATATAGCTATTCGTGTAACGTTAATATCTCTTGATGAGCAGACTGCCACTGACCCTTCCTATGATCAATAACATTTTCTTAATCTCCAGAATAAAAAATGTTGGGATCATAAACATATCCTGATGAGAAGTAGCGGTAGACTTCGATGCTTTTAAATGCCTTAAAGGGGTCATTGATGGCAGAACTGAATTTACCCTGTCACAGTTGAATAACAGTTCAGTGGGTAAAATGGACATACAGTGAACCCCAAAGTCCATTGACACTTCTTTCCTATGTAAATCTCACAATAAAAAAATGTAGCTGTAAAACAAAGGCTCTACCTTTTTTCAAGAGTGTATGGCTGCAGCCTGCAGCCTTCCGCCCCATGCCCTCCCGTCTCATGCTTCTTCTTTTCAAAATAAAAGCTTGTCTGGTCCACTATTTCCCCTTCCTACTTTGGTGTACGTGTTTTACTTTTTAGCTAGACTACCGACTAAAAATCCATTCTACGGCTGCAGCCTGGGAGGCCCGGTTGAGTTTAGGCGTCACACCGACGGTTGAGGTTAGGATTAGTTTAAGACCAGGAGTCGTAGCAGATGTAGCAGAGTGCCTAATTCGTGCTGCCACTTTAACCGACCTTGGGTCATGTCAAGGAACGCGGCTTCCACTCACGTCAGTGTGGGAGTGTCCCTGCGCACATTAGTGTGCTCCGAATGATTGGCAAAAGGGAAGAAACAGACACAGACGGAGCCTGAAGGAGCTACGCAGTTATCCAGTTACGCGACATGGAGAACCACCCGGCACCGAAAAAGCCGGATCGCCCACACGGAGATCCACATGGTCGCAAACCTGAACCGACAACCTGCCGTTCTAACTTCCTGGGGCCCTGGGCAGATCCGTGGCATCTAACGTGTCCGTGAGTCTAGACTGGAGCTAACACCTTGCTCGTCTCGTGGACTACTGTGCGACTCTCAAGCCGCTCCACCACCACACGAACGCACCCACGACTACACACACGCACCCTTACACACCACAGACTGTTCACTGCATCGTTTTGTTTATTTTATTTTGGGATTTGAGTATAGTGGATACAGGCAATTAAGTTGCTTATGTTTTTTGTTTCGTTTGCCTTGACGTGGGTCAAAGGGGGGAGTTCTGTTGGTTTTTGATTGTGTGTTTGTTTTGTTTTGTAAAATGAGGAGTACCACGTACGTTTGCATCAATTCTCCTTATTTGCCTTTGTTGTATTTTCCTTAATTGCTGACGGTGACACACCCTAGTAAATTGGCAGGATTACGGGCCTGCCTGGCGCCCGAACTTTCACGACCTGGCCTGGGGTTGCCACCGTTACAGAGTGGCGCCTGAACAGGGACTTGAACTGAACATTTGGAGATTCGGATTTGGTTGCAAGACAAGACAAGACAAGTACATTGTATATATGTTGTGCAATACTGGTTTTGTGTACAGGGTGCATAATTACTTTGTAGTGCTCTGTGTGTGTGAAAGTACTGTGGGGGTTTGTTTTGGAAACGTTTTTCTTTCTTGCTGTGCTGATTTCTGTTATCTTGTGCTAAGTTGGTTGTTTCTACTTGCACAGCTACTTGAGTTATAGAATAATTTTGCGTGCTTCGTCATGTCTGCGGGAGATCAGGCACGGTCACATTTAGTGTGTACTCCACAAAGCATGTTTCACATGACACAATACAATCCGCTTCATGATAGCACCCGCCTTCCCAACCCTTTAATCTCCAAGGCAACTAATGATGCAGAGGTAGAGCTGTCCCCGTCCACATCATTTAGGCTACAACTTGAGACTTCACAGGCTCGTCCAGATCCTCCAGTGGAGGCTGCACATCCACCACCATACCTGGCAAGTACTGAGGACATGTCACTGGCAACTCCACCTTCCGTCTCTGGATCAGACATCTAATCACGGCGTGAATTGCCAGCTGACCTACCTACACCGGGGAAGACGGCTCTACAGTCTTTGGACCAACTGAATCCCTCACCTACAGGCCCGCTTGGGAACCTGGATGAGCAGACCCTCAGTGCTCTTACTAAGAAAATGTCACAGAGTCGTTTCTATATAGAGGCCAGCCTCACGTCTTTTGCAGCTAGAACAAGGGAAGAAATGATTAACCTAAACACCGTTGTAACAGACAGCAAAGTTGAACTTGTCAATGAAATAGAAAAAATGTTAAAAGGAATGAAAACATTGGTTGTGGAAGAAACGAATCAACACAACACAACTTGGGGTTCGCTTTATGATGGAGCAACTACAGCAGGAAGTCCAGCAGGATCTCCGTAACCACCAGGGGACTGTTGCTGGTGATCATGGACATCTGTCTCAAAAGATGGATCACTGTATTAGAATGATGGACAAGATAGGTACTTCTCTGGGAAGTTTAGAGGCCTGTGTATCACAAGCACACCGTGAGCAAGACAGTAAGATGCAAGCTCTTGACAACAGGATTGACACTTGTTTCGCTTACAACAACTCACTACTATCTCAAGTGAGACCTCATTTGTTCACTCATACCCTGCCTTTGTCTGCCCAGTCGTCAGTACCCCTGCCTCAGTCCGGTACGATGAAAACTGACCTGACACATCTTAGGTTATCTTTTCCTACCTATGGCAGGTCAAATGATGATCCTGATCCTGTCTTGTATTTGGCTAAATGCCGTGATTTCAGTTCTTCATGGTACCGCCTGTGATTGGTGGGAAATTGCCATGAATGATGTTGTGACCTGGGCAGGTTTTGAGAAAAGGTTCCTTTCTGCTTTCTTGTGGGACGACTACCAGGAGGAAGTCACAGAACGAGTAAGGAGCCTTTTGCTTGTCATGCTCTTTGCAAACTCTGGAAGCCTGAGATCACCGAGACGGACGTTGTGAGGATGATCTTGAAAAACATCAAACCCCAGCTTGCTAGTTACCTCCGAGGTCGGGCTCAGTCTGTGGAGGAACTGGTGAAACTTGGCCATCAGTTGGAGAAAGACCTAGACCAACACTCACTGCAGGAACATCGCCTGGCTTACAATAAGCACCCATAGCCACAGAAGGGTACTTCCAAAACTGTGGAGCAGCCTCCTGTGACTTGCTGGCGGTGCAAAGGTCAACACCCACCTGGTTCGTGCCCTCGATATCAGCCCCCGGCTGGTAGCTATCAGTCTCCTTAACTCTCAAAAAGCATGTCTCGACCACCCAACCTGGACAACAAGGCAATGGAAAGTTAGGAGTAACATCCTCCACTTGTGGCACCCTTAAGAAATCGCTGACAACCAAAACTACAAAGGAAGTAGGACCTGGTGTTCGCTACATACCTCAACAGTTGGTAGTTCCTTTGAACATTGGCACATGGAATGGCAAAGCTATTGTAGCTACAGGTGCGAGCTACACTCTTATCCATATTAGTGTGTGGAAAGCACTGAACAGGCCCAAGAAGGATTTCAAGCCTTGGACAAGCGGTCCACTTTTCTTTGCTAATGGAGAAACAGAGACACCTCTTGGCAGGGCTGAAGTGACCATTGATTTGAGTCACAATGCTTGCACCTTACCAGTAGCAATCCTATCTCCAAAAGCACTGGCTTACAGTGTAGTCCTTGGTTTAGACTATCTGTTTTGCAGTGGGCTGCAGATTCATGCTGCTGACTGTCAGTATAGTTTTAAGGGCAGACCAGAGACATTCCTGTTCCAGCAGAGCGGAACTACAGTGTACTGCCCACACTCACGCTATTGTCCTCTATTCCTCCCCCATGCTTACCCCCTCAGCCTGTGGTATTAACAGCTCAAGGCTACATTGATCTGGCTGTAGCAAATGCTGACGTGGAAGAATGGGAAAAGGCAAGCCTTAGACAACTCTTGGAATCCAAACCTGATCTGTGCTGTTTGGAGAACCGGCGTTTTGTAACACCACATACACACCAACACTAAAGTACCGTTGAGGCAGAAACAGTACAGGATGTCTTGGGAGAAACAGCGTGTTATAGAACAACATCTGAAGGAAATGCTTGATGGAGGAATAATAGAGCCATCTTACTCCGGATGGGCGTCTCCAGTCGTTATGGTACCCAAGAAAGATGGAGGGCTAAGATTCTGCGTTGATTAAAGGAAACTTAACGCTGTAACAGAAACTGACGCTTATCCATTGCCGAACATAAATGAGCTGTTGGAGTCACTGGCCGGCTGTTCTGTTTTTACCACCCTAGACCTCAATAGTGGCTATTGGCTTGCTTTCGACTGCTTTCGTGACACACACTGGTCTCTTCCATTTCAAAGTCATGCCTTTTGGTCTTAAAAACACCCCTGCAAGTTTTCAACGTTTGAAGGAACTGGTACTGGCTGACCTGAGAGGGAAAATCTGTTTAGTCTACCTGGACGACATTGTTGTATACTCACCTTCTGTGCAACGCCATTTCCAAGACCTACAGGCAGTGCTGAACAAGCTTTGTGCTGCTGGACTCACCGTAAATCTGAAAAAATCCAAGTTTTGTCTGCACAAAATCAAATATCTGGGACACGTGGTCTCTGCCAAGGGTGTCGCCGCAGATCCAGTGAAGGTTAACGCCATCAGAGCCTACCCAACCCCAAAGAACATCAAAGAGGTCCAGCGCTTCCTGGGTTTAGCGGGGTGGTACCATCGATTCGTACCCGGGTTCTCACAAGTGGCGGAACCCCTGAATGCCCTTAAAAGAAAAGGACGTATATTCAAGTGGAGCGATGAGTGTCAGAAGTCCTTTGATGTTTTGAAGAAACACCTCACCTCTCCTCCCATCCTGGGACACCCTGATCTAAACCTTCCCTTTTTTGTCTATACTGACGCCAGTGACATAGGACTTGGTGCAATCCTGGCCCAGAAGAAAGGAATTAGGCATGAGGAAGTGCTCGCTTTTTCTAGCCGAACCTTGACTAAACCAGAACGGAACTACTCGGCGACTGAAAAAGAATTTCTGGCAGTTGTCTGGGCGTTAGTAAAATGGCAGCACTACTTGGACTCAAAACTGTTCACTGTAGTGACTGATCACGCCTCTCTACAGTGGGTGCTGAACAGCACAAAAACCTTTAAGCAGTCTTCTCCGATGGGCACTTCGTCTTCAGAAGTTCAGCTTTTTGATTGAGTACCGGAAGGGAAAACTCAATGTTGCACCAGATGCTCTTTCAAGGAGTCCTGCTGGATCGGTCTGCATGCTGGCTACAAGTAAAAATGAGTCAGATGACTTTTCATTCTCAAACACCAACTTGTGGGAAGAACAGCACACCGACCCTGGAATACAGAAGGCCATGCAAGACTTGGCGGAGGGCGCAAAGACTCGGAAGAAAAATACACTGTGGTCGAAGACATACTGTACAGGAAAATACCCCTGGCTGACAACAAACACCATTTTCGAGTTTGGGTGCCTATGACACTCTTACCCTCTCTCTTACAAGCGTATCATGACTCCCCTTTGTGTGGCCATCAAGGTATGTTCAAGTCGTACAAACGAATCCATGATGTGTCTTTCTGACCTAAAATGTGGGAGGAAGTGAGGAGTTATGTCTGTGCCTGCGTGGTTTGCCAGACACGCGAAGGAGAAAACAAAAAAACCTAGTGGAAAACTCCAGACAGAAGTGAGCTATCCAAATGAAATGCTGGGAATCAACATCATGGGGCCTTTGCTCTGCAGCCCAGAAAGAAATGAACACCTTCTTGTGCTGGTGGATTACTACACTCGCTGGGTGGAAATGTTCCCCATGCACACAGCATCCGCACCAGTCATTGCTCACTTGTTCCGGAAAGAAATCCTCACTTGCTGGGGAGTTCCAGACTTTATCCTTTCGGACAGAGGATCCCAGTTTGTTTCCAACTTGTTCAAAGAACTTTGTAAGAACTGGAGAGTAACCCCAAAACTGACAACAGCCTACCATCCTCAGACGAACCTCACTGAAAGGGTGAACCGCAACCTAAAATGCATGATTTTATCCTAAATTGTGGAAAACCACAGAAAATAGGATCAGTACTTACCCGAATTCCGATTCGCCCTAAATTCTGCCGTCCATGAAACCACAGGTGTATCCCCAGCCGAGCTACACCTCGGGCGGAAACTTCGGAGGCCGATGGATAAACTACTGAAAGGTCAAATTCTTTCCCCCGATGCTGCCAGATATGATGTAGTACAACACATCAAAGATCTGCAAAATAAGGCAGACCTCAGCAGTAAGAAATCAAGGGTGAGACAGCTGAGAAACTATAACAAAACACCGAAAAGATGTTACATTCTTGCCGAAAGACAGCATATGGGTGCGCAACCATCCTCAATCTTCCATGGCAAAAGGCTTTTCTGTGAAGCTGGCTCCGAAGTGGAAAGGACCGTACAGAGTCGTGCGGCAGCTCGGCCCAGTAAACTTTGAAGTGGTAAAAGAAAACACTGGGGAAGGTCTGTGGTGGCAACCACAGACCTGAATTAGGCACTCTGCTACTCAGAGGTTGAGGTTAAGGTTAGGCACAACCACACCGTGCATTTTGTCACCTGCGGTGTGTTTTTTTTTTTTTAAGACACTGATGTAATATGTGGAAGGCTGGTTTAGGACTTCTGAGGTTGCTTCGTAAGAATAAGGCTCAGGAGAGGTTGGGTTCAGTTAAAAATGCAAAGGCTCTTTATTGCATCAAACAAGGAACATTCACTATGACACACTCTTCGCTCAAGAGTCAATCTGATCTGAAATGATATTTAGTACACATATTTATACAGAGAGTTATAAGTCATACAGATAATTTTAGGCTGCATGTTAACAATCAGTCTTGGGTAATCATAAACAGATAGGAAGAATGTTTGTTTGGCTTGTTGCTAAGTCCCAAAGGGCCCACAGAAGGAAATGTTCTAAGAATGTGTTGCACAGGAAAATGGTTCAGCCAGTTCCTTGTGCAAGTGGCCGTCTGGCACAGCCTGGTGTCATACGAGGGGTTGTTTACAGAGACTCGTGTCCCAATTTGGCCTCCGCATGGGCCGTGTCCTGAGCTAACCCCAACCTAGTGTGTATGTCCAAAATACAGGTTTTCCGAGACCATAACATTACCTTAAGGAAAATCACAAAAAGAAACCATCAAAGTCTGCAGCCATAAATTGCTCTAGGTAACGTTAGCTAATATTCGCTAACAAATGTCAACATAAAACGCTGATGCAGTTTTAAATGAAGGTCATTGCAGGTTTCATGAAATATACGTTAACATCAGGGACAGAACAATAACATCCAGAAATCAGCAAACTATATGGATAAAAAAGAAAATCTATATTCAATAAATGTAAATTTTCTCAATTCATTGCAACAAACGTTCTCACAAACTTACCTTTAACTCCATCCGTAAAATAATTTGCGATTTCGTATTTTTGACCCTCTGAATTTACCGTTGGACACGGTGTCAGCAGCAGTTTGACAGTAGGGGGGACACATTTTGCGGAGGGGGTCTCGGGGTTTATCCTCCAGATTTATTTTAAAGATGTCGATGCAATTTCCCGCATTCTGGTGTATTTACCACAACTATTTCTACCATAGTTGTTATACATATACTGAGGGTCTGGACATAAAAATATTTTGAAAACTAAACTTCCCAATAAGCAATGGTACATCTTCAACTACCCGTCACCTTTCAGCACTCACCTCAGCAACAGAGCTGTCTCCACTGCCCTTGCCTCTGACTCACTCTCAATCTCAACCACCTAGGCTATATCAGGAGACATGGAGATGCATTGAGCATTCTTTCATATTGATAATTGAAATAAGATTAATGTAGATTGTTCATATGAAGATTTCTGATATGTAAATCATGTTATCAGCATATCAAATTCACCATTGGTATAGGTTAAGAAGCCTAATAATTATGTAGGCTACATAAAAATTAGCATCTCCCTAAAGCATGACTGGACAGTTCAGAAATGGTCAAATGTGTGTTCAAACCTGTAGTCTTTTCCACAGATTACATCCTTAATTTGTAAGCTTTCAGAAAATACATGGTTTAGGTGGTTGAATCAGTTTCCCTAAATGGCACAGCCAAAAGTATCAGCCATATACTCCATTTACCAATACCAAATGTATTATGCATGGGCAGCATACTAATATGGAGAGAAGGACGTGTCTCTTGTCTCATTAGATAATTTCCTGAGGGTGTAAGCTTTCAGAGGATATATGGTTTTAATGGTTGAATCAGTTTTGCCTTCATGTTACAGACTAACATGTAGCAATGAAATTCTGCGAATTGCCAAAATAACAAGTTGAGCAACCTTGTTTAATTTGGAAGACAATTCTGTTTTTTTTTTTTTTTTTTTTTTTTTTCAGTCGTTAGAAAAACTAGCATGTTAGCTAAGGTTAACTCCAGATTAGCTCACGGTTGTTATGTCAATAAAAAAACACACCAGCCATTTCTTTTGTAGCTACTTGGCAAAAACATCCTTGTCATCTCTTTCTGAATGAAACAGGGTCTGAACACGGCCAAAAGCACAAAATATTTCAGATCCAGATTAAGAAGTCAACAAATGCTGTTCCACTTGTAATGGGTAAATAAAGTAGGGTATTGCCTAGTGCTAGATGTAGGTAAAAAGCTTGCTTATCTAGCTAGCTATAATCATAATATTTGCAGAAGGATCTTTGTGACTTCACTAATGCTATTATAGTCAGAGAATGTCTCATGAGGGTGCTTTGGCCACTGAAGGGAAAACTTGGGAAACTCTGACTTCTTCCTCAAAAAAGTCTGCTCCACAGACTATCCATCTAACAGTCATGTCTGAAGTGCTAGCTGCAAGCGCGATACGTCGATCAAAGAGTATGGGAGTTGAATCCAAAAAACGCGGAGTGGAATTCTATTGCTATGGGTATTCCCTACTGATAAAGTGGAACAGATTTGATTGTGAAGCAATGGAAAGATCTCTGAACTAGTAGACCAGTCACGCACTAATATTTTGATCGCAAATGTGGGGGGGTCCAACTTACTTTTTTTTTTAAGTGAGGGGGATGTGACCCCCCCCCAAGTTACATTGCGGCAACGCCCATTGTTGGACAACTTGGGCATGAGACGGGAGGGCATGGGGCGAGAGGCTGCAGCCATACCCGTCTCCCTTTTTTGGCTCTGGTCTGTACCTTTGTCACGCCCCAAAATTTGTTGCGCGCTGCTCTGTGTACTTCCACAGAATTACAAAGAAGAACGTTTTTCTAACATTGTTACGTACGCCTCTTGGAGGGAACGCAATGCCCTGCTGCTAGTAAGCCCCCCCCTCCCCCCCCCCAGTGGAGTTAGAGAACAGGTGTGGGGTCGTAGGTGTGAGGAAAGGACAAAGACTGGTACCGTTCACAAGGCTATTTATAAGCCAAAACACGGTAATAAGGGGGAAAGAGCTAGATGGAACCAAACCAAAAATAATATGTTTCGCCGTCTACAAAAAAAATGTTTTCAAATTGAGTGCGTTCTCACTGAGGGAGGGGGCGCAGCGTCGCCGGCAAGCCAAGGAACGGCATTCCTTCTTTTTCCGTAAGAGTTCAGGCAGACATCACATAGTCCTTCTGCCATGCAGGTGGGGACCTGACACAAGTGGACGTCCCAGGAACAACAGGCGACGGTACCGCTGCCATTGGCTTTGGACCTATGGAAGGGGGAAAATGGGTGGGCACGGGAGTGGTGACTGGGACAGACTCAGCTGTTGTGGTAACTGGGTTTGGAATGGAGGGGCCGCTGAGACTGACATCACCGTTGAACCTCTTGACATGAGCGGCGTTTCTCATTTAGGGTGGGCTGTTGGGTTGTTGAATGATGACTGCATTTCCTTGTTTACTGATGACTTCACATGGCTGTGATTTGAAGTTGGGGTCTAGCTTATTGGACTTGTGTAGGTTCTTGCAAAGAACAGTGTGTCCTGGTTGTACGTCCTGATCCTTGGCTCCTCTTCTCTGATTAGCAGCGATGTTGCGTTTCAACTTGTGCAGAGCGTCCTTGTCATGAATCTCCTCTAAAGTGGTGGCATGGGGTTCATCACCGTCCGCAGGCATATTGGTGAAGCTTGGCAATTTGTCGCGGAGATCTCTGTTCATCAACAGCTTTGACTGAGTGAGGAGTGGTCCGGTAGTGGAACAGAAATTTTTTCAGTGCAACTTTCCAATCTTTCTTTTCAATCTTGGCTATTTTGACTGATTTCAGAATGGTTCTGTTAAATCTTTCCACTTCTCAGTTTGACTGAGGCCAATATGGTACTCCTTTCAGCTGCATGATGCCATGTGTGGTGAGGTAATCATGGAACTCTCTCGGTCTCGGTTGACCGTTGTCGCTTCTAGTACTTAGGTACTTAGGATAGCCATGAATTTGGAACATCATTTCCAGAGCATTTATCACATTGGTTGCATTTGTGACTTTCATTTAGGCAACTTCGGGCCACCGGGAGTAGTAGTCGACTACAGCAAGAAGGTAGTTACCTTCAGAGATGCTCAGCAGGTCAATTGCAAGGTAAGTCCAGGGCTGGTCTGGCAATGGCGTGCAATGTAACTCTTCTGGTGGAGCGTTCTTGCCACTTACTTCACATGGGTAGCACTTCTTTACTCGCTTTTCAACCATTCTGTCAATTTCAGGCCACAAGACTTTGGTTCGCAGTCGGTTCTTTGTTCGGCCCATTCCTTGATGTCCTTCATGTCCTAACTGTATTACGTGCTCTTGCAGGGCTTTGGGAATCACAATCCTGTTTCCTCGCATGACCAGCCGTCCAAAGTTCATCTTTGACCGCCTGGTATACTGTGCCTTTAAAGCAGGTCCAGTCATTTTTCTGTATGGCTTGACGTAGCTTGGAGATGCTCGGATCATTCTTTGAAACCTGCTCGATCTCACGGGGGGTTAGAGCATTAGGTATGGAATCTTTGATGATGCTGTAGATGTACTCATCCGTTTCCCTCTCCTCAGGTTTATCGCAATGACCAACGGGTTGCCGACTCAGGGGGTCGGCCTTGTTGGTTTTGCCGGGAATGTGGACAATTTGGTAGGTAAACTGTTGCAGGTACAGCAACCACTGTTTCACTCGGGCTGATGGGGGTAGTGAGTTGGGTGATAACACTTTCACAAGTGCCTTGTGATCTGTGAGGATCTTGAATTCACATCCAATGAGGTACAAACTGAATTTTCGACAGGCCCAGAATACTCAGAGAGCTTCTCTTTCGAACTGAGAGTAGCGTGTCTCAGTAGACTTGAGCTTTCTGCTGGCATAATAGACGGGCTTCCAGACTCCGTCTGTCTGTTGTTGCTCTAAGATGGGCCGATAAGCTGATGGGAGAAGATGGGAGAAGCGTCACAGGTGATTCTGGTTGGTCTTCCAACTGAGTAGTATGCCATGACGGTGGCGTTGATCAAAGCGGTTTTGAGCTGGTCAAACGCACTCTGTTCTTCCCTCTCCCATTTCCACTCAGCATCTTGCTTAGTGAGCTCCCAGAGAGGCGCAGTTATGGTGGCAAACTGTGCGACGAACTTTGCACAAAACTGGGCCAATCTGAGGAAGCTGCGCATTTGCGACGCATCAGTTGGTGGGGGAGCATGCGCGATGGCTTTGACCTTTTCATCTGACACCTTTAGGCCTTCTTGTGATAGGACATGACCCATGTACTTGATGGATATCAGTTTGATCTGGCATTTCTTCTCATTGACTGTCAGTCCTCTTTCAGCTAGCCGTTGCACCACGGTAGCCAGTCTTGTGTCATGTTCAGCTTCTGTGCTGCCAACTATGACTGTCTTCAGACAGGTATGCACCTGGGCAGTCTTTGATAACTTGGCTGATTATCTGTTGGAATTTTTCAGATGCCATGTTCACTCCGAAGAAGAGCCTCTTGTTTCTGTAGAGTCCTCCTGGTGCAGCAAATGTTGTGATTTCTCTGGAGTTGGGATGGAGCTCTACTTGGTGATACGCCATGTTGAGGTCAATTTTGGAAAAGTATTTTCCTCTGGCCATTTCCTGGATGGTCTCGTCGATGGTAGGCACTGGATGACGCTCACGGATGATGGCCACATTAGCTCTTCGCATGTCAATGCATATTCGCACATCTCCATGTTTGCGGTCATTTTCTGGCCTTTTCTCCACAGTGACTAGTGGATTTACCCAGTGAGCTGGTTCTGACACTCGCTCAATGACGTCTAGGTCCACTAGCTCTTGTAGTTTTTCGATGACGCGCTGTCGTCGATTAAATGGAATCCTCCGCACAGGCTGAATGACTGGAGTGACGTCTGGATCAATTTTCAGTCTGAGCTGGTAGTTCTCGAGTTTCCACAGCCCAATGAGGACTTGAGGGTACTTCGTGCTTAGACTTGACCATACGTCGGCTCCAGAACAGCTCAGGATGTTTGCGTCGATGCCCACTCTCAACAGTCCTAGGTCTTTGCTGGTTCTGCTGCTTAAGAGTGCTTGTGCTTGTGGCACCACGAAGAACGAAGCAGTGGCAACTCCGTGTTGTGTTTGGGACTTCAACTTCAAGTGTGCACTTGCCTAAGAGCGTGAGGGGTTGTTTGCTGGCATAAGAATACAGTTTGGTGGAGGCAGGCTGCAGACTGACTTCGGGCCTAGCCTTCTGTCATCTTTCGAAATCATGCACGGACAGCGTGTTGTGGTGAGCACCAGAGTCTATCACCATGGGTAAGGTGAAACCGTTCAGGCGCAGGTCTAAGGTGTCCTCTGTTTTAGATATTCTGAATAGGTGGAGATCTTCAGAATCACTCTGTGAGTCCTTACGTTCTCCTTCTTCTACCCTATGTTGGCCTTTTTTGTTTCGACCTTTGCTTTGCTTTGGATCATCCTTGCTGCGACCTGAGGCTCTGCTGCGACCCTGTGAACTCGGCATGTCATCTGGGTTTGACTTGCATTTGTCTTTGTGGAAACAGAGATCATCAAAGTTACCCTTTTTGCCACAGTGGCTGCACTTGTGGTTCTTGGATCGGATGCATTTGCGACCTATGTGTCCTTGTGCACCACATTTGTAGCACCCTGACTGTGATGCTGACTTGGGCTTTGGTTTGGGCCTTGCTCTGCTGGAGACATGGTTTGTGTTGGACGGAGGACTGAGAATTAGCGCCTCCTTGTGGTGGTATGAGCCAATTACTTGGATAAGGCGATCCAATGTGAGATTATCTTCTCTGTTAATTTGGCTTTTAACTCTGAATTTTTAATGTGCAGTAGTACTTTATCTCTTACATGGTTATCAGCTTCAGCATTGAAGTTGCATGTTTTCATTAGTACTTTGAGGCGAGTGATGAAATTATTTATTGTTTCATCAGGCTCAGTTTCCCAGAATTTTGTCGCCATTCTCGTCGCCAGTTGTGGCGTGTTAGTATGTCCGTTTTATGGAGCTTTAATAAACACATTCACCTCGCATGGACACATGTGTATCAACGGTTCACTGTCTAACATTCTAGTCTTGTTAAGATCTCGCGATAATATACTTCTATTATAAGAACGCTACACTGCCCGATAAGAATCAATAAGAGAATTGATAAGGAATCGGAATTGTTACATTTTACCTCATTTAAACACTCATCCCTACTCGTAACTGCTCACTGAGTGCTCAGCACACCCCCGCTCCCTTTAGATGTCAAAATTCTATTATAGAATCTTATGAGATAGGGCGCCCACCCTAGCAGTTCTAAAATGTTTTATAACATTGAAGAAATGCAGAAACGCACAACAGCAGCTATATATAGAAAAAAAAATGTTTTAATACTTTTCAATGTAATATTTTTTACCATTGCTTTGGCGCCCCCATGGTGCGACGCCCCTCTGTGCATATAGCGCATACCCACTTTAAGCGGCCCTGCTAGAACTAACTGTTTGGGGATGTTCTCTCAACTGACATATCTTGCATATCGTTTGCTTTTTGTGTTTGTTAATGTTCGCTAAAATGGGAGTGGGGTCACACAGTTTAAAGTCCATATGGCAGGTCAATTTTTCCAACAAATTTGCGCTATTTGCTTTTTGGTAATAAACATTTAAACTTATCCATTGTATTTGATGTTGTTGGGTGTCACAAAACGCAAAATAATCCGAAAAAGTTGCTATTTTAGGGGTCACCGGCTGAGTACAGGGGTCAGATGGCTGAGCGGTTAGGGAGTCGGGCTATTAATCAGAAGGTTGTTGGTTCGATTCCCAGCTGTGCCAAATGAGGTTGTCACCCTACTTGCCTGGGGGGAATGTCCCTGTAGTTACTGTAAGTCACTATGGATAAGAGTGTCTGCTAAATGACTAAATGTAAATGTACCCTTTGCAATGATTTTTCTTTCCCCCACAATGATTTGCATGACATCACGTTGAGGAGACAACAGACAAAAGTCTGCTTTGAGACCATTGAAATCGATTAGAAAAAACACTAGGCTAGTACCAGAGAATGTCTAATATGGGCTCTGCTAGTATCATCGAAACGTGGAACATCTAATTGGAAAGGTGTTAACAACGTTGGGGAAAATATTTAATTTGGGATGATCTTGGGGGATTTTACAAGTGGGACTTGCAAGTTAGCCCATAGCTAGCCCATAACTAGCTTGAAGTCTTCTAGATCTAGATAAAGCTAGGTTTACCCGGTAGTCGACTTATCTGAACTACAACAACATTGTCCGGGACAAGTGGATTTGTAGGGCAAGTGGAAGAGAATGTACTTGCCCCCACTGGACAAGTTTAAACTCAAACAAAATAAAATGGCATGTTACTTGCACTGGCCAACTTGCAAATACTGAGGATAGCCTACCGAAGTTGAGTTAGCCAATGTCGTTAGCGATGCTAGGTAACATTTATTCATTTAGCATTTACTTAAAACTGTAGACATGCTAGTCAAAGAAAAGCGGGACTGTTGTGCAATTCAGCACTGTAACATTAGTGTACCAAACTAGCGATTTTTAGAAACATTTCAATTAGGAAAATGGTTACAAATATATATGTTCACGACTGTGTATAACACAAAACAAGACTGTCAAGTCTTGGCAAGCGGGGGCGTCGACGCTCGCATAGGGCATTGTGGGAAGGCGAGTGAGGCGTCGAAAGTTGGATTTTCTAAACTTTATGTAAATGAGGAGCATGAAAACGCTAGCGTTGGCCAATTGGGTTGGTTTCTTGTAACATAGCAACCGTTGGTCATGATAAACATTTCTAGGTTTGACAATTTCAAGATGGAAGAGCAACTCATCGTATGTGTGTCTACGCACTCAGTCTTGTTTTATACGCCTCTGTACTATTAAAAAGACGTTAACAAAAAATGTATACCTGGCGGAGGGTTGCCGAGGTTGTCGGTGTCCCTGGTGTGTTAAATTCAGTCTCGTCACATTAGCTAGCTACAGTACGTAACCTAGCTAACTTTCTTCTGTGCTAGCTGCATACTGTACTAGTCTAGCTACAGTAGTCTAGTTTACCCGGCACACGATTGACATTAAACGTTGAAATGCTGGTTGGGAGTCACTCGCTAGCCATACAGTAAATGTGTAGTGGCCATAACCTAGCGAATGTTACTGGAAAAATGTTTGAAGTGCTGTACAGTACTGTAGCCTATAGCCTAGTTGACAAGATCATGCAACATCTAGTCAGCGTATCTGATTCCTTGCATCATGCCATGTAAAAGCTGTATTTTGATCGAGACAGGAGCATCTATATATCAATAATGATCGCTATTGTAAATACATGAACCCAAGTCTGCACACTTGTCCATGACACCGTTTTACACAAACTACAACAGTGACCTTAGAGAACTACAACTCTGTATTAACTTTTTTAACACTCCCCCGAGTGTGGTGCACTGTGGGAAGGCCAGCGGTGCAGAGCGGTAAAAAACGCTGCAGTGTGAACGCACCGTTAGTCTTAGCCCTGCCCCTAGCTCAAAAAGAGTATTGTGACACCACTTGCTCTCAACGGGAACGCGCAAAACTAAGGGGAAGGGGTAGTATTGGGATTCAGCCTTTCTCTAGTGTCTTGGGCTTTGGAAATGGAAAGAAAACCAAGCCCCCCTCTAATCTGTCACGATACCTTGTGTCAGATCGACACGTCCCGTAGGCAGAGATTAGGATCATTTTTACACCAGTCTGCCAAATGTATTTGTTTTATTTCAAGTATGAGGCTGATGAAGCCGATCACCATTCCCTCTTGCATGGGAAATAAGAAGACAACTATTTCATTCTACACTTGACTCTTAGTATTTTGTAGGGCTGTCCCCACTTAGTCGACTAGTCGATTTCTGGTCGATATGCTCTTGGTTGACTAAGATTTTTTTGGTTGAGCTGCCATATGGCAGTGTGAGATCTGATTCCAGCTTGTGTCATCATTGCTGAATTAACAAAATCTTCAACAGAAATTGTAGATGTTATTATTTAAGCAAATAAACCAACTCAAAAAATGTATAATTTAAAAGAAAAGGTGTTACTGTTTTCCCTTTCGTTGTTTTGGTTTGGTATTTTGCAACCGGCACAAGCACAATTGCTACAAACTCTGCCATAGCCTACTTTGTCGGTGTTATTAGTCAAAATGGCAAAGAAATCTGTGGTATGGCAGCATTTCATTAAAGTACATTTACATTTACAAAGTACTGGGTGACTCAAAACGTTGAATGCAAACTCTGCCAACAACGGTTTATTGTTCATAGTTGGACGTTGAATGATGTAGCCTACCACCTGAAAAACTTAAGTTGGCCCAGCCCCTACTTCGCTCATGCTAACACGCGCTGGGTTGAAAATTGAATATGCCTATTATAAGAGTCACATCCAAATCGAATGACATCTTCCGGCCAAGACGACAAAATCTTTCTCTGTTGCAACGTTCCCCACTCAGCTTCTACGCAAGTTTGCAAGCTGCAAGTTTTCAGGCAGTGAAAAGTGCGCACTGATGATTTGCATGTTAAACAAACAATATTTTTAATTTGTAGTACATTGTAAGAGATACTAAATACCATCGGCATTCGGTTACAACAGGACTGGTGATACAAGTCTTATTATTAGTAGGCTATTAGCGGCTGAATCTGCAATGTCCAGTAGCCATTGAGCCAGATCGCGAAAATGTTTGTCGTTTATTTATTTCATTTTTTAAGCGTTTCAAAGTTCGATTAGTTGATTTTCAGACGTTTTAGTCAAGTCTTGGTCGACCAAAGAAAATCGGGGACAGCCCTAGTATTTTGCGTTGTAAATGATCAACAAAATTTTTTGTAATCTTTAAATATTAAGTATGCATTTTACATAAAATATAGCCTACAGAAATATCAGTTGTAAAAATGTCATTAAAAAACGGACCCCTCTGCAACCGATGCAAGCAAGCACACCCTACAATTTCCCCAGAAATTGTACCCCCTCTAGTTTGTACGTTTTTATTTCAAGTCTCCACCTTCAATGTTTCAGTGAGTGCTGTTGGCCGTGTTGCGTCTTTGCTCCGCAGCTTCACTTGTAAACCAACCAATCAGCGCGCAGCTCATCTATATATTCATGAGCATACCATAAAAGGGAAAAACTTCTAATATTCTCATTTTTTTTTTTCATACTCTGGTGTAACTTGGACACTGGACATGATTGTTGACATAATTACTGCTATTCTGTAGTTGTTTATTATGCTCTTTTGTCTTGTCAGGTGGGTGGCACTAAGACGGGTGTTGTGCGCTATGTGGGGGAGACTGACTTTGCCAAGGGCGAGTGGTGCGGTGTGGAGCTGGACGAACCCCTGGGGAAGAATGATGGAGCAGTAGCTGGAACCAGGTACACACACCATCTGTCTGTCTGTCATTCTGCTTGTCTGGCTGGCTGTCTTACTCTCACCCACTCTTATCTTTTTGCCCCCCCACACACCAGGCACACAGCTTTCTCTGACAGATATCGCTGCAGTTTTTTGCTTTGCCTCAGAAATTGATCATGTGTGGTTTTGTGTCAGTCCAAATAGGAACATTATACCAGGGGCCCATTCTCCGTACGTCGCTGACTCAGTTAGCTGGATTTGAATGTGGACAATTTGTCATTATCTTGGATTGTTCGGTTCTTCGAAGCTCATCCTGGACTTGCTGTCATAGCAACAGGTCCGTAAGCTTATACCTGCATGGGAGCAGGTTTATTTGATGTAAACAGGATTTGATTGGGGCTTTACAAGCAGAGGTGATACAGGAAGTCTGTCACAACCATGTCTTCTCCGTTTTTACAACACCAACCTGTTGCAGAAGGTGAACAAACAATTAGCAGAATCGCACATTGCATGATGGACAGATCCAATTAGCACAGCGATACAGGCTACTATAGTTTTTGAGAGATAGCGGTTCTCGTGAGGGTGTCATTTGCATCATTAATTTGTAGTAATTATGAAAATAAGAAAATACAAGGAAAAATAGGCCTAGCCTACTGTAATAAGCAATAAAACATCTAACGTGGTCGCTACATTTAATTTGTCTGCTACTTTTTGCCAGCCCTCTCCTGGATTTTGCTTTAAGGGTGTTGCCTGCCGTTTGGTTAAATCTTCCAATTTGGAGTAACCTTCAAGCAAGCTCTTGCTCTGTTGTGGAAAACACTGGGCAGTCTTTTTGGCCATGGTGAGCGGCCATAGACTTATGTGAGTAGCCAATAGCAGCGTTGCTGATCAAGGTTTCTACTATTGATAGATACCCCCTTTTAGACCAACGCATAACTCAATCCAGTTATACTAATCATAAACAACAAGGGTGTTGGAAGAACCGAATTAGCCTGATCATGATTAGCACGATGATGTCAACTTGGATGTGTCATTTGATCTCGGATGTAATAAGCAACATACAGAGAATGGGCCCAAGGGCAGCTTTTCCACAGCCAGTGGAATGTTTATTTTAGATCAAAATCACCCCTTCACTTTTTGGTAAGCCAGACCCACTGTTTTCCGCATTCAGTAGAGTAGAGATATAGTCCACGTCTCCATTTCTTCATAAAACAATAGTGGCCCTTAGCACTAACCAGAATGCAACCTCCACCGCGCTCAAAAACATATTTGATTTATCAAAGTATGACTTGAAAGATTTGTTTTTGCATGGAAAATACTCAAGATGCAATTGCAAACCACTTAGCCAGTAGCTTTCATTTTCTCGGCGTGGATGTTTGACAGCTGTCAAACAGCAGCAAGGAACATATCCTTGACACAAACCACATGTGCCTCACATGACAGTTTAATGAATAGCATATTACATATTAACACTGCATGTAAACACATGTTTCTGCTTGCATTGGTTTCCTGAGAGGCTTTTACAAAGCTTTCAGTAGGAAGTGCTGAGTGGTCTGACTTATGAGGTCTGTGTGAAATGCCTAATGGGCAAGCAACATCAATTTTTATTCGCAGGGGTGGTTTTAGGCACGGGCAGACCGGGCAGCCGCCCGGGGCGGCATTTTTTCATGTCACGTGGGGGGCGCACGAGCATTAAAAAAAGAAATCTCTGTGCGGTTTTCTCTTATCGATCATTTCAGTTTGTGGGGAATTGGCATATTGGCGCCCCCTTCAGGCAGCTGCAGGCACCCCTGCTTGCCGTGCAGCAGTTTCGTTTTCGTTTGTCGCAGCCAGGTAGTAGCGGTGGTCGTTCTGAGGGCGCTGTCGGGGGGCGGCCGACGGGGTAGGGGGCGGCACACGATTTCTTCCTCCCTGGCGCGGGGGGGGGGGGGGGGGTGCAAGTGATAAACTTGCACTGGGCGCATATTGTGCTAGAACCGCCACTGTTTATTCGGTTTTATAACCAAGATGTTTGTTTGGCTGGGACTTAAGAAATAGTCATGTGAGAGTTAAAGGAGTGGAACAAATTTAAGTGTTTGACCAACCCAAGTAGCTGTATCCTATTGAGCACATATCACTTTGTCCCCTCCTCACCTTACCTTGAACTGAGATGCCAAGAGGAATTCATATGTAGCGGGGTCTCATCGTGTTAAAATAGAAATACTTAATTGATCATAAAGTTCGGGGCACCACCCTAATATTGGTTTAGGACATTAGTGAATCCTATATTTAACATGTAATAATCAGTCTCATCTTTAGGAATTAATTTGTTCTAAGTGTAGAGCCAATCGTAACATCACTGAACACGCACTTCAAAATCTTTACAATGAATTTATTCAAGTAAGGTAAACGGATCTTATGAACAAGTTAGATTATGGATTTGATATGAGTTATTGGTTTCAATGAACAGAATGAAATGGACTAACTTAAAGAAAGACAGAAATGGTAAGTCAATGCTTACATCCTTACAAATCATAAACAGAGCTCACGCCAATGCCATGTCTGGGAGGAAAGAGCGTTAGCCATAGTTACGTTTGATCAGGGGTTGATCAATGAGGTTGAGGGCAGTTTGCGCCAAAGGTCCATTTGAAGAATCGGAGGTGAAAGCGCGGCTGCGCTGCCGGGTCATGTGGCTGAGTCTGAGGGATCTCAGTCAAGTCGCAATGATAATTGCGTTTTGGGTTCTTCTGTTGAAACGTCCAGATAGTGTCGCGATCACTATAAAGTTGAATCTCAGGAGAAGCTTGGAGACGTCCTTTGGAACGCCAATCCCAATGGCGTTCATGCCATGGTTGGTTTCGCTGGAGTCCGAGATTGGTGGTCATCTCAGATATTTATACAGTTCAGAGTTCGAGGGAGGACCTGTCTGGGGTCAGACGTTGATTGGGGGAAGCTGGGTTGTCAACTCCCCCCCTCCTTCCTTCACACCTACCAAAGGTGTGATCTGGTCTTTGGCTGGTTCAAAAGATCATTCAAATATTGTTCTGGACATCTTGGTACAGTTACAAAATATAGTTGAATGATTGTTTTATTATGAGAGCTTTGTGTAGATACCAAGAATTACATGGTTATCTTTCAGGAAGAAGGAGTAGTTACTAGAATCAAGATTTCAGCGAACACAACATTAAAACAAAGTAACAAACATGACACAAATATCCCTCTCATAATTCTCCACCTTGTACTCTCGTGGTAAAGGTGAAGTCTGAAGAACTTTCCTCAAAAGTTCTTATTAAGGTATGTTCTTTGTTCAACTGCCGCCAAAACGGATGCAAATGGTTGCTGGAGACGTATTGTCTCAAGCAGCCCCTTTGAAGCTTGCAAGCTAGCAGGAGGGCTGAGATTGGGGAGGTCCCCACCCCCAATTCTATGGTTCCTTTGCATCAGCGTTTGGTGGATATTCAGCATACTGAGGGTGTCACAAGGGCTGATTAGGTTTGTCTGATGTGATTGAATCACTCTTCGGGTGTGGCAAGATGTTGGCTCTGTGTGATCTTGCTGACCTCACTACACATAAAACAAATAATCATGAACATAAAGTCCTTGTTGAAGTCTGTGATGGATATTTACCCCCTCCCAGTCCTTGAATTTCAAGAACAAAGGAGACAAGGACAAGGAGCCGTTCTAGCCTCGACATGACATCCTCAAACCTCTCTCATTCTCCACTCTACCAGGTATTTCCAGTGCCCGCTGAAGTTTGGCCTTTTCGCGCCCATCCACAAGGTTATCCGTATAGGCTTTCCCTCCACCAGCCCGGCCAAGGCCAAGAAGAGCAAGCGCATGGCCATGGGTGTGTCCTCGCTGGCCCATAGCCCCAGCTCCTCCTCCATCAGCTCTGTCAGCTCTGTGGCCTCCTCTGTGGGTGGCCGACCCAGCCGCACTGGACTGGTGAGACACACATACACACAAATGCACATACAAACTTTTACAGAAACTGACACATCTGTCACACTTTATATCCAGGTGCTTGTAATAAGCCTTAATACGTTTTATATGTCTTAAACATATTACATTTACATTTATGCATTTAGCAGACGCTTTTATCCAAAGCGACTTCCAACAGAGAGCTTTACAAAAGAGCATAGGTCACTGATCATAACAACGAGGTAGTCCCAACTCTGCAAGCAGCCAAAACATGAAGCATACATTGTGAAAAACTAAGGCCCCGTCCACACACTAGCCCTGGTCAATACGAATACGCGAATTCGTATTGAAAACGATCTCCACACTAGCGTTTTCATATCGTTTGCAGTCCACACTAACACGGATACATGACAATCGTTGTCATGGTTACGCCACTTCTGTCCCTCCCTCCCGCCACGCTGCTCTGTTTACATGCACGCAATCAGCTGAGACTGACACTTGTTTTGAGGTAAAAAAAAACTGGCATACAAAAAACAGTTACACTAACTTATAAATAAGTTATAGAGAAGGAGCAGCATATTTCTTTCACTTTCCATCTTGACCTTATAACCTCTAGAGCGCAGGCTACCCCAGTGCCATGGCAACTGAGCATCATTGTATCTGAAAAGTTCCGTGGACCCCGTCCACACCACTACGCGTACCCGGCGTTTTCAAATGTTTCCGGCTAGGGAAGTATTCGAAAAGCTCAGTTTTCAGTATCCGAATACGCCGTATTGGTGTGGACGGGAGGTGCAAACGCGGACATATGTATGCGTTTCTAAATTTACCCGGGCTAGTGTGGACGGGGCCTAAACAAGTGCCAAAGGGAAGACCCTTAAGAGCATTTATACGTTAGTTAGTACAAATTAAAACATGAACCTCAAAAAGTGCAAGACTGTACCTGTAGACAGGTGAAATATTTCAATATATTAATATGATATAATAATATATTATATTAACTACTTACTAACCGAGAGTGCGGTCATGCCGGGAAATATCAAACTGAGGCTGGAACGTATCGACCGAGCGATAGCGAGGTTGAAACAGCAAAGCCGAGGTTTGATATTTTCCGGCATGACCGAACGGTCGTGGTTAGTAGGTAGTTTATTATATGGCATTTTTAGCTTCTTTTAATTTTGTAAACGAAAATACATGGTACCTCTAGGCTAATTGTAGCTAGCTCTCAAGTCTTCTCACGCTGTGTTTCATGTGTTGCCTAGCAACTCATTACTTTTGATAGAAAGCGGACAACATGGTTCTGCTAAAATTGCTTTAATTTCAACACAAAATAACGACACAAGTGATTAAAAGAGTCTAGTCTTCATCCTCACTTTCGATGACAAATCTTTCCAGCATCATCTGGATAGTAAAACTCAGCAGCTGACTCGTCGCTCATTTTGAAGATGACGTCAGAGGGCAATACGGAGCCGTATTGACCGCTGAGGAGGGCAATACGTGTCTGGCTTGACTACCCATTAGCAGAAAGCTCGTACCGTCGTTGCCATATAATAACAACTACTTACTAACCGAGAGTGAGGTCATGCCGGTAAATATCAAACTGAGGCTGGAACGTATCGACGGAGCGATAGCGAGGAGTAATGAGTAATGACTCTTTTAGAAAGTTAACTATTTCTTTGTCGCTGTTGATGTCTTCAGCATCGTCTGGATAGCAAAACTCAGCAGCTGACTCGTCGATATTGCTCATTTTGAAGATGACGTCAGAGGGCAATAAGAATACTTATTATATGGCAACTGCTGAGTGAGTTTTACTATCCCGATGATGCTGAAAAGATTTGTCATCGAAAGTGAGGATGAAGACTAGACTCTTTGAATCACTTGTGTCGTTATTTTGTGTTGAAATTAAAGCCATTTTAGCAGAACCATGTTGTCCGCTTTCTAATGAGTTGCTAGGCAACACATGAAACACACCGTGAGAAGACTTGCGAGTTCCAGCCTCAGTTTGATATTTCCCGGCATGACCTCACTCGCGGTTAGTAAGTAGTTATTATCAGACCACGGCTGGCATGACTACCCATTAGCCAATCAGAAAGCTTGTACCGTCGTTGCCAGAGGGCCTATAATAAAATATATTAATATTATAATAAGCATCTTATCAGGGTCTTATTGTAAGATTAGATAATCATTAGTAGGTAATAACACTAACCCTTACTAATATTAACACTTCTAGTCTAATTCACACATACTTAAGTTAATTAGCATCTTATAAGAGACTGATTACCTGTTAACTAATGCTTATTAGCCTGTAGGGCTGCAACAACGAATCGATTAAATAGTTTATTAAAAGCGTTGGCAACGAATTTCATTGTCGATTCGTTGTGGCGTGCCATTATTACGCCAGTCAATAGGTGGCGGAGATGTTTGAGTATTAAAAAAAAAAATGTGTAGTTGAGCGCGGAGCAAAGCGGAGGTAGAGGAAAGGCCATAGGAGAGACGTTGTTGAATAACGTTGTTCTGAAACACATGGCGGCAGTGACGTGGGCACTGAGTTATGAAAGCCAGATTACCTAATTTATTGTTAGGCCAGGGACGGACTGGGAGTAAAAATAGGTCCTGGACTTTGATCCAGACCAGCCTACCAGAACCGGTCCCGTACGCCACCACAGTGAGCGCCCTGCTAATGCATGCAAATTCTGTGCCTGATGTGATGCTTTGGGACTTCTACGCTCGAGCGCGCAGAGCGCGAACGAATTATTTTGGCTGATTTGAGCGAAAAGTAGTTTTTTGAGCTTGATGTAAAACAAACAAACATAGCCTTTTGTCCAATTGGTAAAACATTGTCTAGTGAAGGTAATTACGTTTAAGTTTCTTAACCTGGTTTTCCATCTTTATATTGTCTCTATAGCTAACTTCCGATCTGTCAGTGTCACTGTTGTGTATAAGCGGCACTAACCGTGCGTGTCCACTACAGCGGAGCGGCGCGGAGCGGCGGCTTCCAATCCATTTTCAATTAAACCGGGCGTTGACGCTCGCATACGCTCCCACAATGCCCTACACGAGCATCAACGCCCGATTTGCAAATGGATTGGAAGCCGCCGCTCCGCGCCACTGTAGTGGACACGCACGGTAAGGGCTGCATAGACGTTCATTTGGAATAGACCAACCGGTTTGGGGAAAAGGGGGGCCGGCAAACCGTGTTGCTCAATCTTCTTCTAACATTTTTATTAGAATGTTAGAATTAAAATACTAGTAAAAATTATGGGTCGGAGGGCCTGTCTGCTACTGTGTTAGGCTAATATGTCAAAACAGTAAACGCAGTAAACAGTACAAGCAGCCCACAGCCGCTGAATGTCAGCACAGCCAGCACATCTTTTCTTCATACCAGTCTGTTTGAAACGATCGAAAACATGTTGTCTCTTAGGCTGCAGTAGTCAATTCAAGTCTGGCGTAGACCTCCCTCTTGCTATTAACTCATTTTTTGAATAAATTAGAGCCTTGGGAAATTCCTCAACTCTGTGATAGGCAGACACCGCTGCTGCCATTTTGACATTTGCTAGTTTCATATTTGACATTTGTCTCACATTCGGAAGACGCTACTTAGCAGCATCGCGTTAGGGACCGGGTACCCATACCATTTTGAAAAATATAGACTTATAATATTTTTAGAAATATAAAACCTCAAACAGACACCAGAGTATCTTAACAATGTCTGGTATACGTCAACAGCCTTTACTTTTTCAATGAAGTTTCAAATAAAATTATATAAAATCAGCTTTGAAAATAACTTAATCCTCGCAAATTGTAACTTTTTTTTCTAAATTGTGTCAAAAAAACTTAAATATACACCGGATTATTCAATCAAGTCTGGCTTACTTCCACAACCTTTCAATTTTCAATAAAGTTTTAAACAAAACTCAAATAAATTGCTTATCTTGGAAAATAGCATTAAATCCACGCTAATATTAATAACGTTTTCAAAATTGTGTGCCTGTTTGTGCACATTCTGAAGATTTTTTGTACTGTCATTTTTGTTTTTAAAATCCGACTAATCGAAAAAAAGAATTGACAGATTAATCGATTATGAAAATAATCGTTAGTTGCAGCCCTATTAGCCTGTTAACTAAGCACCTGGATCTAGTGTCACCAACAAATCCATTCACACACAGTGAAAGTGACTGACAGATCTTAGGCTATGTATTGTCATAGCCCACAATATTATACTGTACACATCATCTATTGACACAAAAATGTGTCTACATCAGTTGATGTGACACATTTACTTGATTTGGACACACCTGGACAGGGAACCTCCTCCTTGATCCTGAATAAGGATACCTTATTTATTACTCTGATGTGCTCTCAACTCATAGTTTATTCTCATCTTAATTATATAGTCTTCATGGCTAGCGTAACCCAATTCACACACACAGTCACCAAAGAGAAGCATCTGTCATTGTGTCACTTTGTCCCAGTGCTAACTGCTGCCTTAGGTGTACATGTGCATGTTTGAGGGGGGCACCAGTGTGACCCAGTTTTGGATTGGTTTGTCCCCTTCATTTTAAACGGCCTAAAAAATGTGTGTGGAATCATGTGTGGGCCCTTTCAGTTTAATATGCTGAATTGTTGTCAAGCTTATTCTATTTATGTCAGCTATTTTATGTTTATTTAGCATGCATGTTCTCTGTTTCCAATTCTGCAAGAGATATTGACTCAACTGGAGCATATAGAAGAACAATATTCTACGTAGAATTTGAGACACTTGACAGTCATGCTGAGGATACAAAAAATCTCTTCTATTTAATCTCTATAATTCCCTCTCTTCCTTGTTGCGCCTTCCTCCACCTTTCCTCGACACAATAATTTCCTCCACCTCCATTCCTTTCCTCATCCTCACCCTCTACTCATTCATCCACTCTTCCTCCCAACCCTACTCTTTCTTCACGGTCTCTAACCCCCCCTCATCCTCCTTTTCACTTCTCCCCTTTGTCCTCTGGCCTTTTTCCTTCCTCCCCCTCTCTTTTTCCCCCTGTAGTTGACAGAGACGTCGTCGCGCTACGCCCGTAAGATCTCGGGAACCACAGCGCTGCAGGAGGCCCTGAAGGAGAAGCAGCAACACATTGAGCAGCTGCTGGCCGAGAGAGACTTGGAGAGGGCCGAGGTGGCCAAGGCCACCAGCCACATCTGTGAGGTGGAGAAGGAACTCAGCGCTCTCAAAGCCCAGCACCTGCAGGTACTCAAGAAGGAAAAGGGGAACGGACAAAGGAAGACGCAGGGAGTCAGGAAGTTAGTGCAGAAGGAACGTTCCTCTGGATGTTGAAAGAGTGAAATTACCCTGAGGGTTTAATACTTAGAGGTGGACGACAAGGAAAAGAGGATACATCTGTCAATCTGTGTTAAAGCCCGGTCCAACGATGTTTGTGCAAGGTTTTTGGAGCATGCTCATAAGCAGAGTTGGGTAACGTTACTTTTTAAAGTAACTAATTACAGTTACTAGTTAGATTTCTTGTAAAGTAACTTGTTACGTTACTTAGTTACTTGCTGTAGAGTAAGGCGTAAAGTTACTTTTGCGTTACATTGAGAAAAGTATTTTATTTCTAAGACAATTCACCTTGGTCACTCTTATACCCAGAAGGCACATTTAATGTGTGTCAAATTTTAGAGTTTACCTCAGCAATAGCACATATTGTACTGAATATTCAGTGTCACTCGCATAAAATATGCTAAATCCTAATTTTAATGCAAGACGGATCAAGGTAATAATCCACCATAATGAAAAACAATATTTGCATGAAGTTCTTGAATCAAGAAACTCTTTAATCAATAAATAATTTTGAGGTCTACAATTTACCGGGGCTAGGTATGAATCTAGGAGCAAAACGCAGGTAATTATAGCTAGGTATAGCTAAATGGTGTTCACTTTACTTATGTACTGAACCAGACTATTTAATTTACTGTAATATAATCCCAAACCTAAACCGCTGCAACTATACAGTGACTCATCACACAAGCTTGAGTTTGAATACATTATTTAATGTGACCTTAAGTAAGCCTACTGTACATGCAAGTCTTAAATAAGTATTTACCTGGTGTGCTCCATGACGCAGGGTAAGTCGGGCTCGTGAGACTGCTCACCAAAAGAACGAAGGGGAAACCGTCTAGCAGATTAAGACATTTTCGTAGGGTACCTACCCTTACAAAAAGAAGCATATTAAAGTATACTAAAATATGGTACTAAAATATTTGATATACTTTAAAGAAGTATGCTTAGAAAATAGTTCACTTTTGATATACTTTTAAGTATGCTTTGAAAATAGTTCACTTTTGATATACTTTTAAGAAGTATGCTTAGAAACAGAAAATGGTATACATTTATTCTGGAGTAGGATGTACGTTTTCTATTATTATACAGCAAAAACAGTCCAAAATATAACTGCAAGCAGTAATGGCGGATTCCTCCAAACACTGCGAACCATTGAAAAATGTTTATTCTTGACAAATTGTAACTGTATAGAAAAATGTATGCTGCAGAATTACCAATGGCATACCAAATCTGAAATGCAATACCATCAAGATCCACAAGGGCCTTTATTTCAAGCCAGTAAGTGAAGGAAGGGGGCTTGGTGAGCTTATCCATTCCAGAAAGCCTTGTATCTTTATGCATTAAGGCGTGGCCTGTAGCGCCACCTATGGGTAATGGTGGGCCATTTGTGGTGTGGTAGTTACTCTTGGCCTATACTATTAATGTTTCAGGATTTTAAAAACTTTTTACCATTGCATATAAAATCGAAAATGTAATACCAACAGGATCCACATGGGCTTTGGGTAAAGTGTGGTAGTTACTCTTGGCCTGTACTGTCAATGTGTCAGGATTTGGAGACCTTTTTACTATTGCATACAAAGTAGGAAATGCAATGACACCAAGGTCCTCAAGGGCCTATGCTGATATTCAAGGAATGAGTGGGGGCTTGGTCAGCCCACACAGTCCTGATATGTTGCGTGTATGTCTTGCCAAGCCCGCGCGTGTCAAGGGAAGAATGAGTGTGTGAGAAATTGGAGCATGCGCGGGGAGGAGCAGGGGACACATTTCATTGTAAATTTCCCTAGAAATTAGCCAAGCATGCATGTTTCAAAGATTCACCAAAAATCGACCTTTCATCTTAGAGTCAACTTTTTCTCAGATTTGTGTACTAAACATTCTCAAGAGTCTTCATATGAACTTGTTTGACTGGCTTACATGTAAAGCATTGCGAACCATTGAAAAATGTATAGTCTTGACAAATTGTAACTGTATAGAAAAATCAATGCTGCAGAATTTCCAATGGGATACCAAATCTGAAATGCAATAACATCAAGATCCACAAGGGCCTTTATTTCAAGCCAAGAAGTGAAGTGCTTTGTGCTTTAGGGCGTGGCCTGTAGCGACACCTATTGGTAATGGTGGGCCATTTGTGGTGTGGTAGTTACTCTTGGCCTATACTATCAATGTTTCAGGATGTTTTTAACTTTTTACCATTGCATACAAAATCGGAAATGCAATACCAACAAGATCCACATGGGCTTTTGTTAAAGTGTTGTTGTTACTGTTGGCCTTTACTATCAATGTTTCAGGATTTGGAGAACTTTTTACCATGGCAAACAAAATCTGAAATGCAATACCATCAAGATCCACAAGGCCTTTGCAAAAGACCAAGGAATGAGTGGGGGCTTGGTCAGCCCACACTCTCCTGAAATGTTGCGTGTGCGTCTTGGCCGCGCGTGTGTCAAGGGAAGACCTATGGGTAATAGTGGGCCATTTGTGGTGTGGTAGTTACTCTTGGTCTATACTATCAATGTTTCAGGATTTTTATAACTTTTTACCATTGTATACAAAATAGGAAAAGCAATACCAACAAGATCCACATGGGCTTTTTGTTAAAGTGTTTCTTTGCCTATACTATCTATGTTTCAGGATTTTGAGACCTTTTTACCATTGCATACAAAATCGGAAATGCAATACCATCAAGATCCACATGGGCCTTTTTTCAAGCCAATAAGTGAAGGGAGGGGGCTTGGTGAGCCTATCCATTCCAGAAAGCCTTGTATCTTTGTGCTTTTGGGCGTGGCCTGTAGTGCCACCTATGGTTAATGGTGGGCCATTTGTGGTGTGGTAGTTACTCTTGGTCTATACTATCAATGTTTCAGGATTTTTATAACTTTTTACCATTGCATACAAAATCGGAAATGCAATACCAACAAGATCCACATGGGCTTTTGTTAAAGTGTTTCTCGGCCTACACTATCAATGTTTCAGGATTTGAGACCTTTTTACCATTGCATACAAAATCGGAAATGCAATACCATCAAGAGCCACATGGGCTCTTTGCTAAAGACCAAGGAATGAGTGGGGGCTTGGTCAGCCCACACTCTCCTGAAATGTTGCGTGTGCGTCTTGGCCGCGCGTGTGTCAAGGGAAGGCTGAGTGTGTGTGCGATTTTGGAGCACGCGCGGGGAGGAGCAGGGGAGACATTCATTGGAAATTTGCCTAGAAATTAGCCAAGCAAGCATGTTTCAAATATTCACCAAAAATCGACCTTTCATCTTACAGTCAACTTTTTCACAGATTTGTGTTATGAACATTCTCAAGAGTCTTCATATGAACTTGTGATTGAATCAGAGTATCAGTTTTTGACTGGCTGATGTGTAAAGCATTATTTTAGCGTTAGCGATAAGTTCAATTTGATTTATATCAATCATTTTTAGAGATATGAATTTGCCTTTGCACATGGTAACATGTTGTAGTGCCTTCCTCCGATCTACCAAGTTTAGTGTTGATATCTCAAAGATTTGCTGAGACATGACTTCACATCCTGTTTGGCGGCTTTTCTGATGAATTTGATTGGCTGTACCGGGCAGACGGTTATGAGGATCAAAATTCCTTTGATAACTTTTGTGAGGCTTGGTCTGAAGATCATCTCTGGTGATTTTGAAGAAGATATGACAAAAATTGTAGGAGGAGTAGGCTTTCAAAGGTTTTTGATAAAACCGGAAATGGCGGGAAATCTATAAAACCGGAAATTAACGCCATGGTGTGCGTTGAACTCGGCTTGATCCAGGGAATCCAGTGGTACCTCATTTTTGAAAATGAGTCATACGGTTCAAAAGTTGCGTGTGTAAACACAAGTCCAACTTTGACCCATTGGTGGCGCTAGAGTGGTCTAATGGGAGACATGAAACTTGGTGTAGATATAGAAGAAACTGTCCTTAATGAGTGTGCCAAATTACACAAAAAGTTGTCGATGGGGTCTAGGGGCTGCCATTGACTCCCATGGTACAAGAATTACAAATAATAAAACCACCAATAACAATAGGTTTCCTCCTTACGGAGGAATCCTAATAAGTACAATAATAAGTACATTACAGGTTACATTTTTTAGATCCATCTCATTCTAATGATTAATGTCGAAGAAAATCTATTATGCATTGCACATTGAATCTTTTTTGGTATTGAAACCTTAATTACTGCCAAAATATTCTGAAGCCCTATAATCTTATACTAATAATTATCAATTGGAGTATTAATGGAAAAAAACGAAAAAGCTACTTGAGAAAGAAGCAGACAGAAGGGTTGCATTATGCATTTGAAGGTTATACTGTCAAACTGACTGAAGAACGAAATAAAGATGTGAAATAATGAAGATAGTGTGGCTCATTGGCTAGTCAATTCCCATGATGCAAGTCGGTAAATAGTGTTAAAATTTGGTGATAAGTTTGCCATTTGTTCGAAATACAAATGTAACTTGAATGTAACATGAATTTCATTTTTTAAATGTGTCTGCTTAGAATGTAGTATTTTGTTGCGTGGTAATTGTCATTGTTGTGCTAGTTTACCATTGTAACCATGAGTTAAATGACTGTTACATTTGATAAGAAAAGCTGAATTCTTGCGACGGTGTCACCTATGCAGTGAATAGCTTCTTTCAGCTAGGAATTTGCAGTGAAATGTTGCGATGGCCCCGTTCTCGCCAAGTGACTTAAGATCTGAGGCATTTGAGGGGCCCCTAAACATTTTAATACATTAGTAGGTAATAGTAAAATTTATTTAGAAGTTTACTTCTTGTAGTACTTACATTAAATGAAAATGCACTTGAAAGTATCGCAAACTATACTTTGAGGCTCTTTTGGAAGTATACTTGATGAACAGAAAGTGCACTACACAGGCTACTTTGCAGTATTCAAAAGTAAACCTTGAAATACACTACAAGTGTACTAAATGACCTAAAAAGTGGGCCAATTCAGTTTACTTAGTACAAAATAAAAGTATATAAATAAGCACACTGCTAGTATACTTTAAGTAACATGATAATAGTATACTTTTTATACTAAGTATACTTACAAAATAAACTTGAAGTATACTTGAGTATAATTAGACTCAACTTTCCTAGACTTTTAGCTACATGCTGAGGGCTCGTGACCAAAAGACTAACTTGAGTAACGCCCCAGCTAACAAGGGACGTCCTGGGGACATTCGGTGACGTTCCTATTTGGTCCCCTATAGGTTATACCGTGACGTTATCCTTAGGACTTCCTTAGGACGTTGTGTGGAAGTTATTAAAGTTCCTAAAAGGTCACAAATTATTCAATTATAGCATTTATTTTAAACTTTCAGGGAACATTCCAGGAACGGTTGGTTATGATACGACAGGAAGTTAAATAAGAAACATTCGGGGACATTCGGGAAATTCCAGGAACGTCCCTGGTTGATTATGATACACTATGTTAAAAAATTTTTGGGGGGGTTCCAGAACGTCATTCGTTGGTCATAACGTAATCATCTAAATTCCAAACTGATACTTTCGTTTGTGTGTCATTCTGTGATGTGACTTGCTCAAGCTATAGCCTACTGTCACTGTGGAAACTGTACAGTATTAAATCAATTGTTTATGCATGGTACCAATAACTTGCATTTGAGCGAAGTAATACATTATAGTAATAAATATTTGGGGATGTACCATCACTGAAACCAAACATCTAAACTGGATCCAGCCCAGGAGCAAATCTAGGTTCCCACTTATCTAGCTAAGCCCTAGATAAAACCTATTATTTTTCCTGTGACACAGCAAAACTAAGGGGGTCTGGGGGCATGTTCCCCCAGAAGAAATTTTGGAAAATATCCTTTTAAATAGTGTTCTCTAGTGGGGCTATTTTGGGGGGGCTCCAGCCCCCCCAAAATAGGGCTAGATGCGCCCATGATCCAGCCTATCCAAGCACCTGCTGCGTCTCTAGAAATGTTCCATACTAGCCTATTACAGCACATCTCTTGCGGACGTCACCGCTCGTGACGTGAACTCTGTTGTTGAGTGAAGAAGTCGTTGAGAGACAGCAAAACTTTTTGATCCCACATCCTTCATTTATAGCTATAATACCGTTTGATAATCAATTCATGTAAATATATCTTCAGTTTTAGTGTTGATAGTATAGTTCCTTGTTATTGTGTTTTTAATAGTGTTTTTTGTGTAGTTGGCTAGTTTAGAGTAATTTAGCGCACTCCTGTAAAGGTGGGCCAACCGAAGGACAGAATTTGAGGTAAATATGTTTTAATACAAACTTTAGCTCTACTATCTATGTATTTGTATGTTTACCCAACGTGAAATAGCCATATCGAAAATTAATGTATATTAATTTCTAGACAATTTGAGTTGGCACTGGTTTTCTAAGTCGGCTAAATTGAGACATTGTACAGTATGTCTTAATTTGTACAGTGGCTAACAATGTTATCGATAGCACTAGCTAGCTCTAAATCGGATGCCTACACACTAGTGGCAGACAATGTCTAATATAGAGAGAACTGCCACTCTCGGGAAACTTCCAGGTTCTGAACTGGTTGAAGTTCCAAGTGAGGGCGCTAATGAGTGAGTGCAGAATGAATGGAGGTATGGTGCAGTACCCCTTAAAATCCATTTATTTTTTGTCTAGTAATTAGAATTCTGAATTCAAAAGGGGAGGCAAAAAAATACACACATTCAACATGCACTCGCTCGCAATCACCCCCAGTGGAACGCTGGTGGAACTGCAGCCAAATTTGGTACAATGAGGCTTAATAGGGAGTGGCAAGGCTCTCCTTCAAGAGGCTCTGCTAGTGGTGTCGTCTCTTTATGGATACAGAAAATACAAAACAGCTGAAGCGACTTTTGGACAGGTGAAGACCATAGCTCTAGCTAGTGAAGTAGCGTTAGCTCTACTGTAGAGTAGCAAGCTACTTTTGGACAGTTAGCTCTAGACTGGAGCTACAATAAACCAAGACGTTTTGCAAGAAAAACAGGGGTGAAAGTAGTTTTAATGTCTTGGTGGTACTATTATACAGGTTTAATGAAGAAATTTCACTTAGCCTAATTATTTATTTATTTGTTTATTTACTGTATTATAGTCTACTTATCAAGCATTCACTAGGACTTCTTATCACTTTAATATCACTCTTTAACCCACCTGTATCTATTTTTGATTATGAATAAATTGCAAACACTTAATTTCAACATTTATAAATTTTTTAGCTGAATAGTTAAAACAGAACAGTGGAACAGAACAGAAAAAGGTAAAAGCATACCCAGCTAACACAGTTAGGCTACGTTGCCCTTACGTTGCCGCAACGTCACTCGTCTTTGGCGACGTTGCGGGACCGTGCATCTGTGGGGCGCCAGTAGGTTGCCGCAACGTCATCTTGTGACGTTGCTAGTCCGTAACTGCAACGTTGAGGCAACGTTATTTTCCGACGTTGCCAGTCCGTAACCGCAACCTCCTAGCAACGTAACTTTCTGACGTTGCCAGTCTGTAACCGTGACGTCATTGCAACGTTATTTTCCGACGTTGCTTGTCGGTAACCGCGGCCTCCTAGCAACGTTGTTTTGTGACGTTCTCAGTCCGTAACCGCGACCTCCTACCAACGTTGTTTTGTGACAACATTTGTTGTTTTGACATATGTATCCCCCTGCCACAATCAGAACTACTTAAGTATGCCTTACAATGAGTTGGCAATGCTATTGAGAAACTTTGAGTGTCTTATATTTGCACTTGCCTGGCTGCCAGCTGTTTTCCTGGACCCCATATGGGTTCTCCTCCACCAGACCAGAGTTGACGCCTAGGGGTCTGGTGATGCAAAGGTTTTAAGTCATGCTTTTGCTTCAAAACATAGCCTTTAGGGTTGCCATGGTTCATACAATTGTCACTGTTAAAAATGGTCATTCATTACTTTACCATAATTTCCCAGGGACACAGTGCTAGGCCGTGTGACGGTGGTAGGATACTCTGTACAGAAATGAAAGTGGAATGTAGTTTAAGTACATAGTATTAGCATTTTGATATTGATATAAAAGGAGTAGGATCGCACGTGTGATCGTTCAAAAGCAGGGCCCCACAGCATAACGTCGCACATGTGTGATTCTGAACATTACAACCGACTATTTTCCGATAGACAAACAATGTGACAAGCGCTATAGTATGTTGCTAACGTTGCTACGACGTTGCCACAACGTTGTCAGAAGGTAAAAACAAAATTATTGCAGCTCAAATTTGCATTGTGTGTCATACATCTTTTGGTGTGCTGGACAAAATGTTTGCTTAATCATGTTACACATCACACATTGATTGCTTTTGTACATGTAAAGAATGAAATACTTATATTTTAATATAGGCCTAAGGCAAAGAATATAAGAATTATATTCCAAATTCAGTCTTTTATTTATTAAAGCTATGTTCCTGCATATGAGAAAATTGATGACCATGCTGGGGCTGAGCTGCACATGAATTACATACATTGTCTACATTTATACGTGCTGGGTGCAACATTTAATATTGTTTGATTGAAATTCATGTAGACTATGGCTACATTACAAAAGTGTCAGAACTGAGAGCAGTCCAGTGTGATCTCTCCATGATAAACCACTGCACTCGAGATCCGTTGTCCTGCGACCAAAGAGCGACTTAACGGCAACTTAACCCATGGTACCAAAATAAATGTATCCAACCGACCAAGGTAAGACGTCGCGGCAACGTTGTCCACGGGACCAAAAAATAACGTAACCAGCCGACCAAGGTACGACGTTGCGGCAACGTTGTCCATGGGACCAAAAAATAATGTAACCAGCCGACCAAGGTATGTCGCGGTAACGTTGCCCATGGACCTAAAAATAACGTAACCAGCCGACCAAGGTACAACGTCGCGGCAACGTTGTCCATGGGACCAAAAAATAACGTAACCAGCCGACCAAGGTACGACGTTGCGGCAACGTTGTCCATGGGACCAAAAAATAATGTAACCAGCCGACCAAGGTACGTCGCGGTAACGTTGCCCACGGACCTAAAAATAACGTAACCAGCCGACCAAGGTACGACGTCGCGGCAACGTTGCCCGCGGACCTAAAAATGACGTTACCAACCGACCAAGGTACGATGTCGCGGCAACATTGCCCATGGGACCTTAAAATGACGTTACCAGCCGACCAAGGTACGACGTCTCGGCAACGTTGCCCACGGGTCTAAAAATAACGTAAACAGCCGACCAAGGTACGACGTCGCGGCAACGTTGCCCACGGGTCTAAAAATAACATAACCAGCCGACCAAGGTACAACGTCGTGGCAATGTTGTCCATGGGACCAACTGGCAACATTCCCTTTAACGTTGCTATGACGTTGCCACAACGTTGTCAGAAGGTAACGTCGCGGGTTACCAACTGAGCACCTACTGGCAACGTTGCCGCAATGTCATGTGTTAGCTGGGTAATTCCGCTTCATGATTACTGCCGACCGACGAGGTTTTGTATTTTGCCAGCAGAACAGATCATGAGAGGGGCCCCTTGAGGGGGATCCCGAAAGGGGCGCTCACACAGTTTGTGGTTGCATTTTATTCAGAACCAGTTGTTGTCTTGGGGCCCCAAGCCAGCTCGTCGCCCCAAGCAATTGCTGGTTTTGCTTGCCTTGTCGCGACGGGCCTGTGCGTGTGTCGTAATTTCTTACCAGTACGGCGTACCGGGAAGAAATTCCTTACCGGTACGGTGTACCAGCCAATACCGGCTTACTTTCACCCCTGAAGAAAAGTATCATAATGACATGCTACGTTGCTACGTCGGACAAATGTTCACAATGAGTAGATGAAGGAAAGTTGATTAGCACTAGCTAGATGGTTGTAAATATCTGGATACTGAATGTCAGGGAAGCTTTCCGTTTCACTTGTTACGGTCCTAAAAATAACTCCAGGAGCATATGGATAAAATACACTTCCACTTAATGTTCTTTGCATTTAATCTGCTGTAGCTAATTCATGTTGCAGGTGTTGATTCCAGACAAACTGGTGGAGGACAAGGAGGAGGGAGAGGATGAGTCGACACAATTAAAATAAAATAAAAAATAATTCAGGCTTTTAACATTTATTTGAATGAAGTGTTTGTTTATACTGTAAATTGTGTTTTTTCTTCTATAAGCATACACATAATAAGTACAATACAAAACTTAGCAGCAGCCTGTTATACTTAGTTGATTCTTTTAAATAAAGAAGTTAAATTACATTGTTGAGTTTAAGTGAACACATTCAGTTTAGTTTTGCACTGTAGGCTAATATGCATGTTATACTTACTTACTGTATACAATACATATCCATTATATGCATAAATTAGACTATAAATTAAGGTTGAGAAATGGATTCTGCATTTGGTAAGCAAACGTTATCAGGACGTCGCAAGGGAATGTCCCCATGACGTCGCAGACAAACATCCCCTGAAAGTCCCCTAAATGTTATGAGGACGTTACATGGACATCCCGGGGACGTCGCAGACAAACGTCTCCGGGACTTTTAGGGGACCCTACAAAAAGACGTCATGGGGACGTTCCCTTGCGACGTCCTGAAAACATTTGGGGACATCATTTTGTTAGCTGGGGCGTTACGTAACGGATTCATTCAATTAAGTAACTAACACGTGAAGTTACTTTTTACTAACAAAAGTAGTCTGACTACTGTAACGCCTTACTTTGTAACGCGTTACCCCCAACACTGCTCATGAGGCTCTAGCTTTGTAAACAGACTAACTTGGACCTACTGGTTAATTTTTTTATCCCAGTTTTTTATTAAATGTAAACCGTAGGTGTGTCAGAACAAGTGTTGTTGAGCAAAACATATCTTTAAATAGATAATCAGTCTGCTGAACAGTATTGAAAACTCTTCTTTGAGTTGGTCGTACTTCATTATGGATGTAATAATTTGTGAAAGTGCTGTCAGAGGAAAGGCTTTGATGACAATATTATTTTTAACACTCCATGGGGAAAGCATATTTCAGGCAATGTGTACGACTTGGCAAAGGACATGGCTCAGTGTGACATGTCAGTTGTATTGAAATAGCAGCCAATAGGGTCTGGTCACTGTTGGCCAGGAAGACATCAAACCATTATTAATTCTCATGTAAATCTGTACAGCATTAGATACTTACAAAATATTTTGGAAGACTCAGACAGATATGGGGAACCTTATCTTGATGGATTTCTAGGTTGTGCTTTTTTCTACCCCCATCTTGAGCATTTAGGTTTGTTGCAAACTATATGTTAATGAACCTTTGTGCCTTTTTCTGCAGTACATTACAGAGACCGAAGGCAACCTTCAGCAAGTGCAAACTCTATTGGCTAGCGCTCAGAAAGACAAAGTAGAGCTGGCAAATCAACTTGAAGAAGAAAAAAGGTATGCTGCATGTGTTTTTCCGACTATTTCAATTTGAATATTGTAATTTATTGTTTAAGACTTTTGTCATTGTTCCTGGCTCATAAAACATTTTGTAGCATTTTACTGACACCAAGTGGCCAAACTGTTTCCCTACAGGAAAGTTGAGGATCTTCAGTTCAGAGTGGAAGAAGAATCCATCACCAAAGGAGACCTTGAGGTACATATCTACCTTCAACATTTAGGGAAGAAATCTTAAGTTGGAAAGGTAATAAATCTTTTCAGTGATCAGCTCTTTTCCAAGGCTTGTTACTAATGAGTAATGACAAAGGGAGATACATTCGATATACTGTCTGTAAAATGTTTGTCCTCAACTTGTCTTTTGCAATCTGTGAACTTTACACTTCTCTTCAATCTTGCCCAGGTTTCTGTCCTTCTGTCTGTCTTGTATTCTATTTATCGTCCTCTACCTCTTGTCTCTCTTTATTTCTCTCTTTGTAGACTCAGACGAAAATGGAGCATGCCCGTATTCGGCAGCTCGAGCAAAGTCTGTACCTCGAAAAGTCGAGAGCAGAAAAACTTCTGAAAGAATTAGAGGAGAAGAGGGTAACCATGATGTAGACTCCACCCCTTATAGAGGGTTTTCACGGCGCATCATCAGACCGGAAGTTTCCATATTGGAGGCACTCCGCATCACAACAAAGCACAGGCACTGATATACCGAACGTCGTCAAGGAAGTTGTTTCAAGTTGTACCAATAGGACAGATCGAGAAAAACATTTGCAATATTATCGACTTCCAAAAGTTATTAAAAACCCGGGTGAGGAATGTCATAGATCAGTGGTTCTCAACCCTGTCCTCAGGGACCCCCTGTCCTGCTTGTTTTAGATGTTTCCCTGCTCCAACACACCTGATTCAAATAAAAGGGTTGTTAGCTAGCTCTGTAGAAGCCTGGTAACGAACATGCATTTGAATCAGGTGTGTTGGAGCAGGGAAACATCTAAAACAAGCAGGACAGGGGGTCCCTGAGGACAGGGTTGAGAACAACTCTCATAGATTATCAAAGTAAAGGAGGCGCTTGTGGTTGGCAATGCTCAACCAAGATGTACCAGGGAAAAAACACGATTGAGAGTCACTTGGCTACACCTTGAGTATCGCAATGATATCATACAGTTCAGGTTAGGTTGGTTAAAGACGTTATTCCATTACTTACTTTGGCCTTAACACCACAACGGTCCTTGATAACTTGGTACTGCGTCTCCCTCACCCATCCACACACCATCTGGTTATAGGCCTCCAAACCTTCGTAGGATTTAAGGTCTTCCGCTGTGTATGGGCTCGGCGAGAAAACCAGGTAGTTGACTATATCGGGATGTGCAACTGAAGGAAGAATCACCAGGTCGTCACGGATCCAAGAGGGAGCTAACGCTAACTCGTAGGGATCTGCACCGCCAATAAATCGTAATTTCTCAAAATATCGCAAATTTTCTTGTGGTCCAAGTCCTTCCCTATATGCCTTTGCATCTTGGACGCATTTTGATGAGCTTTTCGGTTGTTTGGACATGGCTACATTCACTTAAAAGTATCCAAAGCGCATAATACTCCATTGTACTCCGTTCAGTTTTTTTACACCGAGTGCCTCCACAATGGCCGCGCATCCGGGTTACCGCCCAGAACGTGACGTCAGTGAAAACCCTCTATAGAAAACTTCCTTGCTGCCATTTTCCTTTGCGCTTCTTTCTTTTATAATTTTGTAAAATTGTATTTTACTTTTGGTATGAAAGCAATGCATATGTCTCCAAGGTCTCCAAGCTCATGGCCACTAATAGACAGAGCACAATGATCATGTGAACGTATGGCATCCATTGGGACTGACAAATCAGAGTTATGACAAAAGTGCAGAAGAACAAATTCCGTTAACAATTGTGTGCTGCAAGATTTAAACAGTGGTGTAAGACCTCTTTGGATCTAATTGTGAAATTACGCCTTCAATTGTGTAACAGATGTGGTCTTGCAAGTTCCGTCAAAGGCACTGTGCGCTCCGATCAGGAGTTGAACTCACCACCTCTAACTTCCCAAGCTCCACCACTACCAATGACGTCAATTTAAAGATAACAATTCTTTGACGCGGGTGGCCTATTACATACTTGAGGAGTGAGTTTCACCACACACCGGCTACATTCACTCACGTTTCAACTCACTCCGTCCGGCTAGCTGATGTTAACCTAGCGATCCGGGTCACGGCACCAGTGTAACAGACGTGGTCTTGCAAGTTCCGTCAGAGGCACTGTCTGCTCCGACCAGGAGTCGAGCGTACCACCTCTGACTTCCCAAGCGCCACCACTACCAAGTACGCCAACGAAAAGCTATCAATTTGGACGCGGGTGGCCTCTTACATACTTCCGGAGTGAGTTTTACCACACACTGGCTACATTTGCATACCCAAATACCAAAATGCTTATAGTTTGGAACTGAAGTATGGAAATGAAAACTTTGCTGAGATGTTAAAACTAGTGCTGTCAAACAATTACAATATTTAATCGCAACATTCCGATTGCCTGGCTTTGACGAGGGGGCGGATTTTTGATATTATCAACGTAGTTTTTTTCTTAAAACATTTTAGTTTGTTGGCACATCCAATTCTTGCACATTTTTTCTGCAGCTTAGTTCAAAATTAGCAACTTTATCAGGCAATCGTCTCAACTACCCAACTCTCTGACCAACCAGAACTTGTGTATCATCTTGTTAGCTAATCGAATGGTTCTTAACAGGATCAGCTGATAGTAAAAACAACCTTGGTGACCATGTGTCAAGTAGCTAGCCTAGTAAGCCTACAAGTCTCGGCACCACAATGATAGCTCAGTGAGCTTTAATTAAATACTTGCTTTCCGTGTCACTGTCTGTCTTTAATTTACCATATTTTCAAATCAGTGGCAGTGATTAAAACCGTAGGGCACTCACTGACCTGGAGATTTAGCTGGCTGTGCTCAGGATAGCCAAAAAACACAAAGAAATATGAGAACATTAGACGTTTTTATACAACGGATACCATAATATGTAGCATGTTGAAAGTGTTGTAGTCTCTTCCTCGTGTTTAGTGGAGACTTAAAATCGACACTGGCTGACCCTGAATAGGGTAGCCCTTGCAAGTGATCCCAAAAACCCTGTAAAAAGTAATACACAACATCCGAGTTGTACTGTTTTTAAACATCTGATGCTATAATGTGTTCCAGGTAGAGGGTGTAAGCCGTCTTGCGTCTACCTCTTGTTGAGTATACTGTAGACTGAGCTGGATTGTGATGGGACCCTGAGCTGATTGGAGATAGCTGACTGAGCTGGCTAAAGATGGGAGACTGAGCTGTGTCAACATAATCAAATGGGCGATAGGTCTCAGTCTACTCTAAAAGTTATTTCCTGACCTTTAACCTTTGTCATTCTCTTTCTTGCTCTGTCCTTAAACATCTAAAGATTATGTTTTTTAATCTCTTCACACTATAGCTTTTATTGTACCAAAACATGGGAGCAGACACTCGGACAACTAGAGGGGGATGGTATTCCACATCAGATTGTAGGTCTTCTTTGTCCTGCCCATCCTCTGCCCTGCCCGTCCTGTCTGTGCTTTTAATAAGCATGCAATGTCTGCCAACTAATTTTCAAAGAAAATGTGGTGCACTTAAGATTGTAACAGCAAAATTGATTTTGCAGTAGGTTATCTGTATACTTTGACCCCACTGTAGATCTTGCCATACAAAATACTGAAAACCTTCTCCAGAGCTGCATTTTCACTCTTACATGCTTTAGCTATATTTGTTGTGTTGGTGAAGTTACTGTAACACCCCTGTGAAATCCAGCATTACATAGCACAGTGGTTCCCAACCAATATGTATTGATAAGTGTTAATGATGTGGTATACCTACTCTTGACCAATTACTTATTGATTCATGTCATTATTATATGTTTTGGCAACACACACAAAACAATGTTCTGCACATTTCATTATCACATGAAATGCTGTTTTTGGACGCTTTTATGTAGGCCTTAGTGGTTCCCTAATACTGTATCTGAAGTATCTTTCCCGAAAATTCAGCCTTGGTGCATAGTTACAGCCACTACAAGCAGTTCCTCAATGAGCTTTCCTCAAAACGCACTGTTTCTGTGTTTGTAGCTTTAAATGCTAATGAGGAGAGGGGTGGAAACATGCGCTAATGTTTACAACGGATGTATCGTGGCATCTAATGTAAGATGCCTCGAATTTAAGGCCGATTTATACTTCTGCGTCTCCGTTAACTGACAGATGCTCGGACGGAGTCGGACAGATTGGTTGAATTTGCACTACTCAGACGGCTCTGCGTGCTGATAGCAATTCACCGCTAGAACAGTAGATGGCGCTGCACTGCAATGCTCGCTAGGTTATCGAAAAGTCTGAGCAAATTTACAAATTAGCAATAAAATAAGCACATTCTTAGCAACTACACTGCCCATTTCTCGTCACATTTTAATTCAGATGCTGATTTACATGTACTGTTTAGCTGAAATATGAATTGTAAAAACTTCCAACATCTCTTGTTGGTTACGGCAACCCCGCCCCTGACGCAAGCGGTTCTTAATACGGACCAATCACAGCCAAGGGGTATCCGTAAAATGACGGACGGACAGACGGAGAGTCAGGAAAATCAGGAGGTACAGGCAGAGCTCTGCGAGAGGCTCGGAGAGGACACGGAGAGGGCGTTTCTTGACGGAGAGGGCGTTCCCCGTGTGCGTGTGCGTAAAAACGCAGAAGTATAAATCAGCCTTTAGCCATTCTCATCTGATCACCCTGGTTTGCAGAGGTGCACGCTCATAATAATTTCACTGAGGAGAAAGGCGGATATCGCGCGCGCCATAACACCAACAGCATAACGGTTATCCAAATAACAAAGAAGTGTACAACACTGGCGTTACAGCGTTCGTATTCACACACACACACACTTGATGCCATTTATATTTACATTCGCAACAGTAACTCAGCTGTTACAGCCACATTCTAAGGGTAGCAAGCTAGGTAACCATATAACCTACAGTAAAGCAACAAAATGATATAGCGTTAGTTAACTTATTTGTCCAAGGTTTGTAGCTTGACCAAGGAGATTTAGTAATGATCCAGAATTTAATTTCAGCAAGGCCAGCTTTGTGTTGGCTCAAGTTGAGGAAACAATAGTGGCTGAAATGTTTGGTCTCAGACATACAAAACTTGTTGAAAGTTGTGTCGGCGCATTTCCAGCGAAAATACAATTAAGATACTGGGGCCTGTTCCATAAAGGCCGCTCAAAAAAGCTAGACCTAAAGTCCTAAACCAAACTTAAATAAGTTTAATTAGTCAAGCGGGGCTAAAGCGGTTCCATAAAGGCAGCTCGCGCAATCCAACTAATTCAAGTCAGATTTAAGTAGTCAAGATAATTGCGCGTGCACCCAATTCTTTAACAGCCCGAGAGCTAAAACATGGATCATAAAATCCACGACGGCAAATGCAATGCACACGGCCACGTGACTTCTTCCAGGAGAGGCCTGTTCCATAAAGCGAGTTTACCGAATAAGCCAGACTAATGTCAGTTAGTCTGACTCATTTCTAGTTCATTCGGTTCCATAAAGCTAGCTCAACGTAGTTCGAACTCGGTTTCTATGGCAACTTGGGCTGCGACACTAGTCTGGTCCGGGTCAGACTAACTGTCGGGCTTAGCGTGACTTGGGGCTTAACCAGATGTTCCTGTAACACTGAGCCAACGGGAAAACGAAGTTTTACCACGAATATTCTAATTTTCTTATTCTCATCAGTTCAATATGTTCAACATTGATAGAAATCAACTTAATTAGCCTACAACATTTAGCTTAATGCGTTAAACAGTGATGAACAATGCTTTGATAGGCTACACACCATAGCCGTTAATGTATGGATGTTAGTTTGTGATTTCAAATGTTTAGGCATCAGGCATAGGCCTATTTCTCAATCTAAATTATCCAAGTATAATTATCATGGCAATATAATTGTTAATCGTACCCTACAATTGCAAAACAAACCTAAATCCGCCCTCCATTTCCCCGACACAAAAACCATGTTAAAAAGTTTGGCTACTGGATGTATTGATTAATAGTAGGCTATTTATTTTAAACGATGTCAAAAAAGCCAATTTAGATGAGTTTAGAGGGTGTTTTTTAATCAACGAAGTAAAGGTCTAAAAAGGTCCTCCTACGTAGCCTATCGTTCACGACGTCAATCTAGGCGTGTCATTTTACTTTGATGAACTGGTAGATAAGGAAGCTGTCATAGTACACGATTTAAAGGGAACGTTCTTTCTGGAAGAAGTCAAGTGGCCGTGTGCATTGCTTTTGCCGTGGTGGATTCTACGATCCATGTTTTACCTCTCGGGCTGCTTAAGAATAGGGTGCACGCGCAAATAGCTTGACTACTTAAATCTGACTTGAATTAGTATGACTGCGTGAGCTGAAATTGGTCTTTATGGAACCGCCTTAGCCCCGCTTGACAAATTAAACTTATTCAAGTCTGGTTTAGGCCTTTAAGTTTAACTTTTTGAGCGGCCTTTATGGAACAGGCCCCTGGCCTCTGGTTGTGCACAGGCTCGGATGAAGGAACTAAAAAAAGATTTGTGCTTGCATTTGTACATCCAAGCACCGAGCAACTGTTATGCTTAGTTTGTTTGCTCGCCATGATGTATCTCCAGGAAAACTCAGTAGCTCAGTTTCTCATGGGCGGGCAAAGCAGAGAGAGGGGAGGTAACCTTGCTCCTATCTACGTCACTAGGAGGAGATTTTCAAACTGATTTTGTCAAAGGCGGAGAAGAACACCCAGGGCTTGGTTTACACCTATCGAAAATTCTAGCCACTGGGGGACCAAAGGCAGGCTAGGGGAACTCATAATAATGTTAAATAACCTCCTAAAATGAAGTTTTCATGTCATGTGACCGTTAACTGTTAACTTGCTCTGATGACTAATAGCAGCGCAATAATATAACAAATACGCTCGTTTAAGTGGAATGTTGCAATGTTTCTTTAGAGAATACCTGAATTAGCCATTTGTTTTACTTTTTTTCATACATTCGAAGCTCAGTCGGCTCACCAAAATGTAAATGTTTAAATCCTACCAGAGCCTGTTTAAGGAGAGCCTTGCCACTCCCTATTAAGCCCCAGTGTACCGAATTTGGTTGCAGTTCCACCAGAGTTCCACTGGGGGTGATCGCGAGCGAGTGCATGTTGAATGGGAGTCTATGGAGCTAAACGGCTAAATTAGTCTCTTTTGCCTTATTGTCGTTGAGAAATCTCAGATTTGATTGTAGTTTTTGCATGTTCAACATGGATTGTAGGTCGAAAGTTGAATGAACGAGTACTTATGTCCTTTTGATTTTACAGGGTGAGTTGTTGTTGCCCAAAACACGCTAGCATTCTGCTAATGAATGCTGATTGGTTAGTGAAGGACTGATACGACCAGAGCTATTGCTTGATGGCATCCGAAGCGGAATCAGAATTTCAGAGCATTAGCAACATTAGCAACAACATTAGCAAGCCAAAACTCTTTCTAGCATGTGTATTGACAGGAAGAGCCTAACCTGTCAGCTGTGTTGTCGATGCCTTGAGAGAAAAAAGTAAGTGACCAGAGATTGCCATAAAGCAGTAGCTCTGGTCGTATGATGTGTATTATGTCAATTACATTTTCAAAAGCTTTTTAGAACAGAAAGACGACCTTAAAAAAATCTAACAGCCAGCAGTGTATATTTTTTTTGCCTCCCTTTTCGAATTCAGAATTCAAATCACTAGACAAAAAATTATATCCTGAGAAAAGTGGATTTTGAGGGGTATAGCTCCATAGACCTCCATTCATTCTGCACTCGCTCGTTAGCGCCCTCACATGGAACTTCAACCAGTTCAGAACCCGGAAGTTTTCCAAGAGTGGCAGTTCTCTATATTAGACATTCTCTGATCCTACTTTACTCGTCTTGAATATCGGGGTATACGATTGGTGGAAGATGTCTTGTATCTGAGCTCTTATTGGATGCGGACCATAGTTGTCCGGAAAACATGCCTGTGTCAATAAAGAAACAAGATGTTTGTTCCTTGAAAAATGTGCAAGAACTGGATATGCCAACACATGTTTTAAGGGTTGTAGAAAAGTTTTTAAGCGATACAGAAAAATCCAGCTCCTCCATCGCCAGGGAAATGCACGATTTTGAGCTTCGGCCCACCATCTCACTGGACGTGCTGTAATGATAGCTCAGTTCACAACGACAAAACACACAACACTTTTGTCTTATCAATGGAACCATTTGGCAACTTTTTAAAAGTAAACTTTCCATTCAGAATCTTATTGCCATCCATTTCGGCGTCTCGCGCTTGCCATCCACTCAAAACGTAACGTAAGCCTACTACCAGAGAATGTCTGCTACTACGTTAGCCGGCTTGCAAGCCCGAACAAGTGTGTGCGGTGTGCCTGTTGTTTTGTTTCCGGTCTAGCTAGATCCGGTGTGGTGTTGTAGTTTTTCTAACGTCCTAGTTGTTGCAACAGCATGTGAAAAAACGTTAAAGTTTGCTAGGCCAAAAAGAATGTTAATCTTCCGAAAAAAAAATGTACTTCGTTAAAATCGGTTTGTGTTAACGCCTTAATAACGTGTTTAATTGACAGCACTAGTAAAACAAATGTAAGAAATTATTATTATTAATCTGACAAAATATGAAATATTGCGCTCTCTCTCTCTCTCTCTCTCTCTCTCTCTCTCTCTCTCTCTCTCTTACTCTATCTCTCTTTCTCCCTAACATTCTCTAATGAATAAGGCATACAACCATGTATCTCTGCTGTCATAGCCTGAGTCACTGCTGGGCTGTAACTAGTCCAGCACTAGAGATTCCTTGGAACAATTAACTCCTATTATACACATAGGAAGCACACTGTCTGTTCTGGCTCTCAGCCTCTCTGTCTCTTTCTTCATTCTGTGTCTTGTGGACTGAGTGTCAGAGCTTTGGAGATCCCGGTTTCTGCTCATGGCTGCAGACAGTCGGCGTTGAGTCTTTTGCCTCTTATTCGTCTCACCCTTTCCACTTCATTTTGCAGATGTTTCACCAATCATATCAAGGATGGTAAAGACCAGCAGTCAGCATACATTACTATAAACATCCTAATATTCATAGAGCATTCTTGTTTCTTCAGTAGTTTAACCCGAGGATATACTTTTTATCAGCACCATTATCATCTCACCTCATGTGGTGGTGAAATGATTTTGGTACACATTATGTGGTTGGGCTTGATACACAAAATAGTTTAATTTAGCAACAAACTGAAATACGTTCTTGGTACATTTTTAAGGATAACCTGTATCTCAGAGCTTCAAAAATAGAGTGAGGTCTGCTTTCACCCACAGGGCAGACGCAGACTTGATGCAGTACCCTTGAGGTTGGGTAAGAGAAACCAGGTGAAAACATATGGAGTAGCTTTTGGTTTGCTCCACTGTCAAACGACCAAATCGAAACAGTTTGATTTAAATACATCTAAAATGTTGCTGTTGAGAAACTCAACCCTGCATAGCCAATTTTTTTCATTCTTACCAATATTTTCTCAAATCTTCTAGTACATACATAGTGCTTTCAAAATTCAGAATTTAGAATAAGGTCTGTGTTCATGTTGGTCAAATTAACATCTTTGCACTGCCTGTGTCAAGTTTGCTCTGTCAGTCACGAAATCCTACTGTTGTGACTGGGTGTCTAAACTATCAACTTCACTGTCTCTCCATAAATACCTTAGTTATGTCCAATGTTTGCTGTGGGCTTTTTTGTGTTGCCTGGCTGCTTCTAAAAGGACAATCAGAGAATGGCTTGCTCTCTTTTCGTTCTCCAGTAGACCCCATTTGTCTCATAGGTCCCCCTGCACCTGTTAAGAGCTCCGCACCCATTCACCTGCAAAGGAGATTACATCCACAACCATTAGAATCGTGTCATTCTTACTAGCCTACAAGCCCGGCTTCTATGCTTGTTTCAGACTCCTTGCCTGTTTATTTTTCCCCTCTGTTTTTCCCTCTGGGCCTGTATGAGTAGTAAACACCACAATGTATGGTGCTTGGGCGATGTCAACCCTTTTTAATAAGGGAAGTCAGCCTGTTACATTCTGTAACAGGAATTCTCATTAATCTTCAGAGGGTTGACATCACCCTTCAGATACAGGAATTAATATGTGTTTCTCTCTGTCTCTACCTGTCTCTCTCTCTGCAGCAAACCACAGTTGAGGAGAAGAGCCGTGTCGCACAGTTGGAGGACGAGCTGGCCCTGCGGCGGGCTGAGATTGAGGACCTCCAGGGGTGGCTCAGTGGTCCTGGCTCAGGGTCCCCCCGGCCTTCCGAAGACGGGGAGGCCAAGCCCCCCAGCTCCCACCCGGACACCCTGCTCCTGAGGGAGCAGCTGCTGACGGCAGGCCGCGAGCACCACAAGGAGAGAAGCGAGCTGAGGGAGAAGTTCGAGGCGGCCCTGGTGGCCGACCGGCAAGAGGTGGACAGGCTGAGGGCCACGGTGGAGAAGCAGAGCCAAGAGATCAGTGAGCTGAAGCATAGGGTACAGCAGGCCACCAAGGAGAACATAGAGATGATGGACAACTGGAAGGTAAGACAGGTGTCTCAGAAGAGACAATTGAAAACATGTTAATTATTGGATGTGAAAGGGATCCAATACAATAGTTACTGTGTTTGTTTTTGAATGATGTGTCAGAATATGAGTAATTATCTCCTTTCGGCAGGTGAAGCTGGACACCCTAGTTAAAGACCACCAGCGTTCCCTGGTTGACTTGAAGGCCTCCATAGCTAGCAACCACAGCACAGCTGAGGGCCAGCAGCAGGACCCCCAAGAGCTGCGCACCACCCTGGAGAGCCTGAAGATGGAGCATCAGCTGGAAGTGGAGAACCTGAAGGCCAAACACGAGATTGAGGCGGCGGTGACGGCCAAAGAGCGTGAGGAGCTCCGAGCTCGTTTGCAGGAAGTCAAGAACCAGCTGTGCGAAAGCAGCCGGAACTGGAAGAGCCAGGAGGAGTCCACCGGCAACCAGCATGCTCTGGAGCTGAGGGGGGCCTTTGAGAAGCTGCAGTTGGCAGAAAACAGACGGGGGGCGCTTGAGAGGCTGCAGGCAGAGCAGGAGGAAGCCAAGGACGAGCTAGGGGAGAAGTTGGAGCTGGCCCAGAAGAAGATGCATGACTACGAAGCCCTGCAGAAGGCAGAGGCTCAAAGCCGAGCCGAGGTTCACAGCCTTGAGGAGAAGATAAGGGTGACGGAGAACAGGCTACAGGCCATGCAGTCTGACTACCACACCTCCCAGAATGCGAATGTAAGAAAATAGGATGGTGATGCCATGTTGTGTTAGTCTTAGTGACATAGATGACTTACCCTGCAAATTTCTTACTCTACACAGGTGATTGAAGACAATGAGATCTCTGAAGAAAAGATGAAACTAAAACAAAACATTGAAGGTAATATATTTTTGTGTGGGATTTATGAGACATAGTTTAATGACCCTGACAAAATGTTATCTTACCTTTCTTTCAGAAACAATGGAGAAGCTGATAAAAAGAGAAAAAGAGGTCTCCACTCTCACGTCACAGGTTGATGCCCTCAAATCACAGATTACTGGTAAACAGATCACTGTTTTATACTGTAGCTGACATTTTGATAGCATGTTCACACCTGCTAGGTTTCATTTGTTTAATGCATAAATGTGGGCCACTGACAATAGATTTGCACAATTACGTGTCTCTGTGGAGAGTCCGTGGTGGGAATATATGACATTATACCATTTACAACCACAAACCAAAAGCACAGCAATAAAAGAAAAGCATCGAAAGCAAGCAAAAATCTCACTCTCTTACCAGCCTTGGAGGGTAAAGTTCGCTCAGGGGAGAAGAAGGCCGATTCCCTGGTCAAGGAAAAGATGCACCTGGAGGCGGACCTTGATTCCATGACCAAGAAGTCACATGATGCCTCAGGACAACTGGTCATCATCAGTCAGGAGCTGCTGAAGAAGGAAAGGTAAATCTGCACTCCCCCCTCACATACGACAGGCCGACACAGCCATCTCATTCACAGCACTCCTCAAGACACACTTAATCCTTACTGCCTATAACCCCTAGCCTTTCCTATCTTTCTCAGTATTTTTGTTTGATCTGTCCCAGATTGTTTTTACCTCCACAGTTTTTAACTTGTATGGGCTAATTATCTGTAAGATGTCCTTGAGTGTTCTGAAAGGCAAACTCCAATTAAAATGTATTATTATTATAAATCAGGAAGACTAAGATCAAATATGGATGTATTAAACAAACATCATATATATAATATATGTTGCAAGTCTTTGTACCTAGGGGGGGCCAGTGTTTAATAAGAGGGGCACATTAAAAAACGGAAACAAATGATATTTAAACATGAAATACTTTAATTTGCTTTACATTAAAATCATACTAAATTCTCTGGCTCTCCCTCTTCCAGCTACTCAGCTCTCTCAATACCTTGATATGTTTCTCTAACTTCTTTATTTACCCGGGCAAAAAAGGCTGCAATGTCCCTTCCTCGGTTCATGATGACTACTAGAAAAAGAAAAACTTGTAAAAAAAAAAAAAAAAGTCAGCTCGGGGGGGCCAAGGACATTTTTACATTGGCACTGGCCCCTTTAGGCCCTCGTGTAAAAACGCCCCTGTACCGACTGTCCAGCCGTGTCATCCACAGACATATAGGATGTTTATTTAGTGACAAAATTGAAGGAGCTTAAAAAAAAAAAAAAAAAAACCTTTAATGTTAAACAGTCACCATTAACTGATGTATATCTTGCTTTATTGGGATCAATCCACTTAGGTTAAAAGCAGGAACAGCATTGACAGCAATTAGCCTAATTGAACTATGGGTCAAAACACCAATTCCAAGTCACGTCTAAGAATGCTGCGTAACTGAAAAAAAAACATTATTCTTTGGGAAAGGAGTATACCTGCCGCCAAGGATATGCAGTATTGTCAGCAAAAATTTGAGGATGGGAGACAAAAATATTTAATAGGACAGTAGTAATTCTACTAGTATTTCTATATATCTAGAGACATTGAAAACAGCCTCGTAAAGCATTGTCCACATTTGTTTTAAATTGACTTGCTGAGATGTAAATAACAGAAATGACCTGATTCTGAAGCAGAAGAACCTGAACAATATTCAGAACTTTATCAACAATCAAATTCTTAACTTTTTGTACCTTTTGTGCCTGTTCAGGAGTCTGAATGAACTTAGAGTGCTCCTGCTCGACTCCCCCCGCCATTCCCCTGGCCTGGACCGGGACCTGGGCCGAGAGGTGCACAAGGCTGAGTGGAGGGTGAAGGAACAGAAGCTCCAAGACGACATCAAAACCCTTCGGGAGAAACTGCTCTTGCTGGTGAGACGAGGGGGGCTACTGGGATACGTCAATCACAGAGTTTTACATGTCTCATCTAATTGACATGTCATATGTCAATTATTTGATCTCACACACTATATTAGAAGCAAGCATGGACTTTTAAGCCTGTTTAGTGTTACAGTGTTAGTGTTACACCAATTTGATATACAATAATCCTGATGAGGTTCACTCTTTTTTGTAATCTGACCGAAAGTTTTTACACTTGTTTCTACACAATGTTATAATAAATGCTTTGTCGTGTGTGTGTGTGTGTGTGTGTGCACGTGTGAACTGTGTCTGAGGGCCGGGATAGGGCATCCCCTGACCACCGTCGTTACTCCATGCTGGACCCGTCTGCCCTGGACTCTGAGGTGACTCGTCTACGCCAGAGGCTCTTAAGCACCGAGGAGGCCCTGAGGAACGCCCTGGAACACAACCAGGAAGTGGACCAGCTGGTGCAGGCCATGCGCACACACCCAGACAAGAGCCCGGTAAAATAACGCGTCTGAGAGACGTCAAGCGCCCAATGCAAATCTTCCATTCTCAGTTGCATCTCAGGTTGTTTAGTTTACTTTCCTTTAGCCAGGGAAACAGACCAGTCTGCAAGCTCATGATTTGTTTGCTCTGGCAGATGGGTCTGGCTAACCTCCCATTCAAACAGATTTCTCTCCAGCATGAAAAGTTCCAGGCCAATCACAATCGTTTATCTGATAAGGGGTGGGATTAATACGATGACTGTACAGAAGAGTGCCCTTGAGGCCTTTGTGTAAAACAACCCAGGATTACGTTTCGTTGCTGTCATTGGTGGTATCTATCTTAATCTATCCAATTGCACCCAGAAGCATTTTGGTCTGCAACCGAAAAATGATCTGAGAGGTTCCAGGCCCAATTGTATTTGTGTATTTTACTGGTGATGGAAGGCTAACTTTCCATTGCTCATCTCCTTGCTTGACTACTTATTTGCTGCTTCCTTTGTCTCTTAGGTACATGGTGGGGCAAACTCCTCCAATGGGATTCATCAACAGGATTCCCCCTTTGCTCAAGATGTATGTATTTATCCATCATATCCATTTGTAACTTGTATAACTGCATGCTCTTATGGGTCTTCCCTTGGCACTTGTTTAGTTTTTCACAATGTATGCTTCATGTTTTGGCTGCTTGCAATGTTTGGAACTACCACGTTGTTATGATCAGTGACCTATGCTCTTTTGTAAAGCTCTCTTGGAAGTCGCTTTGGATAAAAGTGTCTGTTAAATGCATAAATGTAAATATAATATCTTTACAGCGTTTGTTGTATTTGACACTTAAATTAAGTAAGTAATTTGCCTGCAAATTAAACCTTTTTTCAGTAGCAGTAAAGTTGAGGACATCTCTTTATGCTCAGGTCTATGATCTCTTTCCTCATCCTGAGGTAAATAATAATTGCAATAGTTCAATAATAAATGTTGATATTGACATACATGATAATATACATATTATATAAACAGACATACAGTACCAGTCAAAAGTTTGGACACATTTTCAATGGAAAATGTGTCCAAACTTTTGACTGGTACAGTACATATCTGAATATATATATATATCTCGTCTCGTCTCGTCATCTGCCGCTTGTCCGGGGATCGGGTCGCGGGGGCAACGACCTAAGCAGGGAGGCCCAGGCTACCCTCTCCCCGGCCACTTCCACCACCTCTTCCTATTCCTATATATATATATATATATATATATATATATACTGAATACAAAATGTAAACTCTTGTTATGTTACTCAGTACAGGCCAAGGGTAGGGTAGGCCTTGATTGCCACTGGAAAAAATACATATTTACATATAACAGATAAAACATTTCATACAGTCTTAAAATATTTGTGATTCTATTTTATGGTTTCTCCAGGAACAACACTGATCAAGGAGAAAAGAAGACTGGGGACAAGACTTTGGGACAAGCAGAGGTCAATTTAAAGAATATGCCAGTAATGCCGTTAAGACTCAGGACTAACGCTACACTGGACTGCTCTTGATGAACTTTTCTGTTTACAGTTACTACCAAAACAATGACTCTATCTCAACAAGGAAAATCAATGTGTTGCAAAAAAAAGTCTTATCAATCTTAAAAACAGCTCAAGGTACTCTAAAATGGTGGATGTGGAGGTGAATAATTACATTGGACTATTGATACTAGTATACTCTGCATACTACCTCCAATAATGGCATTGGACATGAAAGAATGGTAGTTTATCAGAAAGTTTGATTGCGTCCTTGAGGAATTCTTATAAGATTAATTAATTTTAATTCAGAGGATTTTAAGAAAGGAAGGATTTGGCCTTAGTAGACACTTTTTGGTTTTATTTATTACCCATGCTGCTTTTAATCCTCCTTTTAGATCAATAGATTTGGCCAGTGTCATTCAGAACAACTCGCTATGCTACTCAACATTGATAGACTATTGCTTCTTTGCTAGCAAACATGTGACTGCTACACTCAATTCAGACTGAAATTGTGTGTATATGAATAAAACTGTGTTATTCTGGACCTGTGCAAACTGTATGTAAAGGTGTATTCGGAGATCAGTCAAACTGGTGCCACTCCACCTAAAGTTAATGAGAGACTAATTTGGCCCAGGTTTTCCATTGATACCACCAAGGTATTATTAAAACATGTTTAAAGCATCATTTCCAGTGTTACTTGTATGTGCATTAGATACATGCCTGTAATAAATTACATCGGACATGAGTTATACTGTACCAAAAACATATGACTTGATGTTTTAGCTTGGCCTTTAGTTCATATTAGGAACTTGAGGGCTTTCAGCAAAACCCATACAATTACTATGTTCCTTCTCTTTCCCTTCCTCTGTTGGACAATATCTGGACAACATTTGCAAATCCCTGACACATCCTTAATATACACAGAATTTACATGTTCAGTCTTCCAAATTATATATAGTCTCCATTGAAAAGCCAATATACAGGTCACAATTGCAGCCCATTACTGTATTAAATGGGCTATTGATGATATTTGGTCTGTGGGAGAAACATTGTGTGTGAGTAATGTGGAATGTAAGTCTTGGGAATTACATTTAATGGGCCAAAAGTAGGGCTGGCCCCGAGTCAACAAAGCTATAGCTACATAATTGTCATTGGATACTGTATATTGCCTTTTTCAGATAGAGAACACTTCTTACCCCTGATTGCTGTAATGATTTCTGAGATGTAGTCATTAAATATTAACAACACAGGAGAATTGTCCTTTCTTTCATTAGAAAATGTCATTTATGTGATGCTGTGATTATCCTGTGCCATTTTACATATTCATAGGTCACAACACAGGCTTATTCACCTGGACTGTGCATGCAAAATTGCAGATACAGGTACTAGGAAAGAAGGGTAATAAAACAGTTGCTTGAACAGTATTTCTGTTAAATGCAGCAGATTGTAAAATACTGATCTCCAACACTAGGGGCCCCTGATTTACGCTCTTCATTGTCACCAAGTATAAAACGGGTTACCAGGATCACATGCAAAAAGACATGTCATTACAGTTGTGACTCCGGCCCAAGTGGTTGACTAAAATTAGTTCACAATTGAAGTCAACTTAATATTATAGAGGTCATCCATTGTAAACATAGACATATAAGTGTTCGTTTTCCATAAGCCTTCTACGTGAATCTGTTTCCAAAGTAGGATCGAGCCACAGCTGAATAAGAACCAAAACATTGCAAATTAGCCTATTTCAATTAACAAACTTTATTTTGAACGTTAATTCAAACACATATGTTTGTACTTAAGTGAGCATATATATATATATATTTCAGTGCCATATATTGTCAGCAATATATGCTCACTGAGGTATATTTGTTTAAATTATAGATTTATCTTAATATTATTAAATATCGGGTTTGTTTTGTAGCATCACGTCCTCTGGGCAAATTTTCACCATCGTTTTCCCAGAGGTTCCTTAATCTTATATGTAAATTACAGCCAATAGATGCTGTTGTTGAGTTGGGCTGGGATTAGCGGAGGCGAATGAGTTTCAATTTTACTGGATTACAGAACAAAGAGAGGGGAAAGGGGACACACTCCAGTGTTAAGGAAAAGAGAAAGAAACGAGGAAAATATACAAATAATCTCGGCAATAACCTTTTGCAAGCGATATTGGTAAAGTAATGTTCCAGATTACAATGTTTCGGGTTGACGATACTATATTTTGTTAGATGGGAATTCTGTTGCAATTGGATTAAACGGGGAATAAACCTATTCCGGGATTGACATCAAAAAGAAATCGTAACGTTTATTTTGGTAAGGACAACCATATGCTGTTGTTGCATTTAAGAACATCGGTATAGAGAATGTGTTTTTTGAGAACACGTGACTTTTTATGGTCGTACAAATGTGAAATTACAGATTATAATTCTGGGGGAGGAGATGATCCAGTTGCTAGCTAACGTCGCTAGCTAGCTAGTTAGGATAGCTGTTGTTAGCTATAAGATAACATTATCCTCATATGAATCGTCGTACTATTATATTACCCTTTTGTTGTTGTGACATACGACCTTGCAATACTTTTGAATGCAATAATTGGTGGGTTCGAGCTCGATAGCTGATAGCTAGTAATATGTTTAGCTCCGTAATTTTTACAGCCAACCAACCCAACGTTAGCAAGCCATGTAACGTTAGCTAGCACCCTGGGGCAAGGGACACTTATTAGAGACTAGCGGGTGTCTTGTGTCAAACGTTAGACTAGTTATCTATGGTAGACTACAATTCATTTGAAAATTTCAAGCTGCTATGCTTCTAATATAGGTAGCTAGCTAATGTTACTGAACTACTTATATACGGTTTGCTAACTAGTAGCACGATAGAAACCTAATTTTGAAGGTTAGTTAGCCAACGCTGGGGAGACCGAAACGTCTAGGAGTTGGTCAATGTTAACGATTGATTGCCCTAGCTAGCTACTAACAGGTAACAATTCTATTTCCTGACCCAGATGTCTCAAGTTGTGACAAATGCTTGTTAGGACTGCTCTAAATTAGCGAAAAAACATAAAGTAGCTAGTTGCATTCAACAGCTGCTGAACATTCGGAAGGTTAGGTAACCAGTTATCAAAATAACATTAGACTGACGGTGCCTGACGGTGTGATTATAACATTTTGTCTGTGAGACAACTGGCATATAAAATATTATGCCCATGATGCTGGATTTCTCAAAACAGAAGTATACATCTTTGTATTTGAAACGAATTAGGATGTAGGTTAATGACTGTGTTTAAAGGTGCCTGTGCAATGTAAAACACATATAGTTAGTCAGACCTCTGCATTCGGATTCATGATTTGAGTTAATGACCATTGATTATTAACTGATGGAGCATTCTGAACAGACACGTTTTTCTTTGAGCATACAGACATTTTTTGCTCAACTACTCACTCAAACTTTCCAGTATCTTTCATTGCCATTACCTCCACAAATATATTTCACCATGCTGCTTTTGTAAAGCCCTAGTTATGTCAAATTGCGTGTAGTGTCTATAGAACAATTGTGAAAATTGACCACAAGAAGGTAATTTCTCATATCCAGTCTACTTCCAAAATGCAGGCCTGGTGGTGTACCGCTGAAGTACTGCATATCAAGGTTTATAAGCAATTATAAGTCTAATGATTTAGATACATTTGTGTTCTTCAAAAGAACTATGACCGGAATCACTCTGTAAAGAGTATTAGCAACGTATTGTGTATCAATGACCCTGAGAGCCTCAAGCCTCTTAGTGACAAATCAGCTCAGAAATCCATGATACCCCCTTTGGTAAAGTTGTAATATATCTAAATACCACTTGGACAATCTTTTAACAAGTTCAGATCAGCATTGGTCTCTAGCCTGGCGAATGTTTGTGCAGCAAGCAGGCAAATATAAGCGTTTCCTTGGAAAATCAAATGGGTTAGGAAGCCGTTAGTTGGAGAATTTGAGCATATCAGCCAGAGGAACTTTTTATCATTCAAGATCAGGGTGCACTCACATTCCAGGAAGTGTTTCTGATTGTTTGCTAGTTATCATCATTATGGTCAGCACAGTGCGCGATATTAAAGCCTCCTGGTGTTTGCTATTAAGATGAGAAGGAATCTATTCATAGTCTGCTTGAGATCATTTTCTTTTGAAGATAAAAAACAGTCAACCCTTGATAAATAGCAGAACCTACCCACATGACAGCAAGCCTTTTATGACCGATAACTGAAGGCCTACATCTTTGAGGTGCTATCTCAGAAATGGTCTAAAACCATGACCCAGACTCAATCATTTTCAGTTTTTTAATGGAGAATAGTGGAAACCCCCCATAAACTACTCCCTATACTGATGAAGTCAAAAGCTGAAGCCTTTCCAATTGTAAGTTGTAGTTTGTAATTTGATAGGACTGCTGGAACAAAAGTATCACAACATAGACCATAGTCCCAAGTTTAAAGATGCTGTAAAGCACAACTGAAAATTACTTTGAAGTACATCACACCACAGAAGAGGGGGGGGGGGGGCAATTTCGCCTGAAGGAGCTGGAGCTCCGCCCCCTCAAATCTATTGAATTTAGCAACAGCAACAATTAGTTAAATCAATTGCAGATATCAGAACAGACCTACCTGCAGTCTCTGAGTGTTTTATGTGTTAATTACTTTGTCTTTGCATCGTACCAGCTGAGTAACAGAATGCTGGTCAGGGTTTTCTGCAGGACTTTGCAGCTAAGGGGGCCTTTTATGATTGATAACTAAGCAACATCTTTTTCAAAAAAACTTTTATAGCGATATCTGCCATTACTTTGTCCTGTTTTCTCCCTTTCATTACAAACTGACCAACACCAGTCTCCCTTCTCTGCAGAACGCGGGAAACCCTGAGATAGGTTGGGTTTTGCCCCACCTATACAAAACCTGAGCTGAAAACGGGTGAGAAACTGTTCAATGGTCTAACTCCACATTTCAGTGCGACAACATTTTTGAGCTTTGTACATACTTTAATCAACTCATTTCACACGTATATAATGTACTGAGAAGCAAATCATGGAATTTGCTTTACAGCATCTTTAAAGTTACTTGGACACATCATATTTTTCTATTTTACATGAATGTGAAGTTGTAGTGTTGACAATAAAGGCCTTGTTTAGCCTAGGCCTAGATTACACCAGAATTCTTGCCTACATAGATGTTCACTGTCTAGTTTCTGTGTCATGACATTTGAGTTTATGACAGTGTAATACACTTAAGCCCAAACGGTCACTCCCAACAAAGGTCTTTTGTGTTTGGCCAGGGCTGTCTTTAGCAGAAATCATAATGACACTGCCCTGCCTGTCTCATTTTTCCCTGCTGCACTTTGCCTTAAAGATATGGGAGAAAGAGGCCATCTATTTCAAGGCTATAATAGTTTTGGAGGGGGCTTATGTTTGCTGTGGACTCCAGGGAGGCATATTCAGACATGAAATATATTCTCTCGCTCTCTATCTCTATCTCTCTCTCTCTATCAAATGTTGAGTCTGTGGTTTGGGCTGCCCTAAGGCTGGGATAATGGCTCCCAGTGTCTGGAGAGATTAAAGGCCAGAACTGCATTGTTCAAATGCCTCGAGATTAGTTTCCAAGGAGACGAATTGCAGTTGCCATGAGAACGCAAGGCTTGGAATTAGGATTGCAATTTTTTATGCCCCTTTCTTTTTCCGCTCCCCTCTTGTTTATCCTTGCTATCTCTCTTTCTCTGTCAGGCTAAGCCAAATACTGCTCTGTTCATTCTTCTTAGTTCACATGTCTGTCATGTCAATGTCATCTTTCAGAGAAATTGAAGAAAAACTCCTACATGGCTGTCTTTGTGCCAAATTACATTAAACTTGAATGGTGGATCCGGGGAGGGAAATATGATTTGAGGCAATTTTTAAGCCAATTTTCTCCACATGTATTTTTGTGGGCGACCTCTACAGGCCCATGCCCTGCACACCTTTTAAGGAAAGCAAATGAAGGATGAAGGGATTCGAAATATAATCTGAGCCAACTTTAATTGGCTGACAAAGGCTTCTCGTAATGAGCTACTTTCACATGTGTGTGACGGATTTGGGTATTAGCATATAACATGGAGGGTATTACTGGCACCCTTAAAGCCTCTTAATGAAAAAAAACCTCCCCGTCTGTCCCTCTTTACCCCTCCTGCGCCATTCGGTTGTATCCGCTTTTTTAAAAGTTAGCCTAACCCCTCCTCAAAGTCAAACTTGCCTATTGGCTTCTTTCCTATCAAGTGACATTATCTCATTTGTTTATTCTCTGCAAAATCCATTGAAATATTATTTTGGTCTTCTGGCGGTTAGAGATATGCCAATGGTTAAGTGCTGTGGAACTTTGAAAGGATTTGTTACGTTTATCCCCCTCCTGATTATCACACCTATTTTTAAGAATAGGACTAAATCCTTTGTCCTTTGAGCTTATTGGCTCATAATGACTTCGATCTTGTATCCACAGCTTCACAGGGGGAATTGTACCTAATAACATTTGATTTATCAAAGAATGATATCTGAGTTTAGCCATCAATGTAGTGAAGCATTATTAATATTTATACTACTACTACTACTGCTTTTTTATGATTTCATTAGTCATTCTGGTGTTTTGTAGAACCATGGCCCAGATGAGGAAGTCAGGAGGGGATGGGATCAGGTCCAATTCTCGGACAGAACTGCGGGTCCCGCAGGTGTCTGCCAGACAGGAGATCCTAACCAGTCTGGTTTCTGCCCTGGACTCTGTGGTACGTACCAATTAATTAATTAGATCTTTTGGGAACATATTATCAAACAGATGTTGTACAACAGATGTTCTCCCAGAACATGTGTTGGAACAATAAATCTCTTTAAAAGGCATTTTTTGTTAATCACATGCATTCTGGCAAATGCAAATATCGTGGACAACCAACTTCGAAGATTCGGTAAATCTTCCTCCAATTTTGGTCCACTTTATGCGCCTGTCATAGTGTGTCTTTGTGTTTTTCAGTGCATAGCCATGTCAAAGCTCAACGCTGAGGTAGCGTGCGTTACTGTGCACGAGGACAGCGTTATCGCCGTGGGAACCGAGAAGGGAAGGGTCTTCCTTAATTCGCGGCGGGAAATACAAACAGATTTCCACAAGTTTTGCCGTGAGTTAACTCTCCCCTGTGTGTGGTGCAGAATTGTCTGTTGCTTGTCGAGTCTAACAACTTATACTTTCCCCACACATGTTAAGACTTGACTCCTATTCCTTGACAGGAATAGACTCCTTCTTCCCTGTTAGACTAGACATGCTTTACTTAATTGAGTTATGGATTACACAAAATAATTTAAGAGGCCCATAATTCTTATAAGACTATATAGCCAGTGTGCTTGCTCAACTTTTTCAGGGGTGCCATGTCTACAAACACTGACCTCAGTCAATTCCCATGCCAAAGTCCAGGAGGGTGAAAGCAGCAAGATTGCCAATGAGGCCAGCCATGGGAAGCAGAGAGCCTGTACAGACACCCACTCCAACATCTTCGTCCTGAGAAAGATGGTGGAGGAAGTCTTTAGTGTGCTTTACAGTAAGGGCTTTTACAGAAGACAATAGCTTACCCCCAAAAAACTCACTCCATCTCACCTCCAGGCATTTCCTAATGGGTTTCCAAACTGTGTGAATGAAAGGCAGGCATGGTTTTTATTCACACATAAAAAGCAGACTTGGCAGGTAGCCAGCTCGTGTTAGTGTAGTTCTCTAGCTAGCTGTTGCTTTGAGCAACGGTGAAAGATAACATGTTAAACCAACACTGCTTGGTAAATGTATATCATTATGATAGTTTGGTACTGCTTTGGAAACACTGTTGGATTTTTTAAATTCACACATTCTCGTCAGAAGACCATTATCCTAAGGGTACTTAATAGAACATTCAAACTTTGTAAAAATCCTCCTCAAGTCCATATTTAGTCAGCCATTTTTGGTTGAATTTCAGGTGAGGCTGTAGGGAAGAGCAGCCTGGTTCCTGTGCCTTATGACTGGATCCTGAAGGAGCCCAGCCCTGTAATCATCCACGGCCTGCCTGAGGGGATCGCCCTGAGGAAACCGTCTGAATATGACACTAAGACCTTAATGAAGATTCTGGAACAGAGCAACCGCATCCACTTCACCATCAAAAGGTGATTCTATGGTCTGAGTAGAGTGTTCGGACCTAATACAAAACAAGCATTTAATCTGTGTACAGTCTTGTGAAAACAAGAAGTGTTATTTGAGTTTGGCCTTGCTATTTATATGTTCTTCTTTTTACATCTGTAAAAGCACGGGGGTTATGGAGAGAGTTCAGTAGAGTGGGAAGCTAATGGCACTAATTATATTTGTTCATTAAGTTAACTAGATGGCTTGCTTCTGCAATTAGTCAGTTAGTGTGCATTCATCTTATTTTCTTTTCCAACACTTTTCAAAGATCAATGGAGGAGCCCTCCCGTGAGTCCAAGTTAAATGCTGACATAAACCTCAACCCCTCCTCTGGCACCAAGAGCCTACCCAACCATGCCCCCGCCAAGGCCGCCACCGTCTCCTCCGCCCATGAAGTGACATCATCGGCCTCCAGCAGCTCCATGCTGTCAAGCTTTCTGTATGGGATGCCCATGTCTTCCCAGCCGCATCCAGATGGGAAACTGGACCTCAAGCCCATGTCTCTCCTCAACCTGGGAAAAGACCGCCTGGGGGCCTGGGTGGCGGGGGCTGAGAAAGCAGCATCCTCCAAGGATGGCGCTGACAACAGTAAGAGATAGCATGTTGATCTGAGGAAAGCTTGGGGTTTCAGTATAATCCCTTACGGAAGGAAAATATATTGGAAAATATCATGTGATACATTAGGAAATATATGTCCATATATGGGATTTAATATTTATATTGTACGGAAATACATGGGATAATATATTGATGATAAATATATTACTAATATATTATAAACTATAATAAATATTCATGTAATATATTGCAGAATACAGCAATGATTGCCGTTTTTCATATATTGCAACATATTCAACATGAATATATAATATATGTTTTATACATCCCCAAATATATGCAATTTTATGTCTATAAATAACACCATAATGTATTCCGATTTATATGGGAAAATGCATTGTTAATATATGTAAAGATATAGTGTCACATGTATGTTTGATATATGGTAGAATATATTTGAATTATATGTAAAAAATATAGCTGCAAGCAGCAATGGCGAGTTCCTCCTTCAAAATGGCAAAATATTGTAAAATTGACATAATAGATAGTTACACCGGGATTATCCAGAAAACTAGAAACTGTTTTGTCCAAAAAAATTAAAAAATGCCCACGTCTGGAGTTGAACCTGGAACCCTTCGTTTACCAGCACAATCTCTCACTCAGTTGAGCCATTCCAAGATATACACTTTGCAGTGTTCAGTTACTGAATAATAAAATAAGACGTTTCTCCTATGGCAATCATAGTCACATTTGGTCCAAGCTCAAACGGCTCTAATTCAGTCATATTTACACATATTAAGGTGAAACTTTGCAGGGTACTTTAGGGGGGAAGTCACCTTAAAGCCCATTCCTGACGGGGGAATCCTAATTATATGGAAAGATATACATGAAATAAATGTACAGATATGAGTTCAATATATTGTAGAATATATTTTAAATATAGGTAAAATTATATGGAAAAATATTTGAAATATATACTGACAATGATCGCTTCCAGCAAACTTCTTTTGAATTAGCCATTTCCCCTGGCCTGGCTGCCAGCCCAACTTCTCCCCGCCCACAAAAAAATTTGGTCGGGAAGTTGGGTCTAGACTCTAGAGGGTCTCGTATTGGGACAACTACATAAAACCAGGATCTTGGCGGACCAATGAAATTGCCAGAGCGGGCTTTATATGATGATGGACAGATGATCAACAGTAACGTAATCAACAACGTCACGAAAGAGCCCTTGGGTTGAATTCGTTTTCAACAAACAACATATTACGTTGCTCTGATTGGTTGTAGGTCTATCCAATTGAGCGTAGAGGCATTTGTTTTACGAGTTCGGTTGAAACACGCCCCGTAGTCACAGCCCAACGGAGAGTTTTCAGACTCATATTCTGACTAGAATTATGAGTATGACAACGTCAGGCTACATTTCCCCCTAAATAAATGTCAATCTTAACAGTATTTACGTTTTTGGGGGCACATTTTCAGTTAGCAGGTGGTATTGTTTGAATCTCAATTCCATTTGAAATACTGCCGTTGACAACCTTATTAGAATACCTTCTAGATGGCTGAGCGGTTAGGGAATCAGGCTATTTATCAGAAGGTTGCCGGTTCGATTCCCGGAAGCCCTAAAATGAAGCTGTGTCCTTGGGGAAGGCAATTTGCCCTACTTGCCTCGGGGTATGTCTCTGTACTTACTGTAACTTACTGTAAGTCACTCTGGATAATATTGTCTGCTAAATGACTAAATGTAAATATCACCATAAATGTCTGTACATTGAATAGGCATGTTCTCATATATGTACACATGCATTGTACAATATATCTTTCCATATAATTTTACATATATTTAGAATATATTCTACCATATATGAAGTATACATGTGACACTATATCTTTACATATATTACACATACATTTTCCCATATAAAGCGGCATACATTATGGTGGTTATTTATGAATACATAATTGCATATATTTTGGGATATATAACCACATATATTATATATTAATGTTCTGCATATTGAAATATATGGAAAACGGCAATCATTGCTGTATTCTGCAATATATTGCAATACATTACATGAATATATATTATAGTTTATAATATATTAGTAATATATTTATCATCAATATAATATTATATATTATATTATATTATTTCCATATATAATATATTGGTCAATGTAATGGAAAATAATATATACAAATATATTAAAATGTATTTCAAATCATATATTGGTAAATATATTATCTTTCTGTAAGGGATGTCCACAGATGCATTTTCAGGTCTTAATGTGGAAGTAAAATATGTTTGCAGTAGAATACACATGAGTAAGGCATCACCATAAAAAACAAGACAAACAATAAATACCATTACTGTTACATGTCACTTATCTACCACTGTTCATGTTCCATGTCCGGTATTGTGTTCCCAGGTGAGAGGATAGGACTGGCAGGGGAGTTGGGCCAGAGCCCCCCCAGTATCCATGTCTCCAAGAGGCTCCTGTTCTCCATTGTGCACGAGAAATCAGGTAAGGTAGGCCCCCAGCACATAACCTAGACCATAAGGGTGAAGGGCATGATCTCAAGGGTTTTATATTCAGATACCCTCTAGCTGTTTCTATGGCATCTAATGAGCAACACTAGGTTGAATATATAATATATAGATCCTAGGGACAACATAGGATACTTTTATGTAGGGCAGGAAAGGGGGGTAGCAATATATTAATGTATGTTAAATGACTAGTGGAGTTTCAATCCAAATCACACTGCGGAATAAAGCAAAGTAACAGTTCATCCTATTTTTGTATATTTCCCTTATGACTGTATATGGATATACCTTATTTTTCATTTGTCTAGCAACATTTGTCTGTGCTTGAAGGATTTTGAAACTATTGCCTGTTAAAGGTAAAGATGTCTCGGTAATTAGTGCCCGATTCGGCAGACAGACTGAGTCTGTCAGATGAGGCAATTAGCCAGGACACCTAGGTTTATCACGTCTGGTCTCTGTGAAGGAACACTGTGAGATCTTCAAACACTGCTGTGAGTCAAGACCCTACTTAACTAGCATATATCTCCCTTTTCTGGACAACTGACTGGGACTGTGTTGAGTAGTGTTTGGAAATGTCAAATGGTATACAATTTACCAAGCCTCCTATTCATATTATGAGGCATGTACAGCAATGTAAACCAGTTTCCCAGGCTTACAACCAATAACAATCCTAACAAGGCCTTCATTGCAGTAGATTCAACATTTTAGACCTGGGGTTATTTTGTTTGTCACATGATCATCTTCTGATCTCTTCTGTCTTATTGACAGAAAAATGGGACTCCTTCATCCGAGAGACAGAGGATATCAACACACTGAGAGAATGTGTCCAGATTCTGTTTAACAGTCGTTACGGTAAAGATATTCCTAATAGTAGTCAAGATATGAGTGAGATGATCAGCAGGAACACTTTACATTAAGCTTACATAAGGACATACGGAAAAATATTATTTTAACATATTTGTTATATTATTAAATACAAAAAAGTTTATATTTATCAACATAGCAGTTTTCATGTAACTACATTGTTGTTATAGGTATTACTAGATTACATAGTGGATGTTAATATTGATGTTGTTATAGTTTATTGATGCACATAGATACATGTCTTTAAATTCTTTGGATCCTCTTCTACTCCAGCTGAGGCCCTGGGCTTGGACCACATGGTCCCAGTGCCCTACCGTAAGATCGCCTGCGATCCTGAGGCAGTGGAGATCATTGGGATCCCTGACCTGATCCCCTTCAAGAGGCCCTGCACTTACGGTGTTCCCAAACTCAAACGGATCCTGGAGGAGCGTCATGGAGTCCGCTTTGTTGTCAAAAGGTAAACAGTGAATCAAGTCTTGGATTACACTGAAGGATATATGGCCTTTAGGACAATTTGCTGTACTGCAGGGGACTAGAGTTGCAGTTGAACAAAACTTTGTTAGCATGTTTTGGATTTGTCTGTGTGACCACAGATACTCTATATAAAATAAAAAGTGCAAGATGTAGTTCCTAACAGCAGTGTTTCCCACAGATTAGAAAGCTATGTGTGGCGGGGGGGGGGGGGGGGGGTGTAAGTAGCTAGCTAGCTCCTGAGACTTCTAACCAAAATAACGAAAGGGAACCTTTGATTAACACATGTTCGTAGGTACCTAGCGAAAAGTAGCCTCAACTTTCATAGACCTTTAGCTACGGCACTAAAGCTGAAGGCTCGCTGTTAATAGCTGTCTTACTAGAACGGCGTAGGTATGCATCGTTGCTAACGTGTGCTGACGTTGTGACTGTGCGAATGTGAAAAAGAGGCGTTAGTGACAGAGAGACTGAGGAAGAGCGGAGAAGGGAAATGCAGCTGAACGAATACGCTGCGTGTTTTAACCTAAATCGTTTTTGAAAACAATTATGAAACGCAATATGTGGCGGCTGGTGTTGATTCTGTGGCGCACCTCCACAAATAAGTCTATGTTTGGGAAACACTGTTAACAAGAAGGTACCACACAAATGTACTAAAACAGATAGTCTTCCTGGAACCCATGCAGTCTAAGACTTAGGACTTGGTTATTGGAACTGAGCCATTTTTAAACCTGTTTAGCCCATTTGGTAAATAACTGTATGACGTTATTAAACTACAATAACCAAACCTTGTGGGGAGGTGCCTGTGCCATGTCCTTTCTGGACAGTTATTTCAGATATACCAAGGTAAGGTTTGTAACAACCCACACCATCTGCCAGTCAAATGCCCTGCCCTCCTCCAACAGACTGTGTGTCCCGCTGACTGGTAACCGCTGCCACACACACCCCAGCATGTGCCCCCCACACACTCTGGCTCATTGTGCCAGCGTCTTGCTGCTTTTCAAAGCATTTTGTTTTGCATCAAATTTTTGATTAGGCAGTGTGCCTCGCTCGGGGGGGGGGGGGGGGGGGGGGGGGGCACGGCCTGCTCGTCTTAAATGAATTGTGGGATGAATTGAAAATTGTATTTATATGAAGGTGAATTAAACTCTCCTTGACCTCGAAGATGGCCCATGCTCGAACCCTGCAGAGTTGTCTGTTGTCTTCTATCCAATCTGCTTAGAACTGCTATTCACATTATCAGTGGGTCTTTGGTGCTGTTGATTAACTTTCTTCTGCTCTCCTCTTCCTCTGCACAGAATGTTTGATGAAAGGATTTTCACAGGTAAGAATTAGTTTTGCTACTGTTACCTCAAAACTACTGATATTCCCATTTAGCATGTTAGCACGTCCCTGTGTGAAGTGTCATCTTATCAGATATTTTGATGTGGGATTCTGTAGCTCGGTGTGTTTTCATAATCTGCGTGGATATTTATTTTGTGAAGCTGCTGGCAAAGTGGCCAAGGAGGAGGGCAAGCATGATATGGGCTCCGCCTGTGAGGACAGTTTCCTTGACAACCTTCGAGTCCTGCCCACTGCTCTGGAGCTGGTTAGCAATCCTCATAGCAGCAGGTTAGAATACAAGAATACAACACCTATGCCCTTATGCCAAGTCAGCAGTGACATTAGGTTTGATGTGAAAAAGAATTAGAGGAATGTTCTTGTAAAAACAAGTGTTTTAAATAGGTTAGGTTAAGAATTGTACAGAATTTGCATGTGTATTTTATACAACTATAACTATAGGCTTATCAGCTATAACTTTAGTTTTCTCATCTCCTTGGTTGTGTACTAAAATATTTTGTATCTGTATTTCAGATCCACAAGTGCTTGTGTTAGCCCCTTGGCTGATTGTGAAGCTGGTAAGAGCAAAGCAGCAATTTTTTAAACTTCCACCAACCACTCGAAATATTACACACTATTAAGTTCAATGTCATGCTCAGCTAGAAATATTTACAAAATGCACTGTCTATTTTGCTTCTTTAAAGGCCCCTCGGGAGATTGTATTCCTTTGAAAAAGATTAAAACGGAGCCTCCAGATGGGGAAATCATTCAGGTGACAGTACCAGGTAAGTGGTCCAGCCCAGCCATTACTTTTAAAATAGTCTGAGCCAGATAGAATCACCTCAGACTCTGGTTGCACTACAGCAGGAGCCCTAAATAAATGTATTAAAGTTATTTTGGAATCATTTTATAAACACTTTAAAGCATGGATATGCTAACTCATGGTTAACCTTTAGAGGAGTGAGTTCTAAATATTACCGACGCTGCCACCAGAGTGAGTTATTTTTTTTAAACGAAAGCTAGCTAGCTTTCGTTAGCTTCCGTTACCTAGCAACCTAGCATAATACTCGTAGCAATGCCACTACCTGCTAGTGTTACTTGTTAGCCTCCTAATTGTAAATTTTGAAGCCATACTATAGCGTTTGTCATATAGTTTTTGTCTATCGGAAAATAGTCGGTTGGAATGTTCAGAATCACATATGTGTGACGGTACTCTGTGGGGCCCGCTTTCGAACGATCACATATACGTGACGCTACTAATTAACGGGTTAAAAGAGTTTTACGGCACCAATGAGGACTTGAATGTCAGAGCCGTAAGAGCCATGACATTTTGTAGGAGTTTGACTGATATACCTGTATTTACTTCCTTTATTCTCTACTGTTCCTCTGGAGGTTATGTGCTCTCGTGGACCCGTAGACCTTGAGCAAATGTTTTACTTTTGCCTTACTCTTTTCATATTTCCTCATTTTGGCTTATTCTAGCATGGTCTACAGTGACCCCTCTACAAATCCACCCTGTAGCCATACTCCGACAGAGATCTTCAAACTTACTTTTGTGCTGTCAGTCCCTCCTTCCACTGACTCAGTCCTAAATCCCATAACTAAATACAACATTACAGGATTGTGGACAAAAAAATCTGTAGTCTTTAGCACAACTCTTTTTTTCATTTGAGTCACATGACGTCGCTGTCACTTTGCGCCGCCATCTTACCAATCGCCTCGGTCTCAGTCATGCCTGCAATATGTAGTGCAGTTGGCTGCATTAGCAGCCAAAAGAGGAACCCGGACTGGTATTTCATTCTATACCAAAATACTAAAGGCTATTCCTCCTACGTTTGTTATAATGGATAGCATAATATAGGGCTTCACGATTATGGCCAAAAGGATAATCACGATTATTTTGATCAATATTGAGATCACGATTAATTATCACGATTATTTGTTGATTTTAACCTAATCAAATTTTATTGTCACAATGCATTGTACCTGCAGAATGGATGTGAATAAAACTCAAAATATACAATCAATAAAAAACAAATATTCCATACCAGACCACATAATAACATTTCAGAACTATGCAGAAAAGACTAGTTTACAGGTTTTTGGAAAGAAACAGTAGCCTGTCAACACTTTCTGGCTTGAGGCATGAGCAAAGGCAGGTCACAGGTAGGTTTTTTTGTTTTCCTTGGTAAGATAGTAGCCTTATGACCGACGTCTATCTGTTGTGGAATTTTCCTCACGTTACTCTGTAACGTATTCAAATTGAAAACCATCTCCGTCCATACTAGTGTTTTCATATTGTTTTCCAAATGTTTGCCATCCACACTAACACGGGTACATGACAATTGTTGTCATGGTTATGCCACTCCTGCCCCTCCCTCCCGCCACGGTGCCCTGTTTACATACTCCTCTGGCAATACCATTTGGTGTTTTAAAATTGTCCCACCCTAGCTGTCTCACCCAGAATCGTCGCTCTATGTTTGGTTTAAACCGTCTTCTCTGCTTTGTACCCCTATCGTTCAGGCACACCTAGGGCGGCATGAAGAGTGGGGTGTCATTGTCCCAAGTACATCCATTAATTAACTCTCCCCCACAACCACCAGAGAGCGTCAACCATGCCACGTCATATCTCCGTGTTGCGTTTGGGGGGGGGGCACTGCGATGTGTGCTCCTGGGGGGGTGGGGCGGCACTACGCTTTGTGCTACTGGGGGAGTGGGGGGGGCAGCACTACGCTTTGCGCTCCCGGGCGGGGGCTTTTGATACATTTCGCCTAGTGCGCCAGATGTGCTAGGACCGGTACTAAAACACAGACATATATATGCATTTCTACATTTACTCGGGCTACTGTGGACGGGGCCTCTGTCCTCTGTAACCGTCTGCATCTAGAAACTAAGCTGCATGGTGCAGGGAACATCTCACGATCAGGCATTAAGTGTATTCGACTCCATGCTGCACCACAGCCGGCTGCACCCTGCGGATTGGAGAAAGAGTTTATCGTAGCCCAATACATAAAATGACAAATTTTCCAACTTTACAGAGCCGTTTATAACTCCTCCCCGACTGCAAGCGGCAACCCTCGCTGGTCGTTTCATGCAGCCGCAGCCAATGTCGAAAGCACCTATTGGTTCAGGCAGGAGGACTGGGTAGTTTTGTTTCAGATACTTTATTCCACATGATACAATACATTATTGTAATATTTGATTTGGCGTATGGTTGTGCTCACAGCGGCTCCCTGCCGCACCGTCTCCTGAGACACCGTCTCCTGAGACACCGTCTCCTGAGACACCGTCTCCACATCCGGGCAGAGAGCAACAGCATTCCCCCTGAGAAAGAAGAAAAAGAAAACCAGACAAAAGGGAGGAGGCCGGGGAGGTGGAGGCCGCAGGAGACCGAGAGTGCTTGTGTCGCACTAGCAATGCAGGATTGGAATTCCCTGCTATATACCCCGCCCTATTAGAAGGGTGTGCCTGTCGCGTGATGACGTTTGCTAGTCACGCTAGGTCTCGCGTCCCCCTGCATGAACCTGCTTCGCTTGTTTTACGGAGCGCTAGATTGGCTTTGCAAAAAATAACTTTGATATGGAGCGTTATATTAACGGAATGACACATTTTAAATATCGCTCGATCATATGAATTTGATCGTGGGAAGCCAAAATCGTAATTGAATCAAATAGACAAATGCAATATACGTCCCATAGCTTACACGGGACCCTTTCAATACAGCAAAGATGGGTGTTCATTTTTGAATCATTTGCCCTTGAGAGGACTAATTAGTCGTTGAAGAAGCAGGCTGTCTTCCTCATGTTGGGCAACCAACAAGTTGTTTAAAATCTGATTAGAATTTACTTTCTAAGTTTCCTCCTGAGCGCTGCCTCTTCATTTGGCCTCCTTCTCCTCCAACCAACCAGTAGGCTAGCACCACTCCTCCAGCTGAGTAATATATGTAATTTTACAACTATATATTATCAAGGGAACTTAATGGTCTTGGAACTGCAGTCATACACTTCAATGCTTTTGAAATATGTCTTATTGTGTTTACCTGTGTGTGAGACCTCTGCTGTCTGGTTTGCTGAGGTGGGAAGTCTGGAAAAGTATATCAGTTGCACATGGACAATCAGATATTGTGATTAGATTGCCCTGATTTAAACAAAATTCTCAATATAACACAAATTTAACGGGTGGATTTTTATTGACAGCTTGTCTGGGAAAAGAACACCATAACATTAAGCTAATTTAAGACTTGTATTTAAGTAATGTGTCACATTACTTTTCTTAATCCTATGTGTGTGTGGTTTGTTGCACTTCCACTTCTTGACTCAACCATTTTTTTCTCATTGGGGTGTGCTTGCCTTCATCGACCAAAAACCATTGTTATCTCACATATATATTATTATTATTGTTTATTTTCGCGCCCCTAAGGCTCAGTCAATATTTGGAATACATAGACAACGTCGATGTCAAAAGGTTCGTCTTGGTCTTGATTGCGTTGCTTCTATTTGGATTTAAGTTCCGTTGCACAGTTTAGGAGGTTACAAAATTTCTGTGGGGACAAAGTGCCTTTTGTCGACGAAGGGTAACCTGTGCTAGCTACGTCACCACGTCAACACACGTTAGCAACGACTCATGGATACAACGTGATAGAGACTTTCTAGCTCGCAAATTGGAGCTTGGATTAGTGAAAAATACCACCCCCAAAAAATCACAACCATTTGGCTTTGTAGAGAAAGCGATTTCAAGTGGAACTGCAATCTCGCATTTTTGTTTTAGGTCGTGACAGTCTTTGAAATTTGAGCGAGTGCAGGTCGCCCGTGAGACTGCCTCGTCTTTTAGGCGGCAGCCATGCTAGAAAGCATCATAGTTATATATATATTTTTTTTTTCTTACCTGTTCTAAAATCAGCGCAAACCACGGCCTCTTGGGGCTTATTGCTTACTTATCCCTTACAAAAGAAACGTTCTAATTTCCTGCGCTTTCAAACAATCATTGGAGTGTGGATAGGAACGGCAGCTAGCTTGCCTCTAGCAAACTGCTTTTGAATTAGCCATGTCCCCCTAAATTAATATCAAACTTATGTACGTTTTGTGTGGCTTATTTTCAGTTAGCAGACGGTACTATTTGGATCGCAATTCTATCTGAAATACTGCCAGTGACAACGTTGTTACAGTAGCTTGTTTCAAAGGGGGTTCCTTGTTTCAAAAGGTGTTCTTAATGAATCATGCAATATGAGTAGGCTAAATGCTTGAAAATATCACTAGAAGGGGAAAACGGACCCACCTGCATCTGAAGCAAGCAAGCACACCCTACAATTTCCCCAGAAATTGTACCCTCTCTAGTTGTGATTAAAATGTGATTAATCGTGCAACCCTAGGTAACATTGTCAGCTTTTTTCCCTGACCACTTTCTGAGCAGGTGTCAAACAACACTGTCATTCCATTGAACCATGGGCATAAAGGCCTGTTAGCTACAAAGTAGTGCAAGATATTTTTTATTTGTCAGGTGTACAGAACAACGCAAGGTCTTTGATACGGAGCCTTCTATTAACGGAATGACGCATTTTAAATATCACTCGATCACGGGAATTTGATCGTGGGAAGCCGAAATCGTAATTTGATTGATCGTGCAGCCGGGACAAGTGGATTTTTTGGAGGGCAAGTGGAAGAGAAATAATAATAATAAAAATAATACATTTTATTTATATAGCGCTAATCAAAATACTCAAAGTCACTTTACATGGTTAAAATAAACATAAAACAAGTACATCATACAAAATCACAGCATTTTTACACATTAAAAGCAGATCTAAAAAGGTGCGTTTTAACTAATGATTTAAAAGTTGACAGGTTGGTGCAGTCTCTGATGGGTTTGGGGAGTGAGTTCCAAAGGGAGGGAGCGGTGATGGAAAAAGCTCTGTCACCCCAGGTTCGGTGCTTGGTCCTGAGTGGGGTGGACAGGAGGTTGGCATTAGAGGAACGGAGGGAGTGGGAGGGAGTGTGGTGGTGAAGCAGGTCGGTGAGGTAGCGGGGGGCCTGGTTGTGAAGGGCTTTGTGAGTGAGAAGAAGAACTTTAAAGTGAATGCGTTGTGGGACGGGGAGCTAGTGGAGGTTCTGGAGGACGGGGGTGATGTGGTCACCGGAGCGGGTGTGAGTGAGCAGACGTGTGGGGGAGTTCTGGATGTACTGGAGTTTATTGAGGATTTGGATGGTGAGCCGTAAAGGATGATATTGCAGTAATCAAGTCTGGAAGTGATGAATGAGTGGATCAGAATCTCGGCAGTGGAGGAGGAGAGTGATGGACGGAGGCGTGCAATGTTTTTGAGATGGAAAAATGCAGTCCTGGTGATGTTATTGACGTGAAGTTCGAGGGTGAGGTGACAAAAATGTCAAAGGTCAAAAATGATGCTAAGGTTACGCATGTGAGGGGAGGGGGACAGAGTGGAGTTGTCAATGTTGATGGTGAGGATGTGGGTGGTTTTGGTGAGGGATTTCGGACCGATGATGATGAAGTCTGTTTTGTCACAGTTGAGTTTGAGAAAGTTTATTTGCATCCAGGATTTGATTTCACTGAGACAGTTGGTGAGGGTGGAGATTGTAGCAGGGGTGATGGAGGTAGTGGAAATGTAAAGTTGGATGTCATCGGCATAGCAATGAAAGCGTAATCCATGACAGTGTATGATGTTGCCGAGGGGAAGCAGGTAAAGGATGAATAGGAGGAGACCAAGCACCGAACCCTGGGGGACGCCTTGGGACAAAGGGGCAGGGGAGGAGGTGCAGTTGTTGATGTGGATGAACTGTTGTCGGTCAGTAAGATACGATCTGAGCCAGGAAAGGGGAGTGCCAATTATATTAATGGTGGAGAGGAGGATAGAGTGGTTAACAGTGTCAAAGGCTGCAGTAAGGTCGAGAAGGATGAGGATGTTTAGGTGGCCGGAGTCTGAAGAGAGGAGGAACTCGTTGGTGACTTGCAGAAGGGCTGTTTCAGTGCTGTGTTGTGGGCGGAAGCCATATTGGAATTGTTCGTACAGGTTATTGGAGGTGAGGTAGGTTTTAAGCTCTGAGGCGACAGCACATTCCAGTATTTTTGACAGAAGAGGGAGATTGGAGATCCGAAATTAGACATGTCGTCAGGGTTGAGTCCAGGTTTCTTGAGGATGGGGGTGATGGCAGCCAGTTTGAGTATTTGAGGAACTGAATCAGAGCTGAGGGAAGAGTTGATGATGCGTATGATGAGAGAGGAGATTGCTGGGAACAGGTGGGGTGGTGGGAGAGGTAGGATAGGTGGTGGGAGAGGTAGGGGAAGTGGTCAGGTTGCTGTAGATGTTGTCGATTTTGTTTTGAAAATATGACAGGATGGCGTTGCACTTGTTAACTGTGAAGGAAGAAGTGATGTTGTCGCTGGGTTTCAGGAGTTTACTGATGGTGGAGAAGAGAGTCCTGGGGTTGGTGGAGCCAGAATGGATGAGGTGCGAGTAGTAGGTGGACCGGGCTGTAGAGAGGGCATGTTTGTAATCCTGAAGGTGGTCTGTGTAGGCTTGGTGATGCACTGTTAAACCGGTTTTCTTGTCAAGTCTTTCAAGCTGGCATTTACAGGATTTCATCTTATGGAGTTCAGGAGTATACCAGGGGGCTGAGTGTGTGAAAGAGACCGTTTTTGTTTTAACAGGAGCCAGGTGATCCAAACAAGAGGAGAGTGTGTTGTTATAATAGTTGGTGAGGTTGAAGGGGTTATCTGACAGTGGGGGAGGGGAGGCATACAGTTTACTGGAGAGGGAGGCTGAGAGAGCTGAGGGGGAGATGGATTCATGGTCCGGTGGTGGAGCGCTAGTGTGAAGCTAACGTTAGCTTGCAACCAAGAGCCGGCTGTCCAGGGAAGGAGAAACGGTGTGAGCCCCAGGAATATCCACAGGAAAATTAGCATATGGAGCTAATCTTCCGTCTCCCACGTACAGTGTATTGTGGTGGCTGTTCCGACATCTGGTGCTGATTAACAAGGGGGTTCAGGATGCTGTGAGGGTAAGCTAACCTCGCTGGATTTGAGTTTCGCCAGCACGGCAAAGCTAAAAGCTTTGGTTTTCAGGTCAGCAACCTTCTTTTGAGCGGCGTCTTTCTTGTTCTTTTCGTCGTTCTTTTTGTCGTGCTTCTCATGTGGCAGTTGTCGAAGGAATCCAAATGTTCTTGCTCCACTTCAAATGTACTTGCTCCACTGGACAAGTTATACCTCAAACATAATAAAATACCATGTTACTTACGTTAGATGCAGTGCCACTCTACGTCTATTTTCCCAATTTTAAAGTTAAAGTTTAAAGTTTCTGTGATGCTGACTTCATCTAGTTGAATTCTGCACCAAAAAAGTTGAGGAGGACAGCCTTAAGAGAGAACGCAATTCTCCATTGATCTGTCAAATCAGAATTTTGATTTGAGTCACGAAAGTCTTGAAATTTGAGTGATAATGCGTCGCCCGCATAGTAGGCGGCAGCCATGTCCCCCGTTAATTACACTGTTTTGGCATTTAAGCCTCAGAGTCTCGGCGCTCACTGGCAGTGTTCACAATGTTGTATTTCACTCTATTCTACACCAAAACATGTCAGAGAGGACTGCTTTTTGTAGATACGAGCCTGCCGAAGATGCCAGAATCTTGGATTTCTTTAACCGAGCCTGTTTTATTTGTCATTTGCATGGGATCTAGAAAAATATTCATGGTGTGGCAAGAAGGTGGCAGGGGATTTTGAGGGGTGGCAGTGCTGATTTAATTGCAGTATATTAATCAATGTTTATTTGGAATCAACGTTTATTTGGAATGCCCCCAAATTAAGACATTTTAACTCAAAAAGATTAGGCTACATTATTATGGCGCATTATTAAAGCCTTAAATCAAAGATATTGAGGAAACACTGAAAACAAAAATTTGTTTTCATTGATTTATTGGCTATTGGTTAATCAATAATAAACTGTATAGCCAAACCGAAAGTTGGACAACTTGGTCAGCTAGTAGTAGAAGAATTTGCAACAAGTTTGAAGTTTGTATGGTCAATTTTGACAAAAATATTGAAGAAACACTGAAAATTGTGTGTATTCAAATGTATGCTAGGTTTTTCAGCATTCAGGCTCTCTACTCTTTTACCCCGGTCCCTAAATATGACACAGAGCCTGGACGGAAGTACGAATATGACTGTTTGTTGAATCTCGAATATGAAACTGATTTCACCTCGGTCTCGGCGCAGTGGGGAGGGTGGTTGGAGTAATCTAGTGCTGCATTCACTTGCAGTGGGATATTAGCAGGCCCGAACGTAATTTGCGAGCGCAGAATTCTGATGAAAACCCGCGGAATTTCAAATAGAATGCATTGGTCTAAGGCAAAATTTTAATAAACTTGTCAACACATATTTCGTCTCTATTCTTTCGAAATATTTAACCTGTAAACAGAGCCCATTGCCACCAGTCTAGGTAGTAGGCATAGCCGCGGGAACATATTTTATCAGGGGGGTGCTGGGGGGGGGGGGGGGGGTTTAATGTTGCGGGGCGGCAGGGACGGACTGGGAGTAAAAATAGGCCCTGGACTTTGATCCAGACCAGCCCACCGGAACCGGCCCCCGTATACGACACCACTGCTGCCCTGCTAATGCATGCACCTTCTGTGTTTGATGTGATGCTAGTTCGGGTGTTCGATACTTAATCCGAGCGTGCAGAGCTTATGTAAAATAAACAGCTGTTTTTCAATTGGTAAAACCTTGTCTAGTGAAGGTGATGTCTTTTTGTCTTTTATTTGTTCAGCCCCACCGTTACGTTTCTTAGCCTGGTTTTCCATCGTTATTCTTCTCCCGGTGCTCTCGATGGCCAGTCCGCTACTGCTGGGCTGTGCCGCGGTGGTGGATTTTCAAGTCATATATTTTTTCATTATTCTTGTGCTGTCAGGGGGTACTGCAGCACCCTCAGCACCCCTAGTTCCCGTGGCCATGGTCGTAGGTCTGTGATAGCAATCAAAGGAAGTCTGTCAACCCTGAAACTGGTAGAGTAATGTTCACATTAGACCAGCTACTGTAGCCAATATTAAAACGTTAGTCAGAAAAGCCCAGATTCAGCCCTGAAGAATTGACAGATTTTCAGTCTGAATAACCGCAGAAAATTTGAAAAAAATCTGCAGATTTTGTTTGGGCTTGTATATTAGAAATTCGCTCTCGCAAATGTCCGACTGTGGAGGGGAGGTTGGAGTCGTCAAGTGCTGCATTGACTTGCATTGGGATATTAGAAATTGTCTCTCGCAAATGTCCAACTCCAACTCGGTGGAGTGGGGGGGGGGGGGGGGGTGGAGTTGTCTCGTGCTGCATTCGCTTGCAGGCGGATATGGTCATTTGCCTGAGAAAGCGACCTCCGTTAACCAGGTTTTGCCCGTTTCACTAGGTCAGGCTATTTAAAGGTCTCGGACAAGTGACTTTTGTGCATAGACCGTAAGTGCCTCAAAAAGTTAATGTCAAGCCCTGCACATTGGGCCTCAATCAGCATTAAATTCTAAGTTTATCTTACATTTGCTCTTAAGAAAGTTCCTAAGAAAAGTCTACGTGTGATTCATGACGTGTTCCTAAACAGCAGAATTGTTCGCAGGTGTGGTCTTAGATTGATGAATCCCAATATGTCGTAAGTTGAAAGCTCCTATTTAGCATAGGTAAACATCCCGTTATTTCCCATAAAAGTTTCAAAAAGACGTGGTAAAGACGGTGGAGACCTCGACAAAAGACAGAAAAACTTTTGGAATTCTGAAGTCGAGGTACAGCTGCAAGAAGTTAGCGACAAACGACACAACATATTTAATAGCGTCAGCGGTGAATACAAAGCAGTAAATAAAACCGATGCATGGAATGCAATTACTCATGCATTGAACGCTGTATTTGGAGAAGGGCGCAGAACTGATGAAGTGAAAAATAAATAGTTTACCTTAGAATTCTGAAGCAAAAACAACATATTTCAAAACATAGCCTTGAAGACAGTTGACTGTTACAAATATCCATGAGGACTGCTTGGTAGCCTAAAGCATCCCAACACTCTGCAAATAAATAGTTATGTTCACGGAAGATGCGTTCCCTCCTCAGGGCACGATCTGCAAAATTTTGCAGCAGCAATAAATACGCAATTGTGTGGTGTTATGCAGAATAAGCCTACTTTGGGCCTATAAATACCACGATAAGTCACTTATGATTGGATGGCAAGGTTCCCCGTCAACATAATTGATGTGAATTCAAGGCAAGGCAAGGGTGGTTTATTTATATAGGCCGAGCACAATTCATACACAAGACTTGACTATTAAAACAAACATATAATTAAGTGTAAAATAATGAAAATTATTAGTTGCAAAATTAAAGGAGAGAAATACTAAATGTTTAATTAGAACGAACAAAAACTGTAAATTCTTACCTAAGAACAAATCCCAAATAAGAAAACATTGGTGAATGCCAGAATCTTTGTGAAAACTGCATAAGTGGGATTTGAGAACAAATTAGTTCTTAAGAAGATTCGGTGAATGAGGCCCATTTTCCAGATTAATGACAGCTATTCGTGAGCTAAGTGGCACTAAGATGAGTGCTAGCTAGCTGTTAGCCACTTAGCTAACAACTCGCTATCTAGTCAGAATAAACTTAAACTAAAATCATACATTAGATTTTTTTTTAATAATACCTAAATTTCCCATGATTAAAGTCCTTGGTGGCCAGATGCCACACTTTCACGTCATTCACCCATTCAGCCACAGCATTTTGATAAGCATCCGTACTCTTGACAGCCTTCAAGCTATCCCAACTTTATGGGAGGGGTTATGCACACGATAAATGTTTATAGTGGAAAGCCAATTGGGGCAAGCCTGGGGCAGATAATAAGGGACAAAATAAAACTGGGGGTAATGAATAAGGATCGGAGCCTAACATTGAAATTTTCTCGAGATATCTCTGTCTCTCTCTCATTCAAATGGGCAGTTTGGGCGGCCATACTGGGCAAGATCGGTTGTGAATATGGTGGCGTTCTGTTTGGATGTGACGTAGGTGGCATCTATGAATAGTACCTCCTTCCCTTGTCTCCCTCTCTATTGTCAACAACCAGAACCTTAAATCCAGTCTCTAACCTTTCACTCTCGCTGTCCTTTCTTACAAACCAGATGCCAATGTGTCTGCAGAGGAGCCTAGCGACTCTCTGGCTGATCCAACTGCAGCTACTGCCCCACCCTCTACTCATCGTCGCCCCCCTGAGCCTCATGCAGGTAACTGCAGCCTCCTTCCACTCTTCCACCTCCACCTGCTCACTGCAGCACCAGGACTGGCCAGATACAGCTGCATCCACAGCACCAACGCTGGCCAACAACTGCAACATGCTCTCCGCCTCTTTTAGGGAGCTAGCTTACCAGCTACACGTATGAACACACTTTTCACAGATACTTCTACTCCCCCCTTCTTACCCCTGTAGTCACTAGTGCCCACTTCTACTCCTTAACATTTCTTCCACCCAGGGGCGCCGCCAGGAATTTTGGGCCCCATGAAAGAAAAAAATAGATAATTTCTATTTGTTTTTCAATTTTTTGGAATTGTCCTAACTTTTCCCCCCTATACGGCGCCCCTGCTCCCACCCTTCCTCCTCCATGAAAAGCACTGTTTCATCGGTTTCATCGGTTTCCAAAGAATTAGCTATTTTGTTCTCTTTTCTTTCTATATTTGGCAGCATTTGGGGTTCCAGAAAACCCTAGTTACCTCTTGCGTTGCATCATCCCTGAATTTTGATAATGTTCACATTGATTTGAAACTTTTGGAATCTGATGAACGGTGCACAACTTCAGTTTTCGAGTACGAGAGTTGAAGTTAAACTCCAAGTCCCTAATTCTTCCCTTGGTCTTGTCCTGATGTAGTGTCCTTTTAAGACTCCTCTACTCCAAACTCAGATTCAGGGAGCTCCCCTCCTTTCCTATTAGCCTTCTGTGCTGTAGATGCTATACCCATAGACACAATGTATATGCCTATAGCTAAACCTAATCTTCTTCTATGGTTCAATTGCGTGAGGTAACCAAGAACACATGAGTAATGTCAGGGTTTCCCGCAGAAAATTGATTTGTTAAGGTGGTAGGGTGGGGGGTGGGGCTAGTTTGTGCGATAGACTAATGTGTTCTGCAGAGAAGGGAGACTGGCGTTGGTCACAGTTTGGGATGGATGGGAGAAAACAGGACAACGGCGGATATCTCAATCTTTTTTTTTTACTACGTAGTTAAGGCCTTAACTGAAAAGTGCTGCGGGAAACACTGATTCTCATAGAACACATCCTCTGGTTACGCTTGATTTGCTGTTCATAATCCACTTAATATGAGGTAGATAGCTATACTGTATGTTAGATTCAGGGTAGCTGTAGAGAATAAGAGCTGCATATCATTCCTTTTTTTAGTTTTTCTGTTGATTTGAAATTATGTTGAAGTTTTCTTTTTTTTTCACAAATGATGACTGAAGGAATAAGATACTGGTAAGTGCAGTAAATATAACATTCAATATTTACTGGAATGACTTCCTTTTTCTATGCATAACCTAACTGATGTTTATTGTTCTCTAGGCAATGTAAAATCAGCAAAGGCACATCATTGCCTTGCACGTATTGTACATTAATAAACAACACTATGTGCCAAGACTTGGGAGAACAAGAAAGAGATAATTTTTTTATTTAAATAACATTGTAATAGATCCCCTAAAATCTCTAAACTTGGGCCAATGTCTGGGTACTCAGCAGTTGGGAATGTCATAATAGATGTTAAACTTCAGAATTAGCCTGCTGTGCAAGCAAAAAACTTTTATACTATTCTTTTTTACATTGTTGGTACTCTGCTCATTTGTCATCGTTCTTACCTTCCAGCTGAAGCGCTGTCACCAAAATCTGCCACCCAAGGCGCCCAAAAATCTTCTGAAGGTAAGCATATCCTACAGACTTGACCATGTGTGGTAAGAATCACATGCCCACGGTCAAAGTGTTTTTTTGCACGTGCCATCGAATTGCTATTTCTCTCTTCTGGATTTAGGAAGCCTCACTGAAGATATAGGCGAAATGATTCTGCAGCTTCGGAGACAGGTTGACAGCCTGTTCAGTACCAAGTATGGTGAGCTAACCCAGTATACATAGACACCAACCAGGACATCTCAGACTCTGAAACTGAAACTGAACAGTTATCCTATCCTAAGTAGGCAAACAGAAACATTCTCCATAAATTGTACTGATAGCCTGACCCCCCTCTCTCTTTTCCTTTGTCTGCCTATTTATCTTGATTTCTTTCCCACCCAAAAACCCTCACCTCTTTGCATGCAGCTGAAGCACTTGGCCTACCAGAGCCAGCAAAAGTGCCCTACTCCAAGTTCCAGATGTACCCAGATGACCTGATAGTCACCGGGCTACCCGAAGGTATTTCTCTCCGAAGGCCCAATTGCTTTGGTGCAGCGAAACTACGCAAGATCCTGGCTATCAGCAGTCAAATTCAGTTTGTTATTAAAAGGTGAGAAGTGTGCAATATGCCGTCTGCTATCAAACTTCGATCACCCTCTAGGGTTATATAGACAAGGATTTTAAGCCTATAAGTAAAGACATGTATTTTCAAGGCCAGAGCTGTTGACTGACCAAGTAAAGCAAGAGATGCCTCCTGTACCAGACTGCAATTCAGGTAACTGCAGCTTAATACAAAATACACACAACCATAACAGACAAGCCAGACTTTCCTTTTGATAAGTTTTCTTTTGGAGTGGGCTTCAACACACGCTGTTATAGTGTAATCTTACTTGCACATAGGGATTGCATACTGTCATTTTACAATCAGTAATGTTTTAGGCATGTAGAAGTTCAATCTAATCTTTAAAAATAATTTGGAGTCAATTTCTTATCAGACCTTGACTCCAAAGACACTTTAGCAGAAGATGCTGCTGCATCAAAGAGACCTGGATTCTCAGGTAAATAATGAAGTGTAAAAAAAGTCTCATAATCACAGTATCAATGTATTAATTAATTGTTGTGTAAGATGTAGCGGACCCAGATCTTGCCACAGATCACTTCCATTTCAAACCACCTGTGAACATGTTGGCGTTAACAATTACTCCCTACTTTTAAAGATGCTGACATGCCACTATGTCTACAGACTGCCTGGAAGCCAAGCTCTCCAGGATCGACCTGGCCAACACCCTAAGAGAGCAGGTCCAGGATCTCTTCAACAGGAAGTATGGCGAGGCGCTGGGCATCAAGTATCCTGTCCAGGTGCCTTACAAGAGGATCAAGAGCAACCCAGGCTCAGTCATCATCGAGGGCTTACCTCCTGGTATCCCCTTCAGGAAACCCTGTACATTTGGCTCTCAAAACTTGGAGAGGATTCTTGCTGTGGCAGATAAGATCTGCTTCACCATTACCAGGTGAGTGCTAGTGTATAAAATGAAAAAAAGTGAGACTATTAATTGACATGGTATTTACAGTTGGGTTGTTAAGACCCTCAAGCCATAATAATAATAATAATAATAGTTATAATGCACTTTATATCAACTAAAATCTCAAAGTGCTACAGGTTAAAAGCATGAAAGGGCAAATCAAATTAAATAAAAACAATCATGTTGACCAAAAAAATAAAATAAAGAAAAACAGAAAAAACAACAACAACAAAAAAGTCCATCAACAAAAGGCTCTGTTAAAAAGGTTGGTTTTTAGGCCATGTTTAAAAGGATCTACAGTCTGTGGTGTCCTGAGATGATCAGGGAGAGCATTCCACAGACGGAGCAGCGAGCAGAAAGCCCAAGCTCCCATGGTATGCAGCTTAGTTCTTGGTGGTTTGAGTAAATGTTTTTCAGCAGATCGGAGGGTCCGTGTGGAGGTTTGTGGGGTGAGAAGTTCTTTGAGGTAGGGGGGGGGGGCATTACCGTGGAGACACTGATGGATGAGGAGGGAAACCTTGTACTCAATCCTGAATGAGACAGGAAGCCAGTGGAGTTACCTGAGGATGGGGGTGATGTGGTCATGCTTGCGCACCCTCATCAGGATTCTGGCAGCACTGTTTTGGATATAGTGCAGTTTCTGGAGACTTTTGCCAGGAATCCCGATGAGGAATGCATTGCAATAGTCAAGCCTGGAGGAGATGAAGGCATGGACAAGCTTTTCTGTATCTACCAAAGTGAGTGTGGGACGGAGTGGCAATATTTTTGAGGTGAAAAAAGGATGTTTTACACAGATGTTTGATGTGAGCCTCAAAAGTCAGATGGGCCAAAAAAAGTGATGCTGGTGATGACGGATGACCGAACCTGATGAGGGGTGCCGACTAAAATGGCTTCAGTCTTGGAGTTGTTTAATTGCAGGAAATTTTGCTTCATCAATGCCTTAATCTCCTCCAGGCAGGTGGTCAGGGTGGATGATAGCAAGGCTGCAAAGGAGGTTTGGTTTGTCCTGAGGTACAGTTGAGTGTCATCAGCGTAGCAATGGAATGAAATTCCATGCTGGCCGATGACATGGCCAAGGGGGAGCATGTAGAGAATGAACAGGGTGGGGCCAAGCACTGATACCTTGAGGGACACTACAGGTGACGTTGTGTGTCAGGGATTTCGCCTCTCCCAAGGCGACATACTCAGTTCTCCAATATAGAACAGAGTATGTCGGTTATAAGCCATATATGTTGTAGTACTGGTAGTTTGAAATGACTTTGCTTCCTTCTTCTTTTTATGTACAGACCTTTTCAAGGACTTATTCCTAAACCAGGTAACACTCCATATTATTTAGCTTATAAACTTCACTTGATTGGATCAGATGCTATTGTGAATGTTCTTGCTTTTGGAAAATTTACCTAACCATGCATTTTCTTTTCCTCAGCTCCTCGACGAATCACCCTGTTGAAGAAAGCCTACGCCTCTATAAGTGGTATGAGGAGTGACTCACATCACAGATTTTCAGTTCACTACACTGTGTACACACTGTACTTTACATGGTTATCATATTGGAATTTACATTGATTGCGTTGCTTCTCTTCAATCGACAGATGAAGACGACGTCAACCGCATGGGGGAGAAAGTGATTCTCCGTGAGCAAGTGAAAGAACTTTTCAACAAGAAATATGGTAGTATGGCAATTATATCAACTTTATCCTTAAAGTTATATATAGTGTAATCATATACTGTACTACACTCCTTGCCATGCCTCAATATCAAGACCCAAAAACGGGGTTAAAGGAACACCTTCCTCTTCAGGTGATGCCCTGGGGCTGGACAGGTCGGTGGTCGTCCCATACAAGCTGATCCGTGCCAGTCCAGATTCTATTGAAGTCAGTGGCCTTCCGGATGATATCCCCTTCCGAAATCCCAACACCTATGACATTGTCCGCTTGGAAAAAATCCTTCAAGCCAGGGATGAAATCACTATCAACGTTAAAAGCCAGCTACAGTAAGTTTTCCTTGCGTCGTTAAACACGAAGATTGTGGTTGAAAAGTTGTTTTTGACGACCCTCTGCTCTGTAATAACCTTCCTACTCATTCTGGGAGATAAATTATTTGATTTTAAAAGGATTATGTTACAAGCAGATAACTTCTAGTGCCAGCATCTAAGTTCTCAAATTTGTCTATACAGGCCTTTTGCAGAAATATGCACCCAAACTTGTAACACAGGTAATGGCGTTTTTGTGTTGTAAAAAATATTTTTACAGTGAGTTTGTATGTATTGGGTTTTTAATGGTTGTGTTTCTTAAAGAAGGGAAAGATGTCTCAATCAATCGAAGAAAACGCAAGAGAGTCCTTGAGAGCAGTCGAAGCTCCCTGCCCTCTGAATCAGGGGTGTCGTCCAATCAGATTCCTGTAATGGTACGTGTGCCAAACCTATGACACGTATAGAACGTATGCTGTGTATCTTCGTTTCAAAAGTGATTGACTTCCGCCCTCTGTTTTGGGAAGACCCTAGTACACGGTGCAACTGTAACCTAATAAACTCTTTGATACTAAACATATAGTTATTATTATAGCCCTGTGCAAATACAAAAGCATACATTAACCATTTGCTCAGTAAGACATTAATTTATAAGAGGCCCCTAAAGTATTGAATGTGTCATAATTAGGTCACAAGTATCTCAGCAGATCTTTTTTCACTTCTGTTTTTTAGCAGTGGCCCATGTACATGGTGGACTACAGCGGAGTGAATGTGCAAGTTCCTGGGAAAGTGAAATACTAATGGAAGAAACAGAGAAACCTGATACTGCTAAATGGAGGGGCTGAAAGGAGATGAGTTTATTAGACAATGGTTATAATCATATCTCCAAGTTGCAGCTTTTGCCTGTGTGCTGTTGCTAAAACTCTACTGACTGAACATATAAGCCTGCAGGTTTGGATACTTTGAATGGTGAATTGAGTGAGAAGGAACACTAGAATAAGTCTGTACATCCTTTGTTGCAGGGTGATAAGTGGTTTGATTGTTATGTCTCATATGTCTTTGTCACTAGCCCAAACAGTGTTTAATGCAACTCTTTGAATGGTAGCCTGCAAAACAAGGCTAAGATAACTCATATTAGTTTTATAAGCTTATGGAATTTCTGGAAGTTCTTCAAATAATGTATTTCAACTTCAACTTTATTTATCCTTAAAAGGAAATTAGTGTGCAGCAGGGGTCAGAAACAGACACAGAACAGAACCGCCAAATGCCAACAATTTGCCCTTACATTGCCTGTGTACACCTTTTGAAGTGACATTATAGGGTTCGATAAATAGAGTTTGGTTATGGTGTTGGCTACAAAAAAAGCAACATGGTTCCACAATATAAAAAAATTGTATGATTATTTATTTTATTTATTTAAGAAAAATAATATTATCATGTGCAGGGATGTAAACTACATGGTTCAGGAATACACAAAGTCTGAACCACATTTCAAACACTAATTACTACTGTATGTAGCTCGAGAAGTATATGAATGGATTTAAGTTTGCCTTCAGTTGTGCATACTGTTATTCTCAATGGTGGAGTAGCATAAGGTGAGAACACCATTGTCATTTACAATGTACAACCCTTCATGCGTTTGTTTGTAGCACATTAACACAAAGTAAACTGTCTCAAACTGAATGTAACGTGTGTAAAAGAAAGAATATGTGTTCTTCTGTAACAACTGTTTCTGGATTTACCAGTATTTATATGCTGTACCTTAATGCCATTTAGGCCTTTGAAATAAAATGTGTTGCCTTGCACTTTTATTCACTCTCTGACAAGTTACTTTTATTGAAGTTGTTGATTTATGTTGTAAAAATATTTTTAAGAATCACTAGCAGGCACTTCGTCCAAAAATGTTTGCATAGGGATAAAATGCAAATATGTATATACACAATACACACATTGGCCCACAGAATGCAAGTAGTAACCTATTTAGTCAGTGCCTGTAACTTTCAGTTATTTACAACGGCGTATTAGGGCCAGTATGTAAAAAAAAAAAAAATCGGAGCCGGAGGAGAAAGAGGGGGGTAATATTCCAAGATTTAAATCGTAAATTTGCGAGAAAAAAGTCGGATATTCTCCGAGTTTATAAAGTCACAAATTTGCGAGAAAAAAGTCGGAGATTCTCCGAGTTTATAAAGTCACAGACTTTCAAGAAAAAAACTTGTCAATTTGCGATAAAAAAGTCGGATATTCTCCGAGTTTATAAAGTCACAAATTTGCGAGAAAAAAGTCGGATATTCTCCCAGTTTATAAAGTCACAGACTTTCAAGAAAAAACTTGTCAATTTGCGATAAAAAAGTCGGATATTCTCAGAGTTTATAAAGTCACAAATTTGAGAGAAAAAAAATAGTCAATTTGCGAGAAAAAAAGTCGGAGATTCTCCAAAATTATTAAATCGAAAATATGGATTTGTTTTTTCTCAAGGAACCTCATTCCTTCACTTTGCATGGTCAACTTAATCACAGCACAGACGCCGTCGCTTGCCATGTACGAAGCCTGCAGTAGCCTAATGGATGACCTGATCAAATTATACTTTTCAATTGGTTTGTGGTTCAACAGGACACAGCCAAGACGCTGCTCTTTTCTAAACTGATCCACACCTTGAGGATCGACTAATTTGAGGATCTGTCGTATTGTGTCCTAATGTTGGACCACAAATCGAATTTGAATTGCCCGTGGATGTAACTAGCGATATCCTTGCATCTGTCCATTGCATTGTAGTTCCTGATGCACAAAAGCTATCACCTCATCCAAATAAGTATGATGTTACCTTCTGAATAGGCCCAAATCACGGCAATGTCCGAATGCTTATTACAATCTGGTGATTCTGGGCAAAAATCAGGAGTAGCCTATCTTATTTCCTTATTGCTGAATCCTATTGAATAGTATAATTCAGACTTTTTTCTCGCAAATTTGTGACTTTATAAACTCAGAGAATCTCCGAATTTTTCTCTCGCAAATTTACGACTTTACTCTCGGAATATTACCCCCCTCCTCCGGCTCCGATTTTTTTTTAAACCTACTGCCCCTAATACGCCGTCGTAGTTATTGGGGCAAATGGGTCCTAGTTTGTTTTTGTTTTTTTGCGTGTGTGCGTGCGTGCGCCATGTCGTCATTTGCCAAGCAACGATTGATGTTTGGAGATGTGACCAGCTATGTCGGTAGAGCTAGCAGCACTTATCCACACACACTAGCCAATTGATATTGCCAACTGGGATTCCTCTATTTGCCAACATGGATTCGGGTACTTTCTTTGATTGTCTGACACCTTAAGGTAAATCTGGCGCGTTTAGAAATATTTTTGTATGGGGCGTTATAACAAGCCAAGCTAGTTAAGCTAGCTACCAAGCTAGTTTCAGGAAGCTCCAGACACAAGATCGAAAATGCAAGCTACCAGCTAGCTAGACGACGTGGTTATCTAGACAAGACTGGGGCGGAGGGGTTTTATCAACTACAGTATCTTAAGCAAGTGTTGTGGCCTGGAACGTTTGAACTAGCCTTTCGGATTGGTTTTAACAGAACCGGGAAAAGGTCGGTCGTATAGTTTAAGATAACCCTAAAGCAAAAGTCAGCTAACGTTAAACTGTTTAGCTTCCTAGCTCGCTAGCTAATCTACATTAGCGGCTATCTGGATCTGACGCACTGCTAGCAGGCTGATATGGCCACTGCCTCTGGGTCTTGTGTAGGGATAAACGGGTCAATAAATGGTCCCTCTGTCTCCACCACAACCTCGGGGGCACCTGGACAGTCACAGCCTATGGTCGTGGTATGGGAATGGCAAGATGATCTTGGGTATTGGAGACCGTATAGTGGCCAGGTGAGCGGCTACATCGAACAATACTTCTCCTCTCCGCGGGGACACAGAGGTGGGGGACCTGGTTCCACCAGCATCTGCCTCGGACAATCAGACCCCAGCTTGTCGCCTTATCTCATAGATATACCCAGCCTAAAACAGTTCCGCCAGGATACAGGTATGTTTACCCACATATCATTCTACCAGAGCTGTATTTTGCAACTCATTTCACCTGGTGTCAGGATCTGTCGGGCTTTTGTTGTAGCCAGTTAACGTTAGCACACTGTTGTTTTCAACAACTGTGAGCTAGCTTGCTTTGCTAGGGTACATTATAGAGTTAGGCTGCCTGCTTTAAATCAGTAAAGTTAGCTCGATTTAGTTACACATTAACTTCAAGTTAACACTTAAATGCAAATTACCAGTCTTGTCCCATACAAAAAATGCTGTATCGTTAATTATACTTTCTTGCTGACACTGACAGCCATTGCTAGCAAACTAGCTACCCAACTTGGGTATTATATTTGCTCGTGTGGTGAGTGAGTCAGGAATTAAACGAGCAGATGGGAAACCGTGTAGGCTACTGTACCCCACTTGTCTTAGGTTAGTAAAGGTCTTGTTAGTTCAGGTGTTGTCTTAGGTTAGTATAGGTCTATAATGTTTGTAGGTCATTGTGTATTGAGGTCTAGTATATTGTATATTGCATACTGTTTTTATATTATCACAGGTGTAATCTATGCTCTTAGTGCTTATATGTTATGCTAAGTTGGTTTGCGTTGTCTTGTCACAAGAATTTCAGTGCCCAGTCTGATCTTGTGTTGTTCTGTACACCTGAAAAAAAAAAAAACTTGCACTACTTTGTAGCTTACAGGCCTTTATGCCCATGGTTCAATGGAATGACAGTGTTGTTTGACACCTGCTCAGAAAGTGGTCAGGGAAAAAATATGTTACCTAGGGCTGCACGATTAATCGAATTTGAATCACAATCACGATTTTGGCTTCCCAAGATCGAATTCACATGATCGAGCGATATTTAAAATGCGTCATTCCGTTAATAGAACGCTCTGTATCAAAGTTATTTTTTGCAAAGCCAATCTAGCGCTCCGTAAACCAATAGGTGCGTTCGACATCGGCTGCGGCTGCATGAAACGACCAGCGAGAGTTGCCGCTTGCAGTCGGGGAGGAGTTATAAACGGCTCTGTAAAGTCGGAAAATGTGTAATTTATGTATTGGGCTATGTTAAACCCTTTCTCCAATCTGCAGCCGGCTGCGGCGCTGCATGGAGTCAGCGTCGGAAATACACGAGGGCAAAGGTCAAAACTGCCCCTAAGAAATATCATTTTGCCCCTGATATCACTAGGAGAGGGGCAAACAATGCCCCCAAAATTTCCTCTAAAAATAATGATAATTTAATTAACTTGTCAAAAACATCGTGACCTGGACCAGTTGCTATAATGCTTTTGATTTTCACCTTGACTGATGTGCGTGTGCGTAAAGAACCGAACGTTCAAAAAAATGGAGCGCTTCTTAATCAGACCTATGAGTGACTGCAAGTGTGAGGAGAACTGAGGAAGCAGTAAACACAATCTCCGTCACAATCTCAGGTTCCAAAGATGAAATTCACTCGCAGTGGCCATCGAACAATGGAAGCTAGATTGTCTTGGGGTGGACACGATTTTTTGCAAAGCATGTCGAACTTGTGGACAACGAGTTGCAAAAGTTGTTGTCAATCCGGCACAGGCGAATTCTTCTGCTGAATCTAGTTGAGCGAAAACATTAAGAAATACGTGGCCTTTCGTCACCAGCGACCAAGCAACACGCCATCGCCTACGGTGATAACTAGTAATAATAATAATTTGTTAATTATTTAGTTCGCTTTAGCTAGTTTAACGTTAGTAAGCTAACGTTAGCTAGCTCTGATAGTGCGTTAGTCACAAAGGCTTGCTTGCTTGCTAGCTAGCTTGGCTAACGTTAGACAGAGTGCAGTCAGTGAATGATTTTCCCCCCATCCTCGTAACTGTCATCTTGTGGTTGACAACCAATCCTATATTTGGGGAAAGTTGTGTGCAGTTGAAAAAAAGTAAAAAAATGAATGTAATAATAACAATTAATAACCACAGAGAAATAAGATAACATTGAATATGATGGTCTGATTTATGTTTTCTGTTAAAATAAATCTAAGACAACAATTTGAATCTGTAGACTACTACTTAATAGTCTTATTATTGCCATTTGATGAAAATTGCTCATACTGTAAGCCTAAATAAGCACATTAATAATCTTGAACAAAGGTAAAATGTCTTATTATTACATTTAGTAGACGCTCTTATCCAGAGTGACTCACAGTAAGTACAGGGACATTCCCCTGAGGCAAGTATGGTGAAACGCCTTGCCCAAGGACACCAAATCATTTTGCACGGCTGGGAATTGAACTGTCAACCTTCCGATTACTAACCCGATTCCCTAACCGCTCAGCCACCTGACTCCCTCTGGATAAGAGCGTCTGCTAAATGACTAAATGTTGATTCAAAAAGTGCCCCCAATTTAAAAAAAAATGCCCCTGGATTTCAGTCGTCGTCGTCGTCGTCATCTACCGCTTGTCCGGGGATCGGGTCGCGGGGGCAACGACCTAAGCAGGGAGGCCCAGGCTTCCCTCTCCCCGGCCACTTCCACCACCTCTTCCTGGGGGACCCCGAGGCGTTCCCAGGCCAGCCGAGTGACATAGTCCCTCCAGCGTGTCCTGGGTCTTCCCCGGGGCCTCTTCCCAGTGGGACGTGCCCGGAACACCTCACCAGGGAGGCGTCCAGGAGGCATCCTAATCAGATGCCCGAGCCACCTCAGCTGGCTCCTCACGACGCGGAGGAGCAGCGGTTCTACTCTGAGCCCCTCCCGGATGACCGAGCTTCTCACCCTATCTCTAAGGGAGAGCCCGGACACCCTGCGGAGAAAGCTCATTTCGGCCGCTTGTATTCGCGATCTCGTTCTTTCGGTCACTACCCATAGTTCGTGACCATAGGTGAGGGTAGGAACGTAGATCGACTGGTAAATAGAGAGCTTCGCCTTTCGACTCAGCTCCTTCTTCACCACGACGGACCGATGCAGAGCCCGCATCACTGCGGACGCCGCACCGATCCGCCTGTCGACCTCGCGCTCCATTCTTCCCTCACTCGTGAACAAGACCCCGAGATACTTGAACTCCTCCACTTGGTTCAGGATCTCCTCCCCGACCCGGAGATGGCACTCCACCCTTTTCCGGTCGATAACCATGGCCTCAGATTTGGAGGTGCTGATTCGCATCCCAGCCGCTTCACATTCGGTTGCGAACCGCTCCAGTGAGAGCTGAAGGTCACGGCCCGATGAAGCCAACAGGACCACATCATCTGCAAAAAGCAGCGACCCGATCCTGAGGTCACCAAACCGGACCCCCTCAACACCCTGGCTGCGCCTAGAAATCCTGTCCATATAGGTAATGAACAGAATAGGTGACATAGGGCAGCCCTGGCGGAGTCCAACCCTCACCGGAAACAAGTTCGACCTACTACCGGCAATGCGGACCAAACTCTGGCACCGGTCGTACAGGGACCGGACAGCCCCGATCAGGGAATCCGGTACCCCGTACTCTCGGAGCACCCCCCACATGAGCCCCCGAGGGACACGGTCGAACGCCTTTTCCAAATCCACAAAACATGTGTAGACTGGTTGGGCAAACTCCCATGTACCCTCCAGGACTCCGCGGAGGGTATAGAGCTGGTCCACTGTTCCTCGGCCAGGACGAAAACCACATTGCTCCTCCTGAATCCGAGGTTCGACAATCCGGCGGACCCTCCTCTCCAGGACCCCTGAATAGACTTTCCCAGGGAGGCTGAGGAGTGTGATCCCCCTAAAGTTGGAGCACACCCTCCGGTCCCCCTTTTTAAAGAGGGGAACCACCACCCCGGTCTGCCAGTCCAGAGGCACTGTCCCCGATGTCCACGCGATGTTGCAGAGTCGTGTCAACCAAAACAGCCCTACAACATCCAGAGCCTTAAGGAACTCCGGGCGGACCTCGTCCACCCCAGGGGCCCTGCCACCGCGGAGCTTTTCAACCACCTCGGCCCCAGAGATAGAAGGGCCCCCCCCGATGTCCCCAGACTCTGCCTCCACGTCGGTAAGCGTGTTGGTGGAATTAAGGAGGTCTTCAAAGTATTCCTTCCACCGATCCAGGACGTCCCCCGTCGAAGTCAGCAGCGCACCGTCCCCACCGTATACAGTGTTGACAGAGCACTGCTTCCCCCTCCTGAGTCGCCGGATGGTGGTCCAGAACCTTTTTGAAGCCGTTCGGAAGTCATTCTCCATGGCCTCGCCGAACTCCTCCCATGCCTGGGTTTTTGCCTCCGCGACCGCCAGAGCCGCGTTCCGCTTGGCCTGCCGGTACACATCAGCTGCCTCAGGAGTCCTACCAGCCAATAAAGCCCGATAGGCCTCCTTCTTCAGCTTGACGGCATCCCTCACCTCCGGAGTCCACCACCGGGTCCGAGGGTTACCGCCGCGACATGCACCGACCACCTTGCGGCCGCAGCTCCGGTCAGCCGCTTCAACAATGGAGGCCCGGAACATGGCCCATTCGGACTCAATGTCCCCGGCCCCCCCACGAGACATGATCGAAGCTCTCCCGGAGGTGGGAGTTGAAGCTCCTTCTGACAGAGGGTTCCGCCAGCCGTTCCCAGCAGACCCTCACATTACGTTTGGGCCTGCCAGGCCTGACCGGCGTCCTCCCCCACCATCGGAGCCAACTCACCACCAGGTGGTGATCAGTTGACAGCTCCGCCCCTCTCCTCACCCGAGTGTCCAAGACATGCGGCCTCAAGTCCGACGACACGACTACGAAGTCGATCATCGAACTGAGACCTCGGGTGTCCTGGTGCCAGGTGCACATATGGACACCCTTATGCTTGAACATGGTGTTCGTTATGGACAAGCCGTGTTTAGCACAGAAGTCCAACAACAGAACACCACTCGGGTTCAGATCGGGGGGGCCGTTCCTCCCAATCATGCCCCTCCAGGTCTCACTGTCATTGCCCACATGAGCATTGAAGTCCCCCAGGAGGACGAGGGAATCCCCGGGAGGAGCGCTTTCCAGCACCCCCTCCAGAGACTCCAAAAAGGGTGGGTACTCTGAGCTGCCGTTTGGTGCATAAGCACAAACGACAGTGAGGACCCGTCCCCCCACCCGAAGGCGGAGGGAGGCTACCCTCTCATCCACCGGGGTGAACCCCAATGTACAGGCACCGAACCGAGGGGAAACAAGTATTCCCACCCCAGCTCGACGCCTCTCACCAAGGGCAACTCCAGAGTGGAAGAGAGTCCAGCCCCTCTCAAGGAGACTGGTTCCGGAGCCCGTGCCGTGCGTCGAGGCGAGGCCGACTATATCTAGCCGGAAACTCTCTACCTCGCGCACCAGCTCAGGCTCCTTTCCCGCCAGCGAGGTGACGTTCCACGTCCCTAAAGCTAGCTTCTGCAGCCGAGGATCGGACCGCCAAGGCCCCCGCCTTCGGCCGCCGCCCGTCTCACACTGCACCCGACCCCCATGACCCCTCCTGCGGATGGTGAGCCCACTGGAAGAGGGTCCCACGTTGTCTTTTCGGGCTGTGCCCGACCGGGCCCCATGGGAAAAGGCCCGGCCACCAGGCGGGCCTGGCTCCAGGGGGGGGGCCCCGGTGACCCGCTTCCGGGCAGGGGCAACTGAGAACCATTGTTGTGTTTCTTCATGGTTGGTTTTTTGAGCCACGCTTTGTCTGGTCTTTCACCTGGAACCTGTTTGCCTTGGGAGACCCTACCAGGGGCATAAAGCCCCCGACAACATAGCTTCCAGGATCACTAGGACACGCAAACCCCTCCACCGCGGTAAGGTGGTGACTCATGGAGGGGATTTCAGTCAGTGGGGGCAAAAATTGCCCCCTAAAAAAATATGTAAATTTCCTACCCTGCATGGAGTTGAATACACCTAATGTCTGATCACGAGATGTTCCCTGCACCACGCAGCTTAGGCCCCGTCCACACTAGCCCAGGTAAATTTTGAAACGCATACGTATGTCTGCGTTTGCACCTCCCGTCCACACTAATACGGCGTATTCGGATACTGAAAACTGAGTTTTTCGAATACGCTCCCCTAGCCGGAGACATTTGAAAACGCCGGGTTCGCGTAGTAGTGTGGACGTGGTCCACGGAGCTTTTCGGATACGATGATGTTCAGTTGCTATGGCATTGGGGGTAGCTTTCGCTCTATAGCAGAGGTCCCCAACCTTTTTTGCGCCACGGACCGGTTTAATGTTGCAATATTTTCACGGACCGGCCTTTAAGGCGTGGCGCATAAATACATAAAATAAAATGATACGACCGGCATACAAACGGTGGCATTTTCTAAATACAATAATAAACGTGAATCCACTGTGTACTCTTATGCAACTTTATTAGCAGCGGCCTCGTAACATCGTGCCAACAACATAACATGAATCCTCTCTGCCCTTATTATGTCCATGTCTCTGCGGCTCTGCCCCGCTCTGCCCCAAACACTCTCTGGTCGCTATGGTAATATTTAAACATGCCTTCAAAATAAGACGCAACACAAAAACAAATATTTAAGGTGCATGAAAAATACTTTTATTTTTATTTTTTATAAAACTGAAATAATGTAATGATTTATTCTTTCTCTGCGGACCGGTACCAAATGACCCACGGACCGGTACCGGGACCGCTGCTCTATAGCTATAATGTCAAGATGAACATGGAAGTTGAAAGAAAAATGCTGCTCCATCTCAATAATTTATTTACCAGTTTAGTTAGTGTAGGCCTACTTCAAGGTAGGCTACAGGTATATTATAACTTAATAGATACGCGTGACTCCTACGCAGAAGGCGAGTGTTGTAAGCTACTCGGTATGCCTGAACGATAGGGGGACAAGGCAGAGAAGACGGTTTAAACCAAACATAGAGCGGCGATTCTGGGTGAGACTTGGCTGAACAGCTTGCTGGTGGGACAATTTTACCAAATACATCCAAAATAATACCAAATAGAACACCAAATAGTATTGCCAGAGGAGTATGTAAACAGGGAACCGTGGGAGGGGCAGGAGTGGCGTAACCATGACAACGATTGTCATGTACCCCCAGCGGCGTAACAATTACTTGGCGGGCCCGAGTGCAGATCTCAGCAACGGGCCCCTTAACCGACCTATCGTCAGGCGAAATTATTGAGTGTTGTTCTTAGCGAGGCGCATGGAAATGTACTTATTATCAGTGTTGCGTCTTAACACGTTCATGATTTCGCTCATAATTTTGGTGAACGTGAACTGAACGTAGCCTAATGTATTACTGCCTGATGAACGATACTGTGCAGTGGACACATTCATTCTGGTGTCTGTGAAGGGCACGTTCACTCTTTTTAATTTCGTTTAATAATGTGCCTGATTTCTAGAGACTTCCAGGCTAAAAACACACCGTTAACAGTCTTGTGTCCAAGGTTACCCAACCTGTCAATCGCTGGTGTGCTTTCTTTCTTTCTTCTACTGTTTATGCATGGCAAGTGTGTGAACGCCGCTTTGCGTAGAGGCAGAGAGCGATATTGCAGACGGCAGCCACCTATTGGAAAAAAAAAAAAACTGAACTAACCTAAGCTAGTTCATTATTTGGAGCTTTGAACTTAGTTCAACATTTTGAATTATGAACTTAAGTAGTTAGTTCATGTAGAAAGGGAACTTTCCCAACACTGCTTATTACAATACACATTGTGAATTTATTGGTGAATGTTTGATTAGATTTTTGTTAGCTAGATATGCTAGCCTAACGTTTAGCCTATCTAGCTTTAGCTATTTTCCAACAACATCCTGCACATTGTTTTCAATATCTAACCTGGCTGCTGCCTTGTGCCTATACGTGCATTTAATGACGTTTAATAGCCATGTCTAAATGCATTCAATAGGCTATACCAGACAGTAAACGTTAGCCTACCCTGGTGGCTGAGTTTCACTCATTGCTGTTGGGCTGGGGGTCAGACGTAGCGTCCTCTTGAACACCTAAATAAACAAAACAAATCCAAAAGAAGATAATTTTGCCGGTTTTGCCACCCTTTAATCCTGCTCTTTTCGTTCGTGCCGCTTCCTGCAGCCACTTTTGTGTTTTTGAACGAAGGGCATGGGGTAGCCTACTTACCGCAATTATTCAACATGCAACGCAATGCAACACAACAGGATGGCAAACGATCACAACGTGTGGGTGGGCTATAGAATCTTTGACAACATATTACACAGACAATATTACTTAATAAAAACGAGATGTGTTTCATTCAGCAAAAGGCAAATGAGGCAAAATGAATTATTTGCTGTTGTTAAGACTGACTATTGTTAAAATGTTTATTGGACAGGTGAGAATAACTGACACCATAATTGAGAAATGTTTGCGAATTGATCGGACAGGATCATATGTTAACCTTTCTGGGATTTACGCGGAGCGAGGGGCCCGGTCAGTTCTTCAGGTAGAGTTCTCACTTGAGATCGAGGACGGGCCCACTTTCGCCACGGGCCCTAGTGCAGCTGCACTCCCTATCAAATCAAATCAAATCAAATTTATTTGTATAGCCCTTTTTACACGCAAGCATGTCACAGAGGGCTTCACATACGCCCATAGAACTGCCCCTCAACCAACCTAAACCCTCAAGGAAGACAAGGAAAAACTCCCTATAGTTACGCCACTGTGTACCCGTGTTAGTGTGGACGGCAAACATTTGGAAAACGATATGAAAACGCTAGTGTGGACGGAGATTGTTTGTTTTTTATTGATTGTATATTTTGAGTTTTATTCACATCCATTCTGCAGGTATAATGCATTGTGACAATCAAATTAGATTAGGTGAGAATCAACAAATAATCGTGATAATTAATCGTGATCTCAATATTGATCAAAATAATCTTGATTATCATTTTGGCCATAATCGTGCAGCCCTAATGTTACCTTTCACTGTGACATTGAGTACGTAGGTCTTGTAACTTTGAAGAATAGGGTGTCTTTCAACCTACTCAATACTCTCCCTTTTTTTTAGGAAAGACACGGTCTGTACGTCGTACACTATTTGCCCAGTCCTCTGGCCTTGGCAGTGGTGTCTTCTGGGAGTGGGCCAATGACGAAGGAGGCTGGACCCCATACGAGACTCGAACCTCGATTCTATTAGAGCATAGTTACCAGGCCCGGCAGGCCACGGCCGACCTGGCTTCTCATGGCTATAACTACATAGTGGACCTCACAGCTCTGGCCCAGGTCAACAAGGGCACAGGTTTTAGACGGCAGGTGCGTCGGCAGGGGAACCTCCCATACCCACTAGCCTTGGCCCCCTCGGTCATTCACTCTGGCCCTGCCTGCTCCTGTCATCAGTGTCTGAGCCACAGCAGCACAGGCCCAATGCCCAGTCGCTCGCGCCACTCCTTCTCCTCAGGGCAGCTCAGCAGGCCCAGCCTCCAGGGCCAGGGTAGGGCTACTGGAGCCCACCCCACCTCTGTGTACTCACCGTATCCCAGAAGGCCTCTGTCGGTCGGGGGAATGGCTTGGGGAGGTCCCTGGCCCCCGACACCCTCTGGTCATTTACATGGAACGCCCCTGTCCTACCCGAGCAGTAGTGCCAATGGCTTGAGGTAAGTTCCTGTCATCTAGATCACTGTAGTTAGGATACATCTAGGTTACTGTAAGACAGATATAGTTGAGATATTCTGGCAGTTGCCAGAACATATTTAGTTGTGGGCCATACAGATCCCATTTGAATGTTTCCATATCAGGGTTTCCCGCAGAAAATGGGTTGGTTAAGGTGGTAGGGTGGGGTTTGCCGTCAGACCGGTGGGGGAGTGGGGATTAGTTTGTGCGATAGACTGTTAGCTAGCTAGCTAGCACCAGCTATGGAACGAGTGAAAACTTTAAATAGTAGGGTAGAATAAACTGGTTTAAATAAGCCTGGGTACAAAACTTCCTACCTCATAACCAGTATAGCAACCATGACAGTTTCCTGCACGCGTAGATATCTAAGGATTTTAAGATCGGCATAGCGACGGACTTGCTTCGGAACTGCATTGTGACGTCAGGTAGGACACTATTTGGCCCTAGGACACTATTTGGCCTGACAGTAACATTTAACCCTGTAAGACCCCATGGTCTTACTTTGAACTGCACTTTGAACGGTCTAATTGTTCTTTTTTTTAACGTTTTGGGTGACTCTTAAAAGAGTCGTTGTTGTGTGTGCTGTGGTTAGCACAGGAGTTGTCTGAGACTGTCTTGGATGTTTCCCAAGAACACATTGTTTCCAACGTGATCAAGGTGGACACCGTCGGGTCGGTACATCCACACGAAACCGTGTCGTATTTGGGGGTGTTGAATGCTCCCTATCCCACGGTCGGCCAGGAAGTTAGACACCGCTGCGGTGACTCGACGTCTTGCCCTGTCGATACCAGAAGCGCTGGTGCTCCTCTGATACCTCAAGACGCAGCGATCCAGGATTTCCGAAAACACCTGCAGAGTGATTGGGAACATCTCCATGATGGCCCCCAGGTCTCGCTTCATCCGCCTCGTCAGGTCTAGCCCGGTCACTTGGCCGATGTTGTTTCTCCCGACGTGGAGCACCATTATGTCCGGGCTGGGAAGCATGCCACGCTTCTCACGGAGCTTAGGCACAAGGTCTGCCCACCTCATGCCCCTCACCCCTACCCATTAAATATGGCACTCCAGTGCAAGGTCGGGGTACAGTCCAACCTCGTCCGCGTGTCGCACAAACCAGTATACCAACGAGCTGCCAACGATCCAGACGTGGGGACGACTTTTGTTTTCCACGGTGTGATATGATCCAACATCCAACATCTGCCTTTTATATACTAGCTGGCTTCCCGCTTCTTCTTTTTCAAACAATGCAAGGCTAACATCTGCCTGTTTGTTTGCCGCCTGTGTCTGTGTTGTTTTTATTCACAATATTCTCATTGTTGGCCATGAAGACAAATAGCTCTATATTATTTCTGAGACACTCGCGTCCTATTTTGTAATTTTACCGCCCTGAACGGCATCATTTGAGTAATGAGGACAAGTGCAGGCTTATTGATTACTTAAAAAACGTTATGTTTCATTATGCAAGATAGAGGAGCCTAGTGAGAGAAGGATTTAGCAGTTTTATTATTACATTAGCCTGTTTTATAAATAATTTGCAACAAAGTTGTTACTTGGTAACAATTAGCCAGCTAGACCATATGCTAGACGCCCAGCAGAAGTTTGTAGTAACAAAGAATGCTTGTGAAACAAAGTTGTTACTTCCCCTGCAAGAGGGAATGGTGATCAGCAACCTCATAGTTGAATCAAAACAAATACATTTGGCAGACCGGTGTAAAAATTGACCTAATTGCCAGTAACGAGGCAAAATGCGATATAGACCTGCTGTTTAGAGAAGCTGCCCTGGTAAATTGTAGGCTACTACTACTGTACTAGACTGTCTTGGTAGCGATTGCGTTGGTTGAATTTGTTTTAACGGTACTTCCATTGTACGGTCTAGGCTGAAATAAATTATTTTAATGAAAAGATTGACAACATTTAGGCTGAAATAAATTATTTTAATGAAAAGATTGACAACATTTAGGCTGTGGCAATGGAGTTCAGGTTAGTAAACAATAGTCAGATAGTAGTCACTAGTCAATTGGTTTCACCAATTGACATACTTTTGCTTTAAGGGTAGTGCGAAACATGTGCCGCCGTTTGACTTCCTACAGTACTGTAAACAGCTGTGGAGATGTTTGTTAGCTGCAGTAGGCCTACTAGACTAGGCTACAACGTTGCAGTGAGCTACACTGGTTTGAAACCACAGGTAATTATAATTTCCCCCAAAAATCGTTTACTTGTAATCTAATAATAAATCCTACAACGAAAATGTATTTGTGAGGAATGTTTATTTTAACGATTGAAAACAGATGCATCATAGACCTCTGTAGTATGTTACCTGGGCAACAGAGGCTAATGTCATGATGCTAATGCTTCAGTGAAATAGAGACAACTGTTTACGAAAGTAGATGTACTTCCTTAATAAATTACTTTATATTGTACATTACACGTTAGCCTAGCCATCTCCCAGAAGTTAACGAGCTGCTAAACTAATGTTCTGTTAGAGATAGTCACACGAGTTGTCATGACGTTAGTGACGTCAGTGACTGTGGCTAGTAAGTTAGCCACCGTGAGCTTCACTTTTCGCCACAAAAACGTAATTTCTACTTAAACCGTGCAACGGAACGTAAATCCCAATACAAGCAACTCAATGGCTACCAAGACGAAACATTTGAGACCTAGGTTGTCTATGTAGTCCAAATTAGGGATGGAGATTTGAACTGATTTCACTATTCGAATAGTATCTGAAATTATTTTCGAATATCCGGATAATCTATTTTTGTTAATGTGGTTTTGTTAATGTGGTTCCATTAGCCTGTCGTGACGCAAAGCATACAGTAAACACATGAACCACCACACATTCTGGCAATAATTGGGACTGTTCAGCTATTAGATTAAATAAGGGTTGAATAAAGAAAACAAATGAAAGATCAATTTATTAACATGTTGAAAAGACAATGAACTTGAAAAAACGCTGCGTCTTCAGACGTAGGCTCTTAATTTGGCGGAAAAGCAATTAGCCTATTATTATGTGAAATAAAAAGTAGGCTACATTGGACTAAATTAAACACATTGGGAAGGCTATCCTCGATAAAAACGAAAGACACACATGGAGAAATATTGCATATTAACTTGGAACCAAAATCGTATAGGATACGGTGCGCCACCACACAATGCAAACATAAACAGCGGATTACGCTAGCTCTACATGGCTACTGGTAAGAAAATAAATAAGCCACAACTGCATTAGCCATATGCATTTTTATTCAGGAAAATGAGCATGTAAACATGCTCAGGGGAGAGGCCAGTACGGAGTCGATTTACGAGCAGGCCGGCATAGAAAAACCATTGAAAAATGTTTATTCTTGACAAATTGTAACTGTATAGAAAAATCAATGCTGCAGACTTACCAAGGAGATACCAAATCTGACCAATTCCAAATATAGCTGCAAGCAGCAATGAGGTGGCCAAGCAGTCAAATAACCCAGAAAACATTTTAGACATCCTCAGAAGAGGGAACGAGTACACGCAGTTTGGTGTGAATCCATCAAAGATTTGCTGAGATACAACCCAACTTCCTGTTTGCTGGCTTAACGGCACATTTTGATTGCCTGTACCGGAAAAACAGTTTCCAAAATCAGAAAACCATGTGTTAGCTTTTGTTAGGCTTGGTCTGAAGATAATCTCTGCTAAATTTGGTGAAGATTGGACAACATGTGTAGGAGGATTTGCTGAGATATGACTTCACTTCCTGATTGGCTGCTTTTCTGCTGAATTTGATTGGCTGTACCGGACTAACGGTTGTGAGGATCAAAATTCTAATCGATAACTTTAGTGAGGCTTGGTCTGTAGATAATCTCTGGTCATTTTGAAGAAGATATGACAAAAATTGTAGGAGGAGTAGGCTTTCAAATGTTTTTGATAAAACCGGAAATAGCGGAAAATCTATATAACCGGAAATTGACGCCATGGTGTGCGTTGAAATCGTCGTGATCCAGGGAATCCAATGGTACCTCATTTTTGAAAATGGGTCATACGGTTCAAAAGTTGCGTGTGTAAACACAAGTCCAACTTTGACCCATTGGTGGCACTAGAGTGGTCTAATGGGAGACATGAAACTTTTAAGTATAGATGTAACTGTCCTTAATAGGTGTGCCAAATTTCTCAAAGTTATCGAAGGGTTCTAGGGGCTGCCATTAACTTCCATGGTACAAGAATAATAAAACTAACAATAACAATAGGTTTGCTCCTTACGGAGGAATCCTAATAAAAACTAGAGAGGCTACAATTTCTGGGAAAATTGTAGGGTGTGCTTGCTTGCGTTGGTTGCAGGGGTCCGTATTTAAATTACAGTGCGTTCACACTGCAGCGACGCGATGCAAGCGACAACATGTTTTCCATAAATTTTCTATGGAGCCAGGCGAATCGCTTGCGTAGTGCATTGTGGGTAGCGACGCAACAGAGTTGAGATTTTCTCAACGTTATGCAAATGAGGAGCGATTTTCGCTAGCGATGGCCAATCGCAGTGTTTTCTTGTTTCTCGTAACGTAGCAACCATGGTAAACATTTCTAGCTTTCAGTTTTTAAGATGGAGAAGCTAATTGCTTGTGTGGCTACATATCCAGTCCTGTACGATACGTCCCTGTATTTGTACAGAGACATTAATAAAAAGCATGAGGCCTGGCACAGGTTTGCCGACGTTGTTGGTGCTCCTGGTGGGTTTTCTGTACTTTCAAATTCAGTCTCTCGTCACAGTACGTAACTTTGTTCTAGCTAGTTACTGTACAGTAGTAGCCCGGCTGGAACTCCCTGGTCGTATCGACAGATTAGCAGAGACTTTGAGTAATATAATAAAACGTTTTTACACATGTCAACGTGTATGTTTATGAAACAGTTTTGTATTTTGAGTATAAGTTGTACTTTGATCGATGTTGCGAGTACGTAAACCCAAGTCTGCACAATTGGCCATGACAACTACAACAGTGATTTTAGAGAACTGCATTCTACATAATCAGTTTGAAACGTCCCCCCAGCGTGATGAACTGTGGGAAGGCGAGCGATGGCAAGCGATTCGCGTCGCTGCAGTGTGAACGCGGGGTTTACAACTGATATTTCTGTATATTTAATATAAAAATGCATAGCCTACTTATTTATAAAGATTACATATATTTAAAAGCATATTTTTTTCTGCTCATTTACAACTCAAAATTTTAAGAGTGAAGAGTAGAATGAAATAGTTGTCTTTTCATTTCCCCTGCAAGAGGGAATGGTGATCAGCAACCTCATAGTTGAATCAAAACTAATACGTTTGGCAGACCGGTGAGAAAATTGACCTAATCTCTATGACTTAAATGTCATTGTAAGTTTTTCCCTTCTCGTGATATTTTCAGGCATTTAGCCTACTCATATTGCATTCATTCATTCATGAATAAAAAAAAAACCTTTTGAAGCTTATTTTAACAACCACGTTACCAGCAGTAGCTATCTCAGATGGAATCGCGATTCAAATAGTACTAGGCTAACTGAAAAAATGCCCCCAAAAACTTAAATAAGCTTGACATTTATTTAGGGGAAAACCACTCATTCATAAACATGTCAGTGGTAGCAATCATTGTCAGTAACAAGGCAAAATGCGATATAGCCCTGCTGTGTGGAGAAGGTGCCCCTTTAAATTGTAGGCTACTACTACTACTAGACTGTCTCGGTAGCAATTGCGTTGGTTGAATTAGATTTAACGTTACTTCCGTTGTACACTCTAGGCTGAAATGAATTATTTTCATGAACAGATTGACAAAGTTTAGGCTGTGGCAATGGAGTTCAGGTTAGTAGACACTACAGTAGTACTGTAAACAGCTGTGGAGAGGTTTTTGTTAGCTACTAGACTAGGCTACAGCGTTGCAGTGAGCTACACTGGTTTGAAACCACAGGTCATGATAATTTCACCCACAAATCGTTTACTTGTAATCTAATGTCATAATAAATCCTACAACGAAAATGTATTTGTGAGGAATGTTAATTTCAACGATTGAAAACAGATGCATCATAGACCGCTGTAGTATGTGTTGCCCGGGCAACAGAGGCTAATGTCATGATGCTATTGCTTCAGTGAAATAGTAGACTAATTTTTCCGAAAGTAGATGTACTTCCTTAATAATATTAGCTTATATTGTACATTACACATTACAATTGTGTGGCGTTTCTGCAGCCGCCTTGCAGTAAAATAGTTATCTCCCAGAAGTTAACGAGCTGCAAAACGTATGTTCTGCTAGAGATAGTCACGCGAGTTTTCGTGACGTTAGTGGCGTCAGTGACTGTGGCTAGCAAGTTAGCCACCGTTAGCTTCACTTTTCGCCACAAAAACTTAATTTCTACTTAAACCGTGCAACGGAACGTAAATCCCAAGACAAGCAACTCAATCGCTACCAAGACGAAAAGTTTGACACCTAGGTTGTCTATGTAGTCCAAATATTAACAAAGTTTTAGGGGGGCAAAAAAAAATAATAATAATAATAAATAATAACTAGAAAAGGCTGTTCCTGCGAAAAAGCAGTGAGAATGCTGAAAACCTGAATGGGGATAGCTGACCATGCTAAAAAAGCTGAAAATTGTGAACATTTTCAGAAAGTTATAAGCTGTAGCTTCAAAGCGACCTAAAGGTATTTTATATAGGGGCTGGAGCCGGACGAAGGCATACAACTACAGAAAAGAGAAGAAAAATGCTAAACAAAGTGAAAAAAATCTGAAAGAAGAGAAACAATGCATAAAATTGTGAACATTTAGCAAAAAAATATTTGCTGGAGTTTCAAAAGGCCTGAAATGTATGTTAGAAAGGACCTGCAGCAAGATGAAGGCAGAAAAGTACAGAAAAGAGGGAAAAAATGCTAAGTACTGGCAGTTGGAAGATACTGCTGTGAAATGTATTTTTGAAAGGACCTGGAGCAAGATGAAGGCAGAAAACGGAATAAAAGAAGAAAAAAAATGCTAAACAAAAAGGGGAACATTTGCGAAAGATGAGCTGCAGGAAAATGTGAAAATTGAGCAGAAAACCAGTTGCTCAAGTCTGGGTTGAACGAATTTGAAGGTAAAAGGACAACACTGGAATTAGGGAGCACAGACCAAAAATTTCCTACCAGTTTTGCTCCGTTTTTCTTTCAATTCCGTATGTAACCTAACGTAACTTAAACTAATCCGAAGTCAGATTCAGTTACCTCTATTAGTTCTCACAAATCCAGTTTTTAGGCGTGATTTTAGGTAATTTAAACGTTCCACCGCTTTAAGCCTTGAGTTTTGTGGCACCGAGAAGCTGTGAAGCTCCCTTTAAGAACGCCATTGTTCTACGTCACAGAGCTCTGCTTCCAGCCAGGGCGGGAAATATGACTTACATTTGTCATTTAGCAGATGCTCTTATCAGATTTTCTGCTCTTATCCAGACTTACATTCTTTGTACATTGCTAGCTAATGCGGTGTCCAGTACTTCGCTCTAAATAATTATGTTAAATCGAGACCACAAATATGCAAATGTTTGTCAGTACTGCTGTAATGTAAAATTTTGGCCACTTGGGGGTGTATTTAACGTTGAACAGGGTGTTTGTGTGTGCTTGTTGTGACATTGCCCATTATTTTCAAATACTTTGATTTGAACACGTCTGTTTGTTTATGATGGACAAAAAGTATACACTAATCGTATTATAAATAATATACTTTATTTATAGGGATATGAAACCTATGGTCCAAAATGTAGTCATTGCCTGTGAAAAAAACCTACAGGTTGATAGCTCTCAGAGGACAATTGGGCACCTCCTTAGGTTCCTTTCACAGATGTCCGAGCTGAGGCGAGAACTTCAGCTCTTCTATCTGGATCTAACCCTGACAACCATTCCCAGGACCTATTCTGCTTAAACATGACCATACCCTCTAATGCTATTTTACTTGCCCTGAACTTTGATCTAATCAAATAATCAAATATCCCAAAATCCCTCTCGCATGAAACATTTGTTTTGGGCACTGATCTGAGGACATGATACTGATCTTCAGACACATCATCATACCGTCCATGTTCCAAGTGGTCCGCTACCAACCTACAGCAAACTTTCACTAAACCAGCAAATACAAGTTCTAGAACTTGTTGAGTCATAGCATCAAACTCTTCTGACGTCGACTCCAACAACTTATCTAAGATGGGTCCTCTGTGGATGTCTACATCCTCAAACAGAGTGACCTCACCCTTCATAAACTGCCTGCTGTCTGCCTGCCACTCTCTAAGCTTTATAACAGGCGTTCTATACCTATCATTCATTGCTAATACATGTTCAGTAGGCAGGGCCTCCCATATATTGGAACACTTTCTGGGGCCCTGCCGTGGTGAGGCCCAGCCGCGATGCCAGCAATAATCATGTTCGTCCTAAATATTTTAAGAAATTATAATCAATTTTATTTTGAACTGAAATACTCACGATTAGGGCCTACTTAAAAAAAAAAAACATAAACATTGTATTGTTGGCTTAACCGGTGAAGACCTCACCCTTTGTAACGAGTGGTGCGAACGCAGGGTTGGACCAAGTGTTGATTATTAAACAGAGTCAGGGTACAGGACAGACTACACAACATAACGCTAGACCAAGTTAGCCGGTGACAATGCTAGACAATGGTTGTCAAGTGCAATTCTGCTTTCATGGTGCGTGTCTGTTTGGTTGCCACGGCAATGGAGCAGCTGTACTCGCTAACGAGCTGGGCAGAGAATGACACATTTAGCTAGCATCCACACCTCAAACAAGTTAACCTAGACGCAAAACTATACGTCCAATCCAAAGAATGAGGATATTTTCCGAGACCCAAGACTCTCCCAAAACCAGACATGTCCTTTATATGTCGGTGCGGTCAGAAATATAACTCTACCGGCAGTTTAAAAACACGTCTACTTTCGAAATTCTCTGACGAATTTTACCCACCTCTCCATTGAAGTTAGTGAGAGAATTTGAAAGGCTGCTCTCGCTTCAAGGCTCAAAGCTGAAAATCTGTAAATGTGAGCTCTTTAGTAGTTACATTGGCTGAAAGAGGACAAGTTTTCCTACATTTTAAGGTATAACTTGTTTCTGTAAGTTAAACTATATGAACGTCAGAGGAAGTTGTTTGACAATTTAGTTGAATATCAGAAAAAGAGCAGCCAGCAGAGTGTGGCTGCGCAACCATAACAATCAAGAAGGAGCTAAATGTTTCATGTATTTAAAACTGTCACGATTCAAAATTGGCTGTCTTGTGAACATTTTAAAGTTTGAATGGTGTCTTTAGCTGAAAGTATGCTGAAGCAGTTAAGTTTTAAAGAGGGGGAAGCTTTTTAATGATTTGAAAGGATTTACCATTACTTTTTGGGAGAATAATTTGCACAAAAACCTTAATTCTTTAAAAAGTATAAAAGTGAGAAATACTACAAGTCATAGCCATCATCTCCTGAAGGAGCTGAACGTTTTGATACAAAAATTGTAAGAATCGGTGAAAGTATGCAGGACTAGTTAAAGGCCAAAAAACCTACGGAAGAACTAAGTTGGAACTAGAACATGCATTTCCTGCTGAAAATGCGTTGGAATGCTGAAATCTGAAATTATTGTTTTTAATGGCTGAAAATACAGAAATGAGAAAATACCCTCAAGCTGAAATTAATTTAACAAATTTATGACTTACACAAAAGAAGGAGTGTGGAAGCTGAACTGCATCATCAAACGAAGCTCAGTGCTTAAAAACTGTGCGGGAGAATACGTTTGAACGTTGTGAAGCAATCGAAGAAATAGTTGAATTTCAAGAAGCAGTGTGGAAGTTGAACTGCATCAACAAAGCTATAAGAGCTTAAATTGCCTACAATGTGGGAGAAGCTGAAAGTTGAACTGTTAAACAGAAGAAGTAGGCTATAGTTGTAACAAGAATATTATAGTTTTAACTGCTGAAATTATAGTTGGGATAGTCATATCAGTAGCAGATGTAGCCTATCATTGAGTGTGTTTACTCGGCTTTCTTAGTAGGATTCAATAGGAAGACACGGCGACACTTTGTTGCAGAAGGATGATGGTGCAAGTTTTGTCTTTGGAGCACAACGATTCATAAAAAGAATCATGTAGACGTGTTTGAGTAATCGCATAACTAATTACACATGTAAACGGAGTAATCGTATTATTGGCATAAACTGACAATTGCTATCGGGTTTCTCATGGTCAAGAGAACGCACTCAGTGGCGTAGTAGAACAAAACAGTAGCATTAGCATAGTAGTTAGCAAAAGAGATATTAGCAGCATCTTCAGAATTAGTAGTTGTAGTGTGGCATAAGATATAGCAGGATCAGTAGTGGTAGTAGTTGTGTTGTGGTGCTCTTAGTCTCTTAATGAGACGAGTTGACTGAATCGCTTGTCTTGTGTCTCCACTAATCAGCTAATATCAATCACCTGTGTAAGAGACTGGCGCTTGTTTGTGTGGTTGCCACGGTGATGGTGCAGCTATGGCTGCTAATGCGCTGAGGGCAGATACTACCAGAAATTTAGCAAGAATCCACACCTCAAACAAGTTAACGTAGATGCAAAACTATACGTCCAATACAAACAATAAAGTATTTTCCGAGACCCAAGATTCTGCCGAAACCAGAGATGTCCTTTATATGTCTGTGCGTTCGGAAATACGACTATAACGACAAAAACGAAGCATGAAGAGCGAAAATTGTGGCAATGCTGGCAAACTAGAAATATGTTTTCAACGACACCCTAAGTTTCCCTCCGCTCTAAGCGATTCAGTCTGCACTCTGGGCTTTCAGGTAAACACCCATGTAAATCTCAGAAACGGTTTGAAAAAGTCATGAAACGTAATCAGTGATATTGAAAAAAGTTAAATATATATCAAAAAGCTGAATTAAAAAAAAAAGTTTATGGTTTTGTCAACGTTTTAAGGTTTAAATGGTGGCTCTAGCTGAAAGATTGAGGAAGAAGAAGGATTTGGAAGTTGAAGAAGTTTTAAGAAGTTTGAGAGGATTTGAAAGAACTCCATTGGAAACCCATGTTAAAAATATTATGAATATTGATTTATATTAATTCAAGCATAAGAGGTACAAAGCTGAAAGGTCATAGCAGTCATAGCCTGAAACTGGTGAATTTTTTGATAGTTGAAGGGTTTTAATAGCTGAAGATTGGAAGGCGCTGAAAGGTGTCGCGGAAGAAATAGAATAATAAGAAGAAGTTGAATAAAGATTCAAAGAACAATACTTGGAATGCTGAAGCAGCATTCCAACAATAATAATGAGAAACAGGAAAACAATTAGGGATAATGCTTATCAGCATTCTCACAATAATATATATGTGAGATAAGGGATAATGCCCGACGAGGTGTCCAATATCATCTGATAACGGGTGATATTGGACACCTCCGCTGCGCGTCGGACGGTTCACGCCTCCGCATCGTCCGTTATCAGATGATATTGGACACGTCGAAGGGCATTATCCCGCTCATACCATGGTCACTTGTCAACGATTTTTTTTACAAACATTAAATTAATGTTTTAAGGCGTTTTGCAATAGAAATCCAACGTTTTTCAACGTTAGCCAACTCTGATATTTATAGTCCGCTCAGCTCATAGAACCAACACCGGCTTTCCTTTGGCTGAGTTATTAGCCCAAAAGCTAACGTTATGCTAGCAAGATTTAAAGGCAATAACATTGTGTACGGTTGACAAACAGTAAAAATAATTTTACAGTATGTTTGATAATAAGATTTGCTAGCTAACCAGCCATGTCACTGTCCCAAAATCAATATCAAGATTTTCACGAACAAAATCGGCCATATACTAGTTAGGGCCGCAGCATGTGGAGCGAGTTGAATAGCAAATAGCTGTGAGATGATCGCATCAAAGTTTTTTCTTTTTTTCCACAGTGATTATAATTTGTCAGTATGTTTAACAACAAGACTAGCCAGCTATCGAGCCATGTCATTGTCCCCAAATAAAATCAAGATTTTTAAGAAGAAAATAATCAGCCATGTGTACAGTAGAGTTGCTGCTACTGTCGTGTTGGCCGCAGACCAACTGAAGTAGAGCGAGGTGAATAGCGAATGGGATGTGAGATGAGCGGTTATGTGCCACTGACACACTACATTCAGAAAAGAAACATTTTTCAAATAGGTTAAAATAAATATTGAAGTCACTCATTGTTGTAAATATAAGTTAGCTTGTTAAAGTCTTTCAAAATTGTAAATGGAGGCTTTGACTCCGTCACTGTTGTTATGGTTACTTAGTACCTTTCAGATACTTTGTACAGGCTCCTGTGTAGCCAGCGGAATAATTTAGAACGGTGAAAATACAGTTTTTCTGCAATGACGCAGTAGGTGTCCGTTATCACCCTATAATGTACACCCCTGCAGCCAATAAGAATCGAGTATTCACCCAGACCATGGTATAACAATGGTTGTGCCCTTGCCGAAGGCAAAGCACACCCAATAATAAAACTAACAATAACAATAGGTTTCCTCCTTACGGAGGAATCCTAATAATATATATGTGAAATAACAATGGTTTGTGCTAGCCGAAGGCAAACACACCCCAATAATGCAGTTTTTTTTTTTTATTGTTCAAAGAACACATCATTGATGAGATGTACAAGACCATAACAGAATGGAAACATTCATATCGGCACTAAAGCACTGATGTTGTAAAAAGAAACATCATCTTGGCGAGACGTGACAGAAAATGGAGGGGAGGGTGTTCTCCTGAATGTCTTTGTCCTTCATTCTTGTGTCTCTTGGGTGCTGTTGAACAAAGATGTGTCAGCAGAATAATATGACACTACAGGAAACCAGGAAAAGAGCCAGCACAGAGGGTTGCAGTCCTGTTCTGATGTAGACCAGGAAGGCTGTATGTAGACTCCCATTGTTCATAAGGTGAAAGTAAAAACAGACTCTTTAATTATTTATTTTTTTAAATGCAAGGCTACAGTTCATTTGTAAAGTATTCAGTGCGTTTCACTTTTGCCACATGCTGTATGTTACAGCCATATTCCAAATGGATAAAATCTTGAAAATAAATAAATAAGCAAATCTATTAAAATCACATTCACATTATTATTATTCACAGCCTTTGCCATGACACAAAGTTGAGCTCAGGTGCATCCTGTTTCCACTGATCATCCTTGAGATGTTTCTTCAACTTGATTGGGGTCCGTCTGTGGTCAATTCAGTTGATTCGACATTTGGAAATGCACACACCTCTCTATAAAAGGTCCCACAGTTGACAGTGCATGTCACAGCACCAACCAAGCCATGAAGTCCAAGGAATTGTCTGTAGACCTCAGAGACAGGATGTATTGAGGCACAGATCTGGAAAAGGGTACAGAAGAATTTCTGCAGCATTGAAGGTCCCAATGAGCACAGTGGCCACCTTGTCTTAGGTTAGTATAGGTCTGTTCTAGGTCAGTATAGGTCTTTATGTGGTCTAGTACATTATATATTGCATATTTTTCTGTATATTAGGATGTTTATTTTATTATTTTTAATTCCATTTGAGCTTATCATAGATTTAATCTATGTTCTCAGTACTTATGTTATGCTAGGTTGCTTGCATTGTCTTGTCTCAGTGCCTAGTTTGACCTTGTGTTGTTCTGTGCACCTGACAGTAAAAAACTTGAATCATCCATAAATTAAAGAAGTTTGGAACCTCCAGGACTCTTCCTGGAGTTGGCTGCCTGACCAAACTGAGCGATCGGGGGAGAAGGGCCTTAGTCAGGGAGGTGACCAAGCATCCGATGGTCACTGACAGAGCTCCAGCTCTTTGTGAAGAGAGAACCTTCTAGAAGGACAACCATCTCTGCAGCACTTCACCAATCAGGCCTGTATGGTAGTGGCCGACAGAAGCCACTTCTCAGTAAAAGACGCATGACAGCCTGCCTGGAGTTTGCCAAAATGGAAGGAGTATCAGACCACTGCAAATCTACGAAGACCCGGCCGTCCCTCTAAACTTTCCTCTAAGTAAAATGCTGTGAATACTTAGATACCAGATCGATTCCTGGCCGTGCCAAATGACGTTGTGTCCTTGGGACTTTGGGAAGGCACTTCACCCTACTTGCCTTGGGGGAATGTCCCTGTACTTACTGAAAGTCGCTCTGGATAAGAGCGTCTGCTAAATGTAAAATGTAATGTAAATGTGAGATGCAAGAGGCCCATGATCACTCTGGATGAACTGCAGAGATCTACAGCTGAGGTGGGATACTCTGTACATAGGACAACAATCAGTTGTATACTGCACAAATCTGGCTGTATACTGACAAATGGTGACAAATGGAGTCTGCAAAATACCTGAGACAGGGACGGAGATTTGTCTTCCAACAAGACAATGATCCAAAAAATAAAGCAAAATCTACCATGGAATGGTTCACAAATAAACATATCCAGGTGTTAAAATGGCCAAGTCAAAGTCCAGACCTGAATCCAATCGAGAATCTGTGGAAAGAACTGAAAACTGCTGTTCACAAATCTCTCCATCCAACCTCACTGAGCTCGAGCTGTTTTGCAAGGAGGAATGGGCAAAAATGTCAGTCTTTCGATGTGCAGAACTGATAGATACATACCCCAAGCGACTTACAGCTGTAATCGCAGCAAAAGGTGTAGTATTAAAAGTATTAAGTTAAGGGGGCCGAATAATTTTGCACGCCCAATTTCAGTCTTTGATTTGTTAAAAAAGTTTGAAATATCGTTATAAATTTCGTTCCACTTCATGATTGTGTCCCACTTGTTGATTTTTTTCAACAACAAAAAAATATTTTTTATATCTTTGTTTGAAGCCTGAAATGTGGCAAAAGGTCAATACGTTCAAGGGGGCCCAATACTTTCGCAAGGCCCTGTACATGTTATATTTTCATTCTTGATTTTTACAAAAGTATTAAAAGTTTTCATTTTGTCGCTATGGGGTATTGTGTGTAGAATTGAGGATTTTTCTATCGATGTAATCCATTTTGGAATAAGGCTGTAACATCTGGAAAAAGTGAAATACTGTGAATACTTTACGGATACACTGTATGCTATCTCTTAAACAGTCATTTGCTCAGCAGAAGTATCTTGGATGGTATTATGAGGTTTGTCATTATTGGAATATGTCTGAAATTTGTAGCCTCTGTAAACACTAAATCAGTATTTGAGGACAGTTTAAACCAAGCAAGGTCTCATTAAACAAACACTAAGATCAAATAGTGTATCTGCTATTCAGCCAATATAATAGGCGACTCCTGTAATGCTAACCCTGTGGCATCCTCAGAGATTCTAATGCCTACCTTTTGCGTGTCACTCGCCTAAATTAATCTCCTGTATCCTGTATGTCCTCCCACAGTGTCCCTGCCATCCCAGTGCAGCTGAATGGATCCACCAGCGTGAGCTCAGCCTTAGCAGGTAAAGAGGTTTCTGAAGAACTCATTTAGAACGTGCTTCGTCTCGGAAGTCTCTGTATCCTCATTCCTCATCCCTGTAAACTCATCACGTAAGTGATTTCATAGCGTGTCTTTGTTTTTGCCGTTTTACTCCTTGGTAGTGGATGGAAAAAGAAAGCATTGTGTTTTAAGAAGATGGCAAGTTGTCTTGTGAGTAGGGATGAGTGTTGATAAGATTTGAACAATTCCGATACCTTATCAATTCCTGCTTATCGATTCAATTACTTATCGATTCTCTTATTGGGCAGGGGGGGAGCACAAACGGGTTTATTTACATTAATTTTCTATAATGCTACACACCATATACAGTATGTATACATACACATTTACATGTTGTCGTTGCTTTTCTTCACTTCAATAGCTATAGAATCTTCCATTTTCAAATCATATAATATGACAGTGTCGCTCAGTTTAATATTGGGTTAACACGACAACGTTTGCTGATAACACTTGCCGTCCGATAATTCACGTGAAGTGATCAATAATGGGAGACGAATTTTCGGAGCAAAAATGTATGCTTCAAACGACGGGACAGAAGATTACTTGATCGACTACACACAATAAAGGCAAATTGCTTCACACAGTGACAAGTGGTTGTGATAACTTTTGAGGAGTTTAGCTCTACCTTGGATAGTTAGAGATGAACGTTAACTGCGCTGCTGCATGCATCGAACACATGACATTCCAGTAACTTCATTCCATGCTGTGTTCAAATGCTTCTTCATATTTGTTGCATTTCCTCCCTTCGACGAAAGACTTTTTCCATGCGTTAAAAGTGGCGTTGTTGTCATTTTGTTGTGTGAAATACAACCAAACTTTTTGAACACTTCTGCCGAGTTGCCATGCTTGCTGCAGTCTGAATGAACTATAAAAATGTTCGCATGCGCAACGGCACAGAGAACCGTAAGCAGAATCGTTAAAGAATTTGGCTGACGATTCCAGGGAATTGGTTCACTGGGAACCGGTTCTAAACAAGAACCGGTTCTCGATACCCATCCCTACTTGTGAGTGTCAGTGTGAATCGAGAGCAACGTATTGTAAAATACATACACATTTATCAAATTGAATAATTTCAGTCAACATTCTCTCAGCGTTTTTAATTATCTTTGCTTAAGTACCTCAGCTTTCCTTGAACACCTCAGCTTTCCTTGGGCTAGTCACCTTGGAGAACTCAGTGCAAAATAGATAGCAGAGGGAATGCCCTGTACAGCCAACAGGTTTATCTGATAGACCTGACAAAGACAGATTTCAGCCATAAAAGCTTTTGTCTACCAGGGATATAAAGCTCCTTTGTAAAGTCAATGGCAATAGCCTTGTCACTGTCTAAGGAACAAGCCTCTTTGTACATCTGTGGACAGCTGGCTTATCCCTTCCTGTATCTGGAATATATGCAAACTGATGCTGTGTCAGTCATGGAAAGCCACACAAAGCTCAATTTTCAGTTTCCAAGGCTTGATTGGAGTAGCCTTGTTAAGGGTTAATTCCTCTACTGTCGTCATAGTGTCAGAATGTTATGTGTATGCACGTCTGACCAGCACTAAATATATTTTCTGTCTCTTTAAGTTGGCCCATACTTTGACAAAAGGTGCTTTGTTATAACAGCATATGCTCATATTTATCAATGCCTTTTAATTAGTCAGTCTCCTTATCGCATAAGTCTTATGTAACCTACCAGGTTATTTGTTAGGGATAAACTCCCGCTTCTTCCCAGATGCTAGCCCCAGCCCAGCCTAGTACCTGGCACTCTCTCCGTCACTGCTGACTCCTGCATATCTCATCCCTTTGGTCCCCCCCCCTCCCTGCTGCATGTCTCCACCAACCCCACCCCACCACTCTAGGCATGGCCTCCATTTTGATGTCAGCTGTGGGGCTCGGAGTTCGCTTCACCAGTGCCCCCCTCCCCCAGCAACAGCAAGCTCCTCCTCCTCCTCTCTTCCCCCACACCAACAGCACCAGCAGCAGCAGCAAAAACCCCAGCAACAGCTCCGTTAGGAGGGCAAAGAGGCAGCACAGGACAGGTAGCTACGCCACCCTCATCCCCCCCCCCCCCCCCCCCTTCCATCTGCTGCTTCAGCCCAGCCTCTACCACCCCACTGCCCCCTAACTTGTGCTTCTCACCGTGCTTCTCTCACTTTTTGATTCATGGCCAGCCAGTTTGAGGAAAAGTTTTTCTTGTTAACATGCCTGCCTACTTCTTTGGAGGCTTCAATGACAGGAAAAATTAAAATAAAAAAAGTAATAATATCCTTAATAATGGAATGGCATTTAATGTAAGATTCAGAAATGTGTGTCTACTTTTACTACAGTAGGTCCAAACTCGGAAAACTCTCAATTACTATCTAGCCTACATGGAATCTGCCACTTCCCCAGACATGATTGGCAGTTTAAAGCAAAAATATTGGCCTCCTACAAATTTTATTTTATTTTAGCCAAATTTCTTACTGCATCCAATTGCTTTGTTGTTGTACGTCAACTGCTTGCCATAATCCATCGATATGGCATATGCCATAATTCATATTCACACTACATTAGTTTGCATTCCTTCTTCTGCAGTACTGACACACATTTTCCTCAAATGAGCCTAACAGTTTGTCATCTAAACCAGTTTTCAGGTAATGACACTGCTTGTCCGTTATCTTGTTCTAGAACAAACTGGTACTCACAAAACAAACTCCGGTTGTAAGAGTGAGAAACTGTGTGTGCATGATTTTTGGGGGTTAGAGGATTGGTGGAGTAGTCAGTTTCTAACGCCCTTTCTTTTGCCTTCCAACCTTTACTGTCAAGCCCTTAAACTACAAGGTGCTTTGTCCTGTCAGCTCACATTAGATCTCTCATCTGAAAAATGCCCTAGCATCGTACAGATTTTGCCTAATAGGGACGTAGCTGCTTGTACAGTAATAAATATTACGTGATGAAGGTGTGTCAAGTACTTAGAACATTGATTGTTTGCTTCCTTTTTTATAGAATTGTTTATTGTTAATGATAAAGCACAACCGTTTTACTCCTATCAGGAAAACAAGGGAGTTGACAAGATCCCCCTCTATGTTCTTCTCCCCTCATCTGGTTTAGTCATCGGCCTGATCGGTGTGGCAGTCGCATCCAATTCTCAATTTGGTCTGAGTCTCGGTTTGTGTGTGTGTGCCTGGCAGCTTTCCAGCAGTTTTCATTGTATCTTGTTCCCCCAGCCACGGCTCAGAAACCAGAGGAGGTGATTCACCGCTACATGGAGGAAGTAGCCTCGGCCCAAGACGAGGTGCGCATTTCAATACCCCCTCCTGCTCCTGAACACTGTTCTGTATATCCCTTCTTCCTCCCCCTACTCCTCAGCACTGTTCTCAATATTCCCTCCTGCTCTTCCTTCCTGCTCCTCAATACTGTTCTCAATATCCCCCCCCCGCTCCTCAGCACCTATCAAGCTGTACATTGATTCTCTGTTCTGTTACATTCAAAGACAAACAAGCAATGTTTGTAATTGAACCTCTCTGTGGATAAAATTTAACGTCTGGATTTAGACAGAATCCCCCCACCACCCCCAAAGTTAACCTACTGCTCATAATCTTATTACGGTGCCTTGTCCAGGACTGCAGCATCTGTATGGACCGCCTGTCCTGTCCCTCAGGCTATGACACCGCCTCCGAGGGCGGGGGCCCGTCCATCCCCCCCGCCGCCGTGGGGAAGTTCACCAAGTGCGGACACACCTTCCACATGCTCTGCATGCTGGCCATGTACAACAACGGAACCAAGGTAGTCCACCAGACTTCCACAAATATTTTTTTTATCTGCTCATATATAAACATATAAAGTGATGCGATAATGCTGGTGCACTACTGTGGTTATGTGGAGAGGGGAAAACTGAGCATCATAAGGTTGGTTCACTGTGTCTTAAGGACGGTAGCCTCCAGTGCCCTTCGTGCAAGACAATCTATGGGGAGAAGACAGGGACTCAGCCCAAGGGGAAGATGGAGATCTACAGCCTGTCCCAGTCCCTCCCTGGCCACCCGGACCACAGCACCATCCAGATCATATACAGCATACCCCCTGGAACACAGGTCAGAACCCTATGTTGTTCTGGCCTGGCCCCCTGTCCTACCTCCATGTCCCACTCCAGCTCTGACTTGGCCTCCTACCACCATGTCCATTTTCAGCTCTGGGTCTCACTTCCCCTCCCCTCTTTTGTCAATCCAGGGTCCAGAGCACCCTAACCCAGGTCAGCCCTACACCTGCAGAGGCTTTCCACGCTTCTGTTTCCTTCCAGACAACAACAAGGGTAGAAAGGTAAACACACACTCAAGATGTCATTCAACTCCCACACAACCCCTGAAAGTGTCATTACACTTCTAGAGAGGGTACAATTTCTGGGGAAATTGTAGGGTGTGCTTGCTTGCGTCGGTTGCAGATGGGTCCGTTTTCCCATCTAGTGATATTTTCAAGCATTTAGCCTACTCATATTGCATAATTCATTAAGAACACCCTTTGAAACAAGAAGCCCCCTTGAAACAAGCTACTGTAACAACGTTGTCACTGGCAGTATTTCAGATGGAATTGCGATTCAAATAGTACCATCTGCTAACTGAAAATAAGACCCCCAAAACGTAAATAATTTTCATATTAATTTAGGGGATATGGCTAATTCAAAAGCAGTTTGCTAGCTGCTGTTGCTATCCACACTTCACTGATTGTTTGAAAGCGCCGCAAATGGGGAAAAGGGATAATTACGGTGGCCGACATGTGCAAACACGCTACAAATAGACAAAGTACAAGCAAATTGACAATACACAAGCAAATTAAGAAAACATGTATTTGACCACACATGCCCAGCATTCAGCAAACGCGCTGCAAATACACACAACACAACCAAATACATAAACACGCTGCAAATATAGAAACGCGCTGCAAAAAGGAAAACACACAAACCTTGAAAACAAATGCAAACAGAAAAATGCTGCATCCAGATAACACAACGGAAGTGGTCCAGGCCAGTGGGAGCGCTAAGTAGAAGAGCGTGATTTTAGAACCAGAGAGGGCAGATGAGAAGTTTGTTTTGAATAGGACCAAAATCGAAGTAAAGAAGCGACATAAAAAGATTAGTATTCATTTTTACATGTGCTCCTCCTCTTTGACAGTTTTTCAAAAGACTTACTTCGATGTTGATCCAAACTTTTCAAATGCTCTCTCTTAATCTCTCGCTCCATGGGGCCGACAATCAAGATGTTCCACTTGGCTCTCCCCCTAGAGGCCTGGAAACTTCCGTTGTGAAAACTGGATGCAGCATTTTTGGTTTGCGTGCTTTCATTTTTGCAACGCCTTTATGTACTGCAGCGTTTTTGGTTTGCGTGCTTTCGTTTTTGCAACGCGTATTTGCAGTGTGTTTATGTATTTGGTTGTGTTGTGTGTTTTGTCTATGTATGTGTTTTCTTAGTTTGCAGCTCGTTTGCACATGTTGGCCACCGTAGATAATGTATAGAACGCCGGTCATTATCGGGAAACTAAGCCCCGACAGGCCGAACAGCACCCAGACGCGAAGCGAAGGGGTTTTGTTTTGCCCTGAAGGGGCTTATGTTCCCAATAATGACCGGCATTCTATACATTATCTTGCTTATTACACGGCTATTTGCCAACAAAAATTACTTAACACAGTGTGTCTTTTTACGATGTATTTGTTACCATTCGTATTGTTGATCAGCAGAGAAATAGTTCGCCAAAGACGTTGAACTTCATTGACTTTGAACATTCTTTAGGCTTCAAATCAGCTGACGTCGCTAAGCAACAGAGTACGCTGGGGTTGAAAAGTTAGATTAGATGCAATTTCCCGCATTCTGGGGCATTTACCACAACTATTTACCATAGTTGTTATATATATACTGAGGGGCTGAACATTAAAATATTTTGTAATTAAACTTCCCAATAAGCAATGGGACATCTTCAACTACCTGTCACCTTTCAGCACTCATCTCAGCAACAGAGCTATCTCCACTGCCCCTGCATGCTGCCCTGCCTCTGACTCACTCTCTACCACCTATATCAGGAGACATGGAGATGCATTGAGCATTCTTTCATAATTGATAATAATAAGATTAATGTAGATTTTTCATATGAAGACTTCTGAGATGTAAATCATGTTATCAGCATATGAAATTCACAATTGGTATAGGTTTAGTAGCCTAATAATTATGTAGGCTACATAAAAAAATGGCATTTCCCTAAAGCATGACTGGACAGTTCAGAAATGATCAAATTTGTGTTCAAACCTGTAGTCTTTTACACAGATCACATCCTTAGGATGTAAGCTTTCAGAAAAAACATATAGCCTACTCCATTTACCAATACCAGGGTATCCGTGGGGTCTTACAAAAATTAAAAATTGATAAATCCATTTAGGGAAAATTAAGGCCCTTAAAAGGTATTCAAGTCTTAATCCCGATTTTATTAGGTATTACATTTTGTTCACGCTTTTTCGTCCAAAGAGTTTGACTTCAAAAAATATGCACAAATATATTTATTTTCCTCCCCAAGACTATGTACATAGTCTACTACACTACTGTACATATTGTAAAAAGAAGATTAGCGTAGCTTCGATGGGCATCAACGCTGTCAAGGCCGCCGTTGGCCGCAGAGAGCAGCCGCAGCTGTCCATTGCCAGTTTCTGTGCTCCACCAGCGACACCACTACCCAACACGACAGCTGAACTTGCCAAAATGGCTACGACAGCGACTTCTGCCCCATCGTCTGCCGACATCAGGGTGGCTATGGGTGACACATCAACGATACGCGCTTTGTCTGGTGTCTCAATACTGCGGTGAATCACCGCTCACTGAACTCAAACATTCAAATATTTCTATAAACCTTGCCTTTTATTCTTTAATTTATTATTTTGAGCTGTTTCTTCCTGAGTTCTGTTGTATGGTTGTGCTCTATAGATTTCTTTGCCAACTACAACTGTTTATTACGTTTAAGGTTTTTTGCAGATTAGAACTTGAAGGGCGATGAGGTCTTAAAATATTTTGAGAAGGTCTTCAAAAACTCTTAAAAAGGTATTGAAATTAACTTCAGGATTCCTGCATAAACCCTGAATACCGAATTTATTATGCATGGGCAGCATACTAATATGGAGAGATGGATGTGTCTCTTGTCTCATTAGATAACATCCCGAGGGTTTAAGCTTTCATAGGATATATGGTTTTAATGGTTGAATCAGTTTTGCCTTCATGTTACAGACTAACATGTAGCAATAAAATTCTGCGAGTTGCCAAAATTACAAGTTGAGCAACCATATTTAAATTGGAAGACAATTCTGAAATAAAGGTTTTTTTCTTCTTTTTTTCAGTCGTTAGAAAAACTAGCATGTTAGCTAAGGTTAACTACAGATTAGCTCACGGTTATGGCAATAAAAAAAAACACCAGCAATTTATTTTGTAGCTACTTGGAAAAAAACATTCTCTTTCTGCCTGAAACAGATGCCTAGGTCTGAACACGGCCAAAAGCACAACATATTTCAGACCCAGATTAAGAAATCAACAAATGCTGTTCCACTTGTAATGGGTAAATACAGTATGGTATTGCCTAGTGCTAGATGTAGGTAAAAAGCTTGCTTATCTAGCTAGCAATAATCATAATGTTTGCAGAGGGATCTTTGTGACTTAACTAATCCTATCATAGTCAGAGAATGTCTTATAAGGGTGCTTTGGCCACTGAAGGGAAAACTGGGCAACTTTGACTTACTTTCCTCTTCCTTGAAAAAACCCTCGTTATGTCCATCTCGTCTGTGGAACAGTCATGTCTGAAGTGCTACTAGCCACAAGCGCTATGCGTCGATCAAAGAGTATGGGAGTTGAATCTGCGTGCTTGATGCCGTTTTTCTAGAAAACGTGGAGTGGAATTCTATTGCTATGGGTATTCTCCCTACTTATAAAGTGGAACGGATTTGATTGTGAAGCAATGGAAAGATCGCTGGACTAGTAGACCAGTCATGCACTAATATTTTGATCGCAAACGTGGGGGGGTCCAAACGACTTTTTGGGGGGGACCACCCCAAGTTACATTGCGGCGACGCCCATGACTGTAGCCTAGCTACTACTACACAATGCCAGTGGGCGAGCAGAGTCTGTGACTGGAGGCTAACGTCAAAACAAGACGTGGTCTCACTCAAATTCCAAGTTTTACACAAATCACAAAAATATGCTGACCCGCTGGCTGTCTTCACAATCGCCATATCTTTAAAACACTGCTCTCCAAACATCCGAGATTGCAGTTCCACTCAAAATCGCTTTCTCCACAAAGCCAAATGGTTGGGATTTTTTTTGGGGGTGGTATTTTTCACTCGTAATCCAAGCTCCAATTTGCGTGCTAGAACGTCTCTATCACATTGTATCCATGCGTCGTTGCTAACGTGTGGTGACGTAGCTAGCACAGATTACCCTTTGTCGACTAAAGGCACAAAAACGTTGTAACCTCCTAAACTGTCCAATGGAACGTAAATCCCAATACAAGCAACTCAATCGGGACCAAGACGAACATTTTGACACCGACGTTATCTATGTAGTGCAAATATTCACGTTTTTTTAGGGGTGGGAAAAGAAGAAGAAGAATATATGTGTGAGATAACAATGGTTTGTGCTCGCCTAAGGCAAGCACACCCCAATAATCCCATAACACATCAAGTCCAAATGTGTATAAACTGAACAAAATGTATAACTTGAATCATTCAAAAGGTGCAGAAATATTGCCAACCTTCCCTCCACCCAAATGTAATGTGTGTTCAAAATTTCAGTATTTTATGTACCACCGCAGTGACCAATTAAGTACACAGAATATGTCAGTGTTCTGAACACTTCACTCCAGTTGTTAATTGAATTGAGTTTACCACAAATAGACTATTTTGTGGCAGTACGCCACAGAATCAACACCAGAGGCCACATATTGTGTTTCGTAATATATCTTTTTTTAACACTATTTAGGCTAAAACATGCAGTGTATTTGTTAACCTGCATTTCCTTTCCCTGTTCTCCCTCCGTCTCTCTGTCACTCACGCCCAGACAAACACACACAGTCACAATGTCAGCACACGCTAGCAACGATGCATCCATACGCCGTTCTAGTAAGACAGACAGCGAGACTTCAGAATTAGTACCGTAGCTAAAGGTCTAGGAAAATTGAGGCAACTTTTTGCTAGGTACCTACGGACATGTCTTAATCGAACGTTCCCCTTCGTTCTTTTGGTGAGCAGTCTCAGGAGCCCTAGCTACTTACCTGGCGTCATGGAGTCGACCAGCTAAATAGTTATTTAGCACTAGCTTTAATATAATAAAGTTCTGTGTAACAAATTATTAACAAAGGAATTATTTTGCCCCCATCCCCGCCACAAATGTATTCCAAATCTGTGGGAAACACTGGAATGTGTTAAGAGGAGCTGTTGAAGGCCTCTCAATGTTGGCAGACTTTCTGCCAGGCTTAATAATAATAATAAGACTTTATTTATATAGCACATTTCAGACAAGAATTGCAGCTCAAGGTGCTTTACATAAAATTAATGAAAAACAATAATATAAGTAATAAAACCCTTCTGAACACAAGCCGCAGTCTTTGCGGTAATCCAGAACACACAAGACGGGTTGTGTTCCACTTGTTGAAAGCTGCATCTGACAGATGTAACAACGATTCTGCAATGTTTAATTCCCAATGGGCATCAGTGAATGTAGAAACAGCACATTTATGAACAAGTCAGCTAATATCTGAATGAATAGCACTTAGAGATGCAGTAATGGTTGATATGGAAGATGAAAGAAATTATTAAATAAGCATCAAGTCAATTTTGACGTTGACTTCTATTGAGGGGACAACTTGTACTCACACAGGCTTGTTTGAGCCATGCTCATCCTCCTTCCTCCACTTCCTGCCTTCCTCCTCCAACCCCCTTCCTCTTCCTGTCTGTTCTCTCTCCCCTCCTCAACCTCCTCTCTCCCGCCTGCTCCCTTTCCTTCCCTCCTGCTCCCCTTCTCTCCCCCTCTTCCTTCTCCCTTTCTCTCTCCTGCTGCTCCCTTTCTCTCTCCCTCCTGCTCCCGTTCTCTCATCTTCCTCCCTTTCTACTCCCTTCTTCTCCTCCTTGTCCTTCCTCAGGTACTGGAGCTGCTGAAGGTGGCGTGGACCCGCCGCCTCATCTTCACCGTGGGAACCTCTAGCACCACAGGCGAACGTGACACAGTGGTGTGGAACGAGATCCACCACAAGACAGAGATGATGTCCAACGTGTCGGGCCATGGCTACCCAGACCCCAATTACCTGGACAATGTCCTGTCAGAACTGGCCTCTCAAGGGGTGACCGAGGACTGTCTCACCAAACAACCAGGATTCAACCAAGCAGCACCAGGCTCCGGATTCTAAAAAACAACAACACCTATATTCATAAACATTCTGGATATATGAATCATGTATGTTCATACATGGTATGACTTGATAAGGGATAAACAAACTAGTCACATTCCCCACCTACTGAGGCCCGTTCCATAAAGCGAGTAAGCCAGACTTATGTCAGTTAGTCAGACTCATTTCTAGTTCATTCGGTTCCATAAAGCTAGCTCAACGTAGGTCGAACCCGGTTACTATGGCAACTTTGGCTGCGAAACTAGTCTGGTCAGGGTCAGGCTTACTGTCAGGCTTAGCGTGACTTGGTGCTTAACCAGACCTTCCTGTAACACTGACCCAACGGGAATACGATGATTTACCACGGATATTCTAATTTTCATGTCCAACATTGATAGAAAATCTCCTAATTAGCCTACATAGGCTACAACATTTAGCCTATTGCATTAAACAATGATGAACATAGCCTACACGCCACGTTACGTAGGCTAGTTTGTGATTTCAAATGTTTAGGCATCAGGCACAGGCCTATCTCAATCTTATCTAAATTATCTGAGTATAATTATCATAGCTATATAGTTGTTAACAGTAGTCTACAATTGCAAAACAAACCTAAATCCATAGGCTACATCCTCCATTTTCCCGACACAACCATGTTAAAAAGTTAGACTAGGTTATGTAGGCTATTGATTAATAGTAGGCTATTTAAAACAATGTCAAAAAAGTACATTTACATGTATTTAGAGGGTGTCTGTTTTTTAATCAACAAAGTCACTAAAGGTCTAAAATAGGAACTCGACCTACGTAGCCCATCGTCCACGTCAATCATGGCTAGTCGTTTCATTTTGATGAAGCGGTGGATGAGGGAGCTGTCATAGTACAATTAGACATTCTCTGGTACAAGGCTTAAAGGGAACGTTCTTTCTGGAAGAAGTCACATGGCCATGTGCATTGCTTTTGACGTGGTGGATTGTATGAGAGGTTTTACCTCTCGGGCTGCTTAAGAATAGGGTGCACGCGCAATTAGCTTGACTACTTAAATCTGACTTGAATTAGTAGGACTGCGTGAGCTGAAATTTGCCTTTATGGAACCGCTTTAGCCCCGCTTGACTTGTTAAGCTAATTCAAGTCTGGTTTGTGACTTTAAGTCCAACATATTTGAGCGGCCTTTATGGAACAGGCCCCAGATGTGGTATAGTTGCATTGTGTTTCGGTTCAATTTCGGTTGCATGCCGAATGCGATCTTAGTCTTATAGATCCAGGGATGTTAGTGGGGGAACTCAAAAAACGTGTTTTAAAGACGGGCGCTGGTGAAAACGGTAATTGAAAGACTATGCAGACTTTCCACAATACTGTTCTGGCACGTCTACTGAATTCAGTCCTTCGAAATAAAGGTCCCCCTACTGCATCCCTGCTTGCTACGTATTCAATGCAAAATATTTGTATGGTATATCAAGGCACAGTATATTCGTACTGTGGCTACAGATGTGAGGGGTTTGAACCCACACTTTGTTTACTGTACCTCTACCCGCTCTTGGTTTAGTTATGTAAATCCTTAGAAAAGGAGCGTGCTTTCTTTGGAAGAAGCCTGCTAACTTGTATGCCTTTGGCCCAATGCCATGAAAAAGTCAGCGCTCATGGGGAACATACAAATGTCTGTAGCACTTTAATTTTTACAGTGCATCAAATTGAGTATTACAATTAATTAATTGAGTTAATATCTGTGGGTAATTGTTCTGGAAATTGGTAACTAATGCAAATTCTAAAAGCGTAATATTTTTTGATTTAAAAGCAATGTAGCTACAAGGCCACAGTAAAAAAATATATACATAAATGAAAATGTAGTACATGTTTGATTAAGCCTGAAGGAGAGACCAGAATGTTTTGTTGATTATCAAAAAAGTATTGAACAGCACTGTAAAAACAACAAAGAATATGACCATAAATGCCGACCATAAATTAAGGTTGTTTTTAGAGGTGAACCTCATCATAACAGTGAAAAATGGGTCAACAAATTCTGGTCCTTTTGTCAATGTTCAACACCTGGACGTCCACATCTCTGCCACCTCTAATACCATCATTGTACCTTCATGTTATCCTGTTGAGTATTCAGGTGTATGCAAGCATATTGAAATTATCTCTGCAATAAAATGTTAAGACCCTCCTTCCTCTTTGTCTCCCTCTCCCTCCCTGTTATAGTTGACCGGAGATCATTTAAAGGTCACATGAAATCCTGTTTTTGGATGCTTTTATATAGGCCTTAGTGGTTCCCTAATACTGTATCTGAAGTATCGTTCCGAAATTCAGCCTTGGTGCATAGTTATAGCCACTACGAGCAGTCCCTCAATGAGCTTTCCTCAAAACGCGCTGTTTCTGTGTCTGTAGCTTTAAATGCTAATGAGAGGGGCGACAACATGCGCTAATGTTTACAACGGATGTATCGCAATGGCTCGTAACCCCCGTTGCTGTAAGATGCCTCGAATTTAGCCATTCTCATCTGATCACCCTGGTTTGCCGAGGTGCACACTCATCATTTCAATGATGAGAAAGGCGGATGTCGCGAGCCATAACACCAACAGCAGAACGTTATCCAAATAACAAAGAAGTGTACAACACTCGCGTCACAGCGTTTGTATTCACACACACACTTGATGCCATTTATCTTTACATTAGCAACAGTAACTCAGCTGTTAGCTGCAGAACTAATGTTACAGCCACATTCTAAGGGTAGCAAGCTAGGTAACCATATACAGTAAAGCAACAAAATGATATAGCGTTAGTTAACTTACTTGTCCAAGGTTTGTAGCTTGACCAAGGAGATTTAGTAATGATCCAGAATTTAATTTCAGCAAGGCCAGCTTTGTGTTTGCTCAAGTTGGAAAACAGTAGTGGCTGAAATGTTTGGCGCAGACATACAAAACTTTGGGAAGTTGTGTCGGCGCATTTCCAGCGAAAACACAATTAAGATATGGTTGTGCAGAGGCTCGGATGAAGGAACTAAAAAAAGATTTGTGTTTGCATTTGTACATCCAAGCACTGAGCAACTGTTATGCTTCATTTGTTTGCTCGCCATGATGTCTCTTCAGGAAAAATCGATATCGCACTCGCCCTTGCACGGTGGTAGCTCAGTTTCTCATGGGCGGGCCAGATGATCTGGGCGGGCAAAGCAGAGAGACCTTCCCCCCCATCTGCGTCACTAGGGGGAGAATTTCAAACAGAGCAATTGAGCCTTCATTTTGTCAAAGGCGGAGAAGAACACCCAGGGCTTGGTTTACACTTATCGAAAATTCTAGCCACGGGGACCAAAGGCAGGCTAGGGGAACTCATATTAATGTTAAATAACCTCCTAAAATGAAGTTTTCATGTCATGTGACCTTTAAGGTATTCCATTATGGAACAACATCTAGCCCTGTAAACTTTCCAGATGTAGTTCGAAAAGAATGTTCAACTCAACAGTCTTGGTAGAGTAACACCCATCTTGATGGAACGTATCCATCTGTGCCAGAATGTGGATCTTCCTGATTATGGTAAAGTACTGTTAATGCTCTAGAGGGCAGCATCGTGCTGTGAAACATGTTACACCAGAAGTGTAGCCTGGCTTCCAGACCAATTTAGCCCCGCCCACAACAACAATTTGGTCGGGAAGTTGGGTCTGGAGGGGCTCGTATTGGGGACAAACTATATAAAACCAGGAGCTGGGCGAACCAATGAAATTGCCAGGGTGGGCTTTATACGATGATGGACAGATGATCAGCAGTAACGTAATCAACAACGTCACTAAAGAGTGCTTGGGTTGAATTCTTTTTCAACAAACAACATATTACGTTGCTATGATTGGTTGTAGGTCTATCCAATTGAGCGAAGAGACATTTGTTTTATGAGTTCTGTTGAAACATGCCCCATAGTCACAGCCCAACGGAGAGTTACCAGACTCATATTCTGACTAGATTTATGAGTATGACAACGTCAGGCTACCAGAAGTGAGGCTTTCACCATAAAATCATAAAAGACTCCTACCAGGAACACCGTACATCATGTTAAGATAATTACAGACCAATCTATATTTTTATGAAATCTAAAAGATTTTATGAAATTATTCTCAATTTGTGTTATTTAAGAGCACTTCAATTGCAAGAGGAAGTATTGGTGTTAGGAACCAGAGGTGCTGCCTGTACAGTAGCCTATATATTCTGCATAATTCTAGTTTACCCCACATGTGAGTTAATATGGTTTCTGGAAGAACATGAAGTTCATTTGGAAAAACAGATGAATCAGCCTCTGCTCATGCTTGCTCTTTGAAATTATGTTTTTTTCTTGATCAGCAAAGACAAGTCCAACTTGTATATAACAAAATACTTTCCAAGGGATATCCATTCTGATCAATCTTCACAGAGCTGAATTCCATCAGCATTATGTTTCCCAAGAGTGTTTTTCCCAGTGCACTGTAGTATTACACTGATGATAACCATCTATTAGTATACTAGATCCGAATGTATGCATATTTTTTATGGCTTAACATGACTTGAAATAGCCTATACTGCTTCCAGAGTATTTGGGAAAAAAGTTAATCAGATGCCTCTCTATCTCCATATTCCTGAAACTAAGACAGGCAACTGCGGTGACGCTAACTTATTAGGAAACATCTATGCTGTTTGTTGTCTGTAATTAGAATGAGGAGAGATGGGACCGTAGTAAATTCACATGGCCCTCAGGCGTAGTTATGCCTAAGATTGAATCTCAGAACTCACTCGAGAAGATCTCCCTCATCCAATTAAATAACCCTATACCATCCTATCTCTGTCTATCCTTTCTCCTGGTTTCATTTTTGATTATCTTTGCGATATGATAATATGCATATTTTGCTCTTTCCTTCTGGGTCTCCCTAAGAATAAATTAATGAGTTCTACAGTATCCTTCACAAGTGTTGTCCTCTATCTCTGAGGAAATCTTTTTAGCTATCTAAATAGTTGTAAAGTTTGTGAATGTATGTCAGTCTTTGGAGCTTTATATTTAAATTGCTGTGTCATGAAGTACAGAAGTACTGTACAGTACATAATGGCTACTGTCAGTACTGTAGTTTTGTCAGGAAGCTGACTGTAGTTCTGTAATCTGTGTGTGGAAAGTCAGGGAGGAAACTCAAACAAAGGATATTGAGACTAAAAGCACCCAGTCCTTATTTAGTTTGCCTCGTTAGTATCAATCATTTTATGTTAGTGTCTATACACGTTATAGTGCTTTTGTTTTTGGTTTGTGTATTCGTAATCAAGAGGACAGGTAAGCTGCCCATTGGTCTCACTCAGCACATAGCTGTACCTGTGCTAACACCTTATGCAAGGAATGTGTGCCACCCACTGTATGTATTTGTTAGAGAGGCATTTTGGTTGGGCAGGTCATTTAGTAGTTCATTTCTACTTGATTTGATTTGGCACCGTTCATAATTATCTTGCTTCCCCTTTATCGTGTCGTGCCATAATAAATGTGCACTGTTGCTTTGCCTGTAACTCCTTGTTCGTCTACTTTCTGTCCACTAAGCCAGAACATTTGTTACCTTCCCAACACTTAAGTTACCATCATTTCCATCCTGGGTCGTAACACTTGGAAAGAAGATTGTTTTATCATTATCGTCATCCTCAGTTTGGCCAGCCGATTGTATCAGTGGGGGAAGATTAGTGAGTGAGGACTTATTTATACACAGATAAAGATAGACCACATAGACCACAGACTAGTCAGAACCCGTGAGAGAAGTTAGAAAATAATGACAGCAAAAGCTTCATCACATTCCATGATCTGCCTAATCAAATGTCAGTGAAAATACCTCAAAGTGTCATGTTTCATCTTCCAGTGTTGACTTGAACTAAACCAAATGGACAAGCAGTGTTCATAGCTCTCTCAGGCTCACTTTCATGTCTCACAACAGCTTGTCTTGAGCACAAAATAGAATCAATTTGCTCCTCATTTCTACCAACCATTGCCTCATTACTGTAGCCAGACTCTGCTCCCAACAGTCTCGCCAGGCTGAGTGCATTTAATTTGTCAGAGAGTGGCATATATAAGTGTGACAGAATTTTTTTGCGAATATCAAAGATTTCCTTATAGGTATACAGTATACCTATAGAGATACGTAACATACTTGCTTCTAGATGTGAACACTAGCGAGGTATCCTACCCTTTTAAAACCACCGAGGACTGCAATGGTGAAGTTATACAATTTTTCCTCTGCTTAATAAGTATTTGGACACTAGTGAGCCATTACTGAGCATTAAGTGAAAGAGCGAAAGACCTCTTGTCTGTCTAGTAGATGAGGATAGTAGAGAATGCCTGACTCCAAAGCCGTATAAACCTTTGGCCCTCATTATAGTTAATTACCCCAGAGCACAGGCATAAACTTGGGCAGGCCATTAGCAAACACAGTCTCTGTGAGCTCTGCTTCAGGCATACTAATCAGGTGGAAAATTCACATAGGAATGGAGTCCATCTCGGACCTTGCCATGCGTGATAATGAAGTAAGCAAATAGGTAAATGTTTTCTTAATTATAACTTTTTTTTAGTTCACTATTTCTTCTACTTCATGTTTGTTTCCACAAGCAAAAGGTATGTGGAATGTCTTGGTTCCTTTTCGAGAGTTATGGCTTTTGTCTTTCTTTTCAGAAACATTTTAAAACCATTGGCAATGGCTAAGGTTCGATTTGCAGACACAAAGGCTCCTCACTGGAATGAGGGAGGGGCCCCTTCAGTAATAAGCTGGAGCTTCCTGTGTTTCGAGCAATCCATCAAATCAGCTATCGATCGCTGGCATCTTTAAATTGTACAGAAACCCTCCATGCCCAGACAGCCTTTGCAAAGACATTAACTCGCCTCCTTGTATTAATGGGCAAGATGGGAAACAGGATCATGCCCTTTAGAAGGGTGGGCAGGGAGGTGAAACATTGTGATAAATGGGTCTGCCATTCTGTGACGAAAGCTGTGCAAAATGATGGTTTAATCACAATGGCACATTTACGACGGTATAACTGTTACAGCTAAGACTCATGCTACATGTAGATCAGGGTTGCTTTTAAGAGTTTTTTATTAGAACACCGATTCATTACTGTGCCCATCAGTGACATTAGTCACTAAAAACATTAACTTGTCAGTGAGAAAGTTCTGTTTTGAATCCAAATAACCTTTATGCTGGTGCTTTTCTGCTTGGAGGACAGGATGGAGTTTCAGTCAAAAACTTCTCTTGTAGAATATCATCACTTTGATAACATGAAATGGGCGGAGCTAGTTCAGGCATGGAACTCGGGCAGCGCGCGCCATATCACCCATCGCCGTGTTCTCAGCCCATAGGCTTAGCTTGATAGGTGGCGCTATAAAGTCGCACACATGCACGCACACACGTCCTCGATTACTCTTGTGTTCCGCGCTGCTGCCATTGCTGGTCGCTACCCGTTCTCTGTGTTGTGTTGGCCTGTCTGTCGTTCGCGTTTCCCTGTCCATCTCTTTGGTCCCGGACGCCGTGTGCGTGTTTTGGGGATCTGAACGAAGGTTTCGAGCTGCTTCCCGATGATTCTCCATCCGAGGAGCCCTGCACCAATGGGGTCGGTGGAATTCAGGGCGCCGAGTCAGGCGCAGTTCCTGTTTGGCCTTGTCGGCCAACAAAGGACTGTCCGTTGTACAACATGGGGTTTGGCATCTAGGAGGTGTTTGTTCCTAAAGGCCGATTTATACTTCTGCGTCTCCGTTAACAGACAGAGGCACGCACGGAGTCTGACGGAGTTGGATGGATTGGTTGAATTTTTACTACTCCGACGGCTCTGCGTGCTGAAAGCAATTCACCGCTAGAACAGTAGATGGAGCTGCAAATTTACAAATTAGCCACTTCATAAATAAAATAAGCACATTCTTAGCAACTACACTGCCCATTTCTCGTCACATTTTAATTCAGATGCTGATTTACATGTACTATTTAGCTGAAATATGAATTGTAAAAACTTACAACAATGGCGGTCAAAGGATTCTGTTCTCTTGTTGGTCACGGCAAGCCCGCCCCTGACGCAAGCGGTTCTTAATACGGACCAATCACAGCCAAGGGGTATCGGTAAAATGACGGACGGACAGACGGAGACGGAGAGTCAGGAAAATCAGGAGGCACAGGCAGAGCTCTGCGAGAGGCTCGGAGAGGACACACAGAGGGCGTTTCTTGACAAAGAGGGCGTTCCCCCTGTGCGTGTGCGTAATAACGCAAAAGTATAAATCAGCCTTTAGTGCGGCGAGGCTGTTCCATCCGCTCCCCTGCATGCTGCCCGGGGAAGGCTCCGGCGAGGGGCGGCTCCGTTTTCCGTGCTGCTGTTGTGCTGTCCAAAAGGGGGCTCGCGTTCAGGAGCCGACCACGAGCACTTGCGGCATATCTGGCATATCCGAGGAGCGACATTTGCAGGTACCAACGTGAATCACGTTCAGGTTTTCTCGGTGCACTGACCTGTTGGACAGGCGTCTGATCGAGTGCGGGGTGTAAGGTTGGACATATCGTGCAAGGACAATGCAATGTGCACGCTTCTCAGTCTACAATAATAGGGGCATTAATGATTTGCTGCACAAGCACGCATTCGAAGAAGCAGCCAGAGTTCGCTAGGTAGCTGCTAGCCATTAGTAGTGTTACTGTTCCTAAGCCGCCCTGTTTGTCACTGCTTGACCGAGCCGAACAGAAGTGCTTGCTGTATTTGTATATTTAAATTGATTGGTTGCAAACGTTGTCGGTTAATAGCAGTAATAGTTTACTAGGATGCGTCCTGTAAAGGAATGAATACACGATGCAATCCTGCTGCATTTCCATATACTAGTTATGTCTCTTACTTATTAGAGACGCATATAAAGTCCCATGACATGCTGTTTTAGATGCTTTATGCAGGCCGTAGCGGTCCCCTAATATCGTAGCCTATCTGCATGTTGTCTTGCGACATCCTAAGATGAACATGTTCAATTGGAGCATTGAGCTGCGTTTTCTCAAGGCAGAGAAGAATACCCTGGCCCGGTTACACCTGTAGATATACCAATGTGTACTGACAATGCTGAACGTGTGTCTGATGTAATCAATGTGTCAGAAAATTAGTAACAATAATGATGAACCGAGAAGCTTGTGAGACGGTCCGCACAAAGCCAGCTATACTGATTGCAATAGGTATCTGCATGCTGCAGGTAGCCTGCAGGGACGCTTCCCCGATCTGTGCCCTCGTCAAAGGGCAAGTGAATACCGTCAACCCCTGCCTAGCTTCGATAGTCTTATACATACCTTGATGCGTTCTCCGCGAGCCCTCTGCCTGTAAACATGTCTGTGCTGTGCCCTTTGCAGGGTGCACCGTTTCAAGTACCGCAAGCTGCAACCGTGTCCATCAAAGCATTGGTGGCAGGTGTCCAGTTGTACGTTCGGTGTGGGGATCCTTCATCATGCAGCCTTCTGGGGAGCCTGTCTCTCCGTCTTGTAATGAGCGTTGCACAGAAGCAGCGGCTGAAAGCAGACAAAGTCTTCCTAACACTCCACCTTTACTGCACAAACTAGCACTGAGGCAGGGGTGCTTCGTGCTAAGTCGACACCCTGCTCGATAGTGTTTCTCGGGTTCTGTGGTGTAAAGGTACCCCCACTGTGATGGTCCACACTAACTACCTTTTGTCCCCTCTCCTTCATGCGCCAGTACCTGCACTGTACTGCCCCGGGCGACACCTGATGAGCCCCTGTTTACCAGTGACGCAGCCGGCAAGGCCACAACCAGATCGTGGCTTACGCAACTCCACTAAGTTCTTTGCGAGTGCTATGGCCTGTCCCCGGAGCAGTATTCCTTCCGGATCGGGGCGGCTGCTTCTGGTGTCCACGTCTGTGCTGGACCTTGTGGAAGCGCAGAACTCATGAGCGCTTGAGAACAGAGACCGGGACCGTGTCGGGCGATGCTTGCAGCTGGTACACAATAGAGGCTTGCATTGGATAGCGCTCTGCGACTATCTACTCTAGGCCGAGCAGCTGAATAGGCGCTCAAGGTGAAGCCGAGCAGGCGCTCGAGAAGAAGCCGAGCAGGCGCTCGAGAAGAAGCCGAGCAGGCGCTCGAGAAGAAGCCGAGCAGGCGTTCGAGAAGAAGCCGAGCAGGCCTCCAAGCTGAGCAGGCGCTCAGGGGAAGCTGAGCAGGCACTCAGCTCGAGTAGAAGCCGAGCAGGCGCTCAAGAAGAAGCCGAGCAGGCGCTCAAGAAGAAGCCGAGCAGGCCTCCAGCTGAGCAGGCCTCCAAGCTGAGCAGGCGCTCAGGAAACCGAGCAGGCGCTCAAGCTGAGCAGGCACTCAGGAAACCGAGCAGGCGCTCGAGAAGGCGCTCAAGCTGAGAAGGTGCTCAAGCTGAGCAGGCGCTCGAGTAGAAGCCGAACAGGCGCCCGAGCAGAAGCCGAGCAGGAGCTCGAGAAGCAGCCGAGCAGGAGCTCGAGAAACAGCCGAGCAGGAGCTCGAGAAGAAGCCAACAAGGTGCTCCGGCTGAGCAGGTCGCTCAGGCTGAGCAGGTCGCTCAGGCTGAGCAGGTCGCTCAGGCTGAGCAGGTCGCTCAGGCTGAGCAGGTCGCTCAGGCTGAGCAGGTCGCTCAGGCTGAGCAGGTCGCTCAGGCTGAGCAGGTCGCTCAGGCTGAGCAGGGTGCTCAGGCTGAGCAGGGTGCTCAAGCTGAGTGGTCTGGTGACCAATGTGGTCCGCATGTATTCTGTGGTTGGGTGGCTTCATACATTGCAATGGTAGTATGTCTCTTCGGATCTCCATGCAGCCGTGGTGATCCGCAGACATCCTCTGATGTGCTACGTCGCCATCAGAATCCAGTGTCTACATGGGGACGTCCGTCCAGATGCCCTGGGAACAGCAGATGCACCACTGATTTGTCTCTGAGGCTCAGGAGGCGCGACCATACCTGTCAACATTGGAGGTTTTTTTTTTGGGGGGGGGGGGGGGGGTGTCGATGCGGCTGATTACACTTTAAATTCCTCCGTCCATGTAGCCTACTGTCAGGGACGGACTGGGAGTAAAAATAGGCCCTGGACTTTGATTGATCGATTGTTGACCGGCCCACCAGAACCGGTCCCGTAAACGCCACCACAGCGAGCGCCCTGCTAATGCATGCAACTTCTGTGCCTGATGTGATGCTAGTTATAGCATAGCGCGCAAGCAAATTTTTGGTGGCTGATTTGAGCGAAAACGTTTTTGAGGCTTTATGTAAAACAAACAAACATAGCCGCCTTTTCAATTGCTAAAACATTGTCCAGTGAAGGTAATTATGTTTACGTTTCTTGGCCTAGTTTTCCATTGTTCATTTGGAATAGACCAACTCTCCTGGGGGAAAGGGGGGCCGGCCAACCGTGTTGCTGGCCGACCGTGTCACTCAATCTTCTGCCAAAATTTTTATTAGTTGTAAAAAAATAAGGCCAGCGAATTATAAGGCAACCAAAAGTGCTTCGGCCTATCGGGAATTCTCCAGGTGCTCCCAATGGCCAGTCCGCTACTGTTAATTTGCAGCTATATATAATTTTTTTTGCCGTAGCACCACCTGAGACTGTTGCCATTTCTACAAGTGATTCTGTATCAAAAATCAACCATGTATTTTTCAAATTCTCCCGCCTACCTGCGGAGATATCAACAGCGCAACTGGGTTGTAGGTTGCGGCAGAGAATGTAGTTAATATAGACGGGCTCTGGTTGCGGTTACAAATGGGTTGAAAATTGTATGATAGCCTATGTAGTATGTGAGTAGGATGCGTTTCATACAAGATCTGGCAACTGGACAACATTGAAATAATATATTGATGTGAATATTTATATAATGAGGTTTGGCCATACAAATTACGGGAGTTTCACGGGAGAAATGACAAAACGGGAAGGGGGCGGGAGATGGGTGTGAAATACGAGAGACTCCCGGCGAAAATGGGGAATGTTGACATGTATGGGCGCGACGCTCCACTCTACACATAGTATAGACTGGCGGAGTGTCGGTGTTTTGGGGATTTAACTTGTTACTGCCTGCCTCATGTCATGCATGCTGCAGTGAAGGCAGGGAGCGCTTCCCCATGTACATCCATTCCGCCAATGTTAAACCATTTGTCATGTGTATGAATAAATGGTGAAATTAATCATGTGAGTGTCTTGACTGAAATGGAATAGATGGATAGAAACAGATGAATGGATGGATGGACGTATGTAGAAATTATAAAGATGACGATGCTGCGATAATGGATGGCTCATTAAAGTGTGAAGCTGGAGCCTGCAGATGCAGATTGCCCTGGTAGAGGACACATTATAAATATGATTAAGAAAGTCATCAAACATGACAGAGTAACAGACCACATCAAAACAGGGTGGTTAACCTGCAAACAATTTCTACCCCGGATTTCACCAATATGTTCCACCATAACATTTGACTTTAGAACTCATTGCTTGTGGCAGAAACTTATAAGACTGAGGCTCCTGCTATCATGTAATGAAAATCTCTCTCTCTCTCTCTCTCTCTCTCTCTCTCTCTCTCTCTCTCTCTCTCTCTCTCTCTCTCTCTATATATATATATAGTGTGAAAATGCAAATACAGGAAGCTTTAGGATTTGTGCTCATTAAAAATAGGCCTCGGAATCAGGCCTAATTTTCCGGAGTCAAACTCAGGTCAACTGCCATCCAAACATATTTCTCTTTACAGAATGTGCTGAACTGAAGTTGTTGGCAAGCAAATAAAAAGTACTGTAAGATTAATATGCGTAATATTGAATATGAAATTCCAAATAGTTTGTATTGGAACTCAAGAATAAGTTAGATCTTTGATATTGACAGTGATAGTTACAGAGAAACGTTTTCTACGATCATAACAGTCTATACTTTTGTCCTTTCCACTTTTTATTCAACTTCCAATTAGTCTTTTTCAAAATTTCCAACACAAAGTTGTCTCATATGTAGCAAAGACTGATTCATTAAGATACTAATCTAGAATAGATTAAAAACAGACCACGGAGGCATGTTTGCATGAAAGACAGAAGTGAAGTGACCACTGGGAGTGAAGCGCTATATTCCTTTCATCGACTTTACAGATTTACTGTAAACTCTTGCCCACGGGGCCCTCTGAGAAAAGTCAGTGCTCCATCATTTATGGATAATACAGAACAAGTTCAAACATGAAGCTGGAGGCTATGGTTAAACTGTAGCACGATTGCTGGGTCACTAATGGGATCAAGCCAATGACCCTGTTGATTGAATTTCTGTTTCAATGTCTGGCCAATAACCCAAGACTTCGCACTTTACAGTCACTGAAAAGCATGTATCTAATTAAAACTAAATTATATTACCTCAAGAAACAGTGTCGTTGTTATTCTACTTTTAAGCTTTTAGCCTTAAAGACAGTCAGATGGCTGAGCGGTGAGGGAGTCAGACTAGTAATCAGAAGGTTACCGGTTCGATGCCGTGCCAAATTACGTTTTGTCCTTGGGCAAGGTACTTGCCTCGGGGGGAATGTCCCTGTACTCACTGTAAGTTGCTCTGGATAAGAGCGTCTGCTAAACAACTACATTTAAATGTTTGACGCCCCTGTTGTTTTCTCCTCACAAACAGATACATACAATCATACAGAGCAACATAATTCAATGTAATGGTTCCACATTTTATACCCTTACTTTTCTTTGCTGTGATGCAGCTGTGACCTTTCCTGCAGTTGCCATATTGCACCTCTCTCAACACAAGCAAAAGAGAAGAGACAGACTCCCCACCAAGTGCTGCTGCCAAGAAACAGCAAATCAATGATGGACAGTGGGCAGGGGCGTCTTCCGACAAACAACTGTGAATCTTGTTCCAGCTTGGACACACACAGGGTCACAGCAGGACACAGCTGACACGGCAGACAAGCTCCAACTAGGGACCCGTAATAAAAACACTGCTCCTCCTTTTGGCATGTTTGGAGTCTTGAAAGCCAAAGACACGTATCTCCATTTGAGCAAAAGAACATAGTATTAATAAAATATCAGTCATTAATCAAACATGCAATGCTCTCCTCTGAGATCCCGTTTGGTTGTCAGGGTACCAGAGCAGTGCAGTGCTAATTCACATTTCACTTTGTTCTTTTTTGGAATTAGCAAGCTTTCTGGATTCAAACACAGTAATTGACTTCTGTTCCCCGAGCCCTCTTAACATTTTCAATAATTGACAACATGGACCTCATCCATGTATTTGAAAATGCAAGTGCTAACTAAATATTGTAGTAAACCTAGCCCCATGTCATGCCTCGACCCATCCCGCCACGAGGAGTGTTGCACCTCTGAAGGGGATTGTAGACAGTGGTTGTCTTTGGTGGAGAGTTGGAGCCCCACGCTACATTAATGCTACATTAATTGATGAACACCAGTCTCTCTGTGTGGGAAACGATGAAGCCTGAAGATGTGCTTGTCGAAGGTGAAACAGCATGTTTCTGCCTCAATCTGTTCCTCCAGTCAGGCTCTCCCTGCTGGTGGTACTGTGGTCAGTTACCCTGGCCTATGATTGACCCACAAACCAAACACTCCTAAACCACTTCACATTGAGGTTTTATTAAAGGCAGGATCAGTACATTTTGCAAACCTAGCAATTTTGACTTGAGTTTGAAAGGATTCAAACCAAAATATCCTACCCCCTCCCTTTAAAGACACTCCTCCAAAACACATAAATGCACTTCCTGACTACTGCCGGGAGGTAGGTAGACAGATATGTAAGCCGTCCAATCATTGCATTCGGTCCGAATGCCTTCCAATCATTAAGTTTGATCTGAACTAAATGATTGGTCATGTTTATTACAGTCCTGCGAAGCCGACAGATATCAGATTGATTTACTTTGACCATCAAACCTTTATAACCGTTTATTGAAAACGTTTTTTAGAATCTTTATTCAAATGGAAATGCATTTTTCAAATGGCAATCCAATGTGCAAATTACATTGCAATCCTCAATTCAGTTAGAATTATTTTGAATATAATTTTGAATGAAAGGTTATTGCTTATTGCATATCATATTGATATGATTTTTCGACTCATTATTCAAATGGAAATTCAATGTGGCAGCGAGACAGTGCTCCCAATCTATGACAATTTACTTGTCACCACGCTCTTTTTGCAGCAAAATGAAAATGCCATCTGCCAGTGACTTGTCAAGGCGGGTCTTCAGTTAGGGGTTCCAAATCCTGGTCCTCGGGCCTCCCTGCCCTGCATGTTTTAGATGTTTCCTTGTTCCAACACACCTGATTCAAATGAATGGTCGTTAGCAAGTTTCTGCATAACTAGATAACGACCCATTCATTGGAATCAGGCGTGTTGGAGCAGGGAAACATCTAGAACATGCAGGGCAGGGAGGCCCGAGGACCAGGATTGGGAACCCCTGAGTTAGGACATCACTTCCTCGTTCAGTCACTGACTTTGAAAATAACAAAATCGGCATGGCCGAAGTGAGGTGCCGACTGTTCAATGTTATCCAAGTCACTGAACAAGGAAGTGGAGGCGAGGACCAACTTGCTGCTGCATCTTCTGTAAGAAGCATAACACCCTGATAGGGAATAACAGTGTTCTGATCAGACCATGATTAAAAACCTGCCATTTTGCAGCATACAGAGTCCATGTTGAACAGCTCTCACGCTCTGAATAGTCACAACGACTCCAGGATGTAAGACTTCAGATTCAAAATCGCACGGGCCAAGCCCACAGAGCAATCTGGTCAGCGTGAGGGTGGAATATATATGGCTGCGCATCTGGGAAAGCAAGTCCCTGTGTAACAGGAGTTGCCAATGCTGGGAGAAAAGGAGTTGAATTCTGTTCGGCCAGCGAGGAGCGATGAGAATCATGGACAAGCCATTCTCCCTCACTCTGGCTCAAGTAGCGGAGATTAGGCTTAGAGGGGGCAAATGCATAGAGAATGCATATATTTGGCCGTTTGGCGGTTGATGTAAGCCACCACGGTTGTATTGTCTGTCCTGACCAGAACATGACAACCATGAAGGAAAGCTGAAACATTTCTCAGAGCACGAAAATCTGTGAGTAATTCAAGGTAATATATATGGGCAAAGCAAAGGTTGAGAGACTAAACGCCATTCACCGCTCTATTCTCGTAGACAGCGCCCCACTGATGAAACAAAAGTTCTGTACGTCTTCAGTCAATTCTCAAGATGTAAAACAGCACTGGAACTCAGCAGGGTTGATGCAAAGTGTTTTATTGGTTCTCAGGTAACAAAGATTGCCAATAGAACGTGAGCGTGATCCCGGGATCAGACTGAAGTTTTCTCCGGACAATTTAACTTATATAGTCTTCTCCCCATTGTATGTTAATATGGTACGACATTAGTTGGTTTCGTAGACATTCGGTAATCTTACCAAGCGGGTCCCTTGTCTCAGGGGATTCAAAACAGGTACTTTCCTACATAGACACTGCTTGAAATTAGGCTCTTTCTGACCTTGAACAGCCAGCTGCATTAGGCTTCTGGGCGTAAGGCCACAAATATGTCTCATAAGTTACAGCTATGCATCCTGGTCTTTTATGAAAGCATACACATGCTCCTCTCCCCCACTCATCCTTTAATTATTTAAACCTTATATTTAGGGCTTCACGTCTCCTACTATTGTTTAGGAATAACAGTAATCAGCAAAACAGCTTTGCATTTGGTTTCCCATGATACAACTTGTATTAATATGATTTCCAATTAGTATAGCATATTCCAAAGAGTGATTACAAATATCTTTGGGTCCATAATCATTAACCATCTTCATAATTACAACAGTATGATGTTTTTTCCACATCACCACCATGAGAGTGACACATCTGTCGCTATCACCTTCCTTAGAGCCACCAACAGTGTGCCCTTACTGAAAAGAGAAGGGGCTCGTCAATGACGGTCTAACCGGTATGCAGGGAGGACACAGGTGCAGGGAGATTGACGATGCAGGATTATCAAATAAAAGGGCTTTAATGGAGGACGTAGAATCAACAGGGATAGACTACAAGAAACATGCTACATGAAACAAACGACTGACCAAAACTGAACAAATGACAGGGACTTAATACACCGAACCAAACAAGACACAGGTGAATGCAGCAACACCAATTAAAGACAATCAACAAGACACAGGTGGAACTAATAAACACTCCTTTCCCATTCATTACATGAAGATCTAGGATTGGGCGTAAGCCTCCCCCCCTCTTCGGAACTACAAAATACCGGGAGTAAAAGCCTGCCTGTCTTTCCTCTGCCGGAAGCATTCAGATAGCTCCCTTGTTAAATAGAGAAGCCACAGCATCATCTACAGCACCCAGGGGTGGAGTGCACATGAGTACCAGGTCTCTGCTCGATCGGCGAGCGGCCCCATATGGTTAAAACTCACCACCAGGGGAATGAGAACGTTTTCCGGTGAGTTTTTTTGTGAGAAAAATTATTATACCTTGGCATTACATCTGGTTGCAAATGGGATTTGCATACAACTGAAAACAGTACTTGAAGGCAACCATGGAACTTGGATCCCACCTCTCTCAGACAAACCCTCACTAGGGGCAGAGGATGGGACACTGAACTGGAGGACACTGGAACGTGTGCCGCTTCTCCAAGAGCACTGTGGTGTGGACTCAAACAGGTGAGTGGTGTATTGATCCTGTGGGGGACTGAAGCAGAAGAATTCTGTCAACGCTCAGTTCTTCCCAGCGACAGAGAGAGTAAACCTCAGGTTGCTCACCTCTTCGGTCCCCCCTTGGGGTTTGGGGGACGGTTCTTAGTCGTTACCGCAGCAAACAACCGCTTGCCCGGTCTTGTGGTTCACAGCTTGTTCTGTAGCCATGAGGCTGTGGGGCCTGTAGCCAGCATGGCGGGCCCTAGCCAACGCTTCGCAGCTGCAAAGCCCTGGCGTTGGGCGTGATGGGTAGGAGGAGGGAGAGGTGCCAGCTTGCGAGGCAGACAGGCCTGAAGGGCTTCTTTCTTCCTTGTGTCACACATGCACGGAGACAACAGATGACCCAAAAAGCCCTTTGGGGTCCACCTTGGTATCCAGGAGGTCTATTTTCTCCATGTCACTGAGGCTGGACAAGCCTAGCCAGAGGGACCTCTCCCCTACCACAGAAAGGCCCATGGGGGGCAAAAAGACGGGGCGAGAATATAATACAGAACACACAGACAGGACAATGACAGGGGTCGCAACAGTAATGTGTAACTTTACACAGCAGTTTGTGTCATAATAAAAACAATCCTTTAGAGTTGCGAGGCTCCACACACATAAGGACCCCTGTAATTAATTGGCTGCTTCCCCACTCACCAGAGCTTCCGATTGTCCATCCATACAGCAGAACGTAGGCTCTCAAAGACTCAGAGTGGTTGGTGAGAAGAATGTTCTGATTTATGCCACACAGCAGAGTGAAACAGGATGGAAGAGGAAGAAAGAGGAGCAGGGTGGGGGGGAATCCAATCAAGACTTGAGTAGGAACTCAGTCTCTCATCATTTCTCATCACTACTCCTTTATTTACCTCTATTCCACCAACCACATAGCACAATTTGAGTTTGAGCAGTACATTAAGGGGAGTGTACAGTGACAAACGAGGACCACAACATTTTTGCTCATTGTTTGTTAGGAGGGTATTGATTTCAGAGCTCATGAGAACTCATCTCTCTGTCCCAGGACACATGACCATGAATCAGCGCAGGCAATAACGTTGAGACATTTATAATCGCAAATCACACACCGCAAAATCAAATAACACCGCATGAGTGTTAACCGGTGCACCAACCTGCAATGCCTGCCCGCACCTTAAACGCAGACCGGTAGTTGGGGGTTATTGGAGTGACATGTTTCCTTGTCAAATAAAACTCTACTTTTGCTGCATACTCATGGCTTGTCTTGGCCAGAAATAATCAGAGTACACTCTCGTGTGAACAATCTGTCAACCACTGTGATCTTCTCATCACTCTACCGTCTGTCTGGTGGAGTGATTTGTTTTCCCAGTGCAAGGGTAAATGGGTTGAGACAATTTTTGTGGGGCAAGGGTAATTTGTGGGGCAAGGGTAATTTGAGTTCACTTCTCTCAATCAGATAATGATAGTTCAATCAGGAGAGACCTGGGATGAGTGAAAGATGTTTATTTACAGAATGATAAATGTACTACAGTCTTTGGAGCTTAGACCCCAGGGAATTATAGATCAACGGGCGCCTGCCCAACATCCGAAGAAGAATCCCCAAAAGTAAGAGTGGTAGGAAGTTAGAGAACGTAAAACACTCACCAACAGAAGGCACCATGAAACGCTGAATAAGCGACACAAACACAACAACAAAAAACAGACATGGGTGCTCAGCACCGATCGGTGCGACCACGATAAATACGAGCGTATGACAGAATGACCTAATAGCATACATACCCGGGCCCGATCCAGCAGGAGATGGCAAGGCATGGACAGATCCGTAGAACTGTCCTATACCAACGAAGCCAGGGGACAGAAAAGCAAGAGATAGTAGGCTGTAGCCTGCCGGCCAAAGGCCGACGCCCTAGTGCATGAATGAGTTATGAGCTAGAGGGCCGACCCCCTCGTGATGTTGGTGTTTGCCTTAGATGGCTGAGGCCCAACGGCCTCAGGTATGCAGGTGAAAGCCTTTGGCGGCTTTGGTCGGCTAGAGGGCCGACACCCTTGAGACTATGTGAACAGCCTGTGCCGGCTGGAGGACCGACGTCCCCGCGTACATGACCTATGTAGGCTATAGGGCCGACGCCCTTGAGTGTGTGAGCAGCCTTTGCCGGCTGGAGTGCATAGGAGCCTTTGTTGGCTGAAACCGATGCCCTTTTTGAAGTCACGTGCCTAATGTTATGTAAGCTATAGCCAGCCTAGGCTAGAGGATGCTGTCCTGAAGTGCAATAGCCAGTAAAGGCCATGGGACTGACGCCCCAATGTATGATGTGTAGCATGCGTTAGCTAGAGGACCGACGTCCTCATGTATCTATGTGATAACGTGTGATGCTGGAGGACCGATGCCCTCTGAATGATGTTATGGCATGCTGCGGAAGGCCTGGGATCAGCCAGCAACAGAGAGGGCATCAATACCTGCAGACAGAGGAGCAGTTTACGCCAGACATGTTGCCACCACCACCAGTTATTTGCAATTGCTCATCGAGAGCCATTGAGGCCGTAGCGATCTTTGGCATCGATGACAGCAGCATCATCATTGGGATGAAATAAATGACATGTACGCTGACGACGAAGATGCACAGCTGCGTCGAGACACACACACACACATACTACAACTTGCGACGGCGAAGTAGCAGCACCTATTCCAAAGACTAGCCCATTAAGGACAGGAAAGGACCCCTGTGCGAAATGACGACAGTGCAAGCACCCTTAGTTGTAGTGTCAGATTAACATTTGTTCATTTAGCAGACGCTTCCATCCAAAGGGAGTTCCAAGAGAGCTTACGAAAGATCAAAGGTCAACGATCTTGTACAACGAGAACCTTAAACATGTGGTAGCCAAGATATTAAGCATACATGAAAGGAAAATAAATGCCAAAGGGAAGAACAATAAATCATGTAGGTGCCTAATTAAACAAGTTAGACAATTAAACAAGATGAACCTCGAAGTGCAAGAGAGTACCTGTAGGAAAGCAAGCAACGATAACAACACAGCAAACACACAACGTTAAATCAGTAGTCTAGTAGTCTGCAGTCTAAGAAGCCCCCCCTAAAAAATCCCGAAGGTGCAGCATACGAGCAATGGCGTGGAGTGACTCCAAGCCACGGTCTACGTGCACCGTTTCAGAAACCCGCGATACACAGAACCACGTACAATCGGGTAGAGAGGAGCAGCCTCCCCAACTGGTTCGTCAAGGTCTGCAATGCCCCACTAGCTTGACAAGCGAATCGGCGTCTAACAGACCAGCAAGCAGGGATGTCCTATCCGTGGTAACCCAGCAAAATACCACTGAAGCGCATGTTTTACTTGCGCTACAAATACATATTGACACGGGAGGCGGATCGGGCTGCTTCTACCCGAACGGCCGCTGCGATACGATTAACTTTATCGTCCCGCTCAGGGAAATATGTCTTGGTCTCCGTGGTGCGTCATCATAAATGCCTTGACAGTCACAGTAACAACAAACAATACATCCTCAGCTAAACATTATCAACAGTTACATACCAGTATTGCACATATCCCATAACAATACATACATACACCTATAATACATGCTAAAGATCACTGTAATAAAGGCCCTATAAAAATTATAGATTTCAGCCTCAAGCTGCATTGAGAAGTTTTAGGAAGTTGGAACAAATGAGTTCTTAAAACGTTCGAGTTTGCACAAAGCCTCTGCGACCTGCGCTGAGAGATGGAAGCAGCATAGAATGGGGAAAACTAAGGATAGCGAGCCGTAGGAGTCTCAACCACACGACCGAGCACCCCCCCACTGTAGGGAAGAAGAGACATTTCACCTAGAAAGGGTACAAAGTCTTAGCCTGCTCTGCCCTCCAACGTAGCCTACTTCCGCTTAATTTTCATTTGCTTCTGGCTAGGTCTGGCCATGAGGTATGCAAGTCAGATGTCTCAGGTTAATTTGATACCAGCCAAACAGTGAAAGAGGTAGTAGCTGAGACCGATGACGTTGTTGTCGTGCGCTAGTTAGTGTCGGAGTTCTGTAATGGCGGCGGAGAAAGATGCGAGCGAAGCCAGTCGGTCCGTTCAAGTAAGCTGACGAATATCCTTAAGTTGAGCCGGAGCCAGAACGGGTTTTGCTGAGTTTTTTTGTAGGCCATGGTGTTGAGGCCCTCCTTCCCTCGGGGTACAGGAACAGTTCGATTTTCCAGCTACGGTAGCCAGCTCTCTTATAGTAGTGGTGAAGGAATTGCTGAGGTGAACGCTAGCGATTGGTTATGGCAGATCAGAGTGGCTCTAGCAGATCCAATAGTTTCAAACTTCAGAGTACCTGCCTACAAGGAGTCAACGCTTGACAATGGAGCGAGCCCAGACTCAACTGTATAAATGAAACTACAAGTCTGGTTAGGAACAGGCTACAATTCCGGAGAAATTGTAGGGAGTGCTTGCCGATGGTCCGCTCCGTAACTGTTTTACAACTGATATTCTGATTCCTAAAAATGCCTACATGTATTTAGGAAGATGGCATAGATTGAAAAGCATAACTTGTTGCTCATTAACGATTCAAAAGTGAACGGTAGATGAAACAGTTGAGTTTGTGATATGCGATAGCTAGCATCCTCAGTTGAATTAGATCAACGAAGATATTGGGCAATCCAGTGCAAATATGCCCTACCTTCATGACTTACGTCACCTTAGGACTTTCCCTCTAGTGATATTGACATGCATTTAGCCAAACGGCAAATTATTAAGAACCCCCTTTTTAAACAAGCTGCACCCCCCTAGAAAAAACAAGCTATTCTAAATCATAGGTGTCAATTAGCAGCATTCAGATAAATCACGATTTAATGTTACCAACAGCTAATTGGTAATAAGCCCCCCCCAAAAAAAAATAACGAGGTCAAGCATGACAGGACGTTGACATTTCAAGAGAAGATTGCTGGAAGCGTACATTGGCAGCAACAATGCCGAATGCGACCATTTCCACTCAGGGAAAGGAACAAAGATCAACAGGATTAGAAAACCATACCCGTCCCGCATACGTGAGACCTCAATCGAGGAGACATACCAGCCCCAAAAGAGGCCAAGCCCACCAGCGAGGGAGCCGCCAGCGGAGGATAGGGAGTGCAGTACACGCAAACATGCAATCACACGGAGCAGGAAAAACCATCGGAGCCCCGACGAGCAGCTAGCCACGCCGACCAACCGGGGCGGCGGAACCCGAAAACCGGGATGGCGTCCACAACAGGTCCAGCTCCGAATCCAACGTAAGCCCCAAAACAGCAAGCGAGATACACGGAACGAGCGGAAGATCCAGCCAGCACGAACACGCAATCTCGCGCGCATGATAGCATGGACAAACTACACAGAGAGAAACTCGTATTTCAAAGGCACGGGATCATGTGACAGCGTTAATTGATAGACGGGAGGCAACTCGAAATGAACCCGAATGAAAGCCCGGCATAGGAACAGAGGAAGTAGAGCGCTCTTAGCGGGAGGAGTGAGTAGTGGACATTATCGAGTATGCCCGAGTGCAGGGATCGGTCTTGCCTGACTGAACTTGCGCTATGCTTCATTTACCCACTGGCAACAATCTCCAAGCCCCAGCGCACACCTCTTTCCAAACAATTATGTCCACCCATACAAAAAAGAAGTATACTTCAAGTTTTTAACTTACTTACTCACGTATTCTATTATTATATTACTTAAAGTATACTAGCAGTGTACTTATTTATATACTATTTTTGTACTAAGCAAACTGAAAACGGGGCCCTCACAAAGTCACACTGCAGATTCTGAAAGAAGCTACTTACTGCATGAGCATCTCCAAATTTTGAATCCAGCTGTTCTTATGAAATGTAACAGTCATTTAACTCATGGTTACAATGGTAAACCAGCACAATAATGACAATTACCACGTAACAAAACACTACATTCTAAGCAGACACATTTAAAAAACGACATTTATGAATTTACATTTGTATTTCGAACAAACTGTAAACTTATCAGCAATTTTTTACACTATTTACCGCCTTGCATCATGGGAATTGACTAGCCAATGAGCCACACTATCTTCATTATTTCACGTTGTTATTTTGTTCTTCTGTCAGTTTGACAGTATAACCTTCAAATTCTCAAGTAGCTTTTTAGTTTTTTTTTCCATTAATACTCCAATTGATACTTATTAGCATAAGAGTATAGGGCTTCAGAATGTTTTGGCAGTAATTAAGGTTACAGCTTCAGTAACAAAAAAAAATTCTATGTGCAATGCATAATAGATTTTCATAGACATGATTAATTAGAATGAGATGGATCTAAAAAATGTAACCTGTAATGTACTTTAAAATTTTCGACTGTTTTTGCTGTATAATAATAGAAAAAGTACATCCTACTCCAGAAGAAATGTATACCATTTTCTGTTTCTAAGCATACTTCTTAGAAATATATCAAAAGTGAACTATTTTCAAAGCATACTCCTTAAAGTATATCAAAAGTGAACTATTTTCAAAGCATACTTAAAAGTATATTAAAAGTACTTTAATATACTTCTTTTTTGTAAGGGTACTCAAGCCTAATAAAGAAGTAAACCCATTTATTTAACGATGATGCATTGTCATTTTGCCCACATTCATTTTAATTATCGAATGACTGAAAACCATCCACATTTCACTGACAAACATGCGTCACCATAGTTACATAGAGGGGAAAAGTCTTCAGCAATCAATACTTCGATTCAAACTCCAGCATTTTGTCACTACTCCCCTTTAATATCATCTGCCATTGTAAATAGGTTTGGGTTAGAATGTCCACAAACACAAGATTCAAGTCTTTTATTTGTCAGGTACACAGAAAAACACAAGGTCGTACTGGGCACTGAAATTCTTAAGACAATACAATGCAAACACCTGGCATAACATAACATATAAGTATACAGAACATAATTGGGGGCGAGCACAAACTATTGTTATCTCACATATATATTTATTATTGTTTATTTTCCCACCCCTAAGGATCAGTCAATATTTGGACTACATAGACAACGTAGGTGTCAAAAGTTTCATCCTGCTAGCGATTGAGTTGCTTGTATTGGGATTTACGTTCCGTGGCACAGTTTAGGAGCTTACAACGTTTTTGTGGCGACAACGTGCCTTTAGTCGACGAAGGGTAATCTGTGCTAGCTACGTCACCACGTCAACACACAGTAGAAACAACCCATGGATACAACGTGATAGAGACGTTCTAGCACGCAAATTGGAGCTTGGATTACGAGTGAAAAATACCACCCTCAAAAACTCCCAACCATTTGGCTTTGTTGAGAAAGCGATTTCGAGTGGAACTGCAATCTCTGATTTTTGATTTAGGTTGTGAAAGTCTTTGTAATTTGAGTGAGTGCGGGTCGCCCGTGAGACTGCCTAGTCTTTTAGGCGGCAGCCATGCTAGAAAGCGTCATAGTAGTATTTTCGTAGCTAATTTTATAGTTTTACACAAAAAAACTAAGAGGGAAATGTTATGACTATATGACTATTGTGAAGACAGCCAGGTGGTGAGATTTTAATGTAGGTTGCTGTAAACTTTGATTTGTTTGCTACGTGAGAGCCCCGTCAGCCTCCATTGACGATTGTGGCAGCAACAACTGTGTTGTCAACGAGTGTTGACACTCGTCGACAACAGTGTTGTCGATCTGCATCCGATGAGTATTTTTTTACCAGGGTCAATTCTACATCCAAATGGAGAGCAGTATTTTAAAGATATGGCGATTGCGAAGACAGCCAGCGGGTCAGCATATTTTGAGATTTGTGTAAAACTTGGAATTTGAGTGAGACCGCGTCTTGTTTTGACGTTAGCCTCACAGTCAGACTGGCAGTGTATAGTAGTAGGATACTGCCTTCAATGCCACAGCAATGGCTAAACTTTATTATGTTAAAAGAAACAGATTACAAGCAAACGATTTGTGGGTGAAATTATCATGACCTGTGGTTTCAAACCAGTGTAGCTCACTAAAACGCTGTAGCCTACTACGTAGCTAGCTAACAAATACATCTCCACAGCTGTTTACAGTAGAAAGTCAAATGAAACGGCGGCACATGTTCGCCACGACCCTTACTTAAATCAAAAGTCTTTCAATAGGTGAAACTAGTGACTACTAAACAGAACTCCATTGCCACAGCCTAAACTTTGTCAATCTGTTCATGAAAATAATTCATATCAGCTAGACCGTACAACGGAAGTAACGTTAAATCGAATTCAACCAACGCAATCACTACCAAGACGAACAGTCTAGAAGTAGTAGTAGCCAACAATTTACTGGGGCAGCTTCTCCACACAGGGCTATATCGCATTTTGCCTTGTTACTGACAATGATCGCTACCACTGACATTTTTATGAATTAGTGATTTTCCCCTAAATAAATGTCAAGCTTATTTACGTTTTTGGGGGCATATTTTCAGTTAGCAGACGGTACTATTTTAATCGTGATTCCATCTGAGATAGCTACTGCTGGTAACGTCATTGTTAAAATAAGCTTTAAAGGGGGTTCTTTATTAATGAATGAATGCAATATGAGTTGGCTAAATGCCTGAAAATATCAAGGGAAAAACTTACAATGATGTTTAAGTCATAGAGATTAGGTAAATTTTTACACCGGTCTACCAAATGTATTTGTTTTGATTCAACTATGAGGTTGCTGATCACCATTCCTTCTTGCAGGGGAAATGAGAAGAAAACTATTTCATTCTACTTTTCACTATTAGTATTTTGAGTTGTAAATGAGCAAAAAAAATACGCTTTTAAATCTATGTAATCTTTATAAATAATAAGGAGGCTTTACATTTTTATATAAAATATACAGAAATATCAGTTGTAAAATGTAATTAAAATACGGACCCCTGCAACCAACGCAAGCAAGCACACCCTATAATTTCCCCAGAAATTGTACCCTCTCTAGTTTACATCTATGCTAAGCTTAAATAAGTGAAACTTCCTAAATATACAGATAGCAATAAATAATCCACTATACTAACCCTAATACTAAAACTTCCTAAATATACAGCTAACAATAAATAATACACATAACCCTAAATGCACATAAAAACCTATTAAAACCCTATAACCTATTCTAACCTAGGTGGAGTACAGTACAATGGTGCAAAATCATAGACCAGTGCAAACAGCAGCTGAGAGTGACAGTAACTAAGAGGACAATCAGTGACTATGTCAATGACCATACAGGAGCCTGCGTGACCGGATGCTGCGGTAACGCCTGCCAGAAAGCAACAGGGTAAAGAGACTGAAGTAACAGTCTCTTAGAATCCGGCCAGCTTTCCTGAGGCAACGTGTGTGGTAGGTGCCCTGTAGGGCTGGGAGCTTCCTGCCGATGATTAACTCAGCAGAACGGACCAACCTTCGTAGGGCCTTGCGGTCCCTGTCTGTGCAGCTCCCATACCACACTGTAATGCAACCAGTCAAAATGCTCTCTATAGTGCATCTGTAAAAGTTAGTGAGGATGACTGGGTTCATACCAAACTTATTCAGTCTCCTCAGGAAGAAGAGGCGTTTACGGGACGCTTTGACCACCTTGTCCGTGTGAACAGACCAGGTGAGGTCGTTGCTGATGTTCACCCCGAGGAACTTGAAGCAGCTGACCTTCTCCACTTCAGATCTGTTGATCTTTAGGGGTGCATGCTCCTCCTCCTGCCACCTCCTATAGTCCACAATCATCTCCTTGGTCTTGCTGATGTTGAAAGAGAGGTTATTGTCCTGACACCATGATGTCAGGGTGTCAACCTCCTCTCTGTAGGCTGACTGGTCACTGTCAGAGATGAGGCCCACGATGGTTGTGTCGTCAGCAAACTTAACAAGGAGGTTGGAGCTGTGCGTTGCCGCATAGTCGTGAGTGAACAAGGAGAACAGGAGAGTGCTGAGCACACAGCCCTGGGGGGTGCCTGTGTTGGTGATCAGTACGGATGAGGTGCGTTCACCGATTCTCACCACCTGTGGCCTCCCCGTCAGGAAGTGGAAGATCCACTTGCAGAGGAGGTGCTTAGCCCCAGGTCCACAAGCTTGGAGACCAGTCTGGAGGGGATGATGGTGTTGAATGCTGAGCTGTAGTCAAGAACAGCATCCTCACATATGTATTCCCTTTGTCCAGGTGGGAGAGAGTGGTGTGCATAGTCAGAGCGATGGCATCGTCTGTAGACCTGTTGGACCAGTATGCAAACTGCATAGGGTCCAGGGTGGGGGGCAGCGAGGAGGAGATTAATGATTTGACTAGCCGCTCTAAGCACTTCATGATGACAGAGGTCAGTGCTATTGGGCGATAGTCATTCAAACATGTGACCTTGGTGTTCTTGGGCACAGGGATAATGGTGGTCCTCTTGAAGCAGGTGGGGAGTACAGACCGGCTAAGGGAGAGGTTGAAGATGTCACTGAAGACCCCTGCCAACTGGTCAGCGCAGCCCCTGAGGGCCCTACCTGAAATGCTGTCTGGGCCAGGTGCCTTGTAAGGGTTGTAGGCACACCACTGGCTAGGCCTTTAAGTAGCTCCACTGCAGGGGGGTTACTGTCCCTTTCAAAGCGAGCGTAGAAGGAATTCAGCTCGTCTGGCAATAGGACAGAGGACTGGGTCTCATTGTAGCCTCTCCCTCTGTAGTCAGTAATGGCTTTAAGTCCACTCCACATGCGCCTGGGGTCAGAGCCATGGTAGCTGGACTCCACCTTGGTCCTGTAAGCCCTTTTCGCTGCTTTGATGGCCTTCAGAAGGTCGTATCTGGCCTTCCTGTACTCATCGGGTCCCCAGAGTTAAAGGCGACAGTGCAGGCTCTCAGCCTGGCCCAAACCATCAACCCAGGGCTTCTGATTTGGGAAAGACCGGACAACCTTCTTGGGGACAATGTCATCAATGCAGTGTTGGATGTTGCTGGAAACGGTGTCAGTGTATTCGTTAGTGTCCCCATCTGCTGCCTCCTTGATCATCAACCAGTCAGTGGTGTCAAAGCAGTCCTGGAGGGTTGCCACACTCTCACCATTCCATAGGCGAACTGACCTCTCAACTGGTCTGACCCGTTTAAGCTTTTGTTCATATGCAGGGAGGAGAAGAATGGAGATGTGATCAGCCTTCCCAAAAGCAGGGCAGGGGTTTGTAACTGCCCTTGAATACTGTATGACAATGGTCAAGGATCTGGTCTCCACGTAATAGTCAATGTGCTGATAGTACTTGGGCAGGACTTTCTTCATGTTGGCTCTGTTGAAATCACCAACAACAATGAAGGCTGCCTCTGGGTGCACATTTTCCAGACCATTGATAATCCCATACAGTTCATCCAAAGCAGCGGCCTTGTCTGCCTGGGGGGATGTAGACTGCATTCATGACAACCGCAGTGAATTCCCAAGGCAGATAGAAGGGTCAGATTTTTACAGTTAGCAGCTCAAGGACCATAGAGCAGTGGAATGCTAGTACCGCTACATCCGTAGCCCAAGGAGAGTTAACCCTAACACAGACACCTCCGCCCCCGCACTTCCCTGAATCAGCTTATCTGTCCTGGCAGTATATGGTGAATCTCAACGGTGTAACCGCCGTGTCGGAGATCTCCGGAGACAGCCAGGTCTTGACGAACACCAGTACACTGAACTGATGTCCCGTTGGAATTTGACACGAGCGTTAAGTTCATCCATTTTGTTGTCGATGGACTAAACATTAGCAAGTAAGATGGTTGAAAAAGCAGGTTTGAAGCACCGTTTCTGAGTTCGAACAAGAATTCCAGCACGTCAGCATCGTTTCTTCTTCCTCCGTCTCGCAGGTAAACAGAGCAGCGGAACAACAAAGGGCCAGCTGCAGTCCGAGCTCGCACTCCGAAAAGTGGAATTAAGTGTCTGCCGGTCGTACTGAATAAACAACAATATAACATTGACAAAACAAATTACAAACACTAACATGACAAACAAAAAGCTAGGTTTTTGTGGAGGTCTTGTCGGCACAGCCATCTCTAGGCGCACCGGATGCAGCTAATTAGATCAATGATACTGTATCTTGTTCGGAAAAATACAAATTACATACAATTTACCAAGGACAGAGTGAAGTGGTTCTTGAGTAGAGCAATGAATCAAAACCTGAAAATAGTCTCCTTATAAAGCTCTCAAAAGGTTTCAGTAAAAAAAAGCCTTATATGTAATGCTCTGGCACAAGTTGTGTGTACCTTTGTGGCCTTAAGAATGTGAAAATGTGTCTACAGAGGTACAGTAAAAGTCAAGAGTAAACATTCACTATGCAGTGTATTTTTCTCATATTTTCAGTGGTCCCCATGTCCAGATAGCAGGCTCTGGGCCAGAGATGGCTGTGGCTGCACATGACAACCTCCTAGAAAGCTGGAAAAAAACAACATTGTTCCCTTGTCGACAAGTACTTTGTGTTCTCTGAATATGATTGGAGCTGATTGCATTGTACATGACCTCTGACAATCGAGTTGGTCTCAAGGAGTTTTTCTGCAGTCCTCTCTCTCCTCAAAGCTGTCTTGGGAGTTCTAGCCCACACATGAATTAAATACTGATGGGTTCCATAACTACCTGAACTTGACTCACAAGGTCAGAATCCTCCAAATGCAGAAGCTGGCAATTTAGTGACATACCATCCCTCCTCTGCACTGTGGATGAGTATCCTCCAGATGTAGATTCAGTTAATGGGACGCTGTGTTAAAGCATCGAAGACTGCCCTTTGTTGTACAAGCACAAGATATTGTGTTTTAAATTCTAGGCACAGGCTTTAAAGTTCTGTGTCTTTCTGACCAGTGCAATACACTGAGACATGTTTATGTGCAGTCAGGCAAGTTGAGGGTGCAAAACTGCAGAATTGGCAACATAGGCTGTTATGAGAAAGAAATGCTTTAGTGACTGACTAATAAAACTGAGAGAGAAGCATCACTTACGGTAATGTTTTAATGTACTTAAAAATGATCATGATTTTAAGATGACTCACTCAACAGTTAAAGTTTATAGGCTGATGGCAATCCATTTGAATAAAAATTAAGGTAATGAAGAAGGTTTATTATTGAATGTATTTTACAGGTTTCTTCCTCTTAAATGGAAACCTTTCAAAAATGTATAAATACTGTAGAATACTGTGTCAAATCTGTCAAGACCTCTGGGTTGTTGTAGGATATCGAGTCATTTGAAATGTCTAATGTTTTCATGTCTAGTCATTCCCACCTAAACAAGTCAGGACAGTGGCCCTCAAGGACCAGGGGTCTCATTTATAAAGCTTGCGTACCACAAAACGGGGCTGAAAATGTGCGTACGCCACTTTCCACGCAAAGGTTGTGATTTATAAAAAACAAACTTGACGGGAGAATGTGCGGTCCGCCACGCAAACTCTGACCCTCCCGTAGGCCTACGCACATTTTGAAAACAGTTGGAATTGGCGACGTAGATGACCATACTGTAGTCAGACTGAAGAAATTGAATGTGGGAAGAACATTACTCGTAATATTTATTTATTTTGTTTTCCTCACACACGTTTTTTTCATTCGATTTCATGATCATCATGAAGATTACATCCAGCAGTGTTATTTGCGCTTGTACTGAGTGATTCTTGTTCCATAAACACCTTGTACAATCCAACTCAAATTTTAAATAAAAATTCAGCGCTTCCTCACCATCAGATTGTCCACTACGGGAGTTCAGGAGGGGGAGATTCCCCAACTGCATGGAATACAGGATAACATCACATATCCTACCTTTAGATAACTGCAGAATTCTGCAGTTAACACAGTCTATAACTAAATATATTTATTTAATACTGTCCTCATATGTCAAAAACTGGAAATACAGTCGTCAAGCTCCCGTGCAATCGCTACACTCTTCGTCCTCGTTATCAGTCCAGACTTTAATAGATTACTGTTCATAACGAAACGCTTTTGTTTTCAAATTGTATCTCGACTCGCAGTATCACTGCCACAGTTGACGCCACTCGCACAGTTTTTTTTAAATTGGTGATCTGTCGGCCACCACATTTTCGGAGTTTTCGGGCTCCACCAATAGGCTAATGTAACCAATAAACAGAATTTACTCGGGTTGTGATAGCAGTTTACTATCGGTCCAGTTTTATTTAACATTTGCTGAACTGAAATGCGTCTTACTTGATCACAATGTAGGTCAGGAACAACATAAAACAGTAAACCTCAAATCACATTGAAATGTGATTATATCAATTAGAAAAAAAATAAAAAAATAAAAATATTTCCCCTTTTTTAGGCAGTTAACCATATACTTAAATGTCTGAACAACACCCTGTTATTCAGTACAAAATACCTGAAGGAATGTTACTCGTCTTCTTTAATTAAATGTCTCTTTCTCAGTCCATGAAAACAAAGTGGATACCGAACGGTCTTCTTATAGAACATAGAACAAATCTTGAAGTGTCCTTATATTGTCTTTAGCACCAACAAAAAAAATAACAAAAGAAAGTAAAGTGCTGGCCAGCAATAATATTATAGAGCTCTATATGTGTGTGGTGGTTTAGTAATTTTGCCTGCAATCCTCGGGATATTCAGAAGATGAAGATGGCTCCTCACGATCTCGCTAGCCACAGGAAAGCACTCAGGAAACAGCGGCAGCGTCTCCTCAATGTTCATTCACTCGGCAGAGTTCCTTGCGAACGGTCTTCTAGTGGATAAACGTTGCCGACGGACTTCCGGATATTATCCAAAGAAAACCGAGTACTTTGTACGGTAAATATTTCACTTAAAATTACTTTAACAAGTTTAACTCCAAAATTAAACAGCAAGAGAATCACAGCTTCAACACACGTTGCTTGCAGGCGTTGAAGAAGATATCTACCCGCGAAAACTTCGTCTCCCAGGTAACAATAACAAACACCGTAAAACAGCAATCGTAAAGCTGCCGCAACATAAAGTGGTCGTAACCCTTAAAGAGACACACACCAAAAACAGTGATAATACAGAAAAGCATTAGCTGACTGAAAATATATCTGGGTTACATCCTCCCCCACTTAAAATGTGACGTCCCCGTCACTACCTACGGCTAGAGACTGAACTAACCCTGCAATTTGCTGCTGCAAGGACAATAAGAAACCATAAAACAGTGTCTGATGTGTAGGGGGACTTAAGGTGTGATGTTTACAATGGGCTTTACGACCAATTTGGTAGTCACTTAAATAAGCTGGTGGTACCCTTGTTCTCTGAGGCCTAGCCTGGGACGAGCCTGGACAAATTACAGTCTCAGTGTCTGACAAATCATGCTGATCTGACATGAATTCAGGGGCATCAGGATTTAGGGGATTTTGAGACTGAGAGGTACTCTGTTCAGGGGTTTCAAGGCTCGTGTTCTGAGTGTCCAAGTCTTGATCCACTTCCATTGAAGACAGATCATCCTCAATATCTCCCTCATCAGTCACCTCAGGAACTTGAGTCGGGATTGCCTGCACAACAGTACTCACAGGATCCGCTTCTAAGGTTGCAGGTAAGAACCCACAGGGAAGAAGCATATCTCGATGCAAAACCCGCTCTCTGCCCTCACCATTATCGGGCCTGACAACATACACAGGGATACTCTCATCCGGCTGTTTGGCAACAACATAAACAGTGGATTCCCATTTGTCAGAGATTTTGTGCTTCTTTCTGAGACTCAGGTTCCTCACAAGGACTCGATCCCCTACCTCTAAAGGCAAGGCGGTCACCTTAGCATCCCAGCGCCTTTTGTTCAACAACTGCCGTTTTTCAGCATTTCTTGACGCTAGCTCATATGCGTGTCTGAGTCTTTTCTTTAGGTCTCGCACATATTGTGTGTGCGCTTTGGGGTTGTGACCCTGAGGGCTGATGCCAAAACAGAGGTCAATGGGGAGACGCGGCTCTCTGCCAAACATGAGTAGAAAAGGGGCTTCGCCAGTCACATCGTTCCGTGTACAATTATATGCATGTACAAGGGGCTTGACATATTTCCTCCATTCCTCCTTCTTTTTGTCCTCCAGCGTTCCCAAGAGGTCGAGCAGGGTCCTGTTGAATCGTTCTACCGGATTCCCTCTCGGGTGGTAGGGTGTTGTGCGAGACTTGGCGATTCCAGCATGCTTACAAAGTTCTGCTACAACTTCTGACTCAAAACAGGCTCCTTGATCACTATGCAGCCTGCGTGGAAAACCATAGTGACAAATGAAGTTTTCCCATAATACTGTGGCAACAGTCTTGGCTGTCTGGTCTCTAGTCGTATATGCCTGTGCATATTTTGTAAAGTGATCAGTTATGACCAATATGTTTCTAGTGTCTCTTGAGTCAGGTTCAATGGTCAGAAAATCCATACAGACTAACTCAAGGGGACCACTGACTTTGATGTTAACTAGTTTGGATGCCTTTTGCACCCTAGATTTTCGTCTGACACATCTTTCACAGCTTTTGCACTTTGTCTCAATGTATTTCGCCATCTTCGGCCAGTAGAACCTTGCTCTAGCTAATTCCAAAGTTCTTTCGATACCCATGTGGCCTGTCTCATCATGAATACCTTGGAAGGCTCGTTCTCTGTGACTACTGGGTATGACAAGTTGATGAAACGCTTCACCTCTTTGGTTGAGAACCTTGCGGCATAACACTCCATCCTTCAAGAGTAGTTTTGATCTCTCACGTAAGAGTTGAGCAACCTCTGGCTCCACAGATGTTTTATCAAATACTTCAGTGTCAGGCTGCTCTTCCAGTATACAAATAACTTGTGCCAATGCTGCGTCTTCCCTCTGCAACTGATACCAGTCCTCCATAGACATTTCTGGCAGAGCTGATTGTCCTAGCCCAGGGACTGGATCTTCCAGATCATCAGGGACTGCACTTTCATGACACAAGAGAGTTTCCACTGCAGGTATGACACTATCCGGATCCTGATTGTCTTGTGCAACTGCATGAACATTGACACCGTGGCGCATACAAAGAGTGCTCACTGTCTCCCCATCCAAAACCTGGAACTCCTCAAGTGAGAGGCTAGCGCGATCTAGCATACCGGAGATTCTCTGGTCCATCTCTCGAGACTCATCATCGTCTTCGGATGGTTCATGAGGCCTCCTCGAGAGCCCATCAGCATCGATATTCAGCACACCAGATTTGTAATGGATGTCAAAGTTGAACAATGATAGAGAAGCAAGCCATCTGTGGCTCGCGGCATCTAACTTTGCACTTGTCAACACGTATGTCAGAGGATTATTATCCGTTAGCACTTTGAAGTTGGCCCCATACAAATAGTCATGAAACTTTTCACTGACCGCCCATTTAAGAGCGAGGAATTCCAACTTATGCACGGGGTAGTTTTTCTCACTTTTAGAGAGACCACGACTGGCGTATGCTACCACTCGGGTTTGGCCATCTTGGACCTGATACAGGGCTGCACCTAAACCGGTCATACTGGCGTCAGTGTGAAGCACATATGGGAGCTGCCAGTTGGAAAACGCAAGCACAGGGGCAGATGTTAATTTCTCGATAATGAGCTCAAATGCTGCATGGCAATCAGCGGTCCATAATGCACCAAGTGGATGTGACTGTTTTCTTGGCCAGGAGTTAGGGCCTTTGTGCCTGGGCGCTAGATCTCCTTTCAACAAATCGTTTAGTGGCCTAACAACCCTGGCATACTCTCTCACAAATCTTCGGTAATACCCTGTGAAACCTAAAAACGACCGAAGCTCTTTGGCTGTTCGAGGCCGGGGCCATTCTTTTACAGCAGCAACTTTGTCAGGATCGGGTTGGATTCCCTCAGCAGATATCACATGCCCTAGGTATTTCACAGAGGTCTGGAAGAATTTGCATTTGGAAGGGGACAGTTTGAGGCCAAAATCAGAGACGCGTTTGAGAACCTTCATTAATCTCTCCTCGTGTTCCTCCAAAGAGCTAGAGAATATTATGAGATCGTCGAGGAAAGCAACAACCTCTTGGAGGTTAATACCTTGCATCACCTTCTCCATGGTTCGCTGGAAGGTTGCTGGAGAGTTGGACAGGCCTTGGGGCATTCTCCGAAATTGCCATGTTCCAAAGGGTGTTGTGAATGCTGTCTTTGGCCGATCAGAGGGTTCAACCTCCATCTGATAGTACCCACTCTTTAGATCCAGTACAGTGAACCATTTTGAGCCTGACAGCAGGGAGAATGTCTCCTCTATACGGGGTAATGGGTAGGCATCTTTTTTAGTCAAGTTGTTCAGTCTGCGGTAATCCACCACCATCCTCAGATCTCCGTTCTTTTTCCGGACAAGAACAATTGGAGAGGCGTAGGGGCTATGTGATTCCTCTATGATGCCTATGGCCAAAAGGTCTTGGAGATGCCTTTTTAAGTCATTGAAGTCGGCAGGTGAAACACGTCGAGTTCGCTCTTTGAATGGTACATGAGGATCAAGCTCTATGCGATGAGTGACTCCTGCAATGTTACCAACATCTAGATCATGTCTAGAAAACGCATCTGGCACTTCTTTGTTTATTCTAGCCTGTATGTGCTCCCTTAGTTCTGGTGCTATGGGGCTGTCGCTGAAATCAGGATAGAAGATTTCAGCTGCTGAATTGATCTTTTCATTTTGTGCCACCGACAGAGCATGTGTCTGTGGAAGGGCAACATCTGACTGTTTGTTCTGGTCAAAGTGTGAAACGGGCACTGCCCAGTCAATGGGAGAACACTCAGCAATGACTGTTTTGGGGTATAAGGTGATGTCACGCTGAGAAATATTTTTGACAGCAAGCTTAAATTTATTGTGGGATTGAGGCTTTACATCCACTATCTGGTCATAGACGATCAGGCCTCCTGGCGTGGGTATTTCCTCAGTACCACCCACAAGAGCTTGGACTTCACCTTCACCTGGTTTATTGTGACAGATGCCCTTTAAAGTACAAAGCTCGCCACGCTTCAAGCGTATGGGTACTTTGCTGCTGAGCCTTACACGCAGAACTTTGGCGTCTTTTGTTTGGGAGTCAGTCCGGTTGTCACACTCTGCATAAGCCATTAGCCAGCTGGCCTGGATAGGAAGGGTTTCCGGGAACTTAGTTCCGCCTTGTTTAATGCAGTCTTGGATCATTGGACGCAGGACATTAGTACCTACAAGCAAAGAATGCTTGTCATTGTATGACTGATCTGGGCTTACTAAAGCTAGGATGTGAAAACATTGGTTTGTGCCACATTTATCTTTAGGGAACTGCACATCCACTTCAACATAGCCCAAATATGGAACCTTTTGTCCCGCTGCACCTTCAATGTTTAGGGCATCTTTGATAGAGAATAACTGTCGGTGGGAAAGGTAACGGAAATAAAATGACTGGGATATGATTGTTACTTGAGACCCTGTGTCAATTATGCAATTGCATTGGACTCCATCTAACCATGCTTCACTATCACAAGGCTCTCCAACAAGTCCTGCTGGAATCTGAATAGTTGCTGATGCATTTGGGGGTTCATGCATGCACTGGCTCAAAACAGGGGAACTAGTTTGACACTGAGCTCCTGCTTGTCCCACAGCAGGAGCCCTTAACTGTTTAAAGACAGATTTGGCTGGGGGCTTGTCTGTTGGTAGCTTAGTGGACGTTGGGTTTGTCTAGTTTGATGTCTCTCACAAAGTTTCTTCTGCACAAGCACAGCATTAGTTTGGTTTGTGCATTGCGGCATCATATGTGACTCCTCTCCACAATTGTAACAAAACCTGCCTGCTTTAATGAGATTCTCTGCGGGCGCGGCTTGGAGTGGTGGAGCTGTGTTGCTGCCTTTTGCTTTCGGTGAGAACTTTCGTCCTGCTCTATCGTATCTGGGGTGATTGGCATTTTGAGTAGTGACACTTTGCCTTAGCTCAGCCTCTAACAGTCTGATTCTCTCCTCAAGCTGCTCCCTAATGTTAGCATCGCACACCGCTAGGACTTTGTTGCTAGGGGGCTCAGACTCATCAGTAGTTAGGTGTGTCTTAGTATGAACTTTGGTTGTGCTCCCAGCAGTATGTCGCTTTTTCCTCATTTCCTTTAGCTGACTTTCTTTCTCATAATTTCTTATTTTGAACAGCAACTCTGAGAAAGTGGGCGTGCTCTGGGAGTGGTCATTGAGTTGTTCTTTTAGGTGCAATGTGGTTATCATACTGTCTTCCCAGCAGCCTCTTAGGAACTGCTTTAAAAGTTGAGAATCACCATTTTGTTTAACCACACCTTTATTTTCAACTACTTCCTGTAACAGACTTTGGAGTCGACGCAGGTAGTCGGATGCTTTCTCCCCACTGTCCTGATGGGTCTCTAAGAACTGAATATACAGCTCCTCACCTCCTGTAACGTTACCATAAGCCTTGTCTAGTTCATGGAGATAGTCACTTGGTGGGGCTTGGGCTCCAATAGAGAAAGCCACATTTAAAGCAGGGGTATGAAGGCTATCAAGGAGCATACGTCGCTGCTGTGCCTCTGACAGACTGGAGTCATTTATTACTTGCTTAGCTCTAAGCCGCCACACTTTGTAATCCACCTCTGTGGGAGGTTTAGGAGAATTTCCAGAGAATGGACGCAGTTCTCTTGCAGGTGGAATGAACACCATGGAGTCGTGTTTTACAATATGTTCCACGATTACTCTCTGAACATCTGCAGAGAGGGGGTCAACAAGCAGAGTGTCATTAGGGGCCTGTCTTGGACTGGAAGAATAGCTATCAGCAGTGAAGACAACCGGTCTTGGATTAGGGGTAGACGGTGCTTTAAATGCCGGGGCTTCAAGAGCAGATGCTGGGGTAGAAGTTACTGGGCCATTGTCTCTATCCCCTTTTCCAGAAATATGATTCACTGCTACTTGATTCAAAGTAATGGGGCTCATGTTGTATGTTAGAGCTAACTCATTTACCTGCTCTCTGAAATTGACTGTCATGTCATTAATAGCACGCGCAAGAGGCACTACATCCTCTGTGGGTGGCTCACTGACTGACTTAGACGGACAGTATTCATCTATCTGCATAACCTTCCAATATGAGTCATCAGCTGGATGCTCGCGGTCTAGAAGCATTGGAGTTAAAGACTCGCTAAACTGACACAGAATGGTATTGGGAAGGCTGTCAATGTGATGCACTCCAACAACATCATCTAGTAATGCAAAAACCCTTTTTACATCTTCCAGTTTAACCTTAGCTGGGACACCCTTAAGCATAACTGTGCACTCTGGGTCAAAACCATACATGTCACAAAACTCCATTTTGTTTTCTCAATTAACCCAACCTTACAATTTTCAGATGATTATACTTTAAAGAGTTTTTATATTTAAGATCAAGTAGACACACTTCAGTCCCTGTTCGGGCGCCAATTTTCGTCTGTAACCAATAAACAGAATTTACTCGGGTTGTGATAGCAGTTTACTATCGGTCCAGTTTTATTTAACATTTGCTGAACTGAAATGCGTCTTACTTGATCACAATGTAGGTCAGGAACAACATAAAACAGTAAACCTCAAATCACATTGAAATGTGATTATATCAATTAGAAAAAAAATAAAAAAATAAAAATATTTCCCCTTTTTTAGGCAGTTAACCATATACTTAAATGTCTGAACAACACCCTGTTATTCAGTACAAAATACCTGAAGGAATGTTACTCGTCTTCTTTAATTAAATGTCTCTTTCTCAGTCCATGAAAACAAAGTGGATACCGAACGGTCTTCTTATAGAACATAGAACAAATCTTGAAGTGTCCTTATATTGTCTTTAGCACCAACAAAAAAAATAACAAAAGAAAGTAAAGTGCTGGCCAGCAATAATATTATAGAGCTCTATATGTGTGTGGTGGTTTAGTAATTTTGCCTGCAATCCTCGGGATATTCAGAAGATGAAGATGGCTCCTCACGATCTCGCTAGCCACAGGAAAGCACTCAGGAAACAGCGGCAGCGTCTCCTCAATGTTCATTCACTCGGCAGAGTTCCTTGCGAACGGTCTTCTAGTGGATAAACGTTGCCGACGGACTTCCGGATATTATCCAAAGAAAACCGAGTACTTTGTACGGTAAATATTTCACTTAAAATTACTTTAACAAGTTTAACTCCAAAATTAAACAGCAAGAGAATCACAGCTTCAACACACGTTGCTTGCAGGCGTTGAAGAAGATATCTACCCGCGAAAACTTCGTCTCCCAGGTAACAATAACAAACACCGTAAAACAGCAATCGTAAAGCTGCCGCAACATAAAGTGGTCGTAACCCTTAAAGAGACACACACCAAAAACAGTGATAATACAGAAAAGCATTAGCTGACTGAAAATATATCTGGGTTACACTAACAGTGACTGAGAAGTTGTCATGCGCTATGATTAACCGTAAAGAACAATCGTATGCCAGGGTCATGATGAGATACTAGATTAGCATTCATGAGGTGCTTTGCATTGACTATTTATGGTTAAAAATGGGCGTGTTCAGGGCGGGGTTCAATGCTGATTCATGTACGCACACTTGTGAGTAATCTGTGATTTATAAAGGGAACATTGCATACAGGTGTGCGTACGCACGGTTTTATAAATCTGAATTTTTGTGTGCGTACGCCATTTTAGGATTTTGGGCGTACATACACTTTAAGTATAATCCTACGCACAAAAGTTTTATAAATGAGACCCCAGGACTGGAGAACCCTGGTCACACACTCTACAATGTATCTTTATTTTAGCGTCCACATGACAACTAAGGATTTTAGGGTCAAAATCAGGGATACAGATATAACAGTTTGTCATACAGCTCTTGAAAATATTTAGATTTACATTCTCACTGTCCAACATTCTCAAAGCAAAATAATTTGGCGGTTGCTGTTATGCATTTCAGAAAAACGTTTGACAAATTTGTCCAGTGCTTTTGCAAGCTTGCTCTCAATACTCAGAAGAGCAAAGTTACTTAACCGCTCCTCTCCATCGTTGAGCGCAAAGGAAAAATAATAATTACAACTACATAAGACAACTTTGTTAAATGGATTTAGCAATACTTAGGAACCCTTACAAAAAAGAAGTATACTTCAAGTTTATTTTGTAAAAAGTATACTATTATCATGTTACTTAAAGTGTACTTATTTATATACTATTTTTGTACTAAGTAAACTGAATTGGCCCATTTTTTAGGTCATTTAGTACACGTTGAAGTACACTTATAGTGTATTTCAAGGTTTACTTTTGAATACTGTAAAGTAACCTCTGTAGTGCACTTTCAGTTCATAAAGTATACTTCCTAAAGTACTTAAAAGTATACCTTGGAATACTCTAAATTAACCTGTGTAGTGCACTTTCAGTTCATGAAGTATACTTCCGAAAGAGCCTCAAAGTATACTTTGCAATACTTTCAAGTGCACTTTCAATTAATGTAAGTACCTCAAGAAGTAAACTTAATAAATATAATTTTACTATGACTTACTAAGAAATAAAATGTTTGGGGGCCCCTCAGACGCCTCAGATCTTGCTTCACATGGCGAGAACGGGGGCCCTCACAAAGTCACACTGCAGATTCTGAAGGAAGCTACTTAACACATAGGCATCATGTTTTACGAATCCAGCTTTTCTTATGAAACGTAACAGTCATTTAACTCATGGTTACAATGGTAAACCAGCACAACGATGACAATTACCACGCAACAAAACACTACATTCTAAGCAGACACATTTAAAAAACGAAATTCATGAAGTTACATTTGTATTTCGAACAAACGGCAAACTTGTCAGCAACTTTTTACACTATTTACTGCCTTGCATCATGGGAATTGACTAGCCAATGAGCCACACTATCTTCATTATTTCATGTTGTTATTTTGTTCTTCAGTCAGTTTGACAGTATAAACTAAAAATTCTCAAGTAGCTTTTTATTTTCTTTTTCACTAATACTCCAATTAATAATTATTAGTATAGGAGTATAGGGCTTCAGAATGTTTTGGCAGTAATTAAGGTTACAGCTTCAGTAAGAAAAAAAGATTCAATGTGCAATGCATACTTCTTGAAAGTATATCAAAAGTGAACTAAAAGTGTACTATCCATATTTTAGTATACTTAGAAGCATGGAATTAATTAGCTGGTCTCCCAACGCAATTGACACCATCTTCTCGAAGAGAAGATCGGGTTCGGGGGAACCCAACTGTCCTGACGGGACGTTCGCAGCTGGCTACATGATGGACGCGTGGGACAATTGGCGTGTTGTGTATCTAGCGGCACTTTCCGTTGACAATGTTGAAGACATCTTTATATTCGGAACCGTGATTACAGGCTTTCTGCTGTTTGGAATAGGCGGTTGGCTTGTATATCGAAAAGTCAAGGAAACGGCTGCAGCCATCAAAAGCCCCCTTAGGCTGCCCGACCTGATTGATACGGTGGGCAGAGCCGTTGGAGCACTGACTGTGAACTTACAGCGGAATATGGATTACAACAGGGATAAGTTTGCGGCTCAGCAAAGGAGGTTCGAGGAGTTGGAGGCCTTCCTGAAGGGTGGACGTGAAGATTGAGTCGCGCCTACTCGTCTAAACAACTACACCAATCTTATCTACTTTCGGCCCCGTAACCAGCACAGGCCTTGGCCAAGGCCGTTGCTGGAAAACAACTCCCCTGGAGAGCGCTGAAGCGAGACTATCTTGCTCTTCCCACTCCACCACCATCATCTGTGGCTTAGTCTCTACCCGGGTCATGACCAAGGACGTCTCCTTGCCAACACAATCTGCATAGGGAGACTCAGACTGATTGTGACCTAGGTTGAGGGCCCCAACCCAGACCTACTCACACACTAACTTTCACCTCTACAGATACCACCACCCCCCCACCCCCATCCAACGCCTTTGACTGCTTGTTTCCTTGGGTGGCTGGCGGGTCTGTGTCCAGCGCCTATCATGGCTGCAGGTCCAGATGCTGTTGGTCTACCCCCCCCCCCCTTTTCCCATTGCAAGTTTTGTAATGTTATGTTGTAAATGTTTTTTTGCCTGTACCCACACTGTACTCCTGCAGGAGCATTGTCTGGGGGCTGCCTTTTTCTCTCCTCCTCTCTCCTCATGTTATGCTTTGTAACCTTTCTAATTGGCGCCGCTAATGGCTGCCTAGGTAGGCTCTCCTGCCAAAGTAAATTCCTTGTTTGTGTAAACCTTCATGGCGAATAAACACCAATTCTGATTCTGATTCTACTTACAGTATACTTTGATATACTTATTTTTTGTAAGGGAAATACCAAACATGTTACCATTTCCAACGTAGATAATAAAAAAGAACAAAAGTTGTATTTAGCTTTACATACGAACGGTACTGATACTATCAGTGACAGCTGAACTGTTGCTAGCATGGCCATATGAGAACGGTACTGAATCAGGGCTCGACATCAAGGCTTGTCCGCGGTGCTTGTCCGGGACAAGTAGAAGAGAAAGAAATATACTTGTAATTTTGTAGGCTCATTTACCAAAGGATCCTTATCACCCTTTAAAAGCTGTATACTGTAGAGTTTTAAAATGAGCTGATATTTAACTACGTTGCTCTACATAACCGATACAAATCCTGCTTATGCTTGATAGCAGGGGCGGTTTTAACGTCTAACGTCAACGTAAATATAGCCATTTAAAGGTCACATGAAATGCTGTTTTTGGATGCTTTTATATAGGCCTTAGTGGTTCCCTAATACTGTATCTGAAGTATCGTTCCCGAAAGTCAGCCTTGGTGCATAGTTACAGCCACTATGAGCAGTCCCTCAATGAGCTTTCCTCAAAACGCGCTGTTTCTTTGTCTGTAGCTTTAAATGCTAATGAGGAGGAGAGGGGCGACAACATCCATTAATGTTTACAACGGATGTATCGCAATGGCTCGTAGCTCCCGTTGCTGTAAGATGCCTCGAATTTAGCCATTCTCATCTGATCACCCTGGTTTGCCGAGGTGCACACTCAGTCATTTCAATGAGGAGAAAGGCGGATATTGCGAGCCATAACACCAACAGCAGAAGGTTATCCAAATAACAAGTAAGTGTACAACACTCGCGTTACTATGGAAGTTTATTAGACTCTTTATTCAAATGGCAATGCATTTGTCAAATGGCAATTCAATGCGCAAAGTGACAATGCAATCCGCAAATCAAATGGCAAAGCAGTTGTCAAATGGCAATTCAATGTGCACATGACAATGCAATCCGCAATTCAGTTTGTATTATTTTGAATAAAAATGTGAATGAACGCTTATTGCATTGCATTTCATATTGACAAGGTTTTTTCGACTCTTTATTCAAATGAAAATGCATTTGTCAAATGGCAATTCAATGCGCAAAGTGACAATGCAATCCGCAAATCAAATGGCAAAGCAGTTGTCAAATGGCAATTCAATGTGCACATGACAATGCAATCCGCAATTCAGTTTGTATTATTTTGAATAAAAATGTGAATGAACGCTTATTGCATTGCATTTCATATTGACACGGTCTTTTTGACTCTTTATTCAAATGGAGATTCGATGTGGTAGCTAAACAGTGCCCCCAATCTATGCATTAGCATTTACTTGTCATCATGTTCTTTTTGATGCAAAATTCAAATGAAAATGCAATCTGTCAGTTCCCCCATCAAGGCGGGTCCCCGCCCCTATTGAGGGTAAGACCTAACTCTACTCTGCTTCTGAGTGGCTACTATGGAGTGAAATTAGTGCCAGGAGAGCGAGCTCTGTAAAAAACGATTTGTAACTTGCAAAAAAGATTTGTGTCTCTGTAGAAAATGATTTGTGTACTTGTAAAAAAAAACGTTTTGTGTCTCCGTAGAAGAAGGCAAGATTTATGTACTTGCAAAAAAGATTTGTGTACTTGTAAAAAAAGGTTTTGTGTCTCCGTAGAAGAAGGCGGGAACACTGCTCCCAAAACCATCTAAGCCAATCAAATATAGCCATTTCTTTGTTTAGTATCATTGGACATTTTCGTCTGTCTATAACACAAAGAACGTCAGCGAATAAGAACAAAACTAGAATGCTGATGATTTCAATGGCGAGTCATTTGGTAATGTTTAATAGTTCAAAATATCCATGGGCATGTATCTTTAATGCAACATTTAAAGATTATTCAGTTAACACACTCTTAGTAGTATAAACTAATGGATAAGGGTCGTAGTAAGTTGAATAGTTTTTTTTATGTAAATATGTATACAGATATTTAATTAGACAACCAGACCATGTTGTGTCAGTCCCTGAAGATGCTTTTGGAAACTATGACAGTTATGCCATGTTCAGCTTGTCACTGGAGTCCTGCATATCAACCTGTGACACAGGTGTTAGTCTCTAACCCTAAGGCCAGGAATACACCAGGCTTGTTCAATTTGCATTACATATTGTCCAGACAAATGTACCATTTCATTGAACGTTTGGTTATTGTACAAGGTTTTATTCACAAATTCAGCAGGCAGAATTGTGTGCCCAATGAACAATTTTAAATTTTTTGACCTAACAACTGGGTCAACCTTTAAATACTTTTCACGTTATTTACATTGTTGCTTTGAGGAATTAAATGCTGCGCTACAGCTACTGAGCAGATACACATTTGAACAGCAGGTGACGTAGTTCTGCCAATTTAGTGGAATTTAATCTGAACCCAGATAACTATGTTACACTGGCAGTAAATAATACATTTTGAATGAAAACCACTATATTTCGCGCCAGTTCCCTGCCATTTAGCTGCACATTGTCCAACTAATGGTAAGTTTAATGACTGTTTGTCTAATTAAATATCCGTATACATATTTACATTAAAATACTATTAAACTTACTACGACCTAGGTCATGTGTGATAGACAGACGAAAATGATACTAATGATACTACACCTGATTCAAATGCATGTTCGTTACCAGGCTTCTACAGAGCTAGATAACGACCCTTTTGTTTGAATCAGGTGTGTTGGAGCAGGGAAACATCTAAAAAATGCAGGACAGGGGGTTGCTGAGTACAGGGTTGAGAACCACTGCTCTAGAAGAACGCATACAGTGGATTGCTGGTTTCTTGGAATGATCGTGACTTATGGACATATCATTACCGGTGGATGGACTACAGAGTTAACCTTTATCCCAACCAGTCGTGAGTAAATGTTGGATTGTAAGACGGGCCGTCGTGCTCATACAATGATTTGAACTTGAGCCGCTACGCTCATACAATACTGAATGGGCCTTTGCGCTCTCGTTTGGTTCTCCAGTAAATGGACATTGTTGCTTGATTCCTGAAGTTTAAGAATGAAGTCTTTGAGTTGAATTGACCTAGGATTACCACAGTCCAAGTCTGACCAAGGATCTCTAGAAGAAAGGGTACTTTAAGTTGATTGCAACACGTATGAAGAAGCTTGGCATTTTAACACGCAAAAATAATGAGATTGACAATCTTATACAAAGTGGCCAGGCAAAGGAAATTGTTAAGCCACTGGTCACAGCGTTTCAAGAATATTTGGGAACCTGCAAGCATCTGTGCAACAATTGTTAAAGGACGAGTATAAAAGAGAGGCTAAACGACTGTACTCAGAGAGGCTGAAGCGCCAGTTCTCTGCTAACGACTCTGCTTCTGTCTCGAGTGGGCTCAGGCAGATCACCAACTTCAAGCCCAGAGCCCCCCACTCCACTAACGACTCTCGTCTGGCCAACGACCTGAACAAGTTCTACTGCCATTTTGAAAGACAATTGGACAGTCCTGTACAACTCCTTTCCACCCGTGAGGCCTCCCCCCTCTACAGTGACGACCCTCTCCATTCAGGAGAGAGAAGTGAACAAACTGTTCAAGAGACAGAACCCCCGCAAAGCAGCTGGGCCGGACTCTGTCTCTCCAGCCACCCTCAAGAACTGTGCTGACCAGCTGTCTCCGGTGTTTACCTACATCTTCAACACCTCCCTGGAGACATGCCATGTGCCAGCCTGTCTCAAGTCCTCCACCATCATCCCTGTGCCCAAAAAGCCCAGGCCAACTGGACATAATGACTACAGACCCGTCGCCCTGACCTCTGTGGTAATTAAGTCTTTTGAGCGCCTGGTGCTGGCACACCTTAAAGCCATCACAGACCCTCTACTGGACCCCCTGCAGTTTGCCTACAGAGCCAACAGGTCTGTGGATGATGCAGTTAATATGGCCCTCCACTTCACCCTACAGCACCTGGACTCCCCAGCATCCTACGCCAGGATCCTGTTTGTGGACTTCAGCTCTGCCTTTAATACCATCATCCCCGCTCTGCTTCAGGACAAGCTCTCCCAGCTGAACGTGCCTGATTCCACCTGCAGGTGGATCACAGACTTCCTGTCTGACAGGAAGCAGTGCGTTAAGCTGGGAACACAAGTCTCCGATTCCTGGTCCATCAGCACTGGATCTCCCCAGGGCTGCGTCCTTTCTCCTCTACTCTTCTCCCTGTACACCAACAGCTGTACCTCCAGTCATCCGTCTGTGAAACTCCTGAAGTTTGCGGACGACACCACCCTCATTGGGCTCATCTCTGGTGGAGACGAGTCTGATTATAGGTGGGAAGCAGACAACCTGGTGACCTGGTGCAGCCAGAACAACCTAGAGCTCAATGCTCTCAAGACATGGGGGATAGTTGTGGACTTCAGGAAGAACACAGCCCCACTAACCCCCATCACCCTGTGTGACTACCCAGTCAACACTGTGGAGTCCTTCCGCTTCCTGGGCACTATCCTCTCCCAGGACCTCAAGTGGGAACTGAACATTAGCTCCCTCACCAAGAAAGCACAACAGAGGATGTATTTCCTGCGGCAGCTGAAGAAATTCAACCTGCCAAAGACAATGATGGTGCACTTCTACACAGCCATCATTGAGTCCATCCTCACCTCCTCCATCACCACCTGGTACGCTGCTGCCACTCCCAAGGACAAGAGCAGGCTGCAGCGTATCATCCGCACTGCAGAGAAGGTGATTGGCTGCAATCTGCCTTCCCTCGAGGACCTGCACACCTCGAGGACCGTGAGACGGGCGAAGAAGATTGTGGCTGACTCCTCCCACCCTGGACATTCCCTGTTTCAGTCACTCCCCTCTGGTAGAAGGCTGCGGTCCATCAGGACCAAAACCTCACGCCATACAAACAGTTTCTTCCCTTCCGCTGTTGGCCTCCAACAAGGCCAAAGCTCACACTGACTGAATGTCCTTAAAAACTATTTACATTTTGCACTACACTCAATTCCTGTAATTATTTGTATTTTATATTGTATTTTATATTGTAAATTAACAACTTATATTTTACTTTATTGTATATTTTATTTTAATTATATTCCACTTAGTATTGCTAGTTATGTATCCTTAGTATAGTTAGACCACATATTTAAATTTAAGATTCCTATATGTTTACTGTATGCACCTTCCTGCCAAAGCAAATTCCTTGTCTGTGCAAACTTTCATGGCGAATAAATCCCATTCTGATTCTGATTCTTAAATTAGGGCGTTTAGTGGGCAGGCCTTTGCCCTTGTGTGGTGCGTTGTGAGCGTCGGAATGTGACCACTGGGTTGGCTGCCTCCTGCTGGCCAGGATTGTAGAGGTCAGCGCGTTGCGGTGGTCGGTTCTCCGGGACCCTGGGCACATTTGGGTTTCCTGGACCTGGAAAACACAGTATTCCCCACCAAGGTAACCCCCCACTTCCCACAACAAGTAGCGATGGTTCGGCCTCATGGCAAATAAATCCCATTCTGATTCTAAAAAGGAAGCCAACCGCCTTGACTGGTATGAGCCCAGTTTTGAACAGTATTTTGGGTCTGTTACGGAATGGGTCAATGATGACCAAGTTGAGCATGATGAAGATGTGGAGGAAGAAAGGCCAGAAGAGGAAAAAGAGGAGCAGGACATAGACGACGACATTAACCCTCAATATAGCGAGTCCCACACAGCGCACAATGTTACGCACAGCCAAAGAACAAGAAGCGCTCTCAGTGGTGCGTCTCAAGGATCCTATGTTCATTTAAAGGCCGAAGCCGAATGAGGGGCTATCAGAGCAAAAGCGCAAGCACTCGAATCCAAATACGAGCTTGATCTCGAGGAGGGCAAAATTAAAAGCTCGAAGAGAAAGGGTGGAGTTTGATGGTGAACTTACTGCTGCAGAAGCAAAGGATAGAGTATACAGAGAGGCCGAGGAAGAGCATTGTCTGGTTTACCAGGGTATTGTACACCATCAGAATACATCCCTGTAACAGTAAGGGCTGTGAGAACCCTTCACGGGGAAACCTCAGCTCCTCCAACTGGAACTCGCTCTGCACAAACTGCACGCCCACTGCCCGTTGACGCTACTCCATCACTGCCTACAGGCAGCACAAGCAGGCCAAACCCAAGCCCAATCGCAAGTAGTTCAGCTGATAAAATCATCACGGATGTTTTAAAAAGACAAACTGAGATCACTGAAATGTCTGTGAAAAAGCAAGTACTTGCACTTCTCCCAGACATAGAAATTCCCATATTTGATGGTGATCCATTACAATACAGGATAATATGAGTGACAGGCTGTACTACCTGCAACAGTACACAAGGGGTCAGCCCAGAAACCTTGTTAGTAGGCTATTGCATATGGATCCTGCTGTTGCATACAATGAGGCTAAAGAACAGCTCAAGTACAATTTTGGAAACTGTTTTAAAGTTACATCAACATACATGAACAAAGCCTTGAACTGGCCAGCCATCAAGCCAGAAGATGGCAATGGATTAACCCTTGTGCTGCCTTCGGGTCACATGACCAAAAGGTTCATAACGAACCATCGTTGTGTTTACCCAATTTTACCCAATACAAAAGCAAATAAAAATAATTTTCTTTCTACCTTTGCAATGTGGGGGGTCTGAGACAGCCCAACGGTTAAAAGAAAATGTTTCACTTTGTTTTTGTATGCGGTAAAGTTGTTGCAAACAACGGTGGATCCCAATGAAAGATAACACAAGGGTTAAGATTGTATGCTCTTTTTTGTGTAGCTGTTACAACACTATGCAGGACGTTGATGATTTGAGAGAACTCGAAAAGCTCCACCAACCAAAAGCTCATTACATCTAAACTTCCATTCTGGATGAAAGACAAATGGCTAACAATTGTGTGTAGCTTGCAAGATAAAAACAAACGTAGAGCAACAATTAAGGACTTGCTTGAATTTATCGAAAGGCAATCGAGAGCAATGTTTGATCCAGTTTTTGGTGACATACAAACCCCAACTAAGAATAAAGTCCCAAAACCTAAACCACAAAAACCTATCACAAGATCTAATTCAAGTAGTACATTCACCAGCGTTGCTACTACAGTTGCCCAAGTACCTGAACCTAAAAGGAATGAATCGTTGGAACACAAGCAGAAAACAAATGCCCTTTGAACAGCTTTGTCTGTTCTGCGAAAGGAATCACACATTTGAAAGTTGTGAAGTGTTTTAGAAGAAACCAAATAAGGAAAGAATCAAATTCCTGAAAACAAATGGGATGTGCTTTGGTTGTTTGACCAAAGGGCATGTAAACAAAAATAGAATGAAATGTGAAACATGCGCTTTACTACATCCAACAATTCTTCACATTCATACTGGAAGGGAGAAAGATAGGAATAAAAGTGATCAAGTCGTAACAGGAAGCAAACCGCTGAATAATATGGTGTCTGTGGAAGATGATGACCCAATGGGGGGTCGGTCAATCAAAGCAATGCACTCTTGCCATTGTGCCAGTGAAAGTAAAGATGTCAAATTAAGACACGGTGATAAACACATGCATTTTTGGACCCAGGTAGCTCGGCTACATTTTGTACAAATTCACTGAAAAGAAAGTTGAATGTCACTAGTAAACATGTCTCAATTCTATTGTGCACAATGGGACAGGAGAAAAGGGTCCACAGAAGTATAGAATCTGGTCTCGTAGTTAGTGGTATGGAAGGTCTTCTGTATCATAGGCTCCTAGAGGTCTACACACGGTCAAAGTTACCTGTTTCAAAACAGCACATATCCACTCAAAACTCCTTCAGGAAGTGGAGATATTTACTGGAAGTGAAAATTCCACAATTGGATGCTGACATTGAGTTGTTGATTGGCATAAATGCTGCAAAGCTTATAGAGCCTTGGAAGGTAATAAACAGTGGAGGTAATGAGCCATATGCTGTTCGAATGCCTTAAGGATGGGTCGTCAATGGACTCATGCAAGAAGCGACCTGTCAAATGGAAGGAAGCCACTCCTGTACCGCAAATCGTAAATCTGTGGCGACCTGTTGGTAAAACAGTATCACCATGATTTCCCGGAACTGGCAGCTGATGAGAAATCAGATGTCGGTTGAAGACACAGTTTATATCCGTAATGTACAGTTCCAAGAAACTAAGAAATGGTCATTATTACTTACCGTTACCGTTTAAAGATAGTAATGTGACCATGCCAAACAACTACCAACAGGCACAGCAGCGTGTCTCGTCACTGAAAAGGAAATTGGAAAAGAACTAACAATATCACAAAGAGTGCAACCTTTTTATAAGCAGTGATCGAAAAGGGACATGCAGAAGTGGTTCCACGTGATGAGTTGGAAACACAAAGTGTAAAGAAGTGGTGCATTCCACATCATGGTGTACACCACCCAAAGAAGGGTTCACTGAGAGTCGTATTTGACTGCTCCGCATCCTTTCAGGGAACTTCCTTGAATAACAAATTGATCCAAGGTCCGAACCTCACCAGCAACCTTGTTTATGTTCTGTTACGTTTCCGTCAGGAACCAATAGCCTTTATGACAGACGTTGAAGGTATGTTTCACCAGGGGCCTGTACTACGAATCAAGATTTGGCGTTAGCGAGGTAACTTCAGGTTCAACCCAGGGTTTTCTGTACTACGACGGTGGATTACTTGTTACCGGGGTAGATCGCCATGGTAACATATGCTGAACGGCTAACCTGGTCGGGAGCAGGATAAGTTGGAGATCAGAGATCAACCGGTATGAAAACCCCGCCCATTATCTAATTCTTGACGATAATGTCGTCACCGTTCATAGTAGATCCTGTGCAGCTTGGTGCGCTGATACTGTAGTGAGAGGTGCGTTCAGAAGAGCCAGAACATTTAGAGACTGACAAAACCCTTTTGCATTCCCTCTTGAGTATCTTTCTGAAAGATATAGATTCTTAGCAGAGGGAATTACGTATATTGCCAGCTTCTTGAGCCGTATGTTGCCAATGCGACGCATTGAAGCTGTGCACTCAGTCCCACAGACTGAATGCATAGCGTTTCGTTATTTCGCTATGGGTAGCTAGTTTTATAGTGTGGGTGATGCGGAGAACCTGAGCAAGAACACGGTCTGCCGCGCAATTTTGAACGGATTTTATGATGAAAAATATATATCCAAAGTGCCCTTTGTAAAAACTTTGGACTCCTAATATGTTGACAAAATGAAAGGAGGTTTTTCACTCAATGTTCTGATTTCTGTTCTGGAAATGTATGCAAATAATATCATATTTTACAACGTCATCATTTGCTCATTTAAACATAGGCCTACATTTACAGGAAACTAGTAATGAAAACATTATTTGACATACTATTAGTTATCAACTTGGGAGGTTTCATGTTGTATGTTATCCCTATTCACTGTGTCTCCCCTTAACCCTTTTGTCCTTGGGTTGCTTTGACCCATTTTCGAATCATTTCCATATCAGAAATTGGGGTTACTTTCAACCAAAACCTTTCAAACCAAAAAGAACAATGGGTATCTGTACAAAGCTCTTCACAAGTGATACATAAATGATCATTTCACTACTTTAATTGATTTTTGATGTTTCATTCACTTTTATAGCATTTTTCAAAAATAATAAATAGGACATTGAAAGAGAGAAGTGGTGAAAACCCCCACAAAAGATTCAAAAGGCACAACAAAAAAGCCACAACAAAAAGGTATAAAAATATCAAAACGTAGACAAAAGTTTAACAAATACATCCTCATGTGTTCTCCCTCCCCTAGGAACAGGAAAAATATGTCAGTGTAACTAAGTTTAGTGTCGTTCAGTCATGTACGATCTCTTCTCATATTCCAGTTTTTCTGTCTCCAGCCTTGTTTTTTTAATTAAAAACCTTTAAATCGAGCTCCAGGGTTCTTTTATACAGGGCCCTCACACTGTCTGCTCCAACCTGAAACAAATGAAGAACATTGTCCCTTTGCAAGGCACACTTGGAGAAAGTTGAAGGTGTCCATTTGACTACTGTGGTTTTTTGCTTATACCTTGTGTCTTTGTCTTGGCCTTGAAGTGGAGGCCCTAGGCTCAGGGGGAGGAAGAAGTTCCTCTTCCTGCTGAGTTCAACACCATAGAAATGTAATCAATTGAGTCATATTTGAAATGAGCACTTTAAGGACTTCTGTCTTATGTTGAGACCACCACAATTAGTAAGTCATTACAGACACTTCAATCACAGTCACACGTTCACACACTCTCACCATCTGTGTTGCAAGTGGAAAATAAAACTCAAAGGTGTACCCCCAAAATGAGCAGGCAGACACAGTTTCCTGATCATCTAGGACCTCCCCTTGAGAAAGTAAATGGTATATTTCATCCATATTCAGCAACCACATATGGCATACATACTGGCGTATGACTATTAGTTTCACTGTTACCTCTGTATGGCACAGTGGGACGACAGTGGGTGGTGGCAGCAACACCACTGTATTTCCTGTCGCTGCAGAGAACAGTAATATATTTCACTCCTACAATATTCATAAATAATTGTTGAATGAACATGGTCATATAGATTACTTGAAACATACATATGCCTGGGCTTCCAACCTGCTGCCACCAGTTGCCTAATTTTTCTTCCTGTTGGCTGCAGGCAATTTCATTGTTCTATAGGCCTTTTGTAGCTATACAATATCCTACAAAAGGGACTAATTCAGGCAATTCAGCCTTGTACTTGTTGGCCTTAAAATATGTGCAAGTATTGCCTACTGCTACTTACCGTTTTGAATTATGGTTTTATATTTATTTAGCATTTGCTCCCACGATCGTTTGCCACTGCAGGGTTGCAACTAAAATAATACAGCAACAAAAGTTTAACAAATAAATCAGTTGCACAAATAAATCAGTAACAGCAGAACAGTGCTGATCAAGGGCATAGGTTGGGTTTGAACATTGGCGGGGACATTTTTACCAAATCCTTAACAAATACTTTTACAAGTTTGCAGGTACTAGCAAGCATAGCTTTGACCGCAACTACGGCATAGTCTCCATTCTAGGCAAATGAATGTCCTTAAACCTGCAAGCAGACAATTACGTAGTTGTGCTCCAGAGCTAGCAAAGGCTAGTTAACTTTAGAAACACTAGAGCTACATTTTCAACAATGATATAGCCTACAGGAGTGTATTCGTCATTTATTTTTCACTCAATGTTAATGTCTACCTTACAGGAGTACCCTGCCAAAAAGCCAATCATTAAATCTCTTCTCACAGTGTCGCTTCGATACTCACCTGACCACTGTTAGTTGACAGGCTGGTGGGCTACACATTGTGATCAGTGCTCTCCTGCCAATCAAGAGCAACGCTGACCTTGAGTAAACCAATTGTGGAGCAGAAAATGTTAAAAGAATGAAAAAAAATGTTTAGACTCGCAATTATTGGTGGGGACAATTACATTGGTGGGGACATGTACCCACCGTCCTACCCTAAATTTACGCCTATGGTGCTGATGTCCATTGCACAGGCATACAGAGCAAAGGAGGTCAAGGATCTTGATCTGGAATACAGTGAACTCCTAACAGAAAAAAGTATTGGCGTACAGTGGCAAATTGAAAGAGATAAACTCGCATTCACAGTGGGCCTGAAAGGGCAGCCATGTACACAAAGGGGAATACTGTTCATATCCTCTGCCTTTGACCCTCTCGGCTTTATCTGTCCATTCATTCTAACTGCTAAAAACATTCTGCAGGACCTCTGCAAGCACAGTTAAGGCCATTGCACACTGAAGATAAATGACTTTACGCCTGGCACAAATCTAAAATGGGTTGGCCTGAAGTAGCTACATTACTAATGGGTGTGGTTTGGGCGTAACGTGCAATAAACCAATCAGAGCATCATCTCACATTCCCTTTAAGAGCAGGCTTGTTGTTCCATGGCGGATTGCTATTATAACGCCGGATTTGCCAGGCGCACGCCAGGAGTGGTTCACAGGCGAGGAGACCGACGTTCTCGTCAGGGCCGTCAAAGATAGAGAAGTGACATTGTATGGGAAAGGCAGAGCGGTTTTCTCCCACTCATGCTGCTCATTCAAGTTCTTAGGCCGAATCCCAATACTCCCCCTTACCCCTTCCCCTTACCCCTTCCCCTTAATTTACCCCTAGCCCTTGGCCCTCGAAACTAAGGGGTAAGGGCTACATAGCCCTAAGAAATGGGACACCACTTGGTTACAGGTACGTCATCTAGCACGTATCGATATCTCCAAAGCAAGTAGTGTTATGCACTGATTTAAACGAAATTCGCTGCTAATGGAGTTTACTTTAAACTGTAGACATGCTAGTCAAAGAAATGCGGGACTGTTGTGCAATTCAGCACTGTAATATTAGCGTACCAAACTAGCGATTTTTAGAAACGTTTCAATTAGGAAAATGGTTGCAAATATATATGTTCATGACTGTATATAACACAAAACAAGACTGTCATAATTTTTTTATCAATTAATTAAGCCGAAAATATTATATTTAGCGGACTCTCTGGATGATCTGGCCGCCATTGTTGCCGGTCGCGCAGTTTTCACATAGCCCTCGGTTTCAAGTAAGCTCCCGACCTCACTTGGTTTTAAGGGGTGTATACCCCTTAGTCTTAGCCCTTCCCCTAGCTCAAAAAGAGTATTGGGACACCACTAGCTCTCACGGGAACGCGCAAAACGAAGGGGAAGGGGTAAGGGGTAAGGGGGAGTATTGGGATTCGGCCTTAGTCTTATTTTTATATATATTTTATTTTTAAAATTGTTTAGTTCTTACATTTACATTTATTCATTTAGCAGACACTTTTTAGTTATTAGAATTAGTTTAACCCTTTAATACACAACATGGGTCTAAAGTGACCCGGGAGAGTTTAGATTTTCTATATCTTTGCAAAAAAATGATTTAATTGTTCAGTATTCCAGGTATTCCTCAATTAACTTGTTTTTGGTCATCACAAGTCTTTATTTTTAGTTTTTCTTTCTTACTTTTGGAAGAAAAATCATTTTTGTAACACTACCCCTCTAATGCACAACATGGGTCTAAAATGACCCGCATTCATTTCCTATGATATTTCATGTATGGCTGACTGTGTCTTTGCCATATCTTTTGAAATCAACATATTTCATTGTCTAATATTTCAAGTATTCCTAAATATCTTGTTTTGATTGCCACAAATACTTATTTTTCTTTTTTCTTTTATTACTTTATGAACAACCATTGTTTTTGTGTTTGTGTCAAATGACCCATGTGTATTCCTATGGAGTTTTATAGGATCTTTGATATTAGTACATTTTTGCAACTTGGAACATATTTACTGTGGATAACTATTCACCTGTCACACATTTCACAACTCAACACAACTGCTTTTAGGCTGGGAGATGTTCACAAGTGACATTATTGATGAGGTCCTGAAATGCAACAAATGAAGCATAGGGTGCATTTTGTTTAAAAAGGGGGTTCTTAATAATTTGTAGTATGGCTAAATGCATGTCAATATCACTAGAGGGAAACTCCTAAGGTGACGTAAGTCATGGAGGTAGGGCATATTTGCACCGGATGGCCCAATATCTTCGTTGATCTAATTCAACTGAGGATGCTAGCTATCGCATATCACCGACTCAACTGTTTCATCTACCGTTCACTTTTGAATCGTTAATGAGCAACAAGTTATGCTTTTCAATCTATGCCATCTTCCTAAATACATGTAGGCATTTTTAGGAATCAGAATATCAGTTGTGAAACAGTTACGGAGCGGACCATCGGCAAGCACTCCCTACAATTTCTCCGGAATTGTAGCCTGTTCCTAACCAGACTCGTAGTTTCATTTATACAGTTGAGTCTGGGCTCGCTCCATTGTCAAGCGTTGACTCCTAGTAGGCAGGTACTCTGAAGTTTGAAACTATTGGATCTGCTAGAGCCACTCTGATCTGCCATAACCAATCGCTAGCGCTCACCTCAGCAATTCCTTCACCACTACTATAAGAGAGCTGGCCAACGTAGCTGGAAAATCGAACTGTTCTCGTACTCCGCGGGAAGGAGGGCCTCAACACCATGGCCTCCAACAAAACTCAGCAAAACCCGTTCTGGCTCCGGCTCAACTTACGGATATTCGGCAGCTTGCCTCAACGGACCGACTGGCTTTGCTCGCATCTTTCTCCGCCGCCATTACGGAACTCCGACACTAACTAGCGCACGACAACAACGTCATCGGTCTGAGCTACTACCTCTTTCACTGTTTGGCCGGTATCAAATTAACCTGAGACATTTGACTTGCATACCTCATGGCCAGACCTAGCCAGAAGCGAATGAAAATTAAGCGGAAGTAGGCTACGTTGGAGGGCAGAGCAGGCTAAGACTTTGTACCCTTTCTAGATGAAATGTCTCTTCTTCCCTACAGTGGGGGGGGGTGCTAAAGCTCCCCTGCTCCTGCGCTTGATCACTGTGACGGTCGTGTGGTTGAGACTCCTACGGCTCGCTATCCTTAGTTTTCCCCATTCTATGCTGCTTCCATCTCTCAGCGCAGGTCGCAGAGGCTTTGTGCAAACTCGAACGTTTTAAGAACTCATTTGTTCCAACTTCCTAATGCAGCTTGAGGCTGAAATCTTATCATTTTTATAGGGCCTTTATTACGGTGATCTTTAGCATGTATTATTATGAGGTGTATGCATGTGTTATGTTATGGGATATGTGCAATACTGTTATCAGAATCAGAATTGGTGTTTATTCGCCATGAAAGTTTACACAAACAAGGAATTTACTTTGGCAGGAGAGCCTACCTAGGCAGCCATTAGAGACGCCAATTAGAAAGGTTACAAAGCATAGCATGAGGAGAGAAAAAAGCGACCCCCAGACAATGCTCCTACAGGAGTACAGTGTGGGAACAGGCAAAAACCTCAGCACATAAGCCCACAAACATTTACAACACAACATTACAAAACTTGCAATGGGAAAGGCGGGGGGGGGGGGGGTAGACCAGCAGCATCTGGACCTGCAGCCATGATAGGCGCTGGACACAGACCCGCCAACCACCCAGGGAAACAAGCAGTCGAAGGCGTTGGATGGGGGTGGGGGGGTGGTGGTGGTATCTGTAGTACGTGAAAGTTAGTGTGTGAGTAGGTCTGGGTTGGCGCCCTCGACCTAGGCCATAATCAGTCCGAGTCTCCCTATGCAGATTGTGTTGCCAAGGAGACGTCCTTGGTCATGACCCGGGTAGAGACTAAGGCCGAATCCCAATACTCCCCCTTACCCCTTCCCCCTTCCCCTTCGTTTTGCGCGTTCCCGTGAGAGCTAGTGGTGTCCCAATACTCTTTTTGAGCTAGGGGAAGGGCTAAGACAAAACCAAGTGAGGTCGGGAGCTTACTTGAAACCGAGGGCTATGTGAAAACTGCGCAACCGGCAACAATGGCGGCCAGATCATCCAGAGAGTCCGCTAAATATAATATTTTCGGCTTAATTAATTGATAAAAAAATTATGACAGTCTTGTTTTGTGTTATATGCAGTCATGAACATATATATTTGCAACCATTTTCCTAATTGAAACGTTTCTAAAAATCGCTAGTTTGGTACGCTAATATTACAGTGCTGAATTGCACAACAGTCCCGCATTTCTTTGACTAGCATGTCTACAGTTTAAAGTAAACTCCATTAGCAGCGAATTTCGTTTAAATCAGTGCATAACACTACTTGCTTTGGAGATATCGATACGTGCTAGATGACGTACCTGTAACCAAGTGGTGTCCCATTTCCTAGGGCTATGTAGCCCTTACCCCTTACTTTCGAGGGCCAAGGGGAAGGGGTAAGTTAAGGGGAAGGGCTAAGGGGAAGGGGTAAGGGGGAGTATTGGGATTCGGCCTAAGCCACAGATGATGGTGGTGGAGTGGGAAGGGAAGAGCAAGATAGTATCGCTTCAGCGCTCTCCAGGGGAGTTGTTTTCCAGCAACGGCCTTGGCCAAGGCCTGTGCTGGTTACGGGGCCGAAAGTACACAAGATTGGTGTAGTTGTTTAGACGAGTAGACGCGATTCAATTTTCACGTCCACCCTTCAGGAAGGCCTCCAACTCCTCGAACCTCCTTTGCAGAGCCGCAAACTTATCCCTGTTGTAATACATATTCCACTGTAAGTTTACAGTCAGTGCGCCAACGGCTCTGCCCACCGTATCAATCAGGTCGGGCAGCCTAAGGGGGCTTTTGATGGCTGCAGCCGTTTCCTTGACTTTCCGATATACAAGCCAACCGCCTATTCCAAACAGCAGAAAGCCTGTAATCACGGTTCAGAATATAAAGATGTCTTCAACATCGTCAACGGAAAGTGCCGCTAGACACACGACACGCCAATTGTCCCACGCGTCCATCGTGTAGCCAGCTGCGAACGTCCCGTCAGGACAGTTGGGTTCCCCCGAACCCGATCTTCTCTTTGAGAAGATGGTGTCAATTGCATTGAGAGACCAGCTAATTAATTCCATTCTTTTAGTTTCAGTTCGGAGAGTGATGGTGAGAGAGTATCTTGAGACATACAAGAAAAGACAAGACAGAGCGAAGTAGGGAAGGTCAGGTAGGGGAGGAGAGAAAAATGCGATCGCCTTCGTCGAGAGCCAAGAGAGAAGGTTATGTAACTGTTGATAATGTTTTGCTGAGGATGTATTGTTTTTTATGATGACGCACCACGGAGACCAAAACATATTTCCCTGAGCGGGACGATAAAGTTCATCGTATCGCAGTGGGCGTTCGGGTAGATGCAGCCCGATCCGCCTCCCGTGTCAATATGTATTTGTAGCGCAAGTAAAACATGTGCTTCAGTGGTATTTTGCTGGGTTACCACGGATAGGACATCACTGCTTGCTGGTCTGTTGGACGCCGATTTGCTTGTCAAGCTAGTGGGGCATTGCAGACGTTGATGTGCCGGTTGGGGAGGCTGCTCCTCTCTACCCGATTGTGGTTCTGTGTATCGCGGGTTTCTGAAACGGTGCACGTAGGCCGTGGCTCGGAGTCACTCCACGCCATTGCTCGTATGCTGCACCTTCAGGATTTTTTGGGGGGGGGCTTCTTAGACTGCAGACTACTAGACTACTGATTTAACGTTGTGTACTTGCTGTGCTGTTATCGTTGCTGGCTTTCCTACAGGTACTCTCTTGCACTTCAAGGTTCATCTTGTTAATTGTCTAACTTGTTTAATTAGGCCCCTACATGATTTATGGTTCTTCCCTTTGGCATTTATTTTCCTTTCATGTATGCTTAATATTTTGGCTACCACATGTTTAAGGTTCTCGTTGTACAAGATCGTTGACCTTTGCTCTTTCGTAAGCTCTCTTGGAACTCCCTTTGGATGAAAGCGTCTGCTAAATTAACAAATGTTAATCTGACACTACAACTAAGGGTGCTTGCACTGTCGTCATTTCACACAGGGGACCTTTCTGTCCTTTTCTGTCCTTAATTGGCTAGTCTTTGGAATAGGTGCTGCTACTTCGCCGTCGCAAGTTGTAGCGTGTGTGTGTGTCTCGACGCAGCTGTGCATCTTCGTCATCAGCGTACATGTCATTTATTTCATCCCAATGATGATGCTGCTGTCATCGATGCCAAAGATCGCTACGGCGTCAATGGCTCTCGATGAGCAATTGCAAATAACTAGTGGTGGTGGCAACATGTCTTGCGTAAACTGCTCCTCTGTCTGCAGGTATTGATGCCCTCTCTGTTGCTGGCTGATCCCAGGCCTTCCGCAGCATGCCATAACATCATTCAGAGGGCATCGGTCCTCCAGCATCACACGTTATCACATAGATACATGAGGATGTCGGTCCTCTATAGCTATAGCTAACGCATGCTACACATCATACATTGGGGCGTCTGTCCCATGGCCTTTACTGGCTATTGCACTTCAGGACAGCGTCCTCTAGCATAGGCTGGCTATAGCTTACATACCATTAGGCACGTGACTTCAAAAAGGGCATCGGCCCTCCAGCCAACAAAGGCTCCTATGCACTCCAGCCGGCAAAGGCTGCTCACACACTCAAGGGCGTCGGCCCGCTATAGCCTACATAGGTAAAAGTACGCGGGGACGTCGGTCCTCCATCCGGCACAGGCTGTTCACATAGTCGAGGGCGTCGGCCCTCTTGCCTACATAGGTCATGTACGTGGGGACGTCGGTCCTCCAGCCGGCACAGAGTGTCACATAGTCTCAAGGGCGTCGGCCCTATAGCCTACATAAGTCATGTACGCTGGGACGTCGGCCCTCTAGCCTACATAGGTCATGTACGCGGGGACGTCGGTCGTCCAGCCCGCACAGGCTGTTCACATAGACTCAAGGGCGTTGGCCCTCTAGCCGACCAAAGCCGCCAAAGGCTTTCACCTGCATACCTGAGGCCGTCGGGCCTCAGCCATCTAAGGCAAACGCCAACTTCACGAGGGGGTCGGCCCTCTAGCTCATAACTCATTCATGCACAAGGGCATCGGCCTCTGGCCGGCAGGCTACAGCCTACTATCTCTTGCTTTTCTGTCCCCTGGCTTCGTTGGTATAGGTATTCGTTGGCCTTGCCATCTCCTGCTGGATCCGGCCCGGGTATGTATGCTATTAGGTCATTCTGTCATACGCTCGTATTTATCGTGGTCGCACCGATCGGTGCTGAGCACCTATGTCTGTTTTTTGTTGTTGTTGTGTTTGTGTCGCTTATTCCTCAGCGTTTCATGGTTCCTTCTGTTGGTGAGTATGTTTTACGTTCTCTAACTTCCTACCACTCTTACTTTTGGGGATTCTTCTTTGGATGTTGGGCAGGCGCCCGTTGATCTATAATTCCCTGGGGTCTAAGCTCCAAACACTGTAGTACATTTATCATTCTGTAAATAAACATCTTTCACTCATCCCAGTTCTCTCATGATTGAAATGAAGCATAGCGCAAGTTCAGTCAGGCAAGACCGATCCCTGCACTCGGGCATACTCGATAATGTCCACTACTCACTCCTCCCGCTAAGAGCGCTCTACTTCCTCTGTTCCTATGCCGGGCTTTCATTCGGGTTCATTTCGAGTTGCCTCCCGTCTATCAATTAACACTGTCACATGATCCATGCCTTTTAAATACGAGTTTCTCCCTGTGTAGTTTGTCCATGCTATCATGCGCGCGACCCTCCACCTCCCCATCGCCACCCGGTTCCTCGTCTGCTCTTCGACTCGTTGGTCGTCGGCTGCCGCCACCGCCACCAGTGTCTGGACTCCATGGGGGAATTCTTCTTCGGATGTTGGGCAGGCGCCCGTTGATCTATAATTCCCTGGGGTCTAAGCTCCAAACACTGCAGTACATTTATCATTCTGTAAATAAACATATTATACTCATCCCAGGTCTCTCCTGATTGAACTTTGATATGAAGAGCTGCAGCAGCAAAAGGGAAGGAGTGGAAAAGCATCAAACAAGAATTCATGGCCTCTATCAGTTTGACCCTCCTGGCAGGGGAGGACAAGAGCCTAGATGTGGCCATTTTCAGCAGCATTCAGGTAATTGTGTGACTTTCCTGGCTAATTGCAGAAGACGGTTCATTCCCAGTAACTTTGTCACCAGATGCCCAGCAAGCCTGCAAAATGTGGATTTTTTTCTGGATGTGAGATGTGAGGGTCTCATATGTGGTAGACTGAGTGCTCTACCCTTCCAGTGTCCCTCTGACTGGAAAGCTTATTGAGAAACCTGAACATTGCGGGGACCCTTCACCAGAACAAGCAGAACATACGAGTCACAAAGACATCCAAATGAAAGGACATACCAAGTTCCACATTTTTTCATGCTCTTGTTGCCATTCAATTAGGATTTAATGGCAACATGACTATGGTGAGCTATGTGCTGAAGAAGGGAAAGGCTGTTGTCCTTCTGAGCACCATGCATGATGGCAAAGCAGTGGATGACAATGTTGTGATCCAGTACTGTAATAAAAGAAAAGCAGGAGTGGACACAATGGATCAGACAGTTTGCACTACTACTACTCATGTAAGTGGAGAACACAGAGGTGTCTGGCACAATATGCTGGATGTTGCAACCCTAAATGCCTACACTAACTTCTACACCAACACCCTCATTACATGGGTGGTGTGACCCAAGTGGCAGTTCATCAAGGAGCTAGGCAAGGATGTTGTCATGCCAAATAAAAGACACATGAAGGCCAAGTCACAGCTCCAAAAGTATAGTAAAGAGATGATGGAAAGATGTGGGGTAAAAACTAAATGCAACTACCACCGAGCCACAAGGAGAGCACTTATCATCAAACTTTATGAAGCTGAGTAGCCTGGCTGCCAGCCCAACTTCTCCCCGCCCACAAAAAAATTTGGTTGGGAAGTTGGGTCTGGAGGGTCTCGTATTGGGAAACAACTACAGAAAACCAGAATCTGGGCGTACCAATGAAATTGCCAGAGCGGGCTTTATACGATGATGGACAGATGATCAACAGTAACGTAATCACCCACGTCACAAAAGAGCGCTTAAGTTGAATTTGTTTTGAACAAACAACATATTACGTTGTTCTGATTGGTTGTAGGTCTATCCAATTGAGCTGATGAAGAAAGTGTTTTGTCCGTCTCTTCATAAACAGAGTGACTAAGTTCAGTTGAGTTCTGGATTTTAATAAGTATTTATCAATCTGCAGATTGGGAGAGAAAACCAGACCTCTGACAATAAATGACAACACAACACCAGGCTTAGGTCTCAATCAAGTCTCTCCGCTCTGAAGGACAGAGGACCATCTTTTATAGGGCACAAGAATGTAAACATAGATAGTGACAGTCAGGCAGAAATGACGTTACAACAGTCTCAGGAAAGAGATTCACAGCTCCCAACACATAGTTGGAGCTCTCCTTGTTGTCATGACAAGGACCATTTAGCCAGTAATTTCTCCTGATCTCAAACATCTATTAACCCTGACACAATCTACTCTTATTAATAGCAAGCTTACATGAGAACATACTAACTAGTATCCAATGACTAGTTCTCTTGATTAGTGAATAATGTAAGCACACAGGAAATCTAAATTTCTTCCACAGTCCCCCCTTTTGACGTTTAACGTCAACACAACAATCATTCATCAACTGTTTACCTGGGACCTGCTGTAGTGCCTTACATTTCACAAGTTTCATAACATTTCAATACCTTAACAATCAAACAATACAGTATCTGTTACTACTCAGTACAGCATACATGATTATAGGATTTGAAGAAGTATTAGGTAGTACCCAATCAGGTGAAAAAGTACAAAGTCAATGAAGTGAATAGCTTTTGTTTAGTTCTCTAGATAGGGCTCCCAGAAATGACCTTAACCCTCCTTCTATTTTCCTCGTTCAAAGTTGCATGGCATTATACACTTTGGTGATATTGTAACCTCTGATTCATCCTAGTAACACAGGCATTTCCTAGGACCTTACAAAAGAACCAGCTTACAGATATTCACTTCATAAGCAAACAGCATAATGACAGTTTATCAACGATTCTAGAAACATAGGCATATTTCTCTCCTGGACATAACCAAGGGTCGTGCTCTCGTGAGCTCAACACAGCAGGGTATAGACCAAACATTGTTCATTACATGTAAATTCAGAGCATTTCAAACAGTATACAAGCAATAAAGTAACCATTATCTTTAATTATTGTTAACTGATCTGTGGTTAAAGACAGATCTCTTCAGAGTGCATACAATATTGTATATCAATTGGAAAATAGAAGGAGGCAAATGGCCATCTTTATTACATTGGCAAAGTAGTCACTTGGTACTTGAGATTACATATCAGACAAGTCCATCATTCTCAGGGCAATACAGTAATCATCAGTTTTGCTTGCTTTTGTCTGTGGCTTGATTTGGGCTACCATAATTTTACTGGCATGCCTCCGAGAGCCTACTGCACAGCACTTTACACAGCAGAAAGTACACATCTTCCAAGCACAAACCACAATCAGCACAACAACGATTAACTCGCCCAATCCATTGATTCCCATTTGAAATATAGTCGAAAAAGAAACCCCACCCGAGGAGGTCAGTCAGCACAATTCCAAGCTTCAAGTTCCCCCAAAGCTGAAATTATCTCTTTAATGTGAGCATATTTGTGATATTAGCAGATTCATCTGGGATAAAAGTACATCAGTCATGACCTATCACAGAGCTGACAACAGATAATCCAATGCCATAGGGTTCTGTAGCACTACCTGCCTCATGGCCTTTATCTCAGAAGCAACCGCAGTTAAGGCGTTGGCTGTGTCATTACCAATAGACTCCAACCCTAGTGCTAAGCTCCTAATATCTGTAAAGGCAGTGATAACACCATACACAGGGAAAATAGCAGCTGAAAACATGACAAGTGACTGAGGTACTATTGAATCCACGTGATGTGATCCCAGATTCTTAGCATCTGCTTTAATAATACTTCTTTTGTGGCGGTGCCACCAATGTTTGAGCAAGGGGTGCAGGGGCAACCCATCTATAGGTCTGAGGGCTCCTACAATAAACCCAAGGTAACCCGTTCCCAACCAGTCGGCCGGCAGGAAATAATAAGCACCATTACCACATCCCCACATGGTGCCCTTGTTAGCTACATGAGGAAGCCAACATGGTGATGTCCTTATACAGTACTTACAGGTCCATCTGCAACAGGCAATCATGCAACAGGCTGTTAGCATACCTAAACACAGTGTGGTTAAATGTATTTTTTTCAACTAACTTCCCATAATTATTTGAACATTCAATCAACCATATACTACATCTTCTGTAGTATGCTAAAGGTGTATGAATAGCATAGTCAGCAACATCAGGAATTAATGTCACCCATCCAAATGGTATACAAGACATAACATACGGACGTAACATTGAAATCAGATACAATGGAACTTTCAAATCATCCAGTACAGGGTGAGCATACATAGAAACCGTATCCTTACATGTATTATTCCCCAACACTCTCACTGTACCACTCTGCCATACACCATAACCATGCAGATGGGGAATATTCAAGAGATGACTGATTCATTCCAAAGAACAGTCACATTTGTTACATCCAACCTTACACAAAACCACTTCTTAACCGTACACATATCAGCCATTGACAGAGGGACAGATATCCCTGGATAACTTCCAGGGTGCTTGGGACTCTAACCACAAACTCTGCAAGGTCTGTCCCCTCTAATGCTGGTCCAGTCATTTTTTTTCGTCCACGGTAAGGTGTTGTTATACAGATTGTTCTTCATGTGTGCTTTATGATGAATCTCAATGTCACATCAGTATAATTGGGAGCGTGCAATAGTGACTCTCGGTGTGGCTCATGTATGCGATGTCTGTGGACTCGTGCGTCCAGTATCAGTAAAAGTCTGTCAGGTGTGTGCGTCAGTATGTCTGGATCTCATCTTGCATCGTAGCTCAGGCAGCGGCCTGGGTTTCCTTGAAACAACCGAGGGCCTCTGCCTCAGTATCTTCTCATCCCCGTTCTGGGTTCTGTCATCTGCTTCATGTAGAGGCCGGAGGAAGACTGAAAGTGTCTTCCCCTCTCCAGGCTCCTCTCTCTGGTTTCCCGTCTGGGTGCTGTCATCTGCTTCATGAATCACATATGGGGCAGAGAGGCATGGTAGCAACAGCAGCCCCTCTCTGGCTTTCTCCACATGTGACTCACCTTTTGACGTCTTCAACACCTCCAGGTGGGTGTTCTTTGGGAACTCCTTTTCAGCACCCCTGGATTGGAGTGCTGGATGGCGGGGTCCTGGTTCTGGCTCAAATCGGTCTGCTGGACTGGAACCTGCTCCCGGATCAGCTGCTACAAACGGGTCTCCACCCCCCTTGGTGTACTCCTGGAAGAGTAACCCAGTGGGGATGAGACAAATGACAAGTTGGAGCAGGCACCATTTGGAGGTGCACCAGCTCCTCCACCGGCCCCTGACTCTCCGTTTAATCCCTCCACCGTGTTGTTCGGTGGCGGTGCTGTTTTGCAGTGTGTCGCATGGCTCCATGTTGGACGACCCTCCACTTTCACAGCTGTGTGAGTCACCAAGATAAACAGCTATGGACAGCTCCATCTCGGTGAGAGGCAGTCCTCCATTTGTGCACTTTCACGTGCACGTAGTCTCCCGGTTGATAGGGATGACATGGCTCCCCAGGCAGGGCAGTTTTCACCTGTGAATGCACAACCCTGGCTGCTCTAGTTAGGGCGTAACAACATTTTAACACTGTATCATCCATTTGGTGGATATCCATCTGTGTCAATGATAGTGGGAGAGACAGGCAATCTCATTGGTCTCCCTTCAACTATCTTGTGTGGGGAAAGTACATTTCTCCTCTGGGGAGTGGACCTCATGGCTATAAGAGCTAGTGGAAGTGCATCAGGCCACTTCAGGCCTGTCTCCACATATCTTGGCTAGTTTCTTTTTTCAAAGTTCCATGTTGCCTCTCCACTGTCCCCGCAGACTGTGGGTGGTAGGGACAGTGGAAATGATGGTTGATCTGGAGCGCTTATCAAAGTTCCTGAACAATTTTTACCTGTGAAATGTGAACCTCTATCACTGGACAGTCTTGTGAGGATCCCATATCTACAGATCACACCTCTTATAATAAAATCTTGGCTACCGTGGTAGCATCAACTTTCCGACATGGGTAGGCTTCTACCCATTTAGAGAACATGACAACAATTACACACTCAAAATTACAACACTTGTTCATCTGCATAAAATCAATTTGTAAATTAATAAAAGGACCACTTGGTGGTGGGTGGGCTGGGTCTCTGGCTCTTTGCTCCCTTTCCGGGATTATGCTGCTGGTAAATATGACACTGAGCACAATGTTGCTCAGCCTTTGTGGAAAAACCAGGTGCAAAACCAATCTGTATTTACTATTGAGACCATACCCCCCTTGCTCGTATGGGCACATCCGTGCGCCATGCGAGCCAACCAAGGGAACAATGCACGTGGAATCTTTCACACAGCCAACAGATAACCAACCATCCCTTTCAGTGTTATCAGCAGCGACTTGAAGGTCCACCACAACATGAAGAGAGGGAATGCGCGTTTCTGGTTGCTGAGACACAAAAAAACAAATACAGACCTGGGACACATCAGAGGGCCGCAGCCTTTGCTGCAACATCAGCTCTAGTATTTCCTCTTGAAACATTTTTTTTCCCCCTCCGTGAGTCACCACCTTACCGCGGTGGAGGGGTTTGCGTGTCCTAGTGATCCTGGAAGCTATGTTGTCGGGGGCTTTATGCCCCTGGTAGGGTCTCCCAAGGCAAACAGGTTCCAGGTGAAAGACCAGACAAAGCGTGGCTCAAAAAACCAACCATGAAGAAACACAACAATGGTTCCCAGTTGCCCCTGCCCGGAAGCGGGTCACCGGGGCCCCCCCCTGGAGCCAGGCCCGGGGGTGGGGCTCGATGGCGAGCGCCTGGTGGCCGGGCCTTTTCCCATCGGGCCCGGTCGGGCACAGCCCGAAGAGACAACGTGGGACCCTCTTCCAGTGGGCTCACCATCCGCAGGAGGGGTCATGGGGGTCGGGTGCAGTGTGAGCCGGGCGGCGGCCGAAGGCGGGGGCCTTGGCGGTCTGATCCTCGGCTGCAGAAGCTAGCTTTAGGGACGTGGAACGTCACCTCGCTGGCGGGAAAGGAGCCTGAGCTGGTGCGCGAGGTAGAGAGTTTCCGGCTAGATATAGTCGGCCTCGCCTCGACGCACAGCACGGGCTCCGGAACCAGTCTCCTTGAGAGGGGCTGGACTCTCTTCCACTCTGGAGTTGCCCTTGGTGAGAGGCGTCGAGCTGGGGTGGGAATACTTGTTTCCCCTCGGTTCGGTGCCTGTACATTGGGGTTCACCCCGGTGGATGAGAGGGTAGCCTCCCTCCGCCTTCGGGTGGGGGGACGGGTCCTCACTGTCGTTTGTGCTTATGCACCAAGCGGCAGCTCAGAGTACCCACCCTTTTTGGAGTCTCTGGAGGGGGTGCTGGAAAGCGCTCCTCCCGGGGATTCCCTCGTCCTCCTGGGGGACTTCAATGCTCATGTGGGCAATGACAGTGAGACCTGGAGGGGCGTGATTGGGAGGAACGGCCCCCCCGATCTGAACCCGAGTGGTGTTCTGTTGTTGGACTTCTGTGCTAAACACGGCTTGTCCATAACGAACACCATGTTCAAGCATAAGGGTGTCCATATGTGCACCTGGCACCAGGACACCCGAGGTCTCAGTTCGATGATCGACTTCGTAGTCGTGTCGTCGGACTTGAGGCCGCATGTCTTGGACACTCGGGTGAGGAGAGGGGCGGAGCTGTCAACTGATCACCACCTGGTGGTGAGTTGGCTCCGATGGTGGGGGAGGACGCCGGTCAGGCCTGGCAGGCCCAAACGTAATGTGAGGGTCTGCTGGGAACGGCTGGCGGAACCCTCTGTCAGAAGGAGCTTCAACTCCCACCTCCGGGAGAGCTTCGATCATGTCTCGGGGGGGGCCGGGGACATTGAGTCCGAATGGGCCATGTTCCGGGCCTCCATTGTTGAAGCGGCTGACCGGAGCTGCGGCCGCAAGGCGGTCGGTGCATGTCGCGGCGGTAACCCTCGGACCCGGTGGTGGACTCCGGAGGTGAGGGATGCCGTCAAGCTGAAGAAGGAGGCCTATCGGGCTTTATTGGCTGGTAGGACTCCTGAGGCAGTTGATGTGTACCGGCAGGCCAAGCGGAACGCGGCTCTGGCGGTCGCGGAGGCAAAAACCCGGGCATGGGAGGAGTTCGGCGAGGCCATGGAGAATGACTTCGAACGGCTTCAAAAAGGTTCTGGACCACCATCCGGCGACTCAGGAGGGGGAAGCAGTGCTCTGTCAACACTGTATACGGTGGGGACGGTGCGCTGCTGACTTCGACGGGGGACGTCCTGGATCGGTGGAAGGAATACTTTGAAGACCTCCTTAATTCCACCAACACGTTTTCCGACGTGGAGGCAGAGTCTGGGGACATCGGGGGGGGCCCTCCTATCTCTGGGGCCGAGGTCGCCGAGGTGGTTGAAAAGCTCCGCGGTGGCAGGGCCCCTGGGGTGGACGAGGTCCGCCCGGAGTTCCTTAAGGCTCTGGATGTTGTAGGGCTGTCTTGGTTGACACGACTCTGCAACATCGCGTGGACATCGGGGACAGTGCCTCTGGACTGGCAGACCGGGGTGGTGGTTCCCCTCTTTAAAAAGGGGGACCGGAGGGTGTGCTCCAACTTTAGGGGGATCACACTCCTCAGCCTCCCTGGGAAAGTCTATTCGGGGGTCCTGGAGAGGAGGGTCCGCCGGATTGTCGAACCTCGGATTCAGGAGGAGCAATGTGGTTTTCGTCCTGGCCGTGGAACAGTGGACCAGCTCTATACCCTCCGCGGAGTCCTGGAGGGTACATGGGAGTTCGCCCAACCAGTCTACACATGTTTTGTGGATTTGGAAAAGGCGTTCGACCGTGTCCCTCGGGCGCTCATGTGGGGGGTGCTCCGAGAGTACGGGGTACCGGATTCCCTGATCGGGGCTGTCCGGTCCCTGTACGACCGGTGCCAGAGTTTGGTCCGCATTGCCGGTAGTAGGTCGAACTTGTTTCCGGTGAGGGTTGGACTCCGCCAGGGCTCCCCTATGTCACCTATTCTGTTCATTACCTATATGGACAGGATTTCTAGGCGCAGCCAGGGTGTTGAGGGGGTCCGGTTTGGTGACCTCAGGATCGGGTCGCTGCTTTTTGCAGATGATGTGGTCCTGTTGGCTTCATCGGGCCGTGACCTTCAGCTCTCACTGGAGCGGTTCGCAACCGAATGTGAAGCGGCTGGGATGCGAATCAGCACCTCCAAATCTGAGGCCATGGTTATCGACCGGAAAAGGGTGGAGTGCCATCTCCGGGTCGGGGAGGAGATCCTGAACCAAGTGGAGGAGTTCAAGTATCTCGGGGTCTTGTTCACGAGTGAGGGAAGAATGGAGCGCGAGGTCGACAGGCGGATCGGTGCGGCGTCCGCAGTGATGCGGGCTCTGCATCGGTCCGTCGTGGTGAAGAAGGAGCTGAGTCGAAAGGCGAAGCTCTCTATTTACCAGTCGATCTACGTTCCTACCCTCACCTATGGTCACGAACTATGGGTAGTGACCGAAAGAACGAGATCGCGAATACAAGCGGCCGAAATGAGCTTTCTCCGCAGGGTGTCCGGGCTCTCCCTTAGAGATAGGGTGAGAAGCTCGGTCATCCGGGAGGGGCTCAGAGTAGAACCGCTGCTCCTCCGCGTCGAGAGGAGCCAGCTGAGGTGGCTCGGGCATCTGATTAGGATGCCTCCTGGACGCCTCCCTGGTGAGGTGTTCCGGGCACGTCCCACTGGGAAGAGGCCCCGGGGAAGACCCAGGACACGCTGGAGGGACTATGTCACTCGGCTGGCCTGGGAACGCCTCGGGGTCCCCCAGGAAGAGGTGGTGGAAGTGGCCGGGGAGAGGGAAGCCTGGGCCTCCCTGCTTAGGTCGTTGCCCCCGCGACCCGATCCCCAGACAAGCGGAAGATGACGAGACGAGACGAACATTTTCTGCTATTGTTAGTATGAGCTTCACACTTAACAATAGTTGGCTTTCTCGGTAATAGTATTAAATTATCAAATCATCTTTCCATTCTTAATTGCTCCACCTGAGGAGTTAATGAAACCTCTTTCTGGCCATATGGCACCAAAATTGTGAGTAACTCAAAATCCATACATCGAGTCAGTGTGAATATTTACGACCTTGCCTTCTGACAAACAACATGCCCTTGTCAAAGCAAAACTCTTCCTGCTGTGCAGACAGTTTACCAGATTCGAATGTCTCACTGTCCGTGCAGACCGCTTATCCGGAGTTTAGAGAGCCATCCCATGCTCAGGACGAAGATCCATCTACGTTCAACACAAGTTCAGCATTATCCCTAAGTTTGTAACAACATATCAGGTCTGGGTGTTAGCACTTTATCGACAACCATCTCACAGTCATGTGGTTCACCATCATCAGGGGTGGGCAACAATGAAACTGGATTCAATGTGGGGCATCTATGGAATGTAATGTTACTTTGAGTCAAGAATTACAGTTCATACTTTGTAGCTCTAGTGGCTGACAGGTGTTGAGTTTTGGTGCGTAACAGAAAAACACTTACTGCATGAGGAACCATCACTGTCAAGGGCGACCCCAGCACTATATCTGAAGTTGCTTCCACACATGTTGCCGCAGCACAGACTGCTCATAAGCACGGGGGGAAACCTGCTGCCACAGTATCTAAAGAAGAAACTCACATAAGCGATAGGCCTCTTAAGATAACCATGCTGCAGGGTCAGTACACCCCGGTGTATTCTGGCAGACCGAGAGCTGGCGCTTTGGCCAAGGCCTGCTTAAGAGATACAAATGAGTTATCAGCTTCAGTTTTCCACAACAAATGAGTATCAGTCTCCTTCCTTTTATCAAGGAGAGGTCTAGCCAACACAGCATAATCAGGGATCTACTAACGACAATACCCGACTGAACCTAGAGTTGTTTTGGTGTTCTAGGCTTCGGTATCCATCGGATGGCCTCCACTCTATCAGGCGTCAATAGACGCACTGTACCTTTGAGTGTATGGCCCAGATACTTGACCTCCTAAGACCATAACTGCAGTTTTGCCTTTGAGGCCTTGTGGCCCTTCTCAACCAGTGCCTGTAGCACAACAATAGTGTCCTGTTGGCAGGAGGCAAGATTCTTAGAACATATCAAAAAAGGTCATAAATATACTGCACCAGAGTAGAGCCGGCTGCTAAGGTGACATCCTGGAGCTCCTCTCGTAATGCTTGACTAAACAACGTAGGTGATTCAGTGTACTCCTGCGGTACAACTGAAATGTATAGTAGACCTGGCGAAACGTGAATGCCAACAGTTACTGGCTCTCTTCTGCAATGGGAACAAAGAAAAAAAGCAACCAATAGTCATTTACAGAGCTAGAAAGTAACAGGGTTACTTGCTAAGTATCGTAACAGAGTTAGGCACAACAGGATGTATAACACAGGCATTACCAGCTTATAAACCCATAATAAACTTCCAAGTATTTGATTAGCCTTAAGGGATCAAATTGACCTAAGTCTACCTATGACTCCTTGTTTCAACAAAGCATCAATAACTGGGACAATACCTTTCCCTACTTCTCTATCACTAGCATACTGAGGTCCGGTTCTCAAGAGTCGTACTACAAACAATGATAACAATATGATTAGCTTGTGTGGACCACAGGAGCTCAGGCCCAGCTTCTAGCAAGGCCACATCTGCGGTCGCTAAAATCTCTGCATTCCGCTGCTGGGGGATGCGTATGGAATTGCTAGGCCAAGTGTTCTTTATCCTAAGGAATAGACAAGAAACATCAGTAGTGCATATCATTTCGGTTTAGTTTGCACAACAAATTCCTTTCGAACAGATTTATTCGACACCCCATAGTTGAAAGAAATAGAACTCTAACCTCAAGGATTTCAACCTATTTTTTTCTTTACTTTAGAGGATTCTAACCTCAGGGCCTCTAACCCTATTTTTTAGAGAACTCTAACCTCAGGGACTCCAACCCTATTTTTTAGAGGACTCTAACCTCAGGGACTCTAACCCTATTTTTTAGAGGACTCTAACCTCAAGGCCTCCAACCCTATTTTTTAGAGGACTCTAACCTCAGGGACTCCAACCCTATTATTATTATTTTTTTTACATATTATTTTCTTTCCGTAAGAAATTCATTTGCAATGTCATTAATTTCTCAACTTTCTTTCCTGCATTCTCCTGCATCAATGTACAATTATCTCGTCTCGTCATCTTCCGCTTGTCCGGGGATCGGGTCGCGGGGGCAACGACCTAAGCAGGGAGGCCCAGGCTTCCCTCTCCCCGGCCACTTCCACCACCTCTTCCTGGGGGACCCCGAGGCGTTCCCAGGCCAGCCGAGTGACATGGTCCCTACAGCGTGTCCTGGGTCTTCCCCGGGGCCTCTTCCCAGTGGGACGTGCCCGGAACACCTCACCAGGGAGGCGTCCAGGAGGCATCCTAATCAGATGCCCGAGCCACCTCAGCTGGCTCCTCTCGACGCGGAGGAGCAGCGGTTCTACTCTGAGCCCCTCCCGGATGACCGAGCTTCTCACCCTATCTCTAAGGGAGAGCCCGGACACCCTGCGGAGAAAGCTCATTTCGGCCGCTTGTATTCGCGATCTCGTTCTTTCGGTCACTACCCATAGTTCGTGACCATAGGTGAGGGTAGGAACGTAGATCGACTGGTAAATAGAGAGCTTCGCCTTTCGACTCAGCTCCTTCTTCACCACGACGGACCGATGCAGAGCCCGCATCACTGCGGACGCCGCACCGATCCGCCTGTCGACCTCGCGCTCCATTCTTCCCTCACTCGTGAACAAGACCCCGAGATACTTGAACTCCTCCACTTGGTTCAGGATCTCCTCCCCGACCCGGAGATGGCACTCCACCCTTTTCCGGTCGATAACCATGGCCTCAGATTTGGAGGTGCTGATTCGCATCCCAGCCGCTTCACATTCGGTTGCGAACCGCTCCAGTGAGAGCTGAAGGTCACGGCCCGATGAAGCCAACAGGACCACATCATCTGCAAAAAGCAGCGACCCGATCCTGAGGTCACCAAACCGGACCCCCTCAACACCCTGGCTGCGCCTAGAAATCCTGTCCATATAGGTAATGAACAGAATCGGTGACATGTACAATTATGTTTGACATAATCCATAACCATATCAACAGTTTTTGTTCTCCCAATGTAGAACCTGTTTCTTAACTTCTACCTGGAGTTCAGGAAACAATCCACATATGAACACTTGACAAAGTGGCACGGGGATGCAGCTGCTGTAATATCAGAACGTTTTTTTTTTTTTTTTTTTTTTTTTACATTCTAGTAAGTCTTTCCAGATAATCTTTAGGATCCTCATATTTTCTCTGTTTGCGATCATACACTTTGCTCCAGTCAAGCAACACTCCTCCAGTATTACTACCATTAAACACCAACAGAAATGTATGCTTTATGTTTTCTCAACATACCAGGCTGGAGTTCACCCTATAACCCTTGATTCAAATCAATAAAAGTAGGTATGTTAGCATTGATAGCTATTTGCAAATCTCTTAGAAAATGTTGCTGAGTCCTCTCATGTCAGGAAATCCCTTTCCTAGCTCCCTCAGCTCAGTCACTGACCATGGGCGATAAAGGTACAGAAGCTGTCATACATCAGGGCCTGGATGAACCATAGGGTTCATTGATACCTGGGGGTTCAATTGATAGTTACAGGCCTTCTTGAATAACCTCACCAATCATATTTGTTATGATATGAACCTCAACCTTCTCTTGTAAGTATTGTTCTGTCTGTACCTGACCCGCTGCTTCCCCTAATAATGCATTTTCCCTGTCTCTGGCTCTCCTCTGTATAGCCACAGCTATAGCAACAGCATCATCTTCATTGTCGGTAAATAGGCTACAAATCTTAGGCAGACTCTCTTGTTTCACTTGAGAATTAAGCTACCTTCAGCCTGTTTCACAACTACTGACTTCTCACAATTAGTTTTGGCCCTGTTCGTCTGTTCAAGCAACTTCATGCTAACATGTTCAAGCAATGTCTTGAGTTCCCTCACTCTATGACTTTGTTCAGTCTGATCACCTTTTAATAATGACTTTTCTGTTCATCTCGTCTCTGTCTGAATAGACTAGCATTCTATCAGAATCAGTTTTAGCTTGATCTGACCTTACTTTCTCAAGAAAATGCCACATTGTCTCTTAGATTCAGTTAACCATATCAACATTTGCCAGCTTTAATATTGTTTACACGTCCGACTTGTTTCCCTGTCTTTCAGAATGGCCTTTTAAACTCCAATATCTTTACATCAAACGTTTCCTCCAGCGGAAAACAATGTCTCGAGTCATGATTAATCCACGCATGCAATCTCTCAATACTTAAAACTGCTTGAATTCCATGTAAATCACACATATATCGGGCTGGACTAACAACGTCTCTATCGCTCCCATACTGGAAGCTAGATTACCCATACTGAATTACAATGTATCTGAATACAAAGTATCTGTAACAAATCTCATAACTGTAGGATATGTCACCAACTTTTATGATTTACTGCAACAAGAATCACACAGCACTTTAGAATAGTCGCACAATCTGGTAGCACTGTAAAACGGTCACAATATTAAAGAATAAGAGAACTACAACATATAAAAAGTCCAAAGCCAAATATGGCCCTTTTCAAGCCAAGCTATCCTCACCCTCTCTGTTAACAGATCCTTTACCTCAGATCAAGAATACAGATTCTGTTACATACTTTTTCAATACTTCCCGCGACCAGGGTTCTTGTACGCTATCAGAGTTTGTCAACTCTGACCAAGACAAAGTAAAAATAGCAAGTCAACAAATGACCCAAATTTACTAAACCAAAACTCTAATATTATCGTCCTCCTGTTGAGGCCTAGCAGACTCTAGTCTGCTAAGACCAGGCTCCCAACTGAACGTCACAATAAAAGGTTCTTAAATTGTTTACGTTACCAGCATCGCAGAGGGACAGCAGGCGCACCAAGCATAAAGCAGTCCATGAATGGGGTTTTGGAAAAGGATCCCCTTACCATTTTGTTTTGTGCACCACGGGTTCTGCTTTATACTGGTGCCGCCGTGGGTCTCTCCTGGATCTGGTTCTGCAATCCTGCTGCTCGACAACGCCAATTGATGAAGAAAGTGTTTTGTCCGTCTCTTCATAAACGGAATGACTAAATTCAGGTGAGTTCTGGATTTTAATAAGTATTTATCAATCTGCAGATTGGGAGAGAAAACCAGCTGATTTGAAGCCTAAATAATGCTCAAAGTCTATGAAGTTCAACGTCTTTGGCGAACTATTTCTCTGCTGATCAACAATACGAATGGTAACAAATACATTGTAAAAAGACACACTGTGTTAAGTTATTTTTGTTGGCAAGTAGCCGTGTACAGCCGCGTAACAATGACTTGGCGGGCCCGAGTGCAGATCTCACCAACGGGCCCCTTAACCGACCTATCGTCGGGCGAAATTATTGAGTGTTGATCTTAGAGAGGCACATGGAAATGTATTTATTATCAGTGTTGCGTCTAAACATGTTCATGAACTCGCTCATAATTTTGGTGAACGTGAAAGAAAGTGTTTTGTCTGTCTCTTCATAAACGGAGTGACTAAGTTCAGTTGAGTTCTGGATTTTGATAAGTATTTATCAATCTGCAGATTGGGAGAGAAAACCAGACCTCTGACAATAAATGACAACACAACACCAGGCTTAGGTCTCAATCAAGTCTCTCTCCGCTCTGAAGGACAGAGGACCATCTTTTATAGGGCACAAGAATGTAAACATAGATAGTGACAGTCAGGCAGTAATGACGTTACAACAGTCTCAGGAAAGAGATTCACAGCTCCCAACACATAGTTGGAGCTCTCCTTGTTGTCATGACAAGGACCATTTAGCCAGTAATTTCTACTGATCTCAAACATCTATTAACCCTGACACATAGACACAATCTACTCTTATTAATAGCAAGCTTACATGAGAACATACTAACTAGTATCCAATGACTAGTTCTCTTGATTAGTGAATAATGTAAGCACACAGGAAATCTAAATTTCTTCCACAGAGCGAAGAGGCATTTGTTTTCCAGGCTCGTTTGAAACACGCCCCGTAGTCAAAGCCCAACGGAGAGTTCTCAGACTCATATTCTGACTAGAATTATGAGTATGACAACGTCAGGCTAGAAGCCGAGGATATCCTCAAATCTTTTTAGCCCCATTGTCTTCCCATGCAAGGAGGGTCAAACTGTTAGAGGCCATGAATTCCTGTTTGTCGATGCTTCTCCACTGATGCAGCCATGATGAGCTGTAAAATGTGTGGCAGGTGAACAGTTATCCACAGTAAATATGTTCCAAATTGCAAATATCCAAAGTTTCTATCAAATTCCATAGTGAATCCATATGGGTCATTTTAGACCCATGTTTAGACCCATGTTTGTGAATGTGATGTAATACCACGAAAACTTTTTTTTTTTTTTTTTTAGAAAGTACGAAAGACAAACATTTAAATGATGATTTGTGGTACTCAAAAACAAGGTACTGTAGTAGTTTCAGACAAACTACTGAAGCACAGGGTACTAGTTAGAACAGGTTGTCCCATTCTGGTATCTATTAACAGCACTAGCAAGGGCTGGCCAGATAGGTTTGCCAAACTGCCACAGGGAGTAGCCTTATATGAAGCGGCAGGTCTGTTCCATTTCTGATAACCGTAAAGGTCACAGTGACTTGAAGTGGCGGTTGTGCGCAACAACATGTGTTGCGCGACTGGGCCATCTGTATCAACGGTCCAGGCCGAGTGCCAATGAAATATCTGTATGACGTGCATAGCCTGTATAAATTGTCCTGTGAGACTGTGAAAGTTTTAGGTTGGTCTCAGAGCTGAGGCGAGCCTCGTGTATGTATTCTGTTCCGGGCACAATAAAGTAAGACCTTTGTTATAATCGACTACGACTTGCAGACATCGTTCTTGTCCACATCAACTGACCTTGGACCATAGAGAGAGCAAATTGAGTCCACAACAGTACTTAATGAATAATTAGAATATTAAAAAATCTATTGAAATGATTTCAAAATATATAGCAAAGAAACACTCAGCCAAACACAAAATGTCATAGGAAATGAATGCGTGTCATTTTAGACCCATGTTGTGCATTAGAGGGGGTAAGCATAGCTTGTGTATCAAAGGGTTAACCTTTGTACTTAATTTAAGACCCGTATATGTTTATTGTTTACACCTTCCTGCCACAGTAAATTCTGTGTTTGTGTAACATACACTTGTGAATAAACCAAATTCTGTTTCTGATTGGGATGGGAGAAGAAACCCACCCAAATTAGCTTCGGTTAAACAGCGTGGGAGGAAATTGCCACAATTGTTACAAATAAAGTTCACATCAAATCAAATCAAATCAAATTTATTTGTATAGCCCTTTTTACACGCAAGCATGTCACAGAGGGCTTCACATACGCCCATAGAACTGCCCCTCAACCAACCTAAACCCTCAAGGAAGACAAGGAAAAACTCCCAGAAAAACTCCCAACGGGAGAAAAAATGGAAGAAACCTTGGGAGGAGCAATTCAGAGAGGGATCCCCTCCTCCAGAGACGGTTGGCAAGAGAGAGGAGCAGAACACAAGCTAAACATAGTCATACAGTGTCAATGGGTTTTAAAACACCAAAAATCCATTGTTCGGCTTTATAGACGTTGGATGGGACCTGGAAACTCGCTGTTGACCGTCATGGAGGCTGGTTTCCGGTTGACGACCTGGTCCAGCGTTGGTAGACCGACGACCAGGCAGGTCCTGACAGCTCAGACCCCCCACACCACAAGGGATGTGTGGGGGGGACAGAGAGGAGAACAGGGATTAGAGAATGCCAGGAGCAGCTAACAGTTTCAGTCGTAATAGAATGAGATCCCCACCGGTCAAGTGTGGACTAGTGCAGCAATTTAACAAAGCTAAGAGGGTATGTGATGCAGCCCCACACACCAAGACAGCGACAGCCCCCCTTGGTTGGAACATGAAATCTGTTCCAGGGGAAACAACTCTAAAATAGGTTATATTTATACGAATAAGGATGAAAACAACCAGCCCCCCGTTGTCTCCAACTAGTAAACTATAACAATTAAAATATACAGCAACGGAACTATTACAGTAACAATATACAATAACAGGTTTACTTTATTTGTAACATTTAAATGGGCAGTGTGAACATAAGCTAAAATTACAATTTAAAAGTTACATGTGATACACACATAGGCAAACGCACACCCCAGGTTTACATAGAAAGTACACACATTTAACAATCATAGGATTGACTAAACAGGAACGTTTTTAATCTAGTTTAAATGTCGAAACAGTATCAGCCTCCCTAATTGAGACAGGTAATTTGTTCCAGAGAAGAGGTGCTCTATATGAGAACGCCCTACCTCCAGCAGTTTTTTTTCTTAATTTTGGGTATTACCAGATAGCCGGCATCTTGAGATCTTAGAGTCCTTGCGGGGCAATAGGGTGCAAGGAGACCGGAGAGGTACAGTGGTGCCAATCCATGTAGAGATTTGTAAGTTAGTAGTAAACCTTTGAAATCAGCTCTGGCTTGGATAGGGAGCCAGTGTAAAGAGATAAGAGTAGATGTTATATGATCAAACTTTCTTGTTTTTGTCAATAGTCTAGCAGCAGCATTTTGTACCCGCTGTAAATTTTTCAAGTAGGTAATTGGGAGGCCAGAGAACAACACATTGCAGTAGTCCAATCGGGACGTAACAAAAGCATGTATTAGTTTTTCAGCATCATCCTTTGAGAGGAATTTTCGTATTTTGGCAATATTACGTAGATGGAAAAATGCAGTTCTGGTGATTTGTTTAATATGGTACTCAAACGAAAGGTCTGGGTCCAATGTGACTCCTAAATTTTTTACCAACTGGCTTTGAGATACTTTGACACCATCTAAGTTTAAGGTCAGATTGGATAAATTATTTCTGTATTTTTTAGGGCCGAAAATTTGAACCTCGGTTTTATCCGAATTAAGAAGAAGGAAATTTGCTGTCATCCAAGTTCTCAACCCGGAAACACATTTTTCCATAGCATGTGGAAATTCTCCAGGCTTTATGGACATGTATAGCTGAGTATCATCTGCATAACAGTGAAAATTTACCCCAGAGCTTCTAATTATGTTTCCTAAAGGCAACATATAGAGTGAAAATAACAGAGGGCCTAGAACTGAACCCTGTGGTACTCCGTATTTTACAGTAGTGCTCCTGGATGAGCAACCATCATAGTGGACATATTGTGATCTATCAGATAGATACGATCTAAACCACTGAAGTGAAGTACCAGAGATCCCAACATAGTTCTCCATACGCTCCAGGAGAATCTCATGATCCACAGTGTCAAATGCTGCACTAAGGTCTAGAAGAACCAGAACAGAGATAGAGCCCGCGTCAGAGGCTAATAATAGATCATTGACTACCTTAGCTAATGCAGTTTCAGTGCTGTGGTGAAGACGAAATCCAGACTGGAGAGGTTCATAAAGCTGATTTGAGGAGAGGTGCTCAGTTAGCTGTTGTGCCACAGCTTTTTCTAAAATTTTGGAGAGAAATGGCAAATTTGAAATTGGCCTATAGTTGCTAATACAACCTGGATCCAGGTTTGGTTTTTTAAGAAGGGGCTTAATAATAGCTTGTTTGAAATTGTCAGGGATTTGTCCAGTTACAATAGATTCATTAATAATACTAAGCATGGAAGGTCCAATAATAGGGAGAAGTTCCCTACAAAGTTTGGCAGGGAGGGGATCAAGAAGGCAGCTGATGGGTTTCGAGGAATCTACCAGCTCGATGAACACTTCCATAGAAATAGGGTTAAAGTGGGTAAGAGCCTCAACATGCAGCATGCTGGGTATAGAGTCAAATTCTGTGTTGATGGCCACTCCTCCAGGCCTAGTCTGTAGTTTGTCCCTTATTGCATAGATTTTTTGGTCAAAGAAATCTAAGAAATCATTGGGAGAGAGATCTGAACTAACGCAGAGTGTACTTTTCTTAGTGAGTTTTGCAACAGTATCAAATAGGAACTTTGTGTTGTGTTTGTTCTTACTAATCAATTTCGAGAAATATTCTGATCTGGACCTGATGAGGACTTGCTTGTACTCAATTTGGCTGTCCTTCCAGGCCAGGCAGAAAACCTCCAATTTAGTGGTACGCCACTTATGCTCTAATTTTCGAGTGGACCTCTTGAGAGTGCGGCTTTCCTCTGAATACCATGGAGCCATTTTCTTGTCTTTTCTTTTCCTTGGTTTGAGTGGGGCAACAGAATCTAGGGACAACTGAAGAACCAAATTCAGATCCCTTGTTTTAGCATTTAATGATTTATTTGGGACGTCCAGTGCTTCTAGTGCAGCAGGTAGAATATTAGCCAGTTCCATAGCTGTGTTTGGGGTTATGCAGCGGCTAGTAGAAATATTCTGGGTGCCTCCAAGGCTCTGGCAGAGAGCATACATACATACGAAAATCTTTTTAATCATTGACATGAAAGAAATGTAACACAGCAGTACAATAAATCAAAACAATTTAACGTAGTTTCGCAGGAAGAAGACCCTGGCCTCGCCAGCAGTGCAAGGGCCAAGGATGCGCCCTCAAAATAGCACCTGAAGAACGCACCATTGACTTTAGACTACGTTTTTCTTGGTCTGTGGCGGAATTGTTTTTCCGAAACTGCAAAATAGCACCAGGGAACGTTTGCGCCGGAACGCGCCTCCTTTTTTAGCTGAACCGCCCCCTGGAGCGCAAGGTCATTCCCTTATTTACCGACAAGCGTCTGTGGAGGGAAAAGTCCGCTTTGCGTCGAGTGCGAACTAGGAATGATACTTGCGTGACAAAGTCAATTGACTGGGTGCAAGATGGGGCCCTGAGTCCGAAATTTGTGTCAGAAATGTTCGCACGTAAAAAAAAAAACGACTTCACGTTATGTCAATCGTGCTTACACACTGCCTCCGAAACCTTCGTCCGTCCCAAAAAAAGTTCGGATTGGGTTTGATTTCCTGCGTTTTTCGCATCCATAGACAGCATTTTGATAGTTTTTCTGGCAATTCAGAGCCACTGAATGTTGAGGCTGATTGCGAAAAAACGCATACAAATATTTCTTACTCAGGGTGCAAGGGCCTTTACGCTTGGAACAAAGAGCTACCAGACCACTATGTCAAGCTGTGGCAAGAATGGATGGCATGGTTAAGTCATATCAAAGGGCTCAGTGTAGAACGATGCTTTAAACCAAAGGGCTTTGGTCCAGTAATGTCTGCCCAACTTCACCATTTTAGTGACGCCTCTGAAAGTGGCTATGGATGTGTTACATACCTCAGACTCAGAAATGCAAAGAATGAAGTGCACACCGCATTTCTAATGGGGAAATCACGAGTTGCACCATTGAAACAAACCACAATGCCAAGAATGGAACTAACTGCAGCGATGCTAGCAGCTCGTATGGATGGACAGCATTGCAGCTTACACTGGAGAATTCAGTGTTTTGGACTGACAGTACGTCAACATTGAAGTACATTCAGAATGAGAACAAAAGGTTCAAAACATTTGTGGCAAATGGGGTGTACACAGAGAAACAAATCAAATCAAACAGTGGAGATGCATTGGCACCAAACAAAACCCAGCAGATTGTGCATTGCAAGGTCTTAAGGCTAGCACACTTCTGAACTCACACACTTGGCTGAATGGCCCTCAAAGTTTCTCAAAGATAACGAACCAGAATGGCCCAATTCTGACCTTATTTTCCAAACATGTGATGAAGGTGATAATGCAGAAGTGAGAAAGGATGCTCTCATCATGAATGTGTTAGTTAAATCACAACACAATTCAACCCATGAATTCATACACCATCACTCAAAGTGGAACAAACTCCCCAGAGCAGTAGCTAGGCTTCTTAAGCTCAAAGATATACTCTTGCACCTGAGTCAGTAAAGGAAAGAAATACTTACTAACACGAGTGTTAAGAACTCGGATGCAGAGACACAATACCTGGTGAACAGAAAAATGCAAACAGTTATAAAATACATAGAGGTACAACCCCTCACACTGGACAACGTCAAAAGAGCAGAGAAATCAGTCCTATGCTTCATTCAACTGGAAGAATTTTCAGATAAAATTCAAACATTGCAAAAGGGAAGTGCTCATGTAAGTCGTCAGAGCCATATTCATAAGATGGATCCTATTCTGCAGGGTGGACTTCTTTGTACAGGAGGGAGATTAAGCAGGATGTCTGTGCCAGAGGACCAGAAACATCCCGTGGTTCTTCCAAAGCGCCACCACGTGTCCGAACTGGTACTGAAACACATCCACGAACAACTAGGCCTTTTGGGAGAAACCATATATTATCAATAATAATTTCGGGGCAATATAAGCTGGCCTTGCTGACCGTCTGATATTGAAGACTGGATCATTACCAACTCCCATTGGTACAGCAACAAACCTCGGACAAGTAAGTCAACTAACGCTATATAATTGTGTTGCTTTACTGTATATGGTTACCTAGCTTGTTACCCTTAGAATGTGGCTGTAACATTAGCAACTAACAGCTGAGTTACTGTTGCTAATGTAAAAGTAGATAGCATCAAGTGTGTATGGAAGTTTATTAGACTCTTTATTCAAATGGCAATGGAAGTGTTGTACACTTCTTTGTTATCTGGATAACCGTTCTTCTGTTGGTGTTATGGCGCACGCGATATCCGCCTTTCCCCTCATTGAAATGACTTAGTGTGCATCTTTGCAAACCAGGGTGGTCAGATGAGAATGGGCAAATTCGACGCATCTTACAGCAACGGGCCTACGAGCCATTGCGATACATTGTACCCATTAGCGCATAGTTGCTGCCTCTATCCTCCTCATTAGCATTTAAAGCTACAGACACAGAAACAGCGCTGCTCATAGTTGCTGTAATTATGCACCAAGGCTGAATTTCAGGAAAGATACTTCAGATACAGTATTAGGGAACCACAGGCCAATATAAAAACATCCACAAAACAACATGTCATGACCTTTACTGCGATTTGCTACTATTGCTAGTCTGAAAATATCTTGATTTATCATTTACTCAGAAATGTAACTTGTAACTAGGATTAGGCTACTTTACTTGCTTTGAATCTCTTAGTAATAAGTATATACATAGTTAGTACTTTTTTTAACCTTACATTTGCAACATTACATTTCATTTACCTTGAGTCATTTTACCAAGCCACCCTTGAACACATCATATTGTGACCCTATGGCACCAAGTTCCCTGAGCTGACTGGCTTTTTTACCCTGCTGATTTCGAGGTGTAGCTATTTCAACAGTGGATCACAATTTCTTTTTTTACCAAACAGGAGGACTGGAAATATCTCTGCCCTCTGCTTGTGCAGGTGAGTTGATTAACTAGTGGAATTGCAGTTACATATTACTTCCAATTCTGGTTTTATCTTCTTTTAAAATTACGACTGCAGCCCATTGGCAACTTAGACAACACATTTAGTGCACAACTTACTCTTTGATTGACGTTCAGGCCCTCGTCAGTCATTGAAAAATGCATTGGTATGGCCTCATCCACTGGGCTGGCATTGGTAAGTTCGTTGGTGGTCCTTTCACCTGCTCCTCTCAAATCGTGGTCAGTTGATTCTTCTTCCGCGGCCGGTTCAACTTGGACAAGATGATGCGCGTGCGTCCGCTTTACGTGGTAGTAGAAGGAGTTATACACTCGGTACTCACTTGGACAGCCATCAATTCCGCACACCACGCGAAAATCAGGGCTGCGACTATGCATTGTATTAATATGACTCAAAAGCTGTTTCAGAGTCAATGATACAAATACATAACATAGGAAACAACGCCAAATCATACTGGAAGCAGTGATGTTACAGGCAGAGTATATAAGATATAAGTTGCTGAGTCAAACGAGCCGGCTCACAAAAAAGAGCCGGAATGCCCACTAACTGCTGTAATTGTTATTTTTTTTTAACTCAGCATCACTATAGTTACACCCGCCAATAACTCTGATATCCCCGGTGCGCATGCTCCAACAGACAATTTGCAAAAACCCACCATGCTTACTACGTCCTTCATACGGTCATCTAGAAGTGAATGATTTAACTCCGCGTTTTATCGCAAGTTAAAAACGGTATATCCGGTGTTAATTTATTGTGCTTCACATCATATATCATTCAAATGTTGTCAATATTTTAATGTAAATTTGGTGTGTAACGTTTCAGTTAAACGGATACGGCTGGACCACAGGCAAGCTAACGTCAACGGACCGAGCTAGCTAGCATGGAGGAATTGGATGATGTGGCAGTGTCGATTTTGAAGGGTAATGTAACGTTATGAAACTAGAAAGTGGGAATGCTGAAAGGTAAATTATATATTTTTTAATTGCTGAAAATACCCAAAAGCTGAAATAAATTTCAAAAATTTGAGTCACACTAAAGAGTGTGGAAGCTGAACTGCATGTCTGTGTGGTTGCTATGGCGCAGCTGTGGCCGTTATCGTTAACGAGCTGGGCAGAGAGAATAACATTCATTTACCTAGCACCACATCTCAAATAAGTTAACCGAGACGCAAAACTATACGTCCAATCCAAAAAATAAGGATATAAATCTCAGAAACGGCTTGAACAAGTCATGAACCATAATCAGTGATATTTAAAAAAGTTGGATAGATATCAAAAAGCTGAACGTTATAAAAATAGTTAAGGGTTTTGTCAACATTTTAAAGTTAACTAGTTATCAGTTAACCATATGCCAAATACCATGGCCTAGCAGCTCTAGCATCTCTTACACTTGTATTTTAGAAGTTCTCTTAATTTTATGTGTGAATATTTTGTTTTAGAATGACAATTCCATCAAATGGTTTTGAATATTTTATGTCTTAATTAGTTTTGAAACCAATTGGGTTAAGTTAACTAAAATTGGGAAAATAAATTCAGTAAGCTGAAGATTTTGTTCAGTTCAATGATTTTAGGTTGAATAATTAGTTTAAATTCTTGTTTGAGGTTTTCAAAAAAACATCTAAGTGAATTGGACAGCACTGTTTCATCTTGCTGTGTCTTCCAATGTTTTTACAGCTGCAAACATCAGTGATGAAATGATGGGCACCTTGTCCCGTGAAGACTTGCGTGATCTTTTCCCAGGGCCTGAGAATTTCTTAAGGAGAAAAGCTGTGTGGCGGGTCTGCCATGTTGAGGTACCGGTAAGTGACATGGCTGTCTGTTAAGTTTATTCTTTTGTTGTTTCTTTTGCACTAATTATTTTTTATGTTGCAATACCATTAGGCAGTCACCAAATCGACCTTTATTGATTTATTATGCTAATAAAACTGGCCTGCTGGAACCGATAATATAATTATAATATAATAATGGCCTAAAATTGAATCGATTGCTTACTTATACTTGTGCGGCGCCGTCAATGCAGCATTGCAGTTTATGTCAACACAGATTAAAGTAAATAAAGTATTTTTATCTTTTATTTTACAGGAGTCTGGCCAAGAAGACTCTAAGTCATTGGGTTTCTCCAGTAAAGAGTCACCCATGCCACAGACATCCACTCCAATGAATTTCACTGCTGAGTACACAACTCCAGGAAAGATTATTAAGATATCTTTTCCTGAGTATGTATTATACAGTGATTCCGAGCTTGAGCATGTCCGACAACATTACTTCGAGTTATCAAAGACAGGTGAAGAATACAACTGCCAAATGTCAAAGGACCTCAGATGCCGGCTCATCCGTAACACTATTACCAGTATGATTGCCATCTTGAGGGCAAAAGAAGATGGAGAATCACAATACCCATCACAGCCAGAAATGACAGCAATGGCGAAGAGAATCGTACTTTACTATCCCATGCTCCAAGACAAATGCATGAAGAATACATGGGTGAGTGAAATGCATCCAGTTGATGAGGGAAGTATTTCATGTTCAACATTTGTGGTAATTTAAATTGTTATGTTTTGTACAGGTCACTGTTTACACACAGCTCAACAAAAGACTGCGAAATGTAAAATCACCACAAAAAAAGACTCCAGATGGCAGACATTCGAAGAGGTAATGTTATAACAAATTGTTATATCCATCACAACTAATGTTTTAATTATTTTCCATATTAAGCACTCAGTTTTTTGGTCAATAAAATGTCAGGACAACATTGAACAGTTCTCACAGCCCAGGCTGACATCCAATTTCTTTTTTCACAATCTAATAGACGGCCTTTTGTACAGCCCTATTTCTGATACCGTGGCGGGCCGCCACGACAAAATCAACATAGCGGAAACACTGAACACTAAAAGCTAGAAAATATTAACATTTGAGAAGCTGAAATCCATTATTGTCATGTGTACACTATTTTAAATGAGCAATCCTGTCAATGTACTAGGTGATTGATTACCAACTAAACAACTAATCTTTGCAGCTCTATAAAGAGGCGTCTTGAGCTGCCAAGTGACACAGATGAAGTTCAATCAAGTGACTCAACACTTATTCTGGATCTGTCCATTGAGGGGAGCAGCAGCCCAGACTTGGCTAGTGAAGTGACGGGTGAGTTTCAACTTAGCATTCTGCCCTTGTGAGAAATGTTATATTTCAATAACATTCAATAATCATTGTTTTAAGTGTTCAAAGACACCAAAAGCTAGATATATGTGAACACAAAATGCATTAGAGAGATGGTTAAAACTTGTGTCAAAAAAATAATGTGTAGGCTATGTAAACAAACCTACAATAGCCAATAACTACATTTCCAAAGGACAAGGTTACTGAGGGTGCTTTATACCTTATGGCCTACTATTATACCCTCCACCTTACATACCCAAAATGTGTAGCTACTGTGCTTTCAGTCATACAGACAGAGGTCCTCTTGGACAAAATCCATGACAGAGATCTCACACCATCTTACAAGAAGAGCATGGCTGAGTGGAAATCTTTTACTGGCCAATAAAAGGAGTGGTCAAATGTACATGTTAGGGTTCAAACAAAACCTGTACCTAAATGTTATAATAATAACAACCATTTTGCCTTGTATGCTTTTTATTTGGATTTTGATTTTGCAGGTATATTTTGTGTTTAGAGGAACACATTGGTAAGATGTTTAGTTGTATCATTATCACACACATTTGCTATTTTTTCCATAAACATTGTGAGCAAAACGAATTCCTGCATTTTGTTGAGACTTTTTGCTGTCTAAATAAATCTGTTGGTTGGATGCAAAACTATTTTTTGTTTTTTCTGTATTTTAAGCAGTAGGTGAATGTCTTAAATCTAGTACAGTATTACAGTAGAAGCGCTTACGATAAATAAGTAAATATGCTTGAAATTAGAATTTTATTATGGCACAAAAAGCTCTATACTAGTCAGGAAGTCTCAAAATGCTTGCACTAGAACTTAGCTTTTGGGGGGAAAATAGTATTTTTGAGCATCATATGCTTATTATGAGACACAAATCTTAACAATACTAGCAATATATATCCAAGAGTAAGTTTTTCAAGCTAATTTAAATAGTATTTTTGAGCATCATAAGCTTGTTATGAGACACAAAACTTCACAATACTAGCAAAATATGTCCAAGAATGAGTTTTTCAAGCTAATTTAAATACTATTTTTGAGCATCATGAGCTTGTTATGAGACACAAAACTTCACAATACTAGCAAAATATATCTAAGAATTAGTTTTTCAAGCTAATTTTAAGCGGTCTCTTATATTGAAAATATTGTCTTATTTCAAGAATCTTATCAAGCTAATTTTGACTTGTTCCATTGGCAGATTTTTTTTACTTACTACAAGCCAAAAATATCTTGTTTTAATTTTTTTTAAACTTATTTTTGGAATGGCATTTTTTGCAGTGTAGGATATGAAATATTGATATGGGAGTACTGCATGTGGCCAGACCATTATCAACCACAGCATTCCATGTTACTAAAACGGTCCATGTTCAATAAATAAAAGCATGGGAGCTTTTATATCCACTTTATATAGACTATATAGGCTATTAATAAACAGCCTATGTTTACTGATTCATACATTTAGAAATAATCATAAGGGAAATTGACATGTTTCTTTGTCAGTCCTGTCTCCCATGGGAAAAATAGAAAGCTAAACCTCTAACATGGAGGTTTTTTAAGGACATTTTCCATTATTGCACACCAAAAGTACTCTGTAATAGAAATAAAACAAGGATATAGAAGCATAAAGCTTCAAAGACAGTGACACTTTGATCACACTTTCTGATACAACAGTCTTTTTTTTCTTGAACCATATATTTCATGTGTCCACAGCTTCAGAAGTTTCTCAAAAAGAGAGTCCTGTTTCATATATAAGGCCAGAAATTGGAAACCACACAGATTTGTTTAAGTGCTTTTGGACAAATCACTGTTACATTTAATAACACAATCAAGTATACTTGTTCAACCCTCTCTGTAGTATAAAAGTGGACACATCATTTGACTGTTTGGTGGCCATTCCATATATTTTGCCATCTTCTTTGAACTTCAACTTTTGACATGGTTCACAGATCTTAGTGCGGTTTCACCCTCGTACATCTGCCTTATAGTATACCCTGAAATGTACATTTTAAGAAAGCCATCATAGTTTCAGAGGCTCTGGCATCCATTCATAACAAGGTCTTTTGTAGAGAAATATCCAAGCTCTTCGGCACATTGCACTTCATATTCTGTCCTCCCTCGTCAAATGTTTCAATTTGTTTGAATTACACTTGAATTAAAAGTGTGCTTTAAGTGGAGTCCAAACGATACTGTTTACATAAGAGTATTGTTGCTCTCTCAATTGTGCAGCAAACATGGATATCTAACATTGTTAGAGACATTATTATTTCAAATATACACAAAAGTATTCTGTATTTAGAAAAGGATGCATGAGAGTCAACTATGAATGTAATTATTAATATTTGGAACACTGAGTAACTAAAGACAAAACATTTTGTGTTAAAATGAAACATACCAATTTATTTTTATCAAAGAAACAACCTAAACTGAAAACAAACTTTTATCTTCATGAAATAAAGCCATGGGAAGTTAATTGTGTGGAAGTTGTGGGTTCTTCCCAATAGCTCTTAAAAAGAGCATAACACAGGACCCTCTTCAATGAGAACATCTATTCCATAAACAACTAAAGTCATTCATTCTCTGGTGACTGCTGCCACATCTGTGCCTGTCGGAACACATTACTCTCCCATACAAGTGAATCTCCTTCAAGCCTTATCATGGCTCAGTCTTGATAGCTATTGTAGCTCCAAGACATTTGGCTTGAGTTGAGATCCATTCACAATGTTCTGGTTATGAAGCCTCTGCCTTGTTAGCCTAGTCTGAAGTTGAGAAGGAGGTCATCTTTCTCTTTTGCTTGTAAACTTTCTCTTGCTTTGTCTCCTTTCCCTTTTTATTTATCCCTCTCTCTCTAGAGACTCTGGACACTTGTCTGGGGATGGTGGTTAACTCAGTTCCCTGAGTTCAGCACTTTAGTAAAGCACTTCCCACTAAAGCTTCATTTCAACATAATGAATACTCAATTCCCTTCAACCTTGGAATGGAATTCCCATGTGGGTGGCTAATAGGGCACTATACGTTGGTAAGCAAAGGGGCGAGACCACACTAAAAGCGCACATCAATTCCTCTAAATCCCTTTTAGCTGCCAGAGCAGAACAACAGAGCAACAGCAGACTAAAAAGGCTCTGATTCACACATACCTTTCTGAGGGGGAAGTTTAATGGCTGTGTTGGATTTGATTTCAAACATCTTTGCAAACAGATTAGCTTTCAGAACCAGACAATTGGTCTCCCTCCAAATATAGGTCCATTGATCCTGTTATCGTAGATATTTGCCTTGCCCATGTTGGAATTAATTACATCATAGAGATTGTGACCCGAGTTTGCTTCCATTTAAATATGTTTGCAATCTCTCATCTTATCATTTGCGCCACACACAAAGATGAAACTCCTTCTTGCCTCAATGATTATACATGATGTAGATTGTCCAGGAAAATCATGGCTCATTGCCATATACTTATACTTTTGTCTTGGGTTCAACTTCTACTTGACAAAATCTTGACCTGACCTGACCTATTTTACTCTTACTCAACATAACTGTCTCTCTTTCAGAAAGACTCGGTCAAAGTTCACTGACTTATCTGACTCAATTCTGAAATAACTGTTTTGTGTTTTTTCCAAAAGTTTGTGTTGTGTTTCCAGTCTGGAGTCAAGGGAGGGTACCATTGCATATTAACCCGTTCCATTGGTTCTAATAAGACTAAGTCCCTTGAAAGTTATTAAGAATTAAAAGAGGAAAATATTGTGAATCATAATTTTCTACTGCTACCAATGCACTGGTACCATTTATTAAATACAACTAATTCTTGTCCAAGTTGACTGACTATATAACTATACTAACAACATTTTTACTTCAGTCAGTCACCTGTCGATTCTGACTTGTTTTCTCTTGACAATTTCTACCCAAATCTGACTCAACTCTGATAAAATTCTTTCATTTGACATTTTATTTAATTTGCAAATGCTTTCATCCAAAGCAACAAACAAAAAGTGCATATAGAAAGTAAAATGTAGCCCCAATCAGAATTGAAAATATTAGATTCCAGGCGATTTGTGCTGTTCATAAAATATATTTTTTTTGTCACATATGAGCAAAAACATTCAGATTTGGGTCATTTTTACATTAGTCACCTGTGACATAAGGACGCAGCGTCTACAATTCTTTGCAAAATTTCCGCAGTGTATGGAAATTTTACTGTATAAGGTTATCTACTTTTACATTTATTCATTTAGTAGACGCTTTTATCCAAAGCGACTTCCAAGAGAGAGCTTTACAAAAGTGCATAGGTCACTGATCATAACAATGAGATAGCCCCAAAATATTGCGGGTCTCCAAAACATGAAGCATACATTGTGAAAAGCAAGTGCCAATGGGAAGAACCATTTTAACCATATGTAACATTAGTATGAGTTCCCTTAGCCTTCCTTTGGTCCCCCAGTGGCTACAAAATATAAACCATACCATGAGTATTCTTCTCCGCCTTTGAGAAACAAAAGCTCAAACAGTCCGATCTGGAACCTTTCCCCTTATGTCATCAAAAGGAGAAAGGTTACTTCCCCTTTCTTTGCTTTTCCAGAGAACTTGGCCGCCAATGAGAAAATTAGCTACGACCGTGCGAGAGCGATATTGTTTTTTTATTCGAGAGACATCATGGCTTGCAAACGACCGAAGCATGGCAGTTAGCCCCACCTCTCTCCTCCCCATAGCATTTAAAGCTACAGACAGAAATGGCACGTCCTAAGGAAAGCTCATTGTGGGACTGCTCATAGTGGCTGTAATTCTGCACCAAGGCTGAATTTCGGAAAAGAGACTTCAAATACAGTATTAGGTGGCCACAAAGGCCTATATAAAAGCATCCAAAAACAGCATGCCATGGGACCTTTAAGTTATGCTCACTGAAACAGCTGCTGCGGTCACACCCGAGACTCGGCCATTAATACTTTAAGCTAGGCACAGTGAATACAATTAACTTATTGATCCTTGCTTTAATGAAGCTATTAGGCGCAAAACTGCAAGCGAGAAAGCAGAGGAGCAGGTGGAGAGAAGGAGAACGAGAAAGGAGCAGGGGTGGGAAAAGAGAGAGAAGGCATCCTCGAGTTCTTAACCGTTTAACCGTTGGTCCAGCATTAATGAATGCGTCACAGTTTTTAGAAATGGGGCTTCAGCTTCTTGGCCAACTGTAGCAAAATGAGTGTTGCAGCCTCCTGGCAGCAACTTTCTCAAAGAGGTCAATCTCTTCTGAGCTAGTCACTGACAGCTTGAGCTGGATATCTCTAAGCTTTCATTAAAATGTTACTGGCCTCCTCCCTGAGTGCATCCATCACTTAATCTCCGTCCTCAGGTAATGGAACTTTGGGTAAACACTGTGTAAGAGAGAGAGAGACAGGCATCTTTTCGATGCATTCGAGGTATTCCTGTCATGGGCTAAGGTTATTTGTTGCCACTTCACTTTATTGTGATAGTGAATTGTAATGGTCCATAGCCATGTCACTGGGCACTGATTTTATCTGTTTGATGACGTGTTTTGAGACATGAGAAGTTAGTCCACTTGAAGGTGTTCAGCAACACATGCATGCACACACGCACACACGCACACACACAGACATACACCTCAAGCCAGTACTGTAGCTTACAGGTAATTAAGTGGATAAGAGGATTGATGTGATTTTAATGTCGCCATCTGGCAGACTCTAAGTCTTGAGGAGAGCATTTGGAAATACCACTGGACTTCCTGGTGGGTTCAGCATGTCTGCAGATGTCAGGAGTAATCACTCTGTGTGTGTAACTAATCTGCATTCACATGATACCTTGCTTTTTGTTTACCGACTGAGCAGGGAAATCATAGTGGGCCTTATGTGAACCATATGAAGGAATATTGTACAGAAGTAAAACAAAATTAATAAAAGCCCCCCTGTAAATTTGACCAGACTATAAACTTACTTAAGTCATGAAGAGTCAACATTATGCTGTCTAAAATTCTGTTTATACTCTGTAAACACACTCTTAAGTGGGACAGTGATAGGATTGAAGATATCTAGCCTGACACATCAACTAATATCCACAAAATTCTGGTTTTTTGTTATTATAGTGTTTATTGGACCTTAAGTCAAAATATATTTAAATTCAAAATTTTAATTTACATATATGATATTTCATTTGTATCACATTTAAAACATCAGGCATATTTGTCAATGTATTTATCGCAACATAATAAAAAAAAAACAATAACAAAAGATTTTAACTGCTTTTGGAACATTTCAGGTGGTTTGGTTCTTATTTTTTCCCAAACAGGAATCTTTTTACAGTCTTTGTAATATACATATACCATCAGAAGCTGAACTTGTAAAGTGCAGACAGCATATCTGGGAGATCAACACCTCCCATTAACTTGTTTTATGTTTCAACAATGGCTGGTCTGGGAACCATTATGTGAGTTTTGGATTTTCAATAACAGTGTTTCACACTGCCCAGGGGTTTAATCCCAAAAAATAAAGAAAGTAGGTCCACAGCTTTGTTTTTGTATATAAAAAACACATATTCCAATCTAAATATTTCTTACTATGACATCCTTACTTTTAATTAGTTTAAAATGTAACAAAATAGTGTACTTGGCATTGTGATATGACAAAATCCAGATTGAATCATGAAATACAGTATATTGGCTATGCGGGAAAATTGGTAAAATATTACTCTATAAACCTGCTTTATCATATTTGATACATACATTTTCAACACGATTTTACTATAAAATAATGAATGAAACATTAAGCAATTATAGGCTGCTTCAACACTGTAAATATTCATATTGAAAAATCAGAAACACTATAAATGTTGTTCTTACTGTAACATTTTCAAAATTAGCAACGATCGTCCATGCCGAAAACGAACGAGTCACTTCGTGATGGCGGCCATTTTGGAAATTGTATTTAAATGCCTGATACTGCCTGTAGTGCAGTGAAAATCTACCAATTGGCAGAAGACATATCTAGGATCGAATGCAACAGGTTGTTTTTAGGAAAGTATTGCTCATGATAATGATGTAGAGGTCTCTGAAACTCATGTATCAAATATGATACAAATGGCGCTACAGGGCTAGAGTGATATGTGTAAATCTTACAGGGAATTGTATGATTTTGTCTGTCCCTGAAAGAAAAAGCCTGATAGTGAACAAAGATATGGAACATGTTATTTCATTGTCAATGCTTTTCGTTTCTGCATTTGAACCTGTGGAGACACAACTTGTGGAGCCTGTGGAGACACAACTTGTTCTGAATAGCCTGTGTTATTCTACATTTATACTTGGGTAAGTGGAATAAACTTTGTGTGTAATTATTTAGTACAGTCATTGGCTTGTTTACTTTCTTAATTTTTTGCCATGGAAATAGAAGCCGTTACAAATAAAATTGGAATCCATGACTGTGGAGACATAACCTGTGCTGAATAAACTTGTTCTTCTAATTTCACACTTGAGTAAGTGGAATACACTTAATGTACAATTTAGGAAAGCCGTTAGCTTGTTTACCTTATTATTCACCACTGAAATAAAAGGCTTTCTTTTGTATGAACAAAAACGTGCTGAATTAATCCATACAATAGAGGCAAAGAAGTCAAAAAGGGGAACCGCGAAATGTTACAGATAATCCTGGTGTACAATGAACCAGGCTGCTTACAGATTGAGGGGCACCACAAAGTGTGCCAGAAAGAGTTTTACCTTTCCTAATCTTTCTCCTACCATATCTAACATTGATGGGGTTCATGCAGAGGATGAAAAAGACAAAACAATCCTTTAGTACACCTTTGCTTGGGAAATAACATTTAAATTGAATATTTATTATTGGAGGTCATTTGTTGGAATGATCATTTGTGCTGTACAGAATGGCAATTGACATCTTCCACATGCCACAAACCAAACTGTGGGGGCATGATGGTTGAGAACAATAATAACAGACAAGGTTCCATGTCCAAATATCCACACCAAAAGAAACCCAATGTAGGACCCCACACATTTCAAATTTCTTTCAAATTTCTTTCAAATTTCTTTCAAATTTCATATTTTATTTGGTGAGACTTTTGGACCCACAAATGCCATGTAGAATCAAGCTATGCCGAAGCCTCTTTGCTGATGTAGAAAATGAATATGAATGTATGATGAAACCAACACCATGTATGTGGTGACATAAATAAAGACCACTTTGTACAGAATTGTTGCTAGAATACACTTGCCACATACAACACAGGTTTGGTCAACAGTAAGGGTTCAGGATCAAATTATGAGGAGAAACAGTAACAATTACTGAGAAGGATAAGCGGATAAAACTTTTATAAGAAATCTTTGAAGCCAAGTAGGCTTGGCAAAGTGCAATGAGTCCTGAGGTATTCAAGCTGCTGACAGCAGATTCTGACCAGTCCCATTCCTGGTACATAGTGGATGGCAAAGGACCATGTGAAAGTGGATGAATGACAAGTATAAATGGATAAATGATGTGTCATACATTGGGTTTCAGCTGCAGAAATGAAAAACCATTTGACCAGGTGCTGGTTTTCTTTCCAGAGTTTGGAAATAGTTGATAACTCTTTACTTTAAATGTTCATCATATATTCTGTAACATCAAACCTGTAGTAATCACAGAAGATTGGCAGAGCTCAGTGGTAGATGATTTGACTGTAGATCAAGAGGTTGTAGGTTCAAATCCCTTTCGTTATTTGGTTTGGATGAAAGCAAAAAGAATACAATCTCAAGTTCAAGTTATGATCAATATTAATATCTAACCAAACAAGGAGTGTTCTGCTTTTATAGCCATGGGAGCTATACAATGGAACTGAATGGTAAACATGGACTGTTAAAAGTCAGTAAACATACTACCTTCATTATTAAGAGACAGCTAAGCAGGCGATCTACCTGAGGTCATGAGTAGCAGGGAGATAAACCCTCCCCTGGGTGCCTGCATTAACCCTCCAATAACCTCATGACCTACAAGTCCATTCACAGGACCTCACAGACTCAATACATTTGTCATTCCCCAGCACCATACATAAGGTCAAAACTATTAAAAGACCGTCAAAGTTTATGTAGGCTTCTGCTGATTATGGTGCAATTGTTGATTACACCATCACTCAAAGTTTAACTGTCAAAACATACTGATCCCTTATATAGCTTAAGGATTACTGAACCCAACACAGCAAAATAGTCAAGAAATCGCATCACTCTCATTGATAAAAAAAGAATCAACATTCTGGGTAAACTTCAAGCATTCTTATGCCACTTAATCCCCATTATAAATAGAGGTATTTTGGTACTGACCTGTACACCTTTTACATATTCAGTGTTCCTGTTCTACAGTATGCCAGTCAGGACAATCCTATTACGTTGGTAAAAATGTTTTTACTCCTATGAGCTTAGTCCATGATAATGTCCAAAATAGATTTTTCTTAATGATAAGCCAAGCATGGTACATTATGTATATTCATGCCCAGATGATATATGAAGTTCCAGGAAGAGCTAAACAAACTTGTGGTGAATTTTACAGTGATGCAATGTAATACATGTAACTGTAATGTTTGTCTTTTTCTCAGAGTATCGCTGCCAACAGGAAGTGGGTGGACAATGACCTGCCGAGCATCGCGCACGCCTGCCAAACCCCCGGCCCCTCCAATGGGTGACCAGCCTTGCTGAGCTGCCTCTTCAGTGGATAATTGACGCCAATTAAGGACAAGCCCCTTAAAAGGGGCATGTTGGCAAAGCAGGAGGAGCGGACATTGGTGGGCATTTGTACGGTGACATAGGGGAACGAACAGCAGAGCGATTAATATGGACTGGTGAAGTTGCGACCCTTGTTTTATTGGTGCCTTTTAAACTTTTGTATTACTTTTGTTTTAATTGTAGATGTATGGTCAGTGTCTTTATCAATGTTTTATCTGTAGTTGTCCACACTTAGACCTTGGCTTGCCGTGTAACCTCACTGCCGTTTGGAGTGCGTGTGCCTGTGTTGTGTGTGTGTGTGTTAACCTAGTGTGTCGTGTTAACATGTTGACGGGTGTTTTGCAGTGCTTATTTTACCGTGGTGTGTGTGAATTGGCTATGGAGCATATGCTGTATTAGGACACCAAAACCTACGATCTGCTGTTTTTTTGATGTATGTAATAAATTTGTGATACTGACGTTTGTGAAGTTTACCGGTGGTCACTGAAGTCCCATTCCAGATCCATAAGTTAGAGTAACAATCAAACCATTACAACTGGCGTAGTCGGCAGGATTTGGTTTGGGTTCCACTGACAGCCGTGTACACCGAACAAATGTCTGTAGATGAGGCCCAACCGGGGTTTATGCCTATGTTTAATGCCACCGTTCTTTTCGGCAAACGTGGGGACAGAAATTCCGCGGTAGGAATTCAGATATTGGATTGGGGGAGTGGCAAGCTAATTTGAAGGTCATGTTTAAAATGTGTAGAGTGCCGGAAAATGTACAGCTCGATTTGATCATCAATTGCTTAGAGGGGGAAGCTAAGAGACAAGTATTGATTTTAGATGACAGAGAACGGAATAGTCCTGACCAAATATTTATTGTCTTGAAGGAGTTGTATGGTGATCAAATGTCTGCCTCAGTCCTTCGCCCCCTCTGTTTCGGCTGTAAGCAGGAGCCCAATGAAACAGTCTGAGTTTACCCTACGGCTACAAGAGTTGTTCCAGAAATTGAAGAACTCAGACCGGGATAATCATGGGAATATAGATCAGTTAATGAGAGACCAGTTCCTAGAGGTCCTCCAAGACCGAATGCTTTGGCGGGAACTTAGAACACTTGTCCTGGTAGACCCAGAATTATCTTTTGCCAGGTTAAAACAGAAGCCATGCTCCGGATCAAGGCCGATCAAGGAGGAGTGTCATCAAGCTGCTTTGGGACTAGCCAAGTACCAACTCCTGTACCACTGGACTTGAAACCGCTCCGCCAAGAGCTTAAAGCAGAGATGGCAGAGGAACTGAAGTCTCAGATGGCTGCTCTAGCCAAGGATGTTGTCGGCGAGCTTTGGGCGGAGTTCCATAACCTAGCAAGCCAACACCCTAGGCCACAGGCCCCCAGAGATGGTCAAAACACATGGCAGCGCCAGCCCCTAGCTCCATACCCTCCTCTGACATGTCAGAGTGCTCCTCCTGTGGTTGGCCAGTCTCAGCATAATCCCAGGTCCCCATCTTCACACCATCGCCGCCCTAGTCAGGGTATTATAAACTCCTCCCCCCTTTCCGGCAATTTGTTCCAATATGATGAGCAAGGAAGACCCATTTGTAAGCGGTGTCAAACCCCTGGGCACATCCAGCGCTTTTGCCCAAGACAGAGGAATCAGTCTCATACCCAGCTGCCTTTAAACTGCTAGGCACTGCGGCCAGGCAGTGGGGGGAAGTGGTGTGGTTCCTGCAACCATATGTAGAGAAGGCCTCATTGGAGACTCACGGTAAGGATTTCAGGGGAAGATGTGCCCTTTATCCTCGATACAGGCTCACAAGTCACCATGCTCAAACAAAGCACTTTCCATCAGCTTTTTGGGGAAGGAGGAGCTGGCCTCCAAGACCCTTCGGCCTGGTTGAGTCTGAAAGGCAGCCAATGGGCAACAGATTCCCTATGTTGGTTGTATGGAAGTAAGGTATTGGCACCACTGTACTTCCTAAATGTGGCATTATCGTAGTGAAAGTCATTGTCTCCTTCAGACTCCAGGTCTCTTGGGGATGAACATTCGCCGATGCTGCTGGAGCATGCTGTTCAAGGAGGACACCTCAGACACAGGATTTGCCCTCCAAGCTCCAAACTCAGTGGGCCGAAAAGCATGGAAGGAGGCGATAGCTATCTGCAGTCAGGAGGCAGGATTTGCCCAACCAGATGGTAAAGTCAGATATGTACGTGCACTGTACAATGTTACTGTTTCACCTAAACAGGAAATGGTACTCATGGGCAGGGTTCGGGGGGGCCCTGGAGGACGCCACCTAGGCTTGGTGGAGCCATTGTCTGATCAAGCCGACTTGGACTGTCTGGTCGCCAGGGCTGTGGCCAATGCTGATTGTGGTAGGGTGCCAGTGAGGATGACAAATCTGGGTACAGTCCCAGTTCACCTGAAACGTCACCAAAAGGTTGCCTGTTTTTCCATTGCTATGCCTGCTGATGTTTTCTCAGAAGGGGTGGACATGATCTTGGAAGCACCTAGCACCGTGAGGGTCCAGCTACAACAGGTGACGGAAGCTGAAGCCCCCAGTGATGCATGTATTCCGGTGGACCCAAGTGGAGTGATTCTAACCCCAGAACAGACCCAGCAGGTACAGGTTTTCTTGGCCAAGCACAAAGATGTATTCTCTATGTCTGACCATGACTATGGAAAGGCCGATGCAGTGTTCCATCAGATCCCTACGGGAGAGGCACCACTGGTGAGGGAGCGCCACCGCCGAATTCCACCGACTCTCTATCAAGAGGTGCGTACTTTGATCCAGGGAATGTTGGAGCCAGGAGTGATCAGCAAGAGCACTAGCCCTTGGGCATCACCTGTAGTCCTGGTGCGCAAGAAAACGGTACTTTAAGGTTTTGTGTGGATTATCGCAAATGTAATAGTGTAACCTGAAAAGACTCCTTCCCGCTGCCCCGCATAGAAGAGTCTCACAAAGCTTTCAAAAGCAAAGTTATTTTCCACTCTCGACCTTGCCAGTGGATACTGGCAGGTACCAGTGCACCCCAGTGATCAAGAAAAGACTGCATTTACTACGCCCATGGGACTCTACGAGTTCAGTAGGATGCCCTTTGGGTTGTGCAATGCCCCGGCCACGTTCCAGAGGCTGATGGAGTCATGTCTGGTTGATCAGAATTTCCAGTCTCTTTTGACCTACCTTGACGACATTATTGTCTTTTCACATGATTTTCCATTTCATCTGAAAAACCTAGAGCGGGTGTTCCAGCGCCTGGTCCAACATGGCCTGAAGCTAAAGCCCTCCAAATGTAATCTCTTTAAAGCCGAGGTGCAGTACCTGGGACATGTGGTGAAGGAAAATGGAGTGAGCCCAACCAGCGAGCGGGTGCAGGCCATAACGGAGTGGCCACGCCCCCAGACGGTAAGGGAGCTGCGGGCATTCCTTGGCCTTATCGGTTATTACCAACGTTTCATTAAGGATTTCTCCAAGATTGCTATGCCACTCCATGCTCAACTAGTGGGGCAACCAAAGAAGCCCCTCCCCTTCAGAGCTGGACAACAGACTGTGAGGAGGATTTTCAGCAGCTCAAGCACATGCTGGTAAGGGCCCCAATCTTAGCATTTGCGGACTTTTCACTACCTTTTGTATTGTATACGGATGCTAGTTAGCGAGGCTTGGGCGCTGTTCTTGGCCAAGTTCGGGGAGGCGTGGACAAAGTTATTGCTTATGCAAGCCGTAGCCTGCAGCCCTCTGAGTAAATGACGCTAACTACAGTTCCTTTAAGCTGGAGTTTTGGGCCTAAAATGGGCCATCACAGAAACATTTTAGGAATATCTGTTTCGGGCGACATTCATGGTCTTTACAGACAACAACCCCCTAGCTCATTTACCAACTGCAAATCTAGGAAGTGTGGAACAATGCTGGTGTGCCCGCCTGTCCAGCTACAATTTTAAGATCCAGTTCCGGGCCGAACCAACCTCAATGCAGATGCCCTCTCCCGGGTCCCAGTGGGGGAACCAGGCCTGTTGCAAGAGGATGACGTTGAGGTAGTGGTTGCCTTCTGCTCTGGAGCTGCTGGAAGTGTTACTGCAGCCAAACAACCCCCTCACTATACCCCAAAACAGGATCAGTGGTCAGGTATGACACCAGAAGCCTGGAGGCAAGCACAACAACAAGATGGTGCTATTGGTAAAGTGTTGTTGTTTTTACAAAAGTCTAAGCTCTCCGCAAGTGACCGGGTTGCCGCACCACCAGAAGCGTTGCACATTCTGAAGGAAAGAGAGAGATTGTTCCTCCAGGATGGTGTCCTCTTCCGGCGCCGCAGAGATCTAAGAACCCTAGAAGTATGCCACCAGCTGGTGCTCCCAGACGCCCACAAGCAACAGGTATGGAGGACCTGCCACGAACAAGCGGGGCACTTTGGCAGAGACAAGACACTGTCTTTCATACGGGCAAGATTTTTCTGGGCTTATCAAACTAAGGACATTCTGAACTGGTGTGCTGCCTGCCCACGCTGAATATTGCGTAAAATGCCCCCCACCAACACCAAAGCACCCCTTGTCCATTGAAACTACTTATCCCCTTGAGCTAGTTACTATGGATTTCTTGAAACTGCACCCCTCCACAGATGGCCACCAATACGTCCTAGTGATGACCGACCACTTTACAAGTATTCATGGGCAGTACCCACGAAAGACCAGACTGCAGTCACCACAGCTCAAGCAAAGTGGAGTAATATCATTCGGTTTTTTGGAAGTCCATCTAGGTTTCATGCTGATCAAGGTGCAAATTTCGAGTCAGCTGTTGTCAAGGAGCTGTGTGAAATTTATGGAGCAAAGAAGAGCCACACCACCCCTTACCATCCCCAGGGGAATGGAAGCTCAGAACGTTTTAACCGCACTCTACTCCAGCTCCTAGGCACCCTGGAAGAAGATCGTAAGCCCCATTGGCCAGATTATATTCAAGAACTTTTGCTGATGTATAACAACACAGTCCACTGCTCCACAGGCCAAACCCCTTCCTATTTGCTGTTCGGCTGGCACCCCCGCCTTCCCCTAGATCTGGTCCTGGGTACACCGGTGGCAAACCTTCCTGAGACCCCTTCTAGCTGGGTACAACGCCATTACGAGATACTGTGCCAGGCCCACCAGACAGCAAACAAAAATCTGGACTGCACATGACAACGGCAGAAGCGGAAGCATGACCTAGCCCCTCTTAGTTGCCCCCTCCTTCCTGGGGAAAGGGTCCTGCTGAAACAGCGGGGAACGAGGGACTGGGGTAAGCTTGCAGACAATTGGGAAAAGACACCTTACATTGTTGTCCGACAGCCTAATGTAGACATACCGGTTTATGTAGTTAAACCAGAAATGGGGGAGGGGACAGAAAAGGTGTTGCATCGTAATCTTTTGCGACCATGTCCAATGAACTACAAGACAGCCATAGTTGAGGCCGAACCATCGCTACTTGTTGTGGGAAGTGGGGGGTTACCTTGGTGGGGAATACTGTGTTTTCCAGGTCCAGGAAACCCAAATGTGCCCAGGGTCCCGGAGAACCGACCACCGCAACACCCTGACCTCTACAATCCTGGCCAGCAGGAGGCAGCCAACCCAGTGGTCACCTTCCGGTCCGGCCCAGCTGCTTTGCGGGGGTTCTGTCTCTTGAACAGTTTGTTCACTTCTCTCTCCTGAATGGAGAGGGTCGTCACTGTAGAGGGGTGGAGGGGGGAGGCCTCACGGGTGGAAAGGAGTTGTACAGGACTGTCCAATTGTCTTTCAAAACGGCAGTAGAACTCGTTCAGGTCGTTGGCCAGACGAGAGTCGTTAGTGGAGTGGGGGGCTCTGGGCTTGAAGTTGATGATCTGCCTGAGCCCACTCCAGACAGAAGCAGAGTCGTTAGCAGAGAACTGGCGCTTCAGCCTCTCTGAGTACAGTCGTTTAGCCTCTCTCACCGCCTTGCTAAACCTGTTCTTCGACTCCTTGAAACTGTCCCTGTCCCCACTCCTAAACGCGGCCTCTTTGTCCAGCCTCAGCCTTCTGAGTTTAGCTGTAAACCAGGGTTTGTCGTTGTTGTAGCTCACCCTGGTGCGTGTTGGTATACAGCAGTCCTCACAGAAGCTGATGTATGATGTCACAGCCTCTGTGAGCTCATCCAGACTATTGGAGGCAGTCATGAACATATCCCAGTCAGTAGAGTCCAAGCACGACCACAATTCCTCCATAGCCTCACTGGTCCACTGTTTCGATGTCCTCACAGCAGGCTTGCAGCGCTTAAGCTTCTGCCTGTATGCAGGAATCAGGTGAACCATGGCATGGTCTGAGTGACCCAGTGCTGCTCGGGGAACCGCATGGTATGCTTTACTGATTGTAGAGTAGCAGTGATCCAAAGTGTTCCCTTCTCTGGTAGGGCATTTGATGAGTTGTTTGTATTTGGGGAGTTCTTGAGTGAGATTGCCTTTGTTAAAGTCGCCTAGCACAATAACCAAGGAATCCTGATTTTCATGCTCCACGCACAATATCTGGTTAGCGAGCACACGTTGAGCCTCGTTGGCGCTAGCCTGAGGGGGCATGTAGACGCCGACCAGTATGAATGAAGCAAACTCACGTGGCGAGTAAAAAGGTTTACAGTTAATAAAAAATGATTCCAGATCAGGAGAACAGTGCTGCAGAATCACTGTCACATCTTCACACCAGCCACTGTTAATGTAAAAACAAATACCACCACCCTTCGTTTTGCCAGAGAGCACAGGGTCACGATCCGCTCTCAGCAGTTTGAAACTTGCTAGCTGTAGCGCAGAGTCTGGGATCAGTTCACTCAGCCATGTCTCCGTAAAGCACAGAACGGAAGATGAATGAAAGTCTCTGTTTTTCCACACCAGTAGCTGAAGTTCATCCAGTTTGGAAGTGGGTGGACTACGACCTGCCGAGCATCGCGCACGCCTGCCAAACCCCCGGCTCCTCCAATGGGTGACCAGCCTTGCTGAGCTGCCTCTTCAGTGGATAATTGACGCCAATTAAGGACAAGCCCCTAAAAAGGGGCATGTTGGCAAAGCCGGAGGAGCGGACATGGGTGGGCATTTGTATGGTGACATAGGGGAGCGAACAGCGGAGCGATTACTATGGACTTGTGAAGTTGCGACCCTTGTTTTATTGATGCCTTTTAAACTTTTGTATTACTTTTGTTTTAATCGTAGATGTATGGTCAGTGTTGTATCTGTAGTTGTCCACACTTAAACCTTGGCTTGCCGTGTAACCTCACTGCCGTTTGGAGTGCGTGTGCCTGTGTTGTGTGCGTGTGTTAACCTAGTGTGTCGTGTTAACACGTTGACGGGTGTTTTGCAGTGCTTATTTTACCGTGGTGTGTGTGAATTGGCTATGGAGCATATGCTGTATTAGGACACTAAAACCTATAATCTGCTGTTTTTTTGATGTATGTAATACATTTGTGATACTGAAGTTTGTGAAGTTTACCGGTGGTCACTGAAGTCCCATTCCAGATCCATAAGTTAGATTATACAATCGAACCATTACAGCAAAACAAATTGTACTTAGTTCAGGACCCGCAACATGATGAAGTAATTCAGGCTAAAGCCTAATTAATACTTATGTTGCCGACACTTTTGAAATGCCTGTGCTCAAGGTTTGCTTGACGTAAACAGAATCATTTTACCGTTACATATTCATATATTCATAGCTATGGTTACATTGTTTACGCTTTGTAGCCTAGGTGATTGATCGAGAAAATGGCTGTAGCTAATTTTGAGAGGCATTACAAAGGTGTGGATATGTTCTAACTTGATCTGCCAATCTCTCTTTTGTTCCTTCCATCCTAAACAGTTGTTGAGCATTCACTGAAAATTCAAAACAATGCAGTCAACGACGCGTGCCGTCTATCTAACCAATCACACTTGGACGACATTAGCGCCAGTAGAAATTTCTCCTGGTAGGCGACACTTTCAAGCGACGGTTAAAAGTGTCGACCGTGACGCCATTTTTGTCGGCGACCTTTTCAAAAGTGTCTGCAACCTAAGTATAAATTGGGCTTAACTGTGAGAAGTGTTGTTTCAATAGAAAAGGCTTTATTTTATTAGCCTCTGCCTTTTAGATTGGAAAGTTTGTCAGTTAATGTTACTTTACTGTAATTAACTACATAGCAATACCTAGAATACAAGGTAGGTTAAATGGAATTGCTATTTAATTCAATTATTAATGAGGTGTTAGCCATATAGGTTTTTACAAAAGTGTAAGAAGGCAGAGTATGGGGAAGAGGTAAGGTGTTAGAGGTACGTGGATGTTGTTAAGGGATAGTTGAAGGTTGTGATACCAAAACATGATTAATGTTAACATTCCCTTTTCCCTGGAAAACCCAATCTCCCCCATACAAAATTAGTGACTTTCTGTACAAACTTGCTAATGAAGTAAAACTACAAAGTAGTTTTATATACAAGATACTGCTATGTAGTTGCATGGTCCATAACGTAACATAATGTGAAGTGTTGCCAGAACTTCTGGTAGATAATTTGCTGTGTCTACATGTCACACAAGGCACTCAATTTGAGACAGTCAGGAGACATGAAGACTTAAAGGGCATTATGAGTTATGATGTTGTTATGGTACACTAGAGACCAGAAGATGAACACCGTAGCATTCTATGCTATGACTTGATTAGCTAAATGTTGTGCCCTAGAAGTAGGACTGTAGGAAAACTATATTTGTACTTTTTTACTCCATGGCATATATGTCAATCTATATCCTACCCATGTCATTCATTAGACCACCAAGCACTAGGCTCGATGGACTAATGATTCCAGACCTGTACTAATAACCATCTGTAAGCACTTCTTTAAGTAACTATCTAAGTTTTTCCTCTGTACCAACAATTATTTTCTATTAAGAATCATCATTAAGCTTTTGAGACAGCTAGATTTGCAGGATCACATCCACGCGAGAATCCATCTTGCCAAGCTCCAAGTAATCCCTTCAGCATCCTATAAGGAACTACTGGCAGGCACAGGTCATGGTTGAAGTTAGCTTGTGATAAATGATGGACAGATGATTCATCCAATCACATGCCAAAGACTTTTTGATGCGACAACCTTTTCTCTTTTGAGATTAAATGCAGTATCTATCTACACTGGGGAGATACTAGATGTTCAGATGTTTCTCTATACAAACGTGAGTGATGGAGGCAATCCAATGATCCAAGCCAATTATGTTGTCTTTTGATAGAAGGCATGCCAGATTGCAGGCAGCAAAGAGAAACAAGTAGAAAAGAAAGAAGGAAAGCTTGGCATGGCAAGGATGGCCCAATCATTTGCAATTTACCAACATCAATCAGGTGCTGTTCTCATGGAAACCGCATCATGCCACATGCTGCATGATTATATTTCTCTATTTTTTTCTATCTTTATGTATTTCAATTCCAACACACATCCAGAATTAGATAATTTTATATGTTCTAACAGCTTGCTTTCTCTCTTCTATCTCAATAGATGGAAATTCCAGTCTCTCATGTGTCGTGCTAGCCAGTAACTCTTCATTCCATCATACAACTATCTTTGTCCTTTAACCCACACTTGCAAGCTTGTTGATTATCCTTGTGGCTTGGTTTTAATTGGCTCAGACATCAGATTCACGTAAGTGACTCTCTCACAGTTTTCTGTGAGACTCTCCAATGTATCTCTCGTGTGCCCGTGACCCCGTCAGCAGTTGACAAGATTGCTTTCATTTTCTGTCAACACTCACTGACAAGCACTATGAGGGTGATACGTCATCATCTCATTTACACACGGTGAGGTGTGAAAGCTGTAGAGAGAAAATAGTAGCAATAGGAGGCTGAGTATTTAGTGAGTGTTTACAATAATTATACAAGTTATTATTACGCAAACAAGTTAACACTGAGTTTATCCGCAATGTGTTTAATGATGCGTAATTATGGCGTGAACCTGTCAGTCAATATTACAAATCCCTGTTGGCAGACAATAGCATTGTTTGCATCTACTTGAAGCCATTTATTTGGTTCTTAATATATTCCTCAAAAATGTACCTGATGGTAACTTGAGCGTTTATTATACTTTCATACTGGGCTCAGTGGTGACTAAATCTTAATTTCTGAATCATTGCTACATACAATTAATAGACAACAGAAAGTTTCTGACCATCGCATTTAGTCAATGAGCTGTATATTAGTGTTGCATGAGAAAGTATTACTGCTATCTCATTGTTCTGAAAATGACTTCAATTATTCAGCAGAAAGATGAAAAACGAAGAAAGGAGGGCTCCATATTGATCTACAGAATAAAACCTTTAGGAAGAAAATGTTAGACAACTTTTAAAGATATTCTTTAATATTAGTATAAATATGAATTGCTGGATTTAGTTGGTTTTGTTTCCTTTTCTTGGTGTTTATTTTATATAATTAGTGTTATTTTATATAATTAGTGTTATTTTGCATACTTATTACTCCTCTTTCGACCACTTTTTTTGCCATTCAAACTTTATTTGATAGAGGCTGAAATGCTCTAGGGTGCAATGACTTTTGACACTGATTACTATTGTTTTTAATAATATTCCAGTTTAAAGTGCAATTTTCATGGGTTTCAATGGTTCAGAATGTTCATGTCAAATTCTATTGTGATGGGGGGATCCGTCAGGGATGTGGCAGCTCACCACTATTATGTATAATGGTTGGGAGTTATTATCTATATAGATTAAAAATAATGGTATTGAATAGGGGTGTAACGATACACTCAGCACACTTTCGATACGTATCACAATACTGGCGTCACGATACGATAAGTATCTAGATACGTTGAACCCCCCCAAAAAATCTACGTCAAGAATGTTCAATATTTTATTTGAACTTCTGTATGTTTAGTAACAATGTTTGCGTGCATTCAGCTTATAACTTTCTACTATATGTTCACTATATTTTCAGCTTTTTTAGCATGGTCAGCTATCCCCATTCAGGTTTTCAGCATTCTCACTGCTGTTTCGCAGGAACAGCCTTTTCTAGTTATTGTGAGAATGCTGTTAAGCATTCTCACTATTGTTTTTCTGTTTCTCTTTATTATTGTTGGAATGCTGCTTCAGCATTCCAAGTATTGTTCTTTGAATCTTTATTCAACTTCTTATTCTATTTCTTCCGCGGCACCTTTCAGCGCCTACAAATCTTCAGCTATTAAAACTGTTCAGCTATCAAAAAATTCAGCAATTTCAGGCTATGACTGCTATGACTTTTCAGCTTTGTACCTCTTATGGTTGAATTAAAATAAATCAATATTCATAACATTTTTAACATGGGTTTCCAATGGAGTTTTCTTTCAAATCCTTTCAAACTTCTTAAAACTTCTTCAACTTCCAAATCCTTCTTCTTCCTCAATCTTTCAGCTAGAGCCACCATTTAAACTTTAAAACGTTGACAAAACCCTAAACTATTTTTATATAATTCAGCTTTTTGATATCTATTCAACTTTTTTTTATATCACTGATTATGTTTCATGACTTTTTCAAACCGTTTCTGAGATTTACATGGGTGTTTACGAGAAAGCCCACAGTGCAGACTGAATCGCTTAGAGCGGAGGGAAGCTTCGGGTGTCGTTGAAAACATATTTCTAGTTTGCCACCATTGCCACAATTTTTGCTCTTCATGCTTCGTTTTTGGATCAATAGATAGCTAATTTTGTGCTGGTTGTAGGCAGTTATGGAGGACCAAACCAGACATTGCAATCAATCCAGAGCCATAGATTCAATCTAGCTAACGCCTGGGACACACTGGCTTCGAAGCGCCCTGGAGCGCCACAATATACTACGAATGGCGCGATGCTGTTCACACTAGACGCGCATTTCTCCACGCCGGTCACCAAGCCTTTCACCTTCTCTGAGATTTTCTTTTCTACATGTAAAGCTGACATGTACATAAACATGGCATAGGCTACAGGCTATTTAGGCAACTTGTTGCTCCAACAATAACCGTCGCAACGGCATCCCATTCCCAATATAACGTGGCAACGTTTGGCTTTTGTTGCCGTAGTCTTTGTAAAATATGTGCTATGGGGCATACAACTCCATTTAGGACCAAGCTACTTTTCATCTTCGATGATTAACTTTGTGTCGTCAATCTTCACAAATTTATCTTCTGCTTGATTGGGGGCTATATGCCAGATTGTCTCTCGCTCTTACACACAGGACAAATATGTTGGTTTGACAATCAACAATCAGGATTTTTTATTTTAAAATGTTTACGTTTTTATCGGGGAAAACACATGGTTGGCCGGTCAGCGTAGTGAAGTTGGGTGTTAAGTGATAGCCCACAACTAACGTAGTAAAATCTTTATAACATGTTTGTTTATCCAAATATCATATATGGTGAATTAAATCTTTGTTTTCAACAAGGTTGGCCAGCCTGTCCATGTAGGCTATGTTGTCCATGACAGCAAGGATGGATGTAAGGCTACATAATCGAATACAAAGCATGGAAAACGATTAGCCAATGGTGTGTCAAATACCGCCTACCTATTTTGATTGACACATCTCATTAACATATTGAGAAGAAGAAATACAGGAATGAATGAATGAATAAATGAATGAATAAATGAATGAATACATGAATGAATACATGAATGAATAGATAAATGAATACACAAATAAATACATAAATACATGTAAATTATAAGGTAATATTGATTGAGAATTGTGCATTAATTAGTACATGTATTCATTTATTTATTTCTAAATGCATGGATGTGGACATTTATTTATTCATTCATTCATTTTAAAATATGGCAGGTTTGGTCCTCCATAGGTTTGGTCCTCCATACTTGGACGCTATCAGAGTTTGTCAACTCTAAGTAAAAATAGCAAGTCAGCAAATGACCCAAATTTACTAAACCAAAATTCTAATATTATCGTCCTCCTGTTGAGGCCTAGCAGACTCTAGTCTGCTAAGACCAGGCTCCCAACTGAACGTCACAATAAAAGGTTCTTAAATTGTTACGTTACCAGCATCGCAGAGGGACAGCAGGCGCACCAAGCATAAAGCAGTCCATGAATGGGGTTTTGGAAAAGGATCCCCTACCATTTTGTTTTGTGCACCACGGGTTCTGCTTTATACTGGTGCTGCCGTGGGTCTCTCCTGGATCTGGTTCTGCAATCCTGCTGCTCGACAATGCCAATTGATGAAGAAAGTGTTTTGTCCGTCTCTTCATAAACGGAGTGACTAAGTTCAGTTGAGTTCTGGATTTTAATAAGTATTTATCAATCTTCAGATTGGGAGAGAAAACCAGACCTCTGACAATAAATGTACTCTGTTGCTTAGCGACGTCAGCAGATTTGAAGCCTAAATAATGCTCAAAGTCTATGAAGTTCAACGTCTTTGGCGAACTATTTCTCTGCTGATCAACAATACGAATGGTAACAAATACATTGTAATAAGACACACTGTGTTAAGTTATTTTTGTTGGCAAGTAGCCGTGTACAGCCGCGTAACAATGACTTGGCGGGCCCAAGTGCAGATCTCACCAACGGGCCCCTTAACCGACCTATCGTCAGGCTAAATTATTGAGTGTTGATCTTAGAGAGGCACATGGAAATGTATTTATTATCAGTGTTGCGTCTGAACATGTTCATGAACTCGCTCATAATTTTGGTGAACATGAAAGAAAGTGTTTTGTCTGTGTCTTCATAAACGGAGTGACTAAGTTCAGTTGAGTTCTGGATTTTGATAAGTATTTATCAATCTGCAGATTGGGAGAGAAAACCAGACCGCTGACAATAAATGACAACACAACACCAGGCTTAGGTCTCAATCAAGTCTCTCTCCGCTCTGAAGGACAGAGGACCATCTTTTATAGGGCACAAGAATGTAAACATAGATAGTGACAGTCAGGCAGTAATGACGTTACAACAGTCTCAGAGAAAGAGATTAACAGCTCCCACACATGACCACTCAAACTCAGAGTTCATAGTTGGAGCTCTCCTTGTAGTCATGACAAGGACCATTTAGCCAGTACTTTCTCCTGATCTCAAACATCTATTAACCCTGACACATAGACACAATCTACTCTTATTAATAGCAAGCTTACATGAGAACATACTAACTAGTATCCAATGACTAGTTCTCTTGATTAGTGAATAATGTAAGCACACAGGAAATCTAAATTTCTTCCACACAGGCTAAAAACACACCGTTAACAGTCTTGTGTCCAGGGTTACCCAACCTGTCAATTGCTGCGTGTGCTTTCTTTCTTTCTTCTACTGTGTATGCATGGCAAGTGTGAAAACGCCGAATTGCATAGAGGCAGAGAGCGGTATTGCAGATGGCAGCCACATATTGAAAAAAAGAACTGAACTAACCTAGTTCATTATTTGGAGCTTTGAACGTAGTTCAACATTTTGAATTATGAACTATGAACTGAACTAGTTCATGTAAAAAGTGAACTTTCCCAACACTGCTTATTGGGGTGTGCTTGCCTTCGGCGAGCACAAACCATTGTTATCTCACATATATTATTATTATTATTTATTATTATTTATTTTCGCGCCCCTAAGGCTCAGTCAATATTTGGACGACATAGACAACGTCGATTTCAAAAGGTTTGTCTTGGTCGCGATTGCATTGGTTCTATTGGGATTTATGTTCCGTTGCAGTTTAGGTTTTAATTAAGTTTTTGTGGCGAAAGTGAAGCTAATGGTGTCTAACTTGCTACCCACAGCCACTGACGCTACTAACGTCACTAACGTCACAAAATATCGCAACCAAACCAGTGTAGCTCACTGCAATGCTGTAGCTACTGTAGCATAGTCTAGTAGCAAAAAAAACATCTCCACAGCTGTTTACAGTAGCCTACGTAGGAAGTCAAACGGTGGCACATGTTCGGCACTACCCTTACTTAAATCAAGTCTTTCAATAGGTGAAACTATCTGACTTGTGACTACTAACCTGAACTCCATTGCCACGGCCTAAACTTCAATCGGTTCATGAACATTCATTCATTCATGAACGTTCATTTCAGCCTAGACCGTACAACGGAAGTAACGTTAAATCGAATTCAACCAACCCAATCGCTACCAAGACAGTCTAGAAGTAGTTGTAGCCTACAATTTACCGGGGCAGCTTCTCCACACAGCAGGGCTATATCGCATTTTGCCTTGTTACTGACAATGATTGCTATGCTTTTAAATCTATGTAATCTTTATAAATAATAAGTAGGCTATGCATTTTTATATATAATATACAGATAAATCAGTTGTAAAATGTAATGTGCAAGCACACCCTACAATTTCCCCAGAAATTGTACCCTCTCTAGTTACATTGTGTCTTACATTTAAACCACAGTATTTTTGTCAATACAACATGCTTTTAGTTGTGGTCTTTTGTTATTGGGTGTGCTTTGCCTTTGGTAAGGGCACAACCTTTGTTCTCTCACATATATATTATTGGGTGTGCTTGCCCTTGGCAAGAACACAACCTTTGTTTTCTCACATATATATTCTTCTAATTCTTATTATTTTTGCCCCCCTAAGCCTTTGTCAATATTTGGACTACATAGACAACGCCTGTGTCAAAAGATTCGCCTTGGTCTCGTTTGCATTGCTTGTATTTTTATTTAGGTACTGTTACATGGTTTAAGTTCAAATGACAATTTTGTGGCAAAAAGTGAAGCTAACGGTGGCTAACTTGCTAGCCACAGTCACTGACGTTACTGACGTCACGAAAACTTGAGTGATTACCTCTACCAGAACATTAGTTTAGCAGCTTGTTAACTTCTGGGAGATAGCTAGGCTAACTGCTTTACTGCAAGGCAGCTGCAGAAACGCCACAAGCAAAGAGGCCAGGGTGATAACTATTTGCTCATTTTACTTTGTGATATGACACACAATTGTGATGTGTAATGTACAATATAAGCTGATATTATTAAGGAAGTGCATCTACTTTCGGAAACAGTAGTCTACTAATTCACTGAAGCATTAGTATCATGACATTAGCCTCTGTTGCCCGGGCAACACATACTACAGTGGTCTATAATGCATCTGTTTTCAATCGTTAAAATACAAATACATTTTCGTTGTAAGATTTATTATGACATTAGATTACAAGTAAACGATTTGTGGGTGAAAACAGATGTTTAGGAAGTCAAACAGCGACAGAAAATGTTTGGCACTACCCTTACTTAAATCAAAAGTCTTTCAATAGGTGAAACTATCTGACTACTAACCTGAACGCCATTGCCACAGCCTAAACATTTTCAATCTGTTCATGAAAATGATTAATTTAAGCTTAAATTGTACAACGGAACGTTAAATCAAATTCAACCAACGCAATCGCTACCAAGACGAACACCGTGTAGTACTGTACTGTTGTAGTACAATTTACCGGAGCAGCGTCTCCACACAGGGCTAGGCCTATATCGCATTTTGCTTTGTTATTGACAATGATCGCTACAAGCTTTCTGTGAAGGAGCGATTTTCCCCTAAATAAATGTCAAGCTTATTTACGTTTTTGGGGGCATATTTTCAGTTAGCAGATGGTACTATTTGAATCGTGATTCCATCTGAGATAGCTACTGCCGGTAACGTCGTTAGAATAAGCTTCAAAGTTTTTTTATTTTTATTAATGAATGAATGCAATATGAGTAGGCTAAACGCCTGAAAATTTCACGAGAAGGGAAAAACTTAAAAGGATGTTTAAGTCATAGAGATTAGGTCAATTTTTACACCGGTCTGCCAAATGTATTCGTTTTGATTCAACTATGAGGCTGCTGATCACCATTCCCTCTTGCAGGGGAAATGAGAAGACGACTATTTAATTCTACACTTCACTCTTAGTATTTTGAGTTGTAAATGAGCAGCAAAACAAATATGCTTGTAAATCTATGTAATCCTTATAAATAATAAGTATGCATTTTTATATAAAATATACAGAAATTAGTTGTAAAAATTGCATTAAAAATAGACCCCTCTGCAACCGATGCAAGCAAGCACACACTACAATTCCTCCAGAAATTGTACCCTCCCTAGTTTTCATTATTTTGATCAGGACATTTTCCAAGGATGTACCACTTTAGCAGAACGTATTTTAATTGAAGAACTGATTCAGTCCTGACTAGCAACATACAGTCAAATGTTTACTTGGAAGGTTGGATTCTAGAGTACATTTTCAATACAGACTATAAAGATATAAATATTGGTGCTGGTAGAGATTTAAGATTGAACCCCGGAAGGCCATACATCCATCACAATTATCCCATTTGCCATTTGAAACCTTGAGGTTGATGATTGATTGCTTTTCCTGTCTATGACTCTGTGGGGGGTTGACTCATGTCAGGCATGTTTACATTAACGTTCATCAGCAAAGGTGATGGACAAAGGATGTCTTTATCATTGGACTGTCATGATCTTGGGTGGGTCTACACCTGAAGAAGTAGTATTATCAGACAGCAGTTTGGTAGATCAATTGACTTGGTTCTCATTACAATGCAAAGGAAGGTAACACCTGCTGTAAGCTTGTTAAATGCATTTCATTTTGTTCTGGAATATGAGAGCTACAACTTTCCAACAAACCACTTGAAAACCGTGGTTTGACTAACTTGACTTGACTTTAATGCTAAGACAAAACAATAAAAAATAAAAATAAAAAAAATTCATAAAATAAATACTACATGCAAGCGCCAGAATGGTAGTCTGTTATTTAAGATGCACCATGAGTAAACATTCTTACCCATGACCCCATTATCTTCTATGATTGATATATTCTTAGGCTTCATTGACATTGTTGTTTTTGTGTTGTTGTGCTGAGTACCTCTTTTCTTCATGCATCTTATTAAGATTGCAAGGGTAATGCTTAGTTGCACACTCCTGTGCTTAGCCAAGGCCGCTCTCCAGGGAAAAATGTTTCACTAAGACAGATATGCTGTACGTGAAAAAGAAAATCATACCTCGTCCAAAAACAGTGGCTTTTTTCCCAGAATTTGCCGACAGTCTTTCAATGTTGACTTTGTTCCAGAAACTTGTTTGTATTGTGAAACCAGATTTGTAGGTTGACCTGAAGTTACAAAGTTACACACTGAGAGGTATGTAGAGATGCACAATACACGGCAACCTATAAGCCCCGGACATATTTAATATTTAAGCATCCCCATTATTTTACAATATGCACAGAAAACCATGGGAACTCACCATGTTAACTCAAGCTATACCATAAGCATTATCCTACCATCCCTTTGTGTGCTGTATCTTCATAGATAAACAATGTGTTTGAACACCATTTTATTATACCTTCATACCGAATCCTATATACTGTAGCATCTGTTTTCAAGGGACCTCCTGTGGGAATGGAGTTGGCTGTTTGTTAAATTAACGAGCCTTACTGGTTCAGACTCCTCAGGGGCAGTTGTGCATATAGCAGAGAGCATATTATCCCTGTACACCATCACTTGTGCAAGGTGAGAAGTAAGGGGAGAATCGTGGGAGATTGGGGAGGGTTGAAGCCAATAGATGCTGAGCTTTCCTGTCATTCTTTATCAACGGCTGGCTCATGCCAACCTGCTCCCTGTCGGCTCTCATTTCCATGAATCATTAACTTGCACTCAGGTCCTTAAAGCCAAGTAACTTTCAGGCGAGACGGTAAGAGACGGGGGAAAGAGTAAGGTTTGTCACTTTGGACGTGTATTGACTTGTTTTCTCTGCAGAATACTTGAAAATAAATGGGGAGCCTTGGTAGTTTGTGAAGATAACTCAGATACTATCTATTTTTTTACCACACCTCTTTGAGGGTGTTTTTTTTCCTTTTTGAATTTCTATTAGGAATGCATCATTCTGTAGAAAGTAATTACAGAAATGCTTTATTTTTGGCAAAGGTTGAAAAGTTAAAGACCTCAAACAGGAGACAGCGTTGACAGATGTGTGTGGAGTGGTATGTCAAGTTGGCAGCCAAACTGCATGAAGATATGTGTGGGAGGAACTGTGTACAGCTTGTTATATTTCAGATGTGTGCAGTTCAACCCTTACAGATGTGATTAAATGAATGAACAATTTGACATGTATACCATGTATCCATGCACCACAGTGTTACATTTTTCTACTGTGAATTATTCTGTTCAGCTTCTTACTGTGCTTATTCAAAGACCTATAAAAAGTAAGAAGCAAGTTTCACCACTCAATGCGCAACTGTACACTAGGTACCGCTTCAAGGTTGCCTTTAATTGCAGCTGTAATTGCTTGCATCTTAAGAAAGAAGGTGTTAGAGCTCATTTATTCACCAAAGGGCAATAGTCTGGTCTGACCGATTCAGTCTATCTCTCCAGGGGCAAAAGGAAGCTGATCCACTGACTAATGTATTTTGTGGTCCACCTAGGTCTATTAGCACCTGAATAAAAAGAAAGTGTTCTAATGAATCTGGGTGACATCCTTTGTAAGAAAGAGCAAAAGATGACCTGTTTTCAACAAAGGTGGAAAGTACAAGAAACGTTCAAGACCATTTGCCTCCATGTTACCTTTTTTTTTTCTCCCCCGTTTGTCTTTGAGTGTTTATTCCTGATAAATATGTTCTTGAATCCAGTTTTTTTTGCGTTGTAAACATACATTTACAACCATAAATGTATGTTTGATCTCATACAGTTGTGATTATGGGTAATTCATTGCTATTGAGAGCAAGGAGTCATGATGGTGCTATCCCTGAGACTGACAGGTCAAGAGCCCAGTACTGACATCGGGAGTGTCTGACTGTGGGAGCGGCATACTACAATTCATCATCTTGTCACCGACTCAAGGCAACAGTATGATAACTAGTCCAAATTCCTTTGGGGAATACGGGCTGTGAATGCATGACTATGTAATGGAGAACTGATGGAGTGGTAGACACTTAGTTACTCCTATTTGGTCTCAGGGACTCCTCAAGAGTTACAAAATATATATTTTATTGAACGAAAAAATGCCCGGTGGATAAAAAAGACAATTCAATTAGTTGGATGGAGGGCTAGATCTAGGGCTTTTATGAATAAATATGAAGTCTGTACTAATGCCTAGTATCACTGTATGTTTTGAAGGTTTAGATTGGTTCATGAATCGTAAACTGTTACCCAGTCGTGACATTTTTTATTACATGATTTTTATGCTTTATTTGCCAAAAGCATTAACTTGACTTGACTCCAGCAAACAACACAGGGGGGCAGAATGGTCGGTTTGTAGGCGTAATGATGCAAACACAATTCTTCTATCGCTGTTAGGCATCCAGAGGCAACCCTCAAAGCATTATAGCTAAAGATACCTAAGAATGTTTAAAAAGCAGGATGTGCTAGAAACAAGTGGCAAGAATAAGCTGTCAGAGATATTGGCGCTTTAATGGCACAACAGTCACAACTCACTCCATGTTATAGAGAAACCCTATTGTTCTTCAAGCCCCCAAGGGTTGAATACAACTACCCCCTGTGTGTCTATATGCAATGAAAATATGTGTGTGTCTGTATGTATGTGGGTGTGAGTGACTGTGAGTGAGTGTTTGTGATAATGACATTCATACTGTTGCTGGCGTAATCTCCTGCATTCCACAGCTCTCTGAATGAATAATTAATCAATATGCCAGCCCATCCATCTCCAATGCGTTGCTGCACGCGTGCTTCGCTATGCTGATTAGCTGACGGCCCATGTACTGCACCACCAAAGCAGTGAAGTGGTTTCACATTTGTATGTCTCCAGGGCATGTATGGCATGACATAAATTGATTAACCATTTAGTTCTATGGGAGCTGAGTTAAATGGATTCGCTTAAATGAGCTCCTACTCCGAGTAATTAGTAAACTGTGATGAAAAACAAATCATTGACAGAGCATGTTACAAGTAAAAAAAGACTTTGACGACTAAGTGGTCTTTAACATATCTTGTGGTCTTTGTCAGGTAGGATATGTGAATGGATGGAAGACTGTCGTTTTCACAATCTGTGTGCAGTGCTCTAATAGAGTATGAGTCATGAATCAGCAAAGGAAAATGTCTTTAATGCCTGATGCTTGAAGCTAACATTCAACACATTTTCTTTGGTTAAAGAACATTTAAAAAGTATTTTAATGATGGTCTGGATACTATATGACACATCTGTTTGAATTCACACAAGAACATGTTGAAAGGGGCTATGGCATACCGTAATGCATAATTTGAGGTTTTGCAATAAATGATCATCAACTAGGGGTGGTCTTGTGTGTACAGGAAAAAATTATGAACAATTTATTAAGTAAACATTTAATGCTAACTTCAATCAACCAATATCATTTGTGTTATTAATCAACAAAATATTTTATATTGTTCCACAGCAAGATTATGCATTTTTATTGTTCTAATAATCACGTGCCTAGGTAAAACAGGCCTTAGAACACTGAGGATAGTAAAATAAATAAATAATTGACCACAAAAGATACGAGACATGGCTGATGAAAAGCAACAGTCTGCATGTGGGTTCCTTTCTAAAGAAAAGTGCTGACAAGAAATCCTCTGGAACTCGGCAGGTTTACACTGCGCCAAAGATGGCTTCAACTAGTTATATTTGATGGGCAAGATGAGCCTCCTGGAAGACTCCTGTCTCCAGCAAAGTTCTTCAGTGATGTTGGAGTGATGCAAGTAAACCCATTACAAGAGCTGAAACATCAGATTCCTATCTTGTGGTCACATCATATCATGGATGAAACATTGTACTACACCATTAGACACCACTGTATCAAAACAATATTGTCCACAGCTCTATGGAGACAAACTAAATGTTGGTAGAAAACCTCACTCCAGATTCACACAGGAACATGTTAAAAGAACTTGGTCTAGAGATACAGCCATCCATATTGTAATTTGAGGTTTTAGTACAGTCTTATAAGTACACTGTATTTCAACAGGATAAGGGAAATGTATTTAAGTGTTGGAATAAGGAAAATGTAATCATCTGGAAAAATAACAACATTGGCATCAGACAAAGGAGACATTGAACTGTAAACATGGGTGTTCTCTTCTTGTTTCTAGGATGCACAGATCCCATGACCAAAGCAAACAGGGATACAGGTGTTATTTACTGGAATGGTCATTTCTACACCCCTGGATGCACAACACAGTCAACAACCAGAACTTTCAATTCTGTGTCCCCATAAGAACTAAGTTGGAAGCTCATGGGTAATCCACACAACACTGCTCTATTGTCCTGTCGATGTTCTATGTATTTTAGACCTTTAAACATCTTTTGGAGCGAAAAAATGAAGATGGGAGGGATTCTGAAGCTTCAGAGTACATTAAAGCCTACACTGGGCCTGAAATATCCCCCAAGAAAATTGTGTTTGCTTAGGGCTATGACTCATCAACTTAGTAATGTTCAAGGGCAAAAAAACGGTCTCTTTGGGACTTCTTTTAAGTTGGCCCTGCTTTCTCTTTCATTATCATATCATCCCCAAAGACTAGATTGCTGCTCAGACTTTGCTGTGAACTTTTATCATGGACTCCTCAATAGAATGCAAGACATGTACACTGGTTACAGCAACAGCATCGGTTGCTGTGGCAGCCCAGCCCTTGTAAGGCCGTCCTCTGTTAATAAATTCTGTTTGAAGTATTGTCGCATTGAGGAACAGGAGCCTCATATGCCAAATACAAAGACTGTATCGATTTAGTTTTGCTTAGCTTTTTGTTTTATTGAAATGAGTAAATTGACAAAATAAAATTAGACAGATCCAACTTTAATGAAATACTGACCTAACTGGGAGTGTTTAGATATTGGACCTGTTTGATTATCAGTTCTCTTGCTGAATCATGATGATGGAAAAATGATGAACATGAGGCTCATGGGGGGCACACATAAACCTAGGTTGATACTTAAATTAAATGCAAACACTTTCTGCTTTTGAGGGACAAAATGAATTTGATAATACAGGTAGTTTGAAATTGTGCCTCAGATCTCAGACTCTGCATTGTGAAAGTGTTATCACACAATAGAATGGGCAAAATTGAAAAAGTCTACTGCAAAGCTATTAAATTCACATCTTCAACTATCAATTCCTTTGGTTTTTATTTGCAGTCAAAACAGCCAACATCGGGTGACTGAATAGTAAAATGATCGTGAATACAATGCAAAACTGGATGAAAATCTACCACAGCAGACTTTGATTTATGATGCTAATCTGCGTGAAAGCTGTGTGGTGACATGATGGCAGTGTTGGTTTTCTTACTGAATCCAAAACTATGATTCAATATACTTCTACCAAAAAACAATACTTGCAAGACAGTATTATTCAACAATCAGTTGATTGATTTTAGATTTTTTATTTCAAAACTGAAAGACATGCATCAGTTAAAGTGTGTCAACCACTTTTTAATTGCAAACACAACCACAGATGAAGATTTTTTAAGACTCATATATAACCATATATACTTTAATCATATTTTCTGGCATACACTACTTTTCTTTTTAAGATACATTTGGAATTAAATTATCATTACTGACAGGCTAATTAAAGGTGACATGACATGAAAACTTCATTTTATGAGGTTATTTAACATTAATATGAGTTCCCCTAGCCTGCCTTTGGTCCCCCAGTGGCTAGAATTTTAGATAAGTCTAAACCAAGCACTGCGTGTTCTTCTCCGCCTTTGACAAAATGAAGGCTCAATTGCTCTGTTTGAAAATCTCCTCCTAGTGACGTAGATAGGAGCAAGGTTACCTCCCCTCTCTCTGCTTTGCCCGCCCAGATCATCTGGCCCGCTCATGAGAAACTGAACTACCACCGTGCAAGGGCGAGTGCGATATAAATTTTTCCTGGAGAGACATCAGGGCGAGCAAACAAACGAAGCATAACAGTTGCTCAGTGCTTGGATGTACAAATGCAAGCACAAATCTTTATTTAATTCCTTCATCCGAGCCACTGCACAACCAATATCTCAACTTTATTTTCGCTGGAAATGCTCCGACACAACTTCCCAAAGTTTTGTATGTCTGCGCCAAAAATTTCAGCCACTACTGTTTCCTCAACTTGAGCCAACACAAAGCTGGCCGGGGATCGGGCCTTTCTGGATCATTACTAAATCTCCTTGGTCAAGCTACAAACCTTGGACAAGTAAGTTAACTAACGCTATATCATTTTGTTGCTTTACTGTAAATGGTTACCTAGCTTGCTACCCTTAGAATGTGGCTGTAACATTAGCTCTGCAGCCAACAGCTGAGTTACTGTTGCTAACGTAAAGGTAGATGGCATCAAGTGTGTGTGTGAATAAAAACGCTGTAACGCGAGTGTTGTACACTTATTTGTTATTTGGATAACCGTTCTGCTGTTGGTGTTATGGCATGCGCAATATCCGCCTTTCTCCTCATTGAAATGACTTGAGTGTGCACCTCTGCAAACCAGGGTGATCAGATGAGGGTTTAGGTTGGTTGAGGGGCAGTTCTATGGGCGTATGTGAAGCCCTCTGTGACATGCTTGCGTGTAAAAAGGGCTATACAAATACATTTGATTTGATGAGAATGGCTAAATTAGAGGCATCTTACAGCATCGGGGGCTACTACGAGCCGTTGTGATACATCCGTTGTAAACATTAGCGCATGTTGCCGCCCCTCTCCTCCTCATTACCATTTAAAGCTACAGACACAGAAACAGCGCGTTCTGAGGAAAGCGGATTGTGGGACTACTTGTCCTCGTCGTCGTCATCTGCCGCTTGTCCGGGGATCGGGTCGCGGGGGCAACGACCTAAGCAGGGAGGCCCAGGCTTCCCTCTCCCCGGCCACTTCCACCACCTCTTCCTGGGGGACCTCGAGGCATTCCCAGGCCAGCCGAGTGACATAGTCCCTCCAGCGTGTCCTGGGTCTTCCCCGGGGCCTCTTCCCAGTGGGATGTGCCCGGAACACCTCACCAGGGAGGCGTCCAGGAGGCATCCTAATCAGATGCCCGAGCCACCTCAGCTGAGGAGCAGCGGTTCTACTCTGAGCCCCTCCCGGATGACCGAGCTTCTCACCCTATCTCTAAGGGAGAGCCCGGACACCCTGCGGAGAAAGCTCATTTTGGCCGCTTGTATTCGCGATCTCGTTCTTTCGGTCACTACCCATAGTTCGTGACCATAGGTGAGGGTAGGAACGTAGATCGACTGGTAAATAGAGAGCTTCGCCTTTCGACTCAGCTCCTTCTTCACCACGACGGACCGATGCAGAGCCCGCATCACTGCGGACGCCGCACCGATCCGCCTGTCGACCTCGCGCTCCATTCTTCCCTCACTCGTGAACAAGACCCCGAGATACTTGAACTCCTCCACTTGGTTCAGGATCTCCTCCCCGACCCGGAGATGGCACTCCACCCTTTTCCGGTCGATAACCATGGCCTCAGATTTGGAGGTGCTGATTCGCATCCCAGCAGCTTCACATTCGGTTGCGAACCGCTCCAGTGAGAGCTGAAGGTCACGGCCCGATGAAGCCAACAGGACCACATCATCTGCAAAAAGCAGCGACCCGATCCTGAGGTCACCAAACCGGACCCCCTCAACACCCTGGCTGCGCCTAGAAATCCTGTCCATATAGGTAATGAACAGAATCGGTGACATAGGGCAGCCCTGGCGGAGTCCAACCCTCACCGGAAACAAGTTCGACTTACTACCGGCAATGCGGACCAAACTCTGGCACCGGTCGTACAGGGACCGGACAGCCCCAATCAGGGAATCCGGTACCCCGTACTCTCGGAGCACCCCCCACATGAGCCCCCGAGGGACACGGTCGAACGCCTTTTCCAAATCCACAAAACATGTGTAGACTGGTTGGGCGAACTCCCATGTACCCTCCAGGATTCCGCGGAGGGTATAGAGCTGGTCCACTGTTCCACGGCCAGGACGAAAACCACATTGCTCCTCCTGAATCCGAGGTTCGACAATCCGGCGGACCCTCCTCTCCAGGACCCCTGAATAGACTTTCCCAGGGAGGCTGAGGAGTGTGATCCCCCTAAAGTTGGAGCACACCCTCCGGTCCCCCTTTTTAAAGAGGGGAACCACCACCCCGGTCTGCCAGTCCAGAGGCACTGTCCCCGATGTCCACGCGATGTTGCAGAGTCGTGTCAACCAAAACAGCCCTACAACATCCAGAGCCTTAAGGAACTCCGGGCGGACCTCGTCCACCCCAGGGGCCCTGCCACCGCGGAGCTTTTCAACCACCTCGGCGACCTCGGCCCCAGAGATAGAAGGGCCCCCCCTATGTCCCCAGACTCTGCCTCCACGTCGGAAAGCGTGTTGGTGGAATTAAGGAGGTCTTCAAAGTATTCCTTCCACCGATCCAGGACGTCCCCCGTCGAAGTCAGCAGCGCACCGTCCCCACCGTATACAGTGTTGACAGAGCACTGCTTCCCCCTCCTGAGTCGCCGGATGGTGGTCCAGAACCTTTTTGAAGCCGTTCGGAAGTCATTCTCCATGGCCTCGCCGAACTCCTCCCATGCCCGGGTTTTTGCCTCCGCGACCGTCAAAGCCGCGTTCTGCTTGGCCTGCCGGTACACATCAGCTGCCTCGGGAGTCCTACCAGCCAATAAAGCCCGATAGGCCTCCTTCTTCAGCTTGACGGCATCCCTCACCTCCGCAGTCCACCACCGGGTCCGAGGGTTACCGCCGCGACATGCACCGACCGCCTTGCGGCCGCAGCTCCGGTCAGCCGCTTCAACAATGGAGGCCCGGAACATGGCCCATTCGGACTCAATGTCCCCGGCCCCCCCCGAGACATGATCGAAGCTCTCCCGGAGGTGGGAGTTGAAGCTCCTTTTGACAGAGGGTTCCGCCAGCCGTTCCCAGCAGACCCTCACATTACGTTTGGGCCTGCCAGGCCTGACCGGCGTCCTCCCCCACCATCGGAGCCAACTCACCCCCAGGTGGTGATCAGTTGACAGCTCCGCCCCTCTCCTCACCCGAGTGTCCAAGACATGCGGCCTCAAGTCCGATGACACGACTACGAAGTCGATCATCGAACTGAGACCTCGGGTATCCTGGTGCCAGGTGCACATATGGACACCCTTATGCTTGAACATGGTGTTCGTTATGGACAAGCCGTGTTTAGCACAGAAGTCCAACAACAGAACACCACTCGGGTTCAGATCGGGGGGGCCGCTCCTCCCAATCACGCCCCTCCAGGTCTCACTGTCATTGCCCACATGAGCATTGAAGTCCCCCAGGAGGACGAGGGAATCCCCGGGAGGAGCGCTTTCCAGCACCCCCTCCAGAGACTCCAAAAAGGGTGGGTACTCTGAGCTGCCGTTTGGTGCATAAGCACAAACGACAGTGAGGACCCGTCCCCCCACCCGAAGGCGCAGGGAGGCTACCCTCTCATCCACCGGGGTGAACCCCAATGTACAGGCACCGAACCGAGGGGAAACAAGTATTCCCACCCCAGCTCGACGCCTCTCACCAAGGGCAACTCCAGAGTGGAAGAGAGTCCAGCCCCTCTCAAGGAGACTGGTTCCGGAGCCTGTGCTGTGCATCGAGGCGAGGCCGACTATATCTAGCCGGAAACTCTCTACCTCGCGCACCAGCTCAGGCTCCTTTCCCGCCAGCGAGGTGACGTTTCACGTCCCTAAAGCTAGCTTCTGCAGCCGAGAATCGGACCGCCAAGGCCCCCGCCTTCGGCCGCCGCCCAACTCACACTGCACCCGACCCCCATGACCCCTCCTGCGGATGGTGAGCCCACTGAAAGAGGGTCCCACGTTGTCTCTTCGGGCTGTGCCCGACCGGGCCCCATGGGAAAAGGCCCGGCCACCAGGCGCTCGTCATCGAGCCCCACCCCAGGGCCTGGCTCCAGGGGGGGGGCCCCGGTGACCCGCTTCCGGGCAGGGGCAACTGAGAACCATTGTTGTATTTCTTCATGGTTGGTTTTTTGAGCCACGCTTTGTCTGGTCTTTCACCTGGAACCTGTTTGCCTTGGGAGACCCTACCAGGGGCATAAAGCCCCCGACAACATAGCTTCCAGGATCACTAGGACACGCAAACCCCTCCACCGCGGTAAGGTGGTGACTCAAGGAGGGGACTACTTGTAGTGGCTATAATTCTGCACCATGGCTGAATTTGGGGAAAGAGACTTCAGTATACAGTATTAGGTGACCACTAAGGCCTATATAAAAGCATCCAAAAACAGCATGTCATGTCACCTTTAAGGAGCATTCCCTCACATTTTTAGGGTTCCTCAGGTAGGAGGAAACCTATTGTTTTTGTTAGTATTCTTATTATTAGGGTTCCTTTGGTAAGAAGAAACCTATTGTTTTTGTTAGTATCCATCCATCCATCATCTACCGCTTGTCCGGGGATCGGGTCGCGGGGGCAGCGACCTAAGCAGGGAGGCCCAGACTTCCCTCTCCCCGGCCACTTCCACCAGCTCTTCCTGGGGGACCCCGAGGCGTTCCCAGGCCAGCCGAGAGACATAGTCCCTCCAGCGTGTCCTGGGTCTTCCCCGGGGCCTCTTCCCAGTGGGACGTGCCCGGAACACCTCACCAGGGAGGCGTCCAGGAGGCATCCTAATCAGATGCCCGAGCCACTTCAGCTGGCTCCTCTCGACGCGAAGGAGCAGCGGTTCTACTCTGAGCCCCTCCCGGATGTTTTTGTTAGTATTCTTATTATTATTAGGGTTCCTCCAGTAGGAGGGAACCATGTATTCAAAGAAAAAATAAGTGTATCAATTTGTTTTTCAGGTTGAATAAAATGTCGATAACATTTTGGAATAATTTTGAATAAGTTATTAATTTTCATTTTTCACTTTCATATTTTCATAGTTTCACATTTCATGTTTTCAGATTCAATTTTTTTTCTTTGTGTTTCAGTCTCTTTTTTCGAGTTTCAAGTTTTTTTTTCAGTTTCAGTTTTTTTTTTCACTTTCAGACTTTTGGCCCCGATTTTGCGTAGGGCACGTGGCTTCAACTCAGAGGCGGGAATTGTGAGTGACAGCCTAACAAAGAGGCAACCCAGTCTCATACTTCTGCGTATCTATCAGCTATGACACGGGTGTACACATCTATTTAGAGTGCCATATATACGCCAAATCGGAGATCACTAATTACACGTGTGTGGTAAATATTGAGATGATAGCTGTCTCGAGTTATAAAAAGTTAAATCAGAAATCATTTTTTTTATCTCCACAGCCCACCCTTCCATAGCTGGCAAGAACCTGGCCTGTATCTATAGTTTTTTCTTATTTAAATATAAATAAGAAAAAAAGATAGGCACACACACCAGGAAATATAAGATGTAGTCTATAGACTGCTAGGCACACACACCAGGAAATATAAGATGTTGTCTATAGACTACATCTTATATTTTCTGTGTGTGTGTGCTTATCTTTTTTTCTTATTTATATTTACAAAAATGCTGCTTGGTGTTGGTGGCAAATAATAATTACTGGTTGTTATTTAAAGGTGGTTGAGGTGAACATTACCCCACAAAAACGTGTAAAAAACACATTTGGAAGCTTCGATATTGTGAATCTCCGTAAAATCCGAGTCTGAAGGATGACGTATAATGGATAAAGAGTTAATAAAGTTCTGCGTGTGATAGAGACGCATTTTCTGTTGATAGAAATGATGGGAGGAATTTGAGTATAAACTGCACGCCAAATAACGATTTAGCGAATATATGGCACGCTAAATAGATGTGTACACCCGTGTCATAGCTGATAGATACGCAGAAGTATGAGACTGGGTTGGCGGAGCGGACGCCATGCCGAATGCAGAGTCTTCTGCCTCTTTGTTAGGCTGTCACTCACAATTTCCGCCTTTGAGTTGAAGCCACGCCCCATACGCAAAATCGGGGCCAAAAGTCTGAAAAAAAAAAAAACTGAAAAAAAAGAAAAAAAAATGAAACTCGAAAAAAAAAAAAAACTGAAAACCTGAATCTGAAAACATGAAATGTGAAACTGTGAAAATATGAAAGTGAAAAATGAAAATTAATAACTTATTCACAATTATTCCAAAATGTTATCAAAATTGTATTCAACCTGAAAAAAACATTGGTACACTTATTTTTTCTTTGAATACATGTTTTTTTTTTCAAATTAACAAAACATTTGGCCCTGATTTAGTTCCATAGTAATTGATATCGTAATTCACTCAATTCTAGTCCTAAAACACCAGGGAGGGCTGCTTTTTGTAGACAAGAATCTACTGAAGATAGCCAGTATATAGGATCTTTCAAAACAAGCCTATTTCATTTGTCATTTTCTTGAGAAAACGACCTACGTTAGCCAGGCTAGTTTCACTCGGTCAGCCTATTTAAAGGTTTATGACAGTCAGAATCACTGTTTACAGGCAAAGGTCGAACTGTTCTTTGGTCAGATGTGTATATTGACCAGTTTTAAGCTAAATACTCTGGCCAGAGCCTGGAATCGAGCCAAATGTTTGGAGTGGTTCAACACAGTTGTCAGTTCAACACATTTGGATTCAAGTTCAAGTGATGCCACTGCATTTTCACAGTCAAAACTGTAGTTTATGTCAAGTGTAGATGTAAAAAGCATTTTTTACAACTGACAAGGATCATTTCTTCACTTTTACAGGTCTGGAGGGTCATGCAGAGGCCTGCTCAACACAGTTCAACAGAGGATGCTGAGAGAAAAACTGATCCCTTGCTGTACTACCCCCCTCTAGCTGGACAGAATCTGAATCAGGACAGCTCCTCTTCAGCCCTGACCTCAGGACAGCTTCATCCAGCTGGCCTGCCCTGACTGACTGCCTGCAGGCCCTGCTTGCCCCTGCCTGCAGGCCCTGCTTGCCCCTGCCTGCAGGCCATGCTTGCCCCTGCCTGCAGGCCCTGCTTGCCCCTGCCTGCAGGCCCTGCTTGCCCCTGCCTGCAGGCCCTGCTTGCCCCTGCCTGCAGGCCCTGCTTGCCCCTGCCTGCAGGCCATGCTTGCCCCTGCCTGCAGGCCCTGCTTGCCCCTGCCTGCAGGCCCTGCTTGCCCCTGCCTGCAGGCCCTGCTTGCCCCTCCAGAGACAGACAGTCACCCCACAGACACAGTAGCTCAGAGCTACTGTGAGGACATTGATGAAAAAGAATATAATTTTTTACTTTGATGAAAGTCTAAATGTTTAATCCTTTCCATGTCCCAGCATGCCAAGCTGCTGACTTTTAGTGTCTTAAGTAATGAAACCAGTTCAAGTTATATACTTTTGACTTGAATCCAATGATTAGTCATCTGAATAAAAACCACTCAAGAGAAGTACTGCTTCTTGGATGATTTGTGCTCCACATCAGTACATCATGGGATTCATGGAATTGCTAGTTTCTGCTCCACCATTGTGTAATAAAAAATATAATTTAGGACAGCAATTCCATTTTTGTGTTATCCTTTCGCATTACATTACATTTAGTCAATTTTCTTAAACTCAACCAATTGTTGTCATTTTACCATACTGTTCATATTGAACAGACATCAGTGTTTGGGAAGATTACTGTATATTTCCACTTTTGATTTATATTTCCATCGTACATTTGGTCTTTAATTTCAATTGAAAGTGTTATTAAAAGGTCTTAAAAAGTCTTAAATTTAACTTGTTTACACCTGTAGACACCCTGTGAAGCCCCCACCCCCCACTCCAGAGACAGTTGGTGACAGAGAGGTGCAGACATTAAACATAGTTATGCCTTAAGTGTAGAGTAAAAAATAGAGACTAAATGTGGATGTAAATGGATGTTGACACTTGTTCTCTGAGTTGGTGCATGTCAGTTAAGGAAAAGGTTGTCTTTTAAACCTCGAGGTTTAAAAATAATTCGGATTTGATTGGAACTCTCTTTTATACATTTATAGTTGGATTTGACATTCAACAGCCATTTAATTCATTAAGCAAGTTGTTAACTCAAAAACAACCACAACACAGTACATATGGTATACAAAGCTGCAGTCAGATTTGGAGAAATTGTTAGCTTGCATGTTATCTTGCCATATACATGGGGTCTTGATGATGATGCGCACGCAGCTTCAAGGCAGAAAAACGCGTTCCATTTCAGGAGACTCCGAGACCTTAGCACGTCACTAGCATCTCGTCATATCACGCAGTCGGAGCACAGCTAGATCATCAGCGTCAGCGCTCTTGGGTACCCAGCATGCAGTGTGGCATGTCAAAAAATGCCAAAACTTGTGGAAAATAGTTTGGTGACAACAGCTATGCAAGGGTTTTCAGTTGTTGCGTTCGTTCAGTTAGATGTTTTAAATATTGTTGTTTGTTAGTTAAAATAACCTTGTTGGTCACCCTGAGAGTGCATGTTGTGTGGTTTAATGGGAAGTGAGAGTCGGCTATCGTACATCAATGTCCGCAAGGAGTTGATCATAGGCTGTGCCATAAACCTTTTGCCAATGAGGCTATTTTTTATGGTAAGTTGACTGTGGTTCTGGAAAGCAGTCTTCAAGCCATCTTTGAGAAATTCTGGAAACAGTGTTGTGAGCAATGTGTTTTGACTGTGAGAGGCAATTTTTGGTCGTCATCTAAACCTCATGCGTCCGCTACAGCATTTCTGCTTTGGCGTGACTTGCGCTGGGAGGGAGGTAAACGGCATGGATTGGGATAGGGTGCGGGCAGCTGTATTTTTATATAGGGTGAAATGGAATGAGAAATGTAATACAAAATGTCAGAAATGGGTGTATTTATGTAAATGTCCACATTGCCTCAATATCTTTGTGTCAATAAATCAAATATCATTTTGACTGATGGTTTTCAAACCTTATTGGATTCAAGATGACATCACTCTGAAGTACCATCAACAATTTCACCTTGGTATGTCAAAATATGATTGAATTTGAGTAGTTTAAACGCTGAATTTAACAACTCTTACCACAGAAGAAACAGCTTACTTTTTTATACAGTAACTGAACATGACAATATTCAACACTGAGAATAACTCAATGGACAGGAACAATGACCTGCAAAGTATAAGATTGTAGGTTTGAATCCAGCCACAGTCTTTTAGCCTGTCTTAAATTGGAATATCTGTTTAGTTAAACAGGATGACATCATTATGAAATACCATGCGCAATTTCAAGCAATTCCACTTTGAAATGTCAACCGCTTCTTAACCTTTGTCCCAAAGCTGACCAAAGCTAATACTTTGCCCTTTCTACTCTTACATTCTGAACAGTTGGTGTGTAGCACAGAGGATAGAGAGGCTTCCTTGTAACCCTATGCTCATGAGTTCAAATCCACATGCAACCTATTGTAGTTGGCCCAACATGAAGCTTTTGCTCTCTTGTTGTCCAACTCTTGACCTTCTACAATGTACATTTTTATAATATTTTGCCATTTTGCGGAGGAACCCGCATCGCTGCTTGCAGCTATATTAACTTATTGTAAATGGTCAGTAGCCTAGCCTATCGATTAAAGTAGGCCACTCGGAAGCATGTACACTGTCTGCTTCATTTGATCTTGATAGGCTAAGCATTCTGTAGCAAATAATAACAATATACCCACTATTTATTAATTAAAACTACTTGAGCATAATAATGCACCTAAAATACAAACGTGAGCAAGGGCAGAATTGCAATTTCGCTAGCAAGGGAAGAATACAAACAACGAAAATCATCAGTTAACTGAATTTGTATTTGCAAGAACTATAGAATAACAGGCTTAAATGAACTGAATACAAATTATACGACTTACAGTTCTCAAGGATGCACACACGCAATCTCAACTGCGCTGTGAAGCACATGTCCGTGCTATTCTCCGACATGCACTCTAATAATCACTGCTGATAGATGGCCTAAATTTTTGTACAGCCCTATTTCTGATACCGTGGTGGCAGAAATGTAGCCGTGGCAGGCCGCCACCAAAAAATCAAACAGAGTAAAACACTGCAAGAGGGATCTAAAAAATTACATGTAATGTACTTTAAAAGTACTTTGACTGTTTTTTCTGTATAATAACAGAAAACATACATCCTACTCCAGAAGAAATGTATACCATTTTCTGTTTCTAAGCATACTTCTTAAAAGTATATCAAAAGTGAACTATTTTCAAAGCATACTTAAAAGTATATCAAAATGAACTAAAGGTGTCCTATCCATATTTTAGTATACTTTAATATACTTCTTTTTTGTAAGGGTGGACCTGTGTTATTTATCGGTGATCAGTCAGGTGCATATCTTTGAATACCTAGTCGAGAGGGTATGTGTATATACACAAGGCGTTCAAGGCATATCGCAGCTTGGATTCCTATAACTATTTCCTCTCTGGAAAAGTCAATAGCATCCTTATGTATAAGAATGCTACCTGTGTGGTTTACGGGGAAATCAATGCAGGTCAGACGCTTTCCAATTGCTACTCCACCTGGATCGTTGTGACTAAGTCCAAAGCGGGCATTGCACTTGCATGGCAGGGTAAGTAACAGGCTGGCTTATAATACAGCCATGTTTCATTTGATAATAGCATTTGGATAGGCTTTTTAAATGCTTGCAATTAGCCATGATAATGGCATGTCTCTGGATATGTGCAGCAATGGAGAAGTGTGTAGACAGGCACAATTTTGGTTACTGTGGAGCAGTGTCCAGGATGGACTACAAAGTGGCCCATCTGTCACCTCAAAACAGTGTTTGGTCACGGGTGACTAAGAAGGTGAGCATTTGAAAGATATGACAAACTATTTCCATGCCTTTTCAAATCTCAGTGTGAAATTTGTGATATTTTGTTTGAGCAAAATGAATGTAGCTTTGATAATACTTCCAATAAGTCCAATGCAATGCTACATAATGTTATGATAATGCATTTTCCTCTAGAATTATATTTACATTATTCTTTCAGACTGATCTACAACCTGTTGCTCAATGCAATTTCATAAAGCCTGGCAAGAAGCAGCGACAAGCTCCCCTCTGTCTTCCCCTGCCAAGTTCACGTGTGTCACCCAAAAAGCTTTTTAAAGCCCTGAAGGTAAGGTATAGTCCACATATGCCCAACAAATCCACAAGTTAGCCTAATGTAAAAGATTCAGTACTATATAGGCTATAGTGTGTGGCAGTGTAGGCAAGTACGGTCTTTTCACCATTTCTTTTAGGTAGTTGTGCTAGTCTCTGCTCTCTTTCTGTCATGTGTGACAGCAGTGAGAGAGACAGTCTCTGAGTCAGGTAGTCAGGATTTCACCAGAGGTAGGGAGAGCAGGATGTGCAGAGAGAGGAACCTGATGTGTTCAGCAGCTTAGCTTTGCCCCACAGTGAGCATGGTAGTGCTCTGAGTTGTCCAAAGTGCATGACATTTTATGATGTCTTCATTAAACTGAGCCCTGAGCAAGTGGTGGAACTTGAAAGAAACACCAAAAAACAGAGCATAGAACCACTCTGGCATGATGCACGCAAGCTGCGCATAACAAGCACAGCTAGCAAGGTGCCTCAGTGAGAGACAACTGACCCAGTTAGAGTCTTGCTGAACACCTCTCTACCCAAGGTTCCAGGGGGGTGTGGCCACAAGGTATGGGAAGGAAATTGAGGAACTTGCTAAGATGCAAATGGAGAGGGGCTGCAAAATGATGGACAAAGGGTTGGTGGTGTGTACAGGAGACCCATGGCTAGCAGAAAGCCCTGATGGTATCATTGATGATAAGCTGCTAGAAGTCAAATGCCATATCACCCTCAGTACTTGCACATCCCTTAATGATGCATTAAAGCAGCTCAAAAGTGCTGATCTAGAATCAGACATGGAGGCTGCTTTTTAATATTTTTGTGCCACCAATATTTTTCAAGAAAACATTTTGATTAACAGAAATCTACAGTGCTTTTGTGGTCAATAAAATTGATCAAACCAATAGTTTTTGTTCAGTCTTGCTTTACTGTGGTACCAGTGGTTTCCCCAGATTTGATATTGCCGCACAAACAATTAAGATTGTGTCTATTGTGCAAAGACTCATATTGTTCGCCCGTTTTACCACACTGACTGGTAGGGTGTTCCGCAGAATTCTGAATGATTTCAGTTTTCCTATGTAAACGGCGTTTACGCACCTCCCGAAATGAGGAAATAGCGTTTACCCACATACAAAGTACTTTTATCTACCTCTAAATTGCGGAAATTGTGTTTATCCACCATTGTGTTCATCCACCACTCCCCTCCTGCAGAAGGCTGCGGTCCATCAAGACCAAAACCTCACGCCACAAGAACAGTTTCTTCCCATCCGCTGCACATTGCAATTTGCACTACTGTATTGTTCTCTTGCACTCTGTTTTTTTAGGTTGGATTGTAAATTATGACTACTTATATTTTATATTTTATTTTATTCCACTTAGTATTAGCTAGACCCCCCTTAGTATTAACTAGACTTTGCTCCTTTTGTATAGTTAGTCCACATATATAAGTTTCAATATTCCTATATGTTTAATGTATGCACCTCCCTGCCATAGTAAATTCCTTGTTTGTGCAAACATTCATGGCGAATAAAATCCCTTCTGATTCTGATTCTTCTGATTCTAAATAGCCTATCATTCCTAAGCCATTCTAAATTAAGCTTATGTCATTTTAGTTTCATGTTGTTCATTATTATTTTCATAGGTTGTTAAACCCAAGACAAAGTCTATCCATATTGCGCTGCATTATGAGGAGATGTCATCACGACACAGCGTCCCACCCCCAGAGGTCTTCTTCCACCATTTTGGGAGGATACCCGCCAACAGGCGTTCATTGTTTGTTTTGGTAGGACATACGTCACGTAGTTTGCTGTCACACTGTTCGCGTCTCATGTAATGAAGGGATTTTAAAAATGGATATCCGCCGTTTTAAGCGCCGTCAAGACAGCAGCCCTCCTCCTGATGCCAGCAAACAGCTTCGGCTACAAGCCCAAAGTGAGTGAGCTTGGAAAATGATACTAATCTTAATTTTTTTGAGGTTAATTTGGTTCACAGTAGATTCATGCCACTGTCTGACCCCTTTCCACCACAGTGAACCGGGAGCTAGTTGGGAGTAGGTGCTAGAGCCAACCCAAGCTCTTCTCCTGTCTGGCCCCCCAATGGTGGAATCACCTCCCCACCTCCATCAGAGACACTGACACCTTCAAGAAAAGGCTAAAGACACACTTGTTCCAGGAGTACAACGGTACTTTAGATAGATTTGTTGGATCCAATGTTTATTTCCTCCAGGAACACAATGACACTTACTGAGGGACTTGTTGCACTTGTTGGTTAGTTGTAACTGAGTTAACTACTTGTACTCGCTGTAAATTATATTATTGTTGCTTGCTTTCCAACAGGTACGCACTTTTGAGGATCTTCTTTTTTCATTTGTAACTTGTTTAATTACTTGCTTTTATGTTTCTCCCCATTGGCACTTGGTTGATTATCACAATGTATGCTCATGTTTTGGCTTCCCGCAGTGTTTTTTGGGGCTATTTATTTGTTTATGGGAGTACAACGGCATTTAGGAAGGTTTGTCTGGACCTGATGTTTCCCCCAGGATCACAATGACTCTTATTGAGAGACTGGTTGCTCTTGTTGGTTAGTTGTAACTGACTTTAGACAAGGATATTAGACAACTGACGAGCGGGGCGTCAACGCTCACGTAGGGCATTGTGGGAAGGCAAGCGGGGCGTCGAAAGTTGGATTCTCTACTTTATGTAAATGAGGAGCGTGAAAATGTTAGCATTGGCCAATCGGGTTGGTATCTTGTTTCTTGTAACGTAGCAACTGTTGGTCATGGTAAACATTTCTAGGTTTGACAATTTCAAGATGGAATAGCAACTCATCGTATGTGTCTACACACTCAGTCTTGTTTTATACGCCTCTATACGATCAAAGAGACGGTAACAAAAAATGTATACCTGGCGCAGGGTTGCCGAGGTTGTCGGTGTCCCTGGTGTGTTAAATTCATAAAAAGTCTTGTCACTAGCTAGCTACAGTACTTAACCTAGCTCTAACTTTCTTCTGTGCTACCTGCATAATGTACTAGTCTAGCTACAGTAGTCTAGTTTACCCAGCACACGATTGACATTCAATGTTGAAATGCTGTTTGGCAGTCAATCGCTAGCCATACAGTAAATGTGTAGTGGCCATAACCTAGCGAATGTTACTGGAAAATGTTTTGGAGTGCTGTACAGTACTGTAGCCTGTAGCCTAGTTGACAAGATCATGCAACATCTAGTCAGCGTATCTGATTCCTTGCATCATGCAGTGTAAATTTTGATCGAGACAGGAGCACCTATATTTATATCAACTAGAGAGGGTACAATTTCTGGGGAAAATGTAGGGTGTGCTTGCTTGCTTCAGATGCAGGTGGGTCCGTTTTCCCCTTCTAGTGATATTTTCAAGCATTTAGCCTACTCATATTGCATGACTCATTAAGAACACCCTTTGAAACAATCTACTGTAACAATGTTGCCACTGGCAGTATTTCAGATAGAATTGCGATCCAAATAGTACCGTCTGCTAACTGAAAATAAGCCACACTAAAAGTAAATAAGTAAGATATTAATTTAGGGGGACATGGCTAATTCAAAAGCAGTTTGCTAGAGGCAAGCTAGCTGCCGTTCCTATCCACACTCCAATGATTGTTTGAAAGCACAGGAAATTAGAACGTTTCTTTTGTAAGGGATAATTAAGCAATAAGCCCCAAGAGGCCGTGGTTTGCGCTGATTTTAGAACAGGTAAGGAAAGTTGTTAGGCACGAAGCAAAGCAGAGTTTTCGCCAGTTTTGTTTCGCCATGAAGAAGGGTTATTTCCCAGATAATGACCGGCATTCTATACATTATCCCGCTTATTACACGGCTACTTGCCAACAAAAATAACTTAACACAGTGTGTCTTTTTACAATGAATCTGTTACCATTCGTATTGATGATCAGCAGAGAAATAGTTCGCCAAAGACGTTGAACTTCATAGACTGAGCATTATTTTGGCTTCAAATCAGCTGAGGTCGCTAAGCAACAGAGTACGCTGTCGTCATACAGCAATCTATATTAAAATCTCACCACCTGGCTGTTTTCACAATAGTCATATAGTCATAAAATTTCCCTCTTTCAGTTTTTTCGTGTAAAATTGAACTATGAAATTAGCAACAAAAAATACAACTATGATGCTTTCTAGCATGGCTGCCGCCTAAAAGACGAGGCGGTCTCACGGGCGACCTGCACTCGCTCAAATTTCAAAGACTGTCAAGGCCTAAAACAAAAATGCGAGATCGCAGTTCCACTCGAAATCGCTTTCTCTACAAAGCCAAATGGTTGTGATTTTTTGGGGGTGGTATTTTTCACTAATCCAAGCTCCAATTTGCGTGCTAGAAAGTCTCTATCACGTTGTATCCATGCGTCGTTGCTAACGTGTGTTGACATGGTGACGTAGCTAGCACAGGTTACCCTTCGTCGACAAAAGGCACTTTGTCCCCACAAAAATTTTGTAATCTCCTAAACTGTGCAACGGAACGTAAATCTAAATAGAAGCAATGCAATCGAGACAAAGATGAACCTTTTGACATCGACGTTGTCTATGTAGTCCAAATATTGACTGAGCCTTAGGGGCACGAAAATAAACAATAATAAATAATAATAATAATATATGTGAGACAACACGCCGAAGGCAAGCACACCACAATGAGAAAAAATTGGTTGAGTCAAGAAGTGGAAGTGGAACAAACCACACACACATAGGATTAAGAAAAGTAATGTGACACATTACTTACATGCAAGTCTTAAATTGGCTTAATGTTATGGTGTTGTTTTCCCAGACAAGCTGTCAATAAAAATCCACCTACATTTGTGTTATATTGAGAATTTTGTTTAAAGTAGGCCAATCTAATTACAATATCTGATTGTCCATGTGCAACTGATATACTTTTCCAGACTTCCCACCTCAGCAAACCAGACAGCAGAGGTCTCACACACAGGTAAACACAATAGGACATATTTCAAAAGCATTGAAGTGTATGACTGTAGTTCCAAGACCATTATCTTCCCTTGATAATATATATTTGTAAAATTACATATATTACTCAGCTGGAGGAGTGGTGTTAGCCTACTGGTTGGTTGGAAGAGAAGGAGGCCAAATGAAGAGGCAGTGCTCAGGAGGAAACTTAGCCTGGCTGCCAGCCCAACTTCTCCCCGCCCACAAAAACATTTGGTCGGGAAGTTGGGTCTGGAGGGTCTCGTATTGGGGAACAACTACAGAAAACCAGAATCTGGGCGTACCAGTGAAATTACCAGGGCGGACTTTATACGATGATGGACAGATGATCAACAGTAACGTAATCACCCACGTCACAAAAGAGCGCTTAAGTTGAATTTGTTTTGAACAAACAACATATTACGTTGCTCTGATTGGTTGTAGGTTGTTGTGTATTCGGTCTATATTGTATAACCTATTGTTCATTCATTACAATACCACCACACCACCTAAGGGCGCTGTAGCCTATGTTAAGTAGGTTGTGTGGAATGTGATGGGACTTGAGAGAAAAGGAGAGAATAAAAAAGTATGGACGTTAAACATACGGTGCACGTTTCTGCCTCGTTATCACTTTACAATTCTAAACTACAATACTAGTACCAGTGTTTACATCTAGGAATAGAACAAATTGGCGACGAGGATGGCGACTGCAGCAGTGCCTCTACCTGCTTTATTCCTGCCGTGTGCCGGACAACCTACAATTCCGTTCGACATGTGGGCTAAAATGTTCATGAACTACCTGCTAGCTGTTCATGCAGAGGGGGACGACTGGCCAGACACGAGGTTACGTGCAATCCTCTTACACTGTCTGGGTACAGAGGGCCAGCGTGTGTTTTACACACTTGCAGATACAGGTACGACCTACAGTGAGGCAATGAATGCACTGCGTGCACACTTCAATCCCGCAATAAACGTGGTGGTGGAACGACATAAGTTCAGGCAAAGAGTACAGAGACCGCAAGAGTCCATTACAGAGTACGTTGCCGCGCTGCGCGAGCTTGCCACGACGTGTGGATTTGAAGAATATAGAGACGAAATGATACGTGATCAGATAATTGAGCATGCTAGCTGCGCGAAGATACGTGAGAGATTGCTAGTGCAAAGTGATGTAAATTTGACACTAGAGAAAACACTGCGAGTTGCATGCCAGGTGGAAGCTGCCATCGGATATGCGCGGACTCTAGGCCCAGAGTCCCAGGCTCCCGTGCACGCTGTGACGGCGAAGCCTGCATTCAAACGTCCATTCAAGAACAGAGTAAAGAACAACTCTGCGGAGCATGGGAACGCCACTCCAAGACAAGGGGATAGATGCTGTTTTAGGTGTGGGTCATCTACTCATCTTGCAAATGCTCCGGACTGCCCTGCGCTGAAAGTGACTTGCCGTAAATGCAATAAAACAGGACATTTTGCCCGAGTTTGTAAGTCTTCTGAAAGGTCAGCTGAAAAGCCAGCCAAAAAAGTAGGTGAAGTCTTTGTGCTGGGAATAAATACAACACAGACAGCTCAGAAAATAGCGTGTGAAGTGACAATTAATGCAAAGTCAACTTCCTGCCTTGTAGAACTAGTGGTGGATACGGGCGCTGCTGTGTCCATCATTCCTGAACCTGTTTATAGAGAGCATTTCAGCAATGTGCACCTGACTGAACCTCAGGTTAAGTTAGTGTCATACACAAAGGCAGATATCCCAGTGCTAGGCTGCCTATCAGCTACAGTGCGGCATGAAAATACTACAGTGCCAGCTACATTATACATTGTGAAAAAGGCAGGTACGGCTGTTTTGGGGATGGACTTATTCAGGGCACTGAGACTCTCCATTGTAAACAACACTGTGCTTCCAACTGTGGCTCCAGTGACCGAAGTCAAGACTGGACCAGTGAAACTGGGCTTAGCTAAAGGCTTTGTCCACCATGTGAAAGTGAAGGAGGGCAAAGAAGCTGTACGGCCCGTCCAACAGAAGCTGCGGAGACTTCCTCTCTCCGTGAGACAAGCTGTCTCCACGGAGCTGGAGAGACTGTTAGAGATGGACGTGATCGAGAGGATTGATGCATCTCCATGGGTTTCACCCATCGTGGTCACGCGACGGAAGAACGGTGCGGTGAGACTGTGCGTGGATTTACGTGAGCCTAACAAGGCAATAGTTATGGACAGTTATCCACTTCCACATATGGACGATCTGTTCTCCGAGATGAGCGGTGCTACGGTGTTTTCCACCATTGACTTGGCGAACGCTTATCATCAAGTGCTCTTGGCTGAGGAGAGCCGAGACATGACTGCATTCATAACGCACGACGGACTTTTTAGGTTCAAACGAGTACCATACGGACTGTGCTCAGCTCCAAGTGCGTTCTCCAAGATGATGTCGCTTGTACTGGAAGGCCTCAAGGGGGTCCAGTATTACTTGGACGATGTCATTGTGTACGGCAAGGTCAAGAAGGACCACGACCGCAACCTGCAGGAGGTGCTCGACGCGATCAAGGGAGCCGGCCTCCAGCTAAACGATGACAAATGCCAGTTCAACCGGTCCAGCCTGCGGTTCCTTGGACACACGATATCTGCCCAGGGCTTGCAGCCGCTCACCGAACACGTCAGAGCCATTACAGAGGCTCCGGCGCCGAGTGATGCTACAATGCTACGCTCATTCCTGGGGCTCACAGCGTGGTACCAGAAGTTTGTGAACAACTACGCGTCGCTCGTGGAGCCCATGCGAGCATCCTTGCGTGAGGACACATTTCAATGGACTTCAGCAGCTCAGGAGAGCTTTGAGAAGGTCAAGGACCGCATCGTGAACAGCTCAGCGCTGTCCGTCTTCGACACCAGCTTCCCCACCTTTGTGTCTACAGACGCATCGGACTACGGCCTGGGGGCGGTACTGACACAACGACACCCAGATGGGACAGAACGTACAGTTGCATGTGCCTCACGCTCGCTTAACTCCGCTGAACGTAAGTACTCCATTGTTGAAAAGGAGGCGCTAGCCTGTGTGTGGGCAGCTGAAAAATTGGCTTGTTTACTTTCTTAATTTTTTGCCATGGAAATAGAAGCCGTTACAACTAAAATTGGAATCCATGACTGTGGAGACATAAGGAGGACTTTTCTATGGGGTACTAGGTTTACACTACGCACAGACCACCAGGCTTTGACCACTCTACTTGCAACAAAAGGCCTGGGCCGCGCAGGAATGCGTATTGCGCGTTGGTCTGCGAGACTACTGTGCTTCACATACGATGTGGAGTACCGTCCTGGCGCACAAAACCAGGCTGCCGACTGCTTTTCCCGGTTGCCCCTCGCAGTTGACGAGGATACAGAGCCAGTGACCGAGCCAGAACTTGTCGCTCTGTTGGACACAGAATTGAAAGCTCTATCTGTGAAAGACTTTACTGAGGCATGTCAGGTGTGCCCTGAGCTTACAGCTCTTAGAGCACAGATAGACAGGGGCTGGCCTAAAACAACAAAGTCCCTGCCAGAAGAGCTCAAACTTTACTTTGCCACAAGAAATGAACTGTCACTACAGGATGTGATCATTTACAGGGGCCCTCACCGACGACTCGTGCCTGTTGCTTTAAGGAAGCAGCTGGTTAACTTGGCACATGAGACACACCAGGGGGTTGTCCGCACCAAACAGAGACTGCGGGACTTATACTGGTGGCCCGGCATGGACAGGTGTGTGCAGGAGACTGTCCGTACATGTGGATCATGCCAGATCAATGACAAAAGTGCCAAGACGCATCCCGCCCCTCTCCAGCCTATCCCACTTCCCGATGCACCGTGGCAGAAAGTGGGGATAGATATTGTGGGACCATTCGAGTCAGCAAACTGGGACTGTCGTTTTGCAGTGACGCTGACTGACTACTACACAAAGTGGCCAGAGGTCGCTTTCACGTCAACCATCACAACCGCGGCGATCACTACCTTCCTATCTACTGTGTTCTCCCGGTTTGGAAACCCTACAGAACTGGTGAGTGACAATGGAACTCAGTTCACCTCCAGCGAATTTGCAGAGTACCTTGCAGCGAGAGACATTGTACACAGTAAAGTGTCTCTCTACTACCCACAAGCTAACGGAGCCGTAGAGCGCTGGAACCGCGTTCTCAAAGAAACACTGCTCTCTGCCGAGCAAGAGAATAGGCCATGGAAGCCGTATGTACAAGATTTCTTGCTCACCTACCGTGCTACTCCACATGGCACCACCGGGGTGTCACCGCATGAACTCATGTGCAACCGACTGATGCGCACCAAAGTTAACATCGGCCCGGCACGAAAAACTGACCCACTGCCAGAGGAACAACTACGCAGTCGGGTCGCCGCCAAACAGAAGGCATCAAAAACGTACACTGATTTGAAAAGGGGAGCACGTGTTCCGAAGATTAAAGAGGGAAGCTTAGTCAGAGTAAGGAAACCTTTCCATGTGAAAAAGGGACTGTCTAAGTTTCAGAGACCTACCAGAGTGATGTGCAAAGCTGGTTCAAGTGCCTTTGTGTTAGAGGATGGGCGTACATGGAACGCTACCCACCTTTCTCTGGTCCCTGAGAGTGAAACAGACAGGGGTGCAGACCCTGAACCAGTCGCTTGCCCTACCCCTGCTCCCGTGACGGAGTCGGCTCAACAACCAGTGGGTGCTGGGGTCATGGACTGATCTAGGAGAGTGAGAAGGGAGCCTGCTTGGCTTAAGGAGTATGAACACTAGTTCTGATGGGACTGTGAGGGAGGAGGAGAGAATAAGTTGAGATGTGAAAATACTGAAAAAATTATGGTTATGTTGAACATTTCTGATTGTGTTTTATATTAGGCTGTTGTGAGTGCCTTTCTTACTGTGATTAACATTTTTGAGATTTTACGGGCTCAAAGAGATTACCCGTTCAAGTTACAGTTATTTTACAGTGAAGCTGTTGGTTATGGTTATTATGAATAACATTACTAATGGGAAGATTTGATGATGCTGAAAAGATAGCACTTATTATTTATTTAGTATTGCACTGCTGGTGTCTGTGGAACAGAACATGGTACTTTTGTTTACAGGTGAGCTTCTAAAGAGAGGGGGAATATGTTGTGTATTCGGTCTATATTGTATAACCTATTGTTCATTCATTACAATACCACCACACCACCTAAGGGCGCTGTAGCCTATGTTAAGTAGGTTGTGTGGAATGTGATGGGACTTGAGAGAAAAGGAGAGAATAAAAAAGTATGGACGTTGAACATACGGTGCACGTTTCTGCCTCGTTATCACTTTACAATTCTAAACTACAATACTAGTACCAGTGTTTACATCTAGGGATAGAACATAGGTCTATCCAATTGAGCGAAGAGGCATTTGTTTTCCAGGCTTGTTTGAAACACGCTCCGTAGTCAAAGCCCAACGGAGAGTTCTCAGACTCATATTCTGACTAGAATTATGAGTATGACAACGTCAGGCTAGAGGAAAATTATAAAGTAAATTCTAATCAAGTTTTAAACAACTTGTTGGTTGCCCAACATGAGGAAGACAGCCTGCTTCTTCAACGACTAATTAGTCCTCTCAAGGGCAAATGATTCAAAAATGAACACCCATCTTTGCTGTATTGAAAGGGTCCCGTGTAAACTATGGGACGTATATTGCATTTGTCTATTTGTAGGACCGTGTTTCTCAAGTGGTGGGTCCCGACCCAAAAGTGGATCGCAAGCTGGTGTAGGTCATGTTGATTCATAAAAACATCTTAATACATATGTTTTATGTTATTTAAAAGCAAGCTCAGAAACGTATGAATGCAAAAGAAATCTTTGTAAACCACTCTGATCTGTTGTAATGTGTAGGCCTGTAACTATGTAAACCGAACATTTAACTTACTTGACTGTAAAGAATGACTTTGTATTCTAGCTAACCAACAGCGCAAAGACAACAAAGATGGTCGAACACTTTTGGTAACAGATAGTAGCAGAGATGTGCCGGGGAAACAGCTAGAGCCAACTCCTTTGTGAAAATAGGAGACCGTTTAGCGTTACTGTACACTGTTTACGAAAGTAGAGCTAGACTAGCTAGCTATCTCTAGCTATAATCATCAGATTACACATTTCACAAGTGTTTCATATTACACTTTTTTTTGCTAGTCAAATCGTTTACTAATGAAATAATAAATTGTTTACTAATGAAATAATAAATCCAAAAACTAAAATGTATTTGTGAGGAATGTTTAATTAAAGATTGAAAACAGATGTAGAGTTATGTTGTATGTATGCCCTGTGTTGCCCGGGCAACAGAAGCTATGTCAAGACTCATGAAGCTAACACCTCAGCCGCAGACTATTGTTTCCGAAAATAGATGTACTAGCTTAATAACAATGCGTACATCATATTGTACACTACATTTTATAATTTTGAGTAAATAGTTATCGCCCTGGTCTTTTTGCTTGTGGCGTTTCTAGTTAGCCTATCATCTCCCAGAAGTTAACGAGCTGCTAAACTGATGTTCTGCTACAGGTAGACAAGCGTGTTTTCGTGACGTTAGTGACGTTAGCAACGTCAGTGACTGTGGCTAGCAACTTAGCCACCGTTTTTCGCCACAAAAACTTAATTTCGACTTAAACCGTGCAACAAAACGTAAATCCCAATGCAAGCAACTCAATCGCTACCAAGACAAAACGTTTGACACCTAGGTTGTCTATGTAGTCCAAATATTAACAAAGTTTTAGGGGGGCAAAAAGAATAATAATAATATATATGTGAGATAACAATGGTTTGTGCTCGCCGAAGGCAAGCACACCCCAATAATGATCGATATTGTAAGTACATGAACCCAAGTCTGCACACTTGTCCATGACACCGTTTTACACAAACTACAACAGTGACCTTAGAGAACTACAACTCTGTATTAACTTTTCTAACACACCCCTGAGTGTGGAGCACTGTGGGAAGGCAAGCGGTGCAGAGCGTTAAAAAACGCTGCAGTGTGAACGCATCGTTATGGTTCTTCCCTTTGGGAATTTAGTTTTCACAATGTATGCTCAGGGTGTCTATAGGTATAAACAAGTTAAATTTAATGACTTTTTAAGACCTTTTAATACCACTTCTAAATGACATTTAAGACCAAACTTAGAATGGAATTACAAATCAAAAGTGGAAATATAGTATAATATATTACTATAATATAGTAATTCAAAATGAACAGTATAGTAAAATGACAATAATCGGTTGAGATTAAGAACATTGACTATATGTGTGTAATTGCTCAGAGGTCAGATGGAATTGTTGGCTCTGGATTTCCTATCGTAACATCCAGCGTGGTAGCATGGACATCGTTGCTAGCGGTGGAAATGGTGGAGCAGAAACTAGCAATTTTGCAGACTGCTGGCGTGCCTTTACGTAGTCTCTGTGTTTTTTGCTCTGCACGTGCAATTCCATCGCTCTGATCCCATTGTCCCAAGTTTGAAATTCTTTCGACACGCAGTTCGCTTCATAAGCATTTCCAGGCACCAAGAATGCTCTCTCCACTTCAAATTTAAAAGTGAATTTACCCCCAAGAGTGTTTTTGCTTGTCAAGTCTTTATAGGCCTATACATCCATTCTCATGAGTTATTACCTATTTATAACCAAGAATACTCGTTCTTTTCAAGCCATTTATAATTGAACTTTCATTTCCCCATGTTTGTAAGTTGAGTGGCTATCAACCATTGCTGTATTACCTGTATTGCTGGTGCTTTACGTCATCAAAATCTGCACAGTAGGCTATGTTTTGACCTTACCATAGACAACGCAGCGCATATAGCCTACAATTTTTTTTCCGACCTGGCAGAACAGATTGCCTGCATTTTCACAGTGACAAACTCAAAAAAAAGAGGACCCATCCAATCTGAATTTAAGACATTGTAATACTTTTTAAGGCCTTATTTTTAGGAAAAGTGATTTAAGACCTTTTATGGACCCGCGGCCACCCTGTATGCTTCATGTTTTGGTTAACCGCAATGTTTGGGGCTATCTCGTTGTTATGATCATTGATCTATGCACTTTTTGTAAAGCTCTCTCTTGGAAGTCGCTTTGAATAAAAGCATCTGCTAAATGAATAAATGTAAACTTAACCAAAAATAAGAATACTGTACTTCAAGCATGAAGGATTTCTGGAAGTGTATACGTGGGATGTTTCTGTAATACCAAATTACAACACAATCAGCAATCATCAATTACAGAGAAATTGTGTTTCAAATTATCACTGGGTACTGTTCTATATCACTAGAGGGGGTTGTTTGTGAAGTAAGTACCAGGTTCAGGACACTAGTGTGGCCAGGGTGGGGTGTGATGGAAATGGTTTCCAGATTAAGTTCTGTTCAACATAACTAAAGACACCCTGTGTTGAAGTAATGACTATGTTTCTGAATCACTCAACATGAAGTGAGTGTATGATGTAAACACTTTCTTAAATAAGTCATGGAACTGTACATAAAAAGCATTCTGGAAAACTAAAAATGATGACAAATTATGAAACAATGCATTCTATAGTAAGGTTTAGCCCAGTCACTGAGCTATAGTTAGATTTTTGTTTAAGTCTGAGACAGTACTTCTGTAGACAGCTGTAAATGCAATTTCTTGGTTTATTCACTTTAAAATATGTCCTTGATAAATGGTTGTGAGAATACAGTCTTTTTCCAAAGTACATTTACATATAATACATAGAAAATCCACAACATGTTATTGTGGACTCATAAATGGAAACACACTTGATTAATAGGAAGCTTTTAACTGGAATATTACAATTGAATGGTCTTTATAACATTTATGTCCAATTTATGTGCATAAACATAGCCATAAGAAAGCAGTGCATGCCATTATTTATGGTTTCCTCTGTAACCCCACTGCACATTTCTGATCACTTCTTTATCAAATTCTCTGTCTCTCTCCCTCCAACCCCTCCTACCTCCCTTCCACTCGTAACTTTCCGGCGCAACCTCCGCTCCCTATCCCCCTCCCATTTTTCCTCTATTGTAACATCCTCCCTCCCTCCCATTGACGAGTTCTCGTCCCACCCCACTAACACTGCCACCGACACCCTGTTAACCACGTTAACTGCATCACTTGACTCTCTCTGTCCCCTGTCAACCAGGCCTGCACGATTTTCTCCCTCCTGCCCGTGGCTCACGGATGTTATTTGTGAAGAGCGGTCCACCCTTCGAGCAGCTGAGAGGAGATGGCACAAGTCCAAAGACGGTCTGGACCTTGATAAGTATCACTCCCTCCTTAAATCCTTCTCTTCTCACATAACTGGTGCTAAAACCCTCTACTTTCTTAACAAAATTAACTCTGCTTCAAACCCCCACAAACTTTTCTCTACCTTCTCCACCCTTCTTAACCCACCTCCCCTACCCCCCCCCCCCCTCCACCCTGACGACTTCTCCTCCTTCTTTGAGGAAAAAGTCTCCGACATTAGCAGTCGGTTCCCTAAACCCACATTTCCTACCCCCTCACCTTTCATGACTGACCCAACTGAACGTCTAAACTCTTTCTCTCCCCTGTCCGAGTCAGAGCTCTCTGACCTCATTCTCTCTCATCGCCCCACCTCCTGCCCCCTTGATCCTGTCCCCTCCCCTCTCTTTCAAACCATCTCCCCCTCTATCATAACTTTTCAGCTCCATGTCCTAAACTCCTCTCTTACCTCTGGCGCCTTCCCCTCTGCCTTCAAACAGGCCAGAGTTACCCCTCTACTCAAAAAACCCTCCCTTAACCCTGCTATCCTCCAGAACTACAGAACGGTATCACTGCTACCCTTCTTTTCTAAAACAATTGAACGTGCTGTAGCTAACCAACTGTCTAACTTTCTCTCTCAGAACAACCTGCTTGACCCCAACCAATCGGGCTTCAAGACCAGCCACTCCACAGAGACTGCCCTCCCTTTCAGTCACCACTGCCCTCCAGTCTGCCAGAGCGGCTTCGAGGTCATCCGTCATCATTCTGCTGGACCTTTCTGCAGCGTTTGACACGGTTAACCACCAGATCCTGCTCTACAGACTTTCTGAGATGGGCATCACTGGCACTGCACTCCAGTGGATCTCATCCTACCTCTCGGGAAGATCCTACCAGGTCTCCTGGGGAGGCAAACTGTCAGACCCTCACCAGCTCTCCACCGGTGTCCCACGGGGCTCCGTCCTTGGACCCCTCCTCTTCTCTCTGTACACCACCTCACTTGGTACAATCATCACCTCCCATGGCTTCTCCTACCACTGCTACGCCGACGACACCCAGCTGTACCTGTCGTTCCCCCCGACCGATCCGGGGATCTCAGCTAGGATTGAAGCCTGCCTCGCAGACATCTCCGCCTGGATGACCGAGCACCACCGGCAGCTGAACCTCGCCAAAACAGAACTTCTCATCATCCCGGCTAAACCCTCCATCTCCCACGATCTGTCAATCACCCTGGGATCTGCGACGGTGACCCCCTCATCCTCTGCCAGGAACCTTGGGGTTACCATGGATGACGAGCTCTCCCTCACGGCCCACATCGCCGCAGTCTCCCGGTCTTGTAGATTTACCCTCTACAACATCCGGAAGATCAGGAGATACCTGTCTGAGCACTCCACCCAGCTGCTAGTCCAAGCACTGGTCCTCTCCAAGTTGGCCCGCCTGGTCTACAATCTACCCAGACGCTCCCATGTTACCCCGCTCCTCATCTCTCTCCACTGGCTACCCATCAACACCCGTATCAGATTCATGACCCTGGTACTGACCTTCCGAGCAGTGAACGGGACTGCACCCATCTACATCAAGTCTCTCCTGCAACCTTACACCCCCACCCGTCACCTACGGTCTTCTTCAGACAACCGCCTGGTGGTCCCACCGCTCAAGACTGCCCGGTCCCAACACAAGCTCTTCTCTTTCCTGGGCCTTCAATGGTGGAACCAGCTCCCCACCTCCATCAGGGACACTGACTGTCTCCCCACCTTCAAGAAAAGGCTCAAGACGCACTTGTTCCGGGAGTACAACGGCACTTAAGAATGCTTGGCTGGACTTGTTAGTTTCCTCCAGGATCACAATGACTCTTATTGAGTGACTCGTTGCTCTTTTAGGTTAGATATAACGAAGTTAAGTCTTGTACTCGCTGTGAAATATTTTACTGTTGATTGTTCTTATACAGGTACAGTCCTGCACTTTTGTGGTTCATGTTGTTTTAATTTTTAACTTCTATAACTGCATGCTCTTATGGGTCTCCCCTTTTGGCACTTGTTTAGCTTTTTCACAATGTATGCTCCATGTTTTGGCTACTTGCAATGTTTGGGACTATCTCGTTGTTATGATCAGTGACCTATGCTCTTTTGTAAAGCTCTCTCTTGGAAGTTGCTTTGGATAAAAGCGTCTGCTAAATGAATAAATGTAAATTTATATTTAGTCTCCAACCGAGATATGTTTCCAAGGCTGTTCAGGGAAAACGGTCATGATCACGATAGTAATGTGTTCACCCTTCTTACTAAATCCAGAGCAAGAACAAGGCACAGTCCTCTCTACAAAATGCAGTTTTTCCATTGCTATTCTTCTAGTATTGCAGCTGTATCTTAACAAATGTCAATGAAGATTAATGAAATGATATACCAAGACAACAAATATTTTTACATGGTATATTCTACACTTTTGTAATGTTAAATGTAGTAGGACAGTGAGTACATTTTAAAAGAAGCTGAGTTTGAGTTAAGAATTTCATTACACCACCTCAGGACTTCCACCGCAGGAAAATTCTCTTCAATCAGTTCCCCAATGGAAGTCTTCCACCAAATTAAGAGAGCAGAGATGGGTTTGATTCACAGGTAAAAGATCAAATGTATAGAATTTCTAGAAGTACTCGGGAATTGGTCAGAATTCCAAAGGAACACTGGTGCTTCATTAAGAAACCAGTAATATCCATGATCAACATTTTAAATTTGCACATGAAAATAATGTGGGCCTTATGGATGTGATATAAAGGTATCAAAGCCTATAAAGAACTACTATATATATATATATATATATTACTGCTGTCAGTTTAACGCGTTATTAACGGCGTTGACGCAAACCCAAATTAACGGCGTACATTTTTTTATCGCGCGATTAACGCTCTTTTGGGCTCAACAAACTTTGTAGTATTTTTTCACATGCTATTGCAACAACTACCGAAGTTAGAAAAACTACAACATCACACCGGATCTAGCTAGACCGGAAACAAAACAACAGGCACGCCACACACCTGAGGCCTGTTCCATAAAGCGAGTTTACCGAATAAGCCAGACTAATGTCAGTTAGTCGGACTCATTTCTAGTTCATTCGGTTCCATAAAGCTAGCTCAACGTAGTTCGAACTCGGTTACTATGGCAACTTAGGCTACGAAACTAGTCTGGTCAGGGTCAGACTAACTGTCGGGCTTAACGTGACTTGGTACTTAACCAGACGTTCCTGTAACACTGACCCAATGGGAAAACGATGTTTTACCATGTATATTCTCATTTTCTTATTCTCATCAGTTTAATATGTTCAACATTGATAGAAATCAACTTAATTAGACTACAACATTTAGCCTAATGCATTCAACAATGATGAACAATGCTTTGATAGGCTACACACCATAGCCGTTAATGTATGGATGTTAGTTTGTGATTTCAAATGTTTAGGCATCAGGCATAGGCCTATTTCTCAATCTAAATTATCCAAGTATAATTATCATGGCAATATAATTGTTAATCGTGCCCTACAATTGCAAAACAAACCTAAATCCGCCCTCCATTTCCCCGACACAAAAACCATGTTAAAAAGTTTGGTTACTGGTTGTATTGAGTAATAGTAGGCTATTTATTTTAAACAATGTCAAAAAAGCCAATTTAGATGAGTTTAGAGGGTGTTTTTTAATCAACGAAGTAAAGGTCTAAAAAGGTCCTCCTACGTAGCCTATCGTTCACAACGTCAATCATGGCGTGTCATTTTATTTTGATGAAGCGGTAGATAAGGAAGCTGTCATAGTACACGATTTAAAGGGAACGTTCTTTCTGGAAGAAGTCACTTGGCCGTGTGCATTGCTTTTGCCGTGGTGGATTCTACGATCCATGTTTTACCTCTCGGGCTGCTTAAGAATAGGGTGCACGCGCAATTAGCTTGACTACTTAAATCTGACTTGAATTAGTATGACTGCGTGAGCTGAAATTGGTCTTTATGGAACCGCTTTAGCCCCGCTTGACAAATTAAACTTATTCAAGTCTGGTTTAGGACTTTAAGTTAAACTTTTTTGAGCGGCCTTTATGGAACAGGCCCCTGTTTGGCTTGCGATCCGGCTAAAGAGTAGTAAGCAGAACCCGTTTACGGATATAAGACATTCTCTGGTAGTAGGCTAACGTTACGTTTTGAGAGGATGGCGAGCGCAAGATGCCGAAATGGATGCCAATAAGATTCTGAATGGAAAGTTTACTTTTAAAAAGTTGCCAAATGGTTCCATTGACAAGACCAAAGTGATCTGTGTGTTTTGTCGTTGTAAACTGAGCTATCATCGCACCACGTCCAGTCTGAAATACCACTTGATGGCCAAGCACACAGATGATGCGAATTCTCCGCCCCCTCGTCAAAGCCAGGCGATTGCAATGTTGTTTTCAATAAAAAAAAAATATTTGCACGAAGCAATCCGAACCACTTTTCTATGTTGATAAGAGCATTAAAATTTGAAGAAAGATTGGGACAAAAATAAATCAGGGACATTTAGAATAGATAAAAATGTGCGATTAATTGTGATTAATCACGAGTTAACTATGACATCAATGCGATTAATCGCGATTAAATATTTTAATCGTTTGACAGCACTAATATATATATAATTATTAGTGCTGTCAAACGATTAAAATATTTAATCGCGATTAATCGCATTGATGTCATAGTTAACTCGTGATTAATCACAATTAATCGCACATTTTTATCTATTTTAAATGTCCCTGATTTCTTTTTGTCCCAATCTTTTTTCAAATTTTAATGCTCTTATCAACATAGAAAAGTGGTTCGGATTGCTTTGTGCACATTTTTTTTTAAATTGAAAACAACATTGCAATCGCCTGGCTTTGACGAGGGGGCAGAGAATTCGCATCAGCTGTGTGCTTGGCCATCAAGTGGTATTAGAGACTGGACGTGCTGCGATGATAGCTCAGTTTACAACGACAAAACACACAGATCACTGGTCTTGTCAATAGAACCATTTGGCAACTTTTTAAAAGCAAACTTTCCATTCAGAATCTTATTGGCATCCATTTCGGCATCTCGCGCTCGTCATCCACTCAAAACGTAACGTTAGCCTACTACCAGAGAATGTCTAATATCCGTAAACGGGCTCTGCTACTACTCTTTAGCCAGCTCGCAAGCCAAACGAGTGTTTGGCGTGCCTGTTGTTTTGTTTCCTGTCTAGCTAGATCCGGTGTGGTGTTGTAGTTTTTCTAACGTCGGTAGTTGTTGCAACAGCATGTGAAAAAAACTACAAAGTTTGCTTGGCCAAAAAGAGCGTTAATCGCGCGATAAAATAATTGACGCCGTTAATTTGGGTTTGCGTTAACGCCGTTAATAACGCGTTAAACTGACAGCACTAATAATTATATCCTTAGATAAATCTTCACAATGAGTGCCTGTCAGATTATATTGACATCAGCATAGGTAGAAAGCTATGGTTATATGTTGAGTGTCAATGTTCTTACTGCACCCATGCAGTTACAAGAGAAGGAACCTTTCTCCGCCACACCCTCCACGCATGGTGACTCCCTGCTCAGCACTTCAGTTAAGATCACAAAAGCTAATGGCAAAATGGCAGTTGCAAGGTCCGCCTCAAAAAACTTGCTCTTGACTGATATTGCTTATGCCTCATCACCAGGATACAAAACCTGGATTGCAAATGTGACATAAAACACACACGTGTGTCCTCATTAAAATGGAAAAAGCACTGTTGGGATGGCAAGCCGCACAGAAAACAAACAAAAAGGGCTTGATTACAACCTGCAGTGCTTGATAAAGGCTGACCTGACAGATACATCCTGCCGATGTGCAGCAGTTGTGTTTCTATTGAAGAAAGGAATTGGATATAAAATTAAAAATAAATTAAACATTTAAGGAATTTGAGTCTCCCAAATCAAACTTATGAATTTACAGTCAAACTTCAAAACTCTAACCAAGGATCATAGATAGTGGACTGTGAAAATCAATAGCAGCCTGTGAAGCTCAGAGCTTTCAGTGTGCTGGTTTGCCCTGACCTCTGCCTACACGAGTCACTGCCCATCTTCACATTCCAGGGGAAAGCTGGGAGACTCTGGCTATTACACCAGCATGCAGGTCATATCTGATCCTGATGCACTGCTCAGTTAATCCACAAATTCCACAGATTCCATTATAGCAAGAGATTGAAAACACAGGGGAGGAACTACCCATTTCAGGGGATTTATATTTCCTTAAATTGGAAATAGAGGTATTTTCCATATTTCATATACAGCTGTAGTTTCTTAAAAAAGCCCTTTGCAGTTCGTCACTCTGTGAATGTTAAGTCAGTAAATGTCTGTTAACACGCTGTTGATTAGCTGTCGTTAATACAGTTACGTCCATAAATATTTGGACACTAGCACAAGTTGTTATTTTGGCTGTTTACCAAAACAAATAATGAATATGGGCCTAAAGTGTAGTCTCTCAGCTTCAATTTGCGGGTAGTCATATCCAAATTGGAGGGAGGGTTTAGGAATTACAGCTGTATGTAGCCCCATATTTTCAAGGGACCAAAAGTGATTAGACAATTAACTCAAAAGTTTTTTGGACTGGCCATCAATTAAGCAGGTAAAAGGTCTGGAGTTGATTCCAGGTGTGACATTTGCATTTGGAAGCTGTTGCTGTGAACCCACAACATGCAGTCGAAGGAGCACTCAATGCGCGTGAAACAGGCCATCTAAGGTTGCATTTATCTCTATCTGAGAGATAGCAAGAACATTAGGAGTGACCAAATCAACAATTTGGTACATTCTGAGAAAAAAAGAATGCAACAATGAACAAAAAAAGGCCTGGACATCCAAGGAAAACAACAGTGGTAGATGATCACATGATCCTTTCTATTGTAAATAAAAACCCCTTCACAACATCCAGGCAAGTGAAGAACACTCTCAAAGACTACCCTAAAGAGAAGACTTCTCGAGAGCAAATACAGAGGGTCATCACAAGGTGCAAACCATTCATAATTCTAAATTCACGAGTTCAGTAATTGCACCATAGATTGAATAGATAGCTTTTATTGAAGCAGGGCTGATCCCCCGGGGAGCCTGGATAGATGACAGGGAGAAGCAGAGAAAAAGGGAGGGTGGGAAGGCAACAAAAACATGCTAGCGCAAGGATCAGAGCAAGGGAAGACACTTTATACAAACCTCGTAATTGATACGGGGAGTTTGGTCGCATTCTTCCGTGCTTTTGCTAGGCTGATGCGTATGAAGTTGATTGGAGTTGGTGTGCGTTCTTCCGTGTTTTGCGAGTTGCTTGATTGGAGTGGAGGAGGAGTCTTGGTGCGCTATCTTCCTCCCAAACTTTAGTTAATCTAACTCCCTTAATAGAAAGGCCAGATTAGACTTTGCCCAAAAAACTTATAAAAAAGCCAGCCCAGATCTGGAACAGCATTCTTTGGACAGATGAAACCAAGATTTCCCTGTACCAGAATGATGGGAAGAAAAAAGTGGGGGCAGTGTCATGGCAAGACCACGCAGGCTTCCAATGGCATTGGGACACTAGTGTTTATTGATGATGTGACAGAAGCCTCTGGATGAATTCTAAAGTGTATAGGGATATACTCTCTGCACAGATTTAGCCAAATTCAGCAAAGTTGATTGGATGGCGATTTACTTCACAGATGGACAATGACCCAAAACATACTGCGAAAATAACCAGGGGTTTAAAGAAAAGAAGTGGAATATTCTGCATTGGCCGAGTCAATCACCTGATCTCAACCCGATTGAGCATACACTTCACTTGCTGAAGACAAATCTTAAGGCCGAAAGACCTATGAACAAACAACAACTGAACACAACTGCATTAAAGGCCTGGCAATGCATCACAAAAGAGGAAACCCAGTGTTTAATGTTGTCAGTGGTTAATGGTGACTTAAAGCAGCCTTTGCCTGCAAAGGATTCTTGACAAAGTATTAAAAATGAAAATTGTATTTATGATTGTGTTCATTTGTCCAATTACTTTTGAGGCCCTGAAATAAAGAACTGTGTATGAAAATGGTTGCAATTCCTTAACTTTTCAAACACTATTTTTGTTCAACCCCTTCAATTAAAGCTGAAAGTCTGCACTTTAATCACAACTCGGTTCTTTCATTTCGAAACCAAACCGAATAACACTTGATAGTGTCGATTTCAAACTGGGTCCAAAACACAAACATTTGCACCACAAATTCAACATGCAGATCTTGATTATGGAGACATGGCACATGGTAGATCATCTGGAATGCTGTTTGATTGAGAAAATAAAACAAAGTGACTACTGGCTCTACGAGTCGACAAGATTCAATCATGTTAATTGAAGGCGAATACAGCACTATGGACTCTTCTCCTCCCACTTGTGGAATCCTTCTGTGTTGCCTTTTCAAATTGGTGTTGTGGAATGCATAATGAGTGTAATTCCCCTCCCTTGTGTTTTCCTCTGGTAATGGCCTGTGTGTATTATTATGCAGGAATATGCCTATTCCTGCTTTGTGCTGTATTTCATTCCTCGCCTCTCAATGCAAGGAGGATAAAGATGCCGCATGTATTCCAGGGAGCACACATACACTTACAAAGAGCACAATCAGACAAACTTTATTGTCCTCTTGTTCATGTCATGTCAGATTCACAGGTTGAACGTATTTACCTTTCCCTGAGTATATATCCAAGTGTGTTTTAAAGGTGACATGACATGCTGTTTTTGGATGCTTTTATATAGGCCTTAGTGGTCCCCTAATACTGTATCTGAAGTCTCTTTCCCGAAATTCAGCCACGGTGCAGAATTATAGCCACTACAAGTAGTCACACAATCAACTTTCCTCAGAACGCGCTGTTTCTGTGTCTGTAGCTTTAAATGCTAATGAGGAGGAGAGAGGCGGCAATATGCGCTTATGTTTACAACGGATGTATCGCAATGGCTCGTAGCCCCCGTTGCTGTAAGATGCCTCGAATTTAGCCATTGTCATCTGATCACCCTGGTTTGCAGAGGTGCACACTCAGTCATTTCAATGTGGAGAAAGGCGGATATCGCGAGCCATAACACCAACACCAGAACGGTTATCCAAATAACGAAGAAGTGTACAACACTCGCGTTGCAGCGTTTGTATTCACACACACACTTGATGCCATCTACCTTTACATTAGCGACAGTACCTCAGCTGGCTCGTAGCCCCGTTGCTGTAAGATGCTTCGAATTTGTCCATTCTCATCTGATCACCCTGGTTTGCAGCGGTGCACACTCATAATAATTTCAATGAGGGGAAAGGCGGATATTGCGCACGCCATAACACCAACAGCATAACGGTTATCCAAATAACAAAGAAGTGTACAACACTGGCATAGCGTTTGTATTCACACACACTTGATGCCATTTATCTTTACGTTAGCAACAGTAACTCAGCTGTTAGCTGCAGAGCTAATGTTACAGCCAGATTCAAAGGTAGCAAGCTAGGTAACCCTATACAGTAAAGCAACAAAATGATACAGCGTTAGTTAACTTACCTGTCCAAGGTTTGTAGCTTGACCAAGGAGATTTAGTAATGATCCAGAATTTAATTTCAGCAGGGCCAGCTTTGTGTTGGCTCAAGTTGAGGAAATGTTTGGCGCAGACATACAACACTTTGGGAAGTTGTGTCGGCGCATTTCCAGCGGAAAATACAATTAAGATAAGGGTTGTGCCGTGGCTCGAATGAAGGAACAAAAAAAATATGTGTGCTGGCATTTGTACATCCAAGCATTGAGCAACTGTTGTGCTTCGTTTGTTTGCTCGCCATGATGTCTCTCCAGGAAAAACCGATATCGCACTCACCCTTGCACAGTGGTAGCTCAGTTTCTCATGGGCGGGCCAGATGATCTGGTCGGGCAAGGCACAGAGAGGGGAGGTAACCTTCTCCCGATCTACGTCACTCGGGGGAGATATTCAAACAGCGCAATTGAACCTTCATTTTGTCAAAGGCGGAGAAGAACACGCAGGGCTTGGTTTACACTTATCGAAAATTCTAGCCACTGGGGGACCAAAGGCAGGCTAGGGGAACTCATTAATTTTTTCATGTCATGTCACCTTTAAAGTAAAACATAACAAAAATGTAAAGGCCAAGGATTCCTTTGATAAATAACGTCAATGATCTACAGTGATGTGGAAGAAATTGTAAAAAATGTGTCTGCTGCGTGATTATGAATCACAATTTTTTCTATTTACAGCATGTGCATTTCCACCTAGTCGGTGTCGTGGTGATCAGGCCCCACCAGACATCAGATGTTCCAGCATCTTCTAGTGGTGGTTAATGTGGTTATATTTAGTAAGACGCAGAGTACTTGGAGTGTTAGACTTGTGAATGCTGCCATACTTATTATGGACATTTTCTATATTTCTAATGTATAGAGATCTACAAAACACTGTTGTTTTATACCTTTTGTGCTCTGTTATAGGAGGTACTTTAATAAAAAAAGCTATACTTTATATAATGAGCAACTTCACTTGCAGATTGATTCTGGCAAGAGGTTTAGCCATGATGAGCGACTATCTATTCCAATTTGGAATCACTGCTGCGCTAAAATGTTAGAACATACCATGCACCACTACGGAGACAAACGAGGGAGCAGATTATTTGACCGATACATAGGGTTGAGGAGACTGTGCAACCTTTTGCATGACTCTTGATCAAAACTAATTTCTGATATATATGCAGACACATGATAATTGAGTGGAAGCCACAAGTCACAATTAATTACCACAGGGAACCATGGTTTCTGAATGGGAAAATACTTGAAGACTTCAAAGGCATATTAACGTCTTGAGGTTTTGCCCCTGTAGTCAGTCAGCAGAAATATGACTTTGTTCAATAGGCAAATACATGGTACATATTAGTGTTCACAGACAGAAGACTCAAATATATTTTCTGGGGCGTGATATTGGTAACTGGCTTGCCCTGCGTGCTTTCTTGGGGACACTCAAGTCATAAAGATGCCTGCTTGGACCTAATTATGAAGATACAGCAGCAATCCCCTTTCACTAGTGAATTATTGTGTGAAACTAATTGCAATTGCTATATGCAATGATAGCTAAGATCAATGTTGCGGAAGATGGGGGAATGTATTAGCCTTGACATTGTCATACTCATAATTCTAGTCAGAATATGAGTATGAAACCGCTCCGTTGGGCTGTGAGTATGGGGCGTGTTTCAACCAAACTCGTAATAAAAAGCCTCTTCGCTCAATTGGATATACCTTCAACCAATCAGAGCAACGTAATATGTTGTTTTTTGAAAACGAATTCAACCCAAGTGCTCTTTTGTGACGTGGTTGATTACGTTACTGTTGATCATCTGTCCATCATCGTATAAAGCCCACTCTGACAATTTCATTGGTCCGAACGGCTCCTGTTTCCTGACAATTTTTTTGGCTGGCAGCCAGGCTAGGAATGTATTAAACCAACAAAACAGTAGGCGTACTGTAATGCAAGTTTGGCAAATTTGAAGTACATTGATAGAAATTAAAACGTGTCAAATTGTGGAATTATTCAGTGTTTTGTTCAACACCTTGTTCAAGTAATCTATTCAGGGTAAAGGAAAAATTAATTGCCTGCCTAGCCTCATTTGTCATCATAAGGAGTAATTATAGAATTCAAATATCTCAAATCACTGCAATATTGTGTAGTTAAACTTTAACCCCACAGATTTTTTTTGTTGCATTTTTTAAAAATACTTCCAAGGAATTTGGGTAAAGTTTGCCACCAGTTCTGTTCTGTGGGGAATGTTGCTTGTTGACATATTCTTCTTTACTCCTCGTGACGCTTCTTCCAATCATTATGAAATACCAACTTGTTTGGGGATTTATGTTGAAATGTAAGGATGCATTGTGATTCAATAATCCTCTTATTTTGTTGTTTACCTCAGAAATGCCGCCATCTCTCTTGAAGTACTTCCCTTGTTTTTGGCTTTTGGAAAGAGGCAGTCCCACTTTCAGAATACTGATTTAAAAACATAATTCCAAAAACGAGTTTAGAGATTACCAGTTGCTGTCTCCACTCCTTTTCATTGCATCAACTTCATGTCAGAGATTCAGCAGTGTTTGTTCTATTCCCCAGTAGGCTTTATTAAGTGGCACTACACACCGTGTACCATACACTATGTACAGTATTTTAACATATTAACATACAGGCAGTCGGCCTGTTCTTGGCGATATGTTGTCTGATGTATATTACTGTAATAGGGTTAACGTGAAGAGGAGGAAGCAAGACATTTGCAACCTTCCTCTAAATCCCGAGCAAAGTGTCAAAGCCCAGGTCCACAGTGTTGCCTTCCAGAAGGCTGCAGTCTGCCTCACCTAGAAAATTGGGTTCAGTTTGCTCATTAGTTTGATTGTTTGTGTTTTGGTCACTGGTAAGTTATTTAAGTCCCTGTTTCCTCAGTTGCTTTGCAAAGTTTTGTTCTTTTCATAGTTCATTCCAAGCACTTCATAGTACATAGTCTGTGTATTACATTTTGCCTGCCTTACCTGACTACATTTTAGGATTACCTGCTCTGCCTTGTCTGCCACTGAAAACTATCTTTGCCTGTGCTTTAACAACATTTCAAGATTACCTGTATTACCCTGTCTGCCTGGATTATTGACCTCCCATTGTACCTGGATTACTCAGATCAATGAAACCCTTTGTGCTTGGATACTGCTTGAAGCCCGTCTTTGTTACAGAAGATTTTACCTCTCATGGATCCAACGTAGGCCATTTCCTGCATTCGGAGCTAGCAGCCCAAAGATGGTTGCTAGGTGAGCATTAGTCCAAATTATGCCAATTTGCTCACTTTGACATGCCTCCCAAATCAAGTCACTCTGGAGATGCCACAGCCTCCTCCAGTAGCCAGTTCCCCCCCACCAGTGGCAGCTACGCATGCCCGTCTGGCTGCTCAGGAGAGGTATGAGAGATCCCCAGATCAGGGTGAAGGTTTTTTGCTCCAGTACTCCCTGTTTTTCGCCCACCAGCCATCTGCCTTCCCATGTGACTCTGACAAGGTAACACTTATCATCTTGCACCTCACTGGCTCGGGAATTTAAGTGGGTTAGTGCTATTTGGAAGCAACAGGGGGCTTCCACGGCTTCATTGGAGTAGATCCTGGACCACTTTCCCCAGTTCTTCTATAATCCTGTTCAGGGTAAGGATGATGGGTAACAGTTCTTCATCCTCCAGCAGGGAGATGAACCAGGAGCCCAGTATAGTATGACTTTTTGTATCCTAGCCCCGGACAGTGGTTAGAACAAGAGCGCCGTATCAGCCAACAGCCTATTGACCTGGGCTGAAAGCCACCCTGCAGTCGCAACCTGCCATGATGAGACCGTTGGTCAGTTGATCCAATTATCAATTTGGCTAGATAACATCGTCCAAGCCTGGCGAGGCAGTGCCCGTGGAACAGTGTGTCTCCAAGAACCATGGGCACCTTGCCCGTCTGAGCCTATGGAGGTGGGTCACACTCAGCTTTCCCCATCAGAGAGACAGCACTGCATCAACCGACACCTTTGCCTGTTTTGTGGAGGTCCAGGTCATCTGATAATCACCACCGAACTTTCCCAATCTAGTTGAGGGTTGGCGCCCTCCAGTGGCGGAACCAGACTTTTATATATGGGGTGGCCAGGGCTACTTCAGGGGGTCCACAGACCAAGAGTGAAAATGTGTGTGTAACCTTAACCTGGCATCCAAGCAGTGTAAATTATTCATATACTAATGCTTATGAGATATTGAAATAAAATTCACTTAAGCCTGTGTTTTTAAGTGTGGCCTAGTATGATCCACTAGGGTTACTTTAATCAAATTCTACATTTACTATGAATAGACACGTTTCTCTACATCTGAATTGCAACAAATGTCTTTCTACACACACTGTACTGTAGGCTACTCACAAACAAGAACATTCATGAATCAACAACCAACATTTTAAAGTGAGGCTTAATCTGAAAAAAACTTGTGTAGGCTTACATGTGTGGCCTACAAACACACGCTAAACTTGGCATGAGACTGACTGCCTAGTATGCTCTGACCTGGTGCCTGTAGCTTTGGGGAGGGAGCTGCTCTGAGGTCTTGGGGTGGTGCAAGGACTGGGGTCTATTTCCACCTGATCCTGTTTGCTCAGCTTTTTGAAGAAGTCTGCTATCTCACCCTTTCTTTTAATGTTTGAAGTGAACCCTATGCAAAAATAACATGTACGCCTACACATCCAATTAGCCACATTTAAGTCCAATCTTAAACATATTCCCATTATCAACTACTAGATCATGGCTAGCCCTACTCTGAAATACGTTATTTCAAATAGGCATTATACGATAGCAAATAGGGTCTATCTGACTGCAGTGTTAATCTTTTGTAACTTTAATAGATTGATAAGGCATCTCATCAAGGAATCTTAGCAGTTAAAGAGAAAAAATAGTGTAGCGACCCACACCGAAAAACGTGTGTTATGTTGGGTTATTAGTTGGTTGTTTACCAGTAGTGTTCGCGGGGTTCGACATGCCAAACAACCTGCTGTCTGCTAATCACGGGAATGCGCAGAATGTTGGATGCCGGGCATCCTGGTGGTTGGCGAAGGGGCATGGAGGGTGGTTGGGTAGGGGGGATGGAGCATTCGAAGTTAAGACCAGGTTTAGCGTCTGTTCTTTCTGTTACGTCTGGGTTTCACAAGAGACGGTATTGTTTGTGCGCTAGAGCCATACAGTGTATACTGTGCCTGTGTACCGTGTGGTTAATAAATGTCAATTTGGGAATTTATCTTATGCCTGGACGATTGTTGCTTTCTGACCTAGTCAGGTAATTACAATAGATTTCAAATGGCTAAATACTGTTGTTGTTTTAAACTACCACTGTTTGCTAGGCCTACTATAGTGCTAAGTGCTAAACAAAAACAGAGACATTTCTCTTATCTGAATCTGTTATGGAACCAAATTGCCATTATGCATCTTTTTCTATGGCTCTGCGGCCCAGCAACTCAACTTTCATAACATTTTGTTCAGGAAGCCTCAACACCATTGCTAAACCTTAAAACGATAACTGTAATATGATGCTCTTGTTTTCCGTCGCTGGCGCTGTATCAGACGCTGGCGTAGTGATTTGTGACTGACTGATGAACTGTGGAAATATCCTCAATAGAAAAAATGTGCTGCCAGATGTCAAAAGAAACGCTTCTTTTAACAAGATTAATTAAATAGCAATCAGCATCCAATTGACAGCAATAGCGAAGTACATTTTGGGGTGGAACCTTGGGTGGCCAGTCCGATATCAGGGGGTCCAGTGCCACCCCGGCCACCCCTCTGGCTCTGCGACTGGCGCCCTCGACCTGGTATTCTTTTCCCATGCTGCTTGGCTCAATTAACCTGCAGCCTCATGGACTTTCTAGCACTTTACATGCTGTGGGGGCAGGGCCAGGCAGCACTGTGCAGGCGCGCCGCATGCATTTAGAAACATCTAATAGGACAAACAAATGAAAATATAGCTGCAAGCAGCAATGGCGGATTCCTCCTTCAAAATGGCAACATTTTGTAAAATTGTCATAAAAGAGTTACACTGGGATTAACCAGAAGATTAATCAGAATTAATCAGAAACACAAAAAAGTGTTTGTACCGCTGACTGGATTCAAGCCCACCACCCTTCACACATCGGCACTGCGTCTCATCCTACTAAGCCAATTACAGACTTAGACATTGGATCATTCAGCTTTTGTATCAGAAAATAATATATTTTTCCAATGGCACCCATTGTCAGATTTGGTTAAAGTTCAAACAGCTGTAATTTAGTCCTATTCATTATGGGACATAAAAACGGGATGACTGAACTGCTGCTGTAAAGAATAGCTTACTCATAGTGCTTTAAAAAGGTTGCTTGGGGTGCCATAACTTGTCATGTAAGGGATTTTCAAATCATGCCTAGAATCAGTGGCGATTTGTCCTGGCTTAGGTCCCTGAAATGAATTTTCACAACAGGCAACAGGCTGAACAATCAATATACTTCATTCAAGCTAATTTGGTTGTGAATCTGACACTACCATGCGTAGATTCCAAGTAGCTAGCTACTGCTGTAAACCTGGCTTGTTTTGCATTGGTTTACACAGTCTCGCTAAACAGATGATTGGAGTGTTGTTATAGGCTCAAATAAACACTCATCGCTATGTTTTTCAACCAGAGGATTGACCGGAAGACTAGAAACCGTTCTGTAAAAAAAAGAAAAAATAGCATTGGACTGGATTTGAACCTACAACCATTTGTCTACCAGCACAACATAAAATCCAATTGAGCCATTGCTACATCTGTATTCTGCCACGTTCAGTCATCAACTGCATAATAAAATAAGATGTTTCTCCAATGGCAAGCATTGTCAGATTTGGTCCAAGTTCAAACAGCTGTAATTCAGTCAGATTTTCACGCATCAAGGTGAAACCTTGTAGGGTACTTCAGGGTGGTGTCATCTTAAAGCCTATTAGGTTTGAAAAACATAATTCAAAATGACATTTGATTTAGTGACACAAACTTCTTGAGGCAATGTGGACATTTACATAAATACACCTCTTTCAGCCATTTTGTATTTGATTCAACTGTCTTAAGTAACATTTTTAAATATGTCAATGATACTGACAAAATGTCAATGATATCTGTACAAAATTTCAAGTTAATTTTCCCTATTTTGAAGGTTTACCCAAATTATCACTGTACAGGAAAATTTATCATGGTGGACCTTATGGGGGTCCTTTCTTTGTTCCTCGTGAAAAATGAGGCATTGTTAGATTCAGCCAAAGTTGAAACTGCTTGTACATTTCCTATGAAAATGGGACAACGGGATGACTGGGTTGCTGCTGTAAAGAATAACTTGCTTATAGTTTTTTAGAAAGGTTGTTTGGAGTGCCATAACTTGTCATGGAAGGGAATTTCAAATCATGCCTAGCATCAGTGGGGATGTGTCCTGGCTTAGGTTACTGAAATGAATTTGTGCAACAGATAAGGGATCCACCTGAACTATCAATTTACTTCATTAGAGATAACCATTAGCGTTATCTCTACCATGCGTAGACTACAAGTAGCTAGCTACTGTGGTGAATCTGGCTTGTTTTGCAGTGGTTTACACAGTTTCGCTAAACAGATGATTGGAGTGTTGTGATGGGTTCAAATAAACACGCGTTGCTATGTTTTACAACCGGAGGATTTATCGGAAGACTAGAAACTGTTTTGTCAGAATAAAAAATAAAAAACTGTGCCTCTGACTGGTTTTGAACCTGTAACCCTAGTAACTCAGCCAATTGAGCCATTCCCAGAAAATGGAATACACAAAGTTTAATAACTGGATAATTAAAAAAAAGTGAAATTTTGCATGGTACTTCAGAGGCATGTCACTTTAAAGCTTATTAGGTTTGAACCATCCTTCAAAAATACATTTGATTTAGTGACACAAACATATTGAGGCAATGTGGACACTTACTTAAATACACCCCTTTCAGCCATTTTGTACTTGATTCAATTGCCTTGAGTAAAAAATGTTAAATACGTCAATGATACATATCTGTACAACATTTCAAGTCAATTAGACCTTTGGTTCGAGAGAAGAGGAATTTTGAACGTTTTCCAAAATTATCACTGTACAGGAAAATCCATCATAGCGGACCTTATAGGTCATTAAGGCTTTTTTGTTCCTCATGAAAAATGAGGCGTGCGCACCAAGTTTCAGAAGAATTGGAGCAATAGGGTGGAAATGCAACCACTCTGAAAAGTGGACATCTGGGCGTCGCCTGTGGCGCCCCCTATGGTCTGATGTGGGCCAGTCTGTGTTTGGGCCGGAGTTGTGGCATGTTGTATCAATATGCCAAATTTCTAAACTTTTTACCAATGTGTTCATGAGATAAATTACAAGAATAATAATAACTAGAGAGGGTACAATTTCTGGGTAAATTGTGTTTTGTGCTTGCTTGCTTCAGATGCAGGTGGGTCCGTTTTCCCTTCTAGTGATATTTTCAAGCATTTATCCTACTCATATTGCATAATTAATTAAGAACACCCTTTGAAACAAGCTACTGTAACAACGTTGTCACTGGCAGTATTTCAGATGGAATTGCGATTCAAATAGTATCGTCTGCTAACTGAAAATAAGCCTCCCAAAACGTAAATAAGTTTGATATTAATTTAGGCGGACATGGCTAATTCAAACGCAGTTTGCTAGAGGCAAGCTAGCTGCCGTTGCTATCCACTCTCCACTGATGTTTGAAAGCGCAGGAAATTAGAATGTTTCTTTTGTAAGGGATAATTAACCAATAATCCCCAAGAGGCCGTGGTTTGTGCTGATTTTAGAACAAGTAAGGGGAGTTGTTAGGCACGACGCGAAGCAGTTTTCTCCAGTTTTGTTTCGCCATGAAGGGGCTTATTTCCCCGATAATGACCGGCGTTCTATACATTATCCCACTTATTACCCGGCCAGTGGCATAACTATAGGGAGTGCAGGGAGTGCAGCTGCTCTAGGGCCCGTGGTGAAAGGGGGCCCGTCCTCAATCTCAAGTGAGAACTCTACCTGAAGAACTGACCGGGCCCCTCGCTCCGCGTAAATAACAGAAAGGTTAACATATGATCCAGTCCAATCAATTCGCAAACATTTCTCAATTATGGTTATTCTCATCTGCCCAATAAACATTTTAACAATAGTCAGTCTTAACAACAGCAAATAATTCATTTGGCCTAATTTGCCTTTTGCTGAATGAAACGAATCTAGTTTTTATTGAGAAATATTGTCTGGGTAATATGTTGTCAACGATTCTATAGCCCACCCACACGTTGTGATCGTTTGCCATCCTGTTGTGTTGCATTGCGTGTTGAGTAATTGCGGTAAGTAGGCTACCCCATTATGCCCTTCTTTCAAAAACACAAAAGTGGCTGCAGGAAGCGGCACAAACGCAAAGAGCAGGATTAAAGGGTGGCAAAGCTGGCAAAATTATCTTCATTTGGATTTGTGGCGAGGTGTTCAAGAGGACGCTACATCTGACCCCCAGCCCAACAGCAATGAGTGAAACTCAGCCACCAGGGTAGGCTAACGTTTACGTTTAGTGTCTGGTATAGCCTATTGAAAGCATTTAGACATGGCTATTAAACATCATTAAATGCACGTATAGGCATAAGGCAGCAGCCAGGTTATATATTGAAAACAATGTGCAGGATGTTGTTGGAAAATAGCTAAAGCTAGATAGGCTAAACGTTAAGCTACCATATACAAAAATAAAATCAAACATTCACCAATCAATTCACAATGTGTATTGTAAAAGCAGTGTTGAGAAAGTTCACTTTCTACATGAACTAGTTCAGTTCATAGTTCAACATTTTGAATTATGAACTAAGTTCAAAGCTCCAAATAATGAACGAGGTTAGTTCTGTTCTTTTTTTCAATATGTGGCTGCCTCTACGCAATTCGGCGTTTTCACACTTGCCATGCATAGACAGTAGAAGAAAGAAAGAAAGCACACGCAGCAATTGACAGGTTGGGTAACCCTGGACACAAGCCTGTTAACGGTGTGTTTTTAGCCTGGATGTCTCTAGAAATCTGGCACCTTATTAAACTAAATTAAAAAGAGTGAACGTGCCATTCACAGACACCAGAATGAGTGCGTCCACTGCACAGTATCGTTCATCAGGCAGTAGCCTAATACAGTAGGCTACGTTCAGTTCACGTTCACCAAAATTATGAGCGAGTTCATGAATGTGTTCAGACGCAACACTGATAATAAATATATTTCCATGCGCCTCTCTAAGATCCACACTCAATAATTTCGCCTGACGATAGGTCGGTTAAGGGGCCCGTTGGTGAGATCTGCACTCAGCCCGCCAAGTCATTGTTACGCCGCTGTACATGGCTACTTGCCAACAAAAATAACTTAACAGTGTGTCTTTTTACAATGTATGTGTTACCATTCATATTGTTGATCAGCAGAGAAATAGTTCGCCAAAGACGTTGAACTTCATAGACTTAGAACATTCTTTAGGCTTCAAATCAGCTGATGTCGCTAAGCAACACGCGAGTACGCTGGGGTTGAAAAGTTACCGGAGTACTTGCGGAGTGCTACGAAAGACGTGAATCCGAGGCAAAAAGGCCACTTCCCTTGACAGCGGTCAAATATGCATAGCAACAGTCAAATATGAGAACATTGTTCACCGCAGAACGTTGGGAAGCCGCATTCAAGTGAATGGAGCATTCTACAGCATTAAGAACATCCGTGTAATAAGACATAGAGCTAATAAAGTTTAGCCATAGCAGTGGCATTGAAGACAGTACTGTAACCTACTACTACACACTGCCAGTGGGCGAGCCGAGTCTGTGACTCAGAGGCCAACGTCAAAACAAGACGCTCACTCAAATTCCAAGTTTTACACAAATAACAAAAATATGCTGACCCGCTGGCTGTCTTCTCAATCACCATATCTTTAAAACACTGCTCTCCATTTGGATGTAGAATTGACCCTAGTACGAAATTAAGAAAATACTCATCAGACGCAGATCGACAACAGCTGCTGCAATCGTCCATGGAGGCTGACAGGCCTCTCACGTAGCAAACAAATCAACGATTATACAGCAACCTACATAAAAATCTAACCACCTGGCTGTCTTCACAATAGTCATATTGTCATAACATTTCCATCTTTCTGTTTTTTCGTGTAAAATTGAACTATACAATTAGGTAAATACAGTACTACTATGACGCTTTCTAGCATGGCTGCTGCCTAAAAGACTAGGTGGTTTCAGGGGGCAACCCGCACTCGCTCAAATTACTGAAAAGACTTTCACGACCTAACTCAAAAATCCGAGATTTCGGTTCCAATCGAAATTGCTTTCTCAACAAAGTCCAATGGTTGAGAATTTTTGGGAGTGGTATTTTTCACTCATAATCCAAGCTCCAACTTGCGTACTACGTTGTATCCATGCGTCATTGCTAACGTGTGTTGACATGGTGACGTAGCTAGCACAGATTACCTTTCGTTGACTAAAGGCACTTCGTTGCCACAAAACATTGTAACCTCCTAAACTGTGCAACGGAACGTAAATCCCAATACAAGCAACTCAATCGAGACCAAGACAAACATTTTGACACAGCGCATTGTGTATGTAGTCCAAATATTGACAAAGCTTCGCTGCTTGCCCCTAATAAGAATACCAACAATAACAATAGGTTCCCGCCTACCGGAGGAACCCTAATAAGAAGAATACCAACAATAACAATAGGGTTCCTCCTGACGGAGGAATCCTAATGAGTAAAATAATATACACATTGTACATATCAAAGAATCAAATAATAACTAGAGAGGGTACAATTTCTGGAGAAATTGTAGGGTGTGCTTGCTTGCGTTGGTTGCAGGGGTCCGTATTTAAATTACAGTGCGTTCACACTGCAGCGACGCGATGCAAACGACAACATGTTTTCCATTAATTTTCTATGGAGCCAGGCGAATCGCTTGCGTGGTGCATTGTGAGTAGCGACGCGACAGAGTTGAGATTTTCTCAACGTTATGCAAATGAGGAGCGATTTTCGCTAGCGATGGCCAATCGCAGTGTTTTCTTGTTTCTCGTAACGTAGCAACCATGGTAAACATTTCTAGTTTTCAGTTTTTAAGATGGGGAAGCTAATCGCCTGTGTGGCTACATATCCAGTCCTGTACGATACGTCCCTGTATTTGTACAGAGACATTAATAAAAAGAATGAGGCCTGGCACAGGTTAGCCGACGTTGTTGGTGCTCCTGGTGGGTTTTCTGTACTTTCAAATTCAGTCTCTCGTCACAGTACGTAACTTTGTTCTAGCTAGTTACTGTACAGATTAGCAGAGACTTTGAGTAATATAATAAAACGTTTTTACACATGTCAACGTGTATGTTTATGAAACAGTTTTGTATTTTGAGTATAAGTTGTACTTTGATCGATGTTTCGAGTACGTAAACCCAAGTCTGCACAATTGGCTATGACAACTACAACAGTGATTTTAGAGAACTGCATTCTACGTAATCAGTTTGAAACGTCCCCCCAGCGTGATGAACTGTGGGAAGGCGAGCGATGGCAAGCGATTCGCGTCGCTGCAGTGTGAACGCGGGGTTTACAGTATTTCTGTATATTTAATATAAAAATGCATAGCCTACTTATTTATAAAGATTACATATATTTAACCCTTGTGTGGTGTTCATATTTTAGTTACTCAGTCAATGTTCGTGGGTCTGGTGGACCCGCTGCATTTCTGGGTTTTTAATTCAACACAATCAAATAATTTTAAGTTAAAATACTCAACAGATGTTTACTTTACCTATTTCAAAGCAATATAAACAGCATATATTGTTAATAGTTGCCCTTTACCTTTGTTAGAACATATTTATGAATTAAAGTGCTTCTCGTTTATTTTTTATTTTTTATAAAATGTAATAAAAAAAGAAAATCTGTTATAATCTAATTAGGAATGTAAACACAATCAACAAATGAACAAATGCAGGAAGGTTTTTCATAACTATAGACTTTTATTTTGGCTATTTGAACTTAATTAGACGTTAAACCAATTCAGGTCAGTTTACACAACACAAGCTGAACACATAAGCTGAACCATGTCAGTCTACACAACACATTAGCCCCATTGAACACATTGTATATTCATACCAGCCTATACACCACATGAGGGGCAGAGTTTTACTGTGTGTGTGTTGCATATGTACTTCTTGCACTTGATGCATGTATATTGTGTTTTTCTATCCATCTTGGGTCCACACACTTCGCAGCGCTTCTTTTTGTTACCGCTGGCCGCAACCTAGAATAATGAAAAGATCAGGATTTTTACTGTGCACCAAACATTTACGTAACACCTCTCTCTCTCGCAAGGCATGAGTGCCACACATACTGCAACAACATCACACACTTACTTCAGGCTCTGCAGATGGTGGCTCTGTAGGTCGGGTGGATGGGGCACTTGCATTTTCCACCTGAATCCTCCTCATGATGGCTGCAGAGGATGGGGTTCTTGGAACATGTTGTCTTCTCTGGATTTGAGGTCTCACCAGTGCCTTTCCCAGTTCCTCCAGAAAGAGGCGTCTCCTCTGGAGCTTCCTTCTGTTCCACTCTGGGTTCATTGCCATCCAGATGACAAAGGCGTTGTACGCAGAGATGTCCAACATGTCAAAAAATATCACCAGTGGCCAGCGTAGGGTCCTCCTTTTGCAGCTGTAGGCAGTTACCAGCTTGTCCATGTTGTCCACCCCTCCCTTTGAGGCATTGTAATCCATGATTATCTCTGGTTTTTGATGCTCCTGGCCACAGATTCTGTCATCCCTGTGCAGTGTACTCATGAGTAACACATTTTTGCCTTTCTTTGGCACATAGGATACCAGGGACGTGTCAGCCGTGAACATAAACTTGGAAGAGTTGACAGGCCTGTTCTTTGTAGTCAGCAGTTGGGGTGGGAGCTCAGGCTTGTTTTTCCGTATTGTTCCTACCATGGTCAGCTTCCTCTTTAGGAGCTCCTGTCCCAGCTTGTACGAGGTAAAAAAATTGTCGCATGTGATGTTGTGTCCACTGAGTCCCTGAGTCATGTCCAGGACAACTCTCATTCCTTGATTTTTTTCAGGGGCTCCACCATCAAGCTTCCCTGTGTATACTTGTAGGTTCCAAGCATACGAGGAAGTGGCATCACAGGCAGCCCAGATCTTTATGCCATATTTTGCTGGCTTAGATGGTATATACTGCCTAAAGGGGCAGCGGCCCCTAAATGGCATCAGCTGCTCATCGATGGTGACATTAGGCCCAGGGTTGTAAAACAGGGGAAGGCGGTGCACCCACTTGTCCCACACTGTCCTGATGGCAGCTAGCTTGTCTCTCTGCCGTCGAGCTGGTCTGTCGTCTCTATTATCAAACCGGATAATCCTGGATATGATGTGGAATTTTTCCTGTGACATTGTTGCCCGGAAAATTTCTCTGCCCGTTTCTGCATCCCACAGGGATTCTGTGGATTCCCCTTTCGACCTGAAAACCCCTGCCAGGATAAGAACCCCAAAGTAGGCATGTAAATGGGTTTGGTCCATCTCCTTCCACCTCTCCCCAAAAACACGCCTTCCTTCAAAATTTGTGCAATCTAGAATAATTTGCTGGATTGAATCCGGGATAAAAAGCTCAAAAGAGGACTTGATGTCCTGCACATGGGTAACTGCCATCCGTGTTGGCCCTGGTTGCATCCTCATGACATTGGCAGCCATGCGGGGTGGCTCATTTCTTGGCCAAGAAGACCATTCAATTTCATTATTTTTTGACGTACATATTTCTCCCCTTTCTAATTGATAACGGTCTTCTTCAGGTTTTTGGGCTGGTCCTGGGGCTGGCTGCTGATGGGCTGGTCCTGGGGCTGGCTGCTGACAGGCCAGATGTGTGGCTGGCTGCTGATGGGCAGGTCCAGTGGCTCGTCTTCTTTTTGGAATGATCTGATGTTCAATTTCATCCTCTTCGACATAGTCACTGTCAGACTCTGAATTTTCAGAAATGTGATCCTCACATTCTGAAATATCTTCTTCTACTTCATTATCATATGCATCCCTCTCTTCTAAGATCAATTGAATAGCCCTCTGAGCAGACAATCTTTTGGCCATCTTGATCAGTTGTGATAAGGAACCACACTGGCAAAGCTATATTTATACCGTCCCGCCCCCAATTTACAGCTGAGATAGAATATGAGCCAACAAATATTGGTTCCTGCAAGACAGAGGGTAAAATGTGCGGGAATGTGAGAGCAAACGCACCTGTGCTTGAATTAGTAAACAATGTTGCAACTTTGTGCGGGAACGGCAGGCCCAGAAATACAAAACTCACACTATCACTCACACATACACTAACAGCAGGCCCAGACAGCAGGAGGACATAATGAAGGTACACAGGACCTACATTTCCACACTTTTTTGCCCTGGGTCCAGTGGACCCGAACATCCTGTATGTAATATAAATGTGTAGGGGGGGTGTACGGTAGGTGGTCATTGACAACGTGTTCTGATATATGTTCTTCACAGAAAATGAGCCAAGGCCAATGAGTCTGGGTTTGAAAAAATAATTTATAGTATCTATTTTCTGGTGATAAAAAATGAAAACGGGTCCCACAGACCCGAACACCACACAAGGGTTAAAAGCATATTTTTTTCTGCTCATTAACAACTCAAAATACTAAGAGTGAAGAGTAGAATGAAATAGTTGTCTTTTCATTTCCCCTGCAAGAGGGAATGGTGATCAGCAACCTCATAGTTGAATCAAAACTAATACATTCACGTCCAGTCTGAAATACCACTTGATGGCCAAGCACACAGCTGATGCGAATTCTCCGCCCCCTCGTCAAAGCCAGGCGATTGCAATGTTGTTTTGAATAAAAAAAATATTTACATGAAGCAATCCGAACCACTTTTCCAATAAGAACAAAAAGGAAAAAAGAAATCAAGGGACAAAAATAATTCAAGGGACATTTAGAATAGATAAAAATGTGATTAATCGCAAGTTAACTATGACATTAATACAATTAAATATTTTAATCGTTTGACAGCACCAATTTCCATAAATGACACAACATTGAATTTGCTCTCACACTACCTATACCTTTTTGTCCCCAGCGAGAGAAAATCTCCATAGACTTTGGAAATTGGCTGGTTTCTCTGCTAGTATTGTAGCCTCAATCAGAATCAGAATGAGCTTTAATCGCCATGTAAGTTCAAACAAATAAGAAATGTATTGTGGCAGCAAGGTGCATACAATAAAAATATCTGATCTTACGGATCTTAAATATACAAATTTGAGAATGTACAATAGTCTAAACCAACCAGACAGAATTCACTGTTTCTCCTCTCAGCAGAGTATGCCCTGAACTCCCTAAGAACAACAGGCCTCACCCTGTTCCAGACCACCCTATTCCCATGGTCAGGGGAATCCACAACAGAGCCTGCAGTAAGAATGACAGGTTGTGTGCGGCACAGTGGGAAGGCTGGATGAGTTGGACATGTTCACCTCCAGACTACAGTGAGTGGCCAGAAAAATCTGAGCGATTATCTGCACCCACGATTTTCGCTGTACTAACAATGTACTTAATATACTTTTCATATATTTTTAGTACTCATGACACCATGAAGATGTCCTATGCACTTTTAAAGCTCTCGGAAGTCGCTTTGGATAAAAGTGTCTGCTAAATGAATAAATGTAAATGTAAGCAATCCGATTCACTTTTCCATGTTGATAAGGGCATTAACAAGGAGAACAAATAATTTATCACAATTAAATATTTTAATCGTTTGACAGCACTAGATGAAAGCAAAAGAGCAGTGATCATACTAGTTAGAAAATGTGTGGTTGTAGCTAGGACTGGTGCTATTTTAGAAAACAATTCCGCCACAGACCAAGAAAAACAGTCTCAAGTCAGTGGCGCGTTATTCAGATATTTCAAGGGCACATGCTTGGCCCGTGTGCAATGCTGGCGAGGCCAGGGTCTTCTTCCTGCGAAGCTGCCAGGGTGTAGGTTTGGTCTCAACTTTGGTAGTATATTTGGTGCCCTAAGTCTAATGTCTAGAGCTTCCCTTGTGGTGCTGACTGGATGCTATAATCGGAACATTGGGAGCAGAGTATTCAGAATCTCCGTAAATTTCAAGGTATGGTTCAATGGCATCATCCAAAATGCCCGAGAGAAGCATATTCTCAAGTTTCTCCAAATCCGGTTGGTTAAAACTTTCCCTAAACTGCAAATCTAAGCAGTCCAACAATTTAAAAAAATCAACCCTGTAATATTGGATGTCCATATTACTATCCAAGGGATTGTATAGGCCTACTTACCAGTTAATATAACTTTTGAGTTGCTAGCCTGCTGGTACTAGGCTAAACTAGCACGGTCCCATTATGTGGGTAAGTTAGCTTTATCCTTCTGGCTTCAACAAGACCAGCTGCTACTAACACACTGGTCGAAAGATTGCAGACGCTAGGGATAGATTTAATACAAGCAAAAGTTGCATGCTCTACTACACTTTCAACAACTTTCACAACTTTGTTTCCATTGTAGAATGGGTGGGTGTTACGCCTCCCGATGGCTTGGAGTGGGAGTGCGCACATAGGGCTAAAGGTAAAGCAAGTGAGGGTGCAGTCACACAAACCAAGAAACTCACTATGAATAACGTATCATTTATTCGTTTTACACAGCAACACCGGGATCAAAGAGGACAATCAGTGGCACCAAAGAAAAGAACATAAACAAAACCGCCTGCCCCTTAGACCAGTGCTAAGCACCTAAAAAAGACAGTGGGTGGTGCTCACTGCTAACCTGGGGAAGTAACATAATATAGTAACTAACTGGGTATGGAATGTAGACCCGGGGGTGTCTTACCTATCCCCGTTTGTCCCGGTGTGCGAAACTGAAGACACGACACAAGCCGGCCTCTAAACCAAACGCACAACTAGACATAAACCAGAAGGGGGAAACCAATACCAAACGTACCAGAGCTCTGCCACAGCTCAACACACAACTCTCTCCCACAAAACACACAGAGCCACGGGCTTATAAAGGAAACTGGTTGATGGGGATCCATAACAGGTGTGGCGAGGAACTGATGACCAATTGGACCCAGGTGCGCACATCAGAAGACGGATGACTGACGACTGGAAAGATGAGCCAGTAAGAGGAGACAGAACACAAAACAACAACACAATACAACACAGGACATGCAGGACCACAACGTGCAGGCACGTAACAGTGGGCGATGTAAGGCTAGCAGGTTTGCACTGTGTGGGTAGTTTTCCTATTAGCTAACTAACAACGACCTTCTTGATAGCTACTTACTCTCTGGGTGGTGAAAAAACTTCTGATATCTCTCTTCTTTTTGGGTGACATTTTCCTATCTACAAAGCACAAAAAGGTCAAAAATATAAATGCTGAAACCAAACAATATACTAATATAAGGCCATATTATTTCCTGGAGTATTAAGTATCTTACCTTGTCAGACTACTGCCAGCTCTCTTTCTGCAAGTCACGATTCACAAAGTGTTCATGTCTCTGTGTCTCCGTGTGAACAGACCAGATGAGGTTATTGCTGATGTTCACCCCGAGGAACTTGAAGCAGCTGACCTTCTCCTCTTCAGATCCATTGATGAGTAGGGGTGCATGCTCCTCCTCCTGCCGCCTCCTTTAGTCCACGATAATCTCCCTGGTCTTGCTGATGTTAAGAGAGAGGTTATTGTCCTGACACCATGATGTCAGGGTGTCAACCTCCTCTCTGTAGGCTGACTCGTCACTGTCAGAAATGAGGCCCACGATGGTTGTGTCGTCAGCAAACTTAACAAGGAGTATTGCAAATATATTGTGCAAAATATGTTTTGGGAAAATTAACAAAATATTGGTGGGGACAATTGTGTCTTTCCCAAACTTTGGTCATAACTAGTCCCTATGGACCCTATGCAAACCCAAGCCCTTGGAAGCTGTGTTACATTGTTTTGATTTATTGTATGGCTGTGTTACATGTCTTTCATATCAATGATTAAAAGGATTTTCATGAGAAATCTCTATGTATGTGAACTTGATTTGTAACAATTATGGCAATTTCTTCCCATTGGCACTTGGTTTCTTATCACAATGTATGCTCATGTTTCGGCTTCCCGCAATGTTTTTTTGTGGCTATCTTGTTGTTTATGATCATTTACCTATGCCCTTTTTGTAAAGTTCTCTCTTGAAAGTCGCTTTGGATAAAAGCGTCTGCTAAATGAATAAATGTAAATGTAATTTACACCCACGCCTGTTTAACCAAAGCTAATTTAGGTGGCTTTCTTCTCCCATTCCTATACAATGTCACTTCTCTATCTTTTACAGCCCTGACGAGAACGTCGGTCTCCTCGGCTGTGAACCGCTCCTATGAAAATCACCAACATCTTCCACTCACCCTTAAAAAGAACATCAAGCTGGCAGACGTCTCTCCTTGTGTCGCGGCTGAAGACTTCACACTGTTCCAGGGTTCCTCTCAGAGTGAGGAGGGCTCTGTTAAAGTGACTCATGTGAAACAGGACGACAACACTGATCTGAAAGACAGGCTGCAGAAGTCTGGTCTGGGAAACGGTGACATTGATCATTGTGAAGCGAGCCCCTCCACCAAGCTCCAACTCGTGACACTGTTGAAGAAGTATCAGGACATATTCTCAAAGCACCATCTAGACTGTGGAAAAGCCAAGGGCTTTGTGCAGAGTCCGCCTCACTGACAACCGTCCATTCCGTCTTCTTATTGTAGAGTGCCACCAGCCCACTATCAAAAGCTACGTCAAACTCTAAGAGATGGAAGAGCAGGGAATCATACAGAAATCAATGAGTGAATACGCTTCCCTGCTCGTGATGGTTTGGAAGAAAAATTGCGAAAATGTACAGACTTTCGATGGCTGAATGCGAGAACCATCAAGGATGCTCATTCTTTGCCCCATCAATCTGACTGCTTGGCTGCCCTTGGCGGTAACACTGTCTTCAGCACCATGGACCTCACATCTAGTTTTTATAACCTGCCCATGCATGCAGAGTCCGCCTCACTGACAACTGTCCTTTCCGTCTTCTTATTGTAGAGTGCCACCAGCCCACTATCAAAAGCTACGTCAAACTCTCACTGAGATGGAAGAGCAGGGAATCATACAGAAATCAATGAGTGAATACGCTTCCCCGCTCGTGATGGTTTGGAAGAAAAATTGCGAAAATGTACAGACTTTCGATGGCTGAATGCGAGAACCATCAAGGATGCTCATTCTTTGCCCCATCAATCTGACTGCTTGGCTGCCCTTGGCGGTAACACTGTCTTCAGCACCATGGACCTCACATCTAGTTTTTATAACCTGCCCATGCATGAGGAGGGCAAAAAATACACCGCCTTCACATCACCAATAGGCCTGCACGAGTATAACAGAATGCCGCAGGGGCTTCGCAACAGTCTGGCATCCTTAATGAGGATGATGTTAAGCATCTTTGGCAATCTAAACTTCAGCAGTCTGTTGTGCTACCTAGATGATCTCCTAATCTTTGTCCCTTCTGAACAGCAGGCCTTCAGCAGGTTGGAGGTGGTCTTTCAGAGGCTGCGGGAGCACAACCTGAAGTTTAGTCCGAAAAGGTGCCATGTGTTGCGGAGGTCCGTGAAGTTCCTCGGACACATTGGTGACGGTGTTGCTGTTGGCCCTGAAAAAGTTGAGGTCATCTCCAAAATGTCAAAGAGGGACTTGATGGAAAACGATAGCTGCACTTCTTCAGTCCGCAGATTGAAGTCGTTCCTGGGGATGGTATATTATTACCAGCTGTCACACCCGCGCACGGGCGCCAGCCCTCTAGAGGGGGACATTCACCCTAGAGCACCTAGCACCAACCTTCTTCTACACTGGGCTCCACACCTGCGGTGATCAACACTTCCTATTTAAGCACTGGGTGTCCTTCCCTCTTCACTCTGTCATGAAGTTTGTTTGTGTAAGTACGCCTTCTTGGTTTTGGATGTTACCTTTGTTTCTGGATTACTTTTTGTTGGACTGAACCATCCTCCTGTGGAGCACCCCTTTGTTAACCTTTTTTTGAATAAATCATTTTTGTTGCACCTGATCCACTCTCTGCATGTGTGCCTGAAAACCCCGGCCTGACAGCATGACAGAGTCAAACCAAGGCACAGCAGAGCTGCAGGAGGTCAGGGACGCTATAACTCAGCTGGGCGCTATCGTCAACGCCTATGCACCGCGACTGAGTCGTTTGGAGCTGGCAATGCAGCAACTGAACACTACGGTACAGGGGCTGTGTGCACAACCTCCTCCTGATCCGCCAACCTCAGGTCCTAGCAGTGTGGCTGGGCCCAGCCCCCACGCTGCCCCTGCTCTGCCTCCCATCTCTTCCACAATTACCATCCCTTTATCCGCCCCCCAACTATTCTCGGGGGAACCTAGAGCCTGCAGGGGCTTTATGCTTCAGTGCTCCCAGATCTTTCTCCACCAAGAACGTCTCTTCCCCACCGAGCCAGCGAAGGTGGGCTACATTATCTCCCGACTCTCGGGACCAGCCCTGGAGTGGGCAACCGCTGTCATGGATTGCCAGCTGCCCGAGGGAAATGACAGTCAGCTGTTCCTGCGTCGCCTCGGGCTGATGTTTGACACAGAGCGCACCGAGAACCAGGCAGCACAACGAGTCCTTGCCATCAACCAGGGGACCCAATCCGTCGCCCAGTACGCCGTAGAGTTCCGCACCGTGGCAATACGGAGTGGCTGGGGGGACCAAGCCCTGCGTTCGGCCTTTTACCGCGGGCTACAGGAGGCTGTGAAGGACGAGATGGTCAACCGCGACTGGGGACAATCGCTTGACGAATTGATCACTTTAGCAACCCACCTCGATGCTCGCATTCAGGAACGTCGCCGTGACCGCCGTGATGCCCGGGCACCCATGACAACCCTCCAGCCGAGGCCAGCCACACCCATCCCCACTCCAGCACCGACCCGGTCACCGGAAGAACCCATGGAACTTGGCCGCCTCCGGCTGAGTCGCGAAGAACGCAGCCGCCGTCTCCAAGGAGGCCTGTGCATGTACTGTGGGTCATCCGGGCACCAGGTACAACACTGCCCAGACCTACCGGGGAAAGGCAGCACTCGTCAGGGGACCCAGGGCCTCTGATGAGTGGTAGCGCTAAGACCCCTGGACCCGCCAACCGTCTCTCCATCCCCATATGCCTCCGTCACATCGGCAAGAGAAATCCCATTGTCTCCCTCACTGCTCTGGTGGACTCCGGCGCGGCAGTCAACCTGATGGACATCACCCTGGCGAAACAACTGGGGATTCCAACCACCCCGGTGGCCATTCCTCAGGCGGTCCAGGCATTGGATGGTCGCCCTTTGGGCTCTGGACATCTGGAGCGGGTGACGGTCCCTCTCATCATGTCCTCTCATCACGACCACCAAGAGTCCATCCGGTTCTGGCTCACCACAACCCCGCAGGACCCTGTGGTGCTGGGTTACCCCTGGCTCGCCATCCACGAACCTCAGTTTGCGTGGGCTGTTGGTTCGCTACTCCACTGGGGCCCCGCTTGCGCCACTGCGGGTCACCTCCCAGCTCACACACTGTCAACGCCCTGTGTTTCCCGCGTCACCACTGCGGAGGAAAACCCCAGATCCTCGTTTCCCACCACCGGGTCTCCTGTTCGATCGGCGGACGCCTCTCCAAGCGTCAACATCCTGGCCCCTCCAGACAGAACAGACCTGAGCACGGTCCCGGCCTGCTACCACGATCTGGAGGAGGTCTTCAGCAAGGAGAGGGCCACCACTCTCCCTCCTCATCGGCCGTACGACTGCGCCATCGACCTCCTGCCTGGTACCTCTCCTCCTAGGGGGCGTCTCTACTCCCTTTCTGTCACAGAGAGCCAGGCAATGAAGGACTACATCGAAGATGCGCTGCGCCTTGGGCTACTTCGGCCATCTACGTCTCCGGCTGCAGCACCTTTCTTCTTCGTTGGGAAGAAGGACGGCGGACTGAGGCCGTGCATCGATTACCGGGGACTTAACAACATTACCCGGAAAAACAAGTACCCTTTGCCCCTCATGTCTACCGCCTTCGAGCGCCTACAGGGGGCCACGGTCTTTACTAAACTCGACCTCAGGAATGCATATCACCTGGTTCGCATGCGGGCCGGAGATGAGTGGAAGACCGCCTTTATCACACCCAGCGGACACTATGAATACCTAGTGATGCCGTTTGGGTTGTCAAACAGCCCTGCGGTTTTCCAAAACCTCATCAACGATGTGCTGCGTGAATTCTTGGAGGTGTGCGTGTTTGTTTACTTGGATGACATACTCATCTTCTCCAAGTCACTCCAGGAACATGTCGGCCACGTCCGGGCCGTCCTGAAGACGCTTCTACAGAACAAGCTATTCTGCAAGGCGGAAAAGTGCACGTTCCACTCGGCTTCGACCACCTTCTTAGGGTTCGTAGTCGGCCCCCATGGGCTCTCTATGGACTCAGAAAAAGTAAAGGCCATCATGGATTGGCCGATACCCACCTCTATCAAGCAGGTCCAGGGGTTCCTGGGATTTGCCAATTTCTATCGGCGGTTCATACGGAATTACAGTGCCCGGGCGTCCCCTATCATCACTCTGCTTCGGGGAGGGCCCCGCCGGTTGTTGTGGACGGAGGCTGCTCAGCAGGCCTTCGAGGACCTCAAGCAAAGGTTCTGCACAGCACCGATCCTCACTCTCCCAGACCCTGCCCTGCCTTTTGTGGTGGAGGTAGATGCTTCGGACTCGGGGGTAGGGGGTGTGCTGTCGCAGCGTGCAGCAGTGGACGGCAAGCTCCACCCATGTGCCTTCTTCTCCCGAACTCTCTCCCCGGCGGAGAGAAACTACGACGTGGGTAACAGGGAACTGCTAGCCATAAAACTAGCGCTGGAGGAATGGCGTCACTGGCTCGAGGGCGCAGCCAACCCCTTCCTCATATACACCGATCATAGGAACCTGGAGTACATCGGGGGGTCCAAACGACTGAACCCCAGACAGGCCCGCTGGGCCCTTTTCTTCAGTCGTTTCGACTTTGTGGTCACCTACCGCCCAGGTTCCAAGAACGGTAAGGCGGATGCCCTTTCACGCCTCCACACGACTGGGGCCGAGCCGGCAACGCCTGAACCCATCATTCCTTCCTCCAAGGTCGTGGCTGCCGTACGCTGTCATCTGGAGGAGGAGATTCGACGGGCACAGGGACCGTCACCGGCTCCCTCCGGGACTCCTCAGGGCCTTATGTTTGTGCCTCCCTCCTGTCGCACGAAGGCCTTGGAGTGGGCACACGCCTCCCGATTGGCCGGCCATCCAGGGGTCCGACGCACCCTGGAATTACTCCGGAGACGGTTCTGGTGGCCGAAACTCCGCCAGGACGTGACGGGGTACGTGGCAGCTTGCACGGTGTGCATGGCGGCTAAACCAGATAACCGCAGACCTGCAGGACTCTTACAACCCCTTCCGGTCCCACATCGCCCCTGGACCCATATCTCCCTTGACTTCGTTACGGGACTTCCCCCTTCACAAGGGAACACTGCAATCCTTGTGGTGGTGGATCGCTTTTCCAAGGCCGCCCGCTTCATTGCCCTGACCAAACTCCCCACGGCCAAACAGACAGCGGAGATCTTGGTGAGAGAGGTGGTGCGCTACCACGGACCCCCAAAAGATCTCGTCAGCGACCGGGGTCCCCAGTTCGTGGCGCGATTCTGGAAGGCCTTCTGGGGCACCTTGGGGGCTTCGGTTAGCCTGACCTCGGGCTACCACCCCCAGTCCAACGGGCAGACTGAGCGTGTCAATCAGGCGCTCGAAATCTACCTCCAGTGCTACACCTCCAAAGACCCCACCAAGTGGAGTCAGAACCTCCTGTGGGCCGAGGTTGCTCACAACCAACAGTGGAGCGCGGCCACGGCCGCCTCCCCCTTCGAAATCATGTGGGGATATCCCCCTCACTTGTTCCCCTCCTCCCCTGTGGATGGGGATGTGCCCGCGGCTCGCAGCTCGGTGGCTCGCCTCCGCCACCGCTGGCAGCAGGCTCGTCGGGCCCTGCTCCAGTCTCAGAGACAGATGAAGCAGCGGGCAGACCGGCGACGACGGCCGGGTTCTACCCTGACGACTGGCCAGCGAGTCTGGCTGTCCACAAAGGGCCTGGCCCTGAAGGGGGAGACCCGGAAATTGGCCCCCCGGTACATCGGACCGTTCCGGATCCTCCGGAAGATATCCAGGACGGCCTTCCATCTGGAGCTCCCACGCTCTATGCGGGTTCACCCCGTCTTCCACCGGTCCGTACTGCGCCCGACCACCTCCTCCCCTCTGTGTCCTGCGCTCCCGGCCCCGCCCCCTCCTAAATTCATTGCCGGGGGTCTCACCTACACCGTTCAACGGATTATGGATGTACGCAAGGTCGGGAGGGCCACGCAGTACTTGGTGGACTGGAAGGGGTATGGTCCGGAGGAGCGCAGCTGGGTCCCCGCCAAGAACATTGTGGACAAGTCCCTCATCCAACATTTTTGGGCCTCTTCCCCTGGGCCGTCTGGAGCCGCCCCTCGGAGGGGGGGTCCTGTCACACCCGCGCACGGGCGCCAGCCCTCTAGAGGGGGACATTCACCCTAGAGCACCTAGCACCAACCTTCTTCTACACTGGGCTCCACACCTGCGGTGATCAACACTTCCTATTTAAGCACTGGGTGTCCTTCCCTCTTCACTCTGTCATGAAGTTTGTTTGTGTAAGTACGCCTTCTTGGTTTTGGATGTTACCTTTGTTTCTGGATTACTTTTTGTTGGACTGAACCATCCTCCTGTGGAGCACCCCTTTGTTAACCATTTTTTGAATAAATCATTTTTGTTGCACCTGATCCACTCTCTGCATGTGTGCCTGAAAACCCCGGCCTGACACCAGCACTTCATACCAAATTGCTCCTCCATCGCAAAACCCTTGTTCGCTCTCACAGCTGGCCAGAAACGAAGAGGAAACGTCGGAAAGTACAGTCAGAATCCAGTAGTCTACAGAAAGCCCAAACCTGCAGACTGGACCCCTGACTGCAAATCGGCCTACGCCAGCCTCAAAGAGAAGATCCTGGCCTGTGCTGTCCCCACCCATCCAGACCTCTGTAAGTCACTGGTTCTGTCCATTGACGCGCCCCTTGACGGCCTTGGGGCAGTTCTGTCCCAGATACCAGAGGGGGAAATGAAGGCACGCCCTAACGTCTTTGCGAGCAAGACCTTAACTGGCTCACAAAAGAGGTATCCTGCCCACCGCCTAGAATTCTTGGCGCTCAAATCGAGTGTTTGTGAAAAATTCAGCCATTGGTTGAAGGGCCACACTTTTACAGTGTGGACCGATAATAATCCTTTAACTTATATAATTACAAAAGCAAAACTTGACACTTACGAACAAAGGTGGGTGGCAAGCTTTCTCCATACACATTCAGTATCAGACACATCCCTGGGATAAAGAACATCATGGCGGATGCCCTAAGTAGAGATCTTTTTGCCAAATCAGTGAGCCAAAGATTGATTAGCAAGTTGTATGAAGGTCTGTTGGCCGCTGCAAGGTCCAGTGTCTCCGGACAGATGATGCAGGCTGCTGCGTGACCATGGACACCACTCAGACATGCTGGCTGGTAGTCAAGAGCCCTCACATGTGAGATCTGTTTGTGAAGCTCACGTAGAGTGGGAAAAGGGAGCAGAGATAAGAGCAACCTCGTTTTTCAAGGATCTTCCTCAGGCGGTGCTCTCAGAACAAGACAACTCCTGCCTTCTCCATCAATGAGCTAAGGCACAGCCAGGAAACGGATCCAGTTATCAGGGAGGTCCTGCCACTCATTCTGAGGGGTGGGCCATCACCTAGGCAAGGGAGAAGTAGGTTAACAGCTACCGCTCAGACACTGGGCAAGCAGTGGCATCACCTAAAAGTCCAGGACGTCGTATACAGGGTAACTAAAGACCCATTAAGCAAAGACAAGAGGTATCAGTTTGTGCTGCCTGTTGGCTTGAAGACCAAGGCTCTCGCTGGTGTGCCTGATCTTGCTGGACATCAAAGGCAAGCTAGAACAACACACCTTGCTCGACAGCGTTTTTCTGGCTGCAAATGGGAAGAGTCATCAAGGAATATGTGAGATGCTGCCAACACTGTATCCTTGCAAAGACCCCTGAACCAGCTGCCTGAGCCCCCTTGGAGAGCATTCGCACTTCAGCACCCATGGAACTGGTGTGCATTGATTTTTGGAGTGCTGACAATAAACAAAGATCTGTAGATGTGTTGGTCATAACAGACCACTTCACAAAATTGGCTTATGCGTTCCCATATCAACCAAACTGCAAAGCAAATAGCGAAGAAGTTATCGGATAACGTGTACTGCATCTATGGTTTCCAAGAGCAAATACATTCCGATCAGGTAGCCAATTTAGAAAGTAAACTCATAGCCGAACTCCTTCAGCTTTACTGGGATTACAAAAACACACAACAACATACCATCCCATGGGGAATGGACAAACTGAAAGTTTTGGCAGTATGTTGCGTGCTCTACCACTAGCAGCCAAACAACACTGGGCCCAACAGATACAGACTTGGACCTTTGCTTATAATGCCACCAATCATGAGATGACTGGATATCCTCCATTCTACTTGATGTATGGTCGAGTCCCCAGACTCCCGGTAGATATGATCTTCAAACAAGTCTTGAAGGATCCAGTCATGGTGAATTACAAGACCTATGCAGAGAAGTTGATGGCAAACCTCCATGTGGCTGCCGGCATAGCTCAGCAGCATGCAAGAAAAGAACAGAAACATCAAGCTGATGGCTACAACAAGAGAGTCCGTGGAACCCACCTGAATGTTGGCGACCGAGTTTTGCTTGCCAATAAAGCGGAGAGGGGGAAAAGGAAGCTAGCGGACAAGTGGGAGCCCACCATGTATACCATCATAGACCGGAACCCTCAGACTCACATTTTCAAAGTCAGGGATGAGTGTGGAGAAAAAAAGTTGTTCATTGGAACCTGATGTTGGACGTGAGCTTCTTACCTGTCCCAGAACAAAGCAGTGAGGAGCTGAATGAAGATGCCTCAGATGTGACCAGTGAGTTCCAGCCTCTCTCTGTTGATGCCTTGAGTGGCCTGGCAGTAGATGCTTCTGAGGATCGTACCTACTCGTGGTTAAGCACGTCATCTGATATTGTGTGTGAGACTATGGAAGATGCTGATGAGTGCGAGGTGGAGGATGAGATGCCCCATTTTCTGTCCAGAGACCCTGTTCAACTGACACCCATGAGAACCCAGTCTGATGAGGTCAGAGGTCAAGGAGAAAACCCATACTCACCTGTGAGAGACTTAACTGGTTCCAGTGTGCCTCCTGACTCAAACTTGATTTTATATGTTGAACAAGTATCATACACACTGGAAGAGGCAGTAGCCTGATCAACTGCTGTTTTCTTTTAACTTACATTTAGAAAGGGATTTATTTGCCATGAAAGTTTGCACAGACAAGGAATTTGCTTTGGCAGGAAGGTGCATACAATAAACATATAGGAATTAGGGCTGTGAAAAATAACGCGTCAACGCGTTATGATTAAATTACAGGATTAATTCGTTATTTTTGTTTAACGCATTTAGCGTAATATAACCACAATTCCACCCAATCTGCAACTTCTGGATGAGAAGTTTGTGTTCCAAAAAAACTAAGATGGAACATCCAATAAAACCAAAGTGATATGCACACTCTGCGGCAGGGCTCCAGACTGCGACCAAATGGTCGCATTTTGCAACCAGTTTTTGAGACAGTGCAAGCATTTTTAACAAGCACTCGCGCATGTGCGACCTACACATTTTGAATTCATTGGGTGTGCACAATGTCAGCACACGTTTGCAACAACGCATAGATTCGACGTTCTAGTAAGACAGCGATATCAGCTTTCCTTCTGCATTAGTACCGTAGCTTAAAGTCTAGGAAAGTTTAGGCAATTTTTCGCTAGGTACCTATAAACCTAGCTAAAAGTCTTGGAAAGTTTAGGATATTTTTCGCTAGGTTCCTACGAACATGTCTTAATCTACCAGACAAGTGGGTGCCCCTTCGTTCTTTTGGTGAGCAGTTTCACGAGCCTTTCTTACCCGGCGTCAAGGAGCCGAGCAGCTAAATACTTATTTAGCACTAGCGTTGTTACTTTATCCCTGCATGTGTTTGAGCTGTTGCGCTGTTATACTCGGCAAGTATCGTGTTGTGGTCTGTGGACTGATCGAAAAGTGCATCATACATTTAAGTCATTTAGCTAAGACTTGCATGTACAGTACATTATGTAACATTAAATAATGTATTTAAACTCAAGCTTATATGGTGCGTTGCAGGGGCGATTCTAGGATCAGACCTTTAGGGGTGCTCAGCCCCCAATGAGAATGTGACATGAATACAGTGCCTTGCAAAAGTGCTAAACGTAAACCCCCTTGCTAATATATAAATCCCTAACTTAACTGGATAACAATTAATACATTTATGTATTATTATGCAAAATATTGAGTGAAAAAACTAAGGATGTCCCTTTCTTCATGAACTACCAGCATCAAATGATGATAAACAATATATTTAAGAAAATATTTAAAAAAATATATATATTAGGAGTGCTTGAGCACTCCTAAAAAGGATCTAAAATTACCACTGAATTGTACCCTCTCCAGTTACATTAATAAATGCATTGCAGGTCAATATAAGGTGTGCCCCTTAATTTTCTGCTTGCGCTCCTAAAATTTTCAGTCAGGGGCTACTGTGCTCCTAGTAAAAAAAGTTAGTCTGGAGCCCTGCTCTGCAGGAAAACGTTATCGCTCTGGATAAGAGCGTCTGCTAAATGACTGAATGACAAATATTACACAAATTGTGAAGTAGTGCAAATGCAATTGTTTTAAGACATGAAGTTATTAAAGTCAGTGTGAACTCTTGGCCTTGTTGAGGAGGCCAACAGCGGAAGGGAAGAAACTGTGTGGCGTGAGGTCCTGGGAGAGGATAGTGCCCAGGCAGTGGAAGGACTCCACAGTGTTGACAGGGGAGTGACACAGAGTGATGGGGGTGAGTGGGGCTGTGTTCTTCCTGAAGTCCACAACCATCTCCACTGTCTTGAGAGCATTGAGCTCTAGGTTGTTCTGGCTGCACCAGGTTACCAGGTTGTCCGCTTCCCACCTATAATCAGACTCGTCTCCACCAGAGATGAGCCCAATGAGGGTGGTGTCGTCTGCAAACTTCAGGAGTTTGACGGACGGATGACTGGAGGTGCAGCTGTTGGTGTACAGGGAGAAGAGCAGAGGAGAAAGGACGCATCCCCGGGGAGATCCAGTGATGATGGACCGGGAATCAGAGACTTGTGTTCCCAGCTTGACGCACTGCTTCCTGTCAGACAGGAAGTCTGTGATCCACCTGCAGGTGGAGTCAGGCACGTTCAGCTGGGAGAGCTTGTCTTGAAGCAGAGCGGGGATGATGGTACATTGTAAGTAGCTTTATATACTGTGTATGGGAATTAGAGTCCCCAAGGTTATCTTGGACCATGTGAACAAGAGTTTTTTGTTGTTGTTTATCTTTTGTTTATTTTCTGCCCTCTATGTTTCAAGGATTTTGGCGAAATGTAAAGGGGTGAATGTAACAGGTCAAGGAATGACTAATATTTGTGCAGTCTTTAATTTTTTATTTTGTGTATATGAGTTTATTTAACCAACATCTTGGTTTCTTTTATGGTAGCTGTTGAGAGTATTGTTTGTTGGGTAAGTGCCCCCTGTTGGATGATGGTGGCAATATGCTGCATTTTTGCGCACCTTGCTCTGTCTGTGTTTTTGGCTGAGAAAGGCTAAGAGAGGGTCTACATTCCACACACTGAAATGGTAAATACAGTGCCTAAAAGAATTTCAGCATCCTGTGCACTGGAACACAATGCAGTAGTCGGCAAAGTGCAGACCACGCCGGCGACAGTAACACAATATAGAACAGTATTACAGAACACAACATCTCCTCTTTCTGTAAAAGAACACTCTTATTTACTTCAGTAACAACTAAAATAAGAGTAATTATGATCCAGCATAGGATGACAATTGGTGGTAACGGGTCATTCCTACCAATTATCAAGTGCACAAACCATAGTTTAGTGTTAACTACATTGGCATGCCCCGAAAATGCATCAACCTGTAATATAAAATAAAACAAACCTAGAATAGCAATAATATAATTGGGAAAGTTGAATTATGTCTCTCTAAGAACATACAGTTACATTAGCCAGGTACAGTAAAAGGAAAGGCTTTAATGTAAGTAAATCAGATCAATAAACAACATAGTCCTGATGCCACATAGGTGTGACTCTAGTGCCTGAGTGGTCTGTAGGAGTGTGTGTAGAGTCCTGTGAGTGTGGTAGAGTGTTGCTGTTTGCATGTGTATCAGTTCCAAGTGGAAAGTGGGCCAGGTGAGTTGCATTCCACTTTTTTCCGTCACTTAGTAGGAAGTTGTTTGGACCCACTCGCTTTTCCACTTGCACAGGTGAAGAAAATCTGGGATGAGCTTTGAGTGTTTTACGGGGAATCCTTATTCTCACTATCCCTCCCTCCTGAAATGGAAGATCACATGCACCACGCCTTAGATCAGCATAGCGTTCATCTTGTCCTGATTCCTTTGAACTGTATTTCACACTGCAGTAGGTGAAGGCATCACTGAGACAGACAGCGGGAAAATGTCCAGCCTTGTGCACATTTTACGACCGTAGAGCAGTTCATGGGGTGACGTGGAGGTGGTAGTGTGCGGTGTTGCACGGTACACTTTAAGCCAGGTTAGCACATCCTCTTTCCATGGCTGTGTCTGCAGGATGGTTGTTTGTACGCAGCTTCTAAGGGAACGATGGAATCTTTCCACGGCGCCATTGGCTGCAGGGTAGTAAACTGATGTGCGAATGTGACGAATGCCCTGTGTCTCCATGAACTTTGCAAACTCAGCTGACGTAAACTGAGGCCCATTGTCAGTAACAATGTTCTCTGGATTGCTATGGCGACTGAATGTAGTCATCAGGAATATATTTATAACATCTGCTGTTGTGGCACTGTGAGAGAAGGCAAGCTCAGGCCACTTGGAATAGTAGTCCACTTGTGTTATAGCATAGCGGCAGACAGGGGAAGCTGTTTCAAATGGCCCGACAATATCGAGGCCACGTTTCTGCCAAGGACCCTCAGGGAGTCGGATAGGTTGCAGAGGAGCAGGGTGAGTAAATGCAGTTTTATCATTTGACTGGCAGGCTATGCAGGTCTGGAACTCCGAATCTATTCTTGGCCACCAGTATTGTCAGAAATATAAATTTATCAAGCATTGCACAGTCAGTCGGTGAACAAGTTTAAGAAAGCTTTATTGCTTGTGGCCGGCCCACAAGGAGACAAAAACATCACACGCCATTGTGTTACAATGTTTGTCTGCTAGCATGTTGTGTTGCTAGCTATTTAAACAGCAGTGCTCTTGACTGTTATTGGCTAAGACAAAGGCATGCAAATGTCCCATGGCTCTTCTTAATTGGCTCCCTTGCATAGACTTGGCGTGCGTGCGTGCTCGTTTACGTGTGTGTGTATACAACATCAACCCTGAGCAGAATCCTGGGGTCATAAAAGCTCCTTCACATAGGTATGCAAAATGGTCACATACCAAATGGTCACCAGACCTCAGTATTCCTTCTAGCACTAAATAATTCATAATAATCAAAAATGTGTAATAATCAATGAGACTTTACAGCATCATAGTCTAGTAGTGTGAATTCACTCGACACAACGGGAAACCCATGGTATTGGGATAAAACCCGTCATCACTCAGTAGGGTGGTCATTTGACATCTGATGCGTTGGACCTCATCTCAGATCTCCTTCACACAAAATAAAATGGAAACAAAGATTGCAACAAAGAAATCAATGAACATGCCTACTTGTTGTCTACATGGTCATCTCTAAAACCATCAACCATTCAGTAAACAGTCAGGTTTTTCTAAGGCAGTCGAAACCAGGCCCTGATAGCGCTCTTCCTTTGGTTAGGTGATAAGCATTTCTCTCCAGAGGCCTGTTCCTTAAAGCAAGTTTACCGAATAAGCTAGACTTATGTCAGTTAGTTGGACTCATTTCTAGTTCATTCGGTTCCATAGAGGTAGATCAACATAGATCGAACTCAGTTACTATAGTAACTTATGCTTTGAAACTAGCCTGGTTCGGGTCAGGCTAATTGTCAGGCTTAGACCGCGTTCTTGCTTAACCAGACCTTCCTATAACACACCCAACAGGAAAACGATTATGGACATTCTCATTTTCTTATTCTCATCAATTCAATATGTAGGCTACATTTATAGAAAATCAACTTAAATAGCCTACATAGGCTACAACATTTAGCCTACTGCATTAAACAATGATGAACAATAATTTGATACTCAATATAGCCACGTTAAACATATGGCTATATGGTAGTTTGTGATTTCAAATGTTTAGACATCAGGCATAGGCCTATCTCAATCTAAATTATCAGAGTATAATTATCATAGCGATATAATTGTTAACAGTAGCCTACAATTGCAAAACAAACCTAAATTTATAGGTTACATCTATCCTCCATTTTCCCGACACAACAACCATGTTAAAAAGTTAGGCTTCTGGGTAATGTATTGATTAATAGTAGGCTATTTATTTAAAGCAATGTCAAAAAGTCCATTTAGGGGTGCCTGTTTTGTAATAAACAAAGTAAAGGTCTAAAAAAGGACCCTGGCCTACGTAGCCTATCGTTCATGTTAATCAGAGCGTGTCATTTTAGTTTGATGAAGCGGTGGATGAGGGAGCTGTCATAGTATACGGTTTAAAGGGACCGTTGTTTCAGGTAGAAGTCACGTCGCCGTGTGCATTGCTTTTGCCATGGTGGATTGTCTGATCCATGTTTTACCTTTCGGGCTGTTTCAGAATAGGGTGCACACGCAATTAGCTTGACTACTTAAATCTGATTTGAATTAGTAGCATTGCGTGAGCTGAAATTGGCCTTTATGGAATCTCTTTAGCCCCGCTTTACGAATTAAACTAATTCAAGTCTGGTTTGGGACTTTAAGTCCTGCTTTTTTGAGCTGCCTTTATGGCACAAGCCTCAGGACAGGGAGTCATAACCCTTAGTTAACCAAACAAAAACCTGTTTAACCCTTAAGTCACCCCAGATATTGTCTTCTGATGTACTCCCCCGGTCAAACTTATTTCCATTTTATAGATTGTGAAAAAAGTTCACTCTCTCTCGAAGGTGATCTCCTACAGAGCGGTCAGGCCTTTAGATCATCAGACATTTCACTCCAGCCTGCTGTTAACTCTTTTTCAACCTCTGCATGATAAGACACATAACTTTGGCACAAATACTGAAATCTCATTACATGTTCTCAATTCGTTTCTTTTCAAATTAATATCAACTTTCTGTAGTGCAAACAGGTTTCTCAAAAACAAAACATTAAGCTTAATTGCAACTTCCAAATAATACTTAATCAAGTCACATAAATGAAACAGTATTGTTATCACCTCCTCCTCAAAACATTCAGGGCCTCATGTACATGCGTTTTTGCCCCCACTTCAGGCATTTGTTTAGCAATTTACGTGTAAAAGCATGGCCTAAACATTTTAAATCACAAACTAGACTACGTAACGTGGCATGTAGGCTATCAAATCATTGTTCATCATTGTTAAATGCATTAGGCTAAATGTTGTAGGCATCAAAGTCAGAATCAGAAGGGATTTTATTTGCCATGAATGTTTGCACAAACAAGGAATTTACTTTGGCAGGAGGGTGCATACATTAAACATATACGAATCTTGAAACTTAAATATGTCTAACTATACAAAAGGAATAATACAAAACAATACGGCAGTGGACTTATGAACGCTGACAAAGAAAACAAAACAATATAAATATACAGTCAAGGAAACATTGGCGTTAGCCGCCACATACGAATCCATAGACATCTATCCAAAAATATATAATAAACACAAAACATTGTCCAGTAAAAGATGAACAGGTTTAATTCAAACCTTTTAACATACATATTTTAAACAGTATTACAACATTTACCTAGATGTTTACACGGTTTACTCCGGCAGTTTCCAAAGGTGCTGCTTTCATGTTCGGACGAAAAAGAAAAAGATGGAACGACCAAGATGCACGGCGTCAACACTTGGTTCGCGACACCACCACCTAGTGGCCGAAACGAACAACCCAAAATGTACCCCTCAGGTCCACAACAAAATATATATACATTTGTCACATTTTCGTCATTTACATACACATGCATTCACCCAGAAACTAAAATGACGGGGGTACTACAACTAATTCACCACCCGGCTACACAAACAATGCCCTTAAGACAAAAGCAAATATAAATTCTCCCTTTTTCTTTTTAAACCTTTAAATTCACAATTTAACAAGAGTAACATAAGCCCGTAAAACAAAACCTTATTCTTTCACTTCTTAAAAGTCTTATCAAAGCATGTAATACAGAATACTTCTTTGAGTATCCAGCCGAATGTTTTACCAGCCGAATGTTTTAAAATACTCATCACTTAACATATTTCAAAAGTAACCAAATTATTATGTACAATTAGCTCAAAATTAATCTATTTCTCTAAATATGCGTCTTTGTCAATTTGTCAGTCTGCGTATGCATCATGCGGTTACTCATCCTGGATCTCAAATGTCAAGCTGCAATTATTTTACTAGCCTGTACACGCCGCCATCGCAGTTGAGTCTGTAAGTTTGTTAGCTACAAATGTCCATGCCATATTTGCAAATTCAACTTCCTGGACTCTCCTTTGTCTCAGAACAGAGCAAAATGCACTCCCTCCACGTTTTCACCGTTAGCCATTAGCTAGCTAACAAAGTATTTTCCTCACAGATCCCAAAGCTATCCTAGCAATTTGTAAAAGACATTGTTCAACAGACAGCAGACTGGCAAATTCACAAGAATCATGTCAGCCTTCTGATTTCCTTGTAGGGTCAATTATACCCTCTTAACATCTCAACATGTAAAACAATTACCCATGGTTATATTTACAACAGAACCTCAATATTTACAATTCTATCAACTCTTAGTACTATTTCAATTTCAACATAAAACTTGGTCCAAAGTCTACATATGCACCTTAGATTATTCGTCAGAGATGTTTAGCTACACATATCAGAGTTCTGGTTGGACAAGTCTTCAACTAGTCAATTTGATTATGTAAATATTAATGCCACCAAACCCACACATTTCAGCAAAACAACCTCAGCACCTTTGCCCTTAACAATTGCGCTTCAGTTTCTCGAACTGGTTCAGCCTTGTATACACTTCTTAATCTTTGGCTCAATCTTTTACGTGCGCACTTATTTCTTTAGTCTCCCTCAATTGACTGTGAACAACCTCAACAATCTTTCTGCTTTCGCATCAATTAATCAGCATGTCCACTTGGAAGTGTTACAACCATAGATATATATATATATATATATAAACACTAGATGTCTTACAGCGAAGTCTAGAACGTCCACACACAGCGGCCATCTTGCCACAGTGAACTTGCTCACCCATGACATTGAGTTGGTGCTACATGTACTTTTAAAATTTACACTTACATTTATTCATGTAGCAGACGCTTTTACCCAAAGCGACTTCCAAGAGAGAGCTTTACAAAGTGCATAGGCCACTGATAATAACAACAAGATAGCCCCAAAGCATTGCGGGTAGCCAAAATAAGAAGCACACGTTGTGAACAACCAAAAAATAAGTGCCAAAGGGAAGAAACCATAAGAGCATGTAGTTAAGCAAGTTACAATTAAACAACATTAATCGCTAAGTGCAAGTGTACCTGTAGGAAAGCAATAAAAATAGGATTAAATAAAATAAAATACAACAGTTTAAATCAGCTACTACTAACCAACAAGAGCAACAGTCTAAGCAAGAGTCATTGTGATCCTTGAGGAAACTAGCATTGGGTTCAGCAAACCATTCCTAAGTACTGTTGTACTCCCGGAACAAGTGCGTCTTGAGCCTTCTCTTGAAGGTGGAGAGACAGTCTGTGTCTCTGAAGGAGGTGGGGAGTTGATTACACCACTGGGGGGCCAGGCAGGAGAAGAGCTTGTGTTGGGACCGGGCGGTCTTGAGCGGTGGGACCACCAGGCGGTTGTCTAAAGAAGACCGTAGGTGGCGGGTGGGGGTGTAAGGCTGCAGGAGGGACTTGATGTAGTCAGGTGCAGTCCCGTTCACTGCTCGGAAGGTCAGTACCAGGGTCTTGAATCTGATGCGGGCCGTTATGGGTAGCCAGTGGAGGGAGATGAGGAGCAGGGTAACGTGGGAGTGTCAGGGTAGATTGTAGACCAGGCGGGCAGCTGCGTTCTGAATCTTCTGAAGAGGACGGGTTGCGCATGCTGGGAGACCGGCGAGCAGCGAGTTGCACTCGTCCAACTTGGAGAGGACAAGTGCTTGGACAAGCAGCTGGGTGGAGTGCTCAGACAGGTATCTCCTGAACTTCCGGATGTTGTAAAGGGGAAAAACTACACGACCGGGCGACCGCAGCAATGTGGGCCGTGGGGGAGAGCTCGTCATCCATGGTAACCCCAAGGTTCCTGGCAGAGGATGAGGGGGTCACCGTCGCAGATCCCAGGGTGGAAATAACCATAACTTGCTCAATTTTCAACCGATTTAAACTTGGTTTGGTTTGTTATCAACGTCAGAGATGTAGCTTCCAAACCGTTAAAAAATCGGTTGAAAATTGAGCAAGTTATGGTTATATAAAAAGTACATGTAGCACCAACTCAATGTTATGGGTGAGCGAGTTCACTGTAGCAAGATGGCAGCCGTGTGCGGACGTTCGACTCCATTGGCCGGCAACGCGGATGAGACATCTAGTGTTTATATATATATCTATGGTTACAACCACCAAACTCAAACACAATTAGAGTTCTGGCTGGACAGGCCTTAAAAAGTGATCGTAGGGCTAACCGATCACAAATCTTGAGTAATACTTCACCGATCTTTCTGCTTCGTCATCACGTCACCCAAACATTTCGATTCACCTATCTGTCAGAGGGTCTTAGTTAAAAGAGTGCACACACAATTCACTTCACTGATATATTTATAGGATTTTAGCAAACAAATATTTAGTTCACTGATTCGTTACGGGTTCACGGATCATAGTAGCTATGACCACAGTGCTCTATAACGACCCCATTGTGGATATTCTCAATTTGGAACACAAAAGTCGACTGTATATACATATATGCAATTTATTCTTACCTTGTCCATCGAAAGCTGTGCCTCATAGCTAGTCCAGAATTTTGTCACCTTCCATCCCCTAGGGAAAAACTCATTGGAGGGCAACTCTTTTTAAACAACAATTCTTTGCTGCGAGTTATTTCTCCATTGTTGTGTACGGTTTCAGTTCTTCTTGGATGATGGAAAGATGTTAAAATCCGTCTGAAAGGACCATAGTGTCAGAAATATTAATCTATCAAGCATTGCGCAGTTAGTCGGTGAACAAGTTTAAAGGGGCAATTGACTGCAAAACCGATTTTACCTTGTCATAGTTGAATAACGACAGTTCGGTGGGTAAAATGAACATACCGTGAATATCAAAGTCCATTGACACCTCTTTCCTATTCAAATCTCAAAAAGAAAAATGTTGGCTGTAAAACGCTAGCTTTTCAACAAAGCTACCGGTCCTACGTAGGACCGGTGATTGCCCTCTTATTGGCCCTGGTCTGTATCTTTGTCACGCCCCAGAATTTACATCCAGACCAGCCCATTTGTTTTTATTCAACTGAGGCTGCTGGCCGATCACAATTTCCTCTTGCAGGGGAAATGAGAAGACAACTGTTTCATTCTACACTTCACTCTTCGTATTTTGAGTTGTAAATGAGCAGCAACAAATGTATGCTTTTAGATTTATGTAATCTTTATAAATAATAAGTATGCATTTTTATATAAAATATACAGAAATATCAGTTGAAAAATGTCAGTAAAAAAGGACCCATTTGGAATCGACGCAAGCAAGAACACCCTACTGTTTCCCCAGAAATGTTACCCTCTCTAGTTGTTTTTGCTGTCTCAAAGTACTGAGTGGATTTTCACAATTAAATTAGACCATATGTTTTTTCCTTGTTTTTATTACATTTTACATAACATTTTATATTTGTGTTCATTTGTGGCTCAAAAACCTACCATGAAGAAAAATAACAATAGTTCTCAGTTGGAAAGCGCTCCTCCCGGTGATTCCCTCGTCCTCCTGGGGGACTTCAATGCTCATGTGGGCAATGACAGTGAGACATGCAGGGGCGTGATTGGGAGGAATGGCCCCCCCGATCTGAACCCGAGCGGTGTTTTGTTGTTGGACTTCTGTGCTAGACACGGCTTGTCCATAACAATCACCATGTTCAAGCATAAGGGTGTCCATATGTGCACCTGGCACCAGGATACCCGAGGTCTCAGTTCGATGATCGACTTTGTCGTTGTGTCGTCGGACTTGGGGCCGCATGTCTTGGACACTCGGGTGAGAAGAGGGGCGGAGCTGTTAACTGATCACCACCTGGTGGTGAGTTGGCTTCGATGGTGGGGGAGGACGCAGGTCAGGCCTGGCAGGCCCAAACGTAATGTGAGGGTCTGCTGGGAACGGCTGGCAGAACCCTCTGTCAGAAGGAGCTTCAACTCCCACCTCTGGGAGAGCTTCGATCATGTCTCGGGGGGGGCCGTAGACATTGAGTCCACACAAGGCGGTCGGTGCATGTCGCGGAGGTAACCCTCGAACCCGGTGGTAGACTGCGGAGGTGAGGGATGCCGTCAAGCTGAAAAAGGAGGCCTATCGGACTTTATTGGCTGGTAGGACCCCAGGGGCAGCTGATGTGTACCGGCAGGCTAAGCGGAACGCGGCAAAAACCCGGGCATGGGAGGAGTTCGGCGAGGCCATGGAGAATGACTTCCGAACGGCTTCAAAAAGGTTCTGGACCACTACTCGTCGACTCAGGAGGGGGAAGCAGTGCTCTGTCAAGACTGTATACGGTGGGGATGGTGCGCTGCTGACATCGACGGGGGACGTCCTGGATCGGTGTAAGGAATACTTCGAAGACCTCCTTAATTCCACCAACACACTTTCCGACATAAAGGCAAAGTCTGGGGACATCGGGGGGGGGGGGGGGGGCCTTCTATCTCTGGGGCTGAGGTTGCCAAGGTGGTTGAAAAGCTCTGCGGTGGCAGGGCCCCTGAAGATAGCATACGGCCAAAACTCAAAAAGTACCTACGCACAGAAATATTCACATGTATAAAACCGGTCATACGCCAGGTCCTGCGCACCTTTCCTTTATAAATCACAATCAACGTGAGATTGACCGCACGTGAACGAGCCACTGACCCCGCCTTGTATCCTCCCATAAATTCATATGCAGATGGACTATATAGGCGCTTCTGAGGTCATTTCTTTGTCTGAATTACCGTATTTCTTCATATAAACGCCGCCCTCGAAGAAACGCTGCACCAAAAATGAACGTTAAATGTCGTGGTGGTTTTTCGAAGAAATACTGTGACTGTGATATCGAGGTTCTGACAACAGAGGTGGAGGCGAGAAAATGTGTCCTGTTTCGCGGCCTGTCATCAGGTATTCGTGACAAAAGAAAGTCGGCAGAGTGGAAAACTGTCACTATTTGCACCCTTTCTTGTTTTTAACCTGCAGCACTTTGAGATTTAGCTAAATGTAAAGTGCATTACAAATAAAATTATCATTATTATTAGTGCTGTCAGTTTAACGCGTTATTAACGGCGTTAACGCAAACCCAAATTAACGGCGTCAATTATTTTATCGCGCGATTAACGCTCTTTTTGGCCTAGCAAACTTTGTAGTTTTTTTCACATGCTGTTGCAACAACTACCGACGTTAGAAAAACTACAACACCACACCGGATCTAGCTAGACCGGAAACAAAACAACAGGCACGCCAAACATTCGTTTGGCTTGCGAGCTGGCTAAAGAGTAGTAGCAGAGCCCGTTTACGGATAATAGACATTCTCTAGTAGTAGGCTAACGTTACGTTTTGAGTGGATGACGAGCGTGAGATGCCGAAATGGATGCCAATAAGATTCTGAATGGAAAGTTTGCTTTTAAAAAGTTGCCAAATGGTTCTATTGACAAGACCAGTGATCTGTGTGTTTTGTCGTTGTAAACTGAGCTATCATCGAAGCACGTCCAGTCTGAAATACCACTTGATGGCCAAGCACACAGCTGATGCGAATTCTCTGCCCCCTCGTCAAAGCCAGGCGATTGCAATGTTGTTTTCAATAAAAAAAATATTTGCACAAAGCAATCCGAACCACTTTTCTATGTTGATAAGAGCATTAAAATTTGAAAAAAGATTGGGACAAAAATAAATCAGGGACATTTAGAATAGATAAAAATGTGCGATTAATTGTGATTAATCGCGAGTTAACTATGACATTAATGCGATTAATCGCGATTAAATATTTTAATCGTTTGACAGCACTAATTATTATTATAGGGCCATCAATGCTGTGGGTTCAGAGGACCGGACCATGGCAGAAATTAAGAAGAAATGGTCCAATATAACATTTTAAATGAAGAAACGAGTGGTGGCGCATCGTAACAGCATGGCAGCTATAGGGTTAGCGTGACATGCATTTCCTGAGTGATTTTGTCGTTCGTTTGACAGCCTCAAGTTTAACAGAAGTTATTAAGTGGTGGCGGTATAAAGAGAAGGCTATAGCATTTCCCGTTTTGGGTTTTGGCATTTTGATGTGATCTTCCACATTAATGATCAAACTTTTATTTTGATGTTTTTTGAATAGTCAACATCATAAACGTACTAGTGGAAACTTTACTTTGTAATGTTAGGTGAGTCTCTGCACTTTTCAGTTAGAATTCGCCATGTTACAGAGCCAGACAAGACTTTGCGGACGGTCCGCACATTCTCATGTCTGCTCAAAAGTTTCCCTGACGGCCCGCACATTCTCCCGTCAATTAATTCTTTATACATCACAAAGTGTGCGTGAAAACCAGCGTACCCAAGCTTTTTGTGCGTACGCAACGTTTATACATGAGGCCCCTGGAGAGGAGGGTCCGTCGGATTGTCAAACCTCGGATTCAGGAGGAGCAATGTGGTTTTCGTCCTGGCCGTGGAACAGTGGACCAGCTCTATACCCTCCACGGAGTCCTGGAGGGTACATCGGAGTTTGCCCAACCAGTCTACACATGTTTTGTGGATTTTGAAAAGGCGTTCGACCGTGTCCCTCGGGGGCTCATGTGGGGGGTTGCTCTGAGAGTACGGGGTACCGGATTCCCTGATCGGGGCTGTCTGTTCCCTGTACGACCGGTGCCAGAGTTTGGTCCGCATTGCCGGTAGTGAGTCGAACTTGTTTCCGGTGAGGGTTGGGCTCCGCCAGGGTTGCCCTTTGTCACCGATTCTGTTCATTACTTATATGGACAGAATTTCTAGGCACAGCGAGGGCGTTGAGGGGGTCCAGTTTGGTGACCTCAGGATCGGGTCGCTGCTTTTTGCAGATGATGTGGTCCTGTTGGCTTCATCGGGCCGCAACCTTCAGCTGTCACTGGAGCGGTTCGCAACCGAATGTGAAGCGGCTGGGATGCGAATCAGCACCTCAAAATCTGAGGCCATGGTTATCGACTGGAAAAGGGTGGAGTGCCATCTCCGGGTCGGGGAGGAGATCTTGACCCAAGCGGAGGAGTTTAAGTATCTCTGGGTCTAAGTATCTCTGGGAATGGAGCGCGAGATCGACAGGCGGTGCGGCGTCCACAGTGATGCGGGCTCTGCATTGGTCCGTCGTGGTGAAGAAGGAGCTGAGTCGAAATGCGAAGTGCTCTATTTACCAATTGGTCTACGTTCTTACCCTTACCTATGGTCACAAACTATGGGTAGTGACCGAAAGAACGAAATCGCGAATACAAGCGGCCGAAATGAGCTGTCTCCGCAGGGTGTCCGGGCTCTCCCTTAGAGATAGGGTGAGAAGCTTGGTCATCCAGGAGGGGCTCAGAGTAGAACCGCTGTTCCTTCGCGTCGAGGAGCCAGCTGAGGTGGCTCGGGAATCTGATTAGGATGCCTCCTGGACGCTTCCCTGGTGAGGTGTTCTGGGCACGTCCCACTGGGAAGAGGCCCCTGGGAAGACCCAGGACACGCTGGAGGGACTATGTCTCTCGGCTGGCTTGGGAATGCCTCTGGTTCCCCCAGGAAGAGCTGGTGGAAGTGGCCGGGGAGAGGGAAGTTTGGGCCTCCCTGCTTAGGTTGCTGCCCCCGCGACCCGACCCCCGGACAAGCGGTAGATGATGACGATGACATGATGATGATGATATTTGTGTTCATTATGTAATTAAAAGGTGTCGTGCAATATCCCTTCCTATGGAAAACATAACACAAGGGACATTTGAGAATAGCTTTTTTTTGACAGACAATAATGAACATTTTATTTTAAAAAAATAGAGAAAACTGAAGGGAGCTAATGTTCCTTAATTTAACAATAGCAGGCACTACAATTGTGTTCAAAAGGTACTGTAAGAAACAATAATGTTTTAAAGTAAATGCTAGTTAGTTGCATGTAAAAGATTATTGGGAATGGACTTACATAGACTTTCAATCTAAGAAATAAATAGCAGTATGCTGTAAATGGTTGCATAACCACATCTTTGAACAGTATATGTTATAGAACACGGTAGAAATGTTGTGGTAACAAAGATAAGTCCCAGTGTTCAGGTAATGGCACATAGCTGTGGACTGAAGCACAAACTGTTTACTCCAACCAACCCCTACTATATCTACCTCCCCTTCAAATGTAAGCAATCAATCAATCTTTAGAAAGGCTAACAACAGAGGATGTATTTTACACTGCTTTTGTGCTGTCATATTATTACATCAACATAGAGAACTTGGCAAAATTATGAGGAAAAAAAACGAGTGCCATGTTTGTGAGAGGAGGCCATTGCGTGTGTGGAAGAACCCCATGTTCGAACTCTAGTGTGGGCCGGAAAGGGAGAAAACGATATTGACAAATGACACCTGTTGCACATGTACCCCATGCCAAATATTTTTTTCTACTGCTTTCTATGATGGAGCTGTGTTAGTATTGTCATCTCACAATCCATTTAAAACTCCTCCCACAGTTTCTAATGGTTAAAAACAGACTGATAAATGGAAAGATTGATAAGAGTGATAGGCTTTCTACACCACACATTAACCTCATGTCTTTATGATTTATTGGTGTACTACTGCAATGGCATCACACAAGCATTGCTGTGCAGAGTACACAGAGACCTAACCAACATTAATCTTATAAACAATCCAGCATATTGACTGGCATTTTCTTTTCAAAATACTCTGTGTTCTGTGGTTTTGGCAAAAGTAGTACAACAGTTATGTTTTTTTCTTGTTTCCCAGTGTAGTGTTCTGTACAGAACTGGCCTAAAATATCCTAACCCAGACTTTCAAAACACAATCCATCTAGGAATGCCAGTGAGAGGTACAAGACTGCTGCTTTGCTGCGGTTGATGTCCATGAAACGGCACGGCTCACTCAGGTACTCCGGGCCAGCTCTGCGGAGTGCCATGTTGGCAGCTCAGGAGGATCAGGTGCCTTGTTCCTCTCTCTTAAAGCCAATTAGAGACACAAGGGAATGTTTGCTCATTATCTCTCCAACAACTTAGCCTGAACCTTAAATCAAGTATACTCAACCTGAGAAGTCGGGCAATATAAAGGTAGAGTTGTGTAAAGTAAATATTAAAAGGTATCAAATATAAATATATACTGAACATAATACATGCATACATGTATGCAAAATGTATATTTATTCTGTCATGATGAGTCATGAGTCATGGTGCATCTATTATAAATGTTACTTTCAACATGGATTGAATAAGTCTTTGATGTTATCCATACAGTATGCATAGTGTACAGTACTGTGGGATATCTCGATTACAGAGGGTTCTGTAAAACGTACTTCTAGTGCATGTAAGGTTGAAGGGATATTAAACATGTAATCACTTTAATACACTTTTATCCAATTTTATTTACAAAAAGGAGGAATTGCAATTGTATATTTAAGTGCACCAGTGCAACATGGGGTGCAAAAGTCAGGTAATGTTATGGAAAAAGGGACTTTCTATGTTTCTTTTATACTGAATGATTTCACACAATATACTGTATGTAACGCTTCTGTTGGGAAAATTGAAGATGTAACACATTTATCCTGTTTAAGAATGATTCTGTGTTCAGCATTCCTTGTGTGTAGAGAGGGGCCTACCCCCAAATCTGAACTTTGGGGAACACGAGGCATATGTAAACAAGGTGACCTGGGCTGACCACTCTCTCTTACTGGAGAGGCCATAAAAGATGTCTGGCCTTATCTGTGTTGGGTGAATCATGTGGTCAAGCTTACAGGGGTCAAAAGGCACACACACTCAAACACGCACGCACACACGCGCACCAGGTCTATGCAAGGAGCCAATGAAGAAGAGCAATGGAACATTTGCATGCCTTTGTCTTAACCAATGACTGTAAAGAGCGGTTCTGCTTAAATAGCTAGCTAGCACAACATGCTAGCGGACAAACTTTGTATTGCGATCAGACTTTGTCTCCTTGCTGGTAAGCATTAAACTATTGTACTTTCTTTGAATCCGACGACTCTGTGCATTACTTGAGAAATTATCCTAACAGCTTCCAACCTGCAATCTTTGATCTGCAGTCAAATGCTCTACTGCACACTAATACCTTTCCCACATGGTGCTTACCAACAGATTACTTCATATTAAATCATATATACATTCAACATACAGAAACAACAGCAACAAAGATAACAGAAACAGCAACAACAGAAAGATAGGTCACTTTTTCCATAACATTACCTGACTTTTGCACCCCATGTAGTGTACTGGCTTAAAACACATCCTCAGACTCCATGTTGTGTACTGTAGGAGGGCCCCCATGGCACATGAAACAAATAGCACCAGCAACAACAGCACCAGCTACTCACATACTTAAACATGCAATTGCAATGCCTCCTTTTACGTTAATAAAGATAATTAAAATGAAGCAGTTTTGGGGTAAGTACCTTAATTGTGTCCAATTAGTTTTGCTAATGTTCAAGATTGAAAGGCTGCCTGGTGTTGTGGTGATTTACCAGGGAAAAGGCTTCCATCTCTGAGACCTTGTCTGAAAATTTAAATATGTTCCCTAATCCGCCTGCTTGGTTGTGAATACTGTTCACCCAATGTTGCCAGGAGGTGGGGAGAAGACAAACTGTGTTTCTCCAGTTGTTCCAGTTGTCAGTTCACTCAGATGAGCAAAACATGGGAGTGCGAGACAAGAATAATCTAAGATACTTTTTATATTTATTTTCCATGAGTTTGTGTTCAATCACACAGAAGAGATGAATGTCTCCAGTATGGGGAAGGCATTAAACACCCTCCAACCTCCCATTGTCCCCTTTTACCATGTGTCCAGGTTCTGCCCCTCTTCTCCCAGTCTTGTAGAGGATAACATATTGGTCTTTTTTCCCAGCAATCCCTTACTGTATTCCAGGCCTCCGTAGGTTTACGGATCTCTAGGGCAATCATCCGTCTTTATCTTGAGATCCTGTTATTGGTAACTGTATTATCTCAGAGGCTCAAGCCAAAGGATACTCATTTGTTGCCACTGAACATGAACAAGGAGCCCCTCCACTCAAAACTCCTCAAGGCAGGTTTGAACGATTTTTGCCGGAGTAAGGGGTTTCAGTACTGCGTAACTGTTGTGGAATGATTTTGGATGTAATTAAATGTGATGCCCTTCATTCCATGTTTAATTAGTCAGTATGATGAAACAGGACCCACATCAGCAGCCATCACCCAAAAATGTAATCCACTCAGTTGTGCTTTTAAAACATTTAAAATACACAAATCATGAATTGAGAGGTTGTAATTGCATAAAATGTCAGGTGATCACAGGGAGGACCCATATGCGGAAAGAGAGAGGCGGGAGTCCACAAAACAATATACATTTACGAGTGCTGTCAGTTTAACGCGTTATTAACGGCGTTAACACAAACCCAAATTAACGGCGTCAAATTTTTTATCGCGCAATTAACGCTCTTTTTGGCCTAGCAAACTTTGTAGTATTTTTTCACATGCTGTTGCAACAACTACCGAAGTTAGTTAAACTACAACACCATATCGGATCTAGCTAGACCGGAAACAAAACAACAGGCACGCCACACACCTGTTTGGCTTGCGATCCGGCTAAAGAGTAGTAGCAGAGCCCGTTTACGGATATTAGACATTCTCTGGTAGTAGGCTAACGTTACGTTTTGAGTGGATGGCGAGCGCGAGACGCCGAAATGGATGCCAATAAGATTCTGAATGGAAAGTTTACTTTTAAAAAGTTGCCAAATGGTTCCATTGACAAGACCAAAGTGATCTGTGTGTTTTGTCGTTGTAAACTGAGCTATCATCGCACCACGTCCAGTCTGAAATACCACTTGATGGCCAAGCACACAGATGATGCGAATTCTCCGCCCCCTCGTCAAAGCCAGGCGATTGCAATGTTGTTTTCAATTTAAAAAATATTTGCACGAAGCAATCCAAACCACTTTTCCATGTTGATAAGAGCATTAAAATTTGAAAAAAGAATGGGACAAAAAGAAATCAAGGGACATTTAGAATAGATAAAAATGTGTGATTAAATGTGATTAATCACGAGTTAACTATGACATTAATGCGATTAATCGCGATTAAATATTTTAATCGTTTGACAGCACTAACATTTACCCTTAAGGCAGGAACACCGAAGGGATCCTCACACAGGTATAGACGACAACACATAAAGAACTGACAAGGAGAAAACATATATACAGGGCAGGACTACGAGACACAGGAGGTGCAGGGAGCCATGAGAGGGAAAGACAAGACCAGGACCAGAAGACACCCACAGAGACACGGAACACTAAGGCGGGGAAAACCAGAACTAAAATATAGCCGCAAACAACGATGCGGGTTCCTCCGCAAAATGGCAAAATGTTATAAACATGTACACTGTAGAAGATCGAGACTTGGACAACAAAAGAGCAAAACTACTTCATGTTTGGCCAACAACAATAGGCTGAATGGGGATTTGAACTCATGAGCATAAGGTTACAAGCCAGTGTCTCTAGCCTCTCTGCTACACAGCAACCACTGTGAGCTTATGATTAGTAAGGACTGATTATTAACTTTCCATAGGATATTGAAACTCTTCTTGAGTTGATCTCTTTCCAGACTCTCAGTCAATGCACAACTAACAGTAGTCATGTGGGCAACTGGGCTACGGGCAGAACTCATAATCAACTCCTTGCGATCATTGCCTGTGACAGGACAGCAGCCAACTCTCTGGTCAGATTAAACTACACAACATGCACAATCAGGGTGACCAACAAGATTATATTAACTAACCAACAATAACATTACAAACATCTAACTAAATGAACACAACTGAAATCCCTGGCACGGCTTTTGTAACCAAACTATTTTCCACAAGTCTTTGCGTTTTTTGACATGTTGCACTGCATGCTGGGTACCCAAGGGTGCTGACGCTGATTATCTAGCTGTGCTCCGACTGCGTGATATGAGTATTAGTTTTTGGTCAGCTTTGGGACAAAGGTTAAGAAACGGTTGACATTTCAAGGTGAAATTGCATGAAATTGCGCATGGTATTTCAGAAGGATGTCCTGACGGAGGAACCCTAAACATGAGGGCATGGCCGAGACTATACCTAGAAATATACAGGTATTGTAAAACAAATGAACATGAATATAAAGTGGGTCATTGTCTCTTCACACTATGGGGATCATGTTCTAACGCTACAGGTAATGAGCCCATTTGTATTATTGAACATCTGACAGTATTGTTAAGGGGGGGGGGGGGTTCTCTTCATCACTACATGTAAGGTTATGGTTGTGAGATTACAGAGCCTGCTTAATTCCTATGCATGTATCTTAGTGACCTTTAACGGTCACTGATCAATGAGCGTTGAAGTGGTTGCAAAGCAGAACTGAAAATGAGTTTTAAGTTCATCAAACCACAGAAGAATGTGTTACTACCCATCCAAATTCGAATGAAAAACAACACAGACAAGTACCATATTTTTTCAATTAAATGCCGCCCCCAAATAAACCCGCACCAAAAATGAACATTGTGCAATAAATGCTGCCCTCAATTAAATGCTGCACAAAAAGTATTTATTCCAGAAGTAAATCACAAGTGTACAATATAAACTGTCATTCACCAATCGCAAATTTGCCTTTTTCAACCCCAAGTTCGCGTGCTACACATCTGTTGCTGCTGGTAAGTGCTTTCTGCACAGCTTTCTGTTTGAAAGCTAAAGTGTAAGAACGTTTTGGCATACTGCTTCAGATTTCTACACAATGTATAACACTTGAGACAATTAAATTACTACCCACGCACATCTAATTGATAGCCAATGAGAAAGGGAGTTGCCGTACTCATACTGTACTTGTACTCCCATCTAAACGCTGCCCTCGAATAAAGCCCGCCCTCGAATAAACGCTGCACCAAAATTGAACATTGTGTAATAAACGCTGCAACGTTTAATCGAAGAAATACGGTATGTTAAATTAGGCTTTGAAATCGTGAGTCTTCTCTGCTTGATACTGGGGGGCGTGTCGTCTGAAGGAGCTGAAGCTCTGCCCCCTCAATTTTTTCAACAACTAGTTAAATCAATTTCAGATATCAGAACAGACCTACCTGCAGTCTCTGAGTGTTGTGTTAATTACTTTGTCTTTGCATCGTACCAGCTGAGTAACAGAATGCAGGTAATATAAACTGTCTGTGATCTGACATAGATAGGTTTCTGTGACGTAGATAGGTTGGTTTTGCCCCGCCTTAACCAAACCTGAGCTGAAAATGGGTGACAAACGGTCTAACTCCACATTTCAGTGTGACAACGTTTTAGAGCTTTGCACATGCTTTCAGCAACTCATTTAACACATCTATAATGTACTGAGAAGCAAATCATGGAATTTGCTTTACAGCACCTTTAAAGAAAACGAAGAAAGACTGAGGGCAATGTTTGAGTGGATTTGAAATGTATACACGTCATCTGGCTACTCTACTATATATGTTGAAGCTTGCCTACATGCAGTACAGTAGCACCGTCAGGCCCCTCTGAGAAAATTGCTGGCCCCTCATTGGCCCCCAGACTCGTGTAGCATATTGTCTGTCATCCAGAATTTTTTTTTCTCAATTATGGAAAACGGGATTTCAACTTCACTGTAGGACAAATCAACCTCAAAAATAATTTTAAAACACATTATAGCCTACAGAAACCAGTCTATGATTGAAACATTTCGTCATAGAAAAAATCCACGTATCCTGTCACGTATCTCCACACTCCCCCCACAAGAGGTTGCACTGGGCCAGATGAGAGTGCAGTCTATAGCCGGTACATAGAAGGTAAGGGAGCTTGTCATCGATGAAGGCTAGACTAGTTGGATGCTGCTAAGTGCAAATACCAAGTTAAAAACAAAAGTAGGCTAAACACCAATATTCAATAAACTGTTATTGAATTTTAAATGACCTATTTACAGTAGGCAACCTAGCTTACGTTGGTTAGCTACAGTAGTTAGTCTAGTTAAATTCTGTATTTTGGGAGGGCTAACCTTGTAGCTAGTTTAGACAAACAAAAGGTTACTTTAGTCTAGAGAGAGTAGCCTATTACTAACTTAGGCAAATCGTGCCGATGACACCAGGAGCGTATCTTTGGCGACGAGCCTGATGCAGTAATGTATAATACAGTATAAAATACTGTGATTTAATGTTGCACCATAGGGATTGAACAAATAACATGTGTTTGACTGTATGGCATTTGAAAGGTCACATGACATGAAAACTTCAGGAGGTTATTTAACATTAATAAATGAGTTCCCCTAGACTGCCTTTGGTCCCCCAGTGGCTAGAAATCTCGATAGGTGTAAACCAAGCCCTGGGTATTCTTCTCTGCCTTTGAGAAAATGAAAGCTCAAATGCTCAGTTTGAAAATCTCCTCCTTGGGACGTCACAAGGAGGAAGGTTACCTCACTTCTCTCTGCTTTGCCCGCCCAGATAATCTGGCCCGCCCATGAGAAACTGAGCTATGATCGTGCAAGTGTTTTTATCCTCGAGAGACATCATGGCTCGCAAACGAATGAAGCATTACATTTGCTCAGTTTGGATGTACAAAGGAAAAAACATTTTTTTTACAGAGCTAATACAAAGCTGGCTTTGCCGAAATAAAATTCTGGATCAGTACTAACTCTCCTTGGTCCAGCTACAAAGTAGGTAATCCAAGACAAGTTAACCAACGCTATATCATTTTGTTGCTTTACTGTATATGTTTACCAAGCTTGCTACCCTTAGAATGTGGCTGTAACATTACCTCTGCAGCTAACAGCTGAGTTACTGTCGCTAATGTAAAGGTAGGTAGCATCAAGTATGTGTGTGAATACACATGTTATAACGCAAGTGTTGTACACTTCTTTGTTATTTGAATGACTGTTCTACTGTTGTTATGGCGCTCGCGATATCCGCCTTTCCCCTCATTGAAATTACTGAGTGTGCGCCTCTGCAAACCAGGGTGATCAGATGAGAATTGGGAAAATTCAAGGCATCTTACAGCAACGGGGCTACAAGCCATTGCAATACATCCATTGTAAACATTAGCGCATGGTGCCGCCACTCTCCTCCTCATTAGCATTTAAAGCTCCAGACACAGAAACAGCGTGTCTTGAGGAAAGCTCATTGTGGGACTGCTCGTAGTGGCTGTAATTATGCACCAAGGCTGAATTTCGGGAAAGAGACTTCAGACACAGTATTAGGGGACCATTAAGGCCTATTTAAAAACATCCAAAAACAGCATATCATGTGACCTTTACTAATTTGTCCTTTGGCTGCATGTTGATGAATGTCCTTATGTATTGATGAATGTTCTTTGATGAGCATGGTTATTTGTCTGTACAAAAGACACACACACACACAGAAAAACTCATTGGTGGCATTTTCATTAAATATTATGCTGTGATTTTATCAAATAACGATTTCCAAAACACAATTTCATTTGAGTAAAATACAATTATTTTGTATTAATCAGTCAAGAATCAGAATCAAGATAATTTTCTTGTGTGATGTAGTTTTGTCACGTTCTTTTAAGACATGTTCAATACATTTAGTAGATAGGGTTTAGAAGTGCAGATTTTATTTCAAGGTAGGATGGGAAATCTCCTGCTATAACAGAGGATGAAACTTGTCGCTTACATTTACATTTAGTCATTTAGCAGACGCTCTTATCCAGAGCGACTTACAGTAAGTACAGGGACATTCCCCCCGAGGCAAGTAGGGTGAAATGCCTTGCCCAAGGACACAACATCATATTGGCACGGCGGGGAATCGATCCGGCAACCTTCTGATTACTAGCCCGACTCCCTCACCGCTCAGCCATCTGACTCCCATCATCATTATTATGCGTATTATTATCGCATTATTACGTATTATTATCATTGCAGATGTCAGTCAGTGTAAATTGCCAATTTTAAGCGCAAAGACAACTTGCTTTTGCAGTAAAAATGGAGGTCTACAACGTGCACACACATTACTAATCAGACGTTAAATGAGTTAACAACACAGTTCTTTGCATCATCTTCCAAGCAGTTGTTTGCGTCCGAACATCCACGGAATTTACCCTAACCTTAACCCTAAGCCAATGACGTGCTTTCTATTTTTACGCCTACTACAATTTCAAAACTGCTCTGCTCCGTAAAAAGATCAACGCAAATAACTGATAATAGGCTATGTAGGCCATAAACTACAACCACCTCATTTTCATGTAGTGTACATGAATGCAAATAGTACATTCCTGTGCACCATATAACTTTGAAGTTGAACTGAAACGGCACCTTCTTGTCATACTGTACACTGGGGTGAAAAATCTATTACATAACACCCCCAACATTACTCCACTCTGCCCTTCTTTGGCTATCAGAAAAGTACACCTCCATGACTTCCACCACCCTAAGTGCACTGCGTGTTAACTCCTGTTGTGAGTTTTGGCTCAACCAACGAGAAGCACAGGGGTTGTGTGGCCTGTCAGGTCCCTTTGATATCTACCCTATATGTTGCTTGGATTCTCTCAGATGAACTGCAGCCTTGCAACCCAAACAGCATGGGAGTGTTTTGGGGAATATACTTCTGTGATGAAAGCACTATGCAAATAAGCATGGAATATGTCTCTCATTCATGGCCACTAATTGATCCCCGAGCGTGAGATCATCTCGGAGGCTGGGAGAAAAACATAAAAAAGGAAAGTAATTCAAATGAAACTTGATTTCAAAAAGGTTTCTGTCTTGTTGAATTGATGAAGGTTTTATTCTATACATCTATACTGATTTTGCTAGCCTTGTCCTAGCTGAATTCTCTTGAGTACTACATACTTTATTGTGGAAGTGTTACGCGATATGTTTTACTAGTTCATGTAGGTTATTGAACCTTGTGTAACAACGACACAGTAAGATTCAAGCACAGGGTTTTTATTGAGCTGGGTAATCCTGGTACAGGGGAGGTCAATAATCCATGCTGACAGCGTAATACAGGTGATACAGAAATGTTGTCTAGGCACCGGCAAGGATAGTATTCAGAGGTAGACAGGGCAGAGTAGGTAATCCAAAACATAGTCAGGTGAGGTAGGCAAAGGTCACTACACAGACAGACTACACAATGTTCTATAGTACATGACTGTATGTACTAAAGTACTTGAACTGAATCATGAAAAGAACAAGACTTTACAAAGTAACTAAAAAACAGGGTCTTAAATAACTCACAACCAAAACACAGGCGCAAACAAACAAACTGAAGAGGAAATGGAGGTTGTGGGAGGCAGCGCGTCATAGACCAGAGTGCAACTGTAACCCGATCCCAGAGGGCCCCAAGAATGACCACGCCCCCTAGGCACAGGGAAGTCAGTGTGGGTACAATGGAAGTCTATGATGAGGGAGGTCCAAGGCCAAAACCCAAGACTGTCTTCTGGACCGTACCCCTTCCAGTCCACCAAATACTGCAGTTTACCATGCACCACATGGGCAGCACCAATGTTCATGAGCAGAGGAGGGGGAGGAGACACCGAGTGCTAAACAGTATCCAAGACTGCTGTGGGTGGATCTCTTTTTCAATAGGGAGACATGGAATGCGGGGGAAATACTGGGATGTCATGGCAATTTCTAATGGTAGGAGACAACATTCATGTGATTGATGATGGGGAATGGACCAATAAATAGTTGACTTTTTAAACAGGAGCTTTAGTTTGTTGTCCCTGGTGGAAAGCCAGACCATTTCCCCTGGAAGATAGTACGGATAGTTTAATGCCCAGTTAAAAAAGTAACATACTTAAGTGCAGTGGTTGTCAATCTTTTTTCAGTGATGTACCCCTTGTGAAATATTTTTTCAGCCAAGTACCCCCTAACCAGCCCAGAGCATTTTTGATGCTTTTTTGAAAAAAGATGTAGGCCCTAATACACAGCGCTATGCCTTTGTAACGGATGTGTTCAGGACATGAACAGGCACAACTTATGGGTGGGTTTTTAGATTTATTTTCTTATTACTTATTTTCTCTCTCTTTGCACCTCAGCTTCCCTCAAGCAATACAAAATGTAGTGTTCATTCAACATTACATCACAATATTACATCACACTTCCCTTTTGGCACTTGTTTAGCTTTTTTCACAATGTATGCTTCATGTTTTGGCTGCTTGCAATGTTTGGGACAATCTCGTTGTTATGATCAGTGACCTATGCTCTTTTGTAAAGCTCTCTCTTAGAAGTCGCTTTGGATAAAAGCGTCTGCTAAATGAATAAATGTAAATGTAATATTCAATGCACACTAGTAGCCAAGAGCAATTCAAATTTGACCAGAAAACATTTAGCAAATTAATGTTAACATCACGAAAAACTATATCCAGAGGAGATAACAGTGCCACCTAGAGCAGGGGTTCTCAAACATTTCAGCCCACGACAGGGCCAGAGTGGGGCCACTTTTCAGCCCGGGAGTGTCAGGCCTAAGACCGGCCCACTTTTTTTAATATACCAAACAGGGCCGGATGCAGCCTGCTTTAACTGGGGGTGCATTGAACTTCTCTGGGGGGTATCATGATTACAGAAAGGGATCGTATTATTTTTTTATATTGATACAATTTTTGAGACTGCTAAAGATCCGAGTGTTAATCAGGCATGTAGCCAGGCTGTAAACATTCTGGTGTAGCAGAGTCTCGACAGACAAAGCATGGTACCATCCACACCTTTCCCCTACTCCCGACGAGGAAAGGGTCCTACCCCTTTGTCCTTATCTCACAGAGCAGGAGCTTCAAAGCCCTGACCCAGCATGGGATCAGGAACAGAGACCACATGGTCTCACAGTAGCAGACAAAGGATTATAAGGAAGAACTTTCTTTTGTGGATTTACAAACATTCTCAAGGACTACATGGCTCATGGACACTGATTCAATGACAGTAGTCGATGTGTTATAATGTGTGTTTTTCTCATTTACCTAGAACGTTGTTTAAATGATGTTTATTATAATTCCCCTTCAGGTATAGTTAAATCAGTCAATCTTGGTATCAAAATAATTGTATCATACTAACAAAACCAGTTATGAACGTTGTATTGTTATATTCTGAAGTTTAAGCATCCCATGGACATTTGAGATAACGGAACTCAAAACTAAAAGCCACTTCACACCTCTGGGCAGATCCCAGGACAACGCCCAAGTGGAAGTAACTGACCAATGAGAGAAGTCACCTTCACAGGGATGACCCCCTGTTCTTTGGGTATATAACCCCCAAACATACAATCACCCCCGCTCGTTCGTAGGATTAAATTGAGGTTAACGCGTCACTAACATATTGTAGCGGGCCGTACTTTTGTACAGTATGGGGGAGAGGTGAATCGAACAATGCACACACTAGGTCATAGAAAATATGTATCTTTATTGCTGTAAGTAGACTTATAGGAAACTATCAACCCGGCAGCCTAGCGCTGTCCCTCTAAAAACCCAGAGCCCTACGCGCCAAGACCCATATTAAAATAATGTCCACAGCCCACTGAACCCAGAGTTGTTGGCTCCAAACGTGGAGTAGTAGTGCGTACTGGTGACCACTTAACTTGCGGCAAGCGACAGGAAGGTCCGAAACAGTGGCGTGCACGAGTAGCGTCGCGCTGGGGTACGCCGTACTCAGTATTCCACCCCGTCCGTTGAGGTAACGTGGAACTGGTCCCGTTGTTGGCCGCCGTTCCCTGGATCCGTGTTCTCTGACTCCGCGCACCCCTGGCTCCCGCTCACATCAGTGTCTGGTTCTGGTCACCCCGCTCCGTGCACCCCTGGCTCCCACTCACATCAGTCTCTGGTTCTGGCTCTGGTCACCCCGCTCGGCCACACACAGCCTGCTCTTTCTCTGGCTCACTCACAGTTCCCCCCCCCACCTCTCCCTTCCTCAAGCTCTTTATATACACGCTCCTCAAATCACCCCCAGGTGCGTCAATCAGTGCTTAATTGTCTTCGCTGGGCCAATAGACCCCATTTATCACAATATTCCTCTTAACCTGCACATTCACTGAGCGCCCGGAACTTTGACAAGAGATTGTTTTCTATTTGTTGGACATAACGAACCATTGACTCCGTTCTTCAAACCGACAAAAGTAACCGCGATTTGCAATATTTCTAGCTTGTGACATATTGGCATGTTGTGATTGAATTGTTGATGTTTGATTGTATTTTACAAATGTTTTAACTTAATCATCGTTAGGTCAGTTTCCATTGATTGTCCATTGTTACTATAGAAGCCTCTTCCTCTCTACCTCTTCCTCAACTTCTCCCCCTCCCCCTTCACACGCGCTCTACGCAACCATTGTGTAGTGCGCTCTCATTAGAATTTAGGCCTACTGTACTGCTTTAGCCCAACTAACCCATAACTTATCTGGTATGTGTTCACTATAATTACATTCTCTTAAATAAATCATTGTGTATAATACTCGCTTATCCCTCACGTTATATGATCTGCTCTACTTTCATAGAATTCCCTACTTAAGATTAGACTGATTATTACGGCTATTATTCAATATTATTAAATAAGGTTCCTCTGCTCCTTTCACAAATCAGAGGTGGTGCCCCCACGAACTATTATACTTTAGTATAAACTAAGTATTGCTAATCTTAACTGTGCAAACCACGCTACACTGGCCTTAGCCCAAACCTTGGACGTATGGGTTTGAAGTGATGCCAGATAGGGACTTCCACACGTAATGCGAGCGCGCATAGCGCGAGCGAAAATATTTGGCCATTATTTGAGCGCAAAATAGTTTAATTGATTTTATGTAATAGAAACAGATGTTTTTCATTTGGTAAAACCTTGTCTAGTGATGCCATCACACCGGACCTGCTCTCAGCCATCCTCTCTGATGCGTATTGTTACAGTAGGGCCCCTCAGTCCAGCTATTGGTAGCTGCCAATCTGAGAAAACTTTTTGGAAATGACGAGCTATGGACCCAACCAACTCTATTTAGGAGGGGAGAACTCCCTCATATTGTACAACCCATGCAGAGGCTGAGGTGTCAGAATGCAGAACGTGTGTAAGTAAGTAAGTAAGACTTTATTTATATAGCACATTTCATACAAGAATTGTAGCTCAAGGTGCTTTACATAAAATCAATAAAAACAATAATACAAGTGATAAAAGTCATAATTAAAACAGCAACAATAATATAACTAATGAAAGTAGTAAAACACTTCTGAGATACAATTACTTAAATGCTTCAGTAAAAAGGTAGGTTTTGAGCTGTCTTTTAAAACTGTCTAGCGTGTTTGCTTCCCTAATATTTATGGGTAATTTGTACCATAGTTTTGGGGCGTAATTAGCAAAGGCTGAATGACCAATCTTCTTATGACTGCTTCTGGTGACCTCTAATAGGCCTGCATTTGATGATCGCAGTGTTCTAGCTGGTGTGTAGTTTATAAGGGAGTTAGCAATGTAGCTAGGTCCTTGTCCGTGTAGAGCTTTGTATGTGAGGAAAAGGACCTTAAAGTCAATTCTGAAAGTGACAGGGAGCCAGTGTAATGTAGCTAGGACAGGACTGATGTGTTCTCTCCTTTTAGTTTTGGTTAATAATCTAGCTGCAGAATTTTGAATGAGCTGTAGTCTTTCAGTGGTTTTCTTGGGAAGACCAGTGAAAAGTGCGTTACAGTAGTCCAGCTGGCTGGATATAAAAGCATGAATTAACTTCTCTGCATTATTTTGGTTTATGAATGGTCGTACCTTTGCTATATTCCTCAGGTGAAAGAAAGCTGTTTTGGTCACTTTATTTATGTGAGAGTTCAAATTCAAATCTGAGTCCAGGATTACAACGAGACTCGTCACCTCTGGTTTAAGACAGGGGGTTAAGCCTCCTAGATTCTTAGTAAGCATCTCTCTTTTGGATTTGGGGCCACATAATAGGACTTCGGTTTTGTCTTCATTTAATTTAAGAAAGTTATCATTCATCCATTTGTTTATTGCCAACAGGCAGTTGGTAATGGAATTGATGGCCGTTGCATCGTTGGGTTCAGTGGATATATATAGTTGTGTGTCATCCGCATAGCTATGGAAATCTATGTTATGTTCTCTGATTATGTCGCCAAGTGGTAACATATAAAGAGAAAAAAGTAATGGAAACAAGCAGCTTCCTTGAGCAACCCCATAGCAGTTCTCATGTTTCTTGGACCTATGGTCTCTTAAACTAACATAAAACTTCCTTCCTGTGATATATGATTTTATCCAGTTCAATACACTATCCGTGAACCCAATAAGCTTTTCCAGTCTATTGATTAGGATGTTGTGATCAATGGTATCAAATGCTGCACTGAGATCTAGCAGGATAAGGATCGAGACTTTATTTGCATCAGAGTTTAGTCTGAGGTCGCTAATTATTTTGGTGAGAACAGTTTCAGTACTGTGATATTTCCTGAAACCTGACTGCGAGACTTCCAGGATGTTATTTTCTTCAAGAAAAGAATTTAATTGGACTAAAACTATCTTTTCCAGTACTTTACTAATAAATGGAAGGTTTGATATTGGTCTGTAATTTGCAAGTAGACTGTTATCCTATTTGGGTTTCTTTAATAGGGGCTTTACAACAGCTGTTTTGAAGGCATCTGGGAAGACGCCAGTTCTAAGGGATGTGTTTATAATCTCTAGCACCGGACCTGAGACACTATCAAACACTTACTTAAAGAATGTTGTGAAGCCTACTTTTAGAGAAGATAATACTAACGTGACAAATGTCAACAACCCAAAATACTCAACCGGCCTAAAAGTGAAGCGGCCCACCGGCCCAAAAGTGAAGCGGCCCACCGGGAACTCTCCCAATTACCCACCCCGGCCCTGGCACACGACCCCTAAAATAATGGTGCCAGTGACTTGGGACCCCCGCATCCACGGAGATGGTTTACGTATACGTGGGAGTAAAAATAGGCCCTGGACTTTGATCCAGACCCGCCCACCAGAACCGGCCCCCGTGTACGCCACCACAAAAGTCCTGCCCTGCTAATGCATGGACATTCTAAGTTAGATGTGATGCTAGTTCGGAAGATCAATAGTTAATGCGAGCACGCGTAGCGCGCAATCCAATTGTTTTGGCCTTTATTTGAGCGCAAAATATTTTGTGAGCTTTGTGTAAAATAAACAATGCCGTTTTTTCAATTGGTAAAACTTTGTGCGTTGCAACTCACCTTCTGACTTCAAGTTTCAATAACTTTCCGTTACGTTAAATGACCGAACTACTTGCGTAATGATATGAAAGATGTGAATTAGAAGATTTTTGAATGGACGCTAATTTGGATGGATGCTAATCTTTAAAAATCTCACGTACCCCCTGGACTGCCTTCACGTACCCCCAGGGGTACGCGTACCCCCGGTTGAGAACCACTGCTTTAGTGTATTAGAAATATTATCCAAGTATGTAAAAGCTACTATAAGTGCACTTGTAGTGCTTAATTTAAAGTATATTTAACATGTACTTTTAAAAAGTGTACTTAAAATATATGTCATGAAGTTCAACTTAATCTTACGAAAAAGGAATATATTAATTATGCAACACTCAAAGTTGCATGTTGTTGTACTTATAAGAAGTGTACTTTATTGTGAGGGTATTGCAAATGTGCTTAGGAAAAGTATACATAAATACTAGCAGTTGTAATGAAGTGTACTAAAAAAGTATACTTATTTTCAATTCATTTGTAATACACTATTCGTCTGCTTTACTAAGGTATATTTACTACTTAATTATGTCGTGAAAAATATTCAATATCTTCAACCAATTCTCAAAGTTTGAAACAGCACTGAAACTCAACAAGGTCTGATGCAAAGTGTTTATTAGAATTCACAGTGACAGAGATTCCAACAAACTGAGTGTGTTCCTGGGAGCAGACAGGAAATGTTCTCCACATTCCTCTTATATATAAAAACCTTATCAGTTCTGTAATTTTGCAATTGGTACATTATAGTTGGTCACAGATGCATTCGCACCTGGTTGGTCAATTGGCATAGAATTAGAAGTAGAGAGGGTACAATTTCTGGGGAAATTGTAGGGTGTGCTTGCGTCGGTTGCAGAGGGGTCCATTTTTTAATGAAATTTTTACAACTGATATTGCTGTATATTTTATATAAAAAATGCATAGCTTACTTATTATTTATAAAGATTACATAGATTTAAAAGCACATTTGTATCTGCTTATTTACCACTCAAAATATAAAATACAAGAGTGAAGAGTAGAATGAAATAGCCTAGATGTCTTTCCCCTGCAAGAGGGAATGGTGATCAGCAGTGTAAAAATTGGCCTAAACTCTATGACTTGAGCGTCATGGAAAGTTTTTCCCTTCTTGTGATATTTTCAGGCATTTAGCCTACTCATATTGCATTCATTCATTCATTCAGCGATTCAAATAGTACCATCTGCTAACTGAAAATATGCCCCCCAAAACGTAAATAAGATTAACATTTATTTAGGGGAAAATCCCTCATTCATAAAAAGCTCAGTGGTAGTGATCATTGGGCCTCATTCTCAAACGCAGTTAAGAAGAATTTAAAGTGGAACTGAACTGATTTATGAGGTACGGCTCATATAATTATTAAAATAAAATCACAATGTTATCTGACAACTAAAAGAGTTTAGTTGTCAGATAACAAATGTTCCATTTGTTAATAAAAACGTTTTAAACTTTACTATTTAACTAATGGGCGCAGCCATCTTTGAATCGTCATGTCTGTGACGTCACGAGAATGGTAAGGTACTGTGACTGCCGTCTGCTAGCAGTCATCAAGATAGACATTGATAGATTTTCAGGGAGAACAGAGGTATACATTGCTTTAAACGAACCAGCTAAAACAAGGTGTTAAGTAGGATCTTACTGGCTGGTTGTACAAACACATTTTACAAGACATAAGGCATTTACTATCATGTCCTTCCCAAGCGGCAACCGGTTTTACGAAAATGGCTTGTATCTATACGCGCCAAAGCCCGCCAGCTGCGCCTTGATTCAGAGTTTGCAGGGATCACTTTACAGAAGTGGTTTATATTTATAAACCTGTTAAAAACGCTAACGTTAATACACACACTGGTGTTTTTGACATAGCTACGCTATCTAGCTCTCTAGCTCCTAAATTTACATCTGATTGTACAGTAGCCAAAGCTAGCTCCGTTACGTAACGTTTCCTACACTGTAGTTTGTTTAACTTAGCAGCGAACAAGTTATCAACTCAACCAGTGAGCATGTGTGGATACTAGTAACTAAAACTTAGGCTACCAGCTATGTGTAGGGCGCTCCAAACTTATTGGCAGATGCACAGAACAACACAGGGTCAGACCGAGCATAGGTTACACATATGATAAGCTAACATAAAAGGTCTTTCTCCTCACACAGCATGGGAAAGAGCCTGTGTTCAATGATGAACGATCATTTTGGTGGACCACCAAACACCCAGGTTATGCAGGTCTTTGATCAGATCAATCAGATCAATTCTGTCTTTTGGCATTGTCTGCAGTTACGACAAGTATCTAGCTAGCTACGAGTACATCACCACTCGGTGTTGTTCAACTTGTGAGTGTTAACTATATTTACATCTTTACATCGGACAAAAACACATATTCTGCATCATATGGGACAACTGCGGTCCTGCGGGTACATAATAACGGATTGGTTCGAAAGCATACGCCATAGGATGAACAGGGATGGGTATGATGGGTCGACTTTCTTCAATTTGTAATGCAGTTTGACGGGTTGAAATTGAGAGCAACCATTCTCGTGACGTCAGATGTGTACGTCATTTAAACATGGCGGCACCCAGTTCTTTCTGAGTACATAATTTACACACAAGAAATGTCGATTATTTATAGAATATGGCATAGAGTTGTATGTTATATATTTTTTTACTTCATTAAATGTATATACTATTATAATATCACTGTGTCTAATCGCAGTTCAGTTCCACTTTAAGAAGGAATTTCTTCTGAATTAGATTTAGGAAAATATTTCGCATTCATGAAAGTTTTCTCATCTGGGATTCATTCTGAACTTTAGAAGACTTTCCGAACCTGAAATAGCAGTCGTAAATCGGCCAGTTGTCTCAAATGCAATTCTTTAAAAAACCACAAGGATCAAAGGAATTGCATTTAAGAAAACTCTCTGTGTTTGAAGTGTTAGTGAAGTTATGAGAAATTAATGGAGATTGCGTTCAACTCTACAGACTATGGCAAGCGTTTTATCATCTAACCAATTAATTCTTAATATCCAAAATTCTAATTCTTGATATCAAGAATTGCAATTTTGGATATCAAGAATTCAACTCTTGATCAACAATTCATTGGTTAACTGATAAAACGGCTTGCCATAACAGACATCCTCGGATATAAATAATTATAATAATTAACCTTGCTTAATGTGCACACTGTTAGATCCAGTGGAGAACAATTCCACTACTCATCTTTCTGGTATGATGTTGCACCGATGCACCGGTTGCTTTTCACTTGAACATAACGCGTTCCTGTTGCTTTGCTAATTGTGTCGATTCTGACTGCACACGTCACTGCTGTTACGTGCCCTTATAAGGAGCTGTCGGGGCGTGTATGTATGCAAATTCAGGAGCACGAGGATGCGCTTTCAACTTAAGAAAATTATTCCCGGGGAGCACAGCTCAGAAAACGTCTGCTGTGTAGGAACACATTTTCAACCGTTTATGAATTTGGCGGATGAGTTTTTCTCTCATTCTTTTTTTCGAAGCCCGTAAGAAATATTTCAGAAGAAACTTAATGAAATGTTTGAGAATGAGGCCCATTGTCAGTATCTACGGAAAATGCGATATAGCCCTGTGTGGAGAAGCTGCAGTACTGTGTTCGTCTTGGTAGTGATTGCATTGGTTGAATTCGAGTTAACGTTCCGTTGTACTGTTTAGGCTGAAATTAATTATTTTCATGAACAGATTGACAAGGTTTAGGCTGTGGCAATGGAGTTCAGATTAGTAGTCACTAGTCAGTTTCACCTATTGAAAGACTTTTGATTTAAGTAAGGGTAGTGCCGAACATGTTCTGGCGCCGTTTGACTCCCTAAACAGCTGTGCGGAGATGTTTTTGTTAGCCTAGCTACTAGACTACTACCACTGTGAAGGAATGATAACATACTGCTAATCAATGCTGCTATACCAATCACTACCTCGTATATGTATGTATACACATATGTCGCTTAGTACTAAAACATGTATCCAATTATGATCAATTGAATTGATAAAGAACCTTTGAGATCATGCAACAGGATGCCATCTGTGCAAGTGGGGCCATGCTGAGATGTATCTGTGCAGCAAGTTTGTGCATCAATGTAACTCTGGTGTGTGTGCAAGCATGCCAAGGTCAGACAGGAGGCAAGCTTGAGACGCTCAGAGACTGGTGCAAGCACAATAGGGCCTCTCTGCACTTGGGAGTACATTACATTTACATTTAGTCATTTAGCAGACGCACTTATCCAGAGCGACTTACAGTAAGTACAGGTACATTCCCCCTGAGGCAAGTAGGGTGAAGTGCCTTGCCCAAGGACACAATGTAATTTGGCACGGCCGGGAATCGATCTGGCAACCTTCAGATTACTAGTACGATTCCCTAACCGCTCAGCCGTCTGACTACCAGTAAGAGTGTCAACTTGGGAGATAAAGTAATGCTGGGACTGTAACTCTTCTCTGCTTAAGGACGGGTCAGAACAGCCGGTTGCCTTTGGATATACTCTGTTCTGAGGCCCCCTTCCCCTTGGAGACCCTACCCCGCCTTCCCCCATGCATCATCGACCCTGGCCTCCCTTCCCCTTGGAGACCCTGCCCCACCTTCCCCCATACATCATCGACCCTGGACAGGTCTGCCTCACCCCTTCTCCTGGAGACACAATCCCCCCCCTCCCTTGGAGGCGCCGCTCCCATCTCCCTGTACGCCATCAGGACCTTGGGGCGATATACTCCCTTTCCTGGAGCCCCCCTCCCTTGGATTACCTCAGACCTGTGGGTCTTCTCCGCCCTCCTCCCTCTCCAAACATCACCAGATCCTTGGACTGCCCACCTTGTGCCACCGTGAATGCCCTGGACATTTAATTGGACTATCACATCCCCACCCTATGGGCTTCTGACCAATCACCCATCAAAGTCACTCCCCTCTCTGGGGGGTACAAGACCTGTCTCCCGAGGACAGGGAGACAGAACATGGACTGGGCAGAACTCAGAACTGATCTCTGTCACGACCACTTTCTCAACGAAGGCCTTCGTTTGTTCTATTCTGAGATTCTATTCTGTAGAGACTGCTGTTGCATCATCGACTGATTCATTGTACTTGACTTAGAACATCTTATGTTGTTTTCATTGTGTATCTTGTGATTGCATCATTACTTACATTAAACTACAAATAACTTGGTCTAATATTTAACCTTGTATTATTCTCCTATACACCACCCTCTTTGCTTGTGGCGTTTCTGCAGTTGCCTTGCAGTAAAGCAGTTAGCCTAGCCATCTCCCAAAAGTTAATGAACTGCTAAACTTCTGCTAGAAATAGTCACGCGAGTTTTCGTGACGTTAGTGACTGTGGCTAGCAAGTTGACTGTGGCTAGCAAGTTAGCCACCGTTAGCTTCACTTTTCGCCACAAAAACGTAATTTCGACTTAAACCGTGCAACGGAACATAAATCCCAATACAAGCAACTCAATCACTACCAAGACGAAACTTTTGACACCTAGGTTGTCAATGTAGTCCAAATATTGACTGAGTTTTAGGGGGGGGAAATAATAATAATAATATATGTTCGAGAACAAAGGTTGTGCCCTTGCCAAAGGCAAAGCACACCCAATTACAAGTGTTACAAGTCTCCCACTTTCTGGGCCTACGTTTGGCCTTGAAATCCAGCTGCACTGGGCTGCTGAGCGTAGGGTCATAAATATGTCCCATGATATCTGGGCCTTGTAGTCCATGATATCTGGGCCTTGTAGTTTTCTATGGAAGAAGCATATCCACATTCTCTGGCCCTCAGACCCTAAATATTCAGATTTGCACTTTGGGCTTAATATCTTCTACATATCAGTGTCAATACTAGTCAGTCAACAGCTGTGCATCTGGTTTTCAGTAATATAGCATATAAAAGTAAAAAAGGTGATTAAGAGGTTCATTTTCACATTCCCTTTAAAAGGGTTATTGATTACACAACCGAATTTACCTTGTCACAGTTGAATAACGACAGTTCAGTGGGTAAAATGGACATACAGTGAACCCCAAAGTCCATTGACACCTCTTTTCTATGCAAATCTCACAATAAAATAATGTAGCTGTAACGGTAGTTTTTTTGGTTCTGGTCTGTACCTTTGTCACGCCCAGAAATTTGCTGCGCGCTACTCTGAGCGCTTCCATGGAATTACAAAGAAGAACGTTTTTCAGGGATATTGAAAATGGACTACGGTTGTAAATGCAGTGTTCCAGCCAGTACAGGGAATGCTGACATTTTTCAGAGTCTTCCCAATGAACCAAACACTCGACGGGCTGTGATGTTTTTCTATGAGAAGATCTCTGTGCAGTTTGACCCTCAATTATATGGAAGGCCGATTGGCTCATTCATACTCGTAGGTAAGACACGTATTTTTGATTGGACACCCGTTTAGGAAGTGCCTGTAGCTGTTTCATAAGCGGCTGCAGACGTAAATGTGCAGGCGAAAGTTACACATGAATGTACGCGTTAGTTAACGCTTGTAGTTACACCTGACATGAACGCCTGCAATTACAGGCATTAAATAAACGTGTGTATATTTACATGTTCAATTGCAGGCATTAAATAAACGTGTGTATATTTACACGTGCAATTGCAGGCGTTAAATAAACGTGTGAACGCCACATGCAAATCACTGCCCACAATTTTCCTCGCTCCTCCTGCAGTTGGTTGGGTTTGTGTGATTTGTGTGATGTGTCATTCATGAACGATTCGTTCATTTTGAACGAATCCTTACAAGGACTCGGGAGTAAAGAGTCCTCTCAAAGAGTGATTTGTTCATTTATTTGTGGCCGCTCATCGGGACTGTTGCATAGGCTCGTCCAAGTAAACAGAAATGTCCCCGTTGAAATCAACAAATGACTCAAAAAAAGATTCGTTAATTTTACCACACGAGATTCAAAGAACCGAATCAGTAAAATTATCCGAAGTTCCCATCACTTGTGATTTGATCCCTCCAGTGCCGCCGCTCCCATAACGCGCACTACGCGCTGTGCGGAGGGCACTAAGTCCTGAGGGGGCACCAAAAAATTGCCAACTGAAAAATTGTCATAGTTATTATAATATATTGCCGATATAATTTCAGTAGGCCTATATAAATATTACGCACCTTTTTAGGCATGTATATCACAAAACAGGCATAACAATAGATATATTGAATTGCTCAAAAAACATTACAACTTTACAAACATAACGTTTTGCATTGTTGCCAAAAAGTTAGATTTTGGATTCATCTGACCAGAGCATCTTCTTCCACATGTTTGGTGTGTCTCCCAGGTGGCTTTTGGCAAACTTTAAATGACACTTTATGGATATCTATAAGAAATGTCTTTCTTCCATAAAGGCCAGATTTGTGCAGTATACGACTGATTGTTGTCCTATGGATAGAGTCTCCCACCTCAGCTGTAGATCTCTGCAGTTCATCCAGAGTGATCATGGGCCTCTTGGCTGCATCTCTGATCAGTCTTCTCCTTGTATGAGCTGAAAGTTTAGAGGGACGGCCGGGTCTTCGTAGATTTGCAGTGGTCTGATACAACTGCTATTTCAATATTATCACTTGCACAGTGCTCCTTGGGATGTTTGAAGCTTGGGAAATCTTTTTGTATCCAAATCCGGCTTTAAACTTCTCCACAACAGTATCTCGGACCTGCCTGGTGTGTTCCTTGTTCTTCATGATGCTCTCTGCGCTTTAAACGGATCTCTGAGACTATCACACAACAGGTGCATTTATACGGAGACTTGATTACACAGAGGTGGATTCTATTTATCATCATTAGTCATTTAGGTCAACATTGGATCATTCAGAGATCCTCACTGAACTTCTGCAGAGTGTTTGCTGCACTGAAAGTAAAGGGGCCAAATACTTTTGCACACCCAATTTTTCAGTTTTTGATTTGTTCAAAAAGTTTGAAATATCCAATAAATTTCGTTCCACTTCATGATTGTGTCCCACTTGTTGTTGATTTTTTCACAAAAAAAAGTTTGTTTTATGTTTGAAGCCTGAAATGTGGCAAAAGGTCAAAAAGTTCAAGGGGGGCCAATACTTTCGCAAGGCACTGTAGCTGTCCAGTAATAAACGAGAGACAAGTGGAGGGACACCTCTCCAAATTAATAATTTGAATAATTTAGCGTAATGAACCTTGTCAAATGCTTTACTGGCATCTAACAAACAGCTATACACATCAGAGTGTCTGCGAACATAATAATCAACAGTTTCCATATGCATGGCTGTGCAAAGGGTTGTAGACAGACCCTTTTTGAAACCAAATTGTAGTTCAGATGTATAAAAATATTTACCAAATTGATCAAGTATAACGAGATCTAATACCTTACACAATGAACAACACAGAGCTATACCACGATAATCATCACTAGAGCACAGCAACGCTCTCATGTTTTTTGGTATAGAAACAATGGTACAGTACAATAAATCTTCAGCTGTATGACCGTGAGTTATCATACAATTAAACAACATAGATATGAGACAAAATAACAGGTGGGAACCATGTATCACGTGATCAGAGTCAAAAAACCACTACCTTCGTCACTCTTACCAGATTTGAGTCTTAAAATACATTTCTTAATGACATTGACAGGAACATGAATATTGCTACGATTATCACAGATACCATTATAAAGATCCTGTTTGACTTCAGCCAGTTCAGTTTGTTTGGTGGGTACACTGGTGAATAATTGTTTGTACTTAGTCACAAATAATTCAGCTATCTCCTCATTGCCAGAAGCATTTACTGGAACATTGCGGCTGGCTGGGTTGATTTTCTTCAGTTCTTTCCACATATCGCTATTACAACACTCAGCAAGTTTCTGTCTCTTGATGTTAAATTCCTCGTTCTTGGCACGTTTAAAAGCACGATGATACTGAGACCGAGTCTTTTTCATGATTTCATAAACGTAGCCAGTGTTGGGCTTTCTATTCTCGAGCCAGATCCAATGCCAGAATATAGACCTATCTCTATCCGGTTTCACATGTTCTTTCCATCCAGGTATACGTTTACTGGTTGATTTACTTTGAGGGATATTATTCAAACCATCTTTAATACAGCAGTTTAACATATCTTTACAGAATTTGTCGATATTAGATAAATGACTTGGATTGTTACACAATACATTACTACATATAACTGTTTCATGAGGAACAACCACATTATTTAGATACATATCCAGACTAGACTTGTAGGACATCCAGTCCTCTTCGGTCGCCTTGTACCAGGCACTCCGCTTCTCGCAATGTGAAGATATGTTGCCCGAGACAACAGTATAGTTAACATCACATAACTATTTGAATCGCAATTCCATCTCAAATACTGCCAGTGACAACGTTGTTACAGTAGCTGGTTTCAAAGGGGGTTCCTTGTTTCAAAGGGTGTTCTTAATGAATTGTGCAGTATGAGTAGGCTAAATGCTTGAAAATATCACTAGAAGGAAAAACGGACCCACCTGCATCTGAAGAAAGCAAGCACACCCTACAATTTCCCCAGAAATTGTACCCTCTCTAGTTGGCTTTGAGATGCCATCATTCTGAAGTAGTACCATGTGCAATTTCATGCAATTTGACATTGAAATGTAGACAGTTTCTTAATCTTTGTCCCAAAGCTGACCAAAGGTAATACTCTGCCTTTTCTATTCATAAACTCTCAACAGTTGGTGTGTAGCAGAGAGGATAGAAACTGACTTGTAACCTCACGCTCATGAGTTCAAATCCCCATTCAGCCTATTGTTGTTGGCCAAACATGAAGTCGTTTTGCTTCTACTTTGTACATTTTTATAATATTTTGCCATTTTGAGGAGGAACCCACATCGCTGCTTGCAGTTATATTTATTATTATTATTATTACACATCTTCTTCTGCCATGGGAGTTTATGGTAGCCCCTGGAACCACATAGTCAGAAGTTGTGAAATTTGGCACACTCTTTGGGACCAGTCCCCTCATCAATTCCACCAAGTTTCATGTCTCCCATTCCAACCATCTAGCGCCACCAATGGGTGAAAGTTGAAAGTGTGTTTACACGTTAGCCACACAAAAGACAGAACATGTTTTTTGATTATCTAAACCTTTTGACTGGAACAGTCAAACAAAGTCGTCAACCAAGCCACCATAAAAGAAATGAGGTCATATCTCAGCACCTCTTTACTGCATTGACAACAAATTTGGTATAGGGACTAGGGACCCTGTGCTAAAGAAGTCCAAAAAAGGTCATGCCATTTCACCTCTAGGTGGCGCTAAAACAAGCAAAAATTTGCGATCCCGTGTCTATCCGTGACATGTTAAATAGTGATACCAGCTGATGTGGCCACCATTCTGAATGAATGAATAAAACGTTTTTGGTGAATATCAAATATTCACCTAATTTGGCACAGATTATCTTCAAACCACAATCACTGTGACATGTCAAAATAGAACCGAATTACAGATGTTTAAACTTGGGCCAAATCTGACCACGCTTGCCACAGGAAAAACTGCTAATATTTTTACCCAGTAACTGAAATCTGTGATTTCCAGCACTGAGAATAGCTCACTAGGATAAATTGGTGTCCTGGAAACGTCAACGTCAGAGGTTCGAATCCAGCCAAAGCTGACAAGCTTGTCTTGTCTCTGATTCTCTGTTTAGCGAGACTGTAAGCCACTGCAAAGGAAGCCAGGTACACCGCAGTCACTAGATGTTGAAAGTTTCTTCTGGGTCATCTGACCTGCTTGGCCACCACATTGCTGCTTGCAGCTATATTTGGACATGTCTTTGCTAATAAAACCAAGTCAACCCTTTTTCTAATTGTCGTGCCTCCTTCCGGCTTGCCTGGAGACAGAGATCTCATCCTTAAGGCCAATTTATACTTCTGCGTTTTTACGCACACGCACACGAGGAACGCCCCCTCCGTAAAAAAATGGCCTCTGCGTGTCCACACAGAGCCCTCGCAGAGCTCTGCGTGCGCCTTCTGATTTTCCTGACTGTCCGTCTGTCCGTGCGTCTTTTTACAGATACCCCTTGGCTATGATTGGTCCGTATTAAGAACCGTTTGCGTCAGGGGTGGGGGCGGGGTTGCCGTGACCAACAAGAGAACAGAATCCTTTGACCGCCATTGTTGTAAGTTTTTACAACTCATATTTCAGCTAAACAGTACATGTAAATCAGCATTTGAATTAAAATGTGACGAGAAATGGGCAGTGTAGTTGCTGAAAATGTGCTTATTTTATTGATGAAATGCTTCAGTTGTTCATCTGCTCCGACCTTTCGATAACCTAGCTAGCATCGCAGTGCAGCGTCATATACTGTTCTGGCGGTGAATTGTTTTCAACACGCAGAGCCAACGGAGTAGTATAAATTTAACCAGTCCGTCCAACTCCGTCCGACTCCGTGCGTGCGTCTGTCCGTTAACGGAGACGCAGAAGTATAAATCGTCCTTTACAGCATTTTTTGATGCCATTGCCAGGGATGCCAGAGGCCTGACGGAAACGCTGCTTGACAGCGATTGCCTCAGCCTCGTTAGGCAACTTGCCATATCGCGGTAGGCTGCCACTCAGTGCCAGCGAAACCCTACAAATAACTCTACAAGCTGTAGATTTATGCACGCCAATCATGTCCCCCACAGTGTTTTGAAATGCATTTTTGCATAAAACCTCAGTGCAACTAAAAGCTGTAACGTTGGCGTTAGGGTAGCCTTTCGGTCTGACTGAAATCGCAAAACTGAAAAATGAACTCCTCATCATATATCCAGCGGCAGTCGCGGAGCCAAAGGGGTGGCACTGGACCCCCCTGATATCGGACTGGCCACCCCAGGTGCCACCCCAAAATGTAATTCGCTATCCCTGGCAATTGGATGCTGATTGACGTTTAATTTATCTTGTTAAAAGAAGCATTTCTTTTGACATCTGGCAGTGCATTTTTTCAATCGAGGATATTTCTACAGTTCACCAGTCAGTCACAAATCACTACGCCAGCGCCTGCGACGGAAAGCATCATATTACAGTTATTGTTTTAAGGTTTAGCATTGGAGTCGAGGCTTCCTGAACAAAATGTTATGAAAGTTGAGTTGCTGGGCCGCAGAGCCTTAGAAAAGATGCATATTGGCAATTTGGTTCCATAACAGATTTAGATAAGAGAAATGTCTGTTTTAGTTTAACACTTAGCACTACCTTAGTAGGCCTAGCTAACAGCGCAGTTCCTACTGTGGTGTAGTTGATTCAATTTCGTTTTTTTCATTTTCATTTAGCACACTTAAAACAACAACAACAGTATCATTTAGCCATTTGAAATCTATTGTAATGACTTGACTAGGTCAGAAAGGAACAATCGTACAGGCATAAGATGAAGTTCCAGAATTGATGTTTATTAACCACACGGTACACAGGCACAATAAGCCAAACAGCTGTTTGGCCCTAGCCCATGCTAAATAAAAGATAGGTAGCCCACAAAATAATAGTAACCGTCTCTTGTGAAACCCAGACATAACAGAAAGAACAGATGCTAAACCTGGTCTTCGAATACTTTAACTGCTAAGATTCCTTGATAAGATACCTTATCAATTTACAGTATTAATGTTACAAAAGGTTAACGCTGCAGTCAGATAGCTACCCTGTTTGCTATTATGCCAGTTCGAAATACGTATTTCAGAGTAGGGCTAGCCATGATCTAGTAGTGGATTGAAGATAATAATGGGAATATGTTTAAGATTGAGATTGGACTAAAATGTGGGTAATTGGATGTGTAAGCCTACATGTTATTTTTTCTTAGTATTCACTTCAAACATTAAAGGAAAGGGTGAGATAGCAGACTTCTTCAAAAAGCTGAGCAAACAGGATCAGGTGGAAATAGACCCCAATCCTTGCACCACCCCAAGACCTCAGAGCAGCATACTAGTCAGTCAGTCACATGCCAAGTTTAGCCTGTGTTTGTAGGCCACATATGTAAGTCTACACAAACGTTGTTTCCCAGAATAAGCCTCACTTTAAAATGTTGGTTGTTGATTCATGAGTGTTTTTTGATGGCTGTGGCATATTTTTGTGTAAGTATACACTAATAGTTATGTTTTCATGTAAAAGAAGGATCTAACCTGGGGCCTGTACTACGAATCAAGATTTGGCGTTAGCGAGGTAACTTCAGGTTCAACCCAGGGTTTTCTGTACTACGACGGTGGATTACTTGTTACCGGGGTAGATCGCCATGGTAACATATGCTGAACGGCTAACCTGGTCGGGAGCAGGATAAGTTGGAGATCAGAGATCAACCGGTATGAAAACCCCGCCCATTAACTAATTCTTGACGATAATGTTGTCACCGTTCATAGTAGATCCTGTGCAGCTTGGTGCGCTGATACTGTAGTGAGAGGTGCATTCAGAAGAGCCAGAACATTTAGAGACCGACAAAACCCTTTTGCATTCCCTCTTGAGTATCTTTCTGAAAGATATAGATTCTTAGCAGAGGGAATTACGTATATTGCCAGCTTCTTGAGCCGTATGTTGCCAATGCGACGCATTGAAGCTGTGCACTCAGTCCCACAGACTGAATGCATAGCGTTTCATTATTTCGCTATGGGTAGCTAGTTTTATAGTGTGGGTGATGCGGAGAACCTGAGCAAGAACACGGTCTGCCGCGCAATTTTGAACGGATTTTATGATGAAAAATATATATCCAAAGTGCCCTTTGTAAAACCTTTGGACTCCTAATATGTTGACAAAATGAAAGGAGGTTTTTCACTCAATGTTCTGATTTATGTTCTGGAAATGTATGCAAATAATATCATATTTTACAACGTCATCATTTGCTCATTTAAACATAGGCCTACATTTACAGGAAACTAGTAATGAAAACATTATTTGACATACTATTAGTTATCAACTTGGGAGGTTTGATGTTGTATGTTATCCCTATTCACTGTGTCTCCCCTTAACCCTTTTGTCCTTGGGTTGCTTTGACCCATTTTCTAATCATTTCCATATCAGAAATTGGGGTTTCTTTCAACCAAAACCTTTCAAACCAAAAAGAACAATGGGTATCTGTACAAAGCTCTTCACAAGTGATACATAAATGATCATTTCACTACTTTCATTGATTTTTGATGTTTCATTCACTTTTATAGCATTTTTCAAAAATAATAAATAGGACATTGAAAGAGAGAAGTGGTGAAAACCCCCACAAAAGATTCAAAAGGCACAACAAAAAGGTATAAAAATATCAAAACGTAGACAAAAGTTTAACAAATACATCCTCATGTGTTCTCCCTCCCCTAGGAACAGGAAAAATATGTCAGTGTAACTAAGTTTAGTGTCGTTCAGTCATGTACGATCTCTTCTCATATTCCAGTTTTTCTGTCTCCAGCCTTGTTTTTTTAATTAAAAACCTTTTAATCGAGCTCCAGGGTTCTTTTATACAGGGCCCTCACACTGTCTGCTCCAACCTAAAACAAATGAAGAACATTGTCCCTTTGCAAGGCACACTTGGAGAAAGTTGAAGGTGTCCATTTGACTACTGTGGTTTTTTGCTTATACCTTGTGTCTTTGTCTTTGTCTTGAAGTGGAGGCCCTAGGCTCAGGGGGAGGAAGAAGTTCCTCTTCCTGCTGAGTTCAACACCATAGAAATGTAATCAATTGAGTCATATTTGAAATGAGCACTTTAAGGACTTCTGTCTTATGTTGAGACCACCACAATTAGTAAGTCATTACAGACACTTCAATCAGTCACACGTTCACACACTCTCACCATCTGTGTTGCAAGTGGTAAATAAAACTCAAAGGTGTACCCCCAAAATGAGCAGGCAGACACAGTTTCCTGATCATCTAGGACCTCCCCTTGAGAAAGTAAGTGGTATATTTCATTCATATTCAGCAACCACATATGGCATACATACTGGCGTATGACTATTAGTTTCACTGTTACCTCTGTATGGCACAGTGGGGCGACAGCGGGTGGTGGCAGCAACACCACTGTATTTCCTGTCGCTGCAGAGAACAGTAATATATTTTACTCCTACAATATTCATAAATAATTGTTGAATGAACATGGTCACATAGATTACTTGAAACATACATATGCCTGGGCTTCCAACCTGCTGCCACCAGTTGCCAAATTTTTCTTCCTGTTGGCTGCAGGCAATTTCATTGTTCTAAAGGCCTTTTGTAGCTATACAATATCCTACAAAAGGGACTAATTCAGGCAATTCAGGCTTGTACTTGTTGGCCTTAAAATATGTGCAAATATTGCCTGCTACTGCTACTTACCGTTTTGAATTATGGTTTTATATTTATTTTGCATTTGCTCCCACGATCGTTTGCCACTGCAAGGTTGCAACTAAAATAATACAGCAACACAAGTTTAACGTTGTGGAATGCACCCGTGTAATTATGGTCACATCTTCAATAAGTCATGTAGCTTACGCATTTACAGCGTATGCTATTTTTTTCCAGCTTGGCAGCAGCGACTTTGTTGAAATTTGCCTGTATTATGTCTGTATTCCTGATATGCTTGTATTACAATATTTCACGCAGGAGGAGTAGACAAAGTTTGTAAGATTGTCTGCTCCTCCTCAGTGAAATATGCGGCTCTTGTTTCGTCCATGTTTGCGATTGGACATACGGTTCAAACACCGCCCCTTTATGTGAACGCGCACGTCTCTAGATTGGAAAGATCTGGGTTGAGTTAGAGAGTTGATAACCGCCGTCGTAGTACCGCTTATCGTGACTGCAATTGTTAGGCTTCGTGTAGCCGGGTAACTGAAAGTAATCCAGAGCATGTTGATCTTGATTCGTAGTACAGGCCCCTGGTTACCCTTACGAAAGGAAAATATATTGCAGTATATTGGAAAATATGATGTGATATATTAGGCAATATATGTCCATATATGGGATTTAATAATTATATTGTACGGAAATACATGGGATAATGTATTGATGATAAATATATTACTAATATATTATAAACTATAATATATATTCATGTAATATATTGCAATATATTGCAGAATACAGAAATGATTGCCGTTTTCCATATATTGCAACATATTCAAGATGAATATATAATATATGTGTTTATATATCCCAAAATATATGCAATTTTATATCTATAAATACCACCATAATGTATTCCGATTTATATGCGAAAATGTATTTGTAATATATGTAAATATATAGTGTCACATGTATTTTTAATATATGGTAGAATATATTTGAATTATACGTAAAAAAAAAAAAGAAAAAAAAATACCCCTCCGTGAGTCACCACCTTACCGCGGTGGAGGGGTTTGCGTGTCCTAGTGATCCTGGAAGCTATGTTGTCGGGGGCTTTATGCCCCTGGTAGGGTCTCCCAAGGCAAACAGGTTCCAGGTGAAAGACCAGACAAAGCGTGGCTCAAAAAAACCAACCATGAAGAAACACAACAATGGTTCCCAGTTGCCCCTGCCCGGAAGCGGGTCACCGGGGCCCCCCCCCTGGAGCCAGGCCCGGGGGTGGGGCTCGATGGCGAGCGCCTGGTGGCCGGGCCTTTTCCCATGGGGCCCGGTCGGGCACAGCCCGAAGAGACAACGTGGGACCCTCTTCCAGTGGGCTCACCATCCGCAGGAGGGGTCATGGGGGTCGGGTGCAGTGTGAGACGGGCGGCGGCCGAAGGCGGGGGCCTTGGCGGTCTGATCCTCGGCTGCAGAAGCTAGCTTTAGGGACGTGGAACGTCACCTCGCTGGCGGGAAAGGAGCCTGAGCTGGTGCGCGAGGTAGAGAGTTTCCGGCTAGATATAGTCGGCCTCGCCTCGACGCACAGCACGGGCTCCGGAACCAGTCTCCTTGAGAGGGGCTGGACTCTCTTCCACTCTGGAGTTGCCCTTGGTGAGAGGCGTCGAGCTGGGGTGGGAATACTTGTTTCCCCTCGGTTCGGTGCCTGTACATTGGGGTTCGCCCCGGTGGATGAGAGGGTAGCCTCCCTCCGCCTTCGGGTGGGGGGACGGGTCCTCACTGTCGTTTGTGCTTATGCACCAAACGGCAGCTCAGAGTACCCACCCTTTTTGGAGTCTCTGGAGGGGGTGCTGGAAAGCGCTCCTCCCGGGGATTCCCTCGTCCTCCTGGGGGACTTCAATGCTCATGTGGGCAATGACAGTGAGACCTGGAGGGGCGTGATTGGGAGGAACGGCCCCCCCGATCTGAACCCGAGTGGTGTTCTGTTGTTGGACTTCTGTGCTAAACACGGCTTGTCCATAACGAACACCATGTTCAAGCATAAGGGTGTCCATATGTGCACCTGGCACCAGGACACCCGAGGTCTCAGTTCGATGATCGACTTCGTAGTCGTGTCGTCGGACTTGAGGCCGCATGTCTTGGACACTCGGGTGAGGAGAGGGGCGGAGCTGTCAACTGATCACCACCTGGTGGTGAGTTGGCTCCGATGGTGGGGGAGGACGCCGGTCAGGCCTGGCAGGCCCAAACGTAATGTGAGGGTCTGCTGGGAACGGCTGGCGGAACCCTCTGTCAGAAGGAGCTTCAACTCCCACCTCCGGGAGAGCTTCGATCATGTCTCGGGGGGGGCCGGGGACATTGAGTCCGAATGGGCCATGTTCCGGGCCTCTATTGTTGAAGCGGCTGACCGGAGCTGCGGCCGCAAGGCGGTCGGTGCATGTCGCGGCGGTAACCCTCGGACCCGGTGGTGGACTCCGGAGGTGAGGGATGCCGTCAAGCTGAAGAAGGAGGCCTATCGGGCTTTATTGGCTGGTAGGACTCCTGAGGCAGCTGATGTGTACCGGCAGGCCAAGCGGAACGCGGCTCTGGCGGTCGCGGAGGCAAAAACCCGGGCATGGGAGGAGTTCGGCGAGGCCATGGAGAATGACTTCCGAACGGCTTCAAAAAGGTTCTGGACCACCATCCGGCGACTCAGGAGGGGGAAGCAGTGCTCTGTCAACACTGTATACGGTGGGGACGGTGCGCTGCTGACTTCGACGGGGGACGTCCTGGATCGGTGGAAGGAATACTTTGAAGACCTCCTTAATTCCACCAACACGTTTTCCGACGTGGAGGCAGAGTCTGGGGACATCGGGGGGGGCCCTCCTATCTCTGGGGCCGAGGTCGCCGAGGGGGTTGAAAAGCTCCGCGGTGGCAGGGCCCCTGGGGTGGACGAGGTCCGCCCGGAGTTCCTTAAGGCTCTGGATGTTGTAGGGCTGTCTTGGTTGACACGACTCTGCAACATCGCGTGGACATCGGGGACAGTGCCTCTGGACTGGCAGACCGGGGTGGTGGTTCCCCTCTTTAAAAAGGGGGACCGGAGGGTGTGCTCCAACTTTAGGGGGATCACACTCCTCAGCCTCCCTGGGAAAGTCTATTCGGGGGTCCTGGAGAGGAGGGTCCGCCGGATTGTCGAACCTCGGATTCAGGAGGAGCAATGTGGTTTTCGTCCTGGCCGTGGAACAGTGGACCAGCTCTATACCCTCCGCGGAGTCCTGGAGGGTACGTGGGAGTTCGCCCAACCAGTCTACACATGTTTTGTGGATTTGGAAAAGGCGTTCGACCGTGTCCCTCGGGGGCTCATGTGGGGGGTGCTCCGAGAGTACGGGGTACCGGATTCCCTGATCGGGGCTGTCCGGTCCCTGTACGACCGGTGCCAGAGTTTGGTCCGCATTGCCGGTAGTAAGTCGAACTTGTTTCCGGTGAGGGTTGGACTCCGCCAGGGCTGCCCTATGTCACCGATTCTGTTCATTACCTATATGGACAGGATTTCTAGGCGCAGCCAGGGTGTTGAGGGGGTCCGGTTTGGTGACCTCAAGATCGGGTCGCTGCTTTTTGCAGATGATGTGGTCCTGTTGGCTTCATCGGGCCGTGACCTTCAGCTCTCACTGGAGCGGTTCGCAACCGAATGTGAAGCGGCTGGGATGCGAATCAGCACCTCCAAATCTGAGGCCATGGTTATCGACCGGAAAAGGGTGGAGTGCCATCTCCGGGTCGGGGAGGAGATCCTGAACCAAGTGGAGGAGTTCAAGTATCTCGGGGTCTTGTTCACGAGTGAGGGAAGAATGGAGCGCGAGGTCGACAGGCGGATCGGTGCGGCGTCCGCAGTGATGCGGGCTCTGCATCGGTCCGTCGTGGTGAAGAAGGAGCTGAGTCGAAAGGCGAAGCTCTCTATTTACCAGTCGATCTACGTTCCTACCCTCACCTATGGTCACGAACTATGGGTAGTGACCGAAAGAACGAGATCGCGAATACAAGCGGCCGAAATGAGCTTTCTCCGAGGGTGTCCGGGCTCTCCCTTAGAGATAGGGTGAGAAGCTCGGTCATCCGGGAGGGGCTCAGAGTAGAACCGCTGCTCCTCCGCGTCGAGAGGAGCCAGCTGAGGTGGCTCGGGCATCTGATTAGGATGCCTCCTGGACGCCTCCCTGGTGAGGTGTTCCGGGCACGTCCCACTGGGAAGAGGCCCCGGGGAAGACCCAGGACACGCTGGAGGGACTATGTCACTCGGCTGGCCTGGGAACGCCTCGGGGTCCCCCAGGAAGAGGTGGTGGAAGTGGCCGGGGAGAGGGAAGCCTGGGCCTCCCTGCTTAGGTCGTTGCCCCCGCGACCCGATCCCCGGACAAGCGGAAGATGACGAGAGACGAGAGACGTAAAAAATATAGCTGCAAGCAGCAATGGCAAATTCCTCCTTCAAAATGGCAAAATATTTTAAAATTGACATAATAGATAGTTACACCGGGATTACCCAGAAAACTAGAAACTTCACCCTACTTGCCTCGGGGTATGTCCCTGTACTTACTGTAACTTACTGTAAGTCACTGGATAAGATCGTCTGCTAAATGACTAAATGTAAAAATCACCATATATGTCTGTACATTGTATGTGCATGTTCTCATATATGTACACATGTATTGTACAATATATCTTTCCATATAATTTTACATATATTTAAAATATATTCTACCATATATGAAGCATACATGTGACACTATATATTTACAAAAATTACCCATACATTTTCCCATATAAAGCGGCATAGATTATGGTGGTTATTTATGAATACATAATTGCATATATTTTGGGATATATAACCACATATATTATATATTTATGTTCCATATATTGCAATATATGGAAAACGGCAATCATTGTTGTATTCTGCAATATATTGCAATATATTACATGAATATATATTATAGTTTATAATATATTGTCCCATGTATTTCCATATATAATATATTGGTCAATGTAGTGGAAAATAATATATTAACAATATATTAAAATTAGTGCTGTCAGTTTAATGCGTTATTAACGGCGTTAACGCAAACCCAAATTAACGGCGTCAATTATTTTATCGCGCGATTAACGCTCTTTTTGGCCTAGCAAACTTTGTAGTTTTTTTCACATGCTGTCTACCGACGTTAGAAAAACTACAACACCGCACCGGATCTAGCTAGACCGGAAACAAAACAACAGGCACGCCAAACACTCGTTTGGCTTGCGAGCTGGCTAAAGAGTAGTAGCAGAGCCCGTTTACGGATATTAGACATTCTCTGGTAGTAGGCTAACGTTACGTTTTGAGTGGATGACGAGCGCGAGATGCCGAAATGGATGCCAATAAGATTCTGAATGGAAAGTTTGCTTTTAAAAATTTGCCAAATGGTTCTATTGACAAGACCAGTGATCTGTGTGTTTTGTCGTTGTAAACTGAGCTATCATAGCAGCCCGTCCAGTCTGAAATACCACTTGATGGCCAAGCACACAGCTGATGCGAATTATCGGCCCCCTCGTCAAAGCCAGGCGATTGCAATGTTGTTTTCAATAAAAAAATATTTGCACAAAGCAATCCGAACCACTTTTCTATGTTGATAAGAGCATTCAAATTTGAAAAAAGATTGGGACAAAAAGAAATCAGGGACATTTAGAATAGATAAAAATGTGCGATTAATTGTGATTAATCGCGAGTTAACTATGACATTAATGCGATTAATCGCGATTAAATATTTTAATCGTTTGACAGCACTAATTAAAATGTATTTTAAATCATATATTGGTAAATATATTTTCTTTCCTGAAGGGTAGATCCAGGTTATACAGTGCATTCATGAAAACAGAGTGACCAAAGTCTCTCCAGTTTGTGAGTAGCCTACACTACAGTGTGTGTAAGAAAGAAATTAGTTGCAATTCAGATGTAGAGACACAGTCTATTCATAGTAAATGTAAAATTTGATTAAAGTAACCGTAGTGGACCATACTAGGCCACACTGAAGAACTCAGGCTTAAGTGAATTTGAATTTCTCATCAACAATCATATTAATCATTTACACTGCTTAGATGCCAGGCTAAGGTTACATACACATTTTCAGTCTTGGCCTCTGGACCCCCTGAAGTAGCCCTGGCCACCCCTTGGCCACCCCATATATAAAAGTCTGGTTCCGCCACTGTCCAGCGGGTTAGTTCTGTCTCACACTACTCTATAAATTAGACGCGCCATTGTCATACTTGTCGTTTTAGCTGCACTCAACGGTTTTGTGAAAATTACTATAGAAACCAACACAGAAAATGTTCTGTCTTAACAGAAGTTTCCTCTCCACAGGGTGTAAAATTTAGGACTAAACTTAGAGAGCAGGCTAAGTCAGCGTGGTGCAACAGGCTTAACATAATTTTAGACATAGAACGTTGAGTTACGCCAGTCTTAGCTTAAGACAGGTCCTAAATCCTGTTGGTGCAACCCGCTCCTGATGCTATAATGTGTCCCAGGTAGAGGGTGTAACCTGTCTTGTATCTACCTCTTGTTGAGGGTACTGTAGACTGAGCTGGCTGGTGATAGGACCCTGAGCTGACTGGAGATGGTAGACTGAGCTGGCTAGAGATAGTAGACTGAGTTGTGTCAACATAATCAAACGAGCGATGGGTCTCGGTCTGCTCTAAAAGTTATTTCCCAACCTTTAACCTTGGTCATTTTCATTCTTGCTTAAACATCTAAAGATTGTTTTTTAATCTCTTCACTCTAGCCTTTATTGTACAAACTCTACAAAGGCAATGTCTCCTATCTCTTCAGCCTCAAAAAGGTCACTGACAACAGGATCTGAAGTTAGTTTTCATGATGTTATTTTACTTTCTCCCTCCAATGTCTGGTCAAATGGGCTGATCATACATTTAATTGTTGACATGATGTTTTGAATATCCTTTACATCTTTTCATGCAGTTCACTGTGTTGGAGTGATGTGCTGCATCTATGCCCTGCATTTTTGTTTAGGGAGAATCCAGTCAGTCCAACTTTAGTTTTAAAGTCTCTGTTAGCTGTTTGCTCTATGACTTGATCACAGGCAGTGTTTGCAAAACCATACTCCTGTTGTCTCAGAGCAACAAGTGTACTGTATTGTATGAAAAAAAAACATGGGAGCAGACACTCGGACAACTAGAGGGGTGTATTATCTTCATATTAATCAGACCACTACCTGAAGTGAGTTGAATTGACTTTACTGTTTCAACATTACAGTAGCAGACAGAACTCTGCAAGCCTCCGCATGGCACGTCTTCTTCAATTAATTTATTAGGCAAGAACACAACCTCAGTGATACCCAAAACAACCCCTAGTGGTTACTCCAGGATACTACAAGGGGCATGGTATTCCAAATCAGATTATAGGTCTTCTTTGTCTTGCCCGTCCTCTGCCCTGCCCGTCCGGTCTGTGCTTTTAATAAGCACAGGACTAGTGCTTGTGAACTAATTTTCAAATAAAGTGTGGTGCACAAAGATCCTCTTACATGCTTTAGCTATATTTGTTGTGTTGGTGAAGTTACTGTAGCACCCTTGTGAAATCCAACATTACCTAGCATATGGCTCTGAGGTGCTGAATTTAAGTTGAATCTTTCCACTGCTTTTTCTGCAAGAATGCTTTTCTTGCTAGCCTAATTTCCAGTTCACACAAAGGCACAAGATTCAAGACGTGTGGCTTCCTGTCCCGCATAGTGCTTGCACAGTTGGCTCCTGGGAAAGATGTATACACGGTAGTCCCAATTGACGATTCCAAACCTTCAAGGAATTTGAATAGGACAGAGTTGAGATTGTGCGGCCCTGGAGTTCAGCTGGAGGAACAGGATAAACAGGATGAAGACCCCCCATCCAAGCCGCCCGTCCAGAGATCAGCAGAGAGCAGTAGTGAGGAGGAGGATGAGATGGGTATGGTGCGGATCAGAAGGTCAGTCCAGAACACTCTCTCGAGGATCGGAGGATGCGGATGGAAGTGAAGGGGAGGAGGATTTGCCCTTACCAGTACCTGTGAGGAGATTGTCATGGGCTGAAAACTGTATGAAACACCCCATTCTTGGTCTATCTGAGGAACAAGATGGAAAACTACCAATTGAACAAGTTTCTCTTAAAATACTAAGCATACAAAAACGAAATAGCACTATTGATTGACAATCCTTTAAAAATGATCGTCAATCCAAGGTCACAACGAGAACATCACATAGTTGAGTAAAGAGACGATTAGCATACGAAGAGAAATCTTCCATTGAAGGACCCTGAGTAGGTCATGCTGAAATTAGATAAGTGGGATTTTAACTAACGAAAACCAAGCTTTGTACGTCAGGACTGATGGGTTTTCTAGGGATCAGGGCAAACTGACATGCACTGTTTTAGAGAGAGCAGAAGTTACCCACACAGGCGAGGGTTCAATGTACGAATGATGGGACCTCCTATGATGTATAAAGCTGGCTGGAAATCATGTTTAGTTGGGTTGGCTCACAGCACAGCAACACAGTGAATGCGTCCCTTGTTTGAATGACAATAAAGAAACTTTGCATCTGAATTTGGACTCCAGAACCTTTTTTCCTATTGTAACCTGAGCTTAAGAGAAAGCTAGCCACGACATTTGGTCGACTCCGACTTGATCCAAACCTGCATTTTTGAGGTAAGAAATCAACTTAACACTAACACTAAAATGTTAAAAATGGCTATTGGACAGAAGCGTGGAGGGTTGTGTCGGTTCAAGTGCAAACTACTGATGTTGCATCAAGCAGAAATGTTGTCTGTCAAAACCCCATGTATGTACAACCCGAATGAATGAACTAATGCCCTGGAAAACTTTCTACTGTTGCTTAGACGTTTCTTGTCAAAGCAAGTGATGTTAAACAAGGTGGGTTTATGTGTGAACTGTTCTTAAAAAACGCAGGAGGCAAAAGTTATTTTAAAGAACTGAAACCGAATGAACTTTGAAACTAGGACAGCTCTAATAAGTCTTAGGTCTTGGAAAAACACATAAAATTCGAAATGTTGTTCAAGAATGCGTACCCATAAGACAAATTGTCTGGTTAGATGTGCGTCTAAAAATAGGTCTGTTGGAAAGATTTGACACTAAACAATGAGAAAAGACACAAACAAAGTTAAATAAGGAAAAAGGCTAAAATTTAAAGGTAACAGACCTGGAAAAAATCTAAAAGTAGGAAGGAAAGAAAGGAACATTCAAATATTTTATATCCTGATGAGATGTTTACCTAAAATAATGAGGTAAGGCAGAGAAGTTAGAGGCCTCTAAATTCTTAGTCTTAAATAAAATAATGGAATAGCTACCTGAAAGTTTACTTAAGACGCGCCAAGAGACCACAGGAAATGAATAGGGCTACCTATAAATATATGTACATAAATGTAAACAGCTAAAAGATAGTTGATAACTGGGTGAAAAGTAAAGAACTAAAAACATGTATGGACACGTTGTGTTTGTGGTGTGTGCTTTGTGTCTGTGCGGTCTCTTGCATTTCATGGCTTGAAGACATAGCAGTGTTTATCTTCATAGTGTTGATGAAGAAAGTGTTTTGTCCGTCTCTTCATAAACGTAGTGACTAAGTTCAGTTGAGTTCTGGATTTTAATAAGTATTTATTAATCTGCAGATTGGGAGAGAAAACCAGACCTCTGACAATAAATGACAACACAACACCAGGCTTAGGTCTCAATCATGTCTCTCCCCGCTCTGAAGGCCAGAGGACCATCTTTTATAGGGCACAAGAATGTAAACATAGATAGTGACAGTCAGGCAGTAATGACGTTACTACAGTCTCAGAGAAAGAGATTCAAAGCTCCCAACACATGACAACTCAGACTAGAGAGTTCATAGTAGTCTCCTTGTAGTCATGACAAGGAACATTTAGCCAGTACTTTCTCCTGATCTCGAACATTTATTAACCCTGACACAGACACAATCTACTCTTATTAATAGCAAGCTAACATGAGAACATATTAACTAGTATCCAATGACTAGTTCTCTTGATTAGTGAATAATGTAAGCACGCAGGAAATCTAGATGTCTTCCATCAGTATGATGTCGTGTCTTGAGCTGTGAGGTATGAGGGGTGTGTGCGGGCATGGAGGTACATGTTGCAAGGATAATGTGTGGCTATGTTTTAAAAACAATGTTGTAGCATATATATATATATATTGTGGGGTAGGAATGGGCGATATAAACAATATGCAATATAAACAATACAAAATTGGCCTACGATAGAGACTTAAATTCTATTGCACATCGCGATAATGCATGTAGGACCACAATCTACCCCCGAAATTTAGAGCCACGAGCTGCAACGCATCATCGCATTAATCATCTTGAGTAGCTATGGCTGAAAGCAAAAGCTGGTGAAGAAGACCAGGGGCCTGTTCCATAAAGGTAGCTCAAAAAAGCTAGACTTAAAGTCCTAAACCAGACTTGAAGTTTAATTCGTCAAGCGGGGCTAAAGTGGTTCCATAAAGCCCAATTTCAGCTCACGCAGTCCTACTAATTCAAGTCAGATTTAAGTAGTCAAGCTAAGTGCACCCAATTCTTAAACAGCCCGAGAGGTAAAACGTGGATCATACAATCCACCACGGCAAATGCAATGCACACGGCCAACTTCTTCCAGAAAGAACGTTCCCTTTAAATCGTGTACAATGACAGCTGCCTCATCCACCGCTTCAAAAAAAATGACACGCCATGATTGACGTTGTGAACGATAGGCTACGTAGTAGGACCTTTTTAGACCTTTACTTTGTTGATTAAAAAACACCCTCTAAACTCGTCTTAATCGACTTTTTTTGACATTGTTTACAGTAAATAGCCTACTATTAATCAATATCCAGTACATGGTTTTTGTATCGGGGAAACGGAGGATGGATCGTTCGTTTTGCAATTGTAGGCTACTGTTAATTATATTGCTATGATAATTATACTCGGATAATTTAGATTGAGATATAGGCCTATGCCTGATGCCTAAACAATTGAAATCACAAACTAACATCCATACATTTAACGGCTATAGTGTGTAGCCTATTGTAGTGAGTGATGGGGTTAGTTAGGGGAGCGGTCAAGCACTGCACTGATAATTGGGCAAGTGGCTGCACCTGTGGAGGGGAGTGTCGAGAAGGGTATAAATGGGGAGAAGGTCGGTAAGGTGAGTGTCGGTCTGGGAGCCGTTGTGGTGGACATCGCGAAGCGTTAAGACACACTGTACGCAATCGGGGGGTGGCGGCCTTCGCAGACCATTTAGGGCTGCCGGCGTGAAGACAGCAAGGGGGGACAGGGCGAGGTTCCTGGCGGGTTAGGGTGACCTAGATAGCGGGGCCTCCCAGCCTGCGGAGGAGGCTCTCCTGCTGTTGGTGGAGCGGCCTCAAAGCGCAGACCCCAGGGGAGGGTCCCGAACCCCCGGAGAGCTGAGTATACGATTATAATCTCTGTCTCGTTCATTGTGTAGGTAGCCGTATATGATTAGTTTTAGGTTGCGATTTTAAAGCAGAGAGCGGAGAGCTAGAGTACCGCGGGAGGCACTGCGCACCCGTGCCTAAGGAAGACCCCACCAGCGGTCCCGAGAACACGCGTGACTTGGCGGTGAACTGTGGGTGTGATAGCACCGTGTGGCCAATGCTTGCTGTGCCCTAGGGGGATTTGAGCGTGGGTTTGCTGTGTAAGGACACGTTTGCCGTGCCCCGTGGGGGTGTTTCTTTAAGAGGGGCTGCCCGAGTGACGGGCACCGGGGTTCGGCCCGGTGGGGGGTTTCGAAGTGCGGGGGCACTATTAAAGCCCGGAAGATCTGTGTGCCTGGCTCAATGCTCTCCTGTGAATTCAAATAAAGTGACGTCTTTGTACTCTGAGTGTTCCCTCTCCTATGTCCAGCAGAAGCAAGGTTTATTACACTATCAAAGCATTGTTCATCATTGTTTAATGCATTAGGCTAAATTTAGCTATATGCTATTTAAGTTTCTTTTTATCAATGTTGAACATATTAAACTGATGAGAATAAGAAAATGAGAATATAAGTGGTAAATCATCGTTTTCCCGTTAGGGTCAGTGTTACAGGAACGTCTGCTTAAGCACCAAGTCACGCTAAGCCTGACAGTTAGTCTGACCCTGACCAGACTAGTTTTGCAGCCTAAGTTGCCATAGTAACCAAGTTTGAACTACGTTGAGCTCGCTTTATGGAACCGAATGAACTAAAAATGAGTCCTATTAACTGACATAAGTCTGGCTTATTCAGTAAACTTGCTTTATGGAACAGGCCTCAGTGCAAAACCCATTATTTGGGGGGGGGGGGGGTTGTGTAACATACACAAAATGTTACACAACTTTTTTTGTTCAATTAAATATATATGAATTATATCCTCTCCTACTCTTTCTTAAAAGCCTAACAAATCTCTCTTTCTCTCCCTGACCCTGTCTTTCTGCTTGAGCAGCAGTGGTTGAAACCTCAAAATATATTGTAAACAATTTCTGCATATACGCAGGTAGCAACGCTAGTTGTAAATAAGTATTTGGTCGGCTCTGTCACGGCCACAGCCGTGCCCCCCCCCCCCCCCGGTTTCAGTTTTTTCCCTGCCCTAGTGTTCCTTGTCTCATTGTCGTCACCTGTGTTTCGTTCAGTTCTCGTTAGTTTCATTGTGTCCACCTGTGTCTTTTTATGTATATAGTGTATTAAGGTTCCTGTTTTGTGTCCAGTCTTTGTCTTGGCATTACCCTGTCCCTGCGTGTACCCTGTCTGTTTCCCGTTTTGAGCATTAAACCCTTTTTGTTCGCAACTCCTGCCTCTCCTGCGTTTTGGTCCTACCCCTTCACACTCCGTGACAGAATGCCAAGACCAAAGAAGGACCCAGCTGAGAGTTCCCCGAACCCGTTCATAGGGACCCGCCTTGCCTTTGGTGACCCCGAAGCTTGCAGCGGAAGGCCTACCCCAAGACCGGGCTTCTACCCCGGCTCCAGCGCCAGCTCAAACCCAGACTCCAGCCTCGGTCCTGCCCTGGGCCCCTGCCTCGATCCAGCCCTGTTCCCCTGCCTCATCCTGAGGTTGTGCCTCCCAGTGCCCGGACCCATGAGGTTGTGGCACCCAGTGCCCAGTCCCACAAGGTTGTGCCCCCCAGCGCCCGGACGACCAAGGTTGTGCCGCCCAGCACCCAGACCACCGAGGCTGTTCCTGCCTGGGAGTCTCGGCAGCCTGCCGCCGGTACCCAGCCCCATTCCTGCCCTGTGCCCCAGCCCCATTCCTGCCCTGTGCCCCAGCCTCTGTCCTGCCCTGTGCCCCAGCCTCGTTCCTGCCCTGTGGCCCTGCCTCGGTGCCACCCTGTGCCCCTTCCTCGTTCCTGCCCTGAGCCCCTGCCTCACCCCGAGGTTGTGCCGCCCAGCGCCAGGCCAACTGAGGACTTCTGGCCACCTCCTCCTCCGCCCGAGGACTCCTGGCCGCAGCCTCCTCCGCCCGAGGACTACTGGCAGCAGCCTGCCCGCGCTCCCGGGCGCCCCCTCGTCCGGGCGCCCCCTTGTCCGCGCTCCCAGGCGCCCCCTCGTCCGCGCTCCCGGGCGCCCCCTCGTCCACGCCCCCTCGTCCGCGCTCCCAGACGCCCCCGTGCCCGAGGTCCGGCCCCAAGGCCGTCCCCCGGACCTGCCCCAACCCTCTGCCCTGCCTCCGGTCGGACGTCCGGTGACGTCCCTTGAGAGGGGGGTACTGTCACGGCCACAGCCTTGCCCCCCCCGGTTTCAGTTTTTTCCCTGCCCTAGTGTTCCCTGTCTCACTGTCGTCACTTGTGTCTCGTTCAGTTCTCATTAGTTTCATTGTGTCCACCTGTCTTGTTTCTGTGTATTTATGTTCCTGTTTTGTGTCCAGTCTTTGTCTTGGCATTACCCTTTGTCCCTGCGTGTACCCTGTCTGTTTCCTGTTTTGAGCATAAAACCCTTGTTCGCAACTCCTGCCGACTCTCCTGCATTTGGGTCCTACCCTTCCACACACCGTGACAGGCTCCATGACGCTGGGTAAGTAGGGCTTGTGAAACAGCTCACCAAAAGAACAATGGGGAACCCATTTGTTTAGCAGATGAAGACATGTTCATAGGTACCTAGCGAAAGGTCATCTCAACTTTCCTAGACTTGTAGCTATGGTAGCCTACTAATGCTGAAGGCTCGCTGACATTGCATAGCGTCGTTACTAGCGTGTATGTGAGTGACAGAGAGATGTAGGGAGAGCAGGGAAAGGAAATGCTGCTGAACGAATACGCTGCTTGTTAAACAAATAATACTGAAACGCAATATGTGGCAGCTGGTGTTGATTCAGTGGCGCACAGCCACAAATTAGTCTGTGTGGGAAACACTGGGGTCTATGTAACCTGTTCTTAAATGGTTCTATTATAATATATATATATATATATATATATATATATATATATATATATATATATATAGCCTATTATTCATACCTTTTTATCTGACTCCAGATTTTACTTTCTTAACCGTAAAAAGTTTTGAAATTTGGCATATTGATACATAGGTTCTATTATAATTTTGTATATATATATATTTATTAGATCCAAGGTTTTTCTAAAAATAGAAGAACGAAGATTAAAACTTTGAACTAGGAAAGTAAAGAAAGTTTAAATGAAGGTACATGGATGGTTTAAAAGAAAAGTTGCTAAAAGGTAACTAAAGGTTGGAACTATTGAAGTGTGGTTTTAGGAAAGGTCAAAAGAAAGTTGAAATGAAAGGTACATGCAGGGATAAGTAGAAGTTTAAAATAAAGAAAATATTGTAAGGTGGTAAGAAAAATACAAAGAAACAACTTGTATTGGAAACTGAGATGTTTTTGATGCAAGTTGTTTAACATCTGTTCTTTCTGAAAATGAGACGGTGAAGCCAGGAGTCTGGCACAAATACGTGGAAGTGTTTTGTGGTAGAAATTTTGGTCATATGCATAGATGTATGTGTATGAAATCTATAAGCTCCCTTGTTCATTGATAAAGGACAGCCAGTGACTAGTTTAGGAATGGCTCTGAGACATTTTACTCTGGAAGATGGGTAAAGCATCTTGTATTGTTTTAAGGTATTTATGACCAGGGGGAGAAGTAGTTGAAGTGGTCAATGAGGCAATTGCTCTGAACTTTGGCTTGAAGGACTGTGTCCTGTTTCATTGTTTGTGTTAATTAAAAGTACTGTTTGAAGATGACCGCACAAAGGACAGTTGACTATTTGGCTGGCCAACTCCTAGGGCTTTATTATCTACTGCTCTGGAGAGAGATGCCACATCAAAGAACTGTGAGACAATCGGTATGGAGATGTATTGTTTCAAACTGTCACTAAGTTGAGTTAGCCAATCAAAGTTTGCTACATTGATTGATTGACCTTATAGAATGCCATTTGATCGAAAGTTCATATAAGGCAGTGCATGTGTGATAGTTCTTCCCTCTCTCTCGAACCACCTGTAGGTTACATATGCATGTCTTTCGCTATGACGGGTCCGGAGTAATCTGTTCATTCTTTCTGTTTAGTTTGTGCAAACTAAATAAATTAAATTGAATACGCCATTTTGACTATGTTCAAATCTACACAGTCCAGCTTGAATTCTTTGACAGTTTATACAGACCAGGGGTCTCATTTATAAAGCTTGCATACGCACAAAACGGGGCTGAAAATGTGCGTACGCCACTTTCCACGCAAAGGTTGTGATTTGTAAAAAACAAACTTGACGGGAGAATGTGCGGTCCTCCACGCAAACTCTGACCCTCCCGTAGGCCTACGCACATTTTGGAAACAGTTGGAATTGGCGACGCAGATGACCATACTGTAGTCAGACTGCAGAAATTGAATGTGTGAAAAACATTAGTCGTAATATTTGGGGTTCCTCCGTCAGGAGGGCCCTATTGTAATTGTTGGTATTATTATTATTATTATTAAATTCCTCTTCTCTTGAACCAAAGGTCTAATTGACTTGGAATTTGGTACATATATGTATCATTGACGTATTGAAAAATGTTACTTAAGGCAATTGAATCAAGTACAAAATGGCTGAAAGGGGTGTATTTATGTACATTTCCACATTAACTGAATATGTTTGTGTCACTAAATCAAATGTCATTTTCAATTATGGTTTTTCAAACCTAATAGGCTTTAAGGTGACATCACTCTGACGTACCGTACACAATTTCACCTTGGTATGTCAAAATATGATTGAATTAGAGCTGTTTCAACTTTCGCTTAACACAGGAGAAATGGCTTACTTTTTTATACAGTAACTGAAAATGAAATAGTCAACACTGAGATTAGCTCACTGGGCTAGGACGGCGACCTGCAAAGCATAAGGTCGTAGGATCAAATCCAGCCACAGTCAGTCAGCCCGTCTTAAATTTGAATATCTGTTTAGTTAAACAGGATGACATTGTTCTCAAGTAGCATGCGCAATTTCACCTTGATATGTCAAAAGATCATTGAATTACAGCTGTTTAAACTTGGGCCGAATTGAACAGTCCATGCTGCAGGAGAAATGGCTTCCTTTTGTGATATAGAAACTGACCAGAATTTCTCAGCCTTGCAGGTACCTCAATGGGTTGAAATGTTGTACTGCAAAGCATAAGGTCACAGGTTGGAATCCAAGCACAGTATTTTGGCCTGGAATAATTTTGATTACTTGTTTAGTTTAACTGGCAGACATCATTCTGAAATACCATGCACAATTTCATGCAATTTAACCTTGAATCAGAATCAGAATGGGATTTATTCGCCATGAAAGTTTGCACAGACAAGGAATTTGCTTTGGCAGGAAGGTGCATACAGTAAACATATAGGAATCTTAAATTTAAATGTGGTCAAAATATACTAAGGATACATAAACTAGCAATACTAAGTGGAATACCATTTAAATAAAATATACAATAAAGTAGAATATAAGTTGCTAATTTACAATATAAAATACAAATATTACAGGAGTTGAGTGTAGTGCAAAAAGTAACATGTTTTTAAGGACATTCAGTCAGTGTGAGCTTTGGCCTTGTTGAGGAGGCCAACAGCGGAAGGGAAGAAACTTTGTATGGCGTGAGGTTTTGGTCCTGATGGACCGCAGCCTTCTGCCAGAGGGGAGGGACTGAAACGGAATGTCCAGGGTGGGAGGAGTCAGCCACAATCTTCTTCGCCCGTCTCACGGTCCTCGAGGTGTGCAGGTCCTCGAGGGAAGGCAGATTGCAGCCAATCACCTTCTCTGCAGTGCGGATGATAGCTGCAGCCTGCTCTTGTCCTTGGCAGTGGCAGCAGCGTACCAGGTGGTGATGGAGGAGGTGAGGATGGACTCAATGATGGCTGTGTAGAAGTGCACCATCATTGTCTTTGGCAGGTTGAATTTCTTCAGCTGCCGCAGGAAGTACATCCTCTGTTGTGCTTTCTTGGTGAGGGAGCTAATGTTCAGTTCCCACTTGAGGTCCTGGGAGAGGATAGTGCCGAGGAAGCGGAAGGACTCCACAGTGTTGACTGGGGAGTCACACAGGGTGATGGGGGTGAGTGGGTCTGTGTTCTTCCTGAAGTCCACAACCATCTCCACTGTCTTGAGAGCATTGAGCTCTAGGTTGTTCTGGCTGCACCAGGTCACCAGGTTGTCTGCTTCCCACCTATAATCAGACTCGTCTCCACCAGAGATGAGCCCAATGAGGGTGGTGTCGTCCGCAAACTTCAGGAGTTTCACGGACGGATGACTGGAAGTGCAGCTGTTGGTGTACAGGGAGAAGAGTAGAGGAGAAAGGACGCAGCCCTGGGGAGATCCAGTGCTGATGGACCGGGAATCAGAGACTTGTGTTCCCAGCTTGACACACTGCTTCCTGTCAGACAGTAAGTCTGTGATCCACCTGCAGGTGGAATCAGGCACGTTCAGCTGGGAGAGCTTGTCCTGAAGCAGAGCGGGGATGATGCTATTAAAGGCAGAGCTGAAGTCCACAAACAGGATCCTGGCGTAGGATGCTGGGGAGTCCAGGTGCTGTAGGGTGAAGTGGAGGGCCATATTAACTGCATCATCCACAGACCTGTTGGCTCTGTAGGCAAACTGCAGGGGGTCCAGTAGAGGGTCTGTGATGGCTTTAAGGTGTGCCAGCACCAGGCGCTCAAAAGACTTCATTACCACAGAGGTCAGGGCGACGGGTCTGTAGTCATTATGTCCAGTTGGCCTGGGCTTTTTGGGCACAGGGATGATGGTGGAGGACTTGAGACAGGCTGGCACATGGCATGTCTCCAGGGAGGTGTTGAAGATGTAGGTAAACACCGGAGACAGCTGGTCAGCACAGTTCTTGAGGGTGGCTGGAGAGACAGAGTTCGGCCCAGCTGCTTTGCGGGGGTTCTGTCTCTTGAACAGTTTGTTGACTTCTCTCTCCTGAATGGGGAGGGTCGTCACTGTAGAGGGGGGGAGGGGGGAGGCCTCACGGGTGGAAAGGAGTTGTACAGGACTGTCCAATTGTCTTTCAAAACGGCAGTAGAACTCGTTCAGGTCGTTGGCCAGACGAGAGTTGTTAGTGAAGTGGGGGGCTCTGGGCTTGAAGTTGGTGATCTGCCTGAGCCCACTCCAGACAGAAGCAGAGTCGTTAGCAGAGAACTGGCGCTTCAGCCTCTCTGAGTACAGTCGTTTAGCCTCTCTCACCGCCTTGCTAAACCTGTTCTTCGACTCCTTGAAACTGTCCCTGTCCCCACTCCTAAACGCGGCCTCTTTGTCCAGCCTCAGCCTTCTGAGTTTAGCTGTAAACCAGGGTTTGTCGTTGTGGTAGCTCACCCTGGTGCGTGTTGGTATACAGCAGTCCTCACAGAAGCTGATGTATGATGTCACAGCCTCTGTGAGCTCATCCAGACTATTGGTCATGAACGTATCCCAGTCAGTAGAGTCCAAGCACGACCGCAATTCCTCCATAGCCTCACTGGTCCACTGTTTCGATGTCCTCACAGCAGGCTTGCAGCGCTTAAGCTTCTGCCTGTATGCAGGAATCAGGTGAACCATGGCGTGGTCTGAGTGACCCAGTGCTGCTCGGGGAACCGCATGGTATGCTTTACTGATTGTAGAGTAGCAGTGATTCAAAGTGTTCCCTTCTCTGGTAGGGCATTTGATGAGTTGTCTGTATTTGGGGAGTTCTTGAGTGAGATTGCCTTTTGTTAAAGTCACCTAGCACAATAACCAAGGAATCCGGATTTTCATGCTCCACTCAGAATATCTGGTTAGCGGGCACACGTTGAGCCTCGTTGGCGCTAGCCTGAGGGGGCATGTAGACGCTGACCAGTATGAATGCAGCAAACTCATGTGGCGAGTAAAAAGGTTTACAGTTAATAAATTATTCCAGATCAGGAGAACAGTGCTGCAGAATCACTGTCACATCTTCACACCAGCCACTGTTAATGTAAAAACAAATACCACCACCTTTCGTTTTGCCAGAGAGCACAGGGTCACGATCCGCTCTCAGCAGTTTGAAACCTGCTAGCTGTAGCGCAGAGTCTGGAATCAGATCACTCAGCCATGTCTCTGTAAAGCACAGAACGGAAGATGAATGAAAGTCTCTGTTTTTCCACACCAGTAGCTGAAGTTCATCCAGTTTGTTGCTCAGTGAACGCACGTTGGAGAGAAATATCCCCAGTAACGCTGTACGTGCCCCACGCCGACGGAGTCGCACCAGTGCACCGGCTCGATTGCCTCTTCTACGGCGCTTCGCTGCTAGGACAAAGCCGAGGACTTTGACAATAATTCCCACTAATTCTGCCGCTGGAAGCAGAAAAGTGGGAAATAAATCCACAGGAGTTGTAGTCCTGATGTTTAGCAGTTCTTCTCTTGTTAGAGAACCCCGGAAATCTTCGCAGAACACCGAATTATAAGACAAAACAAGACAAAACAGAGCGCACCTAGATACCGTGGCTGCCTTCGTCGGCGCCATCTTTTTTCAATCCTTTATGATTGGTTGAAATGTCAACCGTTTCTTAACCTTTGTCCCAAAGCTGACAAAAAACGAATCAGCTATCAGCTTGCAGCTATATTTATACTTTGTTTTCCTCACACACGTTTTTTCCATTCAATTTCATGATTATCATGAAGATTGCATCCAGCAGTGTTATTTGCACTTGTACTGAGTGATTCTTGTTCTATAAACACCTTGTTCAATCCAACTCAAATTTTAATGCGTCCTCTAAAGACCCGGCAATTCAGTCAATTTCTAGGCAAATTTGGTCATGTAATGCAATGCGTATGTGCACACTGCCCCCTACCGAACAAGATGGGTAGCTCGGTCAGAAGGTAGCTGAAAAAGAGAGGCTACTGACGTCACTCTGCTGCGCCGCTCAGAATGCATTTTCGTTTTCGAATTATGGGCAGTTCTTTGAGGGCAGGACACGAAAACGAAAATGCATTTCTGGAAATGCATTTGAATTTGAATTGTGGTCACAATTTTGCAGCCATGTTCTTGAAAATGAAAAAGCATTTCTGGAAATGCATTTGAATTGTGGTCACGATTTTGCAGCCACGTTCTTAAAATGAAACCGCATTTCTGGAAATGCATTTTCATTTTCGAATTTTACATTTCAAATCGAATTTTGGTATCTATTTGCTGGGGCATATTTTGAAAATTAAATTTCAAATGTCTTTTTCGTTTTCATTTTAATTAAGTGAAAGAATGAGCAGTCTTAAAGAAGAAAATTAAAATGCAAATAGAATGATTGATTACTCATTTTATTTATGAGTCAAATAATGCAGCCAGCCACATTCTTAAAATGAAAAAGCATTTCTGGAAATGCATTTTCATTTGAATTTTGGTCCCGATTTGCTTCCATACATTATTACTGCTATCAGTTTAACGCGTTATTAACGGCGATAACGCACACCCATTTTAACAGCGTAATTTTTTTTTACGCAGGATTAACGTTCTTTTTGGCCTAGCAAACATTGTCGTTTTTTTCACATGCTGTTGCAACAGCTACTGGCATTAGAAAAACTACAACACCACAACAGATCTAGCTAGACCGTAAACAAAACAACAGGCTAAAGAGTAGTAGGGTAGCGTTACGTTTTGAGTGGACGGCGAGCGCGAGACGCCGAATTGGATGCCAATAAGATTCTGAATGGAAAGTTTACTTTTAAAAAGTTGCCAAATAGTTCCATTGACAAGACCAACGTGTTTTGCCGTTGTGAACTGAGCTATCATCGCAGCACGTCCAGTCTGAAATACTACTTGATGGCCAAGCACACAGCTGATGCGAATTCTCCGCCTCTCGTCAAAACCTGGCAATTGCAATGTTGTTTTCAAAAAACAAACAAAAAAAAACATTTTCACCAAGCAATCCGATCCACTTTTTCATGTTGATAAGAGGATTAAAATTAGAAAAAATAATTGGACAAAAAGACATCAAGGGACATTTAGAATAGATAAAAATGTGTGATTAAATGCGAGTTAACTATGACATTAATGCAATTATTCGCGATTAAAGATTTTAATCGCTTGACAGCACTACTCATTATAGCTGGGAAACGGAGAAAGGGTTGCTCTGTCTGGTTAATCATATACCTGTATTTGTGTTTAGATCATCCAGGCCCACAGTTCCAAAAAGTACCACTCATGGCAGAGCGAGTGCAGACAGGCTCAAGGACCAGACTCTCCCAGCCGACGCACCCTATGGTTGCCAAATGAGTTCTAGCTCTGCCCTACCAAGAAGGACATTTGCATTTATTCATTTAGCAGACGCTTTTATCCAAAGCAACTTCCAAGAGAGAGCTTTACAAAGTTCATAGGTCACTGATAATAACAAGATAGCCCCAAAAACATTGCGAGTAGCCTAAACATGAAGCACATATTGTGAAGGTGGACAAAGGGAGAAAGTGAACCAGATCCAGGGGTCGTGCCAGAGACAAGGCAAAGCGGGGGCCCGGAAACCAAGGTTCCCAAACCAACACCAACCCGCCAGTAACCCTGACGGCGTCACCACCCAAGCAGCCTCTCAGAGAAGGGCGGCCGAACAAGCACAAAGTGCCTCTGGTAGATCACACCCTAACGCCGCAGAACCTCTCTCTGGGAGCAGGGCTCTAGAGTGCGACCAAAAGTTGTAGGGGTGCAAAGAAAATCTTTCCTAGGTCGCACCGGTGCACCTAACCTCCGCTTCCTCTCCAGGAACGAAGCATTAGTTTGGCCCACAGGTAAATTACAAATGTAAATAAATAAATGTGTTAATCTGTAGTAAATATCTAGTCCTGAAAGACTAGTGATCAGGCAATTTACAAATGTGCGCTTGCACAACCTCACCGACAGGAGAGTTAGCCCTCAAATGAAAAACGAAAGGTTGATACAGAATGTAGAGTTTAACAAGACATGGACTTGTAAGTATCTGTTTACTGAGGTAAAAGTCAAAGCTGTGTCCTTAGTTTTGGAGAACAGGTCGCTGTGTTGAAGGATTATAATTCAAATCGGCACTAAGCAACTAAAGAAAAAAAAAAAACTAACGCGGACATAATAAGAACTTGACTAAGTGCGCGCGGGCTGATGGTTAATGGTTTGCTAGTTAAATTGTAGGTCCCTGATCATCACCTGTCAGCTGTCCTTTGCATATCCTCGTCAGACATTCAGACAGATTTCAATGCACTTGTTCAAGCCCACTGGATTCCTCGCACAGAACAAAATTAACTGGAAAAAAAACGTATTGCTTTTTGTATGAATTTGATCAATTGCATATCTTTAACATACTGCAAAACAAGTTTTCATGGTTTGTGAAGATTAACTAGTTACAAATCAAATTAAACACTGATGTCATGATTATTTTCGTAATTACTGTTACATTGATAATCTTTTCCTAGTTGACAAATTTACAACGTATCCTTATTCTTCTGATAACCCTTAGCAGCTAATCAAAATATATACTTTACTGCTTTTTTCAATGGGGGGAAATGAATAGTGAGCAGAATTAAGTTCAAGTTATTGTTGATGAGGCCCTCCAACACATTTTAAGTTTCTCATGTGGCACCTTGTCAAAATATATTGTCTACCCCTGAGTTATGGAGCTAACCCATGGAGCTGGGTTTTGATGCTAGGGAGAGTGTGGCAAGATGGTTTAGCCAAGGCCAAAGGGCAAAAAAGCCAAATTACAGGTGTTGGCCATCTGAAGGGCATGTGACAGCAAGGGGGCACTGATCACAAGATTTTTATATACAGTTTAATTGTGCTTCAAATATAACCAATATTTACCTTCACCTTATTCTTGTTTAAGATCATTTACATAATATATATGAATGTATATGGAGCGTGATAAAAAGGTGATCTTGAAATTGTGGCGACGCAAGGAAAAATGTGGGTGCATTTTGTGCTGGTGCACCTAAATAAAAGTTACGAGCACCAGTGCAACCAAGGGAAAAAGTTAGTCTGGAGCCCTGGGAAGTATTGCCTAGAGAAGGGGGGGTGAGTGGTGAGGTGAGTGGGAGCACAAGAAATGTTTTAGGAGAAGGGATGTACAGCAATGACTTTAATATGGATAGTAGCGAGGTGTCTAGAGGGCCTATGCTCTGTAGCAGATTTAATGTGGCGAGTAGGGTGAATTTACACTTGGGAAATTGGGGTCTAAGCTTTTGCAAAAATATTTACACTTGTTATCCTAAGGGGTCATTGTCTGCTGGTGATAATCATTTATTAGTTTGCTGCCATTCTGGTACTTTGGTAACCCATTGGATGGCAAGCAAGCTTTTACAATAGTTACTGCTTAATTAATGATACTTGGCTAGAAAGCAGAAACAACATATTGAGGTTGAATGTGTACTGCATAAGCCAGACTATATCCCAGCGCTATTGAAGTCCATTTCCCCTGGGTGTTGTGTTTAGAGTTCATCTGTTGTAGTCCTGAAGCAAACATCTTTGCTATCCACACCGAGGGACTTATTTTCCCTACTCAAAAACCCTCACAATTAATGTTGGTAATTAAGTTGCTTGCAGAAAAAGTGACTATTAATGCTGTGTACATAGTCTAGCTATCCAAGGACATTAGTGAAGGGTGTCTGTTTGAAGAGACAAATGGATGGAAAATGGAGGACTCCAAACAAATACAATAAACAAACTGTCTCCTTTTATTGTAGGAACAAATCCTACTAGTGTCATCATAAATTAAGAGCGCAGTGGCACAAATGCCATTGTTTGCTCGGCTCTCTGGAAAAATTGGAACAATTCAGATGGAAGACAATGGATGCATTATGTTATAATGTTCTTCAGGAACAATAAAGGCTTTCTTCAAGAGGGTTAGGGTTAATTTGGGAAAACTTCCTACTTGTGTTCCGGAAATTCAATGACAGTCGCAGCTTCCAACAGTGAGTGACAAATATTAACATCTCTGTGGAATTGGCTGTATGCAGGCGTGGATTCATGCACAGGCTTGCATAGGCAGCACCCTAGGGGCCCTACGTGTGCAGGGTCCCCGGATTGTCCGGACTGTTTTTGTATTTTAATGTACTTCAGCACAAACAAAATATAATTGTTTTTAATAAGCAAGTGATTGGGTAGATGTGACTTGGGTCACGTGCAAAATACAAAGGTTAAAAGAACGTGACCAAGATATTCTGAAACAAATCCTTAAATTGACTATATACTTCAAGGCTGCTGAATCTTCATCCAGTCAAAGACAAGATCCACAGCAGGAGGACTGCCAACTAGCATTGGCTAACATCGGAGCTGGGGTTGAAACACCTGCAGCAGGATCTTTAGCTGTTGCAGCAGCTAGCTCATCATGCCATCAGTATTGTTACAGCGAATTTGGGGGAGTTAGTGGTATTGGTACTAGTGTGTGGTATTAGTACTAGGATTAGGATCTGAGTACTTCTTCCACCACTGATCTTGTGATTTTGCCTCAGTAAAACATGGTGTTCTGCACTGATGCAGTTACTATAGCCTACCTGTTGGTTAATAAAGCTAAAAGCGATTACCAGCTTGCATTTCAACTGTGAAAGCAGGGTATTCTGTTGCTTTGCTGTTCATTGTTACATTCCCATTGTAATTGTTTTGGGGCTGTGGAGGCAAAGGGTTATATCTGGTATAATTTCCACTTACATCTCTGTTGATGTTAGTTTTGGTTGTATAGCAAGTGTTTCTTGATCATAATTAAAGAGCTGATTCTAGCACTGTAGGAATGTAAAGACACTGTAGCATTGACTGTCTCAATGTGTGTATCCTAGTTCACCTTATTTGCATGTGGACCATGTATAGCGTTAAATACATTTTTCTAGTAAAGCACAATGTTTAAGAGGGGGGGAAAGGGGGGCTCACACAGAGCAGCCTATGGGCCTCTGACCACTTAATCCGCCCCTGGTTGTATGTAGTTTTGCTGTCGTTATGGTCATTTTCCTCAGTTCATTAAAAATCTCCCAACAGATTTTTCTTATTTGTTATAACAAAAATAAGCACACCAGACCAGTTAATACTCTCTCCCTACTTTGGTTATGTTAAAGATTTGAGTCACAGTTAAAGCTATAATAGCATGTTTAGAAGTGTGCAACGCTTCAGTTGGGTTTAAGTCATTCTTTGTAATTTTGTATTCAATGAAAACGCTATGTTGGAGTGAAAATTATTATTAGGATTATGTGTGAAGCTTTGCAAATTGTTTGATCTTTTTATTTAATTAGAGTGAGATTTGCTGTGTCATTTCATCAAATCTGGGATTTAAAATACAGTAAAATCCCAGATTTCAACACATTATGTATTTGGTTGTTGAGCCGTTAACTTTCAAATGACATCATGTTGCGTCACAATGCATATCAGAATATTTTCCATATTGTGCACAATCACATGCACATTTCGTCATACTGAAACATCTCCTTTCTGTACGCAATCATAAAAACAAACAATTTACTCTACTATTGGGGGCCATTAGAATGCAACTTCACATGATTATTATGATGATATCACTCAATGTGGAGTGTAGCTAATTCTTTCCAGAATTTGACAATTATTACAGTGTGCCCAAACCCTTTCCATGATGGTTATCTCTGTCTTCCCTTCCAGTCACACTGTGCTCCATCATATTCAAATGAGTTCCTGCGGGAGTATGTTTCGGCGGGGCATATTTCCCTGTGCAGGAGCAACCTCCACAGAGAAGTGTTTCAGTATGTTTTAAATGAATTAATAAAGACAGACACCAATGTCAAGTTGACAAGCCGTGTTCCAACATTGTACAAGTCCCGTACGCAGAGTCCGGGGAACAGTCCGGCTAGTGGATTACCTATCAATTAGGCTCTGTAACAAGAAGCTGAACAACACAACATTGACTCAGACATTTCAGTCCAATCCCTCAGGTATGCAATTAATACCCATAACAACTTTAGCATACAGTGATTGGAAGTGTGTGAGCCAAGAGCAAATCCCAAATAGTAGTTCACAAGCAGTTGACAAGTGAATTTACAAAGGAGCTAACTCGAGTGTGTGAGCTACACAATGTACATGAGTCTGACAATGTGGTGACACAGCAAGTCTGGACGGGGACTGAAAAACGGCCAAGGACTTTGAATCGCAGACCGGCCCACAACCGTGTATTATTGTTATATATTTTTATTTTTTGCATAATGACGCGGCCGTTTGACCGGCCGTTCGGGATATCTCCCGATGCCCAGTCCGACCCTGACACCAAGAACCTGACAACCACAACTGAATTTGCATTAAAGTAAATTGGTTGCCATGTTGTCTTACACACAGCACAAATTATGAGATTCATCTGTGACATGTCCGATAAACTGATCTCCAGACTCAATATGTACTTTGTATGAATTTCAAGTTAAGGTTTTTTTCCAGTTAGTTATCCACAAGATTCCAACCAAGCTTTTATTCCTCTGGCTATCACCAATTGGCTCCTCTCACCATTTAGCTGACTGGACACAAATTAGCTGTGAGCTTAAACACCACGTATGTCTGAATAAAAACAATGTGAGAACAAAATTGTGGTTCTAGTGAATTGATAATATGATATGTAACATTTCTGTTTGTCTACCCTTCGCTGCTTTGCTGATGAAAACCCCCCAAAAACATGTGGTGCTAATTGCAAATAGGGAGAAAACCGTTCGGCAAAAGTTTAAGTACAATGTTAACTTTGTTCAACAAAAAAACGTATTGACTCTCTGCCAATTTGTAGAGGTTCTACTTCTATAAACTTTTAACTTCTTGCTGGAATCCAGCAGAAAACTACAGAGGAAAAGTCAAGACCTTCATAAAAGAGACAGAGGAGCTTAGGAAAGAAAGTAATGTCATAGAAAGTCTTGGTGTGGTTCAATGGAGAGAGTAATAAGCTAAGAAAATCTCACAATTTGACATGATCATAGCTAGCAGATAGCAAAGGGATGCAAGGTGAATGAGGGCGTTTACTGAGGTTTATTTGGAAGACCACAAATTTTAGGTTCTGCTGCAGATGAGTAGTTTGAGGACCAAAAATGTTCATACTCTTTCCGTGGGTTCTAAGACGATGGTTTAAACTGCAAGGTATTTGTTTGTTGTTAATCCAGATGCCTATTAAATGACTCATTCTTTTGTGTATAGCCCGTCACATTTAACTGAAGAAATTGTTCACTATAGCCTCACGCATAGTGTAGCCATTGCTTTCCACTCCTGCATCCTCTTCAAATTCTTCAATGGCATGCTGCTTCTCCTCCTCCTCATTTACAGTGAAGTTCTTTGACAGGTTGAACAGCACCACACATGCTAAAATGATCTTGCATGCTCTGCCTGGATCTGCACGCAGCTCAGCATGCTGGCAGTGGAAGCGACGTTTCAACTGTCCGTTGACCCTCTCAATAATGGCCAATGTCTTGCACAGACCCAAGTTGTAGTTCTCCTGTGTGGGAGATTGAGATTGGACCAAATGGTAGGCTATACATTTTTATCAATAAAATTAACTAAATTCAGCTATAGGCCCAAATTAAGGTCAAGAATGCAGCTGATAAAAGGTGAGACCACTTGCCTGAGATCTGTTGGCAGGATTCCTGAAGGGTGTCATAAGCCATGAACCGCATGGATACCCACTGTTTCCAAGTAGGATGCCTTTGTGAAGACCCTCCTCAAACTCCCTTGCTAGGTTGCTTTCCTCCAGTATCCGAGCGTCATGGGTACTGCCAGGCCATTGTGCAACGATGTTGGTGATCTTGTTTACATGATTACAAACTAACTGGACGTTGATTGAATGTACATTGTTTTCTATTTACAAATTGTTCTTCATATTGAACAGGCGCTTGAATCCTTATGTGGGTCCCGTCTATCACGCCGCATACTCTCGGGAAACCGGCAACATGATACACAGCGTGTCCCATAGGGTCCACACTCCAGTGTCAATGTAACACTTTTTAAAGTGTTGCCATTTTAACACTGTTATAGAGTTAATTTGAACTCCTATATAGTTGATATTTAGCACTAAAGGGTTAGTTTCTCAACACTAGTGGGTAGCTGTTTACCGGTTACAGCATCTTGCTGCAGCAGTCGTGCTCGAAGTTCTTTAACATGCGGGCCTTCCTTTGCTTTTCCGACATCGATATTGTAAATAGTATTTTGGATTAATGTGTAGAAATGACAAAGAGCTTTGTCATATGAGAGACGGAAGTCGTAGTGAGCTTTGAACAGTTTATCAAAAGCTGCCACTGATGTGTGTGCCTTGCATGGGATTGGTTTTCCGTCAATAATAAGGTAGAACCTTTGGATATCCTTCTTTTGCTCACCGATGCAAAGGAGGAACGGTTGTCTTGCGTCGGCACTCTCAAGGAAGGTAGTCATACTGGCTCCTTCCTGTAGATAAGTGAAGGGACATAAATGACTATCACATCTAAATAACTACATGACTAAATCTCTTTCTGCCAATATAGAGCAAAATGACAATTGTCTCAGAATACCAAGATCCATTCAGGGATTCTTGGTGTAGATTCAGATCTATAAGGCTTAAAAAAGGAACTATTGCATACCTTAAGATATCTAACAAGATGGCTAGTTGCTTGAGCTGAACTAATCTTGGCAGCTTTTTTCTGACCCCTTGAAGTTGGAGGAAGCCGATGCAGCAGCAAAAGGATTGAGGACATATCGCTGTCCAATCCTAAAGGCATTCAAAATATATTTATTTATTTAGTATAACATTGAAATATATATTTTAACAAAACCTTTTATACTGACCGTTGTTGTTCGGGTTCAGTTACTGACAGCAACTCATCCATATTCTTCAAAATCTTGCAGTCTGCGATGATTTTTGGCTCGAAGAAAGTTGACCACTTTTGAGATACTTTGGCACCAAACATCATCGAGAAATCCTGGTCGATCTACAAACAAGGACAACAATATTTTAATATAAAGGTTTAAGCATACCTGACAAAATTGATGAAAGGTCAAATACTGAAATGGAAGATTGAATAGAAAATTAGACATTATAGTATAGTGCAGTTGAATATATTGTCCTGCACTGTACTATTACTGTTGTACACTGGACAGGACTACTACTACAAAAGCAAAAGATTTTCTTACCAATCCAGGCACATCAAGGAAACAAGGGAACACATCCAGGAATGAAGATGATGCATCAACACCAACCATCTTCTGTCGATACTGGAAAGTCGCTCTCATTTTCTCTTTGACCACAGATTCATCGCTGGAATGTCTTATTGTAGATATCGCCTCCCTGCACTCCTTACCAAATAGCTGTTGACAGGTTAATAGACATTCTTGTCTGGTTTTTGGACCATCCTGAAGAACAGTCCTGGAACGAGCCCACGAGCCAGCAAAAGTGTTGCGTTGAACCGTCTTAATCCTCCATGAAATGAAGCCAGTATTACCCTCAGGATCATAGTAGTGTTCCTTTTTAAAGAAAGACCCAAACAGAGGCATCTCTTGCTTTATTTTAAGAATAAGTTACTCAACACAATAATTGTAGACAGAGAATATACTGCAAAACATATTACAAAAACAGGTGTAAAATGCAAGAGTGAGCAACCTATAAAAACTCATCTGAAACTAGATGAGTACAAACTAGAAAACTGAAGAAAATATTCAGATAGAAACCAACTACGACACATGACTGTTCCAATAACAAAGTGACATGCAAGTCTTACCCATGTAGCTCCATCATATCTGCAACCAGGATGTTCACCATTAGTTAACGTGTTGCATCTGTTAGTGTTTTAGTCTTATGATACTCATTGAAGACTTCTTCACCCTTTGGATTGGCCCTCAGAACACTATCAACTTACTACCCAAAAAATGTACATACATTGTTATGGCATGCTAATGTTAATTTACTGGGATTTTTAAATAATTACATTACTCTAATGGCAGTACTTTATACTGACAATATATTTACAAAACACTTGGACAAAAAACCCTAATTAATTGAAGATTTTAAATGTATTTATTCGAAGCTTACCCGTCTTGCTTCATTCTGATCTCTTAACCCTGTTGGGTTCCTCCTCTTTCTTGTAGACTCAAGAATGGCTGTAGAATCTGAAGAATGGGATAAAGCTGGGGATAGTGCAGTCTCTGTCACTACCAAGGATGAATGAGATGAAGTTGGGGAAAATGAAGTAAGTACAGAGGAGGGTGCTTGATCTGCGACCAGCTCAACATCCAGATCTACAAAATGGCAGAAAGAACAAAGACAATTTTAAATGTACCTATCAGTAACAAAACGTTCTTAATAAAAGCATTTAAAAAGTACTGAGCATAATATATTCTTCTTTAATTACTACCCATTTATAGATCATATGTATTTAAGATAATGACCAATAGTATATCAAATTATTGCATGGTTTGAGGTCCCTCAAATATATTTTCAACAAAACACTGTGCCTTCTACTTGGTGCTGCTTGTGATACCCAGTAGCGGTTCTGGCACATTGTGCGCCCCCAGACCGGGCACCGCTACAACCTGGCTGCGACAAACGAAAACGAAACTGCTGCACGGCAGCTGCCTGAAGGGGGCGCCAATTTGCCAATTCCCCACTAATTGAAATGATCGATAAGAGAAAACCGCACAGAAATTTCTTTTTTTTTTTATGCTCGTGCGCCCCCCATGTGACATGAAAAAATGCCGCCCCGGGCGGCTGCTCTGTCTGCGCGTGCCTACAACTGCCCCTGGTGATACCTCATCAAATCCCTGCCTTCAAATCCTCACCCATTACTGGTAAAGGGACCTTGAAGGTCAAGACACCTGACTTGACAAGCTCATCAAAGATATCTCCATCCACCTCTTTATCTGACATCAGTGATGGTGAGCTGGCCCTCACTGAAGCTGTCTGGCTGCAGACTAAACTTATCTTTCACTAGAAGAATAAAAAGTATAGGACAACAATAACAATATAAACTAGAACATGCATTTCCTGCTGAAAATGCGTTGGAATGCTGAAATCTGATTTTTTTTTTTTTTTTATGGCTGAAAATACAGAAATGACAAAATACCCTCAAGCTTAAATTAATTTAACAAATGTATGACTTACACAATAGAGGGAGTGTGGAAGCTGAACTGCATCATCTAACGAAGCTCAGTGCTTAAAAACTATGCGGGAGAATACGTTTGAACGTTGTGAAGCAATCGAAGAAAAAGTTTAATTTCAAGAGGCAGTGTGGAAGCTGAACTGCATCAACAAAGCTATAAGAGCTTAAATTGCCTACAATGCGGGAGAAGCTGAAAGTTGAACTGTTAAACAGAAAAAGTAGGCTATAGTTGTAACAAGAATATTATAGTTTTAACAGCTGAAATTATAGTTGGGATAGTAATATCAGTAGCAGATGTAGCCTATCATTGAGTGCGTTTACTTGGCTTTCTTAGTAGGATTCAATGTTTAGATTGAATGAAACATACAGCAGTAGTAAGGCTGATACAGGAAGACACGGCGACACTTTGTTGCAGAAGGATGATGGTGCACGTTTTGTCCGTGGACCATATAACGGTTAATAAAAAGAATCATGTAGACGTTCATGTAGATGTTTGAGTAATCGCAGTACTAATTACACATGTAAACGGAGTAATCGTATTATTGGCATAAACTGACAATTGCTATCGGGTTTTTCATGGTCAAGAGAACGCACTCAGTGGCGTAGTAGAACAAAACAGTAGCATTAGCATAGTAGTTAGCAAAAGAGATATTAGCAGCATCTTCAGAACTAGAAAAGGCTGTTCCGGCGAAACAGCAGTGAGAATGCTGAAAACCTGAATGGGGATAGCTGACAATGCTAAAAAAGCTGAAAAATGTGAAAATGTCTAGAGAGTTATAAGCTGAAGCTTCAGTGCGCCCAAAAAGTATTTTAAATAGGGGCTGGAGCTGGACGAAGGCATGAAACTACAGAAAAGAGAAGAAAAATGCAAAACAAAAAGTGCAAAAAATCAGAAAGGAGAGAAACAATGCATACAAATGTGAAAATGTAGGAGAATTATTTGCTGGAGTTTTAAAAGGCCTGAAATGTATGTTAGAAAGGACCTGCAGCAAGATGAGGGCAGAAAAATTACAGAAAAGAGAAGAAAAATGCAAAAGTACTGGCAGTTGGAAGGTACTGCTGTGAAAGGTATTTTTGAAAGGACCTGGAGCAAGATGAAGGCAGAAAAGAGAAGAAAAGAAGAAAAATGCAAAACAAAAGGGAACAATTCAGAAAGATTAGCTGCAGGAAAATGTGAAAATTTAGCAGAAAAACAGTTGCTGAAGTCTGGTTTGAACGAATTTGAAGGTAAAAGGACAACACTGGAATGACTTGAACTTGCTGGAAAAACGTAGCAACCGTTGGTCATTGGCACCAGACTGGCAACATTTTAAAATAGAATTTAGGTTTCAGGTTCAAGACGAGAAGAAACTTACAATGCGTTCCTGCACACCCAGTCCTGTTCAGACACTTAATTTAAGATGACATCAAAATAATAATCCATAGTGCAGGGTTGCCAATGTTGTCGTTGTCCCTGGTGAGTTTTTTATACGTAAATAATAATATCATGCTACATCTAACCAGCGGATCATTTCTTGCAAGTGTGTCAAAGTGGTATTAACACCGTAGGCTTGAATAATAACCGAAGGCGTGAAGCTATGGAAAGGATGCAATGAAGATTTCCTACATAAACTAGATCTACTACTTCAAATTGAAAACGGAGAAGATATTTAGAGTAAAGACAAGTTACTTTACATCTGTGTTCAATATCGTCAATTAAAAGTAAAAACTTTCCAGTTACGATGCGTTTGTTCGTAGGATTAACGCCAGCTGCAGCAAACACTTACCCCAGCCCTGGTTTGTCTGTTCGTGACGGTCAGCTATGACTGTCTTGAGCCTCGATTTTTGCAGATTTCTGTGAAACTTGCTAAAATAAAAACGATCAAGCTAGATTATGTACACTTTAAGCTCAATGTACATACCTTGTTAGGCCAATTTGGTCGATACTGTAGTTGAAGAAAAAGTCGAATGGAGAGCCATATCGCACTAGCTCGATTATAAGAGAAGAACAAACATTTACCTAGCATCCACACCTCAAACAAGTTAACCTAGATGCAAAACTACACGTCCAATCCAAAAAATAAGGATATATTCTGAGACCCAAGACTCTGCCGAAACCATTGATATCCTTTATGTGTCTGTGCGGTCAGAAATACAACTCTTTTGGTAGTTTCCATAACGTCACCCAATTCTGCTTTCATGGTGCGTGTCTGTTTGGTTGCCACGGTGATGGCGCAGCTGTGATCGCTAACAAGCTGGGCAGAGAATCACAAATTTAGCTGGAATTCACACCTCAAACAAGTTAACCTTGAGGCAAAACTATATGTCCAATCCAAAAAATGAGTATATACGACTCTACCGGCAGTTTAAAAACACGTCTACTTTCGAAATTCTCTGACGAATTTTACCCACCTCTCCATTGAAGTTAGTGAGAGAATTTGAAAGGCCGCTCTCGCTTCAAGGCTCAAAGCTGAACATCTGTAAATGTGAGCTCTTTAGTAGTTACATTGGCTGAAAGAGGACAAGTTTTCCTACATTTTAAGGTATAACTTGTTTCTGTAAGATAAACTATATGGAACTATATGGAATTTGTTTGACAATTTAGTTGAATATCAGAAAAAGAGCAGCCAGCAGTGTGCCACTCTGCTCTGCTGGCTGCTCAACCAAGAAGGAGCTTACCATTACTTTTAAGGGGAGAATAAAAAAATATGCTTAACAGCATTCTCACAATAAAGATTCAAAGAAACAATACTTGCAGCATTCCAACAATAAAGATTCAAAGAAACAATACTTGGAATGCTGAAGCAGCAGTGTTTTTTTGTTTCTCGTAACGTAGCAACCATGGTAAACATTTCTAGCTTTCGAGGTTTCAAGGTGGAGGAGAAACTAATCGTTTGTGTGGCTGCTTACCCAGTCGTGTACGATACATAGCTGTATTTGTACAGAGATGTTAATAATAAATTTAAAAAAGCGATGCATGGTGCAAGGTTGCCGAAGTTGTTGGTGCTTGTACTTTCTAATTCAGTCTAGTGACATTACGTAACTTCGTTCTGTAGTAACTAGCTAGCTAGCCCGGCTGGAACTCACTATCGTATCGACAGATTAGCAGAGTCTGAGGAATATAGTAAAATGTTTTTTACACATGTCAACGTGTATGTCTATTAAGCCGTTTTGTATTTTGTATACAAGTTGTATTTTGATCGATGTTGCAACTACGTAAACCCAAGTCTGCACACTTAGCCATGACAACTACAACAGTGATTTTAGAGAACTACATTCTACATTCATCCGTTTGAAACACCCCCGAACGTGGTGAACTGTGGGAAGGCGAGCGATGGCAAGCGATTCGCGTTGCTGCAGTGGACACGCACTGTTACACACAACAGTGACACTGACGGATCGAAAGCTAATTTGAGATCATATAAAGATGGAAAACCAGGCTAAGAAACGTAAACGTAATTACCTTCACTAGACAACGTTTTACCAATTGTACAAACGGCTATGTTTGTTTGTTTCAAGCTCCAAAAACTATTTTTCGCTGAAATCAGCCCCAAAAATTCGCTCTCGCGCTTGCATTAACCATGGCAGTCCCTAACTAGCATCACATCAGGCACAGAATTTGCATACCCTTTACTGCCTGGGACAAAATTCTGAACATTCCATATGCTGTTGAAATATGATGTTCATATTAATTTTCATATTTTATGAATTTTCATATTAAATCATACACCTTAACTGTTCATACCATATTGAAGAGGAGAACTAGGGGATTTTTATGATGTAAATAATTATATGATTACTTATGGCAAATCATATTTTATCAAGGTGGTTTTAGGCAGCCATTTTTTTTTACAAAAAACGTTTCCATCCACCATACCTCATCAGACAACTTAATTTTTAACCACTTTAATTACGAGATAAAGAAAAACTTTGAGCAGGTGGAATATCCACAAATCTGTGGGCAATGTAGAACAGAAAACAGATTAGAAATATCATATTTTGATTAAAAGTTATGACCATTCTAGCGACTAGTGGAGACATAGGGGGAACCGGTGTTACGTCCCAACTGGTTCCCAATTTAACTGGTTCCCCAGCTGTGCGTGCACCTATCAGTCTGCCTCTGTCACCAGATTCGTCACAAATTCACAAACATATTACTGGCGATTTTCAAGTCGGATCTCATATTTGCTGCGGCAAATATGAAAGTAGGCCTATAGGCTACGTGCGCACTACATTAGGCTACCATTCGCGACAAAATAAATGGAGACAAAATAAAACATTTGCAGACTCGCATGAAGTGGGATTCGATCGCACTAGAGTAAAAACATAAACGCATCAAAGTCCGTTGACTAACACCATGAGCTATATCAGCTCACAAAATGCGAGAGAATCGTTAGGTATTTCTTAACTACATTGGCCTTCAGGTAACATTTTGAATTGGCGTCTTCTGATTCAACTGGTTCCCATAGACACTACCCGAATGTAGGCTTACTATGCACGTATTTGGGGTTGTTTCGAGGCAATAGCCGTATTTTCCACGACATCACAGCTCCCTCTGACACCACATATTACAAATTCATACTAAGAACGTCGCTGCTAACCCAGACAATACGATAAAAATACGCGTAACACAACATGGAAACATTCGTTTCCTATGCGATTTCGTGTAGCCTATTGCTGAGTGTTTCTTCGCTATATCTTTTGAAATCAATTCATTTCATAATTGTATATTCTGAACAAATGGTGGTTGTGGTTAATATGGCTATTGCCTTGAGACAACTCCAAATACGTGATGAGTAGCCTACATTCTGGTAGTGTCTACGGTAACTAGTTGATTCAGAAGAACCTAAACAACTTGTTGCCTGAAGGCCAACGTAGTTAATCAAGTTGTGACTGAGTTCCTGAACTACTCACGTGCTCCAGTAGCTTACGGTGTAATGCACAGGATTGTCACTTTGTATGTGTTTTTGCTCGTGGGATCGAAGACCACTCGAATCTTTTATTTTCTTAGTTTCCATTTATTATGGCGTGAATGGCTGTAATGTAGTGCTCAGTACATTTGTTCAGAATATACAATTATGAAATGAATTGATTTCAAAAGATATAGCGAAGAAACACTCAGCAATAGGCTACACGAAATCGCATAGGAAACGAATGTTTCCATGTTGTGTTAAGCGTATTTTTATCGTATCGTCTGGGTTAGCAGCGACGTTCTTAGTATGAATTTGTAATATGTGGTGTCAGAAGCAGCTGTGATGTCGTGGAAAATACGGCTATTGCCTCGAAACAACCCCAAATACGTGCATACTAAGCCTACATTCGGGTAGTGTCTATGGGAACCAGTTGAATCAGAAGAAGCCAATTCAAAATGTTACCTGAAGGCCAATGTAGTTAAGAAATACCTAACGATTCAATCATATTTAGTGAGCTGGTATAGCTTGTGGTGTTAGTCAACAGACTGTGGTACGTTTATGGTTTTACTCTAGTGCGATCGAATCCCACTTCATGCGAGTCTGCAAATGTTTTATTTTGTCTCCATTTATTTTGTCGCGAATGGTAGCCTAATGTAGTGCGCACGTAGCCTATAGGCCTACTTTCATATTTGCCGCAGCAAATATGAGATCCGACTTGAAAATCGCCAGTAATATGTTTGTGAATTTGTGACGAATCTGGTGACAGAGGCAGACTGATAGGTGCACGCACAGCTGGGGAACCAGTTAAATTGGGAACCAGTTGGGACGTAACACCGGAATTATCCTCCCCCAAAAATCCCCCTCGATAACTAAAAAACGTTGGAGATTCTTCCACAGTAGACCGAATTGGCCAAGCAAGGCATGTACATTTAGCTTACAATGTACATAATCTAGCTAGTTAATGTTGTTTTTCCAAGTTTTTTAGACATCTGCTCAAATCGAAGCTAAACAATGCTACTACCGTCATAGCTGCCTGTCACAAACAGCCAAGCCGGACACGTCATTCTTTCCTAAAAAAACGGGCGTCACTGCCACAAACAAATTCTTCGTAAGGAAAAAGTTTAGACTTTTAATTGACAATATTGACAACACATATTAAGAAACTTGTCTTTACTCATAATATCGTCTCCGATTTCAATTCGAAGCTGTAAATCTAACACTGTAGGCAATCTCCCATTGTCTCCGCTCTGGCTCCGCCTCTGAAAACAATGGCTGCCGTTGCTGACGATGTATTTATTTCCCCCTCCCAGTAACCCCTTAACCAATGGTATGTGCTTTGAGCTTAACTTGTCATGAGTATCTGGCAGTTTTCAGAAATAAAATCGGTGATTGGACGGCAAAGATATTAAGGCGGGAACCATGGGAATTTTATTTCCCATATTTGAATGGTCCGGCAGGAAAGGGTTAAGGGGGGGGGGGGGGGGGGGCGGGTAAGACCGTTAGAAACTCTGTGTATGACCGTTGACTTGTGTACATGAAATTCCTCTCCGATTGCCAACTGAAACGATCCCGTTGCATAGAACCGTAGCGCAATTAAGAGCTGCAATAAGGCTGGAAGAGCACAGTTGCGGAAAGTTGAGTGACCCAACTGTAAACGGTCGGACAATTCGTAAATTGACTGCCGGTCAAATCTATAATTTAAGATCAATTGCTCATCATTAAGTGGATCCATTGGGTTTTCGCGGTCGCGGAAACACTCTTCTTGGAATAGGCTTATGTTCATTTATCTCCATAAACTTGACCATGTTGCGGATTAAAAATGAACTAGAGGTACCTTAAGTTTTCTTCCTTAGTTTGGTTCCTATAGGTCTTTTGTGCAACGCTTTAACAAACTTTTAGGGATTCCTTAAGTATACCAAGATAAGGAGAAACCCTTAAATACTTAGGGAACTTATGTAACTGAATGTTTCCTGCAGTTCGAAGAATTTAATGGAAAGACTGGCCGTGAAATATCAGAGATGATATTGAAGACTTTAGAGGAGCACTGCATTGACATTGCAGATTGCAGAGGCCAGGGGTTCGACAATGTTGCAAATATGTCTGGTAAAGTTAAAGGGGTCCAGGCTGAAATAAGGAAAATAAACACACTTGCTACATATTCGCCCTGTGCCTCACATACTCTTGTCCAATCTTGTTGGTGTACATGCTGCACAGTCATGTCCAGGGGTTTCAACATTGTTTGGCTGTTTGAATCGCTTGTTTTGTATCTTCAGTGCCAGCTCAGAGCGATGGGCCATTCTCAAAGAAAAGATTGGCTGCTCACTTCATCGCATGTCCGATACCGCATTGCGCATTGCGGCTGTTAAACCTGTTGCAAATCACTTACCACTGATCATACAGGCCCTGGATAGCATCCTTGCTAGATGCAGCTTAACTGAATGAAGCCAGATCAGAGGCCATTGGTCTGAATCATTTTTTCACATCTTTCAAAGCCATCGTTCTTCTCACTTTCTGGAAGAAAATACTGCAATCTATTGAAGACAGAAACATAATTCTGCAGTCAGGGAGAATTGCACTTGATGTTGAAGCAGCCAACATAAAGGCATTGCGTGAAGAAATGCAGATCTTTCGCAACTTAGTGGATGGTCTTTTTGCAGAAGCTTCCCTCATTGCAGAAGCTATAGATGTTTTCACTGGATTTCCAGTCAGCCACAAGCGAAAGAGAAAACGTTTTGCAGATGAGTCAGAAGAGGTCATAGGGGGCAACCAACAGGAGACAGAATCAAATCTTTTTTGAAACAATGTTTTGTATGTGGCATTGGATAACATCTCTGCGTTGGATACCCTCATTCGAGCCATTGCAAGTATATGTGAAGAGTTTGCTGCAATCTTGAATATCAATGACTTACAAGAAGATCAGATTCACTCAGTTTGCCATTCATTAACAAGCAAATACAAACAGGATCTTACTGCTAGCTTTGAAAGTGAAGTGCAACATCTTAACTCTGTATAGTGCCACATTTTCAGACTGCCAATCTCCCATTGACATGCTGAGTTATATCTATAAACTGCAGCTCCAGAGCCTTTTTGGAGAAGTGTGTGTAGCCATCCGCATCTTCTGCACTTTACCCTGTGACCGTCGCTGGTGGAGAAAGGGCTTTTAGCAAATTAAAACTAGTTAAAAACTACCTGAGGCCCACAATAGCCTTGCCAGACTTTCCATTGAAAGTGAGCTAAGCAGACAGTTGGACTTAGTGATTTTGCCAACAAAAAGGCCCGGTGTTGGGCTTTATAGTTGTAGTTTTTGCGATTAAGTATTTCATTGTGTTGTCTATTTTATGTCTATTATAGATTTGGATATTTATTTTCATTTGACAATACATATAACAAGAAAGTACTTTATTATGTTATCTATTTTTGTTATTTTGCAAGACATTCTAATAAAGATATTACATACTTCTACCTTGGTGATTTGAATATTTTAAAGTTCCACCTTGTGGAGTATTTCAATGTGAGTTTGGAAGTGTTGCACCGGGCGGTTGATTTTTACATAATAATACCCAGTGAATTGTTGTTGAGTGGTTAATAAAAAAAAAAAATATATTAATTGGCTGCATTGCTTCTGACACTGTCAAGAACATAGAGAAACAGAAAAATAAAGAAAAAATTATAATATAGTCTAACAAAAAAACTGGTGTAAAACTGATCTTTGGCAATGAAAACACACCAATATCTTTTTCAGGGGGCCCAGAATTCCTAGCAACGGCCCTGCAACTACCCCAATCTTATCTACTTTCGGCCCCGTAACCAGCACAGGCCTTGGCCAAGGCCTTTGCTGGAAAACAACTCCCCTGGAGAGCGCTGAAGCAAGACTATCTTGCTCTCCCCCACCCCCCCACCCCCCCCCACCGTCATCTGTGGTTTGGTCTCTCCACAGGTCATAACCAAGTATAACCATGTCTCCTTGCCAACACAATCTGCATAGGGAGAATCGGACTGATTGTGGCGTTGGTCGAGGGCGCCAACCCAGACCTACTCACACATTAACTTTTACTTACTACAGATATCACCACCGCCCCACCCCCATCCAATGCCTTCACCTGCTTGTTTCCCCAGGGTGGCTGGCGGGTCTGTGTTGAGCGCCTACCATGGCTGCAGGTCCAGATGCTGCTTGTCTACCCCCCCCCACTCCCCGTTGCAAGTCACTTGTTTTTGTAAATGTTGTTGGGCTTATGTGTAGAGGTTTTTGCCTGTTCCCACACTGTACTCCTCTAGGAGCATTGTCTGGGGGTTGCCGTTTTCTCTCCTCCTCTCTCCTCATGTTATGCTGTAACTTTTCTAGTTGGCGTCGAAAATGGCTGTCTAGGTAGGCTCTCCTGCCAAAGTAAATTCCTTGTATGTGAAAACTTTCATTCTGAATTCTGATTCTACACCAAAAACAACAGGGAGGACTGCTTTTTGTAGATACGAGCCTGCTGAAGATAGCCAGAATCTCGGATTTCTTTAACCGAGCCGGTTTCATTCGTCATTTGCCTGAGAAAGAGACTTCCGTTAGCCAGGCTATTCGAAAACCAACAGGTTGACAGCAGTGGGTTTTTTGGAACTACAGCAAGCTACTTGAACCATGTGATCATATGTCGGCGAGACCAAAGCTGGTCGCAACTCTCTTTGTCTATGGCTCTGCGTCAAAACAATGTAGCCCTAGTACCACAGACAAACGCAGTCTCACTCAGATTGCAAGTTTTACACAAATTACACAAAAAATCGTACTGCCTGGATAAATGCAGAATTCCCATATTTCTTGAAAGCTGCCCTCCTCAACCTTTTTGGTGTAAAATTGACTGACATGTACAATGATTTACTTTGTGACATGACGCAAACAAGACGTGGCTGTCACCTACAGTAAGACTCTGCGGTCTACTGGGCGAGCCGTTCTCACTCAAATAAGACTATCATGACCCAAATCAAAATTCCGAGTTGACAGATCAATGGGGAATCGCTTTTTTTCTTCTAAAGGCTGCCCTCCATATCCGCTAGTCATGTTAATCGATGGAGATGCCGGTAGCACAGCGACTAATTCACGAGACACGCTAGCCGGATGTAGTTCAGGGCCTTGCGTTCTAAACTGATCCTTTGTTTACATTCCAAAAATGGTCTGCATTCCATTATCTGTCACAGTTTAACCAATCTGTATTATTTTGTTACTGTTCATTTCCAGAAGAAAAGGGACATAGGTGAGAGCTGTCCATGATTATACTGTACTTTCTATGTGTTGCTACCTTTAGCTATACACACTAGTTAGTTCAGTGACATGCCAACTCTTGTAGTTTTGGTAAACTTATTTGTTAACTATGGTCATAGGTGCTGCTTCTATTTGTTTCTTTCCCTTTGTAAGATAATGTATAAAAATCCCTAGACAACACAGCCAAGGGTGTGCAACAGTTCTATTCTCTGATATCTACAGTATGATCCTTACAATATCATGACCACTGGCCACTTACATTTCTAAGACAATGGCTCTAACCCTAACCAGTCGAGACCATACACTTAACTTAACCATTGCTGGCCCATGTGTTACACAGATATGCTAGGATTAACCCCTCAAGCACTGGACAACGAGACCACAGAGGGGGAGATCAAACAGGACTGAAATAACCACAGATAATGATCTGTTCTAATCCACTACAGTCATAGCTAATGGCTAGAAGGGAGAAAAGTAAAGGTTCAATAGCCTGGTGTACTAGATTTAGAGTCACACTAATTGGAGATGATGTTCTCCCCTCTGGTTCATTATGTTATGCAGATGCTTTGGGACAGTGCAAGTGGACAGTGTAGAGCTTTTCAGTGTTTGGAGGATTACTTGGATTAACACTTAAAAACGTATTCCAAAAATGTAAACACGATAGAGTAATTAATTTATCAGATTATTATAATTTATCCCTTATCAGTTTATTCAGTTTATTCCCTTATCCAATCCATAATGCAATGTGACAAGCAGATTAAAATAGTTGCACTGTCAACACCACCCACAGCTGGTGAGGTGTGTTGACCTTTGCTAATGATTTGATGGCATCTGCGTGAGTTTTTTTTCCCCCTCAGATGCTTCTGGAAATATATTTATTGATTACATAGAACTTAACTAATTGCAGCATTAGCTAGATACTTCCATCAAACACATACATGAACTAAATTATTATAATATGCAAATATATTTCCTTTGATAATCATAATTAATAGTTCATAATTCAATATAGTTCACTGTATCAAACAAAGTCTTAATATCTAAAGCTCATAGTTTTGGCATGCATTCGTGTATTCACTAATGAATCCGTAATTGATCGATTACAAAATTACTAAATGTTTAATTGATCATTTAAAAAACTATGTGGGAGGGTGTTTTGAGGTTCTTGCAGAAGTGTAAAAGTGAAGAAGAAAATAATGTAACCACAGATAACACCCAGCACAGGGACCCAGCATAGGGCCCCACGCAAGTCCATAAGGAGGCCATGAATTTATGCCATACGGCCAGCACCGTTATCTGGACCCTCAAGGTTACTCCCAGCTCCAGCCAGACTGTGCTTAATTGCCTGTGGGTGAATAGGTATTCCACACAGTGGGTTAGCAGCACACGCTTGGTTGACAGTTGCACTACTTTGCGTAATAATTCACCATTAACAAGACCATTCCGCAAACCAATTCACACAAGACAAAGTTGAGTCTTGAAGGTACTAAACAAAGTTGATATTACCAAGAAATTTGAATGAAAACTTACTTCATCTACTGTGTGCCAGTGGTGAATGTTTTCAGTTGCACTGAGGTTTTGAAATGAAAGTAAGCATGCAATTCTTTAGGATGTTTAGGTCAGACACACACTGTCCTGCAATCCAGAAATATACTTTCCATGAATGTCTTACCCTTGGAGCATTCCCGTACTTTCTCATCCGGATAACTTTGTATTCTCATAATTCATCTCTAATCTAATAAGACTCAACACAACCAATGCACTAATCAAATTGTCTTGGAGAGAGCACATTTCAAAATGTCATTTCTATGAACCTCCTCTGCCATTTTGACCTATTCTGGTGGAAATAATGTAATTCGCCGCTCATGAATTATGTCCTGTAATTCCAATGATCTGCATTGGCCCTCTGCTGCTATTTTTAGATAATTAAACATTGAAATGTTAAATAGCCTTCACAATAAGCAATGCCAATTAAATCAAAAGTCAATTAGCAATACGAACTGGTGTCATGAATGGTAAATGATTAGCCACAATGGTTTCGACTGACACTGAGGTACAGCTCTTTTCAGTTTTCGATAACAAAGAAATGTTCAAACATCATCTGATAATGATGATGAACTTAAAATTGTTCCCCATTACTGTAGATATACTGTTTAGTCACTTACAAAAACAACAACGGCATTACTGTTCCTCATAATAACAATGATTGAAGATGGTTGAAATCATACCTCACTGACAGAACAGAGTACATTTCACCTGGAAGTGCAAGGTCCCTGCAACACACAGTCACCTGTGGGGTCCCCCAGGGGTCAGTCCTGGGCCCCATTTTTTTCATCATTTACATCCTCCCCCACGGCCATGTCACTAGCCGCCATGGAGTCTCATTTCACTGCTATGCCGATGACACACAACTGTACATGAAATCGGAAACACACATCTCTGCAGCTTTGGAAAAAGCATCTGTCTTCACTCACCACCTGTCTGGAGGAGATAAAGTTACAACGGTACTTAGGAATGGTTTGCTGGACCCCTAATTATGTATTCTGCAGTATGTACAAAAATCAAAAATTCTGCGCCTGTTAAAGGCGTAAACCATATTTTTGCCACAAGGATCACACTTTTTGCGTTGAGTGAACACTAAATCATTAGGCGTTACAGATTACAGTAAGCAGCCATGCAATATTACAGTTAAAGAAAAAAAAAAGAAAAAAAAAAAAAGAAGAAATCAAAGACTACAGAGAATCTCCGACTCAGCGTTCACATTCCATTCCAGCAATTGTTAAACTCCTCGCTACATTACAAATATTGGCATCAGGATCATTTCAAACAGTCATCGCTGTTTTGACTTTGGTTGCTGATCCATGATAGAAAGAGAGAAGGAGGCCCATTCAATTGCGCGTATAAATGCTCGCAATGTACGGTATAGTGGGCGGAGAAAGGCGCTGATTACCCGATGACCTACAGGTTTCGTAAATACGACCTAAACTGAAGTATCACAGCTTGCGCAATCTGCGGGTTGGCCATGGCGCTAATAACGCTACGTTTGCGAAAGTACGTACATGAGGCCCTGAGACTTTAAAAAAAGGACTAAAACCTTTATTTTTAGCAGATCTTATGAGTTGTAATTATCTAATTGTATTTTATATTTATGTTTTATCTTGTTTTATAATCTTAACTGTAGCACTGAGATTTGTTTTAAAATTAAAAGTGCATTAGAAATAAAATGTATTATTATTAAGACCCCATATTATTTAAGGGTTTTGTAAATTAACAAATAATTTGATCTGGCTCAATGAATATACTCCCCTCTTAAACAGATGGACTATGTAAAGGATAAGGATCCCCATGTTTACCAGACTATTTCTGTCTATGTAGATTGCTTCAGATAGGCAAGGATTTCTGCTTGAGCCTAAAAGGTGTAAACTAACTTAAAATATTAAAGTGCTCTTTCAATTACTTAATGTCCATCTTAACAAAGTGGAAGATATTTTGATCTTTCCCCCTCTGTCTCATTAAGCATTACATAAGGACCCTTTTAGATTTTATATGGCTCACCCTATTGTTGCTATGCCTAGAATTGTTATTTTGGCTCTCGACGAAGGCGGTCGCATTTTTCTCTCCTCCCCTCCCTGACCTTCCCTACTGTCCTGACGGGACGTTCGCAGCTGGCTACACGATGGACGCGTGGGAAAATTGTTGTGTTGTGTGTCTAGCGGGACTTTCCGTTGAGGATGTTGAAGACATCTTTATATTCGGAACCGTGATTACAGGCTTTCTGCTGTTTGGAATAGGCGGTTGGCTTGTATATCGGAAAGTCAAGGAAACGGCTGCAGCCATCAAAAGCCCCCTTAGGCTGCCCGACCTGATTGATACGGTGGGCAGAGCCGTTGGAGCACTGATTGTGAACTTACAGCGGAATATGGATTACAACAGGGATACGTTTGCGGCTCTGCCAAGGAGGTTCGAGGAGTTGGAGGCCTTCCTGAAGGGTGGACGTGAAAATTGAGTTGCGTCTACTCGTCTAAACAACTACACCATTCTTATCTACTTTCGGCCCCGTAACCAGCACAGGCCTTGGCCAAGGCCGTTGCTGGAAAACAACTCCCCTGGAGAGCGCTGAAGCGAGACTATCTTGCTCTTCCCTTCCCACTCCCCCACCATCATCTGTGGCTTGGTCTCTACCCGGATCATGACCAATGACGTTTCCTTGCCAACACAATCTGCATAGGGAGACTCGAACTGATGGTGGCCTAGGTCGAGGGCGCCAACCCAGACCTACTCACACACTAACTTTCACCTACTACAGATACCACCACCCCCCCTCTCCCACAATTCCAGAAAGTGGTCTCTTCAGTTCCTAGACAGACACAGACTGTTGTTAAAAATAAGAGGGGGTGAACATGGCCTTGTCCCAACTTTCTTGAGACGTGTTGCTGCCATCAAACTCAAAATGCCCTTATTCTTTCCTTAAAATGGTACATTTCATCAGTTTAAACATTTGACATGTTTTAATTGTTCTATTGTGAATAAAATAATGGGTTTATGAGATTTGTAAATTATTGGGGTGTGCTTGCCTTTGGCGAGCACAAACCATTGTTATCTCACATATATATTTATTTATTCCTTTATTATTTTTGCCCCCCTAAGGATCAGTCAATATTTGGACTACATAGACAACGCCTGTGTCAAAATGTTCGTCTTGGTCTCGATTGCGTTGCTTGTATTGGGATTTATGTTCCGTTGCACAGTTTAGTAGGTTACAAAGTTTTTGTGGCGAAAAGTGCCTTTAGTCTATGAAGGGTAATCTGTGCTCGCTACGTCACCACGTCAACACACGTTAGCAACGACGCATGGATACAACGTGATAGACTTTCTAGCTCGCAAATTGGAGCTTGGATTACGAGTGAAAAAAACCACCCCTAAAAAATCAAAACCATTTGGCTTTGTAGAGAAAGCGATTTTGAGTGGAAGTGCAATCTCTGATTTTTGATTTAGGTCGTGACAGTCTTTGAAATTTGAGCGAGTGCAGGTCGCCCGTGAGACCGCCTCGTCTTTTAGGCGGCAGCCATGCCAGAAAGCGTCATAGTAGTATTTTTTGTAGCTAATTTTATAGTTCAATTTTACACGAAAAAACAGAAAGAGGGAAATCAAATCAAATGTATTTGTATAGCCCTTTTTACACGCAAGCATGTCACAGAGGGCTTCACATACGCCCATAGAACTGCCCCTCAACCAACCTAAACCCTCAAGGAAGACAAGGAAAAACTCCCAGAAAAACTCTCAATGGGAGAAAAAATTGAAGAAACCTTGGGAGGAGCAATTCAGAGAGGGATCCCCTCCTCCAGAGACGGTTGGTAAGAGAGAGGAGCAGAACACAAGCTAAAGTCATACAATGTCAATGGGTTTTGAAACACCAAAAATCCATTGTTCGGCTTTATAGACGTTGGATGGGACCTGGAAACTCGCTGTTGGCCGTCATGGAGACTGGTTTCCGGTTGACAACCTGGTCCAGCGTTGGTAGACCGATGACCAGGCAGGTCCTGACAGCTCAGACCCCCCACACCACAAGGGATGTGTGGGGGGGACAGAGAGGAGAACAGGGATTAGAGAATGCCAGGAGCAGCTAACAGTTACAGTCGTACTAGAATGAGATCCTCACCGGTCAAGTGTGGACTAGTGCAGCAATTTAACAAAGCTAAGAGGGTATTTGATGCAGCCCCACACACCAAGACAGCGACAGCCCCCCTTGGTTGGAACATGAAATCTGTTCCGGGGGAAACAACTCTAAAATAGGTTATATTTATACGAATAAGGATGAAAACAACCAGCCCCCCGTTGTCTCCAACTAGTAAACTATAAAAATAAAATATTCAGCAACGGAACTATTACAGTAACAATATACAATAACAGGTTTACTTTATTTGTAACATGTAAATGGGCAGTGTGAACATAAGCCAAAATTACAATTTAAAAGTTACATGTGATACACACATAGGCAAATGCACACCCCAGGTTTACATAGAAAGTACACACATACTTACCTTTAACAATCATAGAATTGACTAAACAAGAACGTTTTTAATCTAGTTTTAAATGTCGAAACAGTATCAGCCTCCCTAATTGAGACAGGTAATTTGTTCCAGAGAAGAGGTGCTCTATATGAGAAACTACCTCCAGCAGTTTTTTTCTTAATTTTGGGTATTACCAGATAGCCGGCATCTTGAGATCTTAGAGTCCTTGCGGGGCAATAGGGTGCAAGGAGACCGGAGAGGGACAGTGGTGCCAATCCATGTAGAGATTTGTAAGTTAGTAGTAAAACTTTGAAATCAGCTCTGGCTTGGATAGGGAGCCAGTGTAAAGAGATAAGAGTAGAGGTTATATGATCAAACTTTCTTGTTTTTGTCAATAGTCTAGCAGCAGCATTTTGTACCCGCTGTAAATTTTTCAAGTAGGTAATTGGGAGGCCAGAGAAAAACACATTGCAGTAGTCCAATCGGGACGTAACAAAAGCATGTATTAGTTTTTCAGCATCATCCTTTGAGAGGAATTTTCGTATTTTGGCAATATTACGTAAATGGAAAAATGCAGTTCTGGTGATCTGGTACTCAAACGAAAGGTCTGGGTCCAATGTGACACCTACATTTTTTACCAACTGGCTTTGAGATACTTTGACGCCATCTAAGTTTAAGGTCAGATTGGATCAATTATTTCTGTATTTTTTAGGGCCGAAAATTTGAACCTCGGTTTTATCCGAATTAAGAAGAAGGAAATTTGCTGTCATCCAAGTTCTCAACCCGGAAACACATTTTTCCATAGCATGTGGAAATTCTCCAGGCTTTATGGACATGTATAGCTGAGTATCATCTGCATAACAGTGAAAATTTACCCCAGAGCTTCTAATTATGTTTCCTAAAGGCAACATATAGAGTGAAAATAACAGAGGGCCTAGAACTGAACCCTGTGGTACTCCGTATTTTACAGTAGTGCTCCTGGATGAGCAACCATCATAGTCGACATATTGTGATCTATCAGATAGATACGATGTAAACTTCACTGAAGTGAAGTACCAGAGATCCCAAAATAGTTCTCCATACGCTCCAGGAGTATCTCATGATCCACAGTGTCAAATGCTGCACTTCTCTAGAAGAACCAGAAGGTCTAGAAGAACCAGAACAGAGATAGAGCCCGCGTCAGAGGCTAATAATAGATCATTGACTACCTTAGCTAATGCAGTTTCAGTGCTGTGGTGAAGACGAAATCCAGACTGGAGAGGTTCATAAAGCTGATTTGAGGAAAGATGCTCAGTGAGCTGTTGTGCCACAGCTTTTTCTAAAATGTTGGAGAGAAATGGCACATTTGAAATTGGCCTGTAGTTGTTAAGACAACCTGGATCCAGGTTTGTTTTTTTAAGAAGGGGCTTAATAATAGCTTGTTTGAAATCGTCAGGGACTTGTCCAGTTACAATAGATTCATTAATAATGCTAAGCATGGGTGGTCCAATAATAGGGAGAAGTTCCCTACAAAGTTTGGCAGGGAGGGGATCAAGAAGGCAGCTGATGGGTTTCGAGGAATCTACCGTCTCGATGAACGCTTCCCTAGAAATAGGGTTAAAGTGAGTAAGAGCCTCAACATGCAGCATGCTGGGTATAGATTCAAATTCAGTGTTGATGGCCACTCCTCCAGGACTAGTCTGTAGTTTGTCCCTTATTGCATAGATTTTTTGGTCAAAGAAATCATTGGGAGAGAGATCTGAACTAACACAGAATGTACTTTTCTTAGTGAGTTTTGCAACAGTATCAAATAGGAACTTTGTGTTCTGTTTGTTCTTACTAATCAATTTAGAGAAATATTCTGATCTGGACCTGATCAGGACTTGCTTGTACTCCATTTGGCTGTCCTTCCAGGCCAGGCGGAAAACCTCCAATTTAGTGGTACGCCACTTATGCTCTAATTTTCTAGTGGACCTCTTGAAAGTGCGGCTTTCCTCTGAATACCATGGAGCCATTTTCTTGTCCTTTCTTTTCCTTGGTTTGAGTGGGGCAACAGAATCTAGGGATAACTGAAGAACCAAATTCAGATCCCTTGTTTTAGCATTTAATGACTTATTTGGGACGTCCAGTGCTTCTAGTGCAGCAGGTAGAATACTAGCCAGTTCCATAGCTGTGTTTGGGGTTATGCAGCGGCTAGTAGAAATATTCTGGGTGCCTCCAGGGCTCTGGCAGAGATCCATTTTAAAGGTAACCAGGCAGTGGTCTGATAATATAGGATTGTGGGGGTGGACAATGATGTCACTAATCTTGATTCCCCGTGTGAGAACTAAATCCAATGTATGCAAGTGAAGATGGGTAGGTTTAGAAACCACCTGAGTGAGACCTGTGGAATCCAATAGAGCAGTAAAGGCCTTACTTAGAGGATCTTTTGGGTCATCCACATGGATGTTAAAATCACCCATAATTAAGACATTATCAGTATATGTCAGAAGATCAGCTCTAAAATCTGCAAATTCCTCTAGGAAGGGGGAATACGGGCCGGGGGGCCGGTATAGAGTAACTAAACTAAATGAGGGAGGGGGGGCAATAGTAGAAGAATTTGTCCTTTTTAGAGTAGTTGGTGGTTTCATGCAAATTATCTCAAATGATTTAAAGGTATTTACAGATTTTAGGCTAAGGTTGAAGCTAGCTTTATATATCATAGCTACACCGCCACCTTTCTTTGAGACACGAGGGATGTGTGAGTACGCAAAATCCGGAGGCGATGCTTCATTCAGGGAGGAATATTCTTCAGGTTTTAACCAGGTTTCGGTGAGTCCAATCAGGTCCAGGCTGCATTCAGACATCAGATCATAAATCAAAACGGCCTTTGGGGATAGAGATCTGATGTTTAGGAGCCCAACGTTCCAGTATGGGTTTTTGGCAGCTTTAGACGTAGGTAATCCTTCTGAAACGGTGGCACTGCTATCACAAAACTTAGTAGGAAGAGCAACGGGGGAGCAAGGCTGAATACATATCAAATTGGTATAATTCCTAATAATTGAGGGCCGGAATTTGGAAAAATGGCGGGGGACAGACACCGTCTCAATGGGAGAAACAACATCAGCATCCATGCTGGCTACACTACAAGCTGAGCTATCGGGCCCCCAACAGCTCACAACATGCCTATCAACATACCTATCAGACTCTCTAAGAGACTGTGGCCCAAAATGTTATGACAATATGACTATTGTGAAAACAGCCAGGTGGTGAGATTTTAATATAGGTTGCTGTAAAAAAAATAATTGTTTGCTACATGAGAGCCTGTCAGCCTCCATTGACGATTGAGGCAGCAACAAGTCAACAGTGTTGACACTCAGTCAACTGTCGATCTGCGTGTGGTGAGTATTTTCTTAACTTTGTACCAGGGTCAATTCTACATCTAAATGGACAGCAGTGTTTTAAAGATATGGCGATTGCGAAGACAGCCAGCGGGTCCGCATAGTTTATTTGTGTAAAACTTGGAATTTGAGTGAGACTGCGTCTTGTTTTGACGTTTGCCACATACTCTGCTCGCCCACTGGCAGTGTAGTAGGCTACAGTAATGTCTTCAATGCCACAGCTATAGCTAAACTTTTATGTCTTATTACACGGCTGTTCTTAATCCTGTAGAATGCTCCATTCACTCTAATGGGGCTTCCCAACGTTCTGCAGTGAACATTTTTCTCATATTTGACCGTTGCTATACATATTTGACCGCTGTCAAGGGAAGCGAACTATTTCTCTGCTGATCAACAATACGAATGGTAACAAGTACATTGTAAAAAAACACACTGTGTTAAGTTATTTTTGTTGGCAAGTAGCCGTGTAATAAGCGGGATAATGTATAGAACGCCTGTCATCATCGGGGAAATAAGCCCCTTAATGGCGAAACAAAACTGGCAAAAACTCTGCTTTGCGTCGTGCCTAACAACTCCCATTACCTGTTCTAAAATCAGCGCAAACCACGGCCTCTTGGGGCTTATTGCTTAATTATCCCTTACAAAAGAAACGTTCTAATTTCCTGCGCTTTCAAACAATCATTGGAGTGTGGATAGCAACGGCAGCTAGCTTGCCTCTAGCAAACTGCGTTTGAATTAGCCATGTCCCCCTAAATTAATATAGAACTTATTTACGTTTTGTGGGATTTTTTTTCTTTCAGTTAGCAGACAGTACTATTTGAATCACAATTCCATCTGAAATACTGCCAGTGACACGCGTGTGTCCACTACAGGTTTTTTTTTAACGCTCTGCACCGCTTGCTTTCCCACAGTGCCCCACGCTCGGGGGCGTGTTAGACACAGAGAAGTTAATACAGAGTTGTAGTTCTCTAAGGTCACTGTTGTAGTTTGTGTAAAACGTTGTCATGGACAAGTGTGCAGACTTGGGTTCATGTACTTACAATATCGATCATTATTGATATAAATATAGGTGCTCCTGTCTCGATCAAAATACAGCTTTTACACTGCATGATGCAAGGAATCAGATACGCTGACTAGATGTTGCATGATCTTGTCAACTAGGCTATGGGTACAGTACTGTACAGCACTTCAGTAGCATTTGCTCGGTTATGGCCACTACAACATTTACTGTATTGCTATCGAGTGACTGCCAAGCAGCATTTCAATTGTAGCATGGTTTGCACGTTTAAGATTAGCAATACTTAGTTTATACTAAAGTATAGTAGTGCTTGGGGGCACCACCTCTGATTTGTGAAAGGAGCAGAGGAACTGTATTTAATAATATTGAATAATAGCACTCGTAATAATCAGTCTAATCTTAAGTAGGGAATTCTATGAAAGTAGAGCAGATCATATAACGTGAGAGATAAGCGAGTATTATACACAATGATTTATTTAAGAGAATGTAATTACAGTGAACACATACCAGATAAGTTATGGGTTAGTTGGGCTAAAGCAGTACAGTAGGCCTAAATTCTAATGAGAGCGCACTACACAATGGTTGCGTAGAGCGCGTGTGAAGGGGGAGGGGGAGAAGTTGAGGAAGAGGCTTCTATAGTAACAATGGACGATCAATGGAAACTGACCTAACGATGATTAAGTTAAATCATTTGTAAAATACAATCAAACATCAACAATTCAATCACAACATGCCAATATGTCATAAGTAAGAAATATTGCAAATTACTTTTGTCGGTTTGAAGAACGGAGTCAATGGTTTGTTATGTCCAACGAATAGAAAATGGAATCTCTCGTCAAAGTTCCGGGCGCTCAGTGAATGTGCAGGTTAAGAGGAATAGTTTAGAGAGTGACGCGTTCACCCCAGGTTAATCCTACGAACGAGCGGGGGTGATTGTATGTTTGGGGGTTATATACCCCAAAGAACAGGGGGTCATCCCTGTGAAGGTGACCCCTCTCATTGGTCAGTTACTTCCACCTGGGCGTCGTCCTGGGATCTGCCCAGAGGTGTGAAGTGTCTTTTAGTTTTGAGTTCCGTTATCTCAAATGTCCATCAGATGCTTAAACTTAAGAATATAACAATACAACGTTCATAACTGGTTTTGTTAGTATGATACAATTATTTTGATACCAAGATTGACTGATTTAACTATACCTGAAGGGGAATTATAATCAACATCATTTAAACAACGTTCTAGGTATATGAGAAAAACATCATAACACATCGACTACTGTCATTGAATTAGTGTCCATGAGCCATGTAGTCCTTGAGAATGTTTGTAAATCCACAAAAGAAAGTTCTTCCTTATAATCCTTTGTCTGGTACTGTGAGACCATGTGGTCTCTGTTCCTGATCCCATGCTGGGTCAGGGCTTTGAAGCTCCTGCTCTGGGAGATAAGGACAAAGGGGGAAGGACCCTTTCCTCGTCGGGGGTAGGGGAAAGGTGAGGATGGTACCATGCTTTGTCTGTCGAGACTCTGCTACACAATGTTGAATGTCAATCGTGTGCCGGGTAAACTAGACTACTGTAGCTAGACTAGTACAGTATGCAGCTAGCACAGAAGAAAGTTAGAGCTAGGTTGCGTACTGTAGCTAGCTAAAGTGACAAGAATGAATTTAACACACCAGGGACACCGACAACCTCGGCAAACCTGCGCCGGGTATACATTTTTGTTAACGTCTCTTTAATCGTACAGGAGTATAAAACAAGACTGAGTGTGTAGACACACATACAATGAGTTGTTCTTCCATCTTCAAATTGTCAAACCTCAAAATGTTTACCATGACAAACAGTTGCTATGTTACAAGAAACAAGAAACCAACCCGATTGGCCAACGCTAGCGTTTTCACGCTCCTCATTTACATAAAGTTGAGAAAATGGCTTACCAGCCAAAATGGCTGGGAGATGAAAAAAAATTACCAGCCAATAATATTTTTTACCGGCCAAAATTAAACCTGGCATTTCAGACGTACTTTGAAATTGTTTGACATAAACAACCTTTACCTATGATTTTAATATCATTATAAATCACTCTCAGAATGCAGGGGTTTTTCCTGGGTCAAAATTGGTCTTCGGTGCTCCAAATTTTTTTTAAATAATAATACTAATATATTTATATATTCTATGTATATATTCCCAGGTGTTTTGCAATTTCCTTTAATTTTTTCTGCGTGCTAACACTATAATTCCAGGTTAAGAATACCAATGGAGGCTGCGTTGGAAATCGTTAATCAAACTTTTGTCAGCATTTAGAGTGGAAATTTCATTTGCATTTGTACAGGTGTATTTGAGCACGTCGGGCTGGCACTCGCAGCGGAACGACAGTTTACTGGCCGCTCTGTCCATTCGCGCACCTCACAGTTGCATATTGATCAGACAAGAAGACACGCTTATCAACTCGATTACTATTGATTCAAACAGAACGAGGGTTCGGCTGTAGCCTACTTGAAACATACTATTGAGAACATATTCGCTGACATTTTTCATAGGCGACATTTTTCATTCGCGCAGGATTTTCCAAATCAAAATTCTGATGTGACATATCAATGGGGAATTGCTTTCTCTATGAAATGCTGTCACACTCGACCTTTTTTGTATTTTTAAATCTAACTATTTGTATTATCCGTGTAATTCTCTAGCTGTTATAAAAGGTATGTTCCCAGTTTTCTGCCATCTACATGCTCGCACAACTGTTCGTGTTGGCAGTGCAAGCTTTTTAACCATAACGGGCGCAGTAGTCGGGAGCTGTTCCGCAATTTCACTCGCCAAATGGCGGAGCATCGGACACAATTTAGTCGCCAGCCCAAATATCTACACGCCATTGGCGCTTGGCGGGTGCCAATTTCGAGCCCTGCCTACAACTGAAGCAAGCATGCACACCCTACAATTTCCCCAGAAATTGTACCCTCTCTAGTTGTTTTCAGTTTTTTATTTTATTTTACACAGCTACCCAATTTTTCTGGAATTGGGTTGTAGTACCTCTACAGAAACATTTTTTCTCTACATTGTTTTTCAATTGCTCTTTAGCACAGTCTTGATCAGTAGTGAACCATGAGTCTTAAACCTTGGGCCTCTGACCTAAATTACTTGTCGGAAAAAACACGATATATCGCGCACAGCATTAAGACCTACATGAAATTGTGTTGGTTATTCAGCACTATTTGAGCCAGCCCTTGCGGTACTATTCACGCTAATTGTGCATAATGACGTTGCGTTGGTACATATGGCCTACAGATTGACCAGTCATTCTGCACAACACTATAACATATAGGCTCTTAAAGGACTCACTCATGAATTATTGTGTCTATTCCAATATGTAAAGATAGTATTGATTTGACACAAATCTGTGTTCTAGAAAGAGTGGTCTGGAGTCGCAGAGGTTTGATAATATCAGCTTTAATGCAGCAGTTGGAAATAAACAAGTACAGAGCTCTGGGGTTGTCTACATTTCCCTACCCGCAACAGAGTTTGGGCTGGTTCACGAAGTCCAACTAACTATCTGTCCCTGCCCCAGCATATTTATACTGTGCAGTAAGATAAAAAGATGAAAAGAGGATTGAGCTTTCTCATGCATCAGGGAGTTGTTCTTGCCGGCGCGTCCCACCTGCTTGGGTGCCGTCTAGGCCCGGTTTCAAGGTTGCTTCTGAAATGAAGAGATTAAGACACAAAAAACAGCCTGTTCCCCACACCCTGTGTGAGACACAATGTTTAAGCCTAAGCAAACTTCTAAGTTCATAAGACATAATTTTAATAAACACAATATATTCTTTACTCTCAAAAGCTTTGGTTTCTGCACAAAATTAAGTTCTGGTTTAGGTCTTCCTTTGCCGATTAACTCCAACTTATCATTAAAGGTTAACCTAGAAAACGGCGCATAACAAATGTGAAACAATGTCTTCCTCACTAGCTAGCGGGCACGTTACTCGCAGCTTCACTTGGGAAGTGAACAAACAGGGGTGCGTTTCCCGATAACGATGGATCGTACCAATGATTGAGCAAAAAAATGAAACCATACATTTTTTACGTGCGTTTCCCGAACATGCTTGTAAGGAGTAGGCCATGGGCGTATCTAGCCCTATTTTTGGGGGAATGGAGCCCGTCCAAAAGTTTCATTAGCCCCCCTCCAAAAATATTATTATTTAAAAATATATATTTAAAAAAATCTTCATATTTTAAATCTAAATTTGTTCATTTCTCTTCCTAAAACCCACTAGAGGACACAATTTAAAAGGATATTTTCAAAAATCTATTCTGGGGGAACATTCTCCCAGAACCCCAGTTCAACTTTTTCCCTCATGCCTTGAGGTGGATGAAATCATACCTTGAAGGCAGAACTCAGTGTGTCAGAGTGAGCAATATGCTGTCGCCCACTCTTAGCTATGATGTGGGCGTCCCCCAAGGGTCAATACTGGGGCCTCTCTTGTTTAGTCTGTACATTAATGATCTGCCTTCTGTCTGTTTGGGGTCTGAATGAGCAGATGAACGAATCATTGATCAGAAGAACCGGTTGTCAGAACAAAACATTGATCCGAAGACACAGTTGGGAGGTGAACGATTTGTTCATCAAGTCTACGAGTGTTTGGATCGTTTTTTTATGTGACCTGCATAGGCTTAGCTAGCAAAAACAGAAACAATTTTTTCATTTTGACTGGGTCTTCGGATACGGATTTTGGATGATTTTTCATATGACCCGCATAGGCTCAGAAGAGGAAACAGAAATTATTTGTTTAGCTCACTCTCACGTGACTAGGTTTAGTAAGACGTGAATGATATTCAGTCACAAGTAATAATTACAGGTTTTGTTATTTTCCACTTTTTTGTACTTTACTTATAGTTCAGTGCAGCGAAATAGTTTTCTGTGATAATCAAATGCTTGTGTGATAATAAATTACATATTACATAATGCAGGAATTTCATTTAAAATAGTATCTACCCCCCCCCCCCCTTGAAATGAACGAATGACTCGAAAGAAGATTTGTTCATTTTGCTGAACGAGATTCAAAGAACCGAAGCATTAAAATGATCCGAACTTTCCATCACTACAGGATTTTTATCAATTTACCAGCTAAATTGCTTCTGAGACACTGAAAGTGAATGGGGTTCAACGGTGGAAAATACAATGTTTGGAACTATAGGTCGGTACTTCCGCATTCCTCGATATCAATGGGAGTCTATGGAAGTGTCGCAACTCTCTTTTTCTATGGCTCTGCTATAATTCAATTGGTTGTGCTCTGATTTGTTATTGGCAACAGCTATCAGTCATCCCAAAATTCCCCAACAGCCATCATACATAGATGACCCCGTCCACAAGCATAGGACGAGGGCCAGTCCAAATACTAATTAAATGGAAATAAAACCTGTCTGTAGTAGCAAATAAGTGCAGAAAGAAAAGCTGGAGGTCCCATCATAGAGAGAAGTCCAAACGGTTTACATGACATTGCCAAGGTCAAAGCCTGTGCCAGAGAGTCTGGATATTTAATCATGACAACCCTGGCATCTTCTGGCTTCAGCTCCAATTTACCGGCCTACTTCCTCTCCTCACAACTCTCCCTGGACCTTGGTGGCAGGAGATAAAGGGATTTTGGCAAACACTGTTGGGACAAATCCACCAATATCATTACAAAAACATAATTTGCATTGAAGATTTATAATGCCCTTTCACCCTCCAAAATAAAACAATTTCTCATTGTAATATTTAGCCATAGAGAGAAACTTTTCACCCCAGAGGTGTAGTTATGTGTCAGCTATTGAAGGTCTGGCCAAAAGCAATTCACCTATGAAATAATACTCCTCCAACACAACTTTATATCTCTACCAAACATGTTTTGTACATTTGTGTAAAAAGCACACAGAGGCTGGGAGCAGTTGTTCTTTTCTATATGTTTTCTTAGTTTAAATGAACTCTCAATGTATCTTGTATGATTTAATGCTGGCCAGGGATTAGCATGTTTTGTTGAGAAAAAAAATCATATTTTATTGTTGTGAGATGGAGAGGTTCAAGGAAATGTTTATTAGGTATGGTGCCGAGCATACATTTAAAAAAAAAATACATTTTTATGTCTTTCAGTTGAAGCTACTGCAGCAATAGATTGCATTTTACCAGCTCGCACTAAACAAAGGCTCCACATTATTTATTCATTTTTGCCAATGGCTCTGCTGGTTGCTGTCATTCTCCCAGATGTTTTTCACATGGCTCATTATAAATCGCTCTGTGAAGTGAGAGACCATGCAAGTCTGCCATGTGAGGTCCATGAGTACACCACATTGCCCCAAACACACCCCAGGCCCTTTAGTCCCAGAGATCTCAATTCATAATTCAATTATGGCCCTGGTGGTTACAATTTGCACCCATCACCCAGGGGACAGTGTGCACCAGAGTTGACTGTGACAAAGTGGACCGTAGTTTGAGATGGGCCCCCTTATGTGTCAGGCTAGGAGTCTGCGACATTGCCTTGTAATTATATCATCTTATTAATGAGTCCACCTCCAGGGTAGGACTTTGGGTTGGGACATCGCTCATTCTTCATTTCAACCTCTCAATGTCAGATATGGGGATTTTTGGAAGCGCACCCTCATCAGTTTTACCAACTGTGGTCCCTATTGGCTGTAATGAGTTTGAGTGTGGAGGAAGTTTGAAGGTATTTTGGACCCAACATCAGTTTTTTCATGGTTATTATAAGCAGCTTAATCAGCCTTTAGTTCATTAAGACTCTTCTTAAATGATTGCTGTGGGGTCATTTAAAAAAAGAATTTGAGGACTGTCGGCAGCAGTATTTCTAAAAACAAATCTCATGTCTACGTCTAACTATTGGAATTACAAATGTACAAATGCAATCTTGAATGAGGAGTATTTTGAAGTAACAAAGAGCTTTCTTTTAAGGAATGCATAGTTTACATTTCTATATGACAACAGAAACTACAAATACACAAATTATGTGAAACAAAGCATTTTCTTTGAGCTCTCACTGAGTTGGTGAATTCAAACCAAAGTCTCTATGGAGTGTTAATAAACAGTAAAATTCTGAGAGAAAGGAACTTTGTGACAGAAAACAATCAAAAGCAGATTGACAAAATTGGAGACTAACACTAAACTGCGGTCAGGTACAGAGAGATAAATACTGAATCCACAAACCACCCTCTAGGTAATTCAATAACCATACTGTAGACTCCATATTGCACTCTATACTCCACCTGAAAAATACATAGCTTTGTAGAGCAAGAAAAAAAAAAGAAAAAAAGAGCAAAAAATAATTCATGGCGACATACTCAGTGAGCATCACCTTCAAGGCTCCAAACAGAAAGCTGGCGTACCTGTGAGTTTGCCCCGTGATGTTGCATGGTTAAATTACTATTGTATTTTAACTAGCAAAATCCACCGAGGCTCTTTTGACAATCTGTGTAAATTCTAACTATGCTAACAATGATCTTGAAATATTCCTCCTTGTCTTCCAGTAACTACTGATTCCTAAACTTAATAATTAGAAATGTGCGTGGAAAAAATTCACACTCACAAGCCAGTTAGGTTAACGAAAGTGACATGCTGTCAACTTGGTAAACATTTTTTAATTCTAAACATGTCAAATTGGGTATTCAACAACAAAAACAGCCGCTGAAAGGTAGTGTTTAATTTCCTTTACTGCTATTAGAGATGTATTTGATTGATTCAAATATATCAGGGCAGGTCCCAGCGTGATAGTGATTTCCACAGCATGGCTGGAGGCAACCTAATTTAACACAGTACAGATGGAAAAGTAATATAACCCTGTGTGTAATAAAATTACTGTGATTCATGTTCTTTTTTAACTAATTGAAAAACAAGAAAGTTGTGGGATACAATTTATGATTCACATTTGATGAGAGTGAAGGTGGTTTGAATTTAACATTATATACTTCAGCTTGTGCTCTGATGTTAGAATGTAGCTAGCCATTTTGGATCATTTTAGCAGTGCGTCATTTTCGCTGGTATATACAGTAATTCCCTATTACTGCAATAGTATAATCTTACACACACAAACATTTCTAATAAAACATTGTCCCCACTGTCAAATGCCTCGGCTCAATTACATTAGAGTACAGATTACTTGGGTCCATGCCAGCTGCATGCAAGCTTTCTTTAAATTGAAATGTTTTAAGTCAAAACTGAAAACAAATACGTAAAAGATGGCATAGTACATGGGGGGAAAAGCTGTGTGTCACTGTAGGTAAGAGTTTCCCAGAAGGAGTACAGTAAACTATGCTGGAATGTGTAGGTGGATTGGGTATTTTGGAAGTGAGTATTTCAAAGAGTTTGGGAGAATTGATAAATGCAAAATGTATAAGCTGTAAGTAAAACATCTCACTATACATTTCTCAGTGCTCTCGGAGGTTGATTTAAATGTCGGCCTGGAAATCTAACGTAGCAATTACTTTCATGCCACATGACATATCAAAGACGTTTCATTAAATTGTCAAGAACAATAAATGTGATGGACTACCAGGATAACATTACTTATTACTAATACAAAAAGATGTAATGACAAAAGTCTTTGTCCAGTCACACTAAAACAAGGATGTCTTGTTTGTAGGTTATGATCTTCTTTAATTGAAGCAGACTAATTTGTATAAATATTGTCGAGACACACACACGCATACACACATCTCAATATATTTCTCTCTCCCTGCATCTTTCTTTACCACACACAGTAATACTATCTGCCTCCGTTCTTTCCCTGCTGAACAGTGAAAGGAACCTATTCAAGCAGCTCAGTGTGCTTGTTGTTGTTTATGTTTTCTAGAGAAACAGATGTGTCAGCTATTCTTTTATCTATCCATGTTGTGCAAGTCCTCTGACATCTGGGTGTTCTGGGGGACAACAACAGACTGTTTTCTCTCCTCTGGAGAGAAGTTTGTTGGTTCTTAGTATTTGGTTTATGATCCGACTCTAGTTACAGAAGAACTATTTGATCTCTGCTGAAAGATAATTGGCCAAGTCAACAAGACCACATCATATGCCCTGACATTTAATCAAAATTCTGTTTATGGCTACTATCACCTATACTCGCATTCTGTCCATTACATTGCAATAGTAAGGGCTCTAAATGACTGTTTCACAAGTTGACATTTAACACCTGCCTCTCATTTTACTGGATTATAGGCTACTTTTTTGTAATAAATCATGCCCTCTCCCAGTGGATTAAACAGCTGACAGGACCGATGGGAAGCTCTTTGGCAGAGGGTGGCAAAACCACTCCCAAGAAAGGTGTTTATGCATCACTGACTTGTACTCCCTATTGTCATTACTCATGCCATTTTAGCGACATTGCAAATGACAGAAGAAACATGGCTGAATGCCCATGGCACCTTTTCAATAATAGAGCTTGGTAGCTTTTCTTGGTCATCTACAGTGGCTCCAAGTAGGACCTGCTGACTTGACACATTCAGTTTGGACAAAATTCCTTTGCATACTGCAGTGATGCTGATCAAAAAGTTCAGGACATCCACTTAGATGTATGTAAAACATGCTCAGTTTCTCATTCTAATCACAAGAGTGTAAGTGAACATCTACATTTAGACTGCTCTGCTTCAGGAAAATAAATTATGAAATAGAAGACTCCATATGAAAAGATGAACTAATTCAATAGATGGAGCTATTCAGTGCAGTAAGTTTAAATTTGAGAGATCATCATTATACTTATAAAGGTACATGTATATTTGGTTTAAGCTTTCTAATACTGATACTGGAAGAATCTCACTCTTAGCCTTGGTGTCTCCTGGCAACTGACTTCACATTTTTATTTTCTTATTTTACTGTAGCCTTGATGCATACAGAAGATACATTAAAACCTTGAGTGGGGATACATGAACTTCTATCTGCACCACTCAATGTCCTCTTCTTTCAAAACCTCTTGATAGATTTCTCATTCTATAATAACTTCAGCTTTTGTCATGTAAAAGGCTGGGTAGACTACATTCTGTCAGTATGAAATGCAGCAAGATACATATAAATTAGATGTTACAGTCATTCTTCTGAGTAGGATTGTGACTCAGAAGTGTAACATTGAAATACATTTACAGTGTTCGATAACTTGTACATTCATTGGAGTCCCTTTGAAGATGAAGTAGTTGTTTTATTATGGAGGCACACCATCATCTGCAACTATATCATGTTATGCTATTGCATAACAATGTTAAATTAGTCTAACGGCCTTTGAAGGATCTCACATCAGCTGGTCCCTCTCTCGAACTTGGGGACCCCCCACTCCCCTTATATTTTCTCATTTGAAGAACAGAGCATTAGATATAAGGAACAAAACAACCCTGTTAAATGTTTTAGCTATTCATATTAATGGGGCACAGAGTGAGTTGTTGCAACCCGTGTTTAGCACTCTTAAGTACTTACTACTCAGATTAATGGATTGTGGTGCTGGCCTCACTATAGATTTTGAGGCCTCTCTCTTTATTTATTTACTATAAATAAGAATGAATTGGCTTGAATGAAAATGTTATGGTCCTCTCCCAGCAGAATGTAGGATAGGCTAACCCTAACCCTAATTACTTTCAGTTACTTAAGTCAGTTAAACCTGTACAAATGATAAGAATACAGAGGAGAACGTTACTGTATGTTGCGGAGCCAAGACACTCTGCATCCTTAATAGAGGATTGTTTTACCAGTACATTAAACATGCCTGGTCTATGAAGCAATGGGTCCACTGGGTCCACACCAGCTCTTGTTGTGTGGCCTTTGTGGACCTGCGAAACTCAGTGGTCACCACTTTTCTCATGTCTACAAATAGTGTGTAAACATCAAGTCCCAAAGCTTTTATTTTTATGGATGTCATTGTGTGCACTTAGAAGCCATCACAGATGCACCCAGCCAAACATATCTTACTGCTGAAAGACTGTCATGAAACCATTTATACTCTATGTTCTGGAAATGTCCAGTGGATTACCCAAAACATCGTACCATTGTGATTGGCCAATAGCTGTCATTGGCACATACTGTGTTACAATAAAAAGTTGTTGATAGCAAAGTTATGACTGATGTTGTCTTTTCTTAAATATCTTGTAGGAATGCATTGTCTTTCAGCATTTTAGGTTGCTTAAGGAATAACGTGAATTTATATTGAGACAAAGCCCAAGCAGAAAACTGTTTCAGCTGTTTTCTTCATACAGTAGGGTCTTTGGGACAACTGTTATGGATTTTTATGGACATTTATGGTAATATTAGGTTTGGGCAAAATTCACACACATAAGAGATAAGGGTTGGCCAAAGCTCATATTGAAAATGCTACTGCACCTGCCACTGCCGCAAAACATTATTAAATTAACCCATTTACAAGATCTCATCTGACCCCCACAGTGAGGGGATTTCCCTGAGGTCAAAAAAAAAAAAAAAAAAAAAAAAAACATCACAGAACGCAAAGCAGGTAGCTCTTAAATACATTCCAATGAACACCCATACAACCATATCTGTAATCAGCCATCCTGTACCTGGAAACAAGGTTAACTTGAGCTCCATTAATACAACATATTTTATGTATTGTCACCTCAGTTAACAAAGTAATCAACAGTTCAATTTCATGAAATATGACTTCCGTTGTGCAAACCACATTATGCATGTTGCTGACAGTCTACTTGGCACGTGATCTAGTGATCATGTGTACCGGAAAACTTTATCTTGGCCTTTCAGGACATACCATACATTTAAGCTTGATGAGTTTATTGTGGTAGGAAGGCTTGTTTGTCAGGGTAGAATAACCACTGTCATCAAAAATTATGAACAGATTCCAGGATACAAGCAAGTTCAGAAATAATGTAACAGGAACAATTATAGTTTTCCTGTCGGTCCTAAAAACCCTTTAATGGTGTAATTATTTGCATTATTTAGGGGAATAGAGATTAACTGTAAAGCTAAAGCAATGTTAGAGTCAACAAAAATGTAGGTGTCTTACTATTTACAGTAATCTGTACAGTAGTGTAATTTCTCCACGATTGCACAAATGTGTGTGCGACAAGCATGAAACAGCAACGGTTTCAAACCACAACTGCATTTTCCTCCAAAAACTAGTTTTAATTTAAACTATTTAACTCTCTTAGAACATGAAACAAAATGTTCCTCTATCATTTGAGAGCATGAGAACAGTGTTTATTCTCTCACCATGATGATATTGCTTGAGACAATTTTGCTTTGGCTGAAACTTGCATGACCCAGATACAGAGGGAAGAAAATAAATAATGGTCGTTAGTAAATCACTGTCACAAAACCTCACATTAACTCTAATTGAATACGATATCAGAATGTATATTCATTTGTGGTTTTCTTGTCAATGATAATTGGCTTCTGCTAAACAAAGGCAGGTTTTTAATGCACTTTTAATTGTGCAAGCAAGGACCCATCCAATACAACCACTTAAGGCCTCTGAATTAAAACAAGGTAGTTCTCACAGACATGTTACTATTCATATGTGTTGCTTTGCTTTGTAACCCTTTCTAAATATTGGGCATCTTTATTATATCTTTATACAGTTCCATACCTTTTCTTCCCACACAAAAAGCAATGCATGATCTTTTCAATACATGTGAAGACGTCTATATTAGGGTTAGGTTTAAGGTTAGTTGAACAAATAAGAACCAGTGTTAATTGTTGTTACACTCTGTCCTCAGGCCTGCCACAATCTGCAGAATCATTACAAAATGCATAAATGCATTGCATGGATGCACAATGCTCAAAACAGTTCAGAAATTAGCACAATGAATTGTGTTTACAGTGCATTTGGACAGTATTCACAGTGCTTCACTTTTTCCACATGTTATGTTACATCCGTAGTCCAAAATGGATTAAACAATTTTTTCCCTCAAAATTCAACACACAATACCCCATAATAATAATAATAATGATAATGTGAGAATTACTTTGAGAATTTTTGATAAATCTATAAAAAATAAAAAACAACATTAAGTTCATGTACCAATGAGCACAGTGGCCTCCGTCATCCATAAATGGAAAAGGTTTGGAACCACCAGGACTCTTCCTATAGTTGGCAGCCCGGCCAAACTGAGTGATCGGGGGAGAAGGGCCTTAGTCAGGGAGGTAACCAAGAACTCGATGGTCACCTTCAACTTTGCTCTGTGAAGAGAGAACCTTCCAGAAGGAAAACCATATCTGCAGCACTCCACCAATCACATCCAAGCACAAAGTTAAATGGAATTGATTTGTGGCAACAGCAAACCCTTTTCTTTTTTTCCGTGAATTTTCTATGAAAATCATTCCAAACACTATCATCGCAATTTCTTCCTTCATATTGTCCGCCATGCTTATTCTTAAGTCTCGACAGATTTTGCGAGATTTCTTGTGTGAACAGTTGGGACACTGGTTGGAAATCTGTTTGTGTGTGGTGTGCTGTCTTTGTCAAATCATGGCACAACACACTGTAGGAGCAAAACGGCTAAATCTAGGCTAAATGTGTGTGGTATCTCACAGTTTGAAAATCTTATAAGATCAAAAAAATTGTTTAGTGTGTCCCCAGCATAACCAGACGGAAGCCACTCCTCAGTAAAAGGCACAGGACAGCCCGTCTGGAGTTTGCCAACAGGCACCTAAAGGTAGGGCAGGCCCAAGCCTTTATGGGGTCTTAAGCAGAATTTATTTTGGGGCTCCTCGGCGTCGCCAATTTTTTTTCTCAATTACCGTAATTCTTCGATTAAATGTATTACATCATCATATTAAATCAAATCAAATTTAATCAAAATATTAAATCATTTTTTCCATCGTTTTTGGTGCGCCGTTTATTCAAGGGCGGCGTTTATTTGAGGGCAACGTTTAATCGAAGAAATACAGTATTCTAGGCTAGCTGCGCTAGCATGCTATAACGCGTTAGTTCGCTACATGAAATATTCTTAGATAGTTTGAAAAGTACAGTCTTCTAAATCCCCCATTAAGCAACGAGCAAATGTCATTGTTAGTTAGACTAGCTAGCTCTATCTCATCTGCTTTTGCAAGAATAGCTAGATAACGAAAACACCTACATTACTTAAGCTACTGTACAGCCTCTAAACTAGTTTAGCATGCCAACGCAAGAGCACCTGCTTCTCCAGTTCTTTCAATAAATAATCTAGACAGGCTAGACTGCTATTCGTTTTCTGGGTATTTTTTCGTAAGCTTCCCTTCTAATGCAGCCTAACAACTAGCCTCTAGCTAGCTAGAGTAATTTGCTAAGTAAGGTATGTTGATGTGATATTTGAAACGTATTTAGCCAACAGTGGACCCCTAGTGCAAGAAAAGAGAATGTTCATTAATGATATGCTGCTACTAGGTATTTCAGGAAATGCTACCGTATTTCTGGGGCGGTGTTTATTAAAAAATGATAATTTTTGGTCCGGCGTTTAAACGAGAGCAGCGTTTAATTGCTGAAACACGGTACATTAAATTGTAATTTCATGTATATTGGGGGCCTTCTGGCAGCTACGGGGGCCCTAAGCAGCCACTGAGTTCGCTTATGCCTTGGGCCGGCCCTGCCTAAAGGACTCCCAGACCATGAAAAACTAAATTCTGTGGTCTGATGAAACAAAGATTTAACTCTTTGGCATGAATGCCAAGCGTCATGTCTGGAGGAAACCAGGCACTACTAATCGCCTGGCCAATACCATCCCTACAGTGAAGTATGGTGGTGGCAGCATAATGCTGTGGTTTCAGCAGCAGGAACCAGGAAACAAGTCAGACTCAAGGGAAAGATGAATGCCGCAATGAACAGAGACGTCCTTGACGTCTCTCCAGATTGCTCTGGACCTCAGACTTAGGCGAAGGTTCATCTTCCAACAGGACAACGACCCTAAGCACACAGCCAATAACAAAGGAGTGGCTTCGGGACAACTCTGTGAATGTCCTTGAGTGGCCCAGCCAGAGCCCAGAGTTGAACCCTGTTGAACATTTCTGGATAAATCTGAAAATGGCTGTGCACTGACACTCCTCATCTAACCAGATGGAGCTAGAGAGGTCCTGCAAAGAACAATGGGAGAAACTGCCCAAAAATGGGTGTGCCAAGCTTGTAACAAGACTTGAGGCTGTAATTGCTGCCAAAAGTGCTTCAAGGTATTGTTATATTTTCGTGCTGAATTTTTGCAAATCTATTAAAAATATGAAACAAACTTTTTTCACGTTGTTGTTATGGGGTATTGTGTGTAGAATTGAGGGAAACGTTTATTTGTTTTCCTTTGAGAATAAGATTAACATCAGAATGTGGAAAAAAAAGTGAAGCACTGTGAATACTATCCGGATGCGTTGTACATCATGTACAGTATAGAAAGGGCTTTATCTAAGAGGTGCACTGCACCATCTGTGATAATGTTCATAAAAAATACAAGATTGTTTTGAGGGCAGAAACGGGCAACAGTGGTTAACAGGTCAAAGCAGGCTCAGACCATCTCTGAAATCTCAGTTTCACTGTGTCTAAAGCTTGTAAATCTATCTCTTTAATCCTAAATTATAAAAAAGACTTCTTCCCAGAAATTTCAAGCAGTGTCTAAAAAGTTGCATGTGCTCTGCAATTCTTCACATGAGCAGGGGTGTGAGAGTTTGTCTTTGAGTTCTGCATTAATGAAGCAATGTTTTTTTTATTTTATTTTTTTATGGGAAGGAGTAGAAGTAGACCATGGTCATAGTTCTGCAGAGTGAAACTGCAGAGAGAAACCGGTGAAGAGATGTGAGTGACAGATGCATCCACTGGACAACTTGAGCTTGCTTCATATCACATCTACATCCTAAATGCAGGTTGTCATCCACAAGTGAAGGGTTCAACTGTTGGCCTGCATGTAACTGGCATCTCTCTGTACTCTAATGTTCCTCAGCTCTCAGCCAGAGTAGGAAGTTAGTCTGACGCTGTTTACGAACCATACACTGGTTTAGACCTAACAATTTTTGCTAAAGAAATTGGCCAAGTCTTTATTACAAAACACTTCTGCAATGGAGAAATGCGTAAATTAACTATGCAGAAATATAAGTATGGTGGATTTTTTTTTAATATTTTATGTCCTCTGGACCAGGGGTTCCCAATCCTGGTCCTCGGGCCTCCCTGCCCTGCATGTTTTAGATGTTTCCCTGCTCCAACACACCCAATTCAAATGAATGGGTCGTTATCTAGTTATGTAGAAACTTGCTAACGACCATTCATTTAAATCGGGTGTGTTGTAACAGGGAAACATCTAAAACATGCAGGGAAGGGAGGGCCGAGGACCTGGGGCCTGTACTACGAATCAAGATCAACATGCTCTGGATTACTTTCAGTTACCTGGCTACGCGAAGCCTAACAATCGCAGTCACGATAAGCGGTACTACGACGGCGGTTATCAACTCAACCCAGATCTTTCCAATCTAGAGACGTGCGCGTTCACATAAAGGGGCGGTGTTTGCATCGTATGTCCAATCGCAAACTTGGACGAAAGAAGAGCTGCATATTTCACGCAGGAGAAGCAGTTAATAATCTTACAAACTTTGTCTACTCCTCCTGCGTGAAATATTGTAATACAATCAGGAATACAGACATATAATATAGGCAAAATTCAATAAAGTCACTGCTGCCAAGCTGGCAAAAAATAGCATACGCTGTAAATGCGTAAGCTACATGACTTATTGAAGATGTGACCATAATTACACGGGTGCATTCCACAACGTTAAACTTGTGTTGCTGTATTATTTTAGTTGCAACCTTGCAGTGGCAAACGATCGTGGGAGCAAATGCAAAATAAATATAAAACCATAATTCAAAACGGTAAGTAGCAGTAGCAGGCAATATTTGCACATATTTTAAGGCCAACAAGTACAAGCCTGAATTGCCTGAATTAGTCCCTTTTTGTAGGATATTGTATAGCTACAAAAGGCCTTTAGAACAATGAAATTGCCTGCAGCCAACAGGAAGAAAAATTAGGCAACTGGTGGCAACAGGTTGGAAGCCCAGGCATATGTTTCAAGTAATCTATGTCCCACTGTGCCATACAGAGGTAACAGTGAAACTAATAGTCATACGCCAGTATGTATGCCATATGTGGTTGCTGAATATTGATCAAATATACCATTTACTTTCTCAAGCGGAGGTCCTAGATGATCAGGCAACTGTGTCTGCCTGCTCATTTTGGGGGTACACTTTTGAGTTTTATTTACCACTTGCAACACAGATGGTGAGAGTGTGTGAACGTGTGGCTGTGATTGAAGTGTGTCTGTTATGACTTACTAATGGTGGTGGTCTCAACATAAGACACAAGTCCTTAAAGTGCTCATTTCAAATATGACTCAATTGATTACATTTCTATGGTGTTAAACTCAGCAAGAAGAGGAACTTCGTCCTCCCCCTGAGCCTAGGGCCTCCACTTTAAGGCCAAGACAAAGACACAAGGTATAAGCAAAAAACCAGTAGTCAAATGGACACCTTCAACTTTCTCCAAGTGTGCCTTGCAAAGGGACAATGTTATTCATTTGTTTCAGGTTGTAGCAGACAATGTGAGGGCCCTGTATAAAAGAACCCTGGAGCTCGATTATAAGAGGCTTTTAATAAAAAAAACAAGGCTGGAGACAGAAAAACTGGAATATGAGAAGAGATCGTACATGACTGAATGAATGACACTAAACTTAGTTACACTGACATATTTTTCTGTGTTCCTAGGGGAGGGAGAACACATGAGGATTTATTTGTTAAACTTTTGTCTACGTTTTGATCTTTTTATACCTTTTTGTGGCTTTTTTGTTGTGCCTTTTGAATCTTTTGTGGGGGGTTTTCACCACTTCTCTCTTTCAATGTCCCATTTATTATTTTTGAAAAATGCTATAAAAGTGAATGAAACATCAAAAATCTATGAAAGTAGTGAAATGATCATTTATGTATCACTTGTGAAGAGCTTTGTACAGATACCCATTGTTCTTTTTGGTTTGAAAGGTTTTGGTTGAAAGAAACCCCAATTTCTGATATGGAAATGATTAGAAAATGGGTCAAAGCAACCCAAGGACAAAAGGGTTATGGGGAGACACCGTGAATAGGGATAACATATCAACATGAAACCTCCCAAGTTGATAACTAATAGTAGGTCAAATAATGTTTTCATTACTAGTTTCCTGTAAATGAAGGCCTATGTTTAAATGAGCAAATGATGAAATTGTAAAATATGATATTCTTTGCATACATTTCCAGAACAGAAATCAGAACATTGAGTGAAAAACCTTCTTTCATTTTGTCAACATATTAGGAGTCCAAAGTTTTTACAAAGGGCACGTTGGATATCTATTTTTCATCACTCCATTAATCAGAATATGGTGGCAACAGCCATTAAATAAAATCCGTTCAAAATTGCGCGGCAGACCGTGTTCTTGCTCAGGTTCTCCGCATCACCCACACTATAAAACTACCCATAGCGAAATAACGAAACGCTATGCATTCAGTCTGTGGGACTGAGTGCACAGCTTCAATGCGTTGCATTGTTGAACGTCATGGCAAACGCTGAGGTGACCCCGGAGGCCTGTTCCATAAAGCGAGTTTACCGAATAAGCCAGACTTATTTCAGTTAGTCGGACTCATTTCTTGTTCATTCGGTTCCATAAAGCTAGCTCAACGTAGTTCGAACTCGGTTACTATGGCAACTTAGGCTACGAAACTAGTCTGGTCAGGGTCAGACTAACTGTCAGGCTTAGCGTGACTTGGTGCTTAACCAGACGTCCCTGTAACACTGACCCAACGGGAAGACGATGATTTACCACGTATATTCTCATTTTCTTATTCTCATCAGTTCAACATTGATAGAAAATCAACATAAATAGCCTACATAGGCTACAACATTTAACCTAATGCATTAAACAATGATGAAAAATGCTTTGATAGGCTACGCACCATAGCCGTTAAATGTATGGATGTTAGTTTGTGATTTCAAATGTTTAGGCATCAGGCATAGGCCTACATCTCAATCTAAATTATCCGAGTATAATTATCATAGCAATATAATTGTTAACAGTAGCCTACAATTGCAAAACAAACCTAAATCCGCCCCCCATTTCCCCGACACAAAACCCATGTTAAAAAGTTAGCACTAGGCTACTGGATAATGTTTTAATTAATAGTAGGCTATTTATTTTAAACAATGTCAAAAAAGTCAATTTAGATTAGTTTAGAGGGTATTTTTTAATCAACGAAGGTCTACGTTCACGACGTCAATCATGGCGTGTCATTTTACATTGATTGCAGCGGTGGTTGAGGGAGCTGTCATTGTACACGATTTAAAGGGGACGTTCTTTCTGGAAGAAGTCATGTGGCCGTGTGCATTGCTTTTGCCGTGGTGGATTGTATGATCCATGTTTTACCTCTCGGCTGTTAAAATATAGGCTGCACGCGCAATTAGCTTGACTACGTAAATCTGAATTGAATTAGTAGGACTGCGTGAGCTGAAATTGGCCTTTATGGAACCGCTTAAGCCCCGCTTGACTAATTAAACGTATTCAAGTCTGGTTTAGGACTTTAAGTCTAGCTTTTTTGAGCGGCCTTTATGGAATAGGCCCCAGGACAGACTTCAAACATCAAATGTTTGGTATACATTTAGGATACTGCTCTCATAAAATTATAATACATCATCCGTATATGTATGTGCCTCTGCTGTAAAGTACAGTGTACGAACAAACAACTGGATAGATCAAAAGTGCTATGACTGGGCTAATCACTGTGCTGGACTTCTCAAAGTGTTTGGGGGGTTGCTCAGTGTGATGCCCCACAACGATTGCATAGGAGTTGCCAGTGAATCATCCTGGCGTGCGTTTCCCGAAAGCATCGTAAGCCTAAGTCGATCGTAGAATCCATCGTAGGATGAGTTTTACGGGCCGTTCCCAAAGACATCGTAGCTAAAGTGTCTGTTGAAAATTCGTAGCTCTTTAAAGCGCATAGATTACCCTACTCCTTACGAGCATGTTTGGGAAACGCACGTAAGAAATATCGATGGTTTAGTTTTTTGCTCGATCGTTGCTACGATCCATCGTTATCGGGAAACGCACCCCAGGTGTGTCTTTCACTGCCATCAGGAGACAGAAACTGATTGGAAATGAGGCACCGGGAGAGGGCACCAACACCAGTAATGTGATGTGTTTTCTTTGTGTAACCGGGTAGCTCTTGGACCCTGGAACTTCGAGCTAACTCACAGCTGGTGCTCATTCATTAATGAGCGCCAGCGATAGTTTAAGTAGTGGTAGGTACTGGAGGCAATTATTGCTGTGTGGGTAACCTAGTGTTTTAGGCATCGGCACCAAAGATCCAGGTAGGCTGGCAACGCATTACATTGGATTCACTGGTATTAGCCATATCTTGACTGTAACTGACTAACTATTGTTGTACCAATTACTAGTGATGGGGGAAACAAAGCTTTCCGAAGCAACGAGCTATTTAACACAATTGTCTCAAGCGTTCGATACATCTTCTCCATGGGGACATCTGCTGGTCAGTTTATGGTATGGTGACTGTATCGACCGAAGGAAGGAATCAAGTGACGTCAAGTCCTCGAGACGTCAGTCTCACAATCGTCATTGACAACTTGATAAATAAAGGTTGTGTGATAAATGTTTCGATTTGCAAGTGTCAAAAATATGTTATCATATATCTTGTTGTATTATAAACAACGTAACATCTTTGCTACTTTACGTTTATAACATTTATTTTTACATTCTTATAACATTAATTACACAATGTGCTCAACGAAGTATGGCTTCGTGGTAAAAGTGCAGCCTCTCAATCAGACAAAGTGAGATCGCATCCGCTCACCCTGTTTTAGTGGAAGAGAAATATGTAGGCTGTGTGCTTGTGTACGATCTCATATTTGTATCTTTCTAGCTCTGGCAATCTAGGCTATCTGTATCTCAGGCTCTGTCAATGAATGTATTCTATAGGGTCCGTAAATAGGCCCATGTCTCCTCTCTATAACCTACGAATATTAGTGATTTCTGATGTCTTTTAAGTGTTTGAATAAAATGCAGTTTGTCTCATCTGCTCGTGTGACGTCCGATGCTTCAGACGTCACTTCGACACCTTGACTCTGATCATGTGGTTTTTGCCCATTTGAAGCCACGTTCGACACATTTGTATCAGTACCAATAGTTTCAAAAGGTCAATACCGCTTCATGAACACGGTATCAAGCGTAACATCACTACCAATTAGTGAAACTTTTCCTTAGTGGGATATTGACTTTGGACATCCGAGTGCGTGTTCCAAACGCATCAGCGGGTTTAGTGCCAACCTCACCGTTTTCCCAAATTTTTGTTTATCTTTTGTTTAAGTTGTTTGATTTGAGGAGTGGTTTGATGTGTTTACCTTGTGTGCTTTGGCTTGCCGTGAACTATTTTTATAACCTACCATTATATACCATTTGATCTTACTATTGTGTATAAAATAAAACTTTGTGTACTTTTGATACCACAGCCTCTGTACAGTTCATTTGATTGGACAGAACACAAATCTTAGTTTTAGTGTTTCCAACTAAGGGTCTCTCACCCCATCTTTGAGAGTGGCGTAGTCGAACCTTCCTGCCACATATCCAGAGGCTGTGGTATTTTGTTATTTCGTTGGTTCACCTATTTTATTGTAATATTCGTTTCGTGGGAAAAACAGTGGTGGTCATCTGGGGCCTCATCGCCCCCTGGACAGCCTTCGTGTGGACTTTGGTGACTGACATCCAGTGGACATCAGTATTCTACTGGGCTCTGAAAGACTGGTTGTCATGTCGGAGGACAATGTTCAGGAACAATTGTGAGCTCTTGCCGAACGACAGCGTCAAGCTGAAAACAGTTGCTGTAAACGGTGGTCCTCAGGAGGAAGGTTCTGCCCCTTCTGCTAGTAGGTCGCCAGACGTTGATCCTTCACAACCGGCATTGTTTTTGTTCCTTGAGTGAAAATGCCTTACATTTTTTGCTAATAATTTGTGTGACTTGATTGTCTGTTGAGGAGGCTCATGGGTGTCTAACTCGATGCATACCATCAGCTGAGCAAGCTTTGTTTTTGCCTGATTAAGATGGGGAAGCAAAAGCTGAGAATTTTTTATTAATCGGGAACACCCCAGATAAAGTGTTTTAATATTCTATGCATGTTCACAGGTGTATGTTTGTGTACAACAGCAGTTTTACTTGCGCCCACTGAAGGAATGGAAATCTGTTAGGGAGTATCCTCATGCACTCAAATCTATCATGGACATTGCTATGCGCAAGAGTCTTGATGGGTCTATTCCTAACTGACTGCACTTTGTGTGACCAGCTTGTAGAACTCCTGCATAACGGCATGCTCTGTAGGCATGTTGAAGACAAAGGGGTTACTGTATGGAATTACCTATAGCTTTAGCTCTGTGTGCTTCAGTGATAGCTTCCTGACTTTGTGACGATGGGCAAGCGTGGAGTAGCAGGGGTACAGACTCGACACCCCTTGGTAGTGTCTGGTGAACAGAGGACTCGAGCCCACTACTGCGATACCTCTATGGTGAGTAATTATGAGGCAGAGGCTAACGTCATTGTTGCTGAACTTGATGGTGAGACCGAGGTGAGAGGTCTTGCGTCAGCCATGGCTCAAGGTTACGGTAGACACTAGCCCTGTCATCGGGACGGTGAACTTGGAAAGTGGGGATGAGTAACCGGGTAGCGCTAGGACCCTGGAACTTCAAGCTAACTCACAGCTGGCGCTCATTCCTTAATCAGCGCCAGCGATAGTTTAAGTAGTGGTAGGTATTGGAGGCAATTATTGCTGTGTGGGTAACCTAGTGCTTTAGGCACCCCTAAAATAATAATGAAAACAAATATTATTGTTTTATCATTTGATGCTGGTAGTTCATGAAGAAAGGGACATCCTTAGTTTTTTCATTCAATATTTTGCATAATAAAACAAATATATTAATTGTTATCCAGTGGAATTAGGGATTTATTACAGGCATGCAAACTCCTCACCTTCAGGTGAGACTCACCTTTTTTTAACCAAAATGGGTAACCTACGCGATTTGTGAATATCTGGTGAGATCAAAGGCATCGTTTGGAAGGTTGAGGTTTACAAACCTATCTTACATCATCAAGTACAGCGGTTCCCAAACTTTAGTCCACGCACCCTCTTCTACTTCCCGACCGGGTTCACACACCCCCACTCCCCCACACCTTAAAAAAAAAAGTAACAGCCTATTTATAGCCGCATTAAATTCGGACCAATGAGAGAACAGTGTGCTAGGATGGAATTTGTTTACAAGATTTAGTCCGCGGTTAAATTTCGGAGGCCTGTTCCATAAAGCAAGTTTACCAAATAAGCCAGACTTATGTCAGTTAGTCAGACTCATTTCTAGTTCATTCGGTTCCATAAAGTTAGCTCAACGTAGTTCGAACTCGGTTACTATGGCAACTTAGGCTGCAAGACTAGTCTGGTCAGGGTCAGACTAATTATCAGGCTTAGCGTGACTTGGTGCTTAACCAGACGTTCCTGTAACACTGACCCAACGGGAAAACGATGATTTACCACGTATATTCTCATTTTCTTATTCTCATCAGTTCAATATGTTCAACATTGATAGAAAATCAAATTAAATAGCCTACATAGGCTACAACATTGAGCCTAATGCATTAAACAATGATGAACAATGCTTTGATAGGCTACACACCATAGCCGTTAATGTATGGTGTTAGTTTGTGATTTAAAATGTTTAGGCATCAGCCTATATCTCAATCTAAATTATCCAAGTATAATTATCATAGCAATATAATTGTTAACAGTAGCCTACAATTGCAAAACAAACATCAATCCAACCCTTATTTCCCAGACACAAAAAAGCCAATTTAGATGAGTTTAGAGGGTGTTTTTTATTCAACGAAGTAAAGGTCTAAAAACGTCCTCAACCTATGTAGCCTGTCATTCACAACGTCAATCATGGCGTGTCATTTTATTTTGATTGAAGCGGTGGATGAGGGAGCTGTCATTGTACATGATTTAAAGGGAACGTTCTTTCTGGACGAAGTCACGTGGCCGTGTGCATTGCTTTTGCCGTGGTGGATTGTATGATCCATGTTTTACCTCTCAGGCTGCTTAAGAATAGGGTGCACGCGCAATTAGCTTGACTACTTAAATCTGACTTGAATTAGTAGGACTGCTTGAGCTGAAATTGGTCTTTATGGAACCGCTTTAGCCCCGCTTGACTAACTAAACTTATTCAAGTCTGGTTTAGGACTTTAAGTCTAGCTTTTTTAGCGGCCTTTATGGAACAGGCCCCGGGAGTACAACGGCACTTAAAAATATTAACATCTAACTAACATCAACTGGACCTGGGGGGCAGTGGCGGCTGGTGAAAATTATTCTAGGTGGGGCTCTGAAATATTCAGTCAATTCGGTAACCATCCTAATACAATTGAACACAAACTACATTATACGAGTTCTCTGTGAATTATTAATTATGTAATTGCACACAGCTATAGGCAAATGTTCACATTTGTGGACTATAAATATCATTACTCTCAGTTCAGAAATATTAAAAACCACGGACATCTGGGCACTTGAGCCACTCTCCCTGGTATTATTAGGAAACAACACCACTATTACTGTAAAACTAAATATTAAGGATTTATAAATGAATATAACACTATCAATTATCTTTGATAGAACGTGCCTGTTCTTGTCCACTTCTTCGTTGTTTCTCCTCACCTCAATCCGGTGACCTTTGTCCAGTTGCATAGCGATTGTCTTTGCTTAGCATGGCTAGCTTGATTGTATTCTCCATGTGTGCCTTTGTGCACTTGTTTTGTTTTCTCAGAAAAAATGATTTGTGGCAACAGCAAACCCTTTACTTTTTTCAGTGAATTTTCTGTGAAAATAATTCCAAACACTATCATCGCAATTTCTTCCTGCATATAGTCCGCCACTGCCGCCATGTGCGGAAGTTCTAGACGCCGCTGTTAGACATCTAGCTTTTATATATATCTATGGCCCAGATTAGGCGATCTAGAGCCTGTTTAAGGAGAGCCTTGCCACTCCCTATTAAGCCCCACACCGAATTTGGCTGCAGTTCCACCAGAGTTCCCCTGGGGTGATTGCGAGCGAGTGCATGTTGAATGGGAGTCTATCGAGCTAAATGGCTAAATGTGTCTCTGTCGCCTGATTGTCGTTGAGAAATCTCCGATTTGATTGTAGTTTTTGCATGTTCAACATGGATTATTAGGTCGAAAGTTGAATGAACTAGTACTTATGTCCTTTTGATTTCTTACAGGGTGAGTCGTTGTTGCCCATAACACGCTAGCATTCTGCTAATGAATGCTGATTGGTTAGTGAAGGACTGATACGACCAGAGCTCCCGCTTGATGGCATCCGAAGCGGAATCAGAATGTCAGAGCATTAGCAACATTAGCAACAACAATAGCAAGCCAAAACTCTTTCTAGCATGTGTATTGACAGGGAGAGCCTAACCTGTCAGCTGTGTTGTCGATGCCCTGAGAGAAAAAAGTAAGTGACCAGAGCTTGCCGTAAAGCAGTAGCTCTGGTCGTACGATGTGTATGACGTCAATGACATTTTCAAAAGCTTTTTAGAACAGAAAGGCGACTTTAAAACAATCTAACAGCCAGCAGTGTGTATTTTTTGCCTCCCCTTTCGAATTCAGAATTCAAATTACTAGACAAAAAATTTTATCCTGAGAAAAGTGGATTTTGAGGGGTACCGCTCCATAGACCTCCATTCATTATGCACTCGCTCGTTAGCGCCCTCACATGGAATTTCAACCAGTTCAGAACCCAGAAGTTTCCCGAGAGTGGCAGTTCTCTCTATATTAGACATTGGCTGTTTATCAATCCGAAGAACGCTGAGAACGCAAGTACATTCTTTTGAAGAACGTTCTTGCAATTGTCCTTGCGAGAATGGTCTTGCAAGAACACAAGGACGGAGAATGAATTGAGATGGTTAGGGTTTTCCTGGACTCGCAGCATTATGATAACACTGACTAACTACAAAAACGAGATAACCAAGTTAAAAAATTGTCCCTCTACCTGTAATTTTACGTTTTCTATAGCCCTGCTAACTTACAGTACCTAATGTTAACTAGTGTCTGCATTGAGATGCTAGCTAAGTTATCGAAAAGTAGGAGCAAATTTACAAATTAGCCGTTTCATCAATAAAATAAGAAGATTTTCAGCGACTACACTGCCTATTTCTCGTCACATTTTAATTCAAATGCTGATTTACAAGTACCGTTTAGCTGAAATATGAAAAGTAAAAAAGTACAGTTGTGAGGTTTGTCCGCCTCGCTTGACATCTTGCAATGACTTCTGGGGAATCAGAAGCGTTCTCGCTGGTCAAGTCACCATCCGATGCATCCTCGATAAAAGGGGCGGATCAAGAACATTTCTGGTTATTTTTGGCATTCTTAGTGACTTGTGTTCTTTGGATTGGAACCGTACTTGGGCAATGAAAGATGACGTCAAACGAGTTCGAAAGAACACAAGAACGGAACAAAACGTGGATTGATAAACAGCCATTCTCTGAGAAAGTGTAAAGCAGCAGAGGGGTGTTGTTTCGGCAGCGTAAATTGTTTTTTCAGTTTTTGGGGAGTTGTCCCCAAAAAGGGCAATGTTGCCGCAATTAACGCAAGGGAGACAACTTGTCAAACCATTACGACCGTTAACCTGCGTAAATTGTAGACCTACCAAATCTACTTAACAGTGTTTGTCTTCACATCTTGAACAAAATCAATAAATTACTTCAAAATAACTTTGCCACACGCATTTATTAACTGAGAGGCTAAATGCCGAGCTTTAAGATAAAAGGGAAAGATAACCATGACTAAAATAGGGATTCACTGAAATGACTAGTATTGCACAGATACAGCACTGACTTTTTAGATCAGAAGGTGACCCAAACTGCACACTTTGTTTGGCAGAACAGTCATTTAAAATTGCTCAGCATGACTATCATTATTATATTACAAGTACTTCCAATTAACATAGTCTGCAGCCACAGATCCAGAGGGGGCTTGGACAATGACAGACTGTGGCTGTGCCAAGTGTTGTCACAGCCTTACTTTGGGAAAGCATGCCCTACTGGGAACATTAGGGGAGACTGTTGGGCACAGCATCTAATTGTCTTCTTTGGAAAGGGCAACATTTGGTACACTGTCATGTTGGGGCAGCATAAAGGGCACTTCATAACAGCACCCTTTACCATTGGAAGGAAGGGCATGGGAACAGTCCAATTTAGGCCATTATAGGGCACCTTATAGGGTACTGCATCACATGTTCTATACTATAAAGGAACTCATTAAGACATGTTTTTACATATATAGATGGCATGCTGTAATTTATTGCGTGGGGCATCCTGGGCACTCAAGCATATTTCACAATGTGAATGGCAGACAGTAGGGCACTTGGTCTAATTTTTGCCACTCAAGGGCATTTTAGAAACACATTCAACCATGGGGGCACCAGGCAGTCACCCCTTGAGTCTTCCAATGGGCCTGGATACACCCATGGGGACAGTATATTGCACCTATAATATTGGGAAAACCAGAGGAGAGGTAATATAGAGGCTTGTCAACATATAGGCTACTTTAAACAATGAAAATACTTTATACAATTGAATAAAAAGTCTCCTTGACTCTTTGTGTTTCAATATTACCTGATGATTAACTGATGATAATATTCAGGTACTGCTTTGGAGCAAGGTGTACCCTTCATATTTCCTGGCATAGTTCAAGAACGTCCCACATGCAAAGACATAGACAGATGCAGACAGACTGAACAGTGTCAAGGTTTGGCTACTGTGGCTTTGCCCGCTTGTCTGTGATTCCAGCAGACTACATAGTCTAGGCCTACCTACATACACTGCAGTCTACTACCCTCCTTTCTACTATTATAGTCTACTCTCCACATATTGCTTTCTACAAAGGATGGTAGGCTGCTCTTATGTGTTCATTGCCATCGTTAAGAGTTGCTAAAGTGTTATTTTATATATATATATATATATATATATATATATAAGTTATGTTGTTTGTTATGTTGTTATGTTTGTTATGTTGTTAAGTTATGTTGTTTGTTTTTTAAGAATGACAATTAAATATATCTAGATAAACTATGCTGGGCCTGCTGAACCTATACTTCTTCCACAGATAGTGGTCAGGGAAGACTGTCACTGAAGACTCTTGGTGCTGGTGGGATAAACGCTCTTTATATAATCTGAGCCCCTTCATCCACCACAGGCTTGTCAAAGAACGGATACGCCATAATTGATTGTAACTTGTCTTGACGGTCTGCTTAGTTTCTAACGGTGCGTTCACACCGCAGCGTTTTTTAACGCTCTGCACCGCTGGCCTTCCCATAGTGCACCATGCTTGGGGGCCTGTTAAAAAAGTTAATACAGAGTTGTAGTTCTCTAAGGTCACTGTTGTAGTTTGTGTAAAACGGTGTAATGGACAAGTGTGCAGACTTGGGTTCATGTATTTACAATAGCGACCATTATTGATATATAGGTGCTCCTGTCTCGATCAAAATACAGCAGGGACGATCAAAATACTGCAGGGACACCGACAACCTCGGCAACCCTGCGCCAGGTATACATTTTTCTCTTTTAGTCTCTTTAATCCTACAGAGGCATATAAAACAAGACTGAGTGTGTAGACACACATACGATGAGTTGCTCTTCCATCTTGAAATTGTCAAACCTAGAAATGTTTACCATGACCAACAGTTGCTATGTTACAAGAAACCAACCCGATTGGCCAACGCTAGCATTTTCATGCTCCTCATTTACATAAAGTTCAGAAAATCCAACCAGAAAATGTCTAATAAAGATGTTTAAACAGGCTCTGATCCAACTTTTGACGCCCCCGCTCGCCTTCCCACAATGCCCTGCACGAGCGTCCACGCCTGGTTTTCATTGAAAATGAATTGAAAGCCGACGCCCCGCTCCGCCCGCTCCGCTGCAGTGTGAACGCACCCTCAGGCCTTATTTTATGTCAATTAACCAATGGCTGTTGAAAACAGATGAAGTGACATTATTTCTTAACTTGTTAATTTAAATTAATATATTTTTTGGAGATGAAGTAGGCCTAAACACGTGAATCATTCATGTCTACACTTCAAAAAGTCTGAATTTACGTTTCCGAACACAGACGGTGTTTTGCGCGCAGGAATTTACTCGACGGAACTATCTTTTGAGATTCTTTTTCCGCCTGTTTGAAATTATTTGTAACACATTCTAGTTTAGCTTAACCAGAGCCTGTTTAAGGAGAGCCTTGCCACTCCCTATTAAGCCCCATTGCACCGAATTTGAATGGGAGTCTATGGAGCTAAACGGCTAAATTAGTCTCTTTTGCCTGATTGTCGTTGAGAAATCTCCGATTTGATTGTAGTTTTCGCATGTTCAACATGGATTATAGGTCGAAAGTTGAATGAACGAGTACTTATGTCCTTTTGATTTCTTACAGGGTGAGTCGTTGTTGCCTATAACACGCTAGCATTCTGCTAATGAATGCTGATTGGTTAGAGAAGGACTGATACGACCAGAGCTCTTGCTTGATGGCATCCGAAGCGGAATCAGAATGTCAGAACATTAGCAACATTAGCAACAACATTAGCAAGCTCTTTCTAGCATGTGTATTGACAGGAAGAGCCTAACCTGTCAGCTGTGTTGTCGATGCCCTGAGAGAAAAAAATAAGTGACCAGAGCTTGCCGTAAAGCAGTAGCTCTGGTCGTACGATGTACATGACGTCAATTACATTTTCAAAAGCTTTTTAGAACAGAAAGGCGACTTTAAAACAATCTAACAGCCAGCAGTGTGTTTTTTTTTTGCCTCCCCTTTCGAATTCAGAATTCAAATTACTAGACAAAAAATTATATCCTGAGAAAAGTGGATTTTGAGAGGTATAGTTCCATAGACCTCCATTCATTCTGCACTCGCTCGTTAGCGCCCTCACATGGAACTTCAACCAGTTCAGAACCTGGAAGTTTCCCGAGAGTGGCAGTTCTCTCTATATTAGACATTCTCTGGCTTGACTTTTAGCCAGACCCCCACCCAGGTATTGCATTTACGGTTAGTTTCCAACTCTTCCGGTCGTTTTTATTCTATTAACTCCAGTCAACATTTACAAAACTATCTCCCCCAATAATTTTTGTTTGATTTTCGAACCTGGCTCGTACTACTAGCTTTTTCATAGAATAATTTTTCCTGATTTTTGCTAAGTTTGAAACCAATCCGAAATGGGTAAACTAACACCCCATTTATTTGCCTACATCAATAACAGTTGCCTGCAAATGTGCTCGCGGATACTAACAGGGCACAGGCACAAAAGTTCACATTGGCCTATAGCCGATTTACATTGAGCTGAATGAGCCATGGACTTATATTGAATGAGCACAGGGAGAAATGGCTTCAGTTGCCTGCCTTGTTGTAGCAAGTTTAGCAAATGGTTGTCACACATACATGAAATGTTGTTAATATAGTTTATTCCCGTTATTTTAAAACAGATTTTATATTTCGTAAAAAATTTAATGACATGATGGCAAACATATTATGTTAAGTGCGAGCATATTGTTGACATGTCTATCTGGAGCAAAGACAAAGATTAATACTTTAACTGTTAACCACAATAGGAAATTATATATATTTAAATAATATTACTTGCCTTCAGAAGCTTTTGTTAAACACACCATTATTCTTTTTTTGATCGTGTCATCAAGCCAGACTGCTTTTGTGGGACAATAAAGGTCCTCAGTGACTATGTTTCACCCCCACTTACATCTGATGGAAACGTCTACTATATGGTTCTGTGAATAAGCCCCTTTCAAAGGCAAATGTTCTATAAAGTATATTTTAGACACAGTTCTCAAGTTTTCTTTATTACATTATTACCAAGTCTTGTTAGATCACGTTATATCCATTAATAGGCATTTGGTTTTGTAGGATGAACATATAAAACACTGGCCTCATTTCTACACTGATGATAAATTGAAGGCAGTGTGAATTTCGTGGCATTTCGTTTGAATATAAAGTTGACAGGAAGCTATGGTAAGTTTGCATTATGGAAGATTTTGGATAACAAAATAACTAAGCTTTCTTTACCTGGCGAGAACAACAATGGAGCTGTTCATGTTAACAGTTTATTTCATCCGATACAATGCGTTGGAAATCATACTCATATCACGAAGAAAAAAAGCAACATTTGTGATGAGTTCCATCTAGAATAGCCCTATATTTTGCCCTATAACCTATTTCTAAAAAAGTGGAAGGAATACTATACAGTGACTGAATACATTTCCGTTAAGTTTGCATCATGTCTCTGATTCTTATCGGACTTTCTGCCCATAGATTCTGCCATTGCAATGCCTTAGCTCACACGCTTGTAACAATATAAATCTATGCTCACGACTGGTTGTCGCAAAGTAGGACGTATACAGCTAGTTGCAAGTGTGCACGAGGTCTCGGAGCTAGGGAAAAAAAGAGCCACGGTTTAAAGCTAGACGGAAGAGTCGGAAGTGGAAAGATGGCCGCGTCCAGTCTCTCGCTCTCGCTTGCCTCACTGACAGTGTTGTGCACGTTCATACCTCTCATTAACTCGTTCAAAGTTCAGTTCATACAAGTAAATATGAATCTTTCACGTTCATAGTTCACAATTTGAATTCTGAACACATTCATAGTTCAGTTCATTTCATAGTTTAAATGTGGAAAGTGAGAATGAAATACTTAACTTGTTTTTTAACACTTAAACACTTGCGTTAGTTCTAAATATTTCCGACGCTCCCACCAGAGTGAGTTATTTTTCCGAAACGGAAGCTAGCCGGCTGTAGTTACCTTCCATTACCTAGCAACATAGCGTTGCTTGTTTGGTCTATATGTGTTATATGTGTGGTTCTTTTGCCATTTAAAATGCTATCCTTTCCCGGTTTTCTGCAACCACATTGTGCGCGCATCCCGAATGTTTACAAACAAATAATTGGTCTATACCATGGTCTGGGTGAATACTTAATTCTGATTGGCTGCAGGGGTGTCTATTATCGGGTGATAACGGACACGTACTGCGTCATTGCAGCAAAACTGTCTTTTCACCTTTCTAAATTATTCCGCTGGCTACACAGGAGCCTGTACAAAATATCTGAAATAGATAACCATAACAACAGTGACGGAGTCAAAGCCTCCATTTACAATTTTGAAAGACTTTAACAAGCTAACTTATAACAATGAGTGAGTTCAATATTTATTTTAACCTATTTGAAAAATGTTTCTTTTCTGAATGTAGTGTGTCAGTGTCACGTAACTGCTCATCTCACATCCCATTCGCTATTCACCTCGCTAGTCAATCTACTTCAGACAGGCTGCGGCCAACACGACAGTAGCAGCAACTATACACATGGCCGATTATTTTCTTCTTAAAAATCTTGATTTTATTTGGGCACAGTGACATGGCTCGATAGTTGGCTAGTCTTTTTGTTAAACTTACTGTCAAATTATAATCCTTGTTTGGAGAAAATGTCAACTTTGATGCGGTCATCTCACATCCATTTGCTATTCAACTTGCTCCACAAGCTGTGGCCATACTGAAGCCTAGTACTAGTATATGGCCGATATTGTTCGTGAAAATCTTGATATTGATTTTGGGAAAGTGACATGGCTGGTTAGCTAGCAAATCTTATTGTCAAACATACTGTAAAATTATATTTACTGTTTGTCAACCGTACACAATGTTATTGCCTGTGAATCTAGCTTTCGGGCTAATAGCACAGCCAAGGGAAAACTGGTGTTGGTTCTATGAGCTGAGCGGACTATAAAGTATCAGAGTTGGCTAACGTTAAAACGTTAGATTTCTTTTGAAAACGCCTGAAAACATGAACTAATGTTTGTAAAAAAAAAAAAAAAGGCAATTGACCATGTTATAAGCGGGATAATGCCCTTCAAGGTGTCCAATATCACCTGATAATGGACGATGCGGAAGCAGGTTCACGCCTCGCATCGTCCATTATCAGGTGACATTGGACACCTCATCGGGCATTATCCCTTACATATCAGACCAGCGAGGAGGGCAATACGTGGCTGGCATGACTACCCATTACCCATCAGAACGCTTGTACTGTCGTTGCCATATGATAATATTAATTATTACACCTTTAGACCAGCATTACATTTTTCCTCTCACGCACCTCATAGAGGAAGCTCGCACACCCCCAGAATCCCTGGGAATCCCTGCTCTTGAGGGTCGGGGGTTTGCCGTATCCTATCCTTCTCGCCTTTTCTTACCCCTGACCTGTTTGCATGCCTGTTATTAGCAAGGGGGTTTAGCACTTTTGCAAGGCACTGTATTCATGTCACATTCTCATTGGGGGCTGAGCACCCTTAAAGGTCTGATCCTAGAATCGCCCCTGGTTGGAGTTTTGACAAACCTCAGTTAGGAGCTAAAATAAATACATTATATGTACCTTGAGGAGAAAACGTGTTTGAAAAGGTCTTCACAAACTGATTCTTCCTTTATTGCAGAAGATAAATAAATAGCTGTGCTGCATGGATGTTTATCTACATGCTTTTTAATCTCTGCTATTGTGATACTCACCTTTAGTTTCTGAAAATGTAATTTTGGTTTATACAATAATAACAGTAAAAGCTATTTACAAGATAATGTGACTAATGTTTAGAGTTTGCCCATGACCAGAATACATTTAGATAAAACGCATGTTTTGTGTTTACCATTTTGGGACTTACATTGGTTGAGCTTTAGGTTTAGTAGGCTACACTGTATGTGATCTTATTGTTTATGTTAATTCATACTACGAGATTTGCGTTTATGTTTTCTGCATGGCTAGAGGAAAGTATGGGGGCCTTGGATTATGTGCAAAACATCCCCAAAGGTTCAGTAGGCGTTGATGAGGAGTAGCCTATAACGGTTCATTTTCCACATATCATAAATATTACATGAGCCCACTTCTGTAACAATTTTTTCCGATGAAAAATTACATATAATGACATAGTATATGATTAGGTAATACACTCAAATTAAATATCCAAGGAAATGCACACCGTCATTTTAGTCAACGTATGTCGCGTCAGATAGAGGGTTGATGAAGGTATCACGTGACCCATGCAGTTGACGCTGCTTTCAGGAGTGGGGAACCTAGAGCGAGGGAGAAGCAGCGTCCGTCGCCGCCGCATACGAGTGTCTACTTGACATTGTTCAAATAGGATTTCCTATTCCTATTAGATTTAGTTGTATCTGGACATAATGGGAAGCTTCTCTATGACCACATCCAAACCAGAAGATCGGTAAAGAACACTGCTGAAATATTCAACGCGGCATTGGGGAGGGCAGAACAATGAAGTAGAACTGTTCCTGAGTTTTGAATCCCTGACAGGCTGGACTTTGCATACTGTTGTTTTTAGAGTAACGTTGATTGGATTCGATATTTTTGATCGGGTACATTTAATCTGAAGGCAAGCATTTGTTTTCTCTATACAGAGCTTAATTTTGTCGGGAAAGTAAATTAACCATCAAATCACTGCGCGAGGAATGCTTAAGTATTGACTAACAAGCCGTGGTCGGCATTTGAGACGAAGCACCCAACATATATGCACGACTATAGATGAATGATTTAAACTGATACTTAGTATGCAATAACATTAAGTTATTCATTGTATATTTTCCTATGTTTAACTTGAAGACTCAGAAGAGGTTTTCAACAGTCACACGTCTTTGAACCCATTATCAGCAGTGACCGGCTGATGGTCTCCAAATGTATCAAGCCTACCATGCACCTACCACAAATGTGATTATTGCTTTGGGTCCGGAATAATATCATTGTGTGATTGGTGTCATTGGAATCAACTCTATCTGTGGCATTTATTCAATAACATATTCATAAATGATTTGAAAGAAACATTATCAGAGGCTGTGCGTTGCACCAGTGGAGACCTCTTCGGATGTCGTGTGTGATCCAATACATCAGAAAGGGTTAGTTGCTACCTAGTCGACGCTATTAGTGAATTAGACCTGGACCACTGCGTGGTCTACATTGGAAACACGGAGTCCTCAACCGGTAGGCTCTTTCATTGAAGACGCAATTTATTTGACGCGTGGGAGTCTATAAACCACAACAAAACGGATTAATGTAACTTTCTTCACCTGTTTGGAAAATTAGACCGCATGCTGATTGTGCCATGCCTGCCATTCAAACTATTACTGGACTAAACACGGATGACATGACTTGTAATCTGCTGATCAAGTGAAGCACAATATTTTTTGTCCAATATATTACACCAACTTTGGACACTCGGAAGAACCGTCGGTCGGGAATCTATATTTGAAAGACCTTCTGAAGATTTTATTACAACTGGATTTACTGTTACATCTACGATGTCAATTGTACGCCCCTGCAGAGGAACTCTGCTGCTCGGCATAGTCCTAATTTACAACGGTAAGTTTCTCATCACGGTTCATGTTGTGAGCCAAATGATAATGACACCACAACAGTTGTAGGCTATGTTATATGTCAGGGGATATCCTATCCCGAGATTAAGAAAATCCAGCATCATTGTTGTAAAGTCTCAAAGGGTTATTCCCCACACACACACACACCGAGTGAGAATTATACAATGACTATCGGGGGGTCAACTTCTTCTCCAGGCTGTGTATCGAACCCCCCCAACCTGTTGTTTATACCTCTTTTTGTGGGGTCCGAGTCTTAATTAGGGGGGTCAGACCCCCCAAACCCCCCCGTAATTCGCACCCTGCACACACACACACACACACACACACACACACACACACACACACAATGAGCAGAGATGTTTGAAAAAACATGCAAAATCAATTTACACTTAAATGTCTACATAAATGTTACCTAGCTTTAGGTAAATTCATTTTTGTGGATCCACAGACGTTTCTCTCCACAAGGTGGGAGCAAGGCTGTGTGCAGTATGTGGTTCTCATGTTGAATGTCAGGAAGTGTACCATAACCTACCTTTGGAAAATGTGGGATCCCATGGAATATTAGAGTAACAAGTTTGTAATAAGATTTATTTTAAGATTAAAACCACTATAAACAACGTGATTGCAATTGAATAGCATATAACTTTAAAAACATGTATTATGCAAGATGCTACAGTAGCCTATCTCAGGCCCCTTGTAAATTGTTGGAGACATGCTACCACCTTCAAAGTGATGCTGTTGAATTTAATCATAACATAAATGAGGATCCACCCGTTTTTGAAGACATTTTATTTTGTAAGCAGAAAGCCTAAAAAACATTGTCTCACTTCATTTAAAAATCTAGCCCCCAAAAAATGATATGTTCCTTTTTGGGTTAAAACTAACTTTTCATTGAAGTTGAGTTGGCCAATTTGGAGCCACATGACCCACCTTGTTCAGTGCTTATTTTTCTTTTGCAAGCAATTTTGTTCCATGATGGGGAAAAAAAACACAGGTAGGATCTAATTTTTTTTAAACGTCCTTGACATTAGGATCTCCCACTCTTATGATACTCCCTTTGCCTTATTTCAGTACAGCACATTAAAAGCCCTCTGCCACATTACAAACATACTGAAATAGGTCTTAGTGGCCTGAAAAACCTACAGTGTTTCTGTCTTTTTCCAACACTAATGTCATGGTCAACGTTTCTCCCTGTTGCCAGCGATATATCCAACCTCCTGGAGCATAGAGAGACAGCTGCCAAATGCAATTTCGCCAATGGATCATGCACTTGATCTACTGCTTCTGAAGAGTGTTGCACATAGTACATGCAGGCGACTGGAAAATTGAGGAAGATAAAGGCTTGCCTTTCTGGATAGCGTGCATTTGCCTAATTTAAATATACAGTGTTTTCTGGGATTTTATAAATGTGTTTTGCATTTAAAAAAATTGACAATTTAGTTCATGAAAATTATGTACTCTTGATGGATGATCAGTCATTTCCGTTCAGCTTTGTCAGAAAAAAGTATTGTACAATGTGCCCAAGTGAATTAGTTAGGCTAATTATTTTGATACACAACTAAAATACTCTACAGCTTGCCTATACACAAACTCAAAGATAAAGAAGCTGTACTTGACTTTGTCAATTGCACTCCTCCTAAAATATCATTAATTACTTAAGGCTACTACATCAAAATATTTGATGAGTGGAATCATTCTCTGTTTTGATGGAAACAACAGCACAGTGAAAGTTACTCACGTCAACTCTAAACAAAGCACAGCAGTGGCCTGTATGAGCACTGTGATGACAGAGATACGACTTTATGATGCATCTCCCACAGTCTTTTAGACAGAGCCCATCTGTCATCAGTTGATGGTAATGCCTGTTGTCAGGAAGATGGTATTGAGTCTTGTATAAATGCCTAGACATCAGTTCTCAGGATGAAAGATACTGTAGGAAGGACCCAAAGTAGCACACATTTTTAAAGATCTAACATGTCCAATGCTGTCCAGGACATTGTATTTATGCATAGCTCCTCTCAAGCCTTTTTCATATTATATAGATAGAAATATATTGCATTTCCATTGCTCTTAAAAATGTATGTTCCAATATGGCAAAGCAATCTGTTCATGGCACTTCTTTGTGAAGGGACTTAATTGTCCAGAAAGCTTTTTTGACCCATGATCAACCCAATAAGGAACCATTTCCGAATCTATTGACTTTCAACAGGTGGACTACTTTTCAGGAGCATGTAGACTTGATCTATTATTATATTTGTATAATTTCTCTATCGTTGTGCAAAAAAAATTTGGCCACGAGTTTGCCAAGTCATGATTTGTAATTGTTTGGAGCAACTCCAAGCAATGTTCCCTCTATTTTTTTTCCGTACTGAGCAAATGGAAATCTGTCTGAGCGCAAATCTCATACTCTGAGCAAAGTTAACAGAGAACCCTGCTAACTTGTTCAAAGCTAAATATGTCAGAAAGCTTCACCAGCCTACCTGGAGCATTGCTTGTGTCCGTTTGAACGATTTTTATCAAGCCATTCGTTTTTAAATGTAAAACTGCCGCTTTTTTGAGCACCTGTAAAGGTAACGTTCCTGATTTTCTTTGCAAGTCAAACCTTGAGCTGAGCGCCAGGGTCGTTGTTCTGTTAAAAGCTTGCGTGTAAATTGTAACGCATGAAGTGGATTTCGCCGCATTTGGCTGATCAACTGAACATTTATAGTTTTTCGATAGTGCTAAAATAATAATAATAAAAAAATACAGATGTTAATTTGTGCGCGGTCTGAAAGAACTAGTGCACGGGTCATTCAACTGGTCTGCGCAGCTTAGAGGGAACATTGCTTCCAAGTACAAGCTCATCCTACTAGTGATGGGAAGTTCGGTTCATTTTATTGATTCGGTTCTTTGAATCTCGTTCAGTAAAATGGACGAATCTTTGAACGAAGACTGCAAACACGTATCATATTCTCATGTAGGTTAGTGCATGACATGTGCACCAGCAGATACTATTTCAAAAGAAATTCCTGCATTAAAATAATGTATCATAAGTTTGTATGATTTGGGCATGTATTATCACACTAGCATTTAATTATCACGTCAAACAATTACACTGCACTAAACTGTAAATGTAAATGTAAAGTGAAAATAACAAAACCAGTCAGTATGATGACTTGAGCGAATATCATTCACGTCTTACTAACAGCGGCCACGTGAAAGGGAATAAGGAAACTCTTTCCTCTACTAAAAAATACAATGCTGGTCACGTGAAAAAAGGATCCAAAGACTCGTAGAAAGACCGAGTCGGGAAATGAACGAATCGTTCGTTTCCTCTAGCTACAGAGCCTATGCAGGTCGCGTGAAAATGATCCAAAGACTCGTAGAAAGACCGAGTCGGGAAATGAACACATCGTTCGTTTCCTCTAGCTACAGAGCCTATGCAGGTCACGTGAATAATGATCCAAAGACTCGTAGAAAGACCGAGTCGGGAAATGAACACATCGTTCGTTTCCTCTAGCTACAGAGCCTATGCAGGTCACGTGAATAATGATCCAAAGACTCGTAGAAAGACCGAGTAGGGAAATGAACGAATCACTCGTTGAGAGGACTCGTTACTCCCGAGTCCTTTTAAGGATTCGTTCAAAATGAACGAATCGTTCACGAACGACACATCACTACATCCTACAGAACAGACACCGTGGCAGGGAGCAGACCACTTTCTACACCGCAGTGTAACCGTCCAAACCCCAATGTCTCCCTTTTAAGATGTGACATTTTATGACTCAACAGTTGTTCTGAAAGTTACCCTAACCCTAACCTTTTTTTTTAAATGTTAGTGGGTCGATTGGTAAACGATTGAGACTTCTCTGTAAAAGTGGATGTTGAACATTACTGCTGTGAGCCATTTGATGAAGGCTAGGGTCAGGCTATATATGACTCATTACTCTCCATCACATCTGGTACTGGATAAGCACCATAATTACTTGTTTCCAGATGGGTCTCACAATTATTTATTTTTTTACTCTAATGGACTTGAATCTCATTAAACACTAATTGTTTTAATAGGAATTTTAAACTTTTTGTTGTCAACATGGCCTTCAAGCAAACTGTCAAGGACAACAATTGAATCGTCAGCCTTATTTCCTGGTTTGGGGAAGAGTCTTCCACCACGTGTGACATGCAAGTGTTAGGAAATTGCACAGTAATATTATGATAGGACTAATGGCTAGGGTTGTTGGAATTCTAGCGATGCGCCCTTGTATGATGAAAGTGATCTTTGTGATGTGCTAGTCTCTTCAGATGTGGCTTGATTCTGGACCCCTTGCTGAGTGCTTGAAGGCTTTCATTTTCTCGAAGAGGACTCAGTTTGCATGCATTGCACATTACTCCTTTGCATGATAGACATTGTTATCCCGATGATTTCAATCCTGAAGTACCTCTGGGATTCATGTCATTAAGTGTCTTTTTATTCTAATAAATGAGTTGTTAGCGATAGTGTACCTCTATATTGACAAATGTATGAATGTGCATCATCTAGTCTTATTTTATCAAAGATTTCTGTATCCACTTAAATAATTATTAAAAAGACTTAAGTTGCTGTTCATCTTGTAGGGGACAAATTAACTTTACCCTCCTTATTCTTGCTCATTTGATTAGACTTGCTTTATCGATGCATCACTCTCAGTTGTATCCTACTTACTGTACTGAAAGTACAATATAAATTGCTTTCCAGGATATGCAGACCTTTTTAAATTAAACTATAGTGTTTTACAGGCTCATTTAATTTGAGAAAGCTATGGATACGACTATTAAACTATTTTCTGTTTTTTTTTCTCTGCCATAGTGTGCCCTCCAGATGGTTGGGATTATCATATTGACAAAGGAGATGGTTATTTTTTGATTAAAAGACAAAATAATTGGGCTCTAGCTGCAGGAGTATGATGAGAGTATGTGAAAGAGAGTATGTGAAATGGCTGGTTTTGTTCGGCTGTGAGGTCAATAATTAACAGTTTCCTGGAGAGGAACACAAATGGATTAATGTGGAAAACTGCTAACCTCCCTGTAGAGTAGACTTATCATTATCTGAGGCACTTCAAAGAAGTGTCTTAAACTGTTGGCTCCTCTCTATGGTTCAGGATAACTGCAATCACGGCAACATTTGTTGACTTTTTATGTGCGTTTATTTTTCCGTAACCACTCATATCCAGAGAGGAACAGACCAAAGTTTCTAACCAGCTAGGACCAAGGTCTAAAACTATTTTCTTCCAACTTCTAAATTACTCACATCACTCAGTGGATGCTTTGCTGTTGCACGAGGAATCGGGGATCTGTGATTAGTTAAGTGAAAGCTTAAGAAATATGGCCCAATTTTTACCCTTGGGCTCTTTGTCTATGTACCCCTGGCCCCTCCCCCCTTTCCTTCCTTCACTCCTCTACTCATCTATGTGACAAATCTGGAGAAGTCACATACACATTGGCCATGCTCTTCTTTGGCAACCACATGGCTGTTTCCCCCACTGTGGCAAGCTCTTTGTGCTTTGTTAGTAACTGTATTGTTTTCAGAATACAGTGAGAGCTCTCTGTGGAACTGCAGTTACCCATGTTGGTTTGCACCGAGTTCACAACCTCAAGTAAGCCCGTCTCTTCTATTATTTTCTCAGGTAACCACCAATCTGTGTGAGTGTGAGATTCCCTGCTACCCGGATCTGAGAGTAAAGTAGAACATCTCAGAAGTGGTGCTTCTGTGATGGCTCTGAAACTGACAAGGCTCAAGACTGTCATACTGAACACTTCACTGCAACATTTTACTAAGAGTGTGTCTTTTGCTTCACGAGTAAAGTGGATGTACTTCCTTTAAGATCACCCCTGGCCTTGAGCAAAACCTGTGACTTGTGTTTAGTGGGGTTGTGTAGTTTCAGCACAATTCATGATCCTGTAAGCCTTGGCTGGAGGGCTTGTGTTCTTGGTTCATGAAAGCCTCAGTGATGAGCTTAGTATCTCAAGATGAAATGTTAAGACCTTGTATCTGATAGTGGCTGCTTTTTTAAAGTGGTCTTCAATCATTTGGGGGAGGGGGGGGGATCTGTAAGACTTATTGTTCTTTTAACATGAATTGTGCAGTACATTTTGCACCTGCAGGTCATAACAGAAGTAAAACGAAAGTTATAATATATGAGGGGTAATTACAAGAAGTTGATCTGTACTTCCTCAGTTTTGAACTGCTTTTCAGCAATACCAATTCAAATGCTGCCAATCCGCTTGACTGATTTGTGTTGTTTTGCTGACAACAGATGACGACTGAACGTATGAGCTGGGCATTTAAATAGGATAAAAAAGCTAAATTTTCTAAATGAAATACTACAGTGGCACAGCTTTCTTTCTCTTCAGACACTTTCTTAGTGCTCAATGCCGAAGAAAACTTTGAAACCCATTGAGCAATGAACCACCATTCTTCGTTTCTCTTCATCTTCTGACTAATTTATCCATCTAGCCAGAGCACTCTCACCTAGCCAGATAGTGAGTGAATTTACAGCCTGGCTGTAATTATAGGAGAAAAATGTCCCCTAGGTACAGCCTGTTGACATTATTGCATAATTACTAATCTCAAACAAAACAAAACATGAATTCACTGTTGCGTTGGTGAGCATGTTCAGTCTGATGATCAGTGAAGCTTCTTTGAACGAGTAGTTCTGTTGTGAAATGTATGCAAGCTTGTCTATTGTTGTTTATTGTTTGCTGGACAAAATGAAGAGTCTGAAAAATGTATACATGAGATAAGGCAGCAATGGAGTCAAGGTCTTTCATCATATTGATCCAGATATAAAAGTAAAGGTAAAAGTCCAGATCTTATTGTATAAGTTACAAAAGTGAATTAATTATTTTGTTTAGGTGGGCTGAGCTGAAACAAACCTCTTTGCTGTCTCTGGGATTGATTTTAATTTGCTTGATTGCATTGAATCTTTCTCCACTCCAGTATGTTTTAACTAACTCTAGGTTTAGAGTTATGAGCTGCTGCAAGAGAGTTGTGCCACTGTACATTAAATGGCAGCATGGCAGGGTGAACAAAAGATGCTCGCACTGGCAAGAGCATCATTTAAATGGGGGGGGGGGGGGGGGCGGAACTGCAGGGGGGGGTAAACCTTGCCTAGGGCACCAAATGTGCCAGGACCGGCACTGTGTAGGACATGAGGAAATAATTAATATTGCATTTATAGGTCATTGTTGAGTATTTGGGGAGCACAATGTCTAACAATCAAAGACTCCCCTGACAATTTAACATTAATTATACATTTAAAACACAAACTACTCTAGCCCATTACAACAATACCTAGATACCAATCAAGATTAAGTGTTTCAGGAGAAGGGATGGGGAGAGATGTGGTTGCCTTGGCAGCATGATTGTCTGAAACACAATGCACAAGAACACATTTTAAAGACATAATTGCGTTCAATAATTATGATATACTAGTGCATAGTGTCCATCATACAATTAGTAGCACGCACAGTGCCCGCAATGATGTCGGTGACACACACATTTCTGGAATTATAGATTGTGCAGTGCCTGTGATGCAGCTTGTGATGACAGTTCTTTATAGTGGTTTTTGTACCTACATTTCTTAGATCACAATTGAAATGTTCTGTCATCTCTGAAGTACTTGATCAACCACCACATTAGTGTTGCATGGTATACTGAAATTTCGGTACTTTTTTGTTCAATGGTTCGGTATTAGAATTGCTCAATGTCCGACACTTAGGTCAAACGGGCTTCCAAAGTCTACTGTGGGACTACTTTGCCAACAGAGCCAACGTTGATGGCAAACACGTGGACATATTGAAGCCTATTTGTAAAAGGTGCTATTAAAGTGTCATGCAAGGGAGGAAATACTTCTAACCTTGGCAAGCATGTCCAATGTTTCAATATTATATTAAATTTCAATATTAAGTATTCTATGCCTTTTAAAATGTCTAAACATTGTCACTGATTTGCTTCCACACTTAGCCCAAACCTAGGTCGTCATATCATTTTGATGTGAATGTAAATAGACCTTAACAAGTTTTTTTTGCATTCATTTGAGCACTAAATAGTTTGAGTTTTGTAATATAAACATTATGTTGGACTCCTTACTATATTTGCCGAATGTATTTAATGATTTGTCACAATGCTGTGAATTGTGGGTAATTAGACAAACGAAAAAGGTGCATAAAGGGCTCAAAATGTCTGTGAAAGAGCCCTCACGCACCTGATTTAACAGTGGGACAAAAGGAGCCCTCTCCACCTTTGTTGTGTCAGTGAGTGCTGTGGCCGTGTTGCATCTTTGCTCCGCAGCTTCACTCTTTGTAAACCAACCAATCAGCGCGCAGCTCATCTATATATTCATAAGCATACCATAAATGGAGAAAACCTAGCGTTCTTTCCCGGGAAAATTTCACTGGATGTATAAGGGGGCATAGAACAGCACCCGGGTCATTTTCAGCTCAACCAATGTTACGTACCCTATTCGGAGACCTTGAAACAGTGTGAAAAAAACCCAAACCCAGTCAATCACTCCTTTAAAGAAGGACAATTTGTCCCCCCAAAAATTTGTTCACACTGTATGATTATGCGGGCAATATCGATGACTGCTAGCCTACAGGCTCTGACGAGTATGTCTTAAACAGGCTCTGGTACTATTTTAAGTCTAATAGAGATGCCCGGCGTCAACTGCAGTTTGTCACTGCCATAACAGATGGAGAAAACAAAATCAGACCCTGTATTATCATTGTTTTGACCATGGAAAGAAAAGGTCTGAGTGTTGTGGGTAGGGTTGCCAACTTCCTCAACCCCAAATGCGGGACACTTTCTACCCCCCCCCCCCCCCCCCCCCGATACAAACAAACATAGCCGTTTGTCCAATTGGTAAAACGTTGTCTAGTGAAGGTACTTACGTTTACGTTTCTTTTTTACAGTCATTGGTTAAGACAAAGGCATGCAAATGTTCCATTGCTCTTCTTCATTGGCTCCTTGCATAGACCTGGTGCGCGTGTGTGCGTGCGTGTTTGAGTGCATGCGTGTTTACGACATTAACCCTGATTGAAACACAACAGGATCTCTTGATGTCGTAAAAGCTCCTTCACATAAGTGTCAACAAATGGTCACCAGACCTAACGTCTCCAGCTATAATCTTTGTCACACAGTATATCCTTAAAACAACCAAAACCCCCCTCTTCTTAGTTCTCAGCCCCAAGATAAGGGTCTTGAATGTTTACTCACAACTCAGATTTGGGGTTAGGCCTTTCTTTGCACCCAAGTAATACTGAACACAGAATCATTCTTATACAGGATAAATATGTTACATCTTCAATTTTTCCAACATCATCATACAGACTGGTTTCGTTATTTTCACTTTACATTTACACTTACAGTTTAGTGCAGTGTAATTGTTTGCCGTGATAATTAAATGCTAGTGTGATAATAAATGACCAAATCATACAAACTGTCATGAAACATTATTTTAATGCAGGAATTTCTTTTGAAATAGTATCTACTGGTGCACATGTCATGCTCTAACCTACATGAATAGGTTACAAATGATTTTGTAGCCTTCATTTGTTTGCCGTTTCCTACATTATAAATGACTTATGTTATGTTGATCAAAATGTACTATATTGGTTCTCTGTTAAACTGTTATTATTCATAACAGAAGTCATTACATGCACAATGGTTGAGCCAGTTGTCATAATTGTAGGCCTTATTCACCATACAGCGCTTGTACATTTGCAATGTGCTTGCACTAAATGTAATATATGTAACAAAATTCAGTAAACTATTCTGAAAGTATAGCCACTTTATATTGTCGTTCTGTTAGCTAGCCAACCCCTTTGAAAGCAGCTGATTATCGGATGTAAAAGCAAATTCGCTTTCAAATAACATAACAGAATTATTCTATTTTACTCACTACAATTAGTTTCATTTCATAGTGAATGCCTTTGTTAATAGTATTAGTTCAATTGTGGGACTGGACTTTTATGTTGGATTATAAAAAGGACACCTGCAAAATAATGATGCAGATTGCCCGGTTCTCGAGTCGATGTTTTTGTAGGAAATTAGCTTCAAACCAGAGGACCAATAGGAGTGATGGGGCTGTGACGAGATGAGAACAAGCCAAACTAGAGGCAAATTATTTTTAGGTTGAAATGCTTAGCCAAACAACGTCAATCGCGGGACTGTACTCTGTTGGATTATAAGTGCCCGGTTCTTGAGATGTGAGGACTGATGCACAATCTGCTATGCCTATTTTGGGACGAGAACATACGAGGAGACGTATTTCCACTTATCACTGTTTGTTTTTGGTTGATGGGGTGTTGCAGACCTATGCTGACCAATTAACAGCTTTGATAGGTGCAGCTTGCAAACAATAAATGGTGGGATGAGGAGTCTGTAGACTACTAAGATTCACCATTTCAAACTTTTCAAATGAGAACTTGAATTTCAACTCTAAGTGAGTGATTATTCGTGAGATCTGTGTAAGAGATGTAGTAAATCAGTAGGCGGTGAAAAAAACAAACCCCCCGCAGATTTAGGAGAGTTCCTTGTTGTCAATGATTCCTTTTCCAACAGACACTCCCCAGGGGTCTTGAATAAAGCAGTACCTCCTGTTGAGATTTCTGGATGTTTGTGTTTCTCATATTAAAGGTGTCAAAGTCAACTGCCTTCTCCTCACCAGGCTTTCAAAACATTGCAAAGAGTGCTGGCAAGTGTGTCCATGTGGGATGTGTTGTGTCAACAGGCAGTTCTCTGAACCAAAATAACTGGCCATGTGCTGACTTCCTGTTGAACATTGATCAAAAAATGAACATCCAAGCTCCTAATGTGGTTTTGCCTTCTTGTGTGTGGTTAGCTGTTGACTGTCTGCTAAGACAGCAAATGACTGACTGTTCAACCATAGCCTCCAGTTTCTATGGCCAATGGGGAAAATGGTGTGTGTGTCGTAAGATGGAGTAGCTGACCAAAAAATAGATTTCTGGGAAGGACAGACCTCATTATGGGCCATTTTTACTTTTGAGTAAAGATGTGGCAACTCATATTCTGACACTCCTTTGGTAAAAACAGATTAACCCGAGACGAGCATGTTTTCAAATGAAAGATGAGAGCTTCAAATCCCTGAAATAAGCATTCTCTCCCCTGGGAAATCAAACTGAGGCAACCGGGAGAGTAACATGCGTCCGACTCGCCCTTACAGTAAATGACACATCCATGCTTCGTAAGGAGACATTTTTTATAAACTCCTTCAGCCCTCTTTTCTAAACCATAGTCACAGTTGCAGACTGGGTGAACTTGACAAGTTCTCAAAATGTTTAGTCTTAGTCTTAAAAATTACATTTGTAAACCAAATAATCAGTCTAATTAAATATTCAATATCTAATTAAAAATTAGAATGACAAAGACTCCGATCTCCTGTTGATGCCCTTAAGATAACCAAATGAACATTACACATGTACATTTTGATTCTCACTCTTTCTTGAAAGCAAAATACAAAACTAAATGTTCAGATTCCTTGTGCCTTGTCCTTGTTTGGTCTGTTTTTGTTTGTCTCCATAAGCACTGAAGTGTTTGATTGACAGGATCATGGCATTAACTGATTAACAGAAGTAAACCAGACTTTGAAGTCCATTTTACATTTTAGGTAAAATGTTTCAACCTGTATAGTTAGTATTTCAATGGGATGGAAGGTGAGACAATGGTTGTGTTTTGAAGCTATGGTTGAATTGGGTATGTAGAGGCTATTGTACAACATCTTCAAGACAAGTTTTATAATCTCACAGCACTATAGTACAGTATTGATCTAAAGTTTGAAATTAAGTTTTAAAATTGTCAAACTAAGTATTAGGTTTGAGGAGTGTAAAATCACTACCAATATCAAAAATATAAATATAAAAACCTAATTTTCAAAGCTGCCTGCTAATTTGGAGGGGGGATCATTTGTACAGCGGCGACTTTGAATGCCTGTCCATTGTCATGATGGCTGCACTAGCTTTTATTTGATGTGTGGGCATGACTCCTCAGAGGCAGGGGGAAGCTAGCTGCTTGCAGATGGGGCTTCAGTTCTATACCATATGCCATTTGCCATTACTGATTCTGTGACTTTGCTCCAGGGCCTTTCATCTGTTCTTGACTTTGGATGACGTGTGCGTGTTGTTTGTGTTAAATTGCACAATTGTAATTGTGGAATTGTACAATTACATCAAATGTGTTGTAGTGTCAAAGAAGTTGGCTTTGTGTATAACTGAACATGTGCCAGAACTTCCCTTTATTATTGCATAAAAAGTCACATTCAAAACAGCAGTTGCACGCTTGCTTTAAAATTCTGTATTAGTACAAGGCTTTTGAATGTTTAGCCTGTAGTAAGTCTCTTAAGTGCGTCGGTTTAAATTGAATAACTTACAAACAATTTACAGTTAAATTGGTACATTAAGGGCACAGCATGTGCCAAGACTGACGTAGGGACTAGTTTAGGTGCTTTAACTGTACTGTTTTTATTTTGAGTGGCAGAAATAATTTTTATTTACTTGTGGCAAAAACAAGTACAGGATTATACAGTTTGTACTTAATTAACAGTTTTACCAAGTCAGTATTACTGTGTCAGCTTTACTGTCAGTGTATTGAAGGGACAGACAGTTTGGTCATTAGTGGAATGGCTGGCATGCGAGAAGGTTTTTCAATGGTGACACAAGCCATTGAATCAGTAGCTTTTAATAACTTTGCGGTGCATGTCACAAGGAAACTTAATCAAAGGCAGTGGCTGCTGCTTCTATTGATATGCAAATAACAGACCTCCCCAATGAGTCTGATCTTTTGTCAATTGCTATCTATCTATTTGGACTATCTATTTGGACAACCATAGTCTGGTGGAACTGGGCCTGCAGCAGCTGTGAAGTAATCTAAAATTTGCTGCCTCACGAGTGAACCAGCAGTCAGTTGGTACTTTCTTATTTCCTGCTCCCTTTAAACTTCCTCATCTCTGTCCGCCAACTCATTCTCTCTCTGTCTCTTGTTGCTCCCTACTCCGCAGCCTGCAGTCAGTGCTTGTCCCAGATTTATTGCACTTTTCCCTAGTTATTGCTCACTTACAATTCTCTCATTCTCTCTCTGGCTCCCTCATTCTCTCCCACACACACTTTTCTCTAATGCATGTTTTGAATCCCACTCCAATTAGCGAACAATGTATTAGGCAGACGCCAAACATAATGACACTTGATATTTGTTTCATACCTGCTTTGCAGATGACAACATCGCAATATAACCACATCCTCAAATAATATTTTTCAAAATGCTAACTTAACTGAAAACCATTCCTTAAAAATCTGGTTTAGCTTCCTTGTTGACCCTGGTTATGAAGGTCAGCAGTTCAGCAAAAAATTCAAATCCATTTTGATATAACCCCCTGGAGTCATACACAAGCTGCTGCTTCGGCTTCAATGTTGGGATGATTTTCCATTTTAGTGGACTGATAATTGCCAATATTCATTATTTTAGTTTCACGAGAAGTATTGGGAGCAGAGGAATGAATGCAGATGTCTTTTTACAATTTCATTGGAACAATAAGCAGATTTGAAACGTGTTCATACAAACAGCTGGCCTTACATGCATACTTAAAATGTACCAAAGTATTAACTTTGAGCAGATTTTTCTTCTTCGATGACACAGCATAAAAAAATGCATTGTAGCGGGGGTTCTCGTATTAAAATAGAAATACTTAATTTATCATAAAGTTCGGGGTACCGCCCTAATATTGGTTTAGGATATTAGGGAATCCTATACTTAACATGTAATAATCAGTCTCATCTTTAGGAATGAATTTGTTCTAAGTGTAGAGCCAATCGTAACATCAGTGAACACGCACGTCAAAATATCTTTACAATGAATTTATTCAAGTAAGGTAAACAGATCTTATGAACAAGTTAGATTATGGGTTTGATATGAGATATTGGTTTCAATGAACAGAATTAAATGGTCTAACTTGAAGAAAGACAGAAATTGTATGGATCAGAAATCATAAACAGAGCTCACGCCAATGCCTTGTCTGGGAGGAAAGAGCGTTAGCCATAGTTACGTTGAATCAGAGGTTGATCAATGAGGTTGAGGGCGGGATGCGCCAAAGGTCCATTTGAAGAATCGGAAGTGAAAGCGCGGCTGCGCTGCCGGGTCATGTGGTTGAGTCTGCGGGATCTCAGTCAAGTCGCAATGATAATTGCGTTTTTGGTTCTTCTGTTGAAACGTTCAGATAGTGTCGCGATCACTATAAAGTTGAATCTCAGGAGAAGCTTGGGGACGTCCTTTGGAACGCCAATCCCGATGGCGTTCATGCCATGGTTGGTTTCGCTGGAGTCCGAGATTGATGGTCATCTCAGATATTTATACAGTTCAGAGTTCGAGGGAGGACCTGTCTGGGGTCAGACGTTGATTGGGGGAAGCTGGGTTGTCAACTCCCCCCTCCTTCCTTCACACCTACCAAAGGTGTGATCTGGTCTCTGGCTGGTTCAAAAGATCATTAAAATATTGTTCTGGACATCTTGGTACAGTTACAAAATATAGTTGAATGATTTGTTTTATTATGAGAGCTTTGTGTAGATACCAAGAATGACATGACTTTCAGGAAGAAGGAGTAGTTGCTAGAATCAAGATTTCAGTGAACACAACATTAAAACAAAGTAACAAACATGACACAAATATCCCTCTCATAATTCTCCACCTTGTACTCTTGTGGTAAAGGTGAAGTCTAAAGAACTTTCCTCAAAAGTTCTGAATAAGGTATGTTATTTGTTCAACTCCTGCCAAAACGGATAGCAAATGGTTGCTGGAGACGTGTTGTCTCAAGGAGGCCCTTTGAAGCTTGCAAACTAGCAGGAGGGCTGAGATTGGGGAGGTCCCCCCCCCCCCCCCCCAAATCTATGGTTCCTTTGCATCGGCGTTTGGTGGATAATCAGCATACTGAGGGTGTCACAAGGGCTGATTAGGTTTGTCTGATGTGATTGAATCCCTCTTCAGGTGTGGCAAGATGTTGGCTCTGTGTGGTCTTGCTGACCTCACTACAGCATAGATATATTTATATATATGTTAGCTTTGTTTTATATATAGATATATATCTATATATATATATCTATATATAGATATATATAGATATATATATAGATATATATATATAAAACAAAGCTTACATGGTTTAACTCCTTACGTTAAATCCAATTGCACAACCTCAGTAAAGAGACAATTATTTTGACAGTGCAAATATAAACTGTGTTATGACTAAAAAGGTAAAAGTCAAGACTGAACAAACACAAACTCATGTTTAGAATATTTTTCTCCATGAGAAATTGTCATCTGCTGTAAGGCGTAGCCTTGTTTTTTGTGGCTGTAGCAGGGCTCAACATTAAGGCTTGTCCGGGACAAGTGGATTTTTTGTAGGGCAAGTGGAAGAGAACTTTACTTGTCCCACTGGACAAGTTAAAACTCAAACTAAATAAAATGCTATGTTACTTCACGTTATGTTCCAATTATTACGTCTATTTTACCTAATTTATTTGACCGAATTCTGCATTAGCAAAACACGTGGCTTCGTCCCAAGATCTCTACAGACTGTGCAGCTAATTTAATGCTAAACACTTGAACGGGGGCTTATTACTTAAAAAATGAATTTTTTACTGTGTCATCGCAATTACACTATCAGGGCTTAAAACAACTGTGACTTGCTCAAGTAGGCAAATGGATGGTAGAACATTTCATAATAAATTCAATAAATCAAGCAACGCTGTAAGACCCAGTGAAATGTTATACAGCTAGCAAACTAACGTTAGCTAGCATCGCTACAACATTGGCTAACTCTACTTCGGTAGGCTATCCTTAGTATTTGCAAGCTCGACAAGCTTGAAGAAGGAATTATTCTGTTAAAACTTGAAGAAAATAAATGATAACAATAGGGAAATTGTATATTTGCAAACACCCGTTTAAATATCATTTGGGTCGCGATGGTTTGTCATTTTAAAAATGTGGGTCGCCGAAAGAAAAGTTTGAAAACCACTGGTGTAGAGCGTTGAATGGTGGTTGTGTCTAGTGTCATCATGTTAATTTCCTGTTTCCCAGAGTGTACAGATGAACAGAGTGTTGTTTTCAAGCAGAATAGGCATATAGCAGTCAGAAGCCTTTCTGGCTTCTTTGGGAAATATGGGTTGCCTTTGGTTGAGAGACCATTGGTCCAGGAAACGGCTGTGCCCATGTTACAGGTTGAATGCTTGTGTCTGGTCTTGTCCAACAGAAAGTGGAAAAAAACAACAGCACCGTATACTTTGGTCACACTATTGCCAGCAGCCATTCTAAACATGGAGTCAGATGGCTAAGCGGTTAGGGAATCAGGCAAGTAATCAGAAGGTTGCTGGTTTGATTCCCGGCTGTGCCAAATTACGTTGTGTCCTTGGGCAAGGCATTTCATCCTACTTGCCTTGGGGGAATGTCCCATGTGCTTATGTCGCTCTGGATAAGAGCATCTGCTAAATAATTAAATATAAATGTAAACATGCAAAACAATTGTGTGGAATACTCATTGGATTATGGGTGTAGGTTATGGATTTTTTTATTGGCTTCCTGTGTTGTTTTCAAATGCAAGTGTTTTGGCCACTTAATGACCGTTTTGAAAGAAGGTAGATTAGAGATGCTTCTGTCACCCTCTTGCTCATGTTGGAGAACACACAGCTGTCCATCTGTACTGTCTGCCGCCTGTGCTAGCCCGAGCGTGTAACTGAGAGGCAGATGGAGAGGTCAAGGTTCATTTGAGTTTACTGCTTTTATTCAGTCTAGATATAAGTGGGGGTAGGTTCATGCACCTTGATACTTGTCAGCATTTATGAAAACCTCAGGGTTCTTGCAGGTTTCAGTTAGTCAAATTTAAGACCTTTTTAAGACATTTTAAGACCATAAAGATTGAAAATTAAGACCTACACAAGGCATTACCCCAAAAATATTTAAATCAAGACATTCTGAAAAAAACATGTAATTTCTTTGAATGGAATTCATAAAAAAAAGAAGCATAAATTTAATTGACAGATAAAGCAATCACATTAGTAACCCAATTGAATATTTTTGGGGCAAAGTTTGCAGCGAGACTCGTACCTGGAGCTGGGTACTGCTTGTAACCAACAGCGGAAATAGCTGTGATCTAGCCATAGGTACGTTCGATTGCATGCAGCGCCGGCATCGTCTGCAGCCGGCTGCGGCGCTGCATGAAGTCGGTGCATGTCGAACGCAAATCATGTTTCGTTGAAAGTAAACTTTCCCATTTTCCACACGTAGCCGAATTTTAACAAACTCTGAGAAAGCGCAGACGTATTTTGCATGCAGGTATTGCAGTTATCACGGGATTTGTAGTTTTATCACCGCGTACGTACCAACACCAATAGGCTATCCTCCAGAAAGAAATACAACACATCGAACCAATGTTCGGTGGGCAGCGTTCTGCTGGTTTTGTTTGTAGCAAAGACTCGCTTTGAAGGCTACGACTCAATACTTTTTTGCTACCTTGTAACAACTTTCTGCAGCCTGCGTTTCTGTAAATTAACGAGAGTAAAACCTTTTTAAGACCTAACTAAATGAAATTTAAGACCTCGGATGAAAATATGGACGTTTTTAAGACGTTTTAAGGCCTTAAATTTAAAGTTTAGAATTTAAGACTTTTAAGACCCCGCGGGAACCCTGAACCTATACACCATCGGTTAGTGTGAGAAATACCTTGGGGGTTCTTACGCCATACAATACAGCATGGCTAATCTGCTCTTGTAGACCGGTAAACATCTTAGTTTGTCATCTATAGTTTTATGTACAGTTTCAAAATGATACAAGCCTCATGTGTAGAATGTCCATTGTGTTAGAGAATGTAGGCCTACATGCAATAAATTGTGTTGATGTTCTTTATTCTTTAACCAGCAGATGGAAGGTCCACACGCACAAATCCGCTAAGTACTGTGCAAGTATACGCAGAAAGAAAGGAGAGAAACAAAAACAGAAGATAAGGATTTGTTTATAATTTCAATTTTCCACTTCAGAGGAGGTTAGTTCCACATGAGAGAATGAAGATCGCAGGTAGAAAACCGCAATAATGTTTTGGACAACTACTGATTTTTGAGTTTATTTTTATGTAAATGTTTCCCAAATGTGAACTAACTTTTATTAATCAGTTGGAAAAAGATAAATGACAGAAGCTAATTCAAAGCAAATTTATTTTTCCTTTTTAACAAACAGGTGGCATTCTTTGATTTCAAAAATAAACAAATTGTGTCTTGTTAAATTTAGCCATTGGGACTACACACCAGCAACATCGTATTTGGTACATGTGGAGGAATATTGAAGCAATGCTGCAGATGCTGAAAAGACGTTGCATATTCATGAGAACAGACTGTTTCATATTCCCATTTCCCATGTTTGTCTGAAGTTTTACAAGCACTGTTGTTGCCTTGACAAATTATAGCAATGCCATGGTTTCTGGTTTAGACAGTGACATAGTTGTCTGAGAAATCAAACTTGACCTTGTTTTTTCACTTAGTTTGACACTCAGCTGTCAGTGCGTGTCACCCAATGCGAGTTAGAACAACAGATGAGGTTTGTACCCATGTTCCCAATACAAATCCAAACCAACTTGATGTTTTGAACAATGCAGAAGTGAAGCTGTTTGTGAATAGGTGCTTGTGCACTGTGACATGTCCTCAAGTAGTCTCAAGCACAGGATTTCAAAGTAATACTTTAGGCTACTTTGCATGCGAACAAACTGCTGTAGATGTCTGTTTGGAAAGTGAAAAGGAGCTGTTTTAAAACTACTATTGTTTTACTTGTAAGGTAAGTTTGCCTACATTCTTGGATCTTAGTTACAGCTGTGCACTTGTCACTGTTTGGGCACAAAGCTTTTCATCCTGCCTGCTCGGTTAAATGCAACTAATATAAAAAAAATGGATCTCCAATTGGCTCACAAACGGTCGTTTGTCTATTTTATTGTAATTATGTTTTTTACTGTCCCATTGATGTCCAGGGGTTTGTTACCTGCCCAAGCACCAGTGCCTATCAGATGAAAAGCCTCCTCCGGATACCAGCAGCCCATCAAACTGCAGGTGTTTGTGTGTGTGTGTTGCCTGAGTCTCACCACCAATTGTGAGCCACACACTCATGAGCCCCTGGGAGATCTCCTGTCATCTCGCCTCCACATCCACTCAGAAGCAGCTGCAGCAGTTACGGTTCCCGAGTCGGCTAGGCAATGCAGAGACCAATCGAAGTCTGAACACTTAAGATGGCGAGACTTGTAATATTTCTGTGTTGTAGCACAGTCAGAATTAGATATTACATTGATGTGATGCATATGAAAAAAAGAAAGTAGGCTATATCTCTCGTCAACAGTGTAGTTGTCACGCATATAGTTGATTTGTATTGGCCCCCAGCTTTCCAAGAGCCTGTTACAGGTCAAAAACAAGTAGGGCTGTCCCTGACTAAGATTTTCTTTGGTCGGCCAAGACTTGACTAAAATGTCTAAAAATCAAGTAATTTAAATTTAAAATGCTTTTTTTTCCCACACACACACAAAAAAACGTACAAACATTTTTGCGATCTGACTCAATGGCTGCTGGACATTGCAGATTCAGCCGCTAATAGCCTACTAATTTAAGACTCGTATCACCAGTCCTGTTGTACCCGAATGCCGATGGTATTTAGTATCTCTTACAATGTACTACAAATTAAAAATATTGTCTGTTTAACATGCAGATCATCAGAGCGCGCTTATCACTGCCTGAACTTACAGCATGCAAACTTACGTAGAAGCTGAGTGGGGAACGGTGCAACTAGTGCCAGTAGTACTGCCAGAGAGGCTTCGAGGTCATCCGTCATCCTTCTGCTGGACCTTCTGCAGCGTTTGATACGGTTAACCACCAGATCCTGCTCTCCAGACTTTCTGAGATGGGCATCACTGGCACTGCACTCCAGTGGATCTCCTCCTACCTATCGGGAAGATCCTACCAGGTCTCCTGGGGAGGCAAACTGTCAGACCCTCGCCAGCTCTCCACTGGTGTCCCACAGGGCTCCGTCCTTGGACCCCTCCTCTTCTCTCTGTACACCACCTCACTTGGACCAATCATCACCTCCCATGGCTTCTCCTACCACTGCTACGCTGACGACACACAGCTGTACCTGTCGTTCCCCCCGACCGATCCGGGGATCTCAGCTAGGATTGAGGCCTGCCTCGCAGACATCTCCGCCTGGATGACCGAGCACCACCTCCAGCTGAACCTCGCTAAAACAGAACTTCTCTTCATCCCGGCCAAACCCTCCATCTCCCACGACCTCTCAATCACCCTGGGATCTGCGACGGTGACCCCCTCATCCTCTGCCAGGAACCTTGGGGTTACCATGGATGAAGAGCTCTCCCTCACGGCCCACATTGCTGCGGTCTCCCGGTCGTGTAGATTCACCCTCTACAACATCCGGAAGATCAGGAGATACCTGTCTGAGCACTCCACCCAGCTGCTTGTCCAAGCACTTGTCCTCTCCAAGTTGGACTACTGCAACTCGCTGCTCGCCGGTCTCCCAGCATGCGCAACCTGCCCTCTTCAGAGGATTCAGAACGCGGCGGCCCGCCTGGTCTACAATCTACCCAGACGCTCTCACGTTACCCCGCTCCTCATCTCCCTCCACTGGCTACCCATAACGGCCCGCATCAGATTCAAGACCTTGGTACTGACCTTCCGAGCAGTGAACGGGACTGCACCCGACTACATCAAGTCTCTCCTGCAGCCTTACACCCCCACCCGCCACCTACGGTCTTCTTCAGACAACCGCCTGGTGGTCCCACCGCTCAAGACTGCCCGATCCCAACACAAGCTCTTCTCCTGCCTGGCCCCCCAGTGGTGGAATTAACTCCCCACCTCCATCAGAGACACAGACTGTCTCTCCACCTTCAAGAGAAGGCTCAAGGCGCATTATTATACGCACTTGTTCCGGGAGTACGGTACTTAGGAATGGTTTGCTGAACCCAACGCTGGTTTCCTCAAGTATCACAATGACTCTTGCTTAGACTGTTGCTCTTGTTTGTTAGTGTAAACTGATTTAAACTATTTAAACTGATTTAAACTGTTTTTTTATTTTAGTTAATCCTATTTTTATTGCTTTCCTACAGGTACACTTGCACTTAGTTTCATGTTGTTTAATTGTAACTTGTTTAACTACATGCTCTTATGGTTTCCTCCCTTTAGCACTTATGTTTTGGTTCTCACAATGTGTACTTCTTGTTTTGGCTACCCGCAATGCTTTGGGGTTATCTTGTTGTTATTATCAGTGAACTATGCAGTTTGTAAAGCTCTCTCATGGAAGTCGCTTTGGATAAAAGCGTCTGCTAAATTAATAAATGTAAATGTAGTACTTACCGTCAACCCTCCCAAATTGTCAGGGACATCCCTAATTATTGGTGATTTTGATTTGTCCCGTCAGGGACAGCTCCAGTCCCGCATTCCAATCACAGCTTCACCGGACAATAATGGGCCACTGTAAACATGCCAAAACTCATGCAAACTTTGCTATGGGACATGGTTGTTGCTTGTTGGTGACAATGTGTGTGAACTGGCCACTGGTGAGGTGCGCATTATTGTGTCAAAAGGAGAAACTTGTAATAATTGCCTTGACTTTTACTTTGAACAATACATCCACGCGAGTAGCTATTAGTGGTTTGCCAAAATTACACAAAGAGTAGTAGGTTTATCATGGTATGGCTAATGAAAGCTTGCGATTTCCGTTATTGTTTTTCAGCTGTTGGTGCGCGCGCGTTTATGTGTGCGCACCTGGAAGAAAGTGTCCCTCATTTAGGGTTGAGAAAGTTGGCAACAGGTGCAACAGAGAAATATTTTGTTGTCTTGGCCGGAGAAGATAATGTCATTTGATTTGGATGTGATTCTTAAAATGGGCATATTAATTTTTCAACCCAGCGCGTTAGCATGAGCGAAGTAGGGCTGGCCAACTTACGTTTTTCAGGTGGTAGGCCACATCATATTTAGACGCCGAACTATGAAAAATAAACCGTTGTCGGCAGAGTTTGCATTCAATGTTTTTCGAGTCACCTGGTACTTTGTATATGTACTTTAATGAAATGCTGCCATACCACAGATTTCTTTGCCATTTTGACTAATAACCAGGGTTCTAAATTAACACCCGCCAAATGCGGGTTAAAATTCATTTTGGCGGGTGTTAATAAAAACTCACTAGCCAGTTTGGTCGGTGATACATGAATGATACATAAGGCTCTGTTCTCGGCATGGTTCGCGGTCATTTATCCCCCTGGCCAGTGCTCGGAAGTGGGCCGGCACCTCTACATTTTACTCTTAGGCGTACAGGCACCTTTTCTTGCGTACGGGCACCTTTTCTTGCGTGCCGGTACGCTAGATTTCGAAAAACTTATCTAGGCAGCATCAACTGATGCCTGAGTAAAACAGATTTTTCACTGCTGCTTTCAAACCTAGAAACTAAACAACTTTCGTTTGTAAGTAATTATGTTAGCCTGGCTTTTGAAAGGCACTAAAAGAACGTGTGTGCCAGAGCCAGACACGTCAACAGAGGTCAAAGTCCAACCAGAAACATTGGGTAGGATACGAATCCATGAGCTTCAAACTTGTTTAAATAAATACATACATTTATGTATGGCTGCGGGAACTAGGGGTGCTGAGGGTGCTGCATCACCCCCTGACAGCACGAGAATTTGAAATGATATGACTTTAAAATCCACCACCGCGGAATAGCCCCGCAGTAGCGGACTGGCCATCAGGAACACCGGGAGAAGATTAACGATGGAAAACCAGGCTAAGAAACGTAAGGGTGGGGCTGAAAAATAAAGAGAAAAAACGATTTTCATTAGACAAGGTTTTACCAATTAAAAAACAGCCATTTTTATTTTACACAAGGCTCAAAAACAATTTTGCGCTCAAATAAAGGCCCAAAAAGTTGGCCTTTAGGTATCGAACTCCCGAACTAGCATCACATCAAACACAGACTATGCATGCATTAGCAGGCTGTGCTGTGGTGGCGTAGCTATACTGGGGCCGGTTCTGGTGAGCAGGTCTGGATTAAAGTCCAGGGCCTATTTTTACTCCCAGTCCGTCCCTGCCACCCCGCAACATTAAGCCAACGCCCTGATAACATGTTCCTGAGGCTATGCATTTATGTTGTTAATAAATAGGCTAACAATAAATTGTTGTTGTACCTGCAATCCAAGTTTGGTTTTTCACTGTAGAAATCTCAAATTTCATAATGATTTGCCAATGCAAGAGAGTACCGGCACCTTTTTTCTCCACTTCAAGCACTCCCCCTGGCAGTAAGTTAAGTTTCACATGAACACTGTACATAATAACGTTTTATACGCCCATCGGCTGCGCGCAGTTTGAAGTGAAACCAGTGCAAGAAACCGTGGAAACAAACGGAGCGTCCACCAGAAAACACAAGGAAGAAGTCAAACGAAGCATGGAGGATCATAAGAAGTTAACTTAATGCGGCGGTGGTTAGGACAAACTTCTGGGTTCGAGAAGAGGAACGAGGCAGGGGATGAGGATATAGATAGCACTAGAGAAGCGAAGAAAAGAAAATGTAATGCCAAATGGCTGACGGGTCGGGAATGGCTTGTGTTTGACAATGAAAATGTTGTCATGTTTTGTAAGGATTGAGTCTACGCGAAAGAAAAATTATGTTGCTCACTGACACAGTCTTCTGTAATGTAAATACACTGTCCTTAATAAAGAGTACAAGGCTGCCAACTTTTGCAAAAACCTTGGAGTGAGATTTGGTATTTGGTGTATATGTCTATGCTCCCACCAGAGTGACTTATTTTTCCAAAACGGAAGCTAGCTATCTTTAGTTAGCTTCCGTTACCTAGCAACCTAGCGTTGCTTCTATGGCTCTGGTCTACTATGTGTGTGGAATGAATCATGGGTAACCTAGAGCGAAGTCGAGTTAGTTGGTTTAGGTTAGGCTACATAGCGAACATTTTACGGGGACTGAGCAACGACACGGTGCACCATTAGTTTTAGACAGCGTCTCTCCTTACGAGAAGGAAACCATTCCGTAACGTTTTAGCTAGGCCTCAGATAATATGAACGTGTTCACCGTTCAATCAATTATTTTTAATAATTTTTCATTAAGTTTTGTTCAGTTCATCGTTCTCATAAAAATGAGCGTTTTTTTGAATGCAAAACACTGGTCTCCAAACAGGGTATATAACATTGGTTGGGTTGAAAATGGCCCATGTGCTGTTCTATGCCCCCTGATAGATTCTCTGAAATGTTCCCGGGAAAAAACAAATTTTCTCCTTTTATGGTATGCTCATTAATATTTAGATAAGCTTTGCGCTGATTGGTTGTAAAGCTGGGGAGTGAAGCTGGGGAGCAAAAACACAACATGGCCAACAGCAGCACTCACTGAAACACTGAAGGTGGAGACTTGAAATAAAAACGTGCAAATAATTAAATAATAAGTGTCTACACAACACGGTTTTCAACAGATTCCAAAAATGTTTTTTGGGGTAGGCCTAGAAAAATATGGATAGGATTTTTTTTAATTTTTTTTTTTTACTTATTTACTTTGCAATGTGCACCCAGTGTATAATTTTTCGGAGATATTTTCTTTTTTGGGTAGGCCTTAGAACAAATTGGGTAGGCCTGTGCCTACCTTGGCCTACCCGTGGCTACGCCCCTGGTATAGACAAACATCGGTTTAGACTCTATACCATAGCGTAGAAGATCCCTGTGGAGTTTGACCCTCGACACATTTGCGCAAACCATTTCACCAAGGACGGTTTTAAAAACATGGGACAATGTAAAGCAGGATTTTCTATGAAGCTGTTGCTGAAAAGAGGTGCGTTCCGACCTTACGTTCATCACAACCGCAAACTGGGGTATGATTTTGTTGGTAACAGTTATTAGCAATGCTAACGTATCCTGTATCTAGCACCTGCCTTTTTCCAGTTTTTCAAATAGATAATGTAGACAGGCGTTAGCAATAGGCCAGACTGCTATTCGTTTACTGGCTAATTTTTCGGAAGCTTCCCTTCTAATGCCGATTACAGCTAGTCTAGCTAGAGTCATTTGATGTGTTTAGAAACGTATTTAGCATTCTACCTGTGCTAGATACAGGAGACGTTAGCATTGCTGATAACTGTTAGCGACAAAATCATACTGTACTTACAGCTCGTGGTTGCAATGAGCATACGGTCGGAACAGCACCTCTTTTCAGGTTCAGCTTCTTAGCAAATCCTGCTCGAAATTGTCCAAGGTTGTCAAAACTGTCTTGGGTGAAATGTTCAGAGCAAATGAATAATTGAGTGTCGAACTTTGCCGGGATCTTCTCATAGACAAACAGCAGCCATGCCTGTCGAATGTTTGGCTCATTGGGAAGACTATGAGCCTTCCCTGTACAGCCAGGAACACAGCATTTACGACCATGGTCCATTTTCAATATCCTTGTTATAATTCAAAATGTTCTTCTTTGTAATTCCTTAGAAGTAGCCGACAAAGAGCAGCGCGCCGCTAAACCAGTATCGGAGATAGGTGCTACCTCGGGCTGGTCTGGATGTAAATTTTGGGGCGTGACAAAGATACAGACCAGAGCCAAAAAAGGCGGTCCCCGGACTGACGTCAGTCCGCTGGCTTTGATGAAAAGCTAGCGTTTTACAGCCGCATTTTTTCATATTGAGATTTGCATAGGAAAGAGGTGTCAATGGACTTTGAGGTTCACTGTATGTAAATTTTACCCACCGAACTGTCGTTTTTCAACTATGACAATGTAAAATCGGTTTTGCAATCAATCACCCCTTTAAACGGGCTCTGATAATACTAACGTGACAAATGTCAACAAAAAAAATCCTCGACCGGCCCAAAAGTGAAGCAGCCCACCGGGAACTCTCCCGATGCTCCCGATTACCCACCCTGGCCCTGTTTACAATGTTAACAGGGCTACTTGGTTGGCGTTGCCTTTTCAGTGCCGACCAAGTTTGTGTTAGTCGACCAAGAGCATATCAACCAGAAAATCGACTAGTTGACTGAGTGGGGACAGCCCTAGAAACGAGAGGAGCTACACCCTTAAGAAAGAAGGAATTCCTGGTTATCTTTGATGCACAGGCATATTTATTCTAATCTTATCTCAGCATCTGTGTGTTTCAGGACAGACTTGCCAATTATTTGTCTGCATTTCGTAAAAGCTTTCCACATCTGTGTTTTGAAGCTTGTCAGTATTAGAAGTGTGATTTAAAAAGTGTTGTTAGTTGTAAATTGGCTACTTTTTGGGGGTCTCTGTTGGCTCATGTTGTTATTTTGTCAATACTTAATCGACTGTTTGTGTTACTAAATAATTCAAATGTTGTCAGAAAGCTTATTGTTGGATGAATTATGAATGAATTATGTGCAAGTCAAAGATGCCGATGTCCTGCTTGGCAAATGGTCGGCTTCTGTCACAGATCAAGGTTTGAATGGCCGTCCAATTGAATTCTGTTTCAGCTGCACTTGTCGGCAGGACAGGGAACATTGGGTGATGTGATTCCTTTCAAAATGGAATCCCCACTTTGAATAGAATGACTTATCTTGAACGAAGTTGTCCATCTAGCTTAGTAGGATCATGTAATCTACTTTTGTTTTATTCACCCCCATGTTATCACGCTCTTGTATGCCTATTATTGAAAATGTAAATCCTTTCTTTGGATTGTCGTGTTGCTTAGTGCACGATCCATATTAAAGCTGATAAGAAATGTATTTTGAATCATGCTTCAGAACTTACTTCAAAACAGTTCGCTGTGTTTGACTTTGTACATTGAGACCTCCTTTTTGTACATGTGCTTTGTGTATCTTCACTTACAGAACACAAGACACCTTATGGCAATTATGAATGTACTAATAAGTCATTAATGTGAGGTGATTGCCTTACAAAATGTACTTTATAGTCCCCAGTACACTCGAATTACCCCCATTACAATTATCTTCAGGAATTCTTCAAAGTGGAAAAAAATCACTAACTCACAGGCACACTTGATTGATTGTCTTTTAACCTGTAGCCTGATCTTTTTGATCTGGGGCATGCCCACCCTCTCTCTTCTCTATTTGCCTTTCTTCTTCTGATTCCGATCAGCCTGCTCGTGTTGTTGTGATAGACTCCCAATGAGGGCGGTCGCTCCAGTGTTTAGTCTTTCATGCTCTGGGCCTGACATGCTGACTCTGAGCTTATGATGAACAGCAAGCTCAGCAGCCTGGACTTCACTACCACTGCTGGCCTAGGGGTGAGGGAAATGTGTTTGTTTCAGTTGCTAAACTTCTGTCCCACGGTCCTCCTTCCAACTGGCTTGGGTTATGCTGCACAACAGCATTGAGTCCTTGAGGTCAATTTTCTATAATGTGCACGCGATTGCATAGAAAGAGCCACTCTGCCATTCATATAGCTGGAAGCACTTCAAGTAAAAGGCAATAGCAAAAGTTCTTTCAAATGATATTCAAGACAACCACAAAGGTATCTGAAGTACTGTCTTTAACTTGAATTGTGCAGGAGAGGTTAAGAGGACTTTACAGGTAGGCCAACACTGTCAACAGCGCATGACCGTAATCATTACCAACCGCTGCTACTTCCAATCCCAGAGTTGTTTTCCGATTTGATGTGTTATACTGTTGATTTCTCAACGCCTTTTGTACCTGTAACTCAATTTGAATGACAGCTTCTTTGATCAACAACATATGGAGGAAAACAGCATATACACACACCCTCAGGATGGAAATGGGGGGTGACAGACAATTTGATATTGTTAGCCCAGGAGGTGAACTTTGTAAGCAACATCAAATCCGCAGTGTGATAGTGTTTTATTTTGGTAGCCACATTTTGTGAAGATATGCTGTTGAGTTTTAGGTAATTTTACTGTTTCAATGGTGGTGTCAAAATATTCGTCTTGGTCCCAATTGCATTGCTGGTATCAACGCGAATGTTCCATATGATGGTTTAGGCATCATTTAAGTTTTTGTATAGAAAAGTGAAGCTAACGGTGGCAAACTAAACCTCTGTAGCCTATGTGAACAACTCCTCCAGGTGCGGCCATGGGCACTCGTCAGCCAGTATTTCATTGTCATTTTCAATTAGTTCATGATTGGTGGCTGTTATTAATTTCCATCATGTGGTTGGTTTGCTTCTCCAAACCTTCAGTTCTATCCATAAATTAACTGTGCGATTATTAGATAAACTCTCTGAAACCTGTTGCAGCAGGGACTTGTTTTCAGTCCAAATATCAGGGTTTTAATTGGTTCATTTACGATCGGATAGGCCTATCCTTAATGGCTACTGAAATGCTGGTCAAATGTTTGAATATTAATTCAAATTGTAGGCTAGGTTACTCAATAACAAATTGTGATTTTAAAAGTAGCAAAGTATTAGGCTATTTTTCGGAAAATAAGCCGTATTTTCTATAAACTGCACCCAACCAGAATGGGAGCTTTGTATTTGTAAATCGGATTATAAACCACACTGGAATATGTCGCACTTGATACTGGAACAATGATACCAAGCAATTCAGAGTATAGGCAGTACAGCATGACGTGTAACACTTCGAAAACGAAAATAAGTGTGTACTGTAGACTCACGGTGTTCCGTACAAACTCGGACTTATAGCGACTTTAAACGAGGCTGCAACGGTCAAAAATAAGGCTACAGCTACCATTGTAGTTGCCGGAAAATGCTTGGCAACTCTCTGAGCTATGATTGACATGATGTTGAACCAATAATATACATCAAAATAAAATCAAAACGGCGACATCCGGCGTTGTTCAGGACATCATGAGTAGCTCACGGTGTTCCGTTTTCCAATATTATTCAACTCATGGTGTAACGTTTGCTTCTTTCCACCAGGGGTCCAACAGATGGAAATATGTTAAACTGACAACCACAACGATAAAACATTTAAAGACACTTGTTTATACTCATTAAAAATACACAATATGTGTATGTATAATATTATATTGATGATAATAATATGTATAGTAACCTAATATACATTATTAGTATATACTATCCATATAAATTACAGTAAGTATGTATATTACGGACCATTCTAATTGCCCATTATTGTAATAACCAAATAAGTCACTTAGATGCGTTTTTGCTTCTGAAAGGCAACACATTACACTTTTTCATTGCAAGAAAGTTGGAATAGGAGCTTGTATTTGTGTGGTTGTATCAGTTATTCGCTAGCACACAGGTTTTCAGGGATACTTTATGGGCACACAGTGGAAGCTCCTGTGATTCTAGAGGTTACCCCTTACCTTGAATATGAGTATGAAAATGAAAGCTGGTGGAAAGTTGGTGTCTGTCACAGGGTTCTCAATATTTCTCAAAAGTTTGGCGTAAGGTTACCATTGGCTATCCATCAACTATTGTAGTGGGACAAGTTATTCCTTAGGCTAGGCTACTTCTCAGTGTTAGAAATACAAGGTGTTGTGACATGGACCAATTACATGTGGACAAAGCTACCCTCCATAATTGCATTCACTCTTTATTTCAATAGCTATTGTGGTCTCAAACTAGCATAACTACATATCCTACACACACAAAGAATTGTAAATCAATCAAATCGATCAAATGAAGCAGACAGTGTACATGCTTCCGAGTGGCCTACCTTAATCAATAGGCTAGGCCACTGACCATTAACAATAAGTTGTTACGTCAATTATTAATTGGCATTAATAATGGCATTTAGAACATACTGTAAGGTGTCTTTAAGTATGCTAATTTTATTTATTTAGGGGAAACAGGATAAAAATATGTGCAATATTACATTAGCTATTAGACTATTACATTAATCTGCTCCGAAATATAGGATTAGGGTTAGCACTTTGTTTTGGCCGGGGGAGGGTTAGACCTGACCTGCCCCCACTGCTAAAAAAAATTATAGGGGAAACACTGCACCAGATAACCTCCACGCGCATTGTTGATGTGCCACCCATAGCCACCCTGATGTCGGCAGACGATGGGGCCGAGGTCGCTGTCGTAGCTGTTTTGACAAGTTCAGCTGTTGTGTTGGGTGGTAGTGTCGCTGGTGGAGCACAGAAACTGGCAATGGACAGCTGCGGCTGCTATCTGCGGCCAACGGCGGCCTTGACAGTGTTGATGCCCATCGAAGCTACGCTAATCTTTTTACAATATGTACAGTAAGCCTGTTTTCAGGCACAGGCTTCAGCCATTGTATAAATTCATCCTTCTCCAACCGGGAGTCCGCAAATTTACATTTCCCCATCTCGGAGTTTGTTTTGCGACATGTAGAGGGCGACACATCACCTAACCGTGCACTTCGCAAAATACGTGACTCGCTGACCGAGCACGTCGTTGTTTATAATAGTCATGGGGAGGAAAATAAATATATTCATGCATACTTTTTGGAGTCAAACTCTTTGGACAGAGCGTGAACTAAATCTTATACCTTATAAAATCTTGATTAAGACTTTTTAATACCTTTTAAGGGCCTTAATTTTCCATAAATGGATTTATCAACTTTTAATACTTTTTAAGACCCCGCGGATACCCTGTATATACAAAGTGCTAGATCTCACTGAGGAAGCATTTAGGGCAGTCCCCTGCTGGCACACTTGCAATCCCCAAACAAGTGAGGTGGAACCAGAGCTCACAAAGTTCACACTGGACCCACTCGTGGATGGCATCCTCCTCACCTGCCTGGGCTGGGCCGGTGGTGGTCGCCATGGTGGGGGCTTGGGCGGTGGTGGTCGCCGTGGAGGGGGCCGCACCGGTGGTGGTCGCCGTGGTGGGGGCTTGTTTGTCTTAACTCCTAAGTCGGTCTACGTCCGACTTTGTGATTTGAATTTACACCAAGTGCACCAAGCTTGACAGACCACGGTCGTAGCTACGCCTGGTTTTAAGATGCGCGTCCTTGTGAAAATGCGAAAGCGTCGATCGTTGCAAAGCAACACATTTAAGAGCCTATCCAAAGCACACTCTATAGCTAGCCTATTTCCCTTCAAAACAAGCCATGGATTAAAAAAAATGAACAAAAGAAAAGGAAAATACTTTTTACTGATACAGAAATTTTAAAACCTCTAGTGTTGTTTACTCAAAATAGAAGTGTGCTCACAGGGAAATTTCATTAAATCAACACAAACAAACACAAACAATTAGCTTGGAAATCGATCACCAATAAAATTAACAGTGGATTTGTGTGATGACTGACAAATCTTTTTTGCCTTAATGCCCTTTCCATATGTTGCCAATAAACAAGACGCGCTGCATGTGCAATCAATCTGTTGTACATTATAATTACCATGGATATTAGTCTGATTTTCCAACTTACGCCTGCTCCCCACTAGGCGTAAAATGTACACCCAGGTGCAACACATAAAGTGCTGAAGTCTAACTGGTGCACTAGTCGTAACTTTAAGTTAGTCGTAACTTTCAGTTCTATGTCGGACGTAGCGTTACACCCAGGCGTATGCCCAGCTGGTGGCCTCGGCTCCTGAAGGCTGCCGTGATGTTCTCAGGCTTGGCAGCCTGAGGCCAAGCCTCCTTAAGGAGTGGGGGAAAGTTTTTTCCCCCCCAAAAAAACATCCCCCCTCACCAGGCAAAGGCGGGCAGCATCCCGGTCAAAAATCCTCTTCGGAGGACCAAACACCCCCACATCCCGTGGTTGCATGCAGGGGCGGTCTTTCCTACAGACGGTATAGGCCGTCGCCTAGGGCGCCACTCAGAAGGGGGCGCCAAAAAATGCGCCCAGAAAAAGAAAAAAATGTTTTTTGTTTTTTTTGCTGGGCAGTTTTTTTTTTGGTCCCCCTTCTATATCTCCAACCAGTATTTTGACATTCAAAAAATAAATTCAACATTAGGGTAAAAGAGCCAGGTATATGTACCCCTTAAAAAAGGAAAGGGTATGTACCTCCTTGGTGTTATCAGAACATGCTAGCACAGTGAGGCGTTTGGTTAGCGTTTGTGTTCAAGAACTTTGAAGAACGAAATAATGAAGAGGCAAAAGCTATCTGGGGTGAAATTTAAGAATAAAAGAAAGGAAGAATAAGAGAAATGTGCAAAGGCGAAAGGTAAATCCTTAAATTCTGGTCTTATCCTATGATGAATTCCATACAAGAAAACGTTCATGAATGCGTGAATTGCCCCGGGCACTTTGGTGAAGTTAAGAAGAAAAGATGTACCTTATCATTGAACGAGTTCATACTCCTTGTCACATTACCTAGTTCTTTAAGGACTTTACAGAGGCGGGTAGCCTATATCAAAAATGATATGTCCATTTATTCTACGTTATACAAAAAAAACACGATTAAAATAGGGGCGCACATATAAAGCCAATAGCCAGTGCAACAACACAACAAATATCTTACTCGTTGCATAGCACACCCAATAATTGCCGTGTTTGTCTTCCTTAATGTCTTTAATGCCTAATGGGTGTGCTATGCAACGACTAAGATATTTGTAGTGTTGTTGCATTAGGCATTAAGGAAGGCAAACACAGCAATTTGTCAACAAGTGAGGAATGGTAAAAATCCAAGTGTTGTTTTGTCAACTTTAGCGAATGGATTGTATGTAATCTTGCTAGATAGTTAGCTAACGCTAGCTAGCCAGTGACTTCTGACGTTCCTTGTTATTGCCATTCAGTCGAAACATCAGTTCAAGTTCAGCTGTACCGCATTTGCGTCATTTTCGATGTGTCATTAAATTTTGGTGAATTCCGTTTTGTCTAATTTTGTTCAGGTAGATTGATTGCTTAAAATGAGTGAATATATGCCACAAGTGACCAAGACCTTCTAAGATTGTTGCCAAGCATCAACAGAACACGAGTGAAGCTCACCTCGAGCGCCAAATGTGCTAGGACCGCCCCTGGTTGCATGACGTGAGTGGTGTGTGCAGGGAGGCACACAACCCCCACCATGTTCTCCCTGCAGAACCGGATGGCTTCCCTGTTCTTGTGAGGTTCTGCCTGGTCCACCACAAGGAGCAGAGGCCTCTCTGGGGGGGCATGTTTGATAAAGTGGCCTAGCCACTTTAGACACAGGCCACTGTCCATACAGCCCATTTCTGACCTGCCATAGATAGCACCAGGGGGACCTTCCAGGGCATATCGAGCACTTGGGAGGCAGCCAGAGAAGATGACAAAAGGGGGGATGTGTGCCCCTGCTGCACTGATGCAGCAGTGCACAGTGATGTTCTCCCGGGTGGTGACTTGCTGCCTGTAAATGTGCTTTTTGCCTTTCGGCGCCAGCACCCGCTCCCTTGACTTGGGTTTGTCCCTAAACCCCGTCTCATCTGCATTAAAAACCAGATGAGGTGTTGTGTGGAAGCCGTGCTGGGTGAAGATAGGCTTGTAAAGATCGAAAAACCCATCTATGGCTTCCTCGGTGGCCGCAAACACCCTGGCCCTGTCAATGTGGCTGGGGATCCTGGTAGACAGCTCTGGGTGGTGAGCCCGGAACCGTGACAACCAGTTGTCACGCAGACCCCTCTCCAGGTTTACTAAAGATGCCCTCCCTGAGGCTCTTACCGTCTCCAGTGCGTAAACCTTTATGGTGGCCTGGCTCAATGGCCACACATGGTCTGCCATCCACAGGGCATACTTGATGAGCTCCTCTTCCTCATCTGGAGTGATGGCCAGGTTAGTGTGGGGCCCATGGGTGTACTTACCAGTCACCCAATCCTGGAGGGTTGTGGCAGGCATGCCACATTCCTTGGCCACTTCCCTCACACTCCCCCCCCCCCCCCCCACCTCACCTCTGCCACCCTACCTCCATCTCCTGAGGGGTGTAGGTCCTCCTCTTTGATTCTTTTGATGTCATGGCTGTAGAAATAGACAGATAACTTGTGTATCTGGTTGACTATAGCATCAGTAATAACTGTTCAGTAATTGTATTTGAAGTAAGAAAAATATCACATTTTAACAGTAGGATTAAGTCTAATGATTTTAGGTGGCGGCTGCATAAGACGCAACATGACAGTTAAGGTTTCCTGAGGTAATAAAAAAAATAATCTTATTGGGTAGTTTTGATAATGATTGTAAAGGAATATATTGGCATTAAATAAAATAAGATCAGTTTGACGTAATTCAATACATAATAATACATTTATATTGGTTTCACTCAAAAATACGCATCATGACAGTACATTTTCCTGCGGTGATTCTAGCATTAAACCATCGCGTAATCAAGACTATAACAATTCATTTTAAAACTACAAATTGTATGAAATGATATCAAAATGATGTCAAAACACGCTATTTACTGTGCTCTTGTTGACAGGAGAAGTCCAACTGACAATTTGAAGGACCCCATTTGAGTAAAAGTTGTGTACGGAACACCGTGAGTCTACAGCATAGAGTTAATAGGTGCGTTCGACATGGACTGCGGCTGCATGACACGACCGACGAGAGTGGCCGCTTGCAGTCGGGGAGGAGTTGAAAACGGCTCTGTGAAGTCGGACATTTCAGCTTCTCTTGGTTTGCTGCGTTGACGTCAGTCACGGCCGATCAAGCGCTGTTTGCTTACTTTACTCTATTTATAATTAAACGTAGTCTTTCCGTTAGTGAAGAAGCGGAGTAAAACCCTTTCTTCCAAATTTTTTTAATTCAATTCAGCTATTTCGTCCGGATTTGAGCATTGGCGAAACTGAAGGTGTCCAAATATTACAAAACACGCGTTAAAGTTGTCGTGTGTGTCTGGCCAATCATGAAATAGCTGTGTTGTCACTTGAACCCGTGCAGTTGCTCTTGAGAAAATGCGCTGGGCTACACAGCCAGCAGTTCTCTAATCAATCTCACGGTACTTTGATTGCGACGTCACAGTGGTGCCGTCTCAAGTCGACAAAAAATCTAACCAGAATTTACTGTTTCAAGTCAGCCGTTGGGTCATGTCGAACTCACCTATTATAACTACAGACAGCTACTTCTGTCTTCCAAGATGGCGTCCCCATACATTTCTATGAAAAGTGCTCAGTGGCACAGTGAGGCAAGCGAGAGATCCATCTTTCCAGACAGACTCGTCCTGTCTTGCGCAGAAGCTTGTTCCTAGCTCCAAAACTCGTACACGCTTGCAACTAGCTGTATACGTCATACTTTGCGACAACCAGTCGCGAGCTTGTGAGCTGGAGCTAAGGCATTGCAGAAAACTGTCAGAATGTGGTACAAGTCCGATCAAGAAGCCGATAGCCCATGCGCGCAGATGGCACTGGGGACGGGGGACATGTCCCCCCCAGATTCCGAGCGACTCCGATCCGTCCCCACCACTCTCCCTACGTAAGGCAACAAGCATCAGTTATAACTGCACAGCTGATTAGGCGATGTTAGCGTGTGTAACGTTGGCCACACAAAAGTACTACAACACTTAAAAAGAAAAAGTGTATTATGCTTATTTTAAAGTATTTTTGGAGCCGGCGTTTGTGCTTTTAGGCTTGGCGTTTTCCTAGTTGTCATGGAGAGGCCTGTTCTTTTTGCTGCTTAAAATTGTAATGTTTGGCTTGCTCCTTTTCATTCAGTGCTCGAATTACGTGGTAGCCAGAGGAAGCCGAGCTCCCATAGAGTGAGGACTGGCTCCCATGAAAGCAACAAAGTCAAAAATCTGGGGGGGTCTCTCATATCTAAGCAGCAGGGGGTGTCTGCCGTATATTGCATTGTAATTTTGATGTTAAACAACGCTCATTACCCATCCCTGTGCGCCGCGGTCTCTAACCATTAAAGATGTTAAATTAAATTATAGGCTACTACGAGATGTACTAGATGCAGATTTAGAATCAGAAAATATGGCACTAGCAACAGCTAGTTCTAGCCAGGTGACAAGCTCTACAGAGGCAGAGGGCGTGAAGAAGAATTTATGAAGGTAAATATTGCTGGTCTGGTTCAAATAAGTTACGTTAAATTTAATTTTAAAATTGAGTGTCTTCTTTGTTTTGCGAAATTGAAATGAAATATGGACTATTGCTACTATACATCAATAAAATGTTGCATGCATGCAAACTCCTCACCTAATCAGGGGCTGGTTAAAATAACATGATATTGTTTAGAAGAGCACAGATTCTACATTGATAGTCTCTTAATTTTGCTCTCAAAGTGCAGTAGATTGATGCGTTTAACTTTACATTTTAAGAAATGTTCTTCCGGGGGAGCATGCCCCCGGACCCCCCTACGGGGTCGGGGGATTGCAGTATCGTTCTCACTTTTGTTACCTCAGTATTGCACTTCAGTAGGCCTATATTACTGAAGCTGCAATAAACATTGCATATATGTACATATATATTACACAAAATAACAAATGGAGTTGGAATCATTTGCTGACAGCTTGGTCCCCCCCAGTTCAAAAATTCCATCTGCGCCCCTGCAATAGCCTACATGTGAACGAAAATCAATAGGGCCACGTTGTTCTTTTTGCTTCGTGTTTATAGTTTAACTCAGGGCTCTCAAGTGTCACGCATTGAGAGTGACAGTCACTCATTTTGGTCTGTAGTCACGCCCTCCCGCCACACATTCTATTTCTCACGCAGAATTTTTTTTTTTATAATATATTTAATATACCGCAGCACCCAACCAAAATTCTTCTGGCCGCCCCACTTCAGTTCTTAGTCGAGCCTGCTACTTATCAGCCAATAAAAATTAAAAAAAGGGTCTATACAATAGCCAATCGGAAAATAGCACCATTGTATTTGGGTAAGATTTAATGCAACAACCAATGGAAAAAAAGCATATCCTGTAATTTTTCGTGATTCTGCTACGTCTTCCGAAAGTGTTGTTCACCTACAAAGCAAACCGCTGGAGCTCGAGCATCACTTTGAGCACAGTCATGATCTCCTGTTTTAATGTTACAACAAATTCACAACTTGTTTGACACAAACAATGACAACTTGACTGCTGTTAAAAAATGTTTCCCAGATAATTAGCATCAGTTTTTCACGAGTCTCTTAACCAACAGTTTTACAGCTTGTTCACTGACAACACCTGCTCAGAACAAGTAGTTCATAGATGTAGCCGGTGTGTATCGGTGAAACTCACTCCTCAGGTAAATAAAACGCCACCCGCATCAACATGGGTACAGTTTTTCGTTGGCGTAGTTGGTAGTGGCGGCGTTTGGGATGCCAGAGGTGGCAGGATCGAACCCAGTGCGGGATGAGATTCCTCTAACTTTTAAAATAATGTCATATTATATTATTATATCCTGGCCATGGATGCAGTAATCATTGCTGCCTTTCAAAGATGTCAGGTAAAAAGCAATTAATTAATTTTGACCCCCTGACGAGGGGGGGGGGGAGAGAGAATGTCACTCTTTCCTGTCTTCAAAACTTGAGAGCCCTGTTAACTGCTTATGTATTGTGTCGGATAAATAAACTGTAAACCTGAATATCTGGCTCCGTCGTTGTTCTAGCTTTGCAAAGCAAGCTAAAGTAGAGAGGGTACAATTTCTGGGGAAATTGTCGGGTGTGCTTGCTTACTTCAGATGCAGGTGGGTCCGTTTTCCCTTCTAGTGATATTTTCAAGCATTTAGCCTACTCATATTGCATAATTCATTAAGAACACCCTTTGAAACAAGGAACCCCCTTTGAAACAAGCTACTGTAACTAACACTAGCAGTATTTCAGATGGAATTGCGATTCAAATAGTACCGTCTGCTAACTGAAAATAAGGGGGGGGGGGGGTGTACGTGCTGGTTGAGGGGGTACTTCATGCGTCCGGATTGCGTCCCTGGGGGGTGGGGGGGGTGTAGCAATGCTACTACCAGAGCCTGTTTAAGGAGAGCCTTGCCACTCCCTATTAAGCCCCATTGTACCGAATTTGGCTGCAGTTCCACCCGAGTTCCACTGGGGGTGATCGCGAGCGATGTTGAATGGGAGTCTATGGAGCTAAACGGCTAACTTTGTCTCTTTCGCCTGATTTTCGTTGAGAAATCTTCGATTTGATTGTAGTTTTTGCAGGTTCAACATGGATTATAGGTCAAAAGTTGAATGAACGAGTGCTTATGTCCTTTTGATTTCTTACAGGGTGAGTCGTTGTTGCCCATAACACGCTAGCATTCTGCTAATGAATGCTGATTGGTTAGTGAAGGACTGATACGACCAGAGCTCCTACTTGATGGCATCCGAAGCGGAATCAGAATGTTAGAGCATTAGCCACATTAGCAACAACATTAGCAAGCCAAAACTCTTTCTAGCATGTGTATTGACAGGGAGAGCCTAACCTGTCAGCTGTGTTGTCGATGCCCTGAGAGAAAAAAGTGACCAGAGCTTGCCGTAAAGCAGGAGCTCTGGTCGAACGATGTGTATGACGTCAATTACATTTTCAAAAGCTTTTTAGAACAGAAAGGCGACTTAACCCTTGTGCTGCCTTCGGGTCACATGACCAAAAGGTTCATGACAAATCATCGTTGTGTTTACCCAATTTTACACAGTACTAAAGCAAATAAAAATATTTTTCTTTTAACCTTCACAATGTGTAGGGTCTGAGACAGCCCAACGGTTAAAAGAAAATGCTTCACTTTGTTTTTGTATGCGGTAAAGTTGTTGCAAACGACGGTGGTTCATAATGACTGATGGGTCAGAATGACCCGAAGAGAACACAAGGGTTAAAAACAATCTAACAGCTAGCAGTGTGTATTTTTTTGGCCTCCCCCTTCGAATTCAGAATTCAAATTACTAGACAAAAAATTAAAATACATTAAAAAATGTATTTTAAAAATGAATTGGGTAAGGCTTCAACCTGTGGTCCAATGCTGTCTTCCAGCTAATACCTACCACCTCTAGGCCTCTTCAGGCCTCTGTTTTCAACACAAACTCTAGGCAGAAATATAAACTTTCACTTTCCTTGTGTTCAAGCTTCTATTACTCAACACCAGTAGGACTGATAGGGGCCCTGACAACAATAAACATAACTTCAGAGTATCAGCTTTCAAAACAGTCCATTTACATGCATGTACTCCAAATGGTTCAAGAACAGCAGTCAATTTACTTTGGGTATGCTGTTTAGGCATTTTGGGAACATTTAACAGGATCCAAAAGAGATTAACATTAATATGAGTTCCCCTAGCCTGCCTTTGGTCCCCCAGTGGCTAGAATTTTCAATAGGGGTAAACCAAGCCCTGGGTGTTGTTCTCCGCCTTTGACAAAATTAAGGCTCAATTGCTCTGTTTGAAAATCTCATCATAGTGACGTAGATAGGAGCAAGGTTACTTCCCCTCTCTCTGCTTTGCCCGCCCAGATCATCTGGCCCGCCCATGAGAAACTGAGCTACCACCGTGCAAGGTCGAGTGGTATACCGGTTTTTCCTGGAGAGACATCATGGCGAGCAAACAAACGAAGCATAACAGTTGGATGTACAAATGCAAACACAACTCTTTTTTTAGTTCCCTCATCCGAGCCTCTGCACAACCAGACTCTTAATTGTATTTTCGCTAGAAATGCACCGACACAACTTCCCAAAGTTTTGTATGTCTGCAAACATTTCAGCCACTACTGTTTCCTCAACTTGAGCCAACACAAACTGGCCTTGCTGAAATTAAACTCTGGATTATTATTAAATCTCCTTGGTCAAGCTACAAACCTTGGACAAGTTAGTTAACTAACGCTATATAATTTTGTTGCTTTACTGTATATGGTTACCGAGCTTGCTACCCTTAGAATGTGGCTGTAACATTAGCTCTGCAGCTAACAGCTGAATTACTGTTGCTAATGTAAAGATAAATGGCAACAAGTGTGTGTGTGAATACAAACGCTATAACGCCAGTGTTGTACACTTCTTTGTTATTTGGATAACCGTTGTGCTGTTGGTGTTATGGCGCGTGCGATATTCACCTTTCCCCTCATTGAAATTATTACGAGTGTGCACCTCTGCAAACCAGGGTGATCAGATGAGAATGGGCAAATTCGAAGCATCTTACAGCAACGGGGCTACGAGCCAGCTGAGTTACTGTCGCTAATGTAAAGGTAGATGGCATCAAGTGTGTGTCTGAATACAAACGCTGTAACACGATTGTTGTACACTTCTTTGTTTTTTGGATAACCATTCTGCTGTTGGTGTTATGGCTTGCGATATCCACTTTCCTCCTCATTGAAATGACTGAGTGTGCACCTCTGCAAACCAGGGTGATCAGATGAGAATGGCTAAATTCGAGGCATCTTACAGCAACGGGGGCTTCGAGCCATTGCGATACATCCTTTGTAAACATTAGCACATGTTGCCGCCGCTCTCCTCCTCATTAGCATTTAAAGCTACAGACACAGAAACAGTGCGTTTTGAGGAAAGCTCATTGAGAGACTGCTCGTAGTGGCTGTAACTATGCACCAAGGCTGAATTTCGGGAAAGATACTTCAGATACAGTATTAGGGAACCACTAAGGCCTATATGAAAGCATCCAAAAACAGCATTTCATGTGACCTTTAAGGGGAATTTAGGACCATTTAGGTTAGGACCATTTTTTATATTGAATCTATATCAAAATACTTACCAATGTTGTCTAATTTTACTAGAGAAGTGTACTGAAATTGCCCATTCCAGTAGGAGGAATTCAAATAAAGAACAACCAATCAGCTAAATATCACAAGACTACTCCTCCTCCTACCTGTTAGGATAGGACCCCATCATTTGACTCATGTTATTTAAAAGAGCCTGAAATTGAGCCATGTCCTTAGACTGGGAAAGAAATCTGGGATAACTGCGTGCCTCCTTGAGTGCTCTGGAAGAAAAACAACTCTGATGTCAAATGTTTTTTGCATCACTCATCATAAAAACCTCTTACACTCCAGTGCTTTTCAGGCTGCAGTAAAAGCCTTTTCATTCATTGCCTTCCCCCTCCCCTCCAATGTGCTCAAGAAAAGACTATCTTGTCCCTATTGCTTCTCTCCCCACCGAAATGGATCAGTGAGGGGTGGGCACTGTTGCTTTTGTGTAGGTTTAGAATACACTTTATTTTGCTCTTACTTTTTATTTTCCTGCCTTTTATTTAGTCTCGTTCCTCCTGTTGAGAGCAATTGGAGCGAATCAGAGTGCTCCATGGTCATTAAAGAGCCTGCGTCCATCCTGGAACACTTGGAAGAGTTGAGGGCATCCGAATCTCATGGTCTCAGAAGACATGTTTCTCATCTCCATATGAGGATTATATTTTGAAGTTCCAATGAACTGTTACTGTTGCGTCGGCCTGATTGTAGTTGGATGTCTTTGGCTGTGAAGCTTGGACATCCTTACAGTCTCCTACTGTAGATATAGGAAGTTAAATCTGCATGTGTTTTTCCAGATGATTAAGATGTGAGCTTTTGCCTACATTAGCTAGCACATAGACAATTGAGCATTTTCTCAGCATAAAGCCCCCTTTGACATTCAGCAAACAGCAGTACCACAGGCTAAACATTCAATACAAATTGTTGGTTAAACAAGAACAACGTGTCTATAGAGGCTATGCCACTGCCTTGTGCTAGAATAGAATGGTTTGTATTGAGGCGAGTGACTACTAAAGCATCATATATAATCAGCTTAATTAGGACAAAGCACATTTTTGATATGGTTCATGAATAGGCACAGCAGATCAGAATCAGAATTCGGTATGTTATACAAACACAGAATTTACTGTGGCAGGGAGGTGCAAACACTAAACATATACAAATCTTGAATTAAGTAAAGGTAAAAGAGTTTAACTATTCCTAAGAACTAAACAATCTAAGAATAAAACAATTTAAATATAAAGTAATATATATATATAAAAAATAAGAATAAGAATGAGCAGCATGAGTGGTCAACATAGTGCAAAAGTGCAGTGGGAGTCATTGGCCTTGTTGAAGAGGCAAGTAGCAGATGGAAAGAAACTGCACTATATGCACTACGCATATTGCTATGCCATTTGAGCAGCTCATCTCCATTTTAAATACAGATTTTAAATAATGAGACGTTGCTCGATAATAATACAGACATACACAGGTTTGTTGCTTTGTGTGGAACACAAAATTGTCCTGAAGCCTAAGCCACTATGAAGTCTTTCCCGGATGTCATTTTTGCAAGTGATGCCATGAGGCTGATGGACACATCCAGCCAAACTGGCAGAGTATACTGTATAAGCTGTTCGAGTGCACTTTTGTTATCAAATCCCTTGTTTATGAGCAGGTATCCATTTCTTGTGTGCTAAGTGAGTATATAAAATGGCCTCCCCAGCTCCCATAGAGTTGTCAGTCGTTGGCAGACAATGGTTCTGTCAGGTGGAAACCAAACCTTAGGAAATCAGAAAAAAAAAAATTCTCTGACCACAAGGGAAAACATTACCTTTTTAAGGGGTTGTTTTTCCTTGTGTTTATGCTCTAGTCATCTCAATGTTTCAAATATCTACTGTATACCGTATTTTTCATTAAATTAGCTTCATTTTTTATAAACTGCACCCCACCAGCAGGGCTGGACTGGCCATCTGGCATACCGGGCATTTGCCCGGTGGGCCGAAGCATTTTTAGGCGGAATCGCAGATGTAATTTATAGGCTTTTTTTTGAGGGGGGGGGGGGTCGGGACGGACGATAGAAAACTGACAGCGGCCTATTGGTTTATTTCAAATCCAGGAATCCCCTTCCCCTGATTCATAATATCACCTCCCTCAAGCCCACAGACACAACCTGTTGGCTAATGCTTATGCTGGTTCAGCATCGTTAAAGTTTAGCATCAATAAAATGGAGGAAAGACCACCAAAGCGCAAAGGAGGCTTAGAAAAGTTCAGGGAGAAAAAGAAAAAAAAAATCTACAGGCGAATGCCACAAAATGTGCCAAAATTTCAAACATGTTTGGGAGGGGCTTTAGCTGCTTCAACATCAGCATTATCTGTAGAACAAGGAGGAGAGGTGGCTGCAGGGTCGGCCCAAGCCTTTATGGGGCCCTAAGCAGAATTGATTTGGGGGCCCCTCTGAGTTGCTTAAAAAATAAATTACATTAAACTGTAATTTAATGTGCTCTTGGGGACTTGAGCGAATATCATTTATGTCCTGCTAAAACAGTGGCCACGCGAAAAGGAATGAGGAAACTGTTTCCCAATGGGGTCACGTGAAAAAAGGATCCAAAGACTTGTAGAAAGACCGAGTCGGGAAATGAACGAATCGTTCGTTTCCTCTAGCTACCAGTACAGAGCCTATGCAGGTCACGTGGAAAATGATCCAAAGACTCGTAAATGAACGAATCATTTCTGTTTACTTGGACGAGCCTATGCAACAGTCCCAATGCACGGCTACGAGAAAATGAACGAATCACTCTTTGAGAGGACTCGTTACTCCCGAGTTCTTGTAAGAATTCCTTCAAAATGAACGAATCGTATACAAACGACACATCACTAACGTGTACAACTAGTTGCAAGCATGCACGAGTTTTGGAGCAAGGAACAGGCTTCTGCGCAAGACGGGACGAGTCGGTCTGGAAAGACGGCGCGGTCCATTTCGCGCACTCGCTTGCCTCACTGCGCCACTGAGCACTTTTCATAGAAATGAATGCGGACGACATCTTGGAAGAAAAATTTAGCTGTGTCTATTAATATATAAGTCTATGGTTCAGAGAGGCAGAAACATGCTGACAGGGTCAGGGAAGAAGCCGAGAAGGAGAGTGACCCTGACAGGGCCATGGGAGTGAGTGAGGAAAAGATGGAAGAAAGAGTAGTTGACAACCTGGTAAAGAGTAGGCAAATTAACAGGGATTCAGGAAGGGAGGAAGGCTGTGTATGTGTTTGTATTTAGTGGACACTTTTATCCAAAGCGACAAAATATGAATCTTACAATAATTAAAATGAACAGTAAACGGTTATAAAAGTTGCAAAGCCAATATTAAGCAAAATAGTTATGACAATACAAAATATTAAATATCAATATGTATATATTTATTAAGATCTTTTTTTAAGTGTTTTTACTGTTGTTTTGTTATAAAAACGTGCTATAAGCCGCTTCACCACATAAACCGCACCACCACAAGAAAAATCTAAAATCGGGCTTGGCCCGTCGGATGTCTTTGCTAAGTTTGAAAATTAGCCTACAGAAAAACATAAATCACATTTCTATAAAAGTAACTGCTTATTCCGAATCCAAATGACTATTAAGAATATGCAGGTTTATGAGTATACATTTTTTTTTAATTTTTTTTTATCGATCCAGTAATTGCTTCCAAAACCGCTCATTGCAACAGGCAGCAGCGCTCGCTGCTCGCTTTTTGACGCATTAGACGTCAAATGCGTCACAAAGCAAGGCAATCAGCAGAGGAGAGCCCAGGCAGATAAACAGAGGGCTGATGTCTGAGTTTTTGGTCTTTATGTTTCTAGTTTATTGTAGAAAGACCTTAAAATAGGGTTTATCATCAAAAACCTTCACCAATGATTTAAACATCAAGAAATATTGTTGTTATGTATGCGTTATTATGCTATGATTTTACTGGTCTGGCCCACTTGAGATTAGGTGGGCAGTATGTGGCCCCTTACCTAAAATGAGTTTGACACCCCTGCCTTAGGTTGTTTGTTTAACCAAGTATCATGTAGCTCACACAATGGTGGACCAGGGTATTTAAACCTGCAGGGCAGGCATTCACACACACACAAACCAAACCAGCCCATCTTTGGATTGAGACATGTCCTGGTCTCTGGAAGTCAGACACTCTGGTCCCACTCCCTGCACCTCTTGATTGAAACCTCCTCTTTTTGCATCTGCCTTCTCCCCTCTCCTGACGTGTCTGCAAAAGGAACAGAACTAAATGACATGCCGCCCTCTGAATTTATTGCTGCAGTGTTGCCTTTAAAGCGTTGCTTGCAGGCTCCCAACCAGACGTGCAGCGGACATAGCAAGTTTGCAAGGCTATCACTTCTGGGTTCCTCTTTGTGTCCACCTTTTTAGTTTTATTTATAAGAGTCTTTATATATTGATTAAATGAGTACTTCAAATTGTAAATCTGCCAACTGTGACTGTTTTCTGTCGAAGAGAATGTGTTGCTGAGCAGATGCGATATGTGAACCCTCGAAGGCCCTCTCACTCTCAATGATCCCCCTATCTATGCCCATCTCTCGTTTGTTCCATCTTTCTTTTCCCATTAACATTTCTCATTCTTTTCTGTTTGTTTCTTTTCACTCTTTCTCATCTTGCTCCTTTTATCACTCCTTTTCATCTTTTCCTGCAAATTCCAGTAGCTGTGTTTTTCTGGTAAATCGAAACCATAGTACACAAGGATTAATGCAGTCAACGTGTTTGTGAAATATTTAAATAAATGTAAAAAAAAGAAAGATGCCCCATTTTTGCAAGTTAATAACGTTATATCTAACACAGCCTAAGAAAAGCATATTTGACCCAAAAGCCAAATAATTGCCATAAAATCATTTTTTGTTGCCTTCTCCCGACTTCCCCAATCAAGGTTATCCGGACAGCTTTAGAATTTAGATCTTGCACATTTTGCCCAGTGTACTCCATCATGCTCTTCTGCTTGTCATACCAGTTGGTGAAGTGGGCATGGTTGCTCTCGGTGTCAAGAGCTTGGAGTTTCCCTCTCGGCAAGCGTAGGCACCCGGAACAGATGCTTTCTTGATTGGTCAGTCTGTCCACTAATGCCGGTGAAAACTGATATTATTTAATGGGCTTTTCTGAAGTGACTGCATTTTTAGCCACCGAAGGCCAAAATTACCGAATTATACCATATCTACCGAGGGTACTTGAATGCAGCGCTTTTGACGCTTTCAAGTTGGGTATTCAAGTATTGGAAGCTGATCTCTTAATTAGGTGTGTGTGTGTGCACAAATATGTGCGGTTGAGGGTGTTGGTGGTGGATGTTCTGTTTTTCCCCTTGCGTGCGCATGTGCAGCGTGTTTTTAGTGTTCATCCCAGCTAGAAATGGCTCACTGCCTCACACCCAGGAGATGCCTGGACTGCATCAGACAGGATTATATTCCACACCATAGCTGATTCCCCCACACACTGGAAAGCCGACACCCCACTGAGGGTGCTTGGTCGGCTTTCATCTCATTTCACAATGTCTGACAAAACACACCAAAGCCAGACATTGATCAAAGAGGAGATAGGATATCTTCTATCCCTTCCACTTTAAAATTTAGTGACAAAGGTATTATCTGCTATGAATCCTTGAAGTCACTCACACCACGTATATTTTTTTCTATATTAGTATTTTTTTGTATTTTGATATTGTAAATTATGGCTAGTTTATAGTTTATTGTATATTTTATTTTTATTCAAAATCCCCTTAGTGTTTGCTGGACTATGTACCTTATAGTACCTTATAGGACTATACTTATAGTTAGACCACATATTTCAGTTTTTAAGATTCCTATATATTTCATGTATGCACCTTCCGGCCAAAGTAAATTCCTTGTCTGTGCAAACTTTCAATGGCGATTGCGATTAAAACCCTTTCTTATTCTTGCATGAAAAACCAATACATATTTATGTATTTTTATTTCGGGCGCAATGGCCCGTACACAAATACATTACACACAAAAGACATGAATCTGTTCACATATGTCCATGCACTGGCTTTCACACGATGGATGATACAGGATAATGAAGGCAAGTAACAATCATTGATTGGCCCCTTTGATGAGGATGTTTATATGGGAATTGGGCCAATAGTTGTTGGCTTATATGATCAATGGTCCAACTGGATGCAGGGACATCCACAGTTTCTTTGTTTTGAGAACCAAATTGTCATATACAAATTTGAATATTATTTACATTTAGGCATTCAGCAGACCCTCTTTTCCAGAGACTTACGGTAAGTACAGGGACATTCACCCGAGGCAAGTAGGGTGAAGTGCCTTGCCCAAGGACACAACGTCATTTGGTGTGGCCGGGAATAGAACTGACGACCTTCAGCTTACTAGCCCGACTCCCTAACCGCTCAGCCACCTGACTCCCTTGCCTTGATACTTTGATACAAGCAGTGTTGGCATTTTTAAATACTAGTCCATAGTGCCCTTGATAAAATTGGTGGCACACATTTAGATTTCTGGAATTATATATAGTGCAGTGCCCGTGATGCAGCAACATTTCTTCTCAGTGGTTTTTGTACCTATATTTCTCAGATCACTATTGATATTCTCTGAAGTACTTGTTCAACTTCCACATCTATTCTTGTCAAATTGCCAATGCTGTGGCAATCTACATTCATGCAAATCATAATGTAGCCTTCATTTGTCTGCTGTGTCCACCTAATAAATTGTTTATGTTATGTTGATCAAAATGTACCGACTCGAATGAATTTACTTTCTACCATAAACATCTAATCATTTAGTTAATAAGTCATTACATGTACAATAGTTGAGCCAGTTGTCATAATTGTAGGCCTAATTCTAGGGATGCTCCGATCTTATCGGCGCTGATCCATATCGGCCGATATTCCCATTATTGGTTTTGATCGGCGTTCTCAAAACGGCCGATCAAACATGGCCGATCAGATGACATAAAATCTGCGAGAACTACTATCAAAGACGTTTCAATAAAACGTTAGATAGGCATTTCAAGCCGCCAGTGGTAAGAAATGATTCTTTAACCTTTAGATGCGTGGGTTCTAAATATTTCCGACGCTTCCACCAGAGTTATTTTTCCAAAACGGAAGCTAGCTAGCTTTATTTAGCTTCCGTTACCTAGCAACCTAGCATAATACACGTAGCAATTGTACTACCTGCTAGTGTTACTTGTTCGCTTCCTAATTGTAATTTTTGAAGCCATACTATAGCGTTTGTCATAGTTTTTGTCTATCGGAAAATAGTCAGTTGGAATTTGCAGAATCGCACATGTGCGACGTTACTCTGCGAGACCCGCATTCAAACGAAAACAGTCAGGGACAACCACTGCTTTTTGGAAGTCCAATAAAGACACTTTCCTGCTCTTGCACAACTAGCACGAGTCTTCCTCTCCGCACCTTGTACCAGTGTAGATAGCGAACGACTTTTCAGTACAGCAGGACATATTTTAGATAAGAGGAACAGGTTGACTAAAAATGCTGATATGCTTATATTTTTAAAGGCAAATCTGCCAGTTATGCTGCTTAATCAGAAGTAAGGTTTGAATACTCTAGTATGCCCCCTCTCCGAGTGAGTGAGTGTGTGCGTGAAGTGAGAGAGTGAATGAAGTATGTGAGTGAGACACTATACAGATAGATATACATGTTTTGTTTTTTTGTTTAATTGCTGAGTTCCTGTGCACCTTCAATCTTTATTGGGGTGTGCTTGCCTTCGGCAAGAGCACAAACCATTGTTATCTCACATATATATTAGTTATGATTGTTTATTTTCACGCCCCTAAGGCTCAATCAATATTTGGATTACAAAGACAATGTCGGTGTCAAAATGTTTGCCTTGGTCACGATTGCATTGCTTCTATTGGGATTTACTTCCGCTGCACAGTTTAGGAGGTTACAAAATGTTTGTGGCAAAAAAGTGCATTCTGTCAACAAAGGGTACTCGCTAGCCTACGTCACTACGTCAGCACAAGTTGGAGCTTGGATTATGAATGAAAAATACCCCCCCAAAAAATTCCCAACCATTTGACTTTGTTGAGAAAGCGATTTCGAGTGGAACTGCCATCTCGGATATTTGATTTAGGTTGTGAAAGTCTTTGTAATTTGAGCGAGTGCGGGTCGCCCGTGAGACCGTCAGGTTGTACCAATAGGACAGATCGAGAAAAACAGTTGGTATAGTATCGACTTCCAAAAGTTATTAAAAACCAGGGAGAAGAATGCCAGAGATTATCTGAGTAAAAGAAGCGCTTGTGGTTGGCAAAGCTCAACCAAGATCTACGAGGGAAAAATCTGGACAACATCCGTATTTGTTCGTCACATTTCTTGTCAGGTATTGTGAAATGTTTATTTCAGCGGCTCATAACAAATGTTCTATTGTAATGATAATATTTTTAATAGTAAATAGTAAAAACAATTACTGCTTTTATTGTTTTTACTGTACTCTTATTTTACTGTAAAGCTGACATTGACATAATATAATTCATATCAAACTACTGCATGTGTATGGGTTCGGCGAGAACCAGGTAGTTAACAATATCGGGATATCCAACTGAAGGCAGAATCACCTGGTCGTCATGGATCCAAGTAGAGGAAGCTACGTTAACTGGTAGGGATCTGCACCGCCAATAAATCCTAATTTCTCAAAATATCGACCCTTTTCTTGTGGTCCAAGTCCTTCCCTGTATGCCTTTGGATCTTGGACACGTTTTGATGACCATTTCGGTCGTTTAGACATGGCTACAGTTGTACCAAAGAGTATAGAATATACGTTCTTTGGTTGTACTCCGTTCAGTTGTTTACACCGAAGTGCCTCCAATATGGCCGCGCATCCAGGTTACCGCCCAGAACGTGACGTCGATGAAAACCCTCTATGACACAGCTATTATTATGTCAAAAGAAACGTTCTAATTTCCGGCGCTTTCAAACAATCAGTGAAGTGAGGCTAGCAAGAGCAGCTAGCTTGCCTCTAGCAAACTGCTGTTGAATAATCCATGTTCCCTTACATTAATATCAAACTTATTTACGTTTTGGGGGGCTTATTTTCAGTTAGCAGATGGTACTGTTTGAATCGCAATTCAATCTGAAATACTGCCAGTGACAACGTTGCTTGTTTAAAAAGGGTGTTTGCCTGTTTCAAAGGGTGTTCTTAATGAATTATGCAATATGAGTAGGCTAAATGCTTGAAAATATCACTATAAGGGAAAACGGACCCACCTGCAACCAACACAAACAAGCACACCCTAAATTTCCCCAGAAATTGTACCCTCTCTAGTTCTGTATGTTATCTCCTCCTAAATGCAGACTAATCGACTTGAAACTGACTGACTTGAAACATATTGGATGTTTGTGTTGCAGTTAAGTTTGTATTATTATTTTTCCACAGGAAAGCTACTATATAAGCTCCAAGTTCTCTTGAAAGCCTCTAGAGAGTGGAATGTTGCACATGTGATTCTATTGTAATGATTTTTATTTAAAGATTCATATTTTTACTATTATTTTAATATTTATTATTATTTACACATTTTATAGTAAACGAGAGAGCTTCAACACTGGAATTTTGCACGTTCCCTGCAATAGAACAGATGGTTGTCAATTCAGGGGGTCAGATGGCTGAGCGGTTAGGGAGTCGACACCGTGATCGGTGATCGGTATTATCGGATCAGCAGATACTGATTTCGGTGATCGGTGATCGGCACCAAAAAACCTGATCGAAGCATCTCTACCAAATTCACCATACAAAGCTTGTACATTGCAATGTGCTGGCAGTTTTTACATCAGTAAGCACATTAATTTATGTAACAATAGGAAAGTATACATTATCGTTCTGTTTGCTAGCCAGCCACAGAGCACATGGCTCTAACCAGCGCCTTAGAAAGCAGCTGAATATCGGTTGTAGCCTAAATGCGAATTTGCATCTAAATAACAAAACTTTCCTATTTTCCTTACTACACTTAGTTTTATTTAATTGCGAATGCCTTTGTTAATCGCATTAGTTCAATTGCGGTACTGCACTCTGTTGGGTTAAAGAGGACACCTGCAAAATATGAACTTTGCAGAGTGCCCGGTTCTCGAATCAAAATGTTCTTTGGAAACTTGCTGCAGACCAGAGGATCAATAAGTGTGAAGTGGCTGTGACGCGAATAGAGCAAGCCAAGCTGCGGCAAATTATTTATTTATTATTTGTATTAACGTTAAATGTAATTATTTAAAGGGGTCATTGATTGCAAAAGCTGATCTTACCTTGTCATAGTTGAATAACAAGTTCGGTGAGTAAAATCGGCATACAGTGAACCTCAAAGTCCATTGACACCTCTTTCCTATCTAAATCTCACAACTGGTTTTGAAAAAGCTGTATTTGTGACATCACAAATATAGCATCACCTTTGTCACGCCCCAACATTTACATACAGACCAGCCCTCTGGTGTTCTGGCCCAGGATCTCAGACACTAGTTTACACGTTGCTCTGTGTACTTCCACGCGAACAACAAAGGAGAAAGTTTGAACGTTTTTAAAGTATATTGAAAATGGACCATCGTAAATGCAGTGTTCCAGGCTACTGGGAATGCTTACACTTTTCGTAATCTTCCCAAGGAACCAGACACTCGACGGGCATGACTGATGTTTTTGTATGAGAAGATCCCTGTGAAGTTCGGAACTCATTTATTTGCTCGAACCATTTCACCAAAGACAGTTCTGAATGAAAACCTTGGACAATTTAAAGAAGGATTTGCTAAGCCGCTGTTACTGAAAAGAGGTGTTCCAACCGTATGCTCATCACAAACGGAAGCTGTAAGTAACTAACAGTTAGCCTATTAGCAATGCTAACGTCTCCGGTATCTAGCATAGGTAGAATGCTTAATATGTTTCAAAACACATCAACATAGCTCTACCTTACTTAGCAAATGACTCTAGCTAGACTAGCTGTAGTCGGCGTTAGAAGGGAAGCTTCCGAAAAAATTGCCAGAAAACGAATAGCAGTGTAGCCTATTGCTGACGCCTGTCTTGATTATCTATTTGAAAGAACTGGAGAAAGGCAGGTGCTAGATACAGGATACGTTAGCATTGCTAACAACTATTACCGACAAAATCATACTACAGCTTGCGGTTGTGATTAAGGTCGGAACGCACCTCTTTTACAGCTTCATAGCAATGTTATTTCATGTTCTTGACTGTGTTTCATTCAAATAAACAACCCGTGTTGACATGTAAATCTACAATTCAAGATGCATATATGTCCAGATCCTGATCTATTTTTCAGCAAGATAGCGAGAGCTAACTGAAGCTGAGTTAATCAAGATAGTTTGTTTGCTAAGCTGTAGTACTAACGTTACCCACCTCAGTCAATCCTGTTTGCTTCAACAACAGAAGTGGAAACAACTAACGTAATCATTTCAAATGACATCTAGTCAATCTGTTGAAAACAGTGTTGTGTAGACACAATTGATTTATTTGTAAGTTTTTATTTAAAGTCTCCACCCTTGTTCTTTCAGTGCTGTAGCCTAGTTGCGTCTTTGCTCTGCAGCTTCACTCGTTGTAAACCAACCAGCACGCAGCTCATCTATATATTCATGAGCATACAATAAAAGGAGAAAACCTAGCGTTTTTTTCTGGGAAAATTTCACTGGATGTATCAGGGGTATAGAACAGCACCCGGGCCATTTTCAGCCCAACCAATGTTACATACCCTATTCGGAGACCTTAAGGAACAGTGTGAAATACCCAAAAAACCCAGTCACCCCTTTAAGGTCAAAATGCTTATCCAGACAACGTCAATCAAGGCACTGCACTCCATTGGGTTATAGAGGACACCTACCTGCAAGATCTTACATTTGCAGAGTACCCAGTTCTTTCTCTGATCATGGAAAACAAAACCCATTCTAATTTGTACACACACACACAGAATCCTGTAATTAATAGAGAGAAGAAGGGGTATTGATAATGAAGTAGCAGCATTATACCCCCTCTACCATCAAAGCGTTTGCAAGAATAGTCAATGGGCACATCAAAAAGAACTTGACATTTCCATTGTTTTGACAACCTGATAATTACCAGAGAACATCTGTCGATATTAAAGTGAGCCAATGTCCTTTATAGCACATTTGGCTAAACAGGTTTGTTGTCTTACTGCTTTTTTGTCAACTAATTACAGTAATGAATCCGCGATTAGTAACATGCCCCCAAAAATGGAATCCAACCAAAATGGGATATCCATTGTGTTCATGATGATACAGGGATTATTTTATATGCAAATTGGTGAGATGTGGCTGTTTTGTTGTTTTTAAAAGCTTTGAAAGACAAAATACAGTTTTTACTAATCCAAAATACAACCAAATGTTTACTTTTGGGGGAGGTTGTTTGTTGTTTCCTAGCAAATCCACCTCTAGCCATGGGCGTCGCCGCAATGTAACTTGGGGGGGGTCACGTCCCCCCACAAAAAAAAAAAAAGTCGTTTGGACCCCCCCACTTTTGCGATCAAAATATTAGTGCATGACTGGTCTACTAGTCCAGCGATCTTTCCATTGCTTCACAATCAAATCCGTTCCACTTTATCTGTAGGGAGAATACCCATAGCAATAGAATTCCACTCCACGTTTTCTAGACAAACGGCATCACGCACGCAGATTCAACTCCTATACTCCTTGATCGACGCATAGCGCTAGCAGCTAGCACTTCAGACATGACTGTTCAACAGACAAGATGGACATAAGGAGGTTTTTTTCGTGGAAGAGGAAAGTAAGTCAGAGTTGCCCAAGTGTTCCCTTCAGTGGCCAAAGCACCCTTATGAGACATTCTCTGACTATAATAGCATTAGTTAGCGTTAAGTCACAAAGATTCTTCTGCAAACATTAGGATAGCTAGCTAGATAAGCAAGCTTTTTACCTACATCAAGCACGAGGCAAAAGCATACTTTATTTACCCATTACAAGGGGAACAGCGTTTGTTAATTTCTTAATCTGTGTCTGAAAATAAGATGTGCTTTTGGCCGTGTTCAGACCTAGGCGTCTGTTTCAGGCAGAAAGAGGTGACAAGGATGTTTTTTCAAAGTAGCTACAAAATAAATTGCTGGCGTTTTTTTTTATTGCCATAACAACCTTGAGCTAATCTGGAGTTAACCTTAGCTAACATGCGAATTTTTCTAGCGACTGGAAAAAAAGAAGAAAGAAAAACCCTTTATTTCAGAATTGTCTTCCAAATTTAACAAGGTTGCTCAACTTGTAATTTTGGTAATTTGTAGCATTTCATTACTACATGTTAGTCTGTAACATGAAGGCGAAACTGATTCAACCATTAAAACCATATATCCTCTGAAAGCTTATACCCTCAGGATGTTATCTAATGAGACAAGAGACACGTCCTTCTCTCCATATTAGTATGCTGCCCATGCATAATAAATTCGGTATTGGTAAATGGAGTATATGGCTGATACTTTTTTGGGCTTTGCCATTTAGGGAAACGGATTCAACCACCTAACCCATGTATTTTCTGAAAGCTTACATCCTAAGGATGTGATCTGTGGATCACTTAGACTACAGGTTTGAACACACATTTGACCATTTCTGAACTGTCCAGTCATGCTTTAGGGAGATGCAAATTTTTTTATGTAGCCTACATAATTATTAGGCTTCTAAACCTATACCAATTGTGAATTTGATACGCTGATAACATGATTTACATCTCAGAAATCTTCATATGAACAATCTACATTAAGCTTATGTCAATTATCAATATGAAAGAATGCTCAATGCATCTCCAGGTCTTCTGATATAGCAGCATGCAGGGGCAGTAGAGACAGCTCTGTTGCTGAGGAGTGCTGAAAGGTGACAGGTAGTTGAAGATGTCCCATTTCTTATTGGGAAGTTTAGTTTTCAAAATATTAAAATGTCCAGCCCCTCAGTATATGTATAACAACTATGGTAGTAATAGTTAAAAAAATTGGTCGAAAATTCTAGCAAAATGTGTCCCCCCACTTTTAAAAAGCTGCTGACGCCCATGCCTCTAGCCATAGTGTCTTTTACCTTGGCCTGTTATGCAGTGCCCAGCGCAGACAATATGAAATGTAAGAGTAACATATAGATGGTTTAATATACTACTCATTAAACTCTAAACACTGAACATTTGTTCAAACGATACAAACTGTTATCTATTGCAGCGCTGTAGTTATGATGGTCTGCTTTTCTTCAAACATCATGAACTCACCACTGGACAGAGTTCTCAGGATTCCAAATTAGATTTTGAATGGAAACGCTGCAAACTGAGTGGACATTTAAAAATAAATGTATCAAGACAGAAGGTGTGTTTGCCGACTCGACAAATGTTTAATACAAAAATATTATTTGCGTAGCATGAAGAGATGGGTTCCCCAACCACAACACTTTGATATGTTCTCCCACTGCAGTTCACTTTCTGTGAATAGAAAATGGCAGCCATGAACTTTGACTCCATGGGAATTAACAATTTCCATGGGAATTTCAAGGGGTTTAAAATATTATTAGCACTGCACTGGCAAATTAAACCACTAGGAGTTCCACTTGATCTGTTGCCTAGTTTTAATGGTGCAGCTTCTCACCCACTCCAGTAGCAGGACTGTAAACCAGGCCTCCTGCAGGATACAAGGTTTGAGGGAGATGACAGCTTGTTGCAAAGGAGTTTTCCGACTTGCTACCCATCTCCCGTCCTCATGCCTGTAGGAGAAGGGAAGGAGGAAGTGTACTGCACAGGCAGGGCTCTGTGTTCTTTTAAGATGACTGAAACTGGAACGTGTCAGTTCTACTGTGACATCTTCCATGGTGTGTGCGTGTGTGTGTCTGCGTGCGTGCGCATGCGCTGATGAGTGTAAGTTGATGTCATTTACTCCCTGTTCGTCTGCCTGTATTGTAGCTTTGCCAAGGCTTTTTGACTGATTTATGTGGCTGACTGGAACTCCAAGTCCTCCCCCCACGACTCCCATGATTTGGTTTGTGATGTCTGTGTGTGTATGTAAGACAGAGGCTGGGGGCATGTGTTTGTACTCATGTTTGTTGTTAGTGTGTGGGGAGGGTGGTATATATTTATGCAGTGTGTGGACTGCCGACTCTTAAGACTGTAATCTTTTTTCACATTTGAAATGCGAAAAGTTGAATTTTGTTTTCATTTCCCATTAGGCTTTCCTAAATGCTTTTCACAGGAAAAAATATAAAAAACTCACAAATCACTTTTGTCAGTGTGGAGCAGTTGAACACTCCAGTAATGAGACCACTGCCTCCACCACAGTCTCCAAGCCGTTCAGTTTGAAAACTGTATAAACTCTGCCCAGGATACTGTTTTCTATCCCAGCTCAGCAATCTGATGTTTACACAGTGTTCATCAAGTATGAATTAATCACAAGTGTAGTGGGATATATAAAACTTAAGTAGGAGAAGAGAGCGAGTCAGCAGGTGGTTGATTTGAGATGCGTCCACGCAATTAAAAACATCCAGCAAGAAAATCTGAAAACAGATTAATCTTTCTCTGTATATCTGTCCATGTGGCTCCAGTCAGAAGAATGCATTTGTTTGACATTTATTTTGGTATCAATTAACAGATTGTCACCTCCTTTATTTTAGTGTTCAGAACTGTTGGGACGTTTTAACATTGTAAGAAAAAAAGTAAAGCACTATACTTGTGGTAACCACTGCTAGTGTAGCCGGTGTATGTACATAGGTCACCCTATATACATACACCGGCCACTGCTAGTGTACTCCTCAGGTATGTATATAGGCCACCCTCGCCAGCAAAGTGCTAGCTTTTTGTTGACATAGCTGGTAGTGGTTGTGCTTGAGAGGTTGGAAGTGGCAAGTTCGATCCCGGGTGCAGGCGAACATCAGCCAAGTGTACCTCTGACAGGGGCGCGGCCATGTCTGTTAAATTGGTGTTGTGATATGGATACGCCAGGTTAGCCACTGCCGACCGGCTGAGATAGCTGTGGTGCGAGGGGTAAGTGTAGCCGGTGTAGATCGGTTAAACTCACTCCTCAGGCATCTATCCAGACCACTTGTGCAATCAAATCGCTACCTTTTTGTAGGCGTCGTTTTTTGTGGTCGTGCTTGAGACAATTTAGATAATTGCGCAACCTCAATCTTTCCAAGAGCCAAATGTCAACATTTTGAGAATTCTCATATCGGCCAACTTTTTTGAATTATCCTGCACAGTTGCTCATGATCTGTTTAGGCTGTACTTCCACAACAATCCAATTTCTCTAAGTGATCTTGTTCGTTGTTTCTCTTATATTCAATGTTTTCACTTTGGCACTCATGTCAATTACAAAAAAACAGCCGTTACGGAAACAGCCCTGCTACTATCGACTCTTGTTGGGTTCAGGTCGCTCACCTCGCTGACCGTTTCTCTGTGGCAGGATTGGTTTGCAAGGCAGCAGCCGTTGATTGGGTCCTCTGGGTAAAGTAATGGGAGCCGCAGCCACGGAGACAAGTTCATTGTACATTCATCGATCAAGCGGCTGGACGAGATAAGGAGTGGGTTCTGAGCCGGGCTCCCCCGCAGTGAGCAGACTGACCTGGTAATAAACACTGTGGTCCTGCCAACCAGCGGATCTCATGGGTGAGAAGTTTCAAAGGAGGAACCGAACCAGTCAGGGAAGGAGAGAAGATTAGCCAAATAGTTAAAACGTGGTAAAAGGATTATGTGGTTTAGTTTTACTTTCACCATCCATTACGCTTTGTGTTTATCTTTGCCATACTGTTTAAGTTAGGCCATATAGTACTACCCATTAACCTATGTGGTCAATAGGTAGTACTAAAGAGAGGCCCTGGTGCAAAATGTTTAAAAATAAAAAGCAATCCATTATTATACATTTTGATGTTTATTCACTTATTATTGCCTTAGATTCCTTCAGACAACAACAGTGTACTTGACTCATCAAATACAAACAATCCATTGGACCCTCCAAGACCGTTCAGTGTCCTCCCCGACTGTCACTTCTGAGATATTGAAAATGTATGCACCGTGGCAACAGCAGTGCAAGTTTATGGTCTGTCAATACGGTGACACAACGCCTGTTTGTCTATCTTTGACTGAAGCATCTGTGTGGTGTCTTTGCCCTCCCCTCTCTCTGTTTTTCAGGCACTTACTAGAGCAACATTGAGGTGCTATGGCTTGACAGGTCTATTCGACCATCGAGAATAGTGTCAATACCAGATTTCCGAAACGCCCAGACAGCCCATCTTTCTTTCTCTGGCTTCCCACTCTCTCTTACTCTGCTCCTCTCATCCTATTTTTATTTATTTTCCTCACTAGTTTCTCTTATACATATCAACAAATATTTATGCTTGAGAGTTGGTGTGTAGTAATGAGTGGCTCATTGGTTAGAGCTTATTCCTTGTACAATAAGCTTTGAGTACAGAAGTTCCTGCAATAAATCATCTGCATCCTTTGTGTTTATATTCTACTGCTAGACCATATTAAATACCATATCCCCCCACCTACCAAGGTAATTGGTGCATATATGGTCTTTAATCATCATGCAAGGGGCATGGTGTATAGTCCTATTCCTTCAGCTTTTGTGCTAACCATAGCATTGATTCGTTTAGCAAGCTCATTGACATGAATTTCATTTCAGTCTTAAGTAATTGATTGGTTTGTCGATACCTATGATAAATGACTGTTGCCGGGTAGCTGTCTTGTTTCATTGTGGTACCTTTGTTCTTCATAATTTGCCTGTATTGTTCCTTGTTGGCCATTTCCAGGGATGTCCTTAATTTAAATGACAATCCATTAAAAAACATTCTTAGCACAACAAAACATGTCATGTCAAGATGGGTTTAAAAATTGCAAATGATTTTTTTTTTTACAAAACATTAAATGGGCACTTTTTTTGTTCTGAACAGAACAGCAGTCACTGCAGACACATTTCACACTATGCCTAATTGATGGTTTTTGCTCAATCCAGAACTTCTCATGTGTTTTCATTCATAACATATACAAAGGGTCCAAACTGTGCAGTTGCAGCCCCCATTCATGATACAACAGGGATCTGTGGGATTATTACAGCTCAGCAACAAAGCCCCTGCCCAGCCCTTCTAATGAAGAAGACTGATGGAGCCGGCACAGGGTTATTGCTATGCAAGGGACCCTCCCCATCGCTCCCTAGCCAGGATGAAAGAGATGGAAAGAGAAAGACGAGGGAGAGAGAGAGGGTGAACAGGACACAGAAAGAGGAAGGCCCTGAGATAGAAAAGGGAAGGGTGTTTTGTGATTTGAGAGAGGCGAGGTAGAGAGAAAGAAAAGGGGATGAGTAATGAGAAAGCGTAGAGCCAAGAAAGAGGGAAACGGGGCACACTGAGGGGGGAAAAGAGACAGAGGACAGAAAGAGCGAGAGTGGCAAATGGAGGGTAAGGAAGGGAGTTCATTGGAGACTGAGGAGAATGACAGCAGTGACCCTGTCCTCTGATGCAGATCCCTCCTCTCCCACGACCTGGTCCCAGAGACACGGCAATGTGCTGCAGCTCTGCAGGGTTTCATTTAGACCCTCTCTTCAGATACACTATTTACAAAAAACCTGCAAAGACTGACAAAGCTAACTTTTGGTTTCCTTTCTAACCCCCCCCCCACACACACACACTCATTAAAAAGTCTGACTGTTTTCTTGCAACAACTGCATCCATCTCGGTTCCTCAAGTGGCCAGTCGCGGTGGGTTGATTTCATAAGCCCACAATATTGCAGACGCAGCGGTAAGCCAAACTGATTGGCGTTCCACCATGGCCGTAATTAAAGGGTTGGATCAGCTTTGCAGACTTCTGCCCCCCGGCCGTTGTCACCGACACCATATCAATCCACTCCTAGTTCACAAATGGCTACACAATACACACACATGCACACACATTGCTCCTTTAAAGGCAGCTAGAATGGCTGTTCACTTTGATTGTATTCCATTGTGAACACTCTGGTAAAAAAGACAAACACCACTTGAGTGATTACCCTTGTCAGACAAGGCAACAAATTTGACTTTGTACCGGGCATGCGATTCAGTCTCCTTCCCCCTCCTTAGAATTAGTGGATGAATTATTGTCTTGTCTCAATACTGCATGATTGAGTGAAAGTTGTCTCAAAATAGCTTGTTTACTGAGAAGTGTGTCCTGTGCCAAGAGGAGAACTTGAAATAAGAATAACATTCCCAGCTTGTTTATCTTGTGGATGGATATGAGGTATATGCTTTTATGTTAAGATGCAGTGTATCTTTAATACTAATCAAATGCAAGGTTCCCATAGAACACTTTGACAAGTGTACACATCACAACAGGCTAACTGTTGTGTATGAAACAACCATTGTGGCCACATAAGAAGATACAAGCACACATTAAGACGTTATTTACTTGAACACGCTCGCATATCATGAAACGTTCCTCACCGGCAGTTTACATATGCAAATTTGAACATAGCACTGTAGCGGGAGCCAAGATGGCCATCTTGGACGTTCTCCAAATAAAGTGTGTGCTGTCTCTTTTAAATGTTGCCATGCAAATGTATTTTGATTTCTCAATGTTCCTTGATTGATGAATGCCAGGGCAGATGTGGTCTCTATTTAGCACGAGTTTCACGCACACACACATGTTCGCAAACCCATCTTGCATTTTAAAAAGCCTGTCTCAGCCCTGCCACTCAAGCCCTTTCGAATCTCTCTAGGGGGGTGTCTGATGCCAGGCCACAGAAGCTGATGTCATCGATGTAATGCTCCCAGACTTTAAATCCCCCCTCCTATGGTCTACTATCCCCCCAATGTAGTCTGATTTCAAAGCTTTGCTTAAAGTGTATCCCTTTTCCTCAGTTAAATCAGACTTTTATACGTTGTTTGCCAGATACTTTTCATTTCTTGTGTACATTCAACAAACTGGACGACATGATTTTGATACCAAGAGGCTAGAGTTTTCTTAATCTCTAATGTCGCAGCACTTGTTTTGTTTGTATTGTACAGCTGAAGTCATTTCAGTGACTTGGATTACTGGCAAATATTTTGCTGTTCTACTTAAACAGAGTACTAGTTTGAAGTCATTTATAGCATTTTTCTTTATCAGAAGTTTGTCATTCTTGTGGCCGATTTATGTAGATTATTTCACAGACATTGCAGGGCATATGTCCCCTTTTCCACTGATCATTAGTTACCTTGGTTTCTTTGACCTTTGGCGATAAGGGCATAACAATTCCCACACCAGGTGTGACTGAACTTTGCACCATCTCACTCAATCACTACAGAGACAACAAGCACGTCCTCCAAGGCTATTGACCATCCATCCGATAACTCGCTGTCCAGATACAAATTGAGAATTTATGGCGTGGGTTCCTTGTCACCCTTTGTCTACCACTTACAGCTGCCCACTTGATTAGAAAGAAGAGTCTCCACATTAATCTTCCACCATTTGCCAAAGGGTATGGTTGATCACCAGAGCTGCTGAAGCCTGAAAACATAACCCATATCCTATAAGTCATAATGTACCTGTGACATTCTGAAATTTGGGCCCCCCACCTAAAATGTACCTCATGTCTTACTTACCACATAGAAGCTAATGCCATTTGTTGTGCTGCTAAATAAGTATTAATAAGGAATATGGGGTGACAGATTGCAATATTTCATATTAACCTAATAAATTATATCTGTAGTACCAAATGTGTTTGTGCTCCAAAACTATTTAAAGCAAGCACTCTAAAGTCGCTGTTAACCATAATGTTGTGTTTAAGATATGAGCATGTTTTGAGGTTTAGATAGTCCAGCCAGAAACAAGTATAGTAGTATATATATATAAATTTTTAATGAACAGTATAAAAACATATGCTTATTATTGCTTTTATATCTGTTTTTCTTCTCTCTTTTCTTGCATGCCTGCCTTTGGTCATTGAACTCAAATAGGTAAGTAAGTCTAATTTAATTTGTAGCATTTTAAAACATTACATACATTATGATGAACATTTTTGGGGGGGATCTCAAGGCCTCTTGGCTAGGTTGCTGGCTCATGGTAAGGACTCAATTAACAAGTGCAAGCTAATTGGTTATTTGAGACATTGAGGTGGTAACCTTGTCTGGATAATACTGAGAAGTAAAGGTGAAATTAAGATATCTAGCAATGCAATAAGTGAGAGAGTAATTGAAGTGACCATTGGGGAATTTATGTTTAAGCTTTCTTGGTGCAATGCTAGCTTTAAGAGTTGTCTAAAGCTGCACTCATTGTGGGGGTTCTGAGCTTCTCTAGTTTTAATCAGAGTTTAAAGCAGACCTCCTCCTTTTGTGTTTCACTTCACAAGTTTGGGCCCAGCAATTTTGTGTTCAACTGGAGACAAGGTTCAAGCTTTTACCTTTTTAACCACCAGAACCATGTTTAAATTCTGTGGCAGAAACAAGTATAGTAGCATATATAGAAATTCCTCACCCCGTTGCCAACTGCCAAAGATAATGACATAGAATAAAACAACATGGTGACAGTTCACTTTCAATTAAGTGTTATTTGTTTGATAAAATCTTTCTATTGAAAAGATTAAAGCCCATCTTAGTTTGAAACAGATCGACCAATGATAGCATTTTTCTAATGGTATTGTTAAAGCCCAAAATACAACATATGTCTTATTTGGCTTGGCCATACTTCCAATTGAAGCATATGTGGTGAATGTTTAATACTAATATACTCTGGGAATGTAATGCTTTATCGCAATTGGATTGAAAACAAATGCCTTAATTTTATTATTCTTAGAGCACATACAATATTACTCTTTGTTAGAAAAGTTAATGCCACAATGTACCAAATGTTTGGGATTTACAGCATTTTACAGATTACTTGAAATCTCTCTTAAAATGTATGGGAATTATGTGTCTAAGGACTGATCTTCATACATGTCAAAACAACAAACAAACAGTAGGCCTAAATCAGGAAAAGGTTTTATCAGGGCAGTCACTTGTTGAAACTTGTTTTGGTATGCAGACTGTTGTATACATTAAATTATTTGGACTCAGGCTGTACTCTATTCTATCTAGCGGTGATTTGTTTGACCCCTCCACAGTCAGCCTCCCTCAAAGGGACTTGTGTTAACACTGACAGTAAGGCCTGCCCTCTGAAGTGAAACAACGGCACATTGAGTTGTCTGACATATGATCTCTACATCCTTGAGAATTGTAAGCCAGCTGGGTCTCTATCCTTGTCTAACACGGCTTGGAACTGCCAACTCCTCAGGTTCCAGATTCAGGGCAGCACCAAAAAATGAGGTCAGGAAGATTGACTTGAATCATAAGATTATGCTCCCAGTACATGGCTCAAGTGAAAATGTGCAGATGAGAGCATAAAGCCCCCCCAAAAGTAATTTCACAGATTGATAGATGTTGCTCTGCTGTACTGTGCTTTGGCCATTGCGTTCCCTGAACAGGAACAGTAATCAGAACCTTCCCTCGGCAGCTTCCCCCTAGCGGACTAGCCTAATCTTGATCTTAATAGCATGAAAGTGAATTTCCCCCCTGTAGATATCTTTGTGAAGTCTCTAATCTCTCAGGCATTAGATAATGTTTATGTTTAAATGAGAAATAATAGGTCCTTTTGCGTGTTCAAAGCTAGGACCCATAGTCTTCTCTTTGAACCAATTCAGATGTTGCCAAGCCAAACGTGGATCCCACTTGAAAATGAATTTGCAGAGTTGTGGCGGCACAGAGACCTCTTTTGTGGTTCTGACTTTGCGTGGATGGTCTTGCTAGGCAGAGGGCTTGAAAATTGAAAGTCTCTCTTCTCCCACAATTGAATCTGCTTCAAAAGAAAATAACCAAAATAAGAGAGAAGCTTAGTTTTCACATGAGATGGTGTTAAAGAGCCTGATTTACTAAATTATCTTAATGATGGAAAACCCCCACTTGTGGAGTCCAAACAGAGCTGCTTGATCATATGACATTTGGACAAACCTTTTATGGCTAAATTACTGTTATTGTCCTTATTTTACCGACCCTATTTCTGACTTACAGGCTTTTTATTTCAATCCTTTGCATTTGCCGCCATTGTTTTCCAGAGCAATTGCTCAAGACTCAGGGTAGCAATGTCCCTTTTTCCCTTTTTAATTAACCGCAAAGGCTTCAATTGGGAGCGGATCAGGAGGATTGTGGGATTGGGTACTCTCCAATGCCTTTTTGGAAGACCTTCCGGTCTATTGGCCGATGATCGCCTTGGCATTGCAGCAAGGGAAGAGTGAGACAAAGAAAAAAAAAATCCACCCATCCTGCTGGGGTTTGCCTCAGTCGAACCTCCCTGTATCTGGTCTCCCTTGCTACAGACCAAAGAGCCCACGTCTCAACAGAAGACTTCCAACAGTGCAAAGTCACAGCCTATTGTCACCACCCGTTCCAACGTACAGACAGAGGAGACCGTGTGAGGCCTCTTTCACAGTCACAACAGGAATCAAACGAGGACGTTGGCTTCACTGTCAGACAGGTCTCTTAGGCTTCTGATTTCTAATGGCTGTGAAACAGTGATAAATAGAAGTTTGCCAACACATGCTGAGAACTTGTAATTAGCTTTTTGTAGGGAGTGGGGTGTTTAAAGGAGGGTTACATGGACACTGAGGTCATTTTACATGGTTTTCATTTGTGCTGAGCAGTAGCCAGAAACTCTGGCTGCCCAAACACTGTCTAGGGTTTTAGCCTAGTGATAGAGCATGATTACGAGACATTGGTAGGACATGAATTTTGATTTAAGCTTGTTGCGTTTCTAATGACTATTGGTTTCACATGGTCCGCTTCGCGTCGTGCCTAACAACTCCCCTTACCTGTTCTAAAATCAGCGTAAACCACGGCCTCTTGGGGCTTATTGCTTAACTCAATCACCGGATACATTTCTAGAATTAGGACAAAACATTTTTACTTTAACACCCTCCCATGATTGATTGGATTTGTCCAGTAATCCTCTATGACAGATTAACTCTCACCAAAAATTTTTGTTTGGATTGATATCTGCAATGCATATTAAGCACACCATAATCCTAAAAGTAAAACTGAATGTGCACTAGACAGGATGGAATTTAGGAAGTGTTCTTTACTCTTTAAGAAAATACAAGTAATTTATTTGTATATTTCCCTGTCAAAGAACATCTGATGGTCTAGACAATTCAATCAAATGTATTTCAATTCAATCTACATGTTGTTGGGTCATATTTATCAGGTTGAATTGATTCAGATTAGAACCATCTTAAAAGGTTATTTAAGAGTGGTAAAAAGAAGAAAAGTCAATCTTGTCTTGGTCCTTCTCATCTTCCATCACTTTTTCCCTTTTTCTTAAATCCCATGCAATTGAAATGGCCCTAGCAAAAGGCCTAACTCTCATCCTCAATCCTCTCGACAACATGCTGACTCACACAGATCTCCAGCACACCACTCCACCCCATGCAAACGTCTAATCTTGCCTCTCATCGTCAAACACTTTTTTTAAACTACAATTCCAAAAGAGACGTTTTCAATAGCAACCACCTGCTAGGGCACCTATTGTTTTTGTTAGTTTTATTATTATTAGCGAAGCGTGGCCCCAAAGTTAGTATTATTATTATTATACTTGGGACGAGGAGTCTATAGCAGCTCATAGAACCGTATGGTAAAATGTTTTGAAATTTGGCACACTGATTGGAGACTACTGATCAATTTCACCAAGTTTCATGTCGACCACTTGAGCCCTATAGCGCCACCAAGGGGTCAATGTTGGAGGTGTGTTTACGTCCATAACTTTTGAACCGTAAGACCATTTTTCTAAAGTGAGGTGTCATTGGATTCCTTAGATTTACATTTAGCGCTTTTATCCAAAGCGACTTCCAAGAGAGAGCTTTACAAAAGAGTATAGGTCACTGATCATAACAACAAGGTAGTCCCAAACATGAAGCATATATTGTGAAAAAATAAACATAATAAAAATAAACTACTGGTCAGGTAATACAATTCTTGCTTATATCTTCTGAAGAGTTTTGTCATAAATCTCTGATTTATGACAGATTGGTCTCTTATGATTCTACGTGGCATACCGAGTCAAAAGATATCACATTGTCTGGTGTCTGCCATTTTGGGCGTCGGACATTTGGAATTTTCAGAAAAAACTACTATTTTGAACCCCTCGTTCGCCATTGCTCCTATTTTTAGAAACATGTAATCAATTCATCTTCAGACCACAATCACCTACATATGTCAAAATATGAGTAAATGACAGCTGTTTATACTTGGGTCAAATCTGACAACGCTTGCCACAGGAGAAATGTCTTACTTTTTTTGTACAGTAACTGAACACTGCAATTCCCAGCACTGAGAATAGCTCACTTGGATAAGACAGGCTTCTTTTAAGTGTAAGGTCACAGGTTCTAATCCAGCCACAGCCATCAAGCAAGTACGGCTGCATCTCACGATTCTTTTAATAATCGATTAGTCTGTCGATTCTTTTTTCGATTAATTGATGAATCGGATAACAAAAAACAAAAAAGCATTAATTTGCAAACTTTTATTCAAAAACAAAACTGACAGTGCAAATTCACAGTGCAAACAATTTTCAGACTGTGCACAAACAGGCACACAATTTTATTAAATTATAAGTTATTGATATCAGCGTGGATTTAATGCTATTTTCCAAGATGAGCAATTTATTTGAGATTTGTTTAAAACTTTATTGAAAATTGAAAGGTTGTGGAAGTAAGCCGGACTTTATTCGAATTATCTGCTGTATATAAGTTTTTTTTATACAATTTTGAAAAAGGTTAAGATTTGCGAGGATTAAGCTATTTTCAAAGAGTGATTTTCTATCATTTTATTTGAAATTTAATTGAAAAATTAAAGGCTGTGGACGTACACCAGATATTGTTAAGATACTCTGGTATCTGTTTGAGGTTTTATATTCCCAAAATTATTATAAAAGTCAAACATTTTCAAAATGGTATGGGTAGTTTTCACCCGGTCCCTACAACAACAACGTTACTCAACAACGTCTCTCCGATGGCCGTTCCTCTACCTCCGCTCTGTGCTCAACTTCACTTTTTTTTATTACTCAAACATCTCTGCAACTTATTGAGTGGCGTAATAATCGCGCGACACAACAAATCGATAAGGATCGATACATTTGTTGCCAACGCTTTCAGTAATCGATTTTAATCAATTTGTTGTTGCAGCCCTACAAGCAAGTTATGATACAGGATAATCTTTTTAGTGAAACGGAAAGCCAGGTACGCCACAGTAGCTGTTTAGCAGTATAATTATAAAGGTAACGATAATGTGACGACAAACACCACACACTACAGGAGCAAAACGGTTAAATCTAGCATTTTTATTTGTTTTTTCATTTGTCCTCATGTTTGTGGTTTCTCCCATTTTTTTAATCTGAAAATATTTTTTAAATCTTTTAGTGTGTACCCAGCATTACAGTGGGATTTGGAATCTGTAAATTTCCGGCATGCTTCAGTGACTGATTATGATGGATATCAGCCTGAAAACTCCGCCCATTGCATGCATAATTCCCATCTCTTCTCTGTACAACAGCTACAATGACCAACAGCACATAGCACTATCTTTTCAGAAACCATTACTCTTATTTTCATTTTCTCTTTCCTGCTTCCCTTTCCTAGGGTCTCTTTTAATTAAATGATGCGCTGGACCTTCATGCACATTATCCAACGGGTCTCTTCCTCCACCATAGTAGTTCCTAGGAAAAATGAAAGGAGCTCAAAGCTTCCGCTCCCCCATTCTATTGTTTGTTTGTTTAGGGTTGTCTCCGCCTTTTCCTAACCAGCTTTGCATTCATCACCAAGGTATTCTCGGCCCTACAAAGCAGCCTGCATGTTAATGCCTGGCACCAAAGTATATGAAATATTCATATCTTCCTGCAACACAGGTTTATACAGCACAAAGTTTATTTTTACAATTTCAACAATGCGAAAAGTGAAAATATGAATAATTCAGGCACAGATGCTGTCTTTTTCTCTCACTTTGGAGAAAGGGTATAAGATGCTACAAGGGGTCATTTGTGTGTGTGCTTCTGGCACTGCAGACAAGTTAATTGGATCTGAACAGCACATTTGTTTGATTGGCAGCGATTACTTGCTTATTAAGAGTGTGAATTTCTCTCATACTGATCTGTTCACACTGCATCATTTGCAGTCAATTGTATGGATCATGACCTGGGCCTCCAGACTCACCTGCTTCAGCATCACTCCTGCTAACAAACGCAGGGCTATCTGCCCTTCAGTTACATTGAGGGAACATGACAAACATGATTACCTTGTTGTCTCACTACCAAGAGTCACAGTGGAGGGCCTTTAACTAGCTTTAGCAAGCAAGGCTGTCGTGTCTCATTTACGTACTCTGTGTACCATTGTTTCTGTATGCAGTATACTGTTATCACATCTGTTTTCCAGTCCATTTTCAGCGTATCTGCATGTATGCCTGTCCTTGGGAGCATTAAATTACAGTCTGTTTTGCACGTTTGGCTCCCCTAAGGGATGACTAAATGTAGATTGAATGATCATTGTATTAGCTCTTTGTAGATATGGTTTAAAGAGCAGAGAAATGCCCCCTGTTGCATGTGTATTCCCCCTCTCCTCTCACTGAATTGACCTTCAATGTATTACTTTTTCCCTTGGGAGTGGAAAATGGCCACATATAAAGGAAAAGGCAACAAATATAGAACTTAAGCCACAGCAAGGGTCTTTCTGGACCGGGGAAGTATGGATGCCATCTGAAAATGTGTTTACGGTAGAGAGGAAACTGGAAGTGAATATTTTCAAGGTTGTGATTGTTTTGACAGTGAGGTTAACACTGATCTTGTTTAAACTTTCAAGCTATGCAAGCTGCGGGGGAGGAAAACTTGTGACTATTGAAACACTGGACAATTGGTCACACAAGTGTTCCCCTAAACCACACAGGTTGTCTGTCTCTGGACAGCCATATACTTTACTTGCTGCTGGTGAGTCTTGCTACAGTGTTAAACAAATGGCATCATAGCCAGCAAGTTCATGTTCATGTACTGAAAATCAAACCAAAGAAAATAATTCCCCTTTGCAAATATATTATTGACCCTGAATGTGAAGCAGTTGTTTGAAAATTCATAGGCAAAGTGAATAATGCAAAAATCTGATCCCATATTAAGATGTTAGTCAGTCTCATTCCTGACCTTGTTTGGTTTAATCTCTTGTTGTTTTAAATCCTTGAATTCTGTAAACCCTTCATGGTCAGAGGTCAGACTTGTGGTGTATTTGTTTTAATCTATATAAAATTAGTTCTACATTTAAAGACAAAAAGTCTCAGTCACAAACTCTGACAGAAGATCTGATACTATAATAGAATAATTGAGGTTCACCTATTTTAGATGCTTTACATAGCCCTTCCTTTTAGGCCCATAACACACACACATTTTGACTATAACACATTTAGTAAATTAACTATAACTACATAGGGTGCCATTTCTGTGGTGTGCTTGCGTCGTTTGCAGATGTGTCCGCTTTTTTTTAACTTACATTTTACAATGGAGTAATTCTGCCTCCCACTAATCCACTCCAATCGTTTGGATATTGAATGCCATTGATTGCTCTACAGGATTTATGATCATCATTTGATACCCCTCTTGTGTTTAATTGCTTTAATAATACATCCGTCCCAGCACAATACTATCGCAACAGCGCAAATAAGAAAAAAAAGCTGACTAAGTATTAACTGGTTGGTAGCTAACACTGTAGCTGCTTACCTGGGCTGGAGAGAAGCAGGCGCTCCGTTTTGCACCTATTCTGACCTGACCCCCGGACCGGTAAATACATTTTACAGCTAAAATAACTAGACTACCACTGTGAGATTACAGGAGCTATAACCAGAAGGAATTAATATACCATTCTAAAACTGGTTGTTCCCATCTTTGATTGGCTATATCGCGTTCCATGTCGTTGTAAAATCCAGCATAACCTTACAGGTTGTCCTCATAACATTCTTTAACATTCCATATTACAGTGCATCGAATATTTCAAATAAAAAAACACGGCAACGGTGTCCATCTGGCTGTTGCATGGCAACTATTTATGTAGTGGCGGAAGAATGACAGTTTATTTAACTATTTTGTTTCTAATTGTTTTTAGTTATGAAACCATATCAAATATTTGTAGTAACGGTTTTAGAACAGGTAAGGGGGTTTTCAATTCTAAAATCAGCGCAAAACACGGCCTGTTGGGGCTTATTGCTTCATTATTTATGCTCTGATGGACTATGCAGAATGTAATCGTAGTCCTCCGCTCCATGCCAGGGTTAGACCAGAGAATCAACTAACTAGTATTAAAAATACTAATGATGTGGGTGGGACTGCTAACCAGAAGAACGAAGGGGAGCCCACTTCTATTTTGCAGAGTTGTAGAGCTATCTGAGCACTAGCGGTCCTTTTCTCTAGCTCTAACACTGACAAAAATACAGTGTTGATGTCACAGAAAAGCCACTTAGCTAGAGCTACATATGATACATTATCACCTTGGCCTGTGAGTGTGGCTGGAAGCTAGTTAGCTAACAGAAAACTGACATATCTGCTAAACAAACAGGGCGACACCACAGATGTAGCCAGCAAACGGGGCCACACTGCAGATGTAGCCAGCAAACAGGGTGACACTGTGGATGTCAGAGCCTGTTTTAGGAGAGCCTTGCCACTCCCTATTAAGCCCCATTGTACCGAATTTGTCTGCAGTTCCACCAAAGTTCCACTGGTGATCGCGAGCGAATGCATGTTGAATGGGAGTCTATTAGCCTGACGTTGTTATACTCATAATTCTAGTCAGAATATGAGTCTGGAAACTCTCAATTGGGCTGTGACTACGGGGCGTGTTTCAACCGAACTCGTATAACAAATGCCACTTCGCTCAATTGGATAGACCTACAACCAATCAGAGCAACATAATATGTTGTTTGTTGAAAACGAATTCAACCCAAGGGGTCTTTCGTGACGTTGTTGATTACGTTACTGTTGATTATCTGTCCATCTTCGTATAAAGCCCGCCCTGGCAATTTCATTGGTCCGTCCCGATACTGATTTTATGTAGTTGTTCCCAATACGAGACCCTCCAGACCCAACTTCCCGACCAAATTTTTTTGTGGGCGGGGAGAAGTTGGGCTGGCAGCCAAGCTAGGAGTCTATGGAGCTAAACGGCTAAATTGGTCTCTTCCGCCTAATTGTCGTTGACACGCTAGCATTCTGCTAATGAATGCTGATTGGTTAGTGAAGGACTGATACGACCAGAGCTCCTGCTTGATGGCATCCAAAGCAACATTAGCAACTACATTAGCAAGCCAAAACTCTTTCTTGCGTGTGCATTGACACGGAGAGCCTAACATGTCAGCTGTGTTGTCGATGCCTTGAGATAAAAAAGTTAGACCAAAGCTTGCCGTAAAGCAGTAGCTCTGGTCGTACGATGTGTATGACGTCAATTACATTTTCAAAGGCTTTTTAGAACAGAAAGGCGACTTCAAAATAATTGAACAGCCAGCAGTGTGTATGTTTTTTGCCTCCCCTTTTGAATCCAGAATTCAAATTACTAGACAAAAAATCATATCCTGAGAAAAGGGGTAACGCTCCATAGACCTCCATTCATTATGCACTCGCTCGTTAGAGTCCTCACATGGAACTGCAACCAGTTCAGAACCCGGAAGTTTCCCAAGAGTGGCAGTTCTCTCTATATTAGACATGCGCTGGCTATGTTTTCTGCAATTCTCACCCTGGGCTGTATTCTTTGGGGGTCAGCTGTAAGTTGTAACTAGCAATGCAAGTAGCAAAATTACTAAAAGACTTGTCATTGACTGAGTCGGCCTCACAGCTTGTAATGATTGTACAGGCCTGGTTATGCACACATTTTGTGACGTTGTGGCATCAGTCGTGTGAAGTCCTGACGTTTCTGACTGTGGCTAGCTAGTTAGCTATCGTTAGCTTCACTTTTCGCCACAAATACTTAAATTATGGCTAAACCGTAATTTAATTTTGGCAAGCACACCCTGACAATCAACAAACAAACCAACAATATGGTGTTTGGTTGTTAGAAAGACTAAGAAAATTACAAGCCCTCAGTCTCTTAGCTGTTAAGGATTAATATTGTTATCCATGCAGTGTTTATTTGGTACTGTGTCAGTTCTGCAAAGTGAGTCATCTCTGAAGGGCTTTGTCCCTCTTTCAGTGTGAAACTCCTGCCACGGATCCAGCCCCCCAGAATAAACATGTTTTTAAAAAGCTGTAAAAGACCCTGCAATCGGAACCAGTTGCCCCACTGCAGGTTTGGTTGGATGGCGATGATGTCTGTGGAGCCACAATATCCTTAAAGGTTTTGGTTCGGGAGGAGTGACTTAGCTATTGGAGAGAAACGTATCAAACCAGAGCTGGAAATTCCATCCCCTTGGAGCGCGTCAGTCAGACAGGTATTCAGAATTCCTCACTGTACCTGCCTCAGGCTGAGACTGGAATACTTCTGAAAATCGACTAATCAAAATTTGAAAAGTTTTTTCCTATAAATTTCACAATGTTTTTCATCAAACTATTTTATGTGAGGTTTTACCTCACTGTTTTAAGAGATAATATGAAAGAAATACATACGTAAGAGATTGACAACTACACAAACATAAATGTACAAACATTTTCCCGATCTAACTCAATGTAGCTACTGGACATTCCAAATTCAGCCGCTATAAGCTATTAATAATAAGCCTCATGTCACCAGGGGGGTATTCCAGGTAGCGGGTTTAGTGAAAACTTTGAGTTGTTTAACCCTGAAAAGAGGCTTACTCCAAGGTTTCCGTTCCAGGAAGAGAGGTAACAAAACCTTTTGGTAAGTTTCCTTGGTAACTTACTCAGTGAAACTAACTCTGCGTTTTTCTACTTATCCCCTCCCACTTTCTGAGCCAGCTAGGGTTGGCAGACATGGGATATCCTTTCCTGGTTCAGCCGAGCGATCTCAAACTAAATTTAAGTTGCTTAGTAATACGCTGGGAGACGATTTTAAAAATGCGATTTGATGTGCTTTCATTCCCTGATGAATACCTAAGTTAACGTTACCGTTTCCTGTCACAATCTGTAATTTAACATTATAAGCCCTTGGGCCTTCATTGCTAATGTTACACTCAGAACTGACCAAATGCTTTTTGGCACTGAAATAAAGACAAATAATTGAAATTGTATATGGTATTTGGTCTTCTTCATTGCCTACAAATATAAATCTAATGAGTATTTTTATTGGCTATTGTTACAACTTCCTACAATTTCCATGATTCACCATGTACCGTCCTGTAACTGGTGTTCCAGCAAATCTATTTCAAGATTGTAGGGGTTCAATATTGGCCAAACAACTGAAACTGATTCTCTTATGGTTTGAAGGAAAATGGGAAACTTAACAGTGTATTAACATTAACCAAATAATACTTATACCAATGGAATCATAGTTATTTGACTCTATGGGTTAAATCAGAGCAAGAATGGTCAAATTAAGGTTAAATAATATAATAATTTAATCATATTGCAAATTTATGAAATCAATGAAGGTTAACTCTTACTTACTCTACCATGATTATTGTAAACCAGAGATAGAAAGCAAGAGGTGAGGAAGGAGGAGTAGGACAAGCCAGAGCTGAGGAGAAGGTCTCAGGAGATCAAGAATCCACAGAACAATGCTTCACAATTCCTTTTGTACCCAAGAACAACTACAATCACACCACAATCTTGACCCTTATCAACAGCACTAGCAATGCTACAGTAAGTTACACAATGATGTGTGAGAGCCATCAAGTTGAGACTCCATCCAGTAACTGCATATTTTACCATATGAGAGGCGGGGGCAGGTTGATAGCTTTACAAGATCAGCTTTTATTCTTCAGCCCTAAGTACACCATCTCTTGTTCAAAATAGAAATTCAGCAAATTCAACAATTAATATTCATATAGGCTATTGTTCCTACTATTAACATAACCTGTGACCATGCATCCTCCTGTGACTAGTTTTCCAGTAAATCTATTTCAAGATTAGCCTTTATTCTTCTACCCTAAATAGGCCTACACCATCTCTTGGTCAGTTTTTGACACTTTCTTCAGGAGATGCAGTTTGTACAACTCATTAACTTGTAACTGGGAATACATGAGATTACATTAAATTTCACAGTTCCACATGTAGAATTCACCTGCTTTGTTGTCAGAATGTGCAAATCGTTTTTATATTCATTATTCTCACATTCCCACACAAGCCTGTAAATAAAAGTATATGGAGAGAGAACTACCAGTAGCTCCCATACACTGCATCCAGTTCTGCAGAGGCATGTCATTAATGTCTCTTTGTCATCTTAATCATCATCATCATCCTTTGATGAAAAGCATTCTGTTGAGGGAAACTGCTACTGCAAGTTGAAATAGGCACCAATTTAGACTTTGTATCATGTCAAATATGATTAAAACCATGGTGACGTCAAGACTACAATAAGCGTATAGGCTAAGCAAAATATGCAATGTAAATATAAAAACAAGTATGTTTTTATATTTAATGCTAAGAGCTTCTTAAGAACTTTCGAAAAGCGTTCTAAAAACGCTAGAACGTTTTTAAGAAGCTCTTAGAGTTAAGAGCTTCTTAACGAATCTGGGAAACCCGGCCAATGTCATTCGATTTGGATGTGATTCTTATAATAGGCATATTCATTTTTCAACCCAGCGCGTGTTAGCATGAGCGAAGTGGGCCAACTTATGGTTTTCAAGTGGTAGGCTATATCATATTCAATGTCGAACAATAAACCGTTGTTGGCATAGTTTGCATTCAACGTTTTTTGAGTCACCTGGTACTTTGTAAATGTACTGTACATGAAATGCTGCCATACCACAGATTTCTTTGCCATTTTGCCTAATAACACCAACAAAGTAGCCTATGGGTGAGTTTGTAGTTCGGCAGCCAATTGTGCTTGTGTCGTGTGCAAAAAAACAAAAAACAAAACCAAGCACAGATTAACGAAAGGGAAAACAATAACACGTTTTCTTTTAAATGTATATATTTTTATTTGCTTTATTTGTCTCACATAATATAATCTACAATTTCTGTAGAACATTTCTTTAATTCAGCAATGGTGACACAAGTGGGAATCAGATCTCGCACTGCCATACGGTATCTCGAATTAAAAAAAAATAGTCGACCAAGAGCATATCGACCAGAAAATCGACTAGTCGACTGAGTGGGAACAGCCCTAGAACTGACAATTGTTAAGTGTGAGCGATTGCTGCCAAGCTAAAATCTGGGAGTATTACTTCTGAAATTTGAGGAATGCCAGAGGGAGGCTTGCTTGCTCGCTTTGGTTGCATCTCTGATGACGTTTAAGTGACAGATTGCTTCTGTACATTAGCTGACATGGTTACTTTAGCTGACATGGTTACTTTAGCTGACAAGGTTACTTATGAGTTCTCTTGGATATGCTGTACATCCATTCAACTCAATCCCCAATTTTGAACGGCACTTATTTTTCAGTTAAATGAACGTTGTGGTTTTTAGCATAAGTCAGGCTTATAATGTCGAAAACTATGATGAATGAAGCCATTTGTGTCCAACATGGGGAAAATCCATTACCATCAATCAAAGCCTCCATAACAGACCGGCCAGGTTTACACTAGATCTGGCATGGTGCGCTACAAGAAACCAGGCTAGTTTTCACACTCTAGATTGACTGTAAATCCCCCAATAAATAGCCACACTAATCACCCGTAGTGAGGGGGTTAGGTGTTAGAACATCGCTTTTAGGGTAGGGTTCCTGTGGTTTTTGTTTTCAGTGTGTCAGCATTCTCAACACCCCCCACCTTTTACCCCCTTCCGACAAATTGCGCTTGTCAGCATCCTGACTCGATTACAGCCTGCTGGATTTGAACAAGGGGATCAAAGGATCTTAGGGCATAGGCACAAGGCCAATGGGCCCCATTAATACTTGCGGCAACTTTGTTTTCTTCCCCTTCTTCGAAACTTTGTCTAATCCACTTCTCCACTACTGTTTGAACAGTTTCGTTGATTAAAAGTGAAATCTCAAGATAATTCAAATGTAGTAGAAGCATGTAATAAAACATGAGGCTTTTGATCACGTACTCAGATCAACATTTACGGTATATCGGCTTTGCATTGCCCATCATTTTGCTTTAAATACTTCCTTGACATTCTTTTGAGTTTAAGGAAAGAAAGCTATTAATTGTCAATTAGAAGATGGTGCATGAAGAAGAAAGGCCTCTTTCATTGCGGTGTATCAGTGGTCCATACTTGCTAGAGGCATGCCTCCTGATGTATTTTGTCAACCTGCACTATGGAAATGTCCTAACCTAATATAATGCTGCGGTGCCTGTGTAGGGGGGTAAATATTGTCCAAACAACCAAAACTAATTCCCCTATGGTTTAAAGGAAGATGGGAAACTGAACAGTGTATTAGCATGAACTAAATAATGCCAATACCAATAGAATTCCAGGTATTTGACTCTATGGGTTAAATCAGAGCAAGAATGGTCAAAGTACGGTTAAGTGAAATACGTATTTAATAACTTTGCAAATGAATGAAATCAATTACAAGGCAAACATGTTACAATATGAAAGTTTTCAATCTTACCTACTCTACCATGATCATTGTAAATCAGAGAGAAAGCAAGAGGTGAGGAAGGAGTAGGACAGTAGGACAAGGCAGAACTGAGGAGAAGGTCTCAGGAGATGAAGAATCCAAAGAACAATGCATTACAATTCCCTTTATACACAAGAACAACCAATCAGACCACATCTTGAATGGGGTGTGAGAGCCATCAAGTTGAGACCGTCCAGAAACTCCAGACTTTAGCATATGAGAGGTGGGGGCAGGTTTGACACCCAGCCTTACACCTGCATCACCTAAAATTATTTGTACGGAACTACAATAAGATCCATGAACTTACCGCCCTACCAAAAATGAGAAAGCCCTGTTTGGTACAGCAAGAAATGTAACCAGTCTAGGTCAGATAAAATCTCATGAGCACATTTTGGAGCGATACTTCAATTTCAGGATCGAAGAGTTTGTAACCCATCAATTGGCTGCTGACGCTTTTGCGCAGTGTGTTGTTTACTTTTGACATGCCGCAGCCAGTGCTGTCAAAGCTGCCTTGTAAAACATGATTGAGCACTGTTCTTGTCGGAGCGGTATCACTGTCTCGGTAAAGCTCAAGGCACAGTTTATAGTGAAAATAGAATCATAAGGGGTTTGGGTCTCAGAATTCAGGGAGAAAATACAGAGATGACTGTCACAAGATGCCTTTTCACAAGAACATGATATGATCTGCTCTTTATTGGATTTCTGTGTGGCAGCTGCAATGTAAACACATGAATGCAGCAGCTCACCATGGTATCTGGTTTCTACCTGAAAAACATTCCTGCCTCTTGTACCAAGCTACAGTCACTGAATGTTACTACACACAACCTCACAGGTGGAACTTATAACCCATCATGTTAGGAACTAATTTCTTCACATTCATAGTTATTTTAGAAGGCCAATATTCTCCACACATCACAATGAAATGTTAATTTCAATAAACAGTGAATACAGCTAGGTATTCACTGCTTTTAACTTAACAACATTAAGCAGTGCTATGCCAAATAACAAGCAATTACAACAGTGTTTAGAAAGAGACTGGGTGCTGTAGGGGAAGCATCTCCATATCCTAATCATATTAGTTGCGAAAGGTTTGCCTACAGCCTGCCCCAGTCCCATGTCTGTTTGCCACTAATAAAGGTTGCATAAAATAATCAAAGAAGACATTGCATTATTTCCAGGCAATTACATCCCATTTGTATAAACAGTAAGGGACATGGGTCGTAAAGGCAGGGTAATTACCGAGACATGTAATCATGCCCACAAACAACATGTGGGGCGCTGAACAACTTTCAAACCGACAAGCAAAAGTGAAACGGTGCACAGGCAGAAGTAATGTCTTTAGGAGCTCACAACCCAAACACGTGTGTCAATGTTCCCCAAAGTTGCTCGGGTAAGGTGCTTGACTTTGTAAAAATAGTCGCACGCAAATGATTACATGATTAATAGATGTGGCTGTATGACAATGCCACATTGTTATGGCTCACCACAGAATACAGATTCATCTTAATGGTGATGGACTATTAGCAATGAAAAATAAGTTGCTGGACAATTTAGGGCCAGAAAATGTCAATATAAAAGCCTCATAACTAATGATATGAGTTTGGATTACTTTTATGGACTGTAGGTGCAGTGGTTGGGGACCACATCAGAGCTTTCAGATTTCCCATGTCTTTTGAAGACAGGCCTGTCCTACCTCTACTTTCATAATTCTCAAGTAACACAAAATAGATACAAGAACACAAGTTATTACTTCTGAAGAAGCACGCCTCATCCCTCCAGCTCAGCCTCACATTCCTTGTCGCATGAAGAGTAAGACTAGTCGAAGGCAACTGTGACATAATATAGCAGGCACATCTCAGGGGCAATATGTTGTTATTCTGTCTGGTGGGTATCAAATGATGCGTGCTCACACCTCTGACTCATGATCGAGCCTTAATTTTCTTAAGTACACACCCTGCATTTGCGATGTAGAGGATGATGTGAAGCATGTTAACGCAAGCTCACCAGCCATGCAACTGTGTGTAACATACCGTAGGGCAAAAGGGTAGGACACGAAAAAGAGCAAAATACATTTGAGATCTTCTTGCATTGGAAGCTGTGACGACATTGGTAAAAGCCATACAGTACACACAATTTTACAAGCCTACACTTGGAGTTTAATATCTACCACAATCCTTTGTCAAGATTTTAAATGACCTCCATACAACACAAACACTCAACAGGATCTCAAATTCTAAACAGAGTAAAGAGATGTCTTAGGAAGCCAGGACCTGGTTTATGTACTGTATTGATTGAATGCTGTTTGTCAAAGACTGTAGGAGAATGTTTGAGAAAAGGGATGGGAGGGATTCTCTTTTATTGATAATCCACGTCTGTACAGAGTGGTATTGAACAACAGGAGTGAAACATGAATGGACACTGGCTTTGTCTAAAGCCAAGCCTCATTCTTATGGGGGAGGATAGTTCGCACACCTCGCTTATTGAATTATGTTGTGGTGTGTGCTTGCTTGGGATTTGGGGATGATAAAAGATGTGGGTTCAACAGAGGGAGGACTAATCATCTAAATGGAAGGTCATGTTGGTTTCATTTAGTGTGCTGGTCTGAGTTGATACTGCTTTGGCAGATTTTGTCAGGAAAGAAGGCGGTGGAGAGATTACACATGTGGATGTTGATCTAGTCAGGTACAATGTGAACCGTCATTACTCAGCTGGCTGTCTATCATACAGTATACCAGTGACTCATTGTTTTAGGTAGATATGTCATGTGAAGTATTTCTCTATCCTAAAAATACTAATATTTGTAATACTCAAGCTAGGACATTGTATGTCAATCCTGTTTAAGCACATTTTGCCATACAGTGTGTCAACACAGCTGTCCTCCAAGTTGCACTTTTTCTTGATACCATCTATGCTTGCTTGCTTTTTTTAGAATCCTTTTCTGACAATGATTTCAGATTTCAAACATAAGCATTACATAACTAAACTTGAAATGCTGTATCTATGATTTAAGATCTGTGACAACATCTACCCTCAACTACACTATGTTGTTAAAATATTTTAGAAACATGCAGTCAGTTTAAGGAACAGCAACATAAATCACATCGCACCTAATTTACAATTGCATTTCATCAATGTCTTCAAAATGAGCCCACAAAAAATTATTGCATCTCTGCGTCTGTAATTGAGGTAATCACATGCAATTCATTAGACCATGATTGCAACTCATCAGCCATGACAAGTCAGTTGATTGATACAAATGATCCAAGCAGGCATCACAACTGGAAGGTTACACAATTACTCTTAATTACTCTTAAATTATTTTAAGGTATATCTTCTGTGTACATGCATACATCTGCAGCCCGGCGCTTCATATTAATTCACATCACATAAAAGTTAAAGGCTGTTTTGCAGACAACTTAATTGCAGCACCAACTTCTGTGAATGTTGGCAATCAAAGAACTGTCTGAAGTTGCCGGAAATTGAACTTGACAGCCAGCATGAGGTCATCAGGAGGCTGGAGGATCAATTGGCCTTGTGTTGTTGTGTTGCTCCAGTGCCCTACAGTGCTTTCTTCCTCCTAATCCTTGCTGTGGGGAAATGTTTTTGTGAGGTTGGTTCTCCTGCCAATGACCTTTGGTAGTTCTTAGTGTGGATGCGTTATTGTGCAGTTGGAGTGTCAAAGCTGAAATGTCAACTGCATTTTCCAATCGACTATCTTGAGCGCAGTGGCCGCGAGATACAAGTAATCCTCCCGTATTTACAGCCACACGCATTCAACTAGTTATCTCCCCACCCCCTACCACAGGAAAAAACTCAAATCCCTGATCCTTCTGTATACCTAAACTCTAACCCCAGGTCAATCACAGACTCAATGACATGACTGCATTCCTTGTCCAATAACTCAAAGTCATGTTCACACGTCTGCCACAAACACAACCCAGAGACCATACGGCTATATTCAGCGTGACCTTCTAACCTTATTTTATATCATATCCTTTTACTTCTGCAAGTATAAGACTATTCTCATTCTGGGGTGCGCATCTTTAATTTCTTACCTTGCAACTTCAATCGATTTCATGTGCCAAAGTGTTATGAAAGGTTACTGGGGGCCACATAAAACCTACTCCTGTTCTTCTGTTTTGCAAGCTTTTTTTCCCCCAAAGAGAAATACACTCTGGCCGTGGGCACAAGCAACATGGACCACACAACCTTGCTGTCATAAACCGTGTCCTTCACCTTTTCGGATAGATTAAATTAGACCAGCAGAGTTTCAACCAGCTGCCAGTGGTGTGCTAGGCAAGCACATGTTTACAGCGACCTATAAAAGGGAAGCATAGCTAAGGAACAGAAAAATAGATAAATGTCAGTTGGTAAAATTAATAAGAAATCAGGTAGACTAGAAGAACTGTGTTACAGCCATCTTTGACAACACCAGTTAGGTATGCTTTCAACTCTACTCAGGGTGGCTTTAAGATTGTTCTGGTCATTCAGACAAAGACAGTATTTGTGCAGGAATTGGAATGGCCTTCATCACTTAACAAGGAGATTGATTGGGCACGTTAAGGAGCTACATGTTCAAGACTGATCCCTAAACCAGCATGTCCACTCTGCCTACAGGAAGACACCTCGGTTGTGTCTGTTTAGTCAGCAGAATGCTATCCGACTGTGTTTCTTCTCTGCCCAAATCGGTGGTGACTAGGCTAGGGATACGAATCCTTGTCAATCCAGGACCTCTCCAGAGGGGAGCTCAGCAGTGGTCCAATGTCTGGCAGACAGCAGGGAGGATTCGATGGCCCATTGAATTACATAATCTTCTCATCTTTGTCATTCTCCCCTCTGGGCTGCCTCTGTTGGGGCTGTGCGCCTGACCTAGAGCCTTAAGGGCAAAGCAATAATTCCCCTTGCGTTGGGGAGTCTGTCAGGAGAGAGAAGGCTTTTCCTCCTATGCCACACAGGCCCTGACAGCACAGTAAGGGGTAGCAAAGAGGGGAGGGCAGAGAAACATCTAAAGCTGAGCATTTGGCTCAGAGAAAATAGTAGAGAAAAAAGCAAATGGTAAATAGAGTGTTCTCTGGCAAGAACCTTTCGGTGAATCAAACATGAGACACAAAGTAATGATTGTCCTGGAGGGAACTTCTGCAATGAGTAAATTAACAATTGATTGTTTCCATAAATGGGTGGAAGGTATGAAAGAGGTTAAACTAGTTTAAATCTATAAACACATAAAAAAATGACTTGCTGAGAAACAAGCTGGATCCGTAAGAGATGCATGGTCAGTCTGAAACATTTAGCAACATCCCCATATTGATCCAACAATACAACCCATACAATTTTAAGTACAAACTTCAACTGCAAATCAATAGTATCTTCTCAAATACAGTTTTCATTCAACCTTTTATCTTGAAACCACAAGAAATGCCTTTTTTTTCCAGGCTTCAACGCCATCAGTCTAGCCTAGTAAAGCACAGTGGATATATTGGTCCACACTATTAAATTTTGATACAGTGGCTAATTCAAGCACTATGTTGTGGTGATTCTTTGGCATGGTCTGAGCATGGTATATGGTGAACAAAATGTATCACAGATGCATTCCATAATAAAAACATTGACCCAGAGAAGCTGCTTACGGGTATCAGAGCATTTAAATCTATTCTTGTAATAATTAGCCGCCTGAATTACAGTCTAAGAAATGTAGGTCCTCAGGGTATCTTGAGATGCAAAGCAAACTTTTCCACAGAATCATCATTTAGCAATTATACTTATTGTGGTGCATAACTAATTCTCTCTACTTTTAACTGTAATTATTCCACAAAGTTTAGCAGTCATGGCACAGAGAATACATTTGTCTTTGGTTAATCATTTAACCATTGAATGTTTGCCCCTCTGCAACTGGATTATGTTGGACAAAATTGGTTTCTAAATACATAAAGATTAATCTAAAATGGTTTCTGTGGCATTTATTCACTTTATTGCATTACATTCTTTGGGATACACTGACCCAATTTTCTAGCATCATGCAAACGTAAAATCTCCCTTCTAATGGCACGTCAGCAGTTCTTATCTTGGCCTTCACAACAGTTAATTGGAATCACATTATGTAGGTTATTTCCATCCACAGTCTGTGATGGTTTTTCAAGGGAACTTACATTATCTGCAACACCATTGTTTTAACACATTTATCTATTGGACAGCGGAATAATGAAGTACATTTGAAAATGCATCCCTTACTTGGAAGAAGACAATACATAATTGAATTTAAGATCAAATGAACCATTGGACAGAGGGGGGGGGGGTGTATATTGAGATCACTCAATTCAAATATTGTTCTCCAATTTTTTGAGCTCAATAAATAGCTGTGGGTAGTTTCCATAAAATTACCTATTGGCAGACACCTGGCTAATCTTTCATAACATGTTCCTTAAAAGGTCAGAATACTTGGCAAGTTCTGGTGCCCTGGAAATGCAAAAAGCTACCACTCTAAGGTATAGTGGTGATAGACATTTATCAAATACCGTATGTCTGTATTTTGTAACACTTTACATGACAGGGTAATGACTTCAGTAAGTACTGTGGTATCATCAGCCAAAGTAGAAACATGAAACATGTACTTAATATGCATTTATCTTGTGGAACAGCCTGTAATTATACACTGCAATGATACATGTGCTGCCAAAAAACAGTATGCATTATGGTTGTCTTAAGGCTCTCTCCTATTGATAATTTGGATTTAATTTTTTATGTCTGTGTGCTCTTTATTCAGTACCATGCATCTGGACGCATGAATCTGGTGCACTTTCGTGCTTTTTTCATCCATAAGCAGCATTTTGAGAGTTTTTTTTTTACAATTCACAGCCACAGAATTTTGAGGCTGACGATTACGAAAAAACACACACGAAGATTTCGCACTCAGTGTGCAAGGGCCTTTGTCCGAAAAATACGGTATCTGCATCGTTTCAATATTATTTATTGTATTATGTCACATGTGGTGCTTTTGAAATTAGACCCCAATTAGCGCTTGTAACTGGTTGGACTGAAGCTGAAGAAAAGCAACCCCCTTAACTTGAATATATCCTGACATGAAGCTAGCGTCACTTTAGGAAATGTTCAAGGCCATTGACCGCTGTCTATAACCAATATGGACTTTATGTAAACACGTGTATTTTGTAAGAGAATGCAGTCCCAGTTTGTTTTGAGACAGCATTTCCCTTTGCACGATCTTGTATTGAACAGTGATGCAGGAAACTCTGATCAAAATAAGCAATAGCTGGGTTTAACCAGGTTAGATCCTCAAAACAAAAACACTCACGAATCAACAACCAACATTTTAAAGTGAGGCTTAATCTGGGAAAAAAAAATTGTGGCCTACAAACACAGGATAAACTTGGCATGTGACTGACTAGTATGCTGTTCTGAGGTCTTGAGGTGGTGCAAGGACTGGGGTCTAGTTCCAACTTATCCTGTTTGCTCAGCTTTTTGAAGAAGTCTGCTATCTCACACTTTCTTTTAATGTTTGAACTGAACACAAATCAAAAATAACATGTAGATAAATAACATCCAATTACCCACATTTCAGTCCAATCTCAATCTTAAATATATTCTCATTATTTTCTTCAATCAACTCCTAGATCATGGCTAGCCCTACTCTGAAATAGGTATTTTGAACAGGCAATTTTACTTTACAATAGCAAACAGAGTAGCTATCTGACTGCAGCGTTAATCTTTTGTAACGTTAATAAATTGGTAAGGCATCTCATCAAGGAATCTTAGCAGTTAAAGTAAAACAATTGTGTAGCATCCCACACCGAAAGACGTGTTATGTTAGGCTGTTAGTTGGTTGTTTACCAGTAGACTTTGCGGGGTCCGACATGCCAATCAACCTGCTGTCTGCTAATCACGGGAATGCCCATAATGTTCAGATGTTGGGCATCCTGGTGGTTGGAGAAGGGGTATGGAGGGGCGTTGGGCAGGGGGGATGGAGCATTCAAACTAAAGACCAGGTTTAGGGTCTGTTCTTTCTGTTACGTCTGGGTTTCACAAGAGACGGTTACTATTGTTTTGTGGGATACCTTTCTTTATGTGGGCTACCTTTCTTTTATGTGGGCTACCTTTCTTGGCTAGGACCAGCTGTTTGGCTTACTGTGCCTGTGTACCGTGTGGTTAATAAACGTCAATTTGGGAACTTCATCGTATGCCTGGACGATTGTTCCCACATAGCAAGCACTGTCGGCCTGCTTCCGGCTGAATGTTGGCACGATCGGCTGAAGTCCGGGTAGGCTGAAGTATTGTTGGGCCCACTCTGGCATGGTGTAGTCGTACTGACTACATCACACTGTACCTGACCCGATTATGGTTCAAATGATGCGTTACGTTGCTGATGCAAAGAGCATGACTAGCTTTAGCCAGAGTGTTGGCACTATCGGCTGAAGTCCGGGTTGGCTGAAGAAGCCTATTTCTGACCTAGTCAAGCCATTACAATAGATTTCAAATGACTGCCGGATACTGTTGTTGTTTTAAAAGTGTGCTCTATAAATGAAAATGAAAAAAAAAAGAAATTGAATCAACTACACCACAGTAGGAACTGCGCTGTTAGCTAGGCCTACTAAGGTAGTGCTAAGTGCTAAACAAAACCAGAGACATTTCTCTTATCTGAATCTGTTATGGAACCAAATTGCCAATATGCATCTTTTTCTATGGCTCTGCGGTCCAGCAACTCAACTTTCATAACATTTTGTTCAGGAAGCCTCGACCCCAATGCTAAACCTTAAAATGATAACTGTGATATGATGCTCTTGTTTTCACTCGCTGGCACTGTATCAGACGCTGGCGTAGTGATTTGTGACTGACTGGTGAACTGTGGAAATATCCTCGATTGAAAAAATCGATGTCAAAAGAAACGCTTCTTTTAACGAGATAAATTTAATGTCAATCAGAATCCAATTGCCAGGGATAGCAAATGACATTTTGGGGTGGCTCTTGGGGTGGCCAGTCCGATATCAGGGGGGTCCAGTGCCACCCCGGCCACCACTTTGGCTCCGCGACTGAAGGCTGTTCCAACTGTCACTCAATCTGCTATGCAGTGAAAGGTGTTGAGGGCGTGATTAAAAAAGATTACGGATGCTCTTACACCTTTTGGAATCAAACTGATGACACATGAAGATGACTCTCTTCCCTCTGGCTGATGGATAATGATTATGGATGAATTTTATGTGCTGCAAGTCTAAAAGCATTGATGCCTCACACACACTGTAGCAATATTGTTCATGCAGGCCCATAGCTAGTAATAAATATCCATTCTGGAGCTTTTACAGGACGCAGCTTACCTTTCCCAAAGAAATGAATCAAATGTCAAATGTGACTGTCTTTTGTGGAGCATTGGCAGATATTTCTGGTTCCTTACCAGCACATGGGTCTCATAGTCACTCCATATCAGAGCTTCAGGGCAATATTTCTCAACTGTGCATTACCTAGAAATATTTCTAATGGAGCCTCCCCACAGCTCGCCAGCACTGGAATTTCTCTGAGGGGCTGCTGCTGGTACTGTTTTGTTATTTGTGAAGTAATAAGGCTCAGTGGTATTGGACAAGGCGGGTTGATTCCTTAGTCAAACTCAAAATGAGGAACCCTTTGTTTTGGATTAATGTTGAGGCGCAACCTATTGTACCTCAAGAATGGAGTGAGAGAGTATTTGCATATATTTCCCAGGGGGCCACATCCCAGACCACCACCATTTCTGTGACTGCATAATCTTTCATCCTGCCATAAACATTCAGTTCATCACTAACACTGATGTCTGCAGCTGTTAACCCTTGCATGTGCAAATGTCTGCCAAATGAATGTGATGAATCACACTTTTATAACCAATGTAAAGGCAATCACATCAAATCTTCCACGGTACAAGGCCCAGTATTACAAAATCAGAATTGTAATACAATTATTTACAATGTGTTATATACAATATATTGTGTTATGTCATAAATTGCTTAGTAACACTATAGTAATAGTAACTCACACATTTTGGTCATAATACAATTACTGAATGAACTACCCTGTTTTGGAGGGTTAGCCATATGACATAGCCTGACATTGTCATACTCATAATTCTAATCAGAATATGAGTCTGAAACCGCTCCGTTGGGCTGTGAGTATGGGGCGTGTTTCAACCAAACCCAGAAAAAAATGCCTCTTTGCTAAATTGGATAGACCTACAACTAATCAGAGCAACGTAATATGTTGTTTGTTGAAAACAAATTCAACCCAAGCGCTCTTTGGTGACGTGGTTGATTAAGTTACTGTTGAGTCATCTGTCCATCATCGTATAAAGCCCGCTCTGACAATTTGATTGGTCCGAACAGGACATACTTTTTCCCAAAACAAGTGATCCCAGACCCATCTTCTCGACCAATTTTTTGTGTGGGCGGGGCTAAATTGGGCTGGCAGCCAGGCTACATATGACATGATATGCAATCTGGCATAAATTTGTCAGTATGGGTATATGCTTAATACATAGTATTACTATACATCACTTTTATTGCATTATAATTCAGACATCACTTAATTATTGACAAGTTATTAGTGCTTTCAGTTTGATAAGGTTAGTGCAGTTAAGTAGCTTATGTTTTCTTAACTGTCTCCTGTTCTCACATTTGTTGCTTGCTTTGCATGGACACATGTCAATTATAAACGCTTCAAACTTTGTATGAATAGTGACGCCCAACCATTCATTCAGATTTACATACAGATGTCACCTCCAGTAAATGTAGTCCATAAGTTCAATGAGTGAAAATGGCATTAGATCTACAGTAGAGTGACAAAATTACTAGGGCTGTGAAATGATTAAAAATTTTAATCAAAATTAATCACAGGTTTCTGTGGATTAATCATGATTAATCACATATTACCGATTTTCCGAATTTGTGTCATTAGTGTGCGTCTTTGATTTTGCGTGTGCTCAAGCACTCATATTTTTTTAATATTTTCTTAAATATATTGTTTATTATCATTTGATTCTGGTAGTTCATGAAGAAAGGGACATCCTTAGTTTTTTCATTCAATATTTTGCATAATAATACATACATATATTAATTGTTATCCAGTGAAATTAGGGATTTATATTAGCAAGGGAGTTTACGTTTAGCACTTTTGCAAGGCACTGTATTCATGTCACATTCTCATTGGGGGCTGAGCACCCCTAAAGGTCTGATCCTAGAATCGCCCCTGCGACGCACCATATAAGCTTGAGTTTAAATACATTATTTAATGTGACATTACGTACTGTACATGCAAGTCTTAGCTAAATGACTTAAATGTATGATGCACTTTTCGATCAGTCCTCCGACACCACAACACGATACTTGCCGAGTATAACAGCGCAACAGCTCAAACACAGGCAGGGATTCAGTAGCAACGCTAGCGCTAAATAAGTATTTAGCTGCTCGGCTCCATGACGCCGGGTAAGAAGGGCTCGTGAAACTGCTCACCAAAAGAACGAAGGGGCACCCACTTGTCTGGCAGATTAAGACATGTTCGTAGGAACCTAGCGAAAAAATATCCTAAACTTTCCAATACTTTTAGCTAGGTTTATAGGTACCTAGCGAAAAATAGCCTCAACTTTCCTAGACTTTAAGCTACGGTACTAATGCAGAAGGAAAGCTGATATTGCTGTCTTACTAGAACGTCATATGTATGCGTTGTTGCTAACGTGTGCACCCAATGAATTCAAAATGTGTAGGTCGCACAAGCGCGAGTGCTTGTACAAAATGCTCGCACTGTCTCAAAAGATGGTCGCAAAATACGACCATTTGGTCACAGTCTGGAGCCTTGCCGCAGAGTGTGCATATCAATTTGGTTTTATTGGATGTTCCATCTTAGTTTTTTTGGAACGCGAACTTCTCATCCAGAAGTTGCAGATTGGGTGGAATTGTGGTAATATTACGTAAAAAATACGTTAAACAAAAATAACGAATTAATCCTGTAATTTAATCATAACGCGTTAACGCGTAATTTTTCACAGCCCTAAAAATTACATAAAAATAATAATTGACAATTGAGCTTAACTTTGGTGAACAACCTGTTGAGAAATCCAACTCACATAAACCATCATCGTATTTTTGCTTTGTTGATTAAATTGCTTGAAGAAATTTACATGTACATTTAGCTTATCCAGAGCGACTTACAGTAAGTACAAGGACATTCCCCCCGAGGTAAGTAGGGTGAAGTGTCTTGCCCAAGGACACAACGTCATTTTTGGGCACGGCAGGGAACCAATCCAACAACCTTCGGATTCCTAGCCCGATTCCCTAACCGTTCAGCCACCTGACTGCCAAACTTCAGAACTGAGGACGATATTAAAAATAGGTTCTTTTTGTTGATCTCCACTTGTGATGTTCCTGTTCTTTCTTTTAAATTGCTGCAAGCAGTTCTTGTTTAATTGCAAAGGCCCCATTTCAAACATGCTGGGAAACACCCTGAGGCCTCCAAAAATGCTAGTGGTTGCTATTAGATTTGAACATTGTTAATTTCCCAGAGAAATTGATTCTTGATTTGAAAATGGATGTGTATATCTGTTTTTTGTCAGCTTTTACAAGGAGACAGACAAGAAACATGGCATGGTATAGAATGGTATAAGAAAGCGTGCTTTTCATTCCTGGTAGATTTAATCTGGACGGTTTAGCCATCTGGTCATGACCTCACTGCAGACAGTGGGGAGGATGTAGTGAGATTGATTTAAGTGTGAGATGTACAGTATAGTAGTATAAAATATGAAGTGTTTTATTATGAATCATGTACATTCACCACTAATAACAATAGTTGATGGAAATTGAGAAATGGGTATTTGGTGCAAGAAAGGGGAATGTACCCTCCCTCATGAGGCACTCACGAAATGTTAATAACACTCAGTGTTGAAATCCTCCCTGATCTGTACAAGCCTAGAGAGCAAAGAATTTGAATCTGCTTCCCTCTGCACCTAAGCTAATACATCTGACTTAATGCAAGTGCTAATAAGACATCATTACACAACATTATGAGCTACCTGTCAGTTTGAGTTGAGCCATGCTTACTGTAATATGTGCATCTCATATGGTTATTGTTGGTCCTGTGCATTAGCCGTTTTGCGCCCACTCGCGTTCATGTAATTCTGCCCAATACAGGAGTGAGAGGGGAGTAGCTTTAATTTTTAAATACTGAGTTACTTTCTTGGCTGCACACCATTACATGAAAAACCATCTTTACTGGGATGTACATGGTGTTTCAATATGATTGTCTGTTATTTAATCAGTACCTTGTTAGTTCTTCATCACTAACTCTTGTTAGTGATGACTTCAGAAGGCGGAATCTGACATGCCCCCCCATAATGCTTAGAGATTATCCACATAAAACAGTGCTTTTTGTTTGCAACAGTACCATGCTATTTAGCTTGTACTGTCGTGTTTTGGGGTACATTTTCATTACATTTTTGTGACTTAAGAGGGACAAAGAACTGTCAAGATCTTCTGTCTTTTGTGGCACAGTTGCATAATTCTGTGGCAGCCTAATTGAGTCACATTTTTATAGTCTCTTCCAAGCATAATTCCAAGAAGAATATTGAAAGCTTTTGAGTACATAAATGGGATTCTTTCTGTCCCTCCCCAGACTGAGGTCAAATTTGGAATACCCTGATAATCATCATTGATTTGGAAGGCTCCTCTCCCGGTTCCAATATCAAGTAATGACTAAATGATTTAATGAAAGTAGACATGGAATAGCTCATGCGAGTTAACCCCTCCGTACAAAAAAATTGCTTCAAAGTGATACGATCTGCACTTTATCGACTGCTACATGCCGTGGCACACGAGACTCGTTGCAATCACTCTCAAACCTAGTTTTAGGAGTCAGTAAGTCCATGTAAACCTGGTTCATTTGCATGATAAGGACAGGAAATATGCATTAACGGTTGTTTAGGCTTCACACACAGTGTTGACAGGCTTTTTATGTTGATCGTTAAGATTTTTGCACACCAGGGGCCTGCACTACGAATCAAGATTTGGTGTTAGCGAGGTAACTTCAGGTTCAACCCAGGGTTTTCTGTACTACGACGGTAGATCGCCATGGTAACACATGCTGAACGGCTAACCTGGTCGGGAGCAGGTTAAGTTGGAGATCAGAGATCAACCGGTCAGTGGCGGATCTAAGGAGTGGCAGCGTCCACCCCAATAAAAAATACTGCCACCCCAATATTTTAATTTTTTATTTTTATGCATTTAGCAGACGTTTTTATCCAAAGCCTGAAACAAATGAAGAACATTGAGCCCCATTCTCGAACGCAGTTAAGAAGAATTTAAGAAGGAATTTCTTCTGAATTGGATTTAGGAAAATATTTGGCATTCATGAAAGTTTTCTCATCTGGGATTTGTTCTGAACTTCAGAAGACTTTCCGAACTCAAAATAGCAGTGGTAAATCGTCCAGAGTTGTCTCAAATGCGATTCCTTAAAAAACACAAGGATCAGAGGAATCGCATTTAAGAAAACTCTGTGTTTGAAGTGTTAATTAAGTTATGAGAAATCGTTGGTGATTGCGTTCAACTCTTAAGACTATGGCAATCTGTTTTATCATTTAACCAATGAATTCTTGATATCCACAATTTGAATTCTTGATATCCAGAATTGCATTTTGGATATCAAGAATTTGAATTTTGGATATCAATAATTCATTGGTTAAATGATAAAACGGCTTGTCATTCTTACTAAAAAAGCTTAGAATTGTATTTTTGATATCAAGAATTAATTGGTTAAATGATAAAACGGATTGCCATAACAGACAACCTCAGATTTAAATAATTATAATAATTAATCTTGCTTAGTGTGCACACTGTTAGATCCAGTGGAGAACAATTCTACTGATCATTTTACTGGTTTGATGTTGCACACCTGTGCACCGGTTGCTTTTCTCTTGAACATAACTTGCGTTCCTGTTGCATTCCTGTTGCTGTCCTGTGTCGATTCTGACTGCACACGTCACTGCTGTTGCGTGCCCTTATAAGGAGCTGTCGGGGTGTGTATAAATGCAAATTCTAGAGCACGAGGACCCGCTTTCAACTTAAGAAAAATCTTCCTAGGGAGCACAGCTCAGAAAACATCTGCTGCTTAGGAACACATTTTCAAGTGTTCATGAATTTCGCGGATGTTTTTTTCTCACATTGTTTTTCCGAAGCCCGTAAGAAACATTTCAGAAGAAAAATGTTCGAGAATGATGCCCATTGTCCCTTTGCAAGGCACATTTGGAGAAAGTTGAAGGTGTCCATTTGACTACTGTGGTTCATTGCTTATACCTTGTGTCTTTGTCTTGGCCTTGAAGTGGAGGCCCTAGGCTCAGGGGGAGGAAGACGTTCCTCTTCCTGCTGAGTTTAACACCATAGCAATTTAATCAATTGAGTCATATTTGAAATGAGCACTTTAAGGACTTGTGCCTTATGTTGAGACCACCACTATTAGTAAGTCATTACAGACACTTCAATCACAGCCAGACGTTCACACACTCTCACCATCTGTGTTGCAAGTGGTAAATAAAACTCAAAAGTCGTCGTCGTACCCCCAAAATGAGCAGGCAGACACAGTTTCCTGATCATCTAGGACCTCCACTTGAGAAAGTAAATGGTATATTTGATCAATATTCAGCAACCACATATGGCATACATACTGGTTTTCATACATATTAGTTTCACTGTTACCTCTGTATGCACAGTGGGACGACAGTGGGTGGTGGCAGCAACACCACTGTATTTCCTGTCACTGCAGAGAACAGTAATACATTTCACTCCTACAATATTCATAAAAAATTGTTGAATGAACATGGTCACATAGATTACTTGAAACATAGGCCTGGGCTTCCAACCTGCTGCCACCAGGGTCTGAAGAAATGCCCCCTTCCACTCCTTCCATCATGGGGTGACCCTGATAGCTGGAGAGGGCCAGCTAATTCAGGAATGAATTATGGTCACATCATCAATAAGTCATGTAGCTTACACATTTACAGTGTATGCTATTTTCTGCCAGCTTGGCAGCAGCGACTTTGTTGAATTTTGCCTGTATTAAATGTCTGTATTCCTGATATGCTTGTATTACAATATTTCATGCAGGAGGAGTAGACAAAGTTTGTAAGATTATTGGGCCTCATTCTCAAACATTTTCTTACGTTTCTTCTGAATAGTTTCTTACGGGCTTCGGAAAAACGAAGTAAGAAAAAGACATCCGCCAAATTCCTGAACGCTTGAAAATGCTTGAAATTTGCATACATACACGCCCCGACATCTCCTTATAAGAGCACGCAACAGCAGTGACGTATGCAGTCAGAATCGACACAATTAGGAAAGCTACAGGATGTCCAAGCGAAAAGCAACCGGTGCATCGGTGCAACATCATACCAGTAAAATGAGCAGTGGAATTGTTCTCCACTGGATATAACAGTATGCACACTGTTAAAGGTTAAAGTGCATACTAAGCCAGTTTAATTATTATATTTATTTAAATCCGAGGATGTCTGTTATGGCAAGCCGTTTTATCATTTAACAAATGAATTCTTGAAATCCCAAATTCGAATTCTTGATATCAAAAATACAATTCTAAGCTTTTTTAGTAAGTATGACAAGCCGTTTTATCATTTAAACAATGAATTGTTGATATCTAGAATTTGAATCTGCATCACCTCAAACCCATATGTCCTAGGTTTGGGCTTGAATATTTACAACGTCTGGCTCCATGCTTGATTAACACTTGGATCGTTAAGCAGTCTCAAAACTTGTATTTTTTTCTTAGAGGAAATTATAATTAGCCTAATAGCCTACATTATCCGTTAGAAAATCATGTGGCGCTAACAATTGTATGGCGCCAGGTCTGGACGCCTGTTGTTCCTGGGATATAGCCTACTATTTAGTTAGATGGTCTGCAAGTTTTTATCTATTGGCCAAGTGGTCCTGGCTCTGAAAACGTTTGAGAAACACTGAGTTAGAGAGTTGATAAATAAGCGCAGCTAGTTCTGGCAGGGCAATCGGGCAGCGCGCGTCAGACAGTCATCGGGGACGTAAGGCGTCTTACTCCACCCACTACCACACCCATGTTAGCAGCGCATATCCATTGGGCCACGTCCAATAAGGCGTCTTTAAAAGACGCGCGGATATGCACACACTCACCCCGGTCATTGCATGATCAGTGCTGCTGCCACCCTCCACCATCCCCTTCTCCCCCATGCTGTCTGTATGTCTATGCATCAGGGGGATTATATCTCTATTGCTCCCTGCCTCATATGTCATGTATGTATGTGTTGCATCGAGGAGGCAGGGAGTGCTTCCCTTAGATCATCCACTCCGCCAAAGTAAATCTACATGTCCATGTCATGTAACAATAAATGCTCAAATCTAATACGTGATTGTCTTGACTGAACTGCCGTTGTAGTACCGCTTATCGTGACTGCGATTGTTAGGCTTCGAGTAGCCAGGTAACTGAAAGTAATCCAGAGCATGTTGATCTTGATTCGTAGTACAGGCCCCAGGTCTACCCAGTCGGGTTGACTTTGGTCAGCACAATCAGTCTATTAGATCTCCCTGCCTTTGTGTTTAGGCTTTATACTACTGTACAGTGTATTCTGTAATATGTGGGGGACAGACATAACAATAACTTTTGTTTTTCACAGTGTGATGTAAAGTAATAAGTAATTTGAAGTTATATGGGAAGGAGGAGGTTGTACTTCTAACTAGGCTAATGGTATACTGTTGAGACTTCTGAGTGGGCTTACTCCCACCCCCATAAAAAGTGAGGTCGTAGGAAATAAGTCTCAGCCTCTATCTTTACCTCCTCGTAAAGTCTGCGTTTTGTACATGGGACCAGAGCCGAATCAGTAACCTCCCCTTTCTTTTAAGCTGTCAGATTGCATATTATTGGTGGCATACTGCAAATCCTTGGCACGGAGGTATAGTACAGTAGAAGGAGATAGCCCAAGCTTCCTGCCTTTAGAACATCAACCAAACGAGACTTGGTTGAAGATTAGAGCCCGGCGCACAAAGAGAATATTCTGTCTGTTAGAGATATGACCCTCCTATCAGAAGAACAGTTGGCAAATAGACTCCTTTCTAACGAAAGTTGGGCAAGTTCAGAGGACTAAAGATTTGGGGCAGGGGCCGGAAGTCATTTCTAGAATTTTTACGTGAAATTGCATTGGGGGTAGTAGAGAGGATCAGTGTGAGACCAGGGTCACGAAAGCACACTCAGGGTTCGGTTGAAATCTCAAAATCGGCTTAACTCTGGGCTAAAACATCATGAGATGGGCAAACAGCACTTATAATTGACCCTGTAAGAACATTTTCACTTTTACGTAATTTCTCCATCCTTATAGGAACATACAGTCCAGAATACAAATAATTATTTTCCTACATTAAACAACAGGAAACTATCCAAAAGGTTGACACACAGTAGCAGTCAAACCCATATTTACAGTTGGGAAGACACTGCTGTAGCTAAGAGATTGATGGTGAGGCCCTCCTCATGTTTTTGCTGATAAATCCCGGTTGGGTGGTCCCCAGCTGTGGAAGTGATTAAACCACTGTGTTTGGGGCTCCAGCAGCCTGTATATAAACACACAGCTGGTGACGAGAATGGATTACAACCGTAAAAATATGCAATACATTCCACCATAATGAAAATAATAACAAACTGAATGATCAGTATGTTTGAGGCATAATACTCTTCCAGCTGTGGCCACTGCTTGCAGTTACAACTGGTTAGTTGTTAGAGAAGTTGGCTAAACATAATATTGGACAATATTTGAGAGATTTGTTTGAATAATTATTTTCTATTAATACTACAGTTGATCCAGGTGCTCTTTGGTGACGTGGTTGATAAATACTGATGTATTGTATTGTGTTGTCTGTACATATTGTCTGTGGTTGTTGTTGGTATGAGAACTGTGAGAGATACCTGACGGGATTAATAAAAGTATCTATTCTTTTTGGCTTTTTCTTCCAATGCAGTTTGTTAGTTGCAGTAATTACTGCTTATGATTCTGGTAAAGTATAATACTTTGGACTGACAAGCTGCTGTATTTGAAATCTTCTGCTGAAATTTTCCCATAGCATAATTGGGGAACATATGGAATTGAGTCTTCTGCTTCTACATAGTATCATAACTATCACATCTAAGGTTTACCACTATTCCTTGGCTGCTTAATATTCTTTCCATCTTTGAAACTGCTTGCTTGTAGTTTTTTTTGTATGTGTCCTTTTTTCATGTGTTCGGGGTTTATCTTCTACCGGCTAAATATATAAATAAATACTTTGTTGTTCTTTTTCAAGTGGACACAGTGCTGGTGGTGTGGCAGCCTATATTGCCTGTCACAGTGCCATCTCAACAAAGCAACGTCGTTTTTTGTTTTGAGCCACTGCGGCAAATAAATGTCCCATAGCTTTCATCCATTTACCTGGCTTTTTGACAGTCCTAATGTCAAAGTGATCAGGACTTGTTTTTGAACAAAACAAAGTTGTTAACATTGTCAGTTACATAGCCTTTTTTGTACTGTACATGTTTTTATCATAGTAAAATCACGTACCCTCCCTCAAATAGAAAGAATGACACTCAAATCATAACCATACACTTTCTAACTCAATTAATGAGCCACTTAAAGGCAGGGTAGGCAATGTTGTTGAAAAGCACTTTTTCCCATATTTGCCGAAAGTAACTTGACGTCTTGATAGTGATGAATGTATCTAAAGGTTTGACAGTAATATGAAATCAGTCTGACATCTGTGGGCGCTGCAACACTGTAATAAACACAACCAATCATTAAGGGGTACCCTGACTTTTGATTGGATGGGCTGTCTGTCTGTCTACCTACCTGCGTGCACTCTGCCCCTCCACTCAATGCTCGTTAATGTCGTTTTGTGGGAGTGGCTTTGTAGGAGGTGGGATATTTTAGCTTGAATCGTGTCAAAAATAAGCTAAAATAGCTAGCTTTGCGCAACTTGCATACCCTACCTTTAAAAAAAAGTGCTACAGACATTTTCCTGAGCCTGCTCTTGCTAACAACATACAAATAATCACAAGGAAGTACAATCAATTAGTTAGCCAAGGAAGTTGTTCAACAGAAGTTGGTGAATAGGAGTCAGACAAAGGTTACTCTAAGAAAAACGAATGCAAGGCATTAAAGTGGCGATATTAAGAAACCTGCGAGCTTGGACGCAGGCAAGTGCTCGGAGGAGACATGCGGTGCTCTTCTCATTAGCGTGCACCTTTCATTGTCTTTTTGCTCAAATCCCCAGAGAAGCCAATTAGCTGCAGACCAAACTCATTTGTTTGCTAGGGCTGTATCGCATGGACAGTGAAAGCTCTGCTTATCTCACAAGATCAGCAAAGGTCCCACGTGCTAGTACAGTTCACAAAAGGTTTACTGTTGTCTACCTTGAGTCAGAAAGAGGTGGGAAGTTAACAAGGTTTTTTTTTTAAAGATTATCTCGTCCTGTTAAAGTGTGTTGAATAACTGTTGTATTTAAAATGATTAGTATTACTGACTTGTCAGTTGTTTGGTTCCAATACCGTATGTTATCTAATTAAAGATACAGAATGAACACCTTTCCAGGCACTATTAAAGCAATAGATTAAGATGATAATCTTGTAATTGTAATGGAAATTAATAATGGTTTCAATCATCTGCTTGTCCTCTGGATTTGATTCAATCATTTAAGTTTTTGTCTTAGTCAACCATAAATATGTGACCCTTAACACAATTTAGGTTTTTACTCACATGACTGATCAAGCTAATTACCTCAACTGCCATCAACCTCTCAATCATATCTTTCTCATGTAAAGCAAAGACTAAATGCCTGAATGTTGCTTGAAAATTCACACAAGTACACTTGGCACCAATACTGTGGCATCTCCTGTCAATCACTGGGATCTTGGAAACACCTTAATCCCTCCAAAGCCTCAGTGATTTGGCAGATTGCATGATGGTGGTGTTCCAGTAAGGATGGGATAAGAGTAGGCTTAACCCAGTATGACGTTAACACTTGCTCTCACTAACACAACCTGGACATAGTTATGTAGAGTTCACCTCAGCTTTAACTGTCAAAGATTCAATCAATTAAACTTTATTTATATTGCGCATTTCATACCAGGACGCAACCCGATATGCTTCACAGAGGGGAAGAAGGGGGGAGGGGGGGATACAAAACTTGTGCTTGACACAAATTTTCCGGAAGGAAGCAAAAAAACAGATCCCCCGTTTGGGCCAATAAAGGAGAACAGTGAAAATACTTCCCTGAACTCTCTGAAATGAGAATATTGAGTACTCTCCAGGAGAATGTGACTTAAGTAGGGCTGCAAAGCAATAACAATATTTAATCGTGATTAATCACATCATTTCATATGATTAATCACAATTAATCGCAAAATTATTTAATCTATTTAATCTGTTAAAATGTTACCCCAATACATGATTTTTTGGTGAAAATAATATTAAAAGGGTGTACTTAACTTCAGAAAGGCCTAACTGGATGATAATGTCCATATAACAAGTTCAGATGGAACACAACTTAAATTGTGAGGGAGTTTTATTCACTCACAAACTATTGCTGTATAATAGACATCCACAAAATTAGACTTATTCTGGAATATGAAATACATTTAAGACATGTCTCATAGCCTATTACGATTTCCTGCTCCATAACATTCAAATCTCACTCAAACATACTTCATATACTTGAGAAACCACAGATTGACCTTAATATTGAACAATACAGTTTCTATCTTGTTGAACCCAGTCAGCTACTCGCTTCTTTTGCAAGTGTTGTCTGCCATATATTACCGGAGCGAACGTTGCTGCTGCTGCTACCGCTAACGCTGCTACCGCTGCTGCTAGCTGTGTGCTTTGCTTACATGTGATAGTTTAGGCTAGAAGTACTTGGGTGATAACTAAACTCAACCTGACAATCAGTACACACAGCCTTAGTTTTGTCAACTGAGCCGTCTTGGAACTTTTTGAAATGGAACTTCTACGGTGGCCCTGAAGTGCCAATCAAATCCCCTAATATGAGTACATCCCCCAAATGAAAACGCCCCCCCCGAATACGAGTCAACTCCCCCCAAATCGGATGACTTGTTCACCTCCCCACAATACAAAAACACGCTCCCCCAAATGGGAAACGACATTACATTAACTCAAAAACACATTACATTAACTCTGAACGGAAAGGGTAGGTATTAAACTTCAGCGCTGATTGGATGCAGTAGGTTAACTAACAAGAAATAAGAAATTGATCGACAGAAGTACAAAATGCAATAGCCTGACAGAGTTAGGTGCACCATGACATTTGTTTGGCTATCAAAGAATGTAGCAAATCGTAGGTAAGCTACTTATGCAAAAGTATTTCGTGTTAAATGTACAAATCGATAGCCAAACAACTATCCTGGTCCACGTTACTCTGTCTTTGTGGTAGTATATATTAGGACTTATTTTAGTATTGTGAAACGTTAACAGCATATCTAAGATTATTTCATGACCCTGATTAAAATAAAGAGTATATTGTCATGACTCTGAATTGTTAACACAAATGTTTCCTCTTTCCTTCCAACCAAAACGACCAAGTTCATGATAATGACAGAGTAGGCCTACATGGACTAGTTGTTTGGCTATCGATGTTTACGTTTAACATGCAATTTATGCTTTCGCATAAATGGCCTATATGCTTCGATAACCAAACAAATGTCCTAATGCACGTAACTGTCATTTTGTACTTTTGTCGATCAATTTCTTATTTCTTGTTTGTTAGCCGACTGCATCCAATCAGCGCTGAAGTGTAGTACCTACCCTTTCCGTTCAGAGTTAATGTAATGTGTTTTTGAGTTAATGTAATGTCGTTTTCCATTTGGGGGAGCGTGTATTTTTATTGGGGGGAGGTGAACAAGTCATCCGATTTGGGGGGAGTTGACTCGTATTCGGGGGGAGTGTTTTCATTTGGGGGATGTACTCAGGGTTCTAAATTAACTTGATAATCTTTTTTAATTTAATCTAAATTAAATTATCACCAGCCAATCAGAATTTCCACTAGCCAAATTCTTTCCGGTGAAAATAAGAACATTTATGAGTTTCACTGAATGCATTTGATCATTTTATTAACATTGTTGGCATGAAAAACACAGAAAATGAAGTAAAAGGAAGCACAGAAGTATGATGCAAGGGTATGTGAAATCACCAACAAGTGACTAAGTAAGGACACGATTTATTGTAAATGGCTAAAACGCAGGCTTTAATTAAACTGACCTAATATACTCTTTATTAAGAACAGTGCATTTACATTACACCAGACTGTGTCAGTGGCCTAAGCAACATAATTTTTCTTATGCGTAGACTACATGCGGCAATCCTTACAAAACATGACAACATTTTCATTGTCAAACACAAGCCATTCCCGACCCGTCAGAAATTTGGCATCACATGTTCTTTTCTTTGTTTCTCTAGTGCTATCAATATCCTCATCCCCTGCCTCGTTCCTCTTCTCGCCCCCAGAACTTTGTCCTAACCACCGCCGCATTAATTTAACTTTTTACTTTACTACTCTAGCTTGCTCTTATTACCTCCTATGATCCGATATGCTTCATTTGACTTCTTCCTTGTGTTTTTTGGTGGACGCTCCATTTGTTTCCACGGTTTCTCGCGCCGGTTTCACTTGAACTGCGCGCAGCCAATGGGCATATAAAACGTTATCACATAGCATTACGGCACATTGTTCATGGGAAATTCAGGAAGTACTGCCAGGGGGATAAATGACCATGCCAGAGAATGTCTAATATAGAGAGAACTGCCACTCTCGGGAAACTTCCGGGTTCTGAACTGGTTGAAGTTCCATGTGAGGGCGCTAACGAGCGAGTGCAGAATGAATGGAGGTCTATGGAGCTATACCTTTCAAAATCCACTTTTCTCAGGATATAATTCGCCTTTCTGTTCTAAAAAGCTTTTGAAAATGTAATTGACATCATACACATCGTACGACCAGAGCTACTGCTTTACGGCAAGCTCTGGTCACTTACTTTTTTCTCTCAGGGTATCGACAACACAGCTGACAGGTTAGGCTCTTCCTGTCAATACACATGCTAGAAAGAGTTTTGGCTTGCTAATGTTGTTGCTAATGTTGCTAATGCTCTGACATTCTGATTCCGCTTCGGATGCCATCAAGCAAGAGCTCTGGTCGTATCAGTCCTTCACTAACCAATCAGCATTCATTAGCAGAATGCTAGCGTGTAATAGGCAACAACGACTCACCCTGTAAGAAATCAAAGGACATAAGTACTCGTTCATTCAACTTTCGACCTATAATCCATGTTGAACATGCAAAAACTACAATCAAATTGGAGATTTCCCAACGACAATCAGGCAAAAGAGACAAATTTAGCTGTTTAGCTCCATAGACTCCCATTCAACATGCACTCGCTCGCGATTACCCCGAGTGGAACTCTGGTGGAACTGCAACCAAATTCGGTACAATGGGGCTTAATAGGGAGTGGCAAGGCTCTCCTTAAACAGGCTCTGACCAAGCCCCCACCCCTCGCCCCTCGGCTTGAAGCAACGGCCCCGGTAGATGTAGATGGTATTGCATTACGGTTAGGTTTCCGACTCTTCCGGTCGTTTTTATTCTATTAACTCCAGTCAACATTTACAAAACTATCTCCCCCAAGAATTTTTGTTTGATTCTCGAACCTGGCTCATACTACTAGCTTTTTCATAGAAGAATTTTCCCGATTTTTGCTAAGTTTGAGACCAATCCGAAATGGGTAAACTAGCACCCCATTTATTAGCATACGTCAATGAAAGTTGCCTGCAAATGTGCTCGCGGATACTAACAGGGCACGAGCACCAAAGTTCACATTGGCTGATAGCCGATTTACATTGAGCTGAATGAGCCATAGACTTATATTGAATGAGCACAGGGAGAAATGGCTTGAGTTGCCTGCCTTGTAGCAAGTTTAGCAAATGGTTGGCACACATACATGAAATGTTGTTAATATAGTTTATTCCCGTTTTTTTAAAACAGATTTGATTTTTCGTAAAAACGTTCACGACATGATGGCAAATATATTATGGCAAGCGCGAGCATAGATTGTTGACATGTCTATCTGGAGCAAAGACGAAGATTAATACTTTAACTGTTAACCACAATAGGACATGATATATATTTAAATCATATTAGTCTTGCCTTCAGAAGCTTTTGTTAAACACACAACCATGATTCTTTTTTTGATCGTGTCATCAAGCCAGACTGCTTTTGTGGGACAATATTTCACCCCCACTTTGATCTGATGGAAACGTCTTGTAGCCTATGGTTCTATGAACATGCCCCTTTCAAAGGCAAATGTTCAATAAAGTATATGTTAGACACACTTCTCGAGCTTTTATTTATTACATTATTAACACGTCTTGTTAGATCACGTTATATCCATTAATAGACATTTGGTGTTGAGCATGTAAAACACAGGTCGCATTTCAACACTGATGTGAAATTGAAGGCAGTGTACATTTTGTGGCATTTCGTTTGAATATAAAGTTGACAGTAAGCTATGGTAAGTCTGCATTATGGAAGATTTCGGTTACCAAAATAACTATGAAGCTTTCTTTGCCTGGCGAGAACAACGACGTAGCTGTTCATGTTAACAGTTTATTTCATCCGATACAATGCGTTGTAAATCATACTCATATCAGAAAGAAAAAAAGCTACATATGTGATGAGTTTCATCCTATAGCCCTATATTTAGCCATATAGCCTAAAAAACAAGTGAATGGAATACTATACAGTGACAGAATACATTTCCGTTAAGTTTGCATCATGTGTCTGATTCTTATCGGACTTGTACCCCATTCTGCCCATAGATTCTGCAACTGCAATGCCCACATGCTCGTAACCATATAAATCTGTGCTCGCGACTGGTTGTCGCAAAGTATGACGTGTACAGCTAGTTGCAAGCGTGCACAAGGTCTTGGAGCTAGGGGAAAAAAGAGCCACTGTTTAAAGCTAGACCGGAAGACACGGAAGTGGAAAGATGGCTGTTAATTTCGAACCCTGGATGTACTTATATTAGGGGATTTGATTTGCACTTCAGGGCCACCGTAAACTTCCCATCTTAAATCCCTCTCTCCATCATTCAGCTACCGTCTGCAGTCGAAATCATGTGATTCCCATGGTCAAAAAGAAACCTGCGTTAACAGCAACAAAAAAAATTGTCGCATTAAAATGAGATTGCGTTAATGCGTTATTAACTCGTTAACTTTGACAGCCGGAGACTTAAGTTAATTTTGTTTTGTTAATGAACTAATGCAATTAACAAAAGCATTCACAACTAAATGAAACTAAGTGCTTAACGCACCATAGTTCGTAAGGAAGGAAAATAGGAAAATTCTGTTTTGTTATTTAGAAGCAAATTCACTTTTACCAAACCGATATGGCCAGGTTACTGCTGACTGCTGGCTTAACATTGAATCTGCTTTCAAAAAGGATTTCTTTATGAAATGCTGGCTAGCTAACAGAACGACAATATAAAGTGGATATACTGAATTTTGTTATATAAATTTATGTACTTGACTGATGTCAAAACTGCCTGCACATTGCAAATGTGTATGAACTCTTAACACAAAATCAACTACCGGTACACATTATAATCCCCAGCTGCATCACGGACATGGGCACTATTCCTACCACTTTATCCTCCTTGGTCGGCAGTATTGTACATGCAAGCGCTGTATGGTGAGTTAGGCCTACAATAATGACAACTGGCTCAATCAATGTGCATGTAATGACTTCAGTTATTAACTAAATGTCTAGATGTTTGTGGTGGTAAGACAATTTAACAGACAAACAATATAATACACTTTGATTAACATAACATAAGCAATTGATAATGTAGGAAACAGCAAATTAAGGCTACATAATCATTTGCATGAATGTACCACAGAATTGGCAATTTGTTTAAAATCATGAGAAATGATGTACATAAGTGACTAGAATAGAAGATATGGAGGTTGAACAAGTACTTCAGAGATGACAGAAAATGTAAATTGTGATCTGAGAAACATAGGTACAAAAGCCACTGAGACAATAATAAATTAAAGATGTTGCTAGTACACTTGTGGTTTGAATCCTCATTTGACAGTAGACAGCTTTTGTGAGAGCAGAAAGGAACAGTCTAACAATACAGGAGGAATGTAAGCAAATACTGTGGTAGCTACGGCAGTGTTTCCTCTAGGATTTTTTTTAGCAGTGAGGAAAGGTCTGTCCGAACCCCCCCACCCCCTCCCTATTACCCTAACCCTATTTTCCCTAAAGAAATAAAGTTAGGCTACTTAATGACACCTTACGGTCATAAAGTATGTTCTAAATGGCATAAATGCTGCCAATTAATAATTGACGTAACAACTTATTGTAAATGGTCAGTAGCCTATCGATTGAGGGGCCACTCGGAAGCATGTACACTGTCTGCTTCATTTGATCTTGATCTTTGATATTGGCTAAGCATTCTGTAGCTAATAATAACAATATAACCACTATTTATTAATTAAAACTACTTCAGCATAATAATGCACCTAAAATACAAACATGAGCAAGGGCAGCAATTGCTATCAAATCAACGTGCAATTTCACTCGCAGGGGAAGAATAACCTACAAACAACAAAAATCACCAGTTAATTTAAATTAGCAAGAAATATAGACTAATACAATAACAGGCTAAAATAAACTGACCTAAGTTATACGACTTAGCGCTACAGTTCTCAAGGACACACACAAGCAAACTCAACTGCACTATGAAGCGCGTGTCTGTGCTATCCTCCGATATGCTTTCTAACAATCACTGCTGATAGACGGCCTAAAATGTTGTACAGCCCTATTTCTGATACCGTGGCGGCAGAAATATTGTCATGGCGGGCTGCCACGGAAAAATCTACATAGCGGAAACACTGTACGGGCTATCCTAGACAGTTGATAGGCCTTTCATGTCTGAACCCTTATGGTTGGCCTGATTTTTGTCCTCCACCCGTGAAGACAAATATTAAAGCTGGTAATATTGGATCTGAGAAAGATATTGGCTGGCAACTAAAGATATCAGTTGAGTCTTTAAATGACCTCAAGATTGGCTGTAATACTGTTATTAGCGCTAGCATTTAGGATGTGGGAACATTAAATAAAGGTCAATCTCACACCAGCCCCATTACCCACTGCACAGGTAAGGGAAGTGCCCAGAGCTTGAATATAATAGCATCACAGAAAGATGTGCCTTTGACCTCGTTTTGAAATGCTGCATATGCTTTTAGCTTAATCCATTGTATATATTATATTCACCTCTGGATACCAATGTTTGTAACCTTGTGAGATTTGCGAGATCACGGCAACGTGAGAATCCATCTTGCCAAGTTTATTCGTTTGTGCCCAAACCACAGTGGTTCAGACCAATCAGTGTCCTATGAGGAACTACTGGCAACAACAGTCTTGTGGTTGAAGTTAGCCCGTGATAGACAGATGGTTCATCCATTGACCTGCCAAGTATTTTTGCTTGGTGCTTGCCTTTTCCACACAGTTTCCAAGGTCGATTTCCCAGATGGGTATGTGTGCAGAGTCAGGTGGCCATTTTTGCACATTTGCATCTTATTGAGTGAAGAACAATAATTTGAAATTGTTCTTCACTCTCCAATCCCTCACCTTCCTGTGTTTACAAACTTCAAACTGAGAGTCCAACTGAGAATCTTGACATACGTTTAAACCTGCCATATACACTCTTGCTACTGTAGATGTTGTTTTTGCTGTGATTGTCAGTGCTCTAGAGCTAGCTGTAAATCTCTTTGATGGACTCTATGGGGTGTCAAAAAAATCTGTCAGGTTACGATCACATTGTAATCTGGAATGTTTTCATTATATTTGTTTATTTTTTGTGGCTCCGTTTGTCCAGAGCAAATCTGTCAGTTGTTGACTTAGAAGTCCCATCCTTTCACACTTGAACCATAGACATGAGTTCTTATCGGTCTTCCATCTCCTGTGTTCTACCAATTAATATCCTTCAATGTGGAATAACAACAACAACAGTTTTTCACACCACACCACCAATCCGTCTGTGTGATACAACCTACTTCCATATGTGTTCCCACTATCAGAATAGTCCTAATTCTGAAGCCCATAGGTTCATTAGTACACAGTAGGCATCTCTCTTCTGTTGTGTTTGTCAGTAGCCTTCTAACGTGAATAAACATGTCCAGATGCCTCGTATTTAGAGCTAAATGATGTCTTAATTTTAGATAATTAGGATCAATCACCAACACTACTCATGTTCTAGGCAGTTTGATTCCAGTATCCAGTCACATTGTACTCTAAGGGCTGTATAATTGAGTTATGTCATTTAATTTATTGTTATATTCAACAATCGTTTAACATCTTTGATTCCCCCTTCCATAAACATTTAACACGTACCGTTTAGCTGAAATATGTTAGTAAAAACGTACAGTTATGAAGTTTGCCCGCCTTTCCTGACATCTTGCAATGACTTCTGGGAAATTGTGTGCGTTCTCGCTGGCCAAGTCTGATCCATCCGATTCATCCTCGATAAAAGTGGTGGATCAAGAACATTTCCGGGTATTTAACCCTAACCCTAACCCTTGGTGACTTGAGAGACATCCCAACCTGCAGAGACTAATTTCCCCGCCCCCAACCCCCCCCCCCCCCCCGGACATAACCCGGACGCGTGAAGTACCCCCTCAACCAGCACGTACGTACACCCCCCCCCCCCCCCCAGGCGCTGTCATGACGCTTGATATGCACCTATCTCTACCAGAAATTACCATTTGACAGTCTCTCGCTTGCTCGAAATACAAAATCCCCGACTTTCGGGAGATTGTATAGCATTTGCAGGCGTCAGGGAGCCACTATTGAAATGCGGGAGACTCCCCGACCTTCCGGGAGACTTGGGGTGTCTGGGAACCATACTTGGCTTGGGCAATGAAAGATGACATAAAACGAATTTGCAAGAACACAAGAACGCACAAAAACGTGGATTGATAAACAGCCAATGTCTATGCTCTCCACTTTTCTTTTTCAGTATTTCTTCCTAGGTTGTGCAGGGTTTTAGTGCTAGGTGTTTTAGTGCTGGCTTGTTCTCCTTGAGATGACTGATGTAAAATACAAAGCTTGAAGGAGATCAGCAGACTTACTTAAATGCACACAAACACATACAATACATTAATACATACAGTACATACAATACATACACATCTTAATAGGAACTCACTCTAATACAAACACATGCACACATGGCCTGAGTGCTTTAAAGCTGCACATCTTCTCTATCTGTTGGTTTGGGCCCTCTGGCTCTCAGCTGTCCCCTTGAGAGCCTCCCCAATATTGATCAGGCTACAAAGCCTAATACATGTAGACATGCCCAAGAGTCGACATGAAAGCGGGGGGGGGGGTTACACTAACAGCTAGACCTGCAGCCCCTGAAGCCTTTCACCTTCAGACTTCCATGCCTGCGTTCATGGTTCTCTCTGCTTTGTTGCAAATGCAAAAACGCTTTGTACTCTGAAAATCCTGCCATTCTTACCAACGCTATGGTTTTTAATCAGTTATGTTTTAAATGAATATTTTTTTCGGGGGTTTGAGGTCACCTTTATCTAAAGCAAAGGGGGGGGGGGTTACTGAAGAGGCCTCACACTCCTGCAGTGATACACATTTTACAGTTTCACCAAAAGACAACCGGACATATTTCTGTTCTTCAACCTTTTAATGTCTAGATAAGCTATACAGCTCACTTGTAAAAAGACAACTTTTAACACCCACAAAATTAGATACTTAATATAAGTCAGGTGTGGTCTACGGTCACATTTCTATTGCGTTAGAGGTGCACTGGATTCCACTATGGGTGCGCACCAGTATTTCCTGTAACAAACATAAATACTCAACATAAATAGCTGTAACAACACACACATGCTACAAGCCCCCCACATAATCCTCAATATAAGATTATTTCACCAAACATTCCATGTGAGCTGTAAGACAAAAAAAAAAGTTTTTCACTGTTATCAAATTGTCAGCTAAATGTATCACTCGCACACAGCACAAACAGGCTGTCATAGGGTGTTTTCACAAGAGCCAATCAAAATAGTTTTTGCTTATGTCTTTTTGTTTTACCCTGTTGAATAAGAATATGTTTAGATTATAAAGTTTGGCCCACATTTGTCTGGTTTCAAGCAGTATGTTTCAACTGTAGCAAAAAGATTGTTTAATGATTGAAAAGAATGAAGCAAACCATGCCTTTGTGAAAAATACTTTTTGTAGTCCTCAAAAATTGCTTTTAGAATTTAGAATTTGGTGAGTCACCTACTGTTCTTTTACAGCAATTGCTTTTTATTAAACCCTGTATAAATAGTATAATTATAAGATTCTTTTCTGTAAATGTAGGCCCTGTTTTTTGGTTAAGTAACCTTTACCAAGCCACTGCTGCCTATTATCAGTGTTTCTTTCAGGGAAGACTTGCTTTAGTATGCATGAACACAGGGCAGTCCAAATACTGACATCTAATTACCGAGGTGTCTCTTAACAGTTTTTGTTTAAGTTTAACACAGACTATTAGTGGATGCAAAAGCAGAATACTCTACCACAGTTACAGCCTGTCTGTGTGTCTGTCTGGGCTGTGTCCTCTGTTTACGTACTACGTACTGTACAAATGAAGTTCTTTTTGTGATAGAGAATTATTTGACAACTTGACCATGTTGTGACAGTATAATGGTCTGAAAGCTATTTTACCAGCAACTTCAAATTTAGGATGTAACTAGATTTCTGCTGGCTGTGATGAAATTTGGAATGTGTCATTTTGCCTGTGTGTTGGGGGTGGGTCAGGACGGGCTTGCATCATCTGGACATTGTGTCCCTCCTGCCGAGCCTGACCAAGTGTGCAGGTGGTATCAGAAGAGGGTCATCAGACCCAACAATTAACCTGGTCCCAAACTGACCTTGCATTGCTGCCAAGTCTGCAGCTTGGCCCAGAGCCACATCAAATGCCTGTCTAGACTCCTCGTGCACAGAAGCCATTTTCTACACCCAGTTAGAGGTTGCCATTGTAATTTTCTAGGTGCCAGTTTAGACGTTATAAGCTATGGAGTATTCATCAAAGTTATGAATCTGTTACAAGCTTGTCTCCAGAATATTCTCAAGAGTTCATCATTTCTTTTCTTTGTGTAATTGAGAACACCCGTGAAGAGTGAAGAAATTCAGATGGCAAGAGGGAAGTGTCCATTCTCAAGATGGCTGCTTAATTGCAGGTTGCCACGCAACTGAATGCATCCACAACTATGAATTATCTCTCTGTCAAAGGCATTGGAAAGTGCAGATAAGGAAGAGCCTTCTTTGCATATGAATAAAGTCAACTAATGTCTTACCTACAGGCTCTATCAATCTGCAAACACACTTCCATTGGCAGGCACACAAGACTCACACTCACTCAGCCAAAGTACAGCACTGTAGAGAATTAGTTAAATGAGCTGTACTTGATTTGAGGGGGAAAAAGGCACGTTCAGACATGCATCATCAAGTTCATCCACCAGTGAGATTAATAACTATGGCTCTTAATCATAAACTGCAGCTACAGGGTTGTGTTCTTAACAACACAGCTAAGCAGATCTAATGGGCAATACTAACTTGTAGCACAAAATCTTGTGTGAAATGTATAATGGGGAGAGAATGTTTTGCGGTCAATGGAAAGTAGCAACCTTGATCTTTGATGGATTAATAAAATCTGAAGGGAAATTCTTAAGATACAAAACTGATACAGGATATACCTTATCTCACCCTTTGTGGAGAATGAAGGGATACAGTCTCCATTTCCTTTGATATGCAGTATCTGGCTTTGAAGTTTTTCTTACAAAGTGGATATAGATTAAACACTAACAAAAGGGCGTTTAGTCTTTTTCCTCAGCCCTGGCATGTTTTAACCCATCTAGTTTACCTTAGATAAAAAAACACGGTGCTGGAAATCAACACCTGCTGTCGAACCCTGTTAGTGCCCACCACAAGCCTCATATTTTACCAGGAGACTGGTGTTATGGTAATGGATATGGAGATGGAGGCCTCCAGTCGGGCATTCGGGCGATCGATCTTGCTTAAGATGTGTTTTGGAGTAAGCAAAGAGCTGTGAAATCGTAGCTCGGCGGGTGCACAGAGCATCAGGGACCAGAAACGGGATTGCTTTCCCTGGTGAAGTTGAGAATTGAGAGAACTGAAAGGAGAAAACTATTGGTTTGAGGTTGCCAACCTCACACCACCGCTTCCCCCTCCTCACTCGCCACCCCCCCATCCCCTCCCTTGTCACTTTCCTGTCTCCCCCAATATCTCCCTCTTGGTCTTCCCACTTTCCTCTCCTTTTCTTGCCCTTTGTGTTGGCATGTCTGCCCTCCCTCTCCCAACCCCATTGCCCCCTTCTGTTGGCAGCCGGGTTACTTGAGTCTTTTGCCAAGAGAAACTGGTTTTCCTTCAAATCGAAGTGGCTGTCAATGCACTTGCGACTAGTACTTTTTCAGAAACCTCTGACCTAATCCACACTAAACCTTTGGCCTTATCTTAAGTAAAATTTTAGTGCACTGTCCCTTTCAGAATTGCTACATAATTTGTTATATGGTCAAGACAAATATCAAAACAGTTCATAGATTTCAAACGGTTGAAATAATTTCACTGACAACCTATTACATGTTCAGTTTAGGCTACAATATTGTTTATTTTCTTTCTGTATTTACGGATACTGAAGCCTGAATCTCAACTCCTAAAGAGATTAGCCTTAATACGATTATTATAGAGATATGAACATATGAAGTACTTAAATGACAAAAACCCTTAAAGTGGGATTTACGAATAGGATATGTCTTACTAAACACTACTGCATCTAGATACCTAACATTTGATCAGGAATGAGCAAAATATAGATGGATCTTATTTTATCTATGCGCGTCAAAGAGAGAGCTTAAACTTCCTGGCCCTATGTCGGGCGTTTTGAAAGAGCATAATTGAACCAATGTTTGGCTTCACCAGCCATGGAATATTTTTAAATGATTACCTTCAGAGCCGGATTCACTCAGCCTTTGCGTGAGACGTGCTGTGTGAAAACCAACCCTGAAAAAAGCCACCACCTGGGACTTGGATACACACCTGTGGAGTTCAACCCTGTTCCTCATCATGTTTTCAGTCTGACCTGAACTAGAATGCAGTGTTCTTTAAGATAAGCATAAAGATGAACCTGGAACCTCCTTGCTAATTAAGGAGTTAAAAGAGCTCCTGTCTTTGGCTTTGAATCATATTTTAGGTTTTCAACCTCCTGTCTCATGAGTGGCGCTCCTGTGTCCAAGTTTTTCAAATGCAGAATCACTTTGCAGGACTTTCTGACACCTCAACCTGCGGACCTTAGAGGGTAATGGCCAAAGGAGGCATGAGTACCTGGCTCTTTATGTTGATTTTATTGCCCGGAATAGCCTAGCGATGTTAACCTCATCACAGACGGAGTCATTACGCCATCTCATCTTCACCGCCACTGATTGCTCCCAGCGTTTAGAAATGGATCCTCCCTTTGTTATCCGTGTGGAGTGCCCATATCAATCGGCTCTGAGGTGATAGATGCCGAGTAATAACAATTCACTGCACTCTGACACTGTTGGGACCCGGAATATGCTAACTGCTAATGCCCTCCATATTTTAGAAAAATTGTACTTCTCCTCCCTTTGTTTTACATAAATAAAAACTCCCATTTCCACACACGCTGTGTTTGTTTAGAGAAAACAAACCTTGCCGCCCAAAGCCTACAATCGCTGTCCGCTGTCCTGTGCTAAAAGTTAAAATACACTATAGGTCTGGAAGAATCCTATGAGAATGAGATGAGGCAAATGCCATGGGATATGTACATTCGCATCTGCTTGACATTATCTTGGATGTAACCCTCTACTGTGTGGGCAGATGTATGTGCTTTGTATCCCTACATAAACATGGTTCTCTGAGCAGCTTAGCAAGTAGCAAAGGCTGTTGATAGCCTTTGCTTAACCAGGGATTAAACTGGATGGACATATTCTATTGACAGATGCGATGAACCCGTAGTGAAATGCAAGATTAGTGTAATATACAGTGTTATGGTGAAATAGACGAGATTAGTGAAATATGATTATTGAAATTGAGTGTCATAGTCAAGTCAGCTGAATTTATTCCTCTACCTCAAAGTGATTTGTTTTTTGTTTTTTGAACAAGAATGGGTGACAAATGTTTTCCACTGCATCAATACTGAATACACTGGCTTTGAAGGACACTGTCATTTATTTTGTGTTTGACCTGGTTTTGCATAGACAGGAGACAGCTCGTGCAAGAGTTTAGGGATCAAACAAGCGCTTGGACCAGCATGAGCAATGTACGTGTGATCCTTTGAAAATCGACATTAACATTAATTTAGCGTTTTAATTTTAATTCAGTGCTACCACACTCGAAACAGGGAGCCTGGTGTGTGTGGGGGGGGTGTTCTGGTGGAAAAGGTTCCCACAGAGCATTATTATTAATTATTTCACCAGACTGACATCACTTTGCCAGCAGACAGACGTGCGTGGTCCCTGAATGTGGGTTAATTGATTTTGATGGCAGGGGGTCTACTTTTCAGCTCTCCAAGGTACCAGCAGCCCCCCCGCCACCACTAAGGGGCAGGAGCAGAAGAGGGGGTTGTTGGGGGTTGACATGTGTCCAGGCCCACCAGTGATGGTCGAGGGGGAGGCTGGGAGTTTAGCACAAAGGGCAAAGAAGGAAACCAAGGACTCACAGGCTCCGTCTAATGAGCGATAAATGTGACAGACGGTTGGAAATCACTTAGTGGGTGGTGGTCCCCCTCCCCCCCACATACACAAACCCTACACTCTTCCTAATGCACATCCCCAGACAGGGCACAATTAAAATTTTAAAATGCATTCACCCTTCATAAATAATTTACTGGTAACGGGGTCACAGGCAGACAATGGAAGACTTGGCTTATGTGTGTGTATGTACATACCATATTCAAGCGTCATGTCATTTTTTTGTGTAGTTTTAAGTGTCTTTGCATGTCAGAAGTGTGTGTGTGTCCCAGCCAAGCCTGACTGGCATGCCGCGGGACCCCCACTCAGGAGGGGGGCGTTGGAGTGGGTATCAGGTGCGTTGTGGGATACATAAAGAGATCAGATGGCTGAAAAATGCATTTTGTTGTTGTTTGTTGTCCGTAGTCCGCCTTTGTTTTATCCCCTGCTGGCCAGCTGTGCTCATGCAGAAAATGTTTTCACGAATCATACAACGCTTAAATGCCAACAGTGCAGTTCTCACGTGCGAGAGATCAATCTGCCTACGTGTATGTGCCCTGTGTCGGGATGTCTGAACACAGCCCTCCAACATGTCTCATGTACACTGTAAAAAAGAGAAATATCCGTTGTGAAATAGGGAGGAGAAACTGTCTAGTTGTAACTGTACGTAGAGAAATATTGCTTCCTTGCTACGCTGTGTGGGTGATGACATGCACTTACACAAACGCAACATACAGAGCCCACCATCAGGCCCGGAAGTCAATGGTCACCCTCCTACACATACACACAAACACACACAAATTCCCCAAGTAGTACCCCCCCACCCCACCCGACCCTACCTGGCCTCCGGGGAATATGCATTGCTCACAATATCAAAGTGGATTAGCCAATGAGGCCTGCTCCTTTAGCGCTTATTTGATCAGATTTATCAGGTGTGCCAGCAGCGAGGCGCCCTGGGGACGGTCCACAGCCGCAGAGCTCAAGGAATGGAACAAGGCCTTTTAAACAAACCACCAGGAGCCATGCAGAGTGGATGCATCCTATTAAATAGTCCATTAAGGTGTTGTTTTTATTTCCAGTTTCTTCTTTCACACCTCCACTCTCCACTTTGTTCTCTTCAGACACAACCGCCTCAACATTGCGCTTTAGCGGGGAACTAAAAGCAATAATGTTTAGTTTCCTTCTCACTTCATCCTTCACACTCGACGCCAAATCAGTGTGTGCTCCTGTATATGCTTTTAGTTCGTCCTGTAAGCACTGACCTGTAAACCCCAGTCAAAATTCTCGAATAATGATCCCATTTATATTTATTTATTCATCCTTCTTGATCATGAAGTGGCTAAAATAACTGAGATTGGTTAAACATATGAGAAAGTTGCTTGGTTAACACTTTAGAATAATGGTCCGTTGTTAATGAGTAGATATGCAGGAAGTAATAGGTAGTACTACATTAACACAGAATTTAATACTATTAACTAATATGGAACCAAGATTAACTAAGCAGTAAGTAATAGCTAATTTAGTACAAAGGTAGTTCCTTGGTAGGTATTTGATTATCACTAAATAAATATATCCTCATTGAGAACTCCTTGTGAACTATGACCAATTAAGAAAGAATAACCAATGAATTACTAATCACAAAAGTAATGTCTAAAAAGTGAACAATTGTTTTTTTTTACTGTTAACATGGTCATAATATTTCAGAAGCTTGTGCCTCAAATTAGTTATTTGTGGAAACCAGTTTATGAATATTAACGTTATAACATATGTCCCTATACGTGTCAACATAAATGTCCATTGTCGCATTACGTTCAAACATCCCAGCCTTATTTCTTTAGTGCAGATTGAAACACTTGTGTGCTTTTGCAGTGTTAAAAAGGCTAGGGCCAGGACCGCAGCAAATGGGCAGCCAGTTCCACATTGTGAGCCATTTAAAAATAAATTTCCCAGGTCTAAAATGTTCCCCACATTTATACGGCACATACAATTGAACTCTGAAATGACATGTCTCTCGCGGCTGAGACGGCACAATAACAATCCTGACAGACAGACATGGACGTAGAGAGAGAAGGATCCTCTTTGATTACTGTGTGGCTGAAAAAAAAACAAACGCAGATGGGATGGAATGTGAAATTGCCCCTGGGCACTAGCATGACCCCTGCTACCTCTCCACTACACTCTCCACTTCCTGAATTACCCTGAGGGTGAAACACTCAGGCGCTTAAATCTGGATGTCTGTGCCCAGCGAGTGTGTTTGTGTTCGTTTGCACAATGTCTCAAGCATTTTTGCAAGTCTGTGTGTCTGGTATACTTTGTGAGTGTGTATTTAAGAGACATTGGCCTCACATGCTTCAGAGCCCACTCACCCTCCCTTGTAACCCCAACATTTAGACACAATTTGAGTTTGAATGAGTGGATGAGTGGATGACCGGGCGTACATCTGTTTGGCTGAGTGCTCGACCCTTTAGCCTACTGTTGTTTTAATGGGACCCTTTGGGCTCCAGTATAGGGAGCAGAGTAGCCTAGTAGTTGGCTAAAGTATTACTTTATTGGTCCTGGGAGGTAGGGGTGGGAGATGGGGGGTGGGGGTGTTCACGGCCTAAGACAGAGCAACCGACAGACTTCAACAAATGGAGAGACTAAAAGACATAACTTGGGAAGAGAAGTTTGGGGTGAGGCAAGATGGAGTATAGTCCATATGACACAGCAAAACGACTAATTTTGCTTCTAGCAAGGCACATACAAGTTACTTGTAAGTCTTTAACCCGTTCATGCATGAATTATGACAACTTAAGTTTGGATTTTTTCCCTTTTTTCTTTAGGCATACAACATGCATTTGGGTTGTAAAGAAATAAGAAACTGAAGAAACATGGATTAACCAATTAGAAAAATCATATTATGCTGTTAAAACTACTGTATCACACATGTTATCATCTTTCTTAATGAAATGCAATGACATATGAAGAATCTTCTGACTCCTGAGCCTCTTCCCTCTCCCTTTTTACTGACACTTTTTTCTCCTCCATCCCAACCTTATTCTACTCACTCCTTTCTCCTCTCTCCCACCCTATTTTTATCCTTTCTCCTGTCTCCTATCTTGTAGGCCAGTGGTTATCAACCCGAGTCCTTAGGGACGTGCCTGCCCTGCATGTGTCCCCTGCTCCAACACACCTGATTCAAATGAATGGTCGTTATCAGGCTTCTGCTGAGCTCGATAACAACTCAATCATTTGAATCAGGTGTGAGAAATATCTAAAACAGGGGTCTCCAACCCTACTCCTGTCCTGGGGAGTGATCCTGAATCTAATAATTAGCTGGTTGATCAGGTAACTAGTGTAGAATAAAGTCAAATGAGTGTAGTTGGAGCAAAAACCAACAGGCAGGTAAAAAAAAACATAAATCAAATTATAACAGCCCAAAAAGTTGCTGCAGATGAAGTGTTTTCAAGAACATAAAGTTGCAGTACTAGAATCAATTATGGTTGCCTTAAAGCCAGTGACACATGATGTCCAATTTAGTGGACATATGATTAATTGTAATTTCCTCCCAAAATAAAAGAAATACTTCAATAGTATTGCTCCTTAGTAGTTACTTTGATTCGACATTTTATTTACTTACAATGGTCTACTTCAATAGAAGGATTGGCAAGATATAAATGCGCTAGCTAGCGTTTTTGAGAATCCATCGGCCATCTTGGAATTTCAAAATTTTTGTTTCACTGGCCAATGGATAGCAGTGTATGAGATGATGTAAAAGCGTCCACTAGAGTGGCAGATGTGCAACTAAACCACCAAAACCCATGCATATAAAAGAAAGAGCGTTTTGAATAGCTGTCCACTGTATGCGTGTGCACTACTACTCAGTGTCATTCCCTGATTACTCTCAAATGGGATGAATCCTTTTAATGGGTGTGACGACTACTTCAGAAACAGGTGACTTGACTTGGAGGGTCACAGTATCAACACAGCTACCAATCTCTTATCCATGTCACTGTTACTCAAATAAAGACTGATAAGTGGGACTCAATTAGCAGAGAAAAAAATGTAGTGAGAAGGTCAATTAAAGCTCTTTAGAGACGGGGGGAGAGAGAGAAACTGAGAGGAGCTACATGGACCACTTTGCGGAGACCTCATCAAGATTGCTGTCAAAGGCATAAAGGACTACCTGATCAGTCAGATAAATTAGGCCTTTCTTAAGGTTTTTGACAGTGAGTTGATGAGGAAAGTCACATAGACAAAATGCGCATGAAATATAACGAGTCCTGACTCACACGGAGCACGGCTGCCTTTGACAACCTGGCGGGCTATTGAAGAGAAATATCTGCTCTTTTATGTGCCTTTTCTGCCAGTGTGATTGTTAGGTCATATCCATGATGTGATTGGAATGTCTAAAGGGTTTAGGTAGAAGGGTCCGGAGACCTTGAGAATTTTATACAGTGTATTGTTATTTATTTACACAGACAAGGTTTTTGTTGTTGTTCTCTGTTTTTTTTCCTTGAATGTACCGAAGAAGAATGTAATACTATTTAAGGTAAATTGTCCTGCAGAAAAAAAGTTACATTGTTAAATTGACACACTGTGGACTGAGTGATGTTTGAGCCTGATTGATGTATTGTGGAGCAGCCATCCCCTCGCAGCATGTCTGCAACAGTGCACTAGATGTCACATAATTGGCAAGCACCAACAAAAGGAACAACTGCCGTGGTGTTGTTGAACGCTCTGAGCCCCATTGATGTCCACAGCCGCGCATGAGGAGTGGCAAAGTAGGACAACATCTGGTGCACACAACAGAAGTGATCTCTACTGCATGGTCTCTGAGGCCTCCTCCCTTCTCAAGACTCTACCACGCATAACACGCTCTCTATTAAATTGCATGTGGTAGCTGCACTTCATAGCAGCACTCCTCAACAATTTGCCATTATTCAGGTACTTACTCAGGCACTGCCAGGTAGCTTTAAGAAGTGTAATTGAGATCTTTCCACATCTTGCTTGTGTTTCTCTCTTTACTGTGGTATCTTGATGCAAGCACACCTCCATTTGTCATCTTCCTAGTACCATTGAGCCAGGAGGAAACCTCAGAATTCCATTTAGCACAAGAGGTTTTTAATTAGCATGCTGCCAGGTTCTCCCTTCTTTCTCAATTAGCCAATAGTGCCAGCATGGGTAACAGGGAAATGTGAAAATGGAAGGCACTTTAATGACACCATCTAATGTCATTCCAACCAGACATTTATAAAAAATATCACAATCCTGTCAGTAGGATTACACCCATTTTTTCTGAGGTTTTTGTTGACAATTATTTTTTCACAGGAAATCAAGCTAAAATATTGTGAAGGAAAACACACATGGCATCTTCATGCTATAAACCAGAGCCTGCCTTGACTGCCACTTCAGATTCTGTCAGCAGGCCTCACAGCTCAGCCAAGCTATTGCAAAGGAAGTTGATGTAAAAGTTGCAACTTTGGTCAGATATCCCTCAAGGCATGTCATTTTTTGTTAAAAACCCCACTGCAGATTCCCTGCTTTGTTTGGAATGCAGTAGCAAAAAAAAGAAACAAGGCTGTACCCCTGTCTCTCGACTCCAATACATTTGAACGCAGAGGAGCGTACATTTGTACACGTGTCCACGCGTTTGTGCGTCCATCCATGCACACACACATGCACGTAGGCTAATCAGACCTCATGCTTACAGATACAGTACCAATACACACAAACACACATGTACTGCATGTAGAGAGTGATTGACGGCTGGTTGCAGCACGGCGCCAGCTAGACGGATGGCTGAAGAGAGAGCTCTGCAGCCTTTAGGAATCACTCAGCCTGGTGTGTTTGCTCTACAGTCTCTGTCCTTCCTCTACTAAGGGAATAAGGCCCAAACTGAAGATGGAGCTTTAGCATTTAATCACTTACATTGCATACCATTCTTTTTTCCCCTGTCATCTCAATATCATTTGTACCCATTTGTAATTCTTTAATTCTGTTTGGGTTCTCTCGACAAGGGGTCCAAGACAGGCCGTTCTCTGTTTTCCAAACATAAGTCAGTGTCGTTAATTTATAATTACTCCTCTACAGCAGAATACAACAACATTAACCTTTTGGCAGTGAAGACCACAAGCCTGTTTTAAAAGCCTTGTTCATCTGCTGCTTTCAGAAAATTGCTGCCAGCATTATTATCCTCATCTTTACAGCTCCCCTTGCCTGGCAGGATCGTACCTATGGGAAGCATCTGACAGATCCATACAGGCATTTGACCTGTCTTATTTAATACATGACTTGTAGGAAAAATCTCACTTGAGTAGATTATATACAGGAAGATGTGTTCACATCTCAAGCAACATATTGAATCATGTCCTATGTGAAACAATATTGTGTTATGCACGGACACATTGGTTCAAGGTGTCTCCCACAATTTGTCAAAATCTGCAGTCTGTAATGCATCCTTTGAATAATGGGGGCGAACTTATGAATTGCCATCGAAAGTAAAAGCGAATTTGGCGGCCAAAGGCGGAAGAGCAGTCCTGAATCTGAAGCCAGCAATGAAGTTGGTGTAATCATAATGCTGTTACTCAAACCATTCAACTGTCGGTAATTGAAGTCAGAAACAAGAGGGAGAGTAATCCAGGAAAACTGGAGAGACCAGAGAACGTTGAATAACCCAGTGAGTCATCACAGGAGAGAGTTACTCTGAGGAAAGTGCTGCCACATTGACTTCAGACAACAAAAATGACATGAGCTTTATTGAATGTTATTATTCCCTGAGATTATAACTGATTCCACCCCCCCCTTTTCTAACACCCACCTGTGATTGCCGGCTCCCTCATCATATAGGCAAGCCTTTATGTATTCATCTATTTATGCACACTCAATCTTTGACAAGGAAACACATATTTTGGGCTGAACGTCATGTCCTATACAAAATGGATGACCCTTTCAACTATGGCTATTTATAGTTTAACCTTAATGCAAGGGAGGTGGGGTTGGGAGGTCATATCAGCCGATGCTATGAGCTAGCACAAGCAAGATTCACGCAATCAGTGAAGGTACGAAAACTGGTTGTTTTTGCAGGAGCAAGTTTAATAACCTAAAATAGATTTTACGGGGGGCTATGAAGAAGACACCCGCTGCTCTCTGCGTAACAGAGGCCATGAGGTCAGGTGTAAAACAGAGCTTGAGGCAGCTGTTTGATACATCATCAGAGCAGAAAAGGGGACAGGGCCATGGTTCATTCAGAGTTTGATCTATCAAACACAGAAATAAAGGGGGAGGGGGGATTCCACCCATCCAGGATGCTGTTATGAATATTGAGTGGTATTGACATACAATGACACATGAATGGTAACAGTCCTGGCTGATGATGATTAAACATGTTTTCTTTACAATGCAGATGGGCTAAAGTTCATGGCACATTTAGGAGTTTTCAAAGTTAATTGAATGATATGAAGGAGAAGGACATCGGAAGATGATGGAAGCTCAGTAGGTGTCCACAGATCCCAGGGTAATCTGGATCCCAGGGTTATCACAGGATTAAAGTTGATTCCTGTTGAAGAGAATTCATGAGACATAATGGCTCTAATCTTCGAATAGGCCTGTTAGGCCAACGGTGTTCAGGCACTGTACAGATGACTGTACAATGATCAAAAGAACCTGCCGCCAAGAGCGTTCCTAGAGAATTTGTGTGTGTCACGCCAGCAGGAATACATCTAGTTTACCACTTTGTTAAGCCTGCAGAACCCAAGCATCAGTCATTTGACGAGGAACTGGCAAATTTGTTTTTAAGGGAATCAAAGAAGATGAGGCCACAAGCAAGCTGAATGTTCCCTCGCCCTTTGCAGTCAGACTCCGGAGCTTTGAAATGGAAAAGTCTGTCTCCAGCTCCCTCTCTTTCTCAATTCAATTTAATATGAATCCTTTCGTGGTATGGTAGGAAATATAGCACATAGCCAAAGCAAACACAGCTTACAAATCAAAACATCTCAACCATCGAAATGGACTTGAAACGCACCGTCTGTGCATCTGTCTGTCCAGCTCTGTCTGTCTTTCTCTGCTCTCTTTCTTCTCCCTCCCCCTTTACCCCTGTCCCTCCTTCCCTCCTCACACTTATCTTTGGTCCAAGAAGTTCCTTTGTTTACCGCTTTTGAATTCCCTTTTGTGCCCACCCGTCTTTCATGCTCATCGTCATAGATCCACATCAATTATTCCAGACAAGTCATTGTTTACAGTGGCCAGACATCAACAAAACATTATTCAGACTCACTGAAGCGTGTCGCAGTGCATTTTATGATTCTCAAATGAACCCCCCCCCCCCAAATAGAAGTGTTCCTCCCCCGGCAATGGTTTATTGCCTTTGTATGAAGAACTGTCCTTCATTCTTCCTCAACTGTCAACCACTTGAAATGCTTCTTCGCCAGTGGTTGTCAAGAGCCTCAGACAAATGCAATGAGAATATTAGCTTGCAGTATATATGCTTGTTGTGTTCAGAGAATTACCCAATGTAGAGGAATGGCTCCTGTAGTTGGAAATTGGTTGGTTTTAGTTACATAAGCGAAATATGTGAAGCTAAATACGTGGATCAAGACTTTTGAATTAGTCCAGTGAATATTCAGTACAGTCGTGGCCATACATTTTGGCAATGACAAATGTTGTGTTTTGCAAAGTTTGCTGGTTCAGTGTTTGAGGAAAATGTTTTCACGTTTCACATGTTTCTATAGAATACAATAAGGCACATTTCTTATTTTTTAAAGCTTTTTTGGGGTGTTAAATATATGTTAAATATGTGCAAATAGTCCACTCTTTTACAGCATCAATCTGCTCTTAAAATCCAATCAGATTGATAGAGTGATTTCACCTGGCTAGAACTAATTCACACTTTCCCCTGTGCTGATCATATGACTTACTGAAATTATGTTCCTTGTCATTTTATGCCAAGGCCCAGCAAGCTTCGCAAACACAAAAGGTATGTTGCTCCCAATACTTTTGGCCACGACTGTACATCTTAAACCCCGGTGGGTAGCAGTGAGCAAATGCCACTGCATTGTAACCAAAATTACACCAAATTACTTGGCACCTGAAAACAATTGCTCAACAATTATGCCCTTATTGTGTCTATTCAAATTTTTTGGGGGAGTTGTCTTCCTAACAAAATTAGGGAAGTTGTACTTGTGGTACCAATTAAGGGCTGAGCCATATGCAATCTAATTGCCAGATGCTCGCTCAGGACCCCACAGGGAACCTCTGGGGGGTGGGGGTGGTTTGGGAAGGGGTGGGGGAGAATATGGGCCATCCAGAGAACACTCTTGCAATTTTAAACAGTACATGCCCAGTCTAGGAATATGAAACAGCGCAAGTAGGTAATTTACTCTATTTAATCCACTTCCATCGCCATATCTCAGATTAGATCAAAGGAAAAAGTTCGGCATGTGTCTCCAGGATTGTAGTTTAAGTACGGTGTTGCAGAAGATGCCAAGCATGGACTTTGTATTGTTGGAGTACGAGTATGAATGCATGAGACACACACAGCGTTGCAGTGGTAATGAACATCAATGTGGATACCAAGGATTTAATGGGTCACCTCATGGCACTGGTCATAATGTATAGTCTGGATGGGTGAGGTGTGCCCAAGCAAAAAATAAGCACCACCAAGTAAATGCCCGTTGGGTTAATGGATTGTGATAATACAGACCTTTAAATTATGTTCAATTGATTAGTAACATATATTTTTGCTCTGTGAAACATTGATCCATCTCTCTCTCTCTCTCTCTCTCTCTCTCTCTCTCTCTCTCTCTCTCTCTCTTTATTATAATTATAACTTTTCTCTCTGGCCAAAAGTTTACACCTTGGCAAGGAAAATATCCAACAATATATTTTATGTTGGAGGTTGTCAAACCGTTTTCCCATCTTTGGTGGAATCTCACAACCTTCAGAACCTCTTAGAATTGTAGCAAGCAGCCCCCAGCCCACTTACTCCATGGTGTCAAAGTGGCAAGGTCTGCCGGAATGAGACGTTTTCAAAGATTGACCTTGATTCTGATTGATTTGGGTTGACAACAACAAGCCCCTTTCGATAATGAAAAGCCTTCCTTCCCACAAGTCAATTTTCACAAGAATATAAGAATTGAAGCTGCTGTAAAATGCAGTTAGCAAAAGTCTTCTGCATAATGACAGTCAACTGAAGTTTGCTTCCAGTGTGTTCCAACAGGAATTTGGGGGTTGCACTGGTGGCTGTGAGCTTTTTTTAAACAATTCCATACTGCTTATTGTCTATACAAATTGAATTTGTTGTTGCGACAATGCAAATGGCTCTTCCTCTGAAGCCTTTAGACAGACTGTGAAGCAGCTGGAGATAAACAAAGAGGGGGTCACCTTCAAGCCACAGACACTTTGAAATCTTTCGTCATACCCTCTGTTGATCTCTCTCATGTGGAAATATGCTAACTAAAGTGAACAAGATTGTAACTAGCCTCTCTTTAGCTCTCTGTAATGATTCAGAGGAAATTTCACTTACCCACCTTTTCATAGGCACAATTTGAATTCAAGCCATGCCTTACAAAAACGTCACCCATAATAGCTTTGTTTTGACAGGTTTCAGTGGATTTATTTTTTCATTTCTTCGTTTCATGTGCATTCCTCAGTGGTTGGTTGGGTGTATGTGATAGGATGAGGAAGAAAGTGGAAAGTTTTCAACAAAAGTTTATTTTGTGTCTTTAGCCTAGCATTGACTCCAGACTGTATAATAGAGTTGGTGCCGTGGGTGAGTGATCTTTACTTTATCTGCTTACAGTAAACAAGTGCAGGACTTTGTAGAAGCACAGATGTCCACTCAGAGACACAGGGAGGGAGTGTCTTCTAAATCAATAAAGTCCTGCCATGATAAAAGGGTAACTCTATCATCAATATTGTATGCAGGCTCTTCCCGACCGTGTCAACACTCACCCCATGGAGAATGAACCAGTCTGATATCTTTCACAAGCCCCCTCATAATATATGTTCCCATAATACTCCCCTTGCCTCTCCTTGGTGCAGATAACGGCTTTCAGGAATTTAATATGCTGGTCTATTCAGTGTCTGAACAGGAAGGATGAAATGTGTGACATTAAAATACACACGGGATAATCCCAGATCAGCATCACTTATTTTTCCCACAGACTTTTTAGGTGCGAGCTCCTCTAACTGACAGCAGGCGTCAGCGTGACACACATCCACAAGCTGAATGGGCTCCACCATTATCCACCATTACTCTGTCTAACCCTAACCCTCTGCTCAGTCTACCCCATGCCCCTTGCTCTCCCAACCTTCACACACGCGCACACAAACTCAGACATATGCACACACAATATGAAGATTGTAAAGGGACATTATAGCCATGCTGAATGTACAGTCGTGGTCATAAATTTTGGCGATGACGAATGTTGTGTTTTACAAAGTTTGCTGGTGTTTGTGTTTTACAAAGCAGTCCCCCCAGGATTTCGCAGGCCTTTTTTGTGATAGTTGCGGGCTTAAATTCCTGATTTTGCGGGAGCTTTTCCAAAAAGTTGCGATAAAAGTTGGGGTGTGTTTTAGGTGTTTGTTGCGATTAAATTGCGGGAGCAAGTAAAAGTTGCGATAAAAAGATGCAAATTTCCCCCTTTGTAATTTTAATTGAGTTATTGGTTGAAAAATAAGTAATTAACAAACATTCATTAAAGAATAAACCATTGAAAAATGGTCCCCTAAATAACCTTACCAACATGCCAATTTTCATCATATTGAAATTTTTAATCCTTATCCAACCAGGATTTACATTCGCATTGAAGGGAGGAATCTCCCTTTTTTTAACAAAAAAGATGGATATCTCTATCTGTCTGCAATACCGCTCTCGGCCTCTACGCAACTTCGGCGCTCTCACGCTTGCCAGGCATAGACAGTAGAATAAAGCACACGCAGCGATTAACTGATTGGGAAACCCTGCATACAGGACTGTTAACGGTGTGTTTTTCGCCGGGAAGTCTCTCAAAATCTGGCACCTTATTGAACGAAATTAAAAAGAGTGAAAGACATCACAGACACCAGAATGAACGCGTTCACAGTATTGTGAATCAGGCAGTATTACAGAATGTCAGTTCACGTTCACCAACATTATGAACGAGTTCATGAACTTTCGTTCAATGAACGCGTTCTGGCGCAACACTGGATTTAACCCCTACTGGAAAGAGTTGTGGGAGATGACGATGATTGGTCAAAGTTGCGGGAAAATTGCGGTGATTGGTAAAAATTGCGACGTCGCACTGAATTCGCTGGGAATCGTTGAAGTGCCTTGCCCAAGGACACAACATAATTTTGCACAGCCAGGAATCGAACGGAACTGCTGCTAACTGCTCAGCCACTTGACTCCAATCATGTTTCACATGATTCTACAGAATACAATAAGGCACATTTCATATTCTTTCAAGCTTTTTGGGGGCGAAATTTTCAATATATGCAAATAGTCCCCTCTTTTACAGCAGTCAATCTGCTCTTAAAATCCAATCAGAATGATAGAGTGATTTCACCTGGCTATAACTAGTTCAGACTTTCCCCTGTGCTGATGATATGACTTACTGAAATGATGTTACTTGTCATTTTATGCCAAGGCCCAGCAAGCTTTGCAACCACAAAATGTATGTCGCTCCCAATACTTTTGGACATGGCTGTAGGCCAGCCATTGTTTGCCGCCCGCCACCCTTTTTACATTTCTAATTAAGTCTAATTACAGTGACGTTGAGGCTAGTGAATGCAGAGCAATTACAAAATCCTTGGTCCTTGATTTCGATGTCATACTTAGAAATCAGTGCATTAGCCTGTGGTGAAACAGTATGTATAATGTCAGTTAGTATAACTTTGTCAGTGAGGGAGTCGGGCTAGTAATTAGAAGGTTGCCGGATCGATTCCCCGCCGTGCCAAAATGACGTTGTGTCCTTGGGCAAGGCACTCCCTACTTGCCTCGGGGGGAATGTCCCTGTACTTACTGTAAGTTGCTTTGGATAAGAGTGTCTGCTAAATGACTAAATGTAAAATGTAAATGTAGCCTAATCATACAGGGGGGGTCACAAACTTTTGAAAACAGGGGTTTTGTATAATCAATATAACCTCGTTACTTTTAAACGGTTACTCACGCTGATAAATGGAGCTGATTTCTCTTATGTATCTCTCTGGCACATGTAGCCTAACCTGATGCATACTGTACGGGCAAACAATTGAACCCTCGTTGTGGATAACTCTCAAAATGGCGCATACCGTTTTTTCGGAAATAAAGCTGCAGCTTGTACCCCGATTTTACATTTTTCTTGTGGTTGTACGGCTTATATTTTGAAGCGGCTTATAGCCCGGTTTTAGAACAAGAAAGTGGCTTTGTCCCAAGATCTCTACAGACTGTGTAGCTAATTTAATGCTCAACACTTTAACGGGGGCTTATTACTTTAAAGAGGAATAATTTCTACTGTGTCAGTTACACTATCAGGGCTTGGAAATACAGTGACTTGCAAATGGCTAGTAGAACATAACATTTCATAATTATTTCAGTAAATCAAACAACTGCAAGACCCAGTGAAATGTTATATACAGCTAACAAACTAACGCTATCATCGCTAACGACATTGGCTAATTCAACTTCGGTAGTGTAACCGAGCTCTTTTTTGATTTGTTTTAGATATAATTGTTGTGTGGTTGTGTGGAATAAGACGCTGACGCGGTCTCTTTTCACAACTTCTATTTTCCTACTGCTCCTCTTGACATCGCCATTCGAACAGTTGCTCTTGAGAAAATGAGCTCGGCTACTTAGCCGGCTGTTCTCAAATCGATCTCAGTACTTTGATTGGATACATCACAGTGACCTAGCCTCAACACTGTCTCAAGTCGGACAAGAGTCTAACCAGAATTCATTGCTTCGAGTCAACTGGCTGCAGCCGGCTGAGGCGCTGCATGAAGTTGAACACACCTCATACTCTTGGTACCCAGAATGCCCCGCGGCAAGCTGAAAAGCTACAAAGTTAAGGACATTAGCTTAGTTAGACAAGCATTGTTTGGAGTTCTATTGTTGTGTTTGTTCTGTTTTGATATGTGTAATGCTATGGTCTGTAGTTTAGATAATTTGAGTGTTCACCCTGATTGGGAATGTTGGCTAGTTAGATCGGTTTCCAATTGGACGTGTCTCGAGGCTGAAACACATGTGAGCATCGTTCCGCACATCACTAGCCGACGCGACGGTATCGTTATTCCCGATTTAAGTAAGGCATATATTCCAGTGTAGTCTGGCTGTCAGACATATTTAGTCCCACCCTCAACAAAAACAATTTTTTGGGAAAGTTGGGTCTGGAAAACCTCGGTTGGGGAAAAACCAGAGAATGTCTAAAATAGGGAGAACTGCCACTCGAGAAACTTCCAGGTTCTGAACTGGTTGCAGTTCCACTTAAGTTCCATATGAGGGCACTAACGGTCGAGTGCAGAATGAATGGAGGTCTATGGAGCTATACCCCTCAAAATCCACTTTTCTCAGGATATAATTTTTTGTCCAGTAATATGAATTCTGAATTTGAAAGGAGAGGCAAAAAAAATACACACCGCTGAGTGTTAGATTTTTTTACAGTAGCCTTTCTGTTCTAAAAAGCCTTTGAAAATGTCATTGACGTCATACACATCGTATGACCCGAGCTACTGCTTTACGGCAAGCTCTGGTTACTTACATTTACATTTACATTTATTCATTTAGCAGACGCTTTTATCCAAAGCGACTTCCAAGAGAGAGCTTTACAAAAGAGCATAGGTCACTGATCATAACAACGAGATAGTCCCAAACATTGCAAGCCAAAACATGAAGCATACATTGTGAAAAAGCTAAACAAGTGCCAAAAGGGAAGACCCATAAGAGCATGTAGTTATACAAGTTACAAATTAAAACAACATGAACCACAAAAGTGCAGGACTGTACCTGTAAAAGAACAATCAACAGTAAAATATTACACAGCAAGTACAAGACTTAACTTCGTTATATCTAACCTACAATAGCAACAAGTCACTCAATAAGAGTCATAGTGATCCTGGAGGAAACTAACAAGTCCAGCCAAGCATTCTTAAGTGCCGTTGTACTTCCACTGTTATCATGAGGCATCGACAACACAGCTGACAGGTTAAGCTCTCCCTGTCAATACACATGCTAGAAAGAGTTTTGGCTTGCTAATGTTGCTAATGCTCTGACATTCTGATTCTGCTTCGGATCATCAAGCAAGAGCTCTGGTCGTATCAGTCCTTCACTAACCAATCAGCATTTGTTAGCAGAATGCTAGCGTGTTATGGGCAACAACGACTTACCCTGTAAGAAATCGAAAGGACACAAGTACTCGTTCATTCAACTTTTGACCTGTAATCCATGTTGAACATGCAAAAACTACAATCAAATCTGAGATTTCTCAACGACAATCAGCAAAAGAGACAAATTTAGCTGTTTAGCTCCATAGACTCCCATTCATTTTGCACTCAACCGCGATCACTCCCAGTGGAACTCTGGTGGAACTGCAACAAAATTCGGTAAAATGGGGCTTAATAGGGAGTGGCAAGGCTCTCCTTAAATAGGCACTGGAAAAACTACATCCGAACAGGAGCTGTCGGATCACTCAAATTGTCAGGGCGGGCTTTATACGACAATGGACAGATGATCAACAGTAATGTAATCAACCACGTCACAAAAGAGCGCTTGAGTTTAATTTGTTTTCAATAAACATGGCTACCGCTGGAGAGCTGAGATGTTATGATTCTGCCATCAGGTCTGTTTTAGAAGACATTTGTCGATCTAAAATATGTTTGTGCCGTCCTTCCTAAGGGACAACGTCAGGCTAATTCCAGTGCGGCCTAATCTCCGATTCACAAACATGAAGCTCCCATTCTGGTGGGGTGCGCTTATAGAACATGCGGCTTGTTTTCCGAAAAATATGGTATATCCATAGATCTATCACAGTTTGGAGAATGTAGTATGTAATAAAACTGAGATGACTATCCTACAAAGAGGGATGGTGGGCTGGGGTCCTGACAGGAGAGATGTGTTGCATCACCATGCTTTGTTCTCTTGCTTCTCCCTACTTTAAGTACAACTAATCTTAAGGCAGCAAATAGGGGCCTGAAGTGGGCACACACAAATGACACTGGCATGGTCATGCGCGCAGGAACACACAGACCCACCGAAACATGCACGCATTCACATCGATGACATATTTGTCTTTGACTCTGTCTCTCTCTTTCTTTTTCACTGTCTCTCTCACTCACACACTCAGGGCTCACAAATGAACAGCTGTCACAATGTACAATCATTAGTCAGCAGTTACAAATTAAGAGCTTTTCACTGAGGTCATTGGCTCCAGCTGTTACTTCTGCTTCTTCTGTGACAGGCTACTTGTGAGGGTGGAATATGGCACCATGTCAAACTTGATTAGAGAGACTAATCACATCTCTCATCGGCCAAACGTTTGATATCACAAACTAAAAACCTTAAGATTGAGTAACATTGTTAGCACTGACTGGCGACCAGTGATGAGGGCTTGGTTAATGCTGGCGTAAACGCATTGACTGATCCCATTCACTTTGTACAGCATGTCGATTTCTATAAGTCCGAATCATTATGACACGTTTGTTTGAAAATGGGGGAGAGGGGTGCATTTTCTCATGCATTGTCAAATTATTACAGTTATTGCAAAGTGTTCATTTTATCAAGATCAAGAAATTGATTGACTCAGATTTTCTTCTTTTGAATTGATTAGTATGATCGTTTTTTATATCAGCTTTTAAAGCTTGGCGAGTGCACATGCCGAAAATCTCGGTGTCAGCAAAGAGCAACAGTCAAGGATCTTCGTGTACTACTTAGTCTTCAGGAATAAGTACAGTAGGGAAACCCAACATGGGAAAACATTAGCTCTCAGGAGCCAGAGTCTTGTCATGTGAGATAAGTGCACAAGCGAAGAGAATATTGCATGTAAATCACTTTAGGCTCATCACAACATTTGTTCCCTTGACTTATTTATTTATATTTCCCATAAAAGTACATGAAAGGTAAGCCCCCCCCATAACATCCCTGCACTATGCCACTACCACATACAGTATACAGATAACCAGTCAGGGGGGAAACAGAAGTTGAAAACAAGGTCTTGGAAGTTGTTACAACTACCAACCATTTTGGGACTGCAACCAGCCTCGCTACAAGGCAACAATACATCTTGTAAAAAAAGCATTGATTTCGACTCTCTTCCCGACGACTGAACCACTAACTTGATAAGAACGTCTCGTGCCAGGTGGCTCTCTTAAACGTAATTTGAATAGAGGCGGGGTGTCTCTCCTCCCCTGTTGTCCTGCAGTCTCGAGTTATCATGTTCCATCGGGTGGCTGCGACTTCATCATTAACGTGACAGCTTTATTGCAGCCATCTCTGCCATTACTCTCTCTGCCAATGTTTCTGCTGAAAGGGAATGATATTAAGGCCCTCAATCCCTGTGATGCCATTACCTGCAGAGTGTTTACTCCTAGGCACCTCACGCTGCCTCAGGGCTTCCACACTGGTGTCCTCGCTGGCACTTCTGAATACTGCATGGGGGCCATTAGAAGGCCAGGGGCTGCATCCCCTCCACCCCTCGACCTTAATATGTCACAGGTCTATTTTAAGGACCTACTATAGTAAATCTGTGTTGGTCTATCTATTCTATTCTTGTTTTTTTTTTTTTTTAAAGGGGCGATTAATTGCAGAACTAAATTTACCATGTCAGAGTTGAATAATGACAGTTCAGTGGGTAAAATTGACATACAGTGAACCTCAATTGGCACCTCTTTCCTATGTAAATGTCACAATTTAAAAATGTAGCTGTGAAACAGTAGTTATTGAAAAATCCCCCCACTGTGACGTCCCTACGGGGCTCCACCTTTATTGGCTCTTGTCTGTACCTTTGTCACGCCCCCAAATTTGCTGTGCCCTGCTCTATGTGCTTCCACTAGTGATGGGAAGTTCAGATCATTTTATTGATTCGGTTCTTTGAATCTCGTTCAGTAAAATGAACAAATCTTTTTTCGAGGGGGGGGGGGGGGGAGGCTATACGTCCACTGCAAACACGTATCATATTCTCATGTAGGTTAGTGCATGATATGTGGACCAGTAGATACTATTTCAAAAGACATTCCTGCATTAAAATAATGTATCATGACAGTTTGTATGATTTGGTCATTTATTATCACACTAGCATTTAATTATCACGGCAAACAATTACACTGCACTAAAGTGTAAATGTAAAGTGAAAATAACAAAACCAGTCAGTATGATGACTTGAGCGAATATCATTCACATCCTACTAAAACAGCGGCCACACAAAAGGGAATTAAGAAACTGTTTCCTCTACAAAAAAATACAATGCGGGTCACGTGAAAGAAGGATTCAAAGACTCGTAGAAAGACCGAGTCGGGAAATGAACGAATCGTTCTTTTTCTTCTAGCTACAGAGCCTGTGCAGGTCATGTGAAAAATGATCCAAAGACTCGTAGAAAAACCGAGTCGGGAAATGAACGAATCGTTCGTTTCCTCTAGCTACAGAGCCTATGCAGGTCACGTGAAAAATGATCCAAAGACTCGTAGAAAGACCGAGTCGGGAAATGAACGAATCGTTCTTTTCCTCCAGCTACCAGTACAGAGCCTATGCAGGTCACGTGAAAAATGATCCAAAGACTCGTAGAAAAACCGAGTCGGGAAATGAACGAATCGTTCGTTTCCTCTAGCTACAGAGCCTATGCAGGTCACGTGAAAAATGATCCAAAGACTCGTAGAAAGACCGAGTCGGGAAATGAACGAATCATTCTTTTCCTCCAGCTACCAGTACAGAGCCTATGCAGGTCACGTGAAAAATGATCCTATAGGTGCGTTCGACATGACTCGACTTCATGCGGCACTGCAGCCAGCTGCAGGCGGCTGACTTGAATCGGTGAATTCTGGTTATTTTTCTGACTTTTTGTCCGACTTAAGATGGCACCGAGGATACATCACTGTGACATCGCCATCAAAGTACCGTGAGAACGATACGAGAACTGCCGGCTGTGTAGCCGTGCGCATTTTCTCAAGAGCAACTGCCTGGGTTCAAGTGACGACACAGGTATTTCATGATTGGCCAGACTCACACACGACAAATTTGACGCGTGTTTTGTAGTATTCGGACACCTTCAGTTTCGCCAACGCTCAAAAAAGTTTAATTGAATTAAAAATGTGTTGAAGAAAGGGTTTTAGTCAGCCTCTTCAGTAACGGAAAGACTAAGTTTAATTATAAATAAAGTAAATTAAGAAAAACAGCGCTTGATAGGCCATGACTGACATCAACGCAGCAAACCACGAGAAGCTGGAATGTCCGACTTCACTGAGCCGTTTTCAACTCTTCCCCAACTGCAAGCGGCTACTCTTGCCGGTCGTTTCATGCTGCCGCAGTCCATGTCGAACGCACCTAAAGACTCGTAGAAAGACCGAGTCAGGAAATGAACGAATCGTTGGTTTCTTCTAGCTACCAGTACAGAGCCTATGCAGGTCACGTGAAAAATGATCCAAAGACTCGTAAATGAACTAATCATTTCTGTTTACTTGGACAAGCCTATGCAACAGTCCCGATGCGCGGCCACGAGAAAATGAACGAATTGTTCTTTGAGAGGACTCGTTCCTCCCGAGTCCTTGTAAGGATTTGTTCAAAATGAACGAATCGTTCACGAACGACACATCACCAGCTTCCACAGAATTACAAAGAAGTACGTTTCTAGCATATTGAAAATGGACTACGGGAATAAATAGTGTTCCAGACTGTACAGTACAATGCTGACACTTTTCGAAGTCTTCCTAAGGAACCAAACACTCAATGGGCTGGGTCATGTTTATCTACATGAGAAGATCTGTGCAGTTCGACCCTCAATTACACATTTGCTTGAACCATTTCATCGAGGACAGTCAGCTAAGCTAACAGCTAAGCCGCTGTTGCTGAGGTGCTGTTCCAACCGTATGCTCATCACAAACGCAAGCTGTAAGTATGATTTTGTCGCTAACAGTTAGCCTATTAGCAATGCTAACGTGTCCTGTATCTAGCATAGGTAGAATGCTAAATACGTGTCTAAACACATCAACAAAGCTACCTTACTTAGCAAATGACTAGCTAGACTAGCTGTACTCGGCATTAGAGGGGAAGCTTCCGAAAAAATGTCCAGAAAACGAATACAGTCCTATTGCTAATGCCTGTCTAGAAGATCTATTTGAAAGAACTGGAGAAAGGCAAGTGCTAGATACAGGATACGTTAGCATTGTTAATAACTGTACCGACAAAATCATCCTACAGCTTTGCGGTTGTGATGAACATAACTAAGGTTGGAACGCCCCTCTTCTCAGCAACAGCTTCAAAGCAAATCCTGCTTTACATTGTCCCAGGTTTTCAAAACCGTCCTTGGTGAAATGGTTAGAATAAATGTGTAATTGAGGGTCGAACTGCACAGGGATCTTCTATGCCACACCAACGGTATAGACCAGCGTCGGAAATACGAGGGCAAAGGGCAAAACTGCCCCCAATAAATATAATTTTGCCCCTGATATCACTAGGAGAGGGGCAAAAAAAATGCCCCTCTAAAAATAAATCCTCTAATAATAACGATAATTTAATTAACTTTGTGACCTGGTCAAGTTGCTATGCTTTTGAAAAATGAAATGAAAAAATGGAGCGCTTCTTAATCAGACCTGTGAGTGACTGCGAGTGTGAGGAGAACTGATGAAGCAGTAAACACAGTCTCCATCACCAGCTCAGGTTCCAAAGATGAAATTCACTTGCAGTGACCATCGAAAAATGGAAGCTAGATTGTTTTGGAGTGGACCCGATTTTTTGCGAAGCCAGTCGAACTTGTGGACAACGAGTTGCCAAAGTTGTTGTCAATCCGGCACAGGCGAGTTTTTCTGCTGAATCAAATTGAGCGAAAACATTAAGTGGCCTTTCGTCACCAGCGACCAAGCAACACGCCATCGGCTACGGTGATAATTAGTAGTAATTATTTGTTAATTATTTAGTTCGCTTTAGCTAATTTAACGTTAGTAAGCTAACGTTAGCCAGCTCTGATAGTGCGTAAGTCACAAAGGCTTGCTTGCAAGTTAAGGCCGATTTATACTTCTGCGTTTTTACGCACACGCACACAAGGAACGCCCCCTCCGTCAAAAAATGGCCTCTGCGTGTCCACGCAGAGCCCTCGCAGAGCTCTGAGTGCGCCTTCTGATTTTCCTGACTGTCCGTCTGTCCGTGCGTCTTTTTACGGATACCCCTTGGCTATGATTGGTCCGTATTAAGAACCGTTTGCGTCAGGGGTGGGGGCGGGGTTGCCGTGACCAACAAGAGAACAGAATCCTTTGACCGCCATTGTTGTAAGTTTTTACAACTCTTATTTCAGCTAAACAGTACATGTAAATCAGCATCTGAATTAAAATGTGACGAGAAATGGGCAGTGTAGTTGCTGAAAATGTGCTTATTTTATTGATGAAATGGTTCATTTGTTCATCTGCTCCGACCTTTCGATAACCTAGCTAGCATCGCAGTGCAGCGTCATCTACTGTTCTGGCGGTGAATTGTTTTCAACACGCAGAGCCAACGGAGTAGTATAAATTCAACCAGTCCGTCCGACTCCGTGCGTGCGTCTGTCCGTTAAGGGAGACGCAGAAGTATAAATCGGCCTTTAGCCTAGCTAACTTGGCTAACGTTAGACAGAGTGCAGTCAGTCAATGATTTTCTCCCCATCCTCATAAGTAACTGTCATCTTGTAGTTGACAACCAATCCTCTATTTGGGGAAAGTTGAGTGTGCAGTTGAAAAAAAGTTAAAAAATGAATGTAATAATAACAATTAATAACCACAGAGAAATAAGATAAAATTGAATATGATGGTCTGATTTATGTTTTCTGTAAAAAGAAATCGAAGAAAACAATTTGAATCTGTAGACTACTGCTTACAGTAATAGTAATATTATTGCCATTTGATTAAAATTGCTCATACTGTAAGCCTAAATAAGCACATTTATAATCTTGAACAAAGGTTAAATGTCTTATTACATTTAGTAGACGCTCTTATCCAGAGCGACTTACAGTAAGTACAGGGACATTCCCCTGAGGCAAGTAGGGTGAAATGCCTTGCCCAAGGACACAACATCATTTTTCACGGCCGGGAATTGAATTGGCAACCTTCTGATTACTAACCCAATTCCTTAAACCGCTCAGCCACCAGACTCCCTCTGGATAAAAGCGTCTGCTAAATGACTAAATGTTGTTTCAAAAAGTGCCCCCAATTAAAAAAAAATGCCCCTGGATTTCAGTCAGTGGGGGCAAAAATTGCCCTCTAAAAAATATGTAAATTTCCTACCCTGGTATAGACAAACATCAGCCATGCCTGTTGAGTCAATGTTAGCTAGACTAACTAATCTGCTTTTTGTTAACGCTGATTTGCAAGGAATGCAAGACCAGCTAGATAGCGAAAACACCTAGACTGTCGGCTTGTAAACTAGTTTAGCTTGCTAACAGGCATAGGTATAATCTGTGATGATTTAGTTTATTGGCAATGCGGCTAACACGTTATTTAATGTTCCTGACTGTTTCATTCGAATAAATAACCCGTGTGACATGTAAATTGACAATTCACGTTGCATGTTTGTCCAGATCTTTGTCAGAATATTTGTTATACACTCTATTCGGAGACCTTAAGGAACATTGTGAAACACCCCAAAAACCCAGTCAATCACCCCTTTAATCTCCATTTTGATTTTTTTTTTGTGGATTTATGGAAGGATCCTATGTACTTATTTGCCACATAGCTTGATTTGATGAGTTTTGAAGTGTATCCCCCTTCATGGTGCAAGAATGCACAGCATGAAAGGACAAAGGAAAATAACAACCAACTACTGAAAATAAATAATGATAGTTACCAGCAGAAGCTGCTGGGATCCCCCCTCCCTTTTTGCGTATTTGTGTACACAGTTGCACAAATGTGTGTGTGCGAGTGGGAACACCCCTTTCATATGAGGTCATTTTTGTTTCGTTTTAGTGTGTATGTGTGCGTATTGCCATATGATAGCAATAGGGTAAAAACCTCCATTAGACCAAGGCAGGAACATGGAGGTCCAATCTTGTATTGATTACCAGGGTATTGATAGCCAGCACCACTACACTCTGAAACTCAATCCACTGACTCCAGCTATTAGGCTTTCTTTCTCTGTATTCAGTCCTCCCCACTCTCTGGTCCCGCTCATTGCTGGCCCTGCTTTCTCTGCATAATTCAGCATGTGGGCCTCCATGCCTTCCAGCTAATTTACTTTTATGTATTTTCAGTCATTTTTTATGATGCATCCGGATGCCGCCTCATGGTCGTGGCCTTAAGATGTCTCCCAGCCTTTGTGTCTCTGCCTTTGTTGACCATTTCTCATGAGAAAGACAACACATAAATGGGAATTAAGGATATTTGATTTGGTCTTGAGGGAATGTGGTGATTTCGGAGTTAGTGTTTGTCTGCAGGAACCTTGTTTGTCTCATAATTGAAGATGAGAGTCTTGTTGGTAAGCCTTTGTAAACTGAAGTGAAGATTTCAGTAAAGCTATAATATAATGCTAACCATTAGTTATTCTGGGTGAGGTAAAGTTATATAATTAGGTGGACAAGCACATGCCTGACTAAAAACGTTCAAGATGCTATGTAAGCCAGACTTGTAGATTCCAACTCTTTTTAGGAAGAGAAAAGGTTTATCTAGTACCAAGTATTATAGCATGTCTGTAACAAGCCCAGAACATTCCTTTGAATTCTTAAACTTATTTACCAAGAAAATGTCTTACTTTCAGACATAAGACACACACACACCAAGGTTATTATAGTTTTGAATTTTTCACTAGTTTTTATTTTTATTTCGTTTTGACTTTTTGTTTTCAATTTCCGTTTAGTTTTAATTAGTTTTTAAATCGGGTTTGCTAGTTTAGTTAAGTTTTTATTTTTTGAAAATGCTTAGTTTTAATTTAGTTTTCATTAGTTTCAGTATTAGTTTTAGTCTTTACCGCAGAACGTAACAGACCATCTTAATGTCTGTGAAGCCATTTAACATCACACAAATGGTTGTGGTCACTTTGAACCCAAGACTGCTTTTTACTGGTGGGCTGATTTTGAGTAATTAAACTTTTAAATTGCAGCTAAAGTTGTGTTTCCTGGTCATTTCCTGCTATGGTTATCGAGTTGCTATGCTAGCTGATTAGCTAGCTATGGACACTTAATAACCTTAATCAATATAAATGGAAGAGTTCAATTTGCATGAAATAATTGCTAGTTTTCTAGCAGATGTTATAGTCTCCTCTATTTAACTCCTAAAATTATAATGGGAAAAGGTAAAAACCCTCAGGGTGCCTGTGCAACTTTGTATGAAAGTGTTCATATTCACAGGTGCATAATCACATATATTAACGCGAGTTCATCACAAGCTAGCAGCTGCAAACTGTATGTAGCTACCTAACCTATGTGTGTGTAAAAAATGCTGATAGGATTAGGAATAACAACCAGTAGTCAATGTGCAAGCTGAATGGTGATTTAAGATACTGTATTGGGTTTACATATTTGTAAATCTGACTCTGAAAGAGTCAGTGCCTAACCAGCCACGAACAGCCTGTTACTGTTCGAAGTAATCTCAAATAGGACTCTGTGGCTTTCTCCCGATTTTTGCCGGCGTGATACCAGGCGAGGGGCGTGTACTAAAAGTGGTACAGCGGAAGGTAGACTGGCTATGTATGAAATAAATTGACACCTATGAAATCCATTGACAAAGACGAAAACTAAAGACATTTTCTCTATAATTTTATTTTAGTTTTAGTTAGTTTTGTAAAGACACAATACAGTTTCAGTTAGTTATCGTTTTTATAAAGGCTTGTTTTTATTCTTATTTCAGTTAACGAAAAAAAAAAAAAAGGTTTCGTTAACCATAATAACCTTGACACACACCTTTACAGAAACATAGGGCCAAGCGGAATATTCTCCACAAACAAATCCCAGAATACCTGACCTCCAGAGAGCTCCCATGTTTGTGTGAGTAATAGCTCAGTAGAACAGAAATACAGCCTGATATTTAAAACTGCTGTCAAGCATATTACTTTTCAGGCAAGAATCTATGTTTTTGTGGGTACTTTCCCTCCCCCAAGCCACTCTGGCAATCAGGTGCAGGTGCTTGGCTGGTTCTCTCATCACGCTTCTTTCCTGTGAGAACCATGTCACAGACGCGGGGCGAAGGCAAAACAGATTGGATTTTCCAAGTAGAATTACATTCCCAATTGAAGAGGCAGATGACACTAATATCACACTTGGCTAGGTACTTCTTAAGCACTTGCAAAGATGGACAAAGAGAGAGATCTTGTGGGAGAGGCAGCCAATCTGTTAGCATCGTTCTCCGTTTACGGCCATCTCCCTGGCCGTAGATGGAGAACTCGCCAACTCACTCACCCGCTCATTTGCTTACTCACCTGCTTACTCACTCACACACTGTCTCTTTCTATCTCTTTCTGGTCCTCCCTTGGTCTCTGGCCCCAATCCTTTTGGCTATTCGACACAGAAGAGAATGATCAGATCAGGGTTAGGTTTACTGCTCGCAATAGGAAGGGACTTAGATCTGTTTGTTTTGTTTGTTTTTTCTTCCTTCCTTAATCCATCACTCCATCTGTCTGTGATGTGCAAATGCAGAGCTCTATGCCTTTGAGGGTTCTAAGGCCCCCCCCTCCTTAGAACCCGGGGGGTGGTAACACTCCTCCCGTTTCTTTTTTAGCCCCCTAATTAATGTATTTATGTATTGATAATTAATAATGTATCAAGGATATTGCAGTATAAGTTTTTGTCTGGGTGTCAAACCCTAGGATACTTTGATCGAAATTTAGCGTGTGCAACTTTGACTGGTGGTTAGGTTACTGAAGCATGTAATCATATTAAGCTGGACCATTATGAACGTGTCAAGTGGGTTCCCAACAACACCTTGGCTTATTAGTTTGTGTCATCTTTACTTGGCTTCATCAAGATAATGAATGACAGAGACTCTTAGTTGGTCGAGGGGTGACGTCTTTCAAGGGCCAGGCTAAAGTATTGAAGCGGGTGGGTTGGGGGGGGGGGGGGTCAGTGTGCATGTAGACTCTCAACTAGCAATATTTATCAAATATACCACCTCTGCTTGACTGATATGCAGAGTACTTGCTGGTGCTCATTGCCAACCTCGATACAAAAAAACGAATATTCAAATAAAGATGTCTTACTCTTAATGTATTTTTACTGTATTCTTTTATTTATAAACCCTATCCCACCTTTCCCATGCATTCCATGCAAATTGGTGAAGTAAACAAACAGGTGGCTACCAAGTCTGGCAGCTAATAGCCTACGACAACTGCAAATGTGGACTTCTTGTTGACCTCGACCTACGGTCTCGGTTAACAAACGTTTTAACAAATCTCTGCTTGGGTGTTTGTAGATCTGTCAAAGTCCATTTTTGTTTTTTTATACAATACAACAACACGTAGGAAAATCCCAAATCAAACACAATGAATCTGGAGCAGCCGCCATGTTGTCAACATCTCCAAGGCAACCGCTTGCTAGGTCCGCAAACGTTTTTGCGGACTTCTTAGAACGTCTCTGGACCAATAAGAACACCGTATTGGTCCAATTATAATACTACTGTATAAGAAACCTTTTTTACCACCTGAAGCATAATCACTCGTTGGAACATGCAGAAAGTGTGAGTTTGCGCCATGGTATTGATAGTTAGGCTATTGATAAAACCAACTATTGATATAACCCAGATCTGGGGTCTATTGTCTTAATTATTGTTATCGAATGTAAATATAAATATCTATATCGATAATTTTTTACCCATATCGCCCAGCCCTACTAGGCACACTGGCTTTTCACTATATACTTTTTTTTTTTTTTCATTTTTAATTTTTCTTGACATTACCCATCAAGATTTCTTTTTTTTGACAGTCACCATAATGCATGTCGTTGATAAGTCAACACATAACCGGCAAACTGCTATGTGCTTGTTGCGATCACCCCGACCGTGACCTGAACACCTGATTCTACAATTTTATGTTATTTCCTTTTATCATTGCAAAAAATTATTGCTGTCTAGATAACAACAAAAAAAAGAAATGGATCGCAGGCCGGATCAAGCTATCTTAAGGGCCGCATAGCCCAGAGGCCGGACACTCCCCTCCCCTGGGCTAGAAAATCAGCCTTGGTCCCATTCAACTGTGACTACCTTACATTCCCAGATTGCTTGGTTTCACACATCAATGATCAAGGATCTTGGAATCAGACAGAAAATGGCTGGAACGCCACCTGCCATTTTGTCAACATTGGGTGAAAACACTTTGGCCCGACCACAGACAATTCACAAAATGCAGGAGTGCAAAATGTTCCATGTGTATCAGTATTCATTGTGACATAACATCAGTGCCTACCACCCAGTCAGAGCTGGAAGGTACAGTACTCCACTAAAAAGCCCTGTGACCTGAATGCCTGAGAAACAACATGCTTTTACAGCGACTCAGCGTATCTTTTTCAGAGTGGAACTGGACCATTGTATGGATTACACAGATTTAACTACCCTGAGAGAGAGGGAGAGACATAAGTATGTCACCAACTCCTCTTACCCAGATAATACCACAATGGCCAGAGGATGGAGTTGTGGGGGGAGGGGGGGGCATGTGCAGATCAACCCCAGTCTTTCAAGGTCACTGTGAACTCTGCAGTTATGATTGGTGCCATCTTCTTCGTCGGGAACACTAGTCGTTCACCTCCACCCTCTACTCCACCCCCCCCCCCCATCCCCCCAACCTTATTATAAATTCACCAGGATTTGATTTCCATACCCCAGAGCATACAGGGTTTCCAAAAGCTCCGGCCAACAAAGCATCTTCTCCACAGGTCCCTGAGTGCCCCAGTCAGCTTGTCTGAAATTGGACTCGCATGAGGGACCCAGGGTATAAATTAAACATGAATTAAACATTTTGGATCCTGCTTTACCAAGAAAAAAAAAAAAATTGAGAGGGAGGGAGGGGCTAGATGGTGTCATAATGGCCAATGTGAAATGTTTTGGTGTAACATTTGTTGGCAGGGGTAGTTTTCTTGGCACTTAAGACATTATCACCTCAGAGATTAGTCGTGAGACTTTGACAGGCTTTCTATGCTGAATTTTTCAAACCAACTGCCAAAAGTTAAGAAAAGAATAAGGAAACTTTTAAAAAGGAACCAGATACCAATGCAGGGACCCCAGATATCCCCCTCACCTATACTTCAGAAGATGGGATTTGAACGGGGTGCGATCAAAAAAAACCCTCTACCTTCACACTTTGTCATCGTTTTGAGACAGCCTGTGGCAGTAGAGTCCCGTTTGTCACCAGAACTCTTCCTTTTTCATTTCCTCTGCCACCACCCCTTTTGACAAGCCCCTTTTGAGTAGTTGTCATAGTTCCTCGTGCAGTGCATCACTGGGATCTCTCCATTGATCCCCATATCAGTGCAGGCAATGAAAAAGAGAACCAGTCAGACAGAGAAACAGGCAGGCAATCAGGAGGCGTAGTGGAGAGCCTTATCCCATGAACAGATTAGCTAGTTCAGGTTGAACTGAGAGAGAGGGAGAGGATGTTGAGCTGGCAACATGGAGTAGGGTGCCTCGTAGGTTGAGTGGTGCAGGTGCCAATTACCACTCTTTGCCCGGCCTGGTTCCGTAGGGCTTGTAAGTGTTGGGAGCTGGAAACGGAGATGAGAGGGAGAGAATTGGAAGGAACACCTCTTCCGAAGCCACCTTCGACCTCCTAACAGAGCTTTGCGGTGCAATCAATGCAGGTACACATTCAAAGCGTGCCACTCAAAGGAATCTTCCTAAATAAATAAATAAAATTCCCTTTTTTCATGGTCTTGCGTTTGATGGAGGTCTCTATCCATCACTTTCATTCATTTTCACCTTCAGCAAAGAACCAGCGGCAAACAACTTTTGTCACCATCTTGAATGCAAGTTTTTTGTATTTAGCCTGATTTCTAGACTTTATTTGACTGATTGTACAAACTGCCACAACATGCAAGGTTTTTGGTTTTGTCGTGTATCAGGCTTATTAATATGGACCTGGAACATAGCTCTTTGTTATAAATGTCTAGACTAGTTTGACAACAGGCTTTGTCATGGAACTAATGGCACAACATGAGTAAGAGAGAGAGAGGAAATAAAAAATGGAGGGCATCAATTCATTATTGAATATAATTAAGGGAGACACAATTTAACAAAGTCATAACCACATATAATCAAGGACTGATTACGCTTTCATTTAAATTTGTATGGAATGCTGCTGTTTCGCAGGGACAGGGCTGTCTTGTGTTTACTACAGTTAACATTGTCTTGTTTTTGACATTCAAAATGTTTGGATACTTGACATTAAAATGATCAAAAGCAGCAGACTCAATATTTTAGGCCCTACAAAGAATTTTCTTCAGGCACTCAAATACAGTGGACACAGGGCATTCATTGGTAAAGGAAGTCAAATTCTTCGGTGATGGAAATTTTACGAGTGCCCAAAGTGGATAAGGATCATCCCACTCGAGTGTGATATGGACTGACTTGCTGTTAACCTCGGTCTCTACCTTGGTGTTGAATGAAGCAGGTGTGTCCATCCATGGCTGACCGGATGGCTGTTAGCATCACTCCAGGGTTCAGGGAGGGGTGCTGTTTCCAGGTCACGATCGTTGCAGAGCACAAAGTTATTTAGTTCGTCGAATGCAAAGATTTAGAAACTGACATTCTGATGATGGTGAGTTGGTGACATGGCTCATGTTATCTGTATCCTATCTAGGCTAGAGGCGTCTGTATGTGAGGTAAGCCGGGGGTTCACCTTCCCATCACGGAGATCGGTTTGTTTGTTTGCCATCATCTCACTGGTGTTTTTGCTCTTTAGAAATACTTGTCATACAACACTGCTTCATGGTTAAGTTACAGTTCTATTTCAACTGTGGTTTGGTGGCCATAAATTAATGAAGGAGTTTAAGGTTTACTTAGTTTTGCACTGGCCCTTGTTGACTCAAACATGTTTTTTTTTGTATCCAGTCCATTTTGAAACAGAAACTAATTTGTAGCACACAGTCCAGCACGAAATCCGGGTGAGGTCAATCCTCATGGGAACCTCTGTTCTGCAGTGAGGCAGTTCCTAATCACATGTTCACCAGCTGTCTGCCGGCCGCTGTCCGACAGAGGGGGCGCGAGGCAGGTGCAGCAGCCTCACACTCATAAGCACCCATAGCTCCCCCCTCCCTCACCCCGGCTAATCTAGTCCTTTTTGTGAGTGATTAGCAATATCCCGGTCACTCCATCCTGGGGGAATGAAGGGGTGTGGCTAGTGGTGGAGGGGCGGAGAGCAAGGACAATGCAGCCTCACTAAGTATGCTGTCTAATTTCATTAGTTTCACATGCTAGCGCCGCAGCATGTGTGTGTGAGAGTGAATCCAGGCATGGTGGGCTACAGATAGGATGGGGGGGGGGGCTGCTAGAGGAGGCGTGTGGTCGATTTATAAGTAGATATAGCTTAGACAGGTGCATCACTGCACCGCTCGATAAAAACATATCAGGGTCGTCTGTTTACGAAAATAACGTGGAGGTTTTTCGAGGGGTTCAAATGAGATTTATTTGACAGCAGGAAGTGACACACATGCTATTTGTGGGTTCATACTGTGTGCTTCTGAGTGTATACTTTTAATTGTGTGTCTTTACAAGGTGTCAAGAGTAAGGCAAACAAAAGAACACCCTAAATCCATCCAACAAACAAAAACAAGAGCAAGAAAGACAGCGTTAAAGAGAATGAGTTTGAAAGAGAGACAAGGGACAGCATATGGGAGTGAGGTTGATAGGACAATGGAGATGGAGAGAGCGCTGCTTGGATGGAGACAGAGAGGGGGTTAAAGAGAGATGAGGTGAGAGCACCAGGATGAAGAGAGGGATTGATGGAGACTTAGTGGGTGTTAAGAGTTTTATTGTTTCAACCGTAGCCCATATCATCCCTTTATCTCATATTTCACCGGTGCAATATGTTGATGCAATAAACAGTTGGGCCCTCTCAACACACGGATCTCCAAAGTAGTTGATGTGGGAGGTAGCTTTTGGCCACTGACACATTGAGATGCTATTTGTCTTTTTGTATAGGTTAGTGGACAAAGAACAATAACATTGGCACTGACTTCAGTACAAGACTCCCTCCTCCTTGAACACTACAAACAAACCACACCCATGCTTGTGACGCCACACCAATTAATAATTCATACATGCCATAGCCTATAGTATGCGCAAATAATTGCTCAATGTATACTGTATGCCCTACCCTTTTTGTTATGAAAAATCAATTGTTGTTTTCTCGTTTTCCTCCCCTGCTCTGCTGGGCTACCGACTGCAGGTAAGCCCATATTCATCAGTGGAGTTATTGATGCTAATCTGTCTCCTAGTAGTCTGCTGTTTGTGGTTCACTCAATGTTGTTCAAACTTTTGCACAAATAACTTTTTTGCAAAACCAAGTATGCTTTGCGGACATTTAGAAGGTTCTTGTGGTTTTCACCTTGTTTTTGTGTGTGCGCTTGTCCTTTCGTAACTCATGCATGCGTGTCTGTGTAACACCTCTGTGTGTGTGTGCCCTTCTGCCCTGTGTCCACAACACGAGTGCCGGTGTGCATCCCCAACGATGGCATGATTCGCTGTAATCCCATGCGACCGGCAAAGCCTAATGCGATTTATAGAACGGTGATTGATCGGTGTGAGGCTGCAGCAGGTGTCAACTGAGGGTTGATTGAAGCATGAATGATTGCTGCTCTGATCACATTTATGACTCTGCCCCCTCCCCTGACCGACATCTCCCCCCCACTACCACCCCTTGCCCTCCCGGTTTTTACCCTAGCAATTAGCACTTTAAATGGTCTGTCAATTAACAGACCACCATTTTCCCCAAAAATCGTCCGAGCACACTTATGATTCCACAGTATGTATTGAAGTGTTCCGGAACAAAATGTAATTCCCAGTGGCCCTGACATAACATCCGCGAAACTTTACCCAAAAGATACGTGATGATGTTCGACTGATGAACGATTTAATGGAGTGAGTAAACCTGTCTAATTCCCGTTCCCTGTCAGGCAATAGGCACAATACCTCAAAAAATGAGCATCTTCCGCCTTTTTCTCTCTTTCCCCTCATCAGCGAGAGCTGGCATTTGTGAGTTTAATGTTGTCTCATCACATTAGCTTTTGCAATTTAGGCATGCAGGCCACAGCTCTCTGTCACCATTGTTTGGAAACATAATGGCTTTACCACTACTGACTGCAGGTCCTTATTTGTATGACAGTCGGTTGAAGATGAGGAGGGGGACTATCCACTCAAGGCTTTAGCCTCCCAACAGCTTCAGTCATCCAGTTGACAGGTGGCTAAAACCGTCATCTAAGCCTGATTTCCTTGCTGATAAGTGGCAGCTGGCGTGCGTCCTCCCGTAGTCTACCTTCTCAGCCTTTGTGCTTCTGGGACTTCTCGGTCCTGCAGGCAGAGGAAATGGCTTAAGCGTGGCGGTCCCTGTGGATAGCCGGCCAAGAAAGAGAGCCTGTTTAAATTCTCCACAGATTTGTATTTTTCGCGGATTTAGTTTTTTCCCCCCCTCACAACCACTTTCATAACATCACACTAATAAGATGTTTGGTAAAGAAAGTCTGCCTTGGTACGAGATGACAGTGGCCGTTTGCTATCTGTTAAATCAAGTTCATTATCTTTATGGATGGATTTGACAGGGCAGTAGGATTTTCAGCATGCACGTCAAAGTATTCCTGTTTTGGTGATACGTACTAAATATAACTTCAGCGATATGTCTGATGATCCTATACTTGAAGATGACAGACAAAAGCCCAGATAACTCCACAGGTCAATGAGAAAGCTGTCACCGGACCACTGATTCAATGTCACTAACTCAAAGAATTCCCTTTAGAAAAATCTAGAGCTGCTAACTCATTTAGGCAGTGATGAAGCGTTGGTACTGGTCTAATATTAGGCAAAATCTTCTCTACATGGAGCTTCCTTTTTGCCCCAGATCAATCATCAGGGACTTCATTACCCTGCTGCCACTCTACAGAGACAGCACCCTGCCTTTGGTACATCCTCCTTTACCACACTGCACACACACGTGTGCATACAGATGCACATACACACCCTCACACACAAGCCTTTTCTGTGTTTCTGTGCCCGTGTCCTTGAGTTTTGGTAGATACTAGCCATTTATCGGTGGAAGGCATCAGACATTTATTATAACCCTTGACAGTAAGGACCAGGGGGTATGGAGGCCGGGTGAACACAGCACGCACTCAATTCAGGCGTCAATGTCTTTGGGTCATGGGAAGGGCTAGGTGGGGCGGTGGGGGGATCACTGGGGTAAAGAGTGAATGGAAGAGAAATAGACTGAAGCTAGAAAAAGTAAGTGATCGAGTAGAGGAGGTAATAGCAAGTGTTTGGGGTCGAGAGAGGGGATGTCACCTCAGGAAATAAATGCAGAGAAAATACATTTGCTGCACACCAAATGTGTCATCCTTTTACACGCCTTGTTAGCATTGATTGAATAGTCAGCATCTCAATGTAAAGTGGGTTTGAGCAGTCTGCGAGTTCAGTGTTTCCGCTGTGTTGATTTTTCCGTGGCGGCCCGCCTTGGCTAAATTTTTGCCGCCACGGTATCAGAAATAGGGCTGTACAACATTTTAGGCCATCTATCAGCAGTGATGTTAGAAAGCGTATCGGAGAATAGCACGGACACGCGCTTCACAGTGCAGTTGAGATTGCTTGTGTGCGTCCTGGAGAACTGTAGAGCTAAGTCGTATAATTTGTTGTCAATTAATTTAAGCCTGTTATTGTATTAGTCTATAGTTCTTGCTAATTTAAATTAAGTTAACTGGTGATTTTCGTTGTTTGTATTTCAGGTGCATTATTATGCTGAAGTAGTTTTAATTAATAAATAATTGTTATAATGTTATTATTAGCTACAGAATGCTTAGCCTATCAAGATCAAATGAAGCAGACAGTGTACTTGCTTCCGAGAGGCCCCTCAATCGATAGGCTAGGCTACTGACCATTTACAATAAGTTGTTACGTCAATTTACGGATGACGGATTGGCAGCATTTATGCCATTAAGAACATACTTTATGACTGTAAGGTGTCATTAAGTAGCCTAACTTTATTTATTTAGAGGAAACAGGACAATGTTTTTAGCTATTAGACTATTACATTAAACTGCTCCGAAATATAGGGTAAGGGTTAGCACTTTGTTGGCACAAACCTGCCTCCACTGCTTAAAAAAAATCCAAGAGGTTACACTGGAAACTAGAGAGGGTAAAATTTCTGGGGAAATTGTAAGGTGTGCTCGCTTGCGTCGGATGCAGGTACGTCCGTCCCCTGAAGTTTTTCCCATCTACTGTAGTGACATTTTCAAGTATTTAGCCTACTCAAGAACCCCCTTTGAACAGGCGAGACGGCAGACATTTTTCATAGGGGTGGCCATATGGGGCAAGGGAAAATCTTGGGGTGGCACACAACAATTCAAACATATAGCCTAAAAATTATTTTGAAAAGCGCCTGCCTCAAAAACGCCTGGACAAAAACGCATGCGTGGCGGTCTGGATGTTGTGGCCGCTCATTGTTGGCTAACCCTAAGCCAAAAAAGATCAAAAATCAATTTTCTGTCAAAATTTAGATTTTTTATGTTTTGTCAAGGCTAACTAACACCCTAAACGTAATTGTAATGTAGCCTACAAAACGTATATGATTACTTATAAAAACCAGTTAATTTCAACGGTTTTTGGACAAGAGTTTCAAGCCATGTCAAATCACATGGTAAGTTTGTCGGCTCTTTTGAGTGCTGCAGCAGCCCCAAACAACTGATCAATGAAGTCAGGCTGTTAAACTTAAAAATAACTTGCTGAGAAGTTATTAATGCAAACAGATTGACTGTTTGAAACAGTCGAGTTGAGTGTTGGTGTCAGGGTTGCCAGGTCTGTGTGACAAAACCAGCCCAAAGGCCAATAAAACCAGCCCAAAAACCAACCCAATATCAGAACTCAAAATATGCCCCTGCCAAACCATATACACTGCTTTTAAAGTCCAACAGCATTGCTATCATTGCCAAGTCTATTGTAATATCCACAAAGTAACACCAACTGTTTAGTATGCCAGCATTAAAACCAGTTTTCAGGATATTTGCTCAGGAGACCGAGAGCATTAGGCACGTGTGCACACGCACAGTGCCTGTGTATGTGGGCGTGCCCCATGTCCATGTGTCTATGTGCTGATCTGGAGTCAGTTTGGTAGGATTTGGGCATAAATAAATTATTTCATTTAAACTATAGATTTTTATTCAAAGATATTGTTGTTATTTGCATGCAAAATAGGTCTACCCGAACCAGCGGACAAAAAATTCAACCCGCGGCAACACTTCAAAAGTAGCCCAATTCCGCGGGAAAATAAAATTAAAAAGTGTATTGAATATTTGTACTTAGCCTACTAACCCTAACCCTTCTATGTACTGTTAGGCCAGGGGTGGGGAACGTCCGACATCATTTGGTCCGGCCCGCCATGGCACTGCAGGAACCATATTATTAGGTGCATTATTTGTTGGCAGCAGCACTATTTTAATATGTGGAAGAGGACCGTGGAGGCGTGCAATGTTGCGTACCTATGTACCAAAAAAATTTGCTTGTGCACTATGCGCGCTCGCATTAAGTGTGGAATTTATTTCTAGCAAATCAAACCCAGAATACGTTGTTGGTTTGGCCTAAGCCCCGAATGTTTACAACGTCTGGCTCCACGCCTGATTAATGGGCCGGACGTTCCCCACCCCTGGGCTATAGACTGCACTCTCATCTGGCCCAGTGCAACTTCTTGTGAGGGGAGGGGTGACACAGGGGTGTCAGGATCCGAGTGTGGAGATACATGACAGGATACGTGGATTTCTATGACGAAATGTTTCAATCATAGACTGTGGTTTCTATAGGCTAAAAGGTGTTTTTAAATTATCTTTGAGGTTGATTTGTCCTACAATGAAGTTGAAATCCCGTTTTCCATTAATGAAAAGAAAAAAAAGAAAATTCTGGATGACGGACAATATGCGACTTGTGATGGGGTGGCCCAGTGGGGGGGCAGCAATCCCCCCCCCCCCTGACGGCGCCATTGCCTTTGAAACAAGTGAACCCCCTTCGAAACAAGCTACTGTAACAACATTGTCACCAGCAGTATTTCAGATGGAATCGCGATTCAAACAGTAACGTCTGCTAACTGAAAATATCCCCCCCAAAACATAAATAGAAATAGTTTGACATAAATTTCGGGGGAAATGAACGGTGGTCGACATGTGCAAACGCGCTGCAAATTAAGAAAACACATGCAAATAGACAAAACACAAGCAAATTAAGAAAACATTAGTGGTGGGCATAGATTTTTTTTTTTTGATTAATGTCACTGTAATCTTGGAATTAATCTAGATTAAAATGGCTCATTTGAATTCCACCGAAGGCATTCATACATCAGTGTTTGGCCCGGCATCTTCCGCATTAGCTCAGGGATGCTTTGCGTTTAGGTGGTATTTGAGACTGGATAAACTCATACAGTAAACTAATCCCACACTAAGGTGCAAACAACCTTACGGTGAGTGTCCACTACAGCGGAGCGGAGCGTCGGCTTCCAATTCATTTTCAATGAAACCGCCCGCTCCTCTGTAGTGGACACGCACCGTTACAGTGCGTTCACTCTGCAGCGTTTTTTAACACTCTGCACCGCTGGCCTTCCCACGGTGCACCACGCTCGGGGGCGTGCTAAAAAGGTTAATACAGAGTTGTATTCAATAAGGTCACTGTTGTAGTTTGTGTAAAACGGTGTCATGGACAAGTGTGCAGACTTGGGTTCATGTATTTACAATAGCGATCATTATTTATATATAGGTGCTTCTGTCTCAATCAAAATACTGATTTTAAACGGCATGATGCAAGGAATCAGATACGCTGACTAGATGTTGCATGATCTTGTCAACTAGGCTATAGGCTACTGTACTGTACAGCACTCTGTGCAATCAGAAATAGACTACCTGCAGTTTCGAAAACGTGTTCCATTTGGTTTCCTGGTGTGTGTGTGTTTGGTTGCCACGGCAATGGAGCAGCTCTCCCCGCTAACGAGCTGGGCAGAGAGAATAGCACATTTAGTTAGCATCCACACCTCAAACAAGTTAACCGAGACGCAAAACTATACTTCCAATCCAAAAATAGGGATATTTTCCGAGACCCAAGACTCTGCCAAAGCCAGAGATGTCCTTTATATGTCTGTGCGGTCAGAAATACGACTCTACCGGCAGTTTTTAAATCGTCTTCCTTTCGAAATTCTCTGATGAATTTTACCCACCTCTCCATTGAAGTTTGTGAGAGAATTTGAAAGGCTGCTCTCGCTTCAAGGCTCATAACTGAAAATATGTAAATGTCAGCTCTTTAGTAGTTACATTGGCTGAAAGAGGACACGTTTTCCTACATTTTAAGATATATATTGTTTCTGTAAGTTAAACTGTATGAACGTCAGAGGAATTTGTTTGACAATTTAGTTGAATATTAGAAAAAGAGCGTGCCACTCTGCTGGCTGCTCAATCATAAAATCAAGAAGGAGCTACATTTTTTACGTATTTAAAACTGTCACGATCAAAATATGCTGAATATTTGAAAAATGCCTAACAGCATTCTCACAATAAATATGTGTGAGAACAATGGTTGTTCTCGCCGAAGGCGTGAGCACACCCAATTAATACTTTCCGTTGAATAGATTTGCTTTTTTCTTTACAGCACACACTTTCCACAACATAATGTACTTTGTGGCTGACACACTGACATTGTAAGAGACAGAGCACGTTTGCGTGAGAGAGACTAAGAATAAAACTAGAGAGGGTACAATTTCTGGGGAAATTGTAGGATGTGCTTGTTTGCATCGGTTGCAGGTGGGTCCGTTTTCCCTTCTAGTGATATTTTCAAGCATTTAGCCTACTCATATTGCATAATTCATTAAGAACACCATTTGAAACAAGTGAACACCCTTTGAAACAAGCTACTGCAACAACGTTGTCACTGGCAGTATTTTAGATTGAATTGCGATTCAAACAGTACCATCTGCTAACTGAAAATAAGCACCCCAAAACGTAAATAAGTTTGATATTAATTTAGGGGGACATGGCTAATTCAAAAGCAGTTTGCTAGAGGCAAGCTAGCTGCTGTTGCTAGCCACACTTCACCGATTGTTTGAAAGCGCCGGAAATGAGTGTTTATTTTACATAATAATAGCTGTGGCATTGAAGACAGTACTGTAGCCTACTACTACACACTGCCAGTGGGCGAGCCGAGTCTGTGACTCTGAGGCTTACGTCAAAACAAGACGCGGTCTCACTCAAATGCCAAGTTTTACACAAATCACAAAAATATGCTGACCCGCTGGCTGTCTTTGCAATCACCATATCTTTAAAACACTGCTCTCCATTTTGATGTAGAATTGACCCTGGTACGAAATCAAGAAAATACTCATCAGATGCAGATCGACAACAGCTGCCGCAATTGTCCATGGAGGCTGACGGGGTTCTCACGTAGCAAACAAATCAAAGTTTTTACAGCAACCTACATTAAAATCTCACCACCTGGCTGTCTTCACAATAGTCATATTGTCATAACATTTCCCTCTTTCTGTTTTTTTTGTGTAAAATTTAACTATAAAATTACGAAAATACTACTATGACGCTTTCTAGCATGGCTGCCGCCTAAAAGACTAGGTGGTCTCACGGGCAACACGCACTCGTTCAATTTACAAAGACTTTCACAACATAAATACAAAATCCGAGATTTCAGTTCCACTCAAACTTGCTTTCTCAACAAAGTCCAATGGTTGGGAATTTTTGGGGGTGGTATTTTTCATTCATTATCCAAGCTCCAACTTGCGTGCTAGAACGTCTCTATCACCTTGTATCCATGCGTCGTTGCTAACGTGTGCTGACGTAGTGACGTAGGTTAGTGAGTAGCCTTCGTTGACAGAATGCACTTTTTTGTAACCTCCTAAACTGTGCAACGGAATGTAAAACCGAATAGAAGCAATGTGACCAAGACGAATATTTTGACACCGACTTAGGGGCGCAAAAATAAACAATAATAAAAATAATAAATATATTTGGGAGATAACAATGGTTTATGCTCACCGAAGGCAAGCACACCCCAAATAGTCCACGTTATGTTTTGCTTTGAAGTCATTAGCATTAGTAGATTTTGGAACAAGTCAGGAGCAGTTTGCTGACGCAAACTATTGACAAGCTCTTTTTCAGGAGACAGCAAATTATTATTATATTTCCAACTTTCAAATGAATTTTATACAATACATAAAGTAAATTGTCTGTCCTTTGAAATCATAGTCCCGTCATCAGTCAAACTGCTCAAATACTCCATTCCTCTCTGTTCCAAATAGTACCATTGACCACCTCACGTTAAGGAACCCTTGCCTTCCCTATCATGATACAGACAAGAAATGAGAGCATAGGTCATGACCCACATTCATACTACCTTTCGTTCACACAAGTATGTTTCACTGGCCCAGGAATGGATTTTTATGAGGGTTACATTTGATGTCATGTCCTCAACTTTATCTTTAGTGGTGTCATAGTAGGCATAGCGTGGCCTCAATGCGCAGTGCAAGCACTAAATGTGTAGCCATCCAGTGAAGCTAACTGCTGGTTGAGCATTGGAGGTGAAGTTGTGATAAATGGCTTTGTTGTCAATGTGTGTTTGTGTGTTCTTGCGTGTGTCTGAACCCATGCACGCATCGGAGTGTGCAACCATGCATGGGTTTGCATGTGCATAGGTTTGCTGGGCACAGGCGTGTTTGACAGGCGTGTTTGAATTGACAGTCTTCCCTATCCTCCATCATGGGTCCTGGGCGTACATATTCCACAGTGTCCCCACAGACCCCTCTTCCATCCCCATCTAGTGTCTTGTCCTTCCCTGTGGAGCTGTGTTTGTGCGTGTATGTGTATGGGTAATAGTGCGGGGTGGGGTGTGGAGGGGTGCTTTTGTGGTGGCCCCAGTGACCTGACAAACAGCAGCTGTGACAGGGCCGGTGACGCGGCTGTCACTAGCTGTGACTGACGACAGACATGCAAGAGCACTTCCTGTCATAGGACATCTGGAAGGGGTTGAGGAGAAGGCCCAGAGAGAGGGAGCATACGTCTGTCTTCCACAGAGAGAGGGAGGGATGGCGGGAGGGAGTAATAGGCGGGTGCATTGATGTCTGGCCTAGTCGCAGCATGTAGCGACGAGTGACTCACCGGCGTGTCTTGGAGGTACAGTAGGCTGGTCTGCATACACACTACCCCCACACACACTGAAACGTCTGTAGCGCATGCATACACTAGCAGGCATCGGTTCAGGTGGGCGTTCAAACTGGCAGACTAGCTTTTTCTGCTGCTGTTGTTGCTTGAGTGTTCTTGTTTTCCAGAAACCACCCAATATGAAAGAATACAATCAATGTATGGATCTCAATCTTGCATGATTGTTCAAGTAAATCCTTGTATATTTTTTGTGGCAATTTTGTCAGATACTAGAGCTCTGATTCCAAGGATTCCGCAAAGGTTAACTGATGGTATTTTGATTGTATCGTAAGATGTCTTTTATATATGTATTTTTCTCTTGCTTTATCGGGATAGAGACAGTGTAGGGTGACAGGAAATGTAGGAAGAGAGAGAGGGGACGACATGCAGGAAATGGCCCAAGTTGGATTTAAACCCGGGCCTCTGCGGTAATGCCTCAGCCTACGTGGTATGCGCTCTTAAACGGTGAGCCACTGTGGCGCCCCCAAAAATGTTGTTCTTTTCATGAACCTGTGAGCTGACAGCACCCACCAAGCACTATACTTATTTCTTGTGGTAACAAATTCTCAGTAGAAGGGAAGATTTAAGCTCTTAAAAAATAATACTGTAATTTAAATCATAGTGTAATTATAGGTTTAGGGCATATTTCTTTGTAATTCTTGTGAGAACCTTAGACATTTTCATGGTCCAATCAGTGGCTCATTATGCAAGCACATGGTCAAAAATAGACAATTATGTATTCTGGACCACTTTTTGGACAAAATGCTGAGTACTTCTTTCCGCTACTTTTAAAATAAATAAAACTTTTGAAGTTAAAGAGTCAAATTTTAAAAATGTGAAAACTCAATTGATTTGAAACACTGTACACCACACTGGCATGGAATTCATCCAGTAGAACATTCAAACAGTATACTCCCATCACTTAACTGAAGGAAGGTTATCATTACGCAAGTCATGCTCTCCTGGGTGCCATCTTTTTTTCTCTCATCCACCTTTCTTTCTTTTCTCTATCCCCTCTATGCACTTTGACTTGCCTCACCACCTGCAGACCCAACTCTCACAGTATCTTTTATTAGCAAAGGAGTAATCAAAAATACAACTCTCCCAGGCACCTTACACAGCTAGAACAACAACACTATAGTCTCGCTCCACACATCCTTTGGGGCAATGATCTCCTCCCCATCATGTCACTAGGCTTAGACTGCCGAAGCACAATAACACCAAAGATGAAATAAAAACTGCAGAATTTCCAGTCCTACTTTCAAGGAGACCCAATGTCTTTCATTTGTACCCAGGAGGGGGAACCTTCATTTAGCATGCTATCGTATCTAAGATACGCTAGATGCTGTATCTGCCTCACGCAATGGGTGTTGTGTAAGACTGTGAGCTTATGCAGCTTACAAGTTCATGTACACGCTCTACTCTTGAGTTTAGATACAGTCAATATAAATTACTTTTGTTCAATTAATGGTGTAGTCATTGCTTGTATTTTATTTAAGCTTGCCGTTGCAGAGCTGTCTCTTCCATTCTTTATCTGCAGTTTATATCTATGACCATAATAACTTCCACTGTAAGGAGTTTGTTTTTTACTGCAACATTGATAAAACACAATTATGCCAGCTCAATTGAAAAAAAAAACTACAGTATTAACATGGTAATGTTTGGATTTTATATTCCCCACTTGTCTCCTTTGTATCAGAATGATACGGCATTTACAGAAAAGCAGACTACAGACTAGCTTTTATGTTCTGAATATGACAGCATTTGATTATTTCTGACTTAAATTATATGCAATGATAGAGTTGAGATGAAAAATAGTAAATTCAAGCATGCAATGGAATATTGGATAACACCCACAATTGGGATTTTTCTTAACCAAAAGTCAGGATTCTCCAGTAATAAAGTGATATTAATGATAGTTGCTCTTGTACTGCAGACAGCAGCTGTCAAAGGATTAGCAGTAACCATTGTAAGACCACTGTAACTCTTAGATGGATATTGCTGACAGTAAAAGTCTATTTGCAACCCAAAACAAACCATGGATAATTCATTTTAAATACAGGGAGTCAGGTGGCTGAGTGGCTAGGGAATTGGGCTAGTAATCTGAAGGTTGCCCGTTCGATTCCCGGCCGTGCAAAATTATGTTGTGTCCTTGGGCAAGGCACTTCACCCTACTTGCTTTGGGGGAATGTCCCTGTACTTACTTTAAGTCGCTCTGGATAAGAGCGTCTGCTAAATGACTACATGTAAATGTAAATGCTTAAAGGGAGTGTTTTCAAGACATAGCTTGACAACTTCCAATTCTTACAAGCCATTTACCCACCACCATACACTGATTTGTTGGTAGTGGTAAAAGAAAAATGACCGCCCCCGTAAAAAAAAAGAAATAATTGTAGAGCTGCACGCAGCACATTGATTCGCTCAGCCTTAAACAGGCTCTGCCCAAGTGGAAAAAGCTGCCGAAAAGCCTCTTCCTCTTCCGCTACGTAGCCAAGATGGCATCCGTTTAGGGCGAGTAGTGTCAGAGCCTGTTTAAGGAGAGCCTTGCCACTCCCTATTAAGCCCCATTGTACCGAATTTGGTTGCAGTTCCACCAGAGTTCCACTGGGAGTGATCGCGAGCGAGTGCATGTTGAATGGGAGTCTATGGAGCTAAACGGCTAAATTTGTCTCTTTTGCCTGATTGTCGTCGAGAAATCACCGATTTGATTGTAGTTTTGCATATTCAACATGGATTATAGGTCGAAAGTTGAATGAACGAGTACTTATGTCCTTTTGATTTCTTACAGGGTGAGTCGTTGTTGCCTATAACACGCTAGCATTCTGCTAATGAATGCTGATTGGTTAGTGAAGGACTGATACGACCAGAGCTCTTGCTTGATGGCATCCGAAGCGGAATCAGAATGTCAGAGCATTAGCAACATTAGCAACAACATTAGCAAGCCAAAACTCTTTCTAGCATGTGTATTGACAGGAAGAGCCTAACCTGTCAGCTGTGTTGTTGATGCCCTGAGAGAAAAAAGTAAGTGACCAGAGCTTGCCGTAAAGCAGTAGCTCTGGTCATACGATGTGTATGACGTCAATTACATTTTCAAAAGCTTTTTAGAACAGAAAGGCGACTTTAAAAAAATCTAACAGCCAGCAGTGTGTATTTTTTTGCCTCCCCTTTCGAATTCAGAATTCAAATTACTAGACAAAAAATTATATCCTGAGAAAAGTGGATTTTGAGGGGTATAGCTCCATACACCTCCATTCATTCTGCACTCGCTCGTTAGCGCCCTCACATGGAACTTCAACCAGTTCAGAACCCGGAAGTTTCCCGAGAGTGGCAGTTCTCTCTATATTAGACATTCTCTGGTAGTGTCCATCGTTGTACACTGTTTTTTTGGACCGTTTGCAGTGTGCCATCCGGGTACTTTCAGTGCACTGAATTCTGCCGGTTTTGTGAGTGAAGCGCCCGAAGCACTGAAAGTCAGTGCTTGAAGTGCGCGGTAGTAGACACAGCTAGTGTCTTCACTTTCTTCGCAACGACTTCCTCCTTCACAATCAAAGTCCCCCTTTTCTAATACAACCTGCCTAACATTAGGTTTAACCCTGTAAGACCCAAATATAAAAACAATGTCTAAAACACAAGTCAGATGATGTTGAAGGAGTCCTCTGATGCAGATAATGAAGGATTAATTAAAAAACTGTGTTTGTACTAGTGCTGTCAAACAATTAAAATATTAAATTGCATTAATGTCATAGTTAACTCGCGATGAATCGCACATTTTTATCTATTCTAAATGTCCCTTGATTTATTTTTGACCAATTATTTTTTCTCATTTTAATGCTCTTATTAACATGGAGAAGTGGATCGGATTGCTTGGTGCAAATACTTACTATGTTGCCAGGCTTGCTGTCAGGCTGTAGCCTACTGCGTCTGGATCCTGTTACAAATATATATTATGAGTGCTATATAACTGACTTTTATTGTGTTAATTGTTGTGTGGTTTGAGTTGTATATTCTCATGTGATGCCTTCTTGCTGCATACAAATTGCCCTTCTGGAGCAAAGAATAAACTGATCTGAAATGACTTCTCATCCATTATGGGCTAAATATAAATTTCCATACGATTTACATGATACCTCAGGCCTTCTGGAGTAGAGTGACACAGTCTCCTCATCATCAGCTGCAGAAGCCCCTTCCCATACTGCAGAAGTTCCTTCCCCTTGTCATATTGAATAGACTTTGTATTGACAGGATGTGCCAAGCCATGTGCTTTTAATGAATAATACCCACTGGATCTTCGTCTGGTGGCAGAAGTGTAACTGTGTCGCTGTTTTAAACCAAGGAAGGCCTGTGATGGAAAGGATTCAGGGTGGGACAGCTACTGACCACCTGCAAAAACTGCCCTCTTCATACAAGGTACTTTCAGGCCTTGTGTGTCCAGCGACAGAGTTACTCTCCTACCACCAGACTGTAGCAGAATATGTAGCAGGCATCTTGTAAGTAATTTCTACATACCATTTACAAACTGTTAAGGCACTGACCAGCCTGCAAAATGTTTTTATATTTCATCTTGACTTGTTGCCAGGATTTTTTTTGTCCAGTCATGTTTGTTCTGTATGAACATTAATTGTAGAAATATATTTAGAATCAGACACCGCTTATAGAGATTTGTGCATATGGTTGTAAAACATATTCTTACATTGTGAATAAGGATTTGAAATCAGGCCTAGTCTTTAGGGTAAATTTCCCAAGGAAAATTAATTCCTTCTGCTCACTTTTAAGGCAAGGATAAATAATAATACATTTGATTTACAAAGTGCTTTACATGGTAGGCTACTCAAATACACTTTACAGTAAACCAGCACATTTAGCACATAAACACAGATACAGCAATACAACCAATACATAAACAAGCATATTAAAAGCAATTACAGTGTACAACTTTCTTAGTAAGTAGATATTTTTCAATCATTACGCTTTCAGTCGGTCCGCGGTTGTCTGCCAGGCTTTTCTCTCTGTTTAGTAACAGCAGCCGTATTTCCTTTTTTACATTTTATATGCTTCACTATGCTTCAATTTCCGTAATTAGTTGCTGTTTAGCGGGTGAAAAATATGCTGGACGCGTCTTCTCCATTTCTGCATCAGTCAATCTGTGATCGATACCATGGTCTATTTAAGAAAGCTGTGAAGGTGCACTTATCCCAACTATGTACATCTGGATTGACATAGCTTCACCTTCTCATCCTGGTTTGGCAAATGTGCAACCAAATATAAGCCGCAATGAACGGATCACACTAACTCCAGCTGGGCTTTTTCAGTTATCCTGGATTTCTTTATTCTACTTTTGTGCAATAGCCCCCTGGTGTGGTGTTGTACTTTTTCTAACGTCAGTAGTTATTGTAACAGCATGTGAAAAAACGACAACGTTTGCTAGGCCAAAAAGAACGTCAATCGCGCGATAATTTTTTTTTTACATAATATTGCAACGTTGGGCCTAGTTGGACCATAATTTCAGCATTTGCTCTCAAACTGTCAGAACAAAACAACTAATGATTAATTTGGAGTGTGGATTTCTTACATAGCACTATAACAGCACATTTCATTAATAATCACCCAACAGTCATTTTGATTAATCAGAATTTATAAAAATAAAATAAGAACTGGATTAATATTATACAAAACAGAAGGAAAACTGCAAGTGTCCATTGTTCACTTGCAATGTTAGTCCCAAAAGCAGTTCCTTTCCTCTGGAAAGCAGAGACGGAGATTTCACTTTCTACAGAGCGTATTAGAATATCCTTTATGCAGTGTTTGCAGCGTCCTCTCGTTGTGTCACTGGGAAATGTGCGACCATGTCCCTGCGCACATCCGTCCCTCTAACTGGGACCCCATTTGGTGGAGCCCCATTAGGAAGGTCTCTGAGCTGTCACTATTATCAACGTCAAAGGGTTCCCACTGGCTGAAGATGGCCTGCTTCTCCTTGGTGTGTTGACAGCTGTGTTTGTCAGGATGAGAGAGGAAGTTAGTTGCGCCTGAAACAGTCTCCTGTTCAACATATTTTTCTTGGGAATATTGAGAGTTTTGCAGTCCCATTTGTAGAGGAGCCAGGCGTTGATCACAGCAATGATAGTGTGCCAGAAGATGTATCTGTACCAGCGGCACAATTTCATAGGGAACTTGTATTTGTCTGCAAATGAGACTGTTGACTATATTTCACTGCTAACATAGAAATAACATTGATTTACAATTATTCAAATTTGGTCTAAACTGAAAATTATAACAAATAGCCCATTTGTAAAGTGTGAATCATCAAGTACATTATATTTCATAAGTATTTATCCTGTATCTGAACATTTGAGAAGTGTTGTGTCTCCATGTAGTGTGCACATGCAATTTTTTTTCACCCAACGTTGTAAAATTACAACAAAGACAAAACAAGCTGGCCAGACCTATATACCCACATTTAGGGCCCTATTTTGACAATCTGAAACGCAAGTATCAAAACGCAAAGCGCAAGTAACTTTGTGGGCGTGACTCCAGCTTGGTTGTTATTTTGCTGGCGGGATAAATGACTGCGCCTGGTGCAAATCTAAAAAGGGTTGGTCTGAAGTAGCTACATTACTAATGGGTGTGGTTTGGGCAGAACGTGCAATAAACCAATCAGAGCGTCATCTCACATTCCCTTTAAGAGCAGTGCTTGTTCCATGGCGAATTGCTATTATAACGGCGGATTTGCCAGGCGCACGTCAGCGGTTCACAGCCGAGGAGACCAACGTTCTCGTCAGGGCTGTGAAAGATAGAGAAGTGACATTGTATGGGAAAGGCAAAGCAGTTTTTCTCATTGCAACAAGTTGCCCACTCATGCTGCTCATTCAAATTATTATTCATATTTTTACATACATTTTATTTTTAAAATGTTTATTCTAAAATGGTTTAGTTCTTAAAATTAGTTTAATTAGTGTACTTTTGTACTTAATTTATACCCGTATATGTTTATTGTTTGCACCTTCCTGCCACAGTAAATTGCGTATTTGTGTAACATTGGCTACATGGCGAATAAACTGAATTCTGGTTCTGATGGGCAAGTGAGATAGCCTGACGTTGTCATACTCATAATTCTAGTCAGAATATGAGTCTGAAAACTCCCTGTTGGGCTATGACTATGGGGCGTGTTTCAACCGAACTCGTAAAACAAATGCCTCTTTGCTCAATTGGATAGACCTACAACCAATCAGACCAACGTAATATGTTGTTTGTTGAAAACGAATTCAACCCAAGGGCTCTTTCGTGACGTTGTTGATTACGTTACTGTTGATTATCTGTCAATCATCGTATAAAGCCGGCCCTGGCAATTTTATTGGTCCGCCCAGATCCTGGTTTTATATAGTTGTTCCCAATACGAGACCCTCCAGACCCAACTTCCCGACCAAATATTTTTTTTGTGGGCGGGGCGAAGTTGGGCTGGCAGCCAGGCTACATGGGAGAAGAAACCTAGCCAAATTAGCTTCGGTTAAACAGTCATGGGAGGAAATTGCCACAGTTGTTACAAATCAAGTTCACATACATAGAAATTTCTCATGAAAATCTTTTTATAATCATTGAAGAAATGTAACACGCTATTAATCAAAACAATGTAACGTAGCTTTGCAGAAAGAAGACCCTGGCCTGGCCAGCAGTGCGCACGGACCAAGCTTGCGCCCTTAAAATAGCATCTGAGTAATGCGCCATTGACTTTAGACTTTTGGTCAATAGTGGAATTGTTTTTCAGAAGCTGCAAGATAGCACCAGGGAAAGTTTGCGCCGGAACACGCCTCCTTTTTCGCTGAACCGCCCACGGGAGTCCAAGGTCATTTCGACGTGCGTCTGTGTAGGGAAAAGTCGGCTTTGCGTCGAGTGCAAACTAGGAATGACACTTGCGTCGTTGACTAAGTCATTTGCTGGGTGCAAGGTAGGGCCCTTAGTAGCCTATCCAATGGCATTTCAAGGCAAGACAATAAGACCCATTGGCTATGTAAATGTGATCTTTCAAAAAAAACAAGTATACATGGATTACAGGGATAAATGAGTAAATGAGCATTTTACAACCTCTTTCATCTGCACACCTGGCAGCGTGAACGTAGCAGTTTTTTTGAGCTGTAAATATCAGAATGGAATGCTTGGAAGGTTGGGTAACTGGATTTGATTAGACAACGTTGAAAGGAACAATTGAGACCAAATGCTTTGATACATTTGGTCTCAACAATCTTTTCTGAAGATTGACTAGTACACGATCAATCTTTAGAAGGGGGGATGGGATATTTCAAACAGCCTGAAAGATGCATTCACAGTTTACCGGAAAAAAATTAAGAAAATAAATCCTGTGCACAATGCAATGCCTGAGTTAGCCTTAGTATTATTTATTTAGTTCATAGATGTAAAGGGAATAAAACATTCCAAATTAAGTGACAGGCTAGTTGTATTAGAGGCAACCTACTTGATTTATCAAATGCAACTTTCGTTTTACACATAATACACTACTGCTCTTGCGTAACCTGCCATCAACACTTGGAACTGGAGTACCAATGTTACAGTAGACTAATAGCCTACATAAAACCACAATAGACATGCTCAAACATATGATATTATCCACTGTAGGCCCAATAAAATGCGTGTCATGTTGTTCTGAAAGTTGTTAAATTGAAAAGGCTAAGCATGTAATATAAAGTAAACATAGAATATCCTAATAGCCTTCTTGGATTGTGTCCTGACAATAAATGTAGAACATTACATGTTTTGCCAGTGTAACTGGATCTAATTACACCATTGAAAGGTTATGATGTTGCTGTGTGTTTATACTTTTGACTGGGGACAACAACACGATCAGTCAGAGTATAAAATCTTGATAATTTCGGGCTACTATAGACCAACTGCAGTCTCACCCGCAATGTGTGTGACATCCTTTAGCCAATAAATTACATTTTGCTGAATGATTGAATGAATAGACATCAAATGTTGTCATGAAATAATCACAGACTAACAACACTGAAATTAATTACAGATTGACGAAGGCAAGTTCATTTTCTGACCTTGCCTTTAGCTCCATGCAAGAAGCGCCATCTATCGATCATTACGTGTCAGTAACAATGTCCCTGTCCGAAGACTCTGTCATTGACCCCTAACGGCGCTAGGGTAGTAGGGAAACTTGCTTGGCGCTTCTAGTGCTAGCTGGTAGCTCATCCAATAACCAAGGGTCTCCTCCCTTAGCTTGACAGAGCACTCTTAACCAACTGGCTGTTTGGAAACCATGAAATCATGGTCAAAGAGGAGTGGTCAAATTCGCTGTAGCTTGTCGGAAGATTGAAAGGTGACACTGCAGATTAATTAGCTGGGATATAACATGCTTTCGGCCAGTGATTTGGTTTATTCACAGCCATATATATTCGGATAATAGCAGTTGCCCCAAAAATTTGCATTATCCGAATAAAACTAGATTCAAGTTGATCCCATCATGTAAATGCAGTAAGTGCCACACCGAACACGAGGTAAAGCCATCACAGAGGGAGAGGATGTGGGCAGCTGTCAGTCAATTTAACAACGAGACAGAAAGAGAGAGACACACACTTGCCCCAAAATGGAACAGTGTTTTTTTATCATGCAAAACTCTAGTAAGACCCAGAGGAGCTGTGTGTGTCTGTGCGACTGAGTAAGCCCGACCCACCGAGCTGAGTGAGGAGCTCAAGGGCCAGTTAAATGTTGTGTGGAGCATTATCCCTTTAGGAGTCAGATCCTGAATCAATTTAATAAAGTTTGTAACACCTGTAAAATAATTTTGGGAATGAGAACACCTGACCATTCTAACATTTGGGGTACAACGTTCAGAAATCAGACATTGATTCCTAAAGGGCGTCCTAATGTATGCAGACTGTACTGTGCGTAATGTTGCTATACATCAAATGGGTTAGCAATGACACGAACACCATGTTTGATTATACACTGCAGGATTAATATTTCATCACATACCTTGGAGGTACACCTTTAGTGAACATCACTGCCCAGAGGTATGGAACGAAGAAAGTCTGTACATACATTACTAGCCCTCTTCAAACACTTTTCTGAAAAGACAGGCCAGATAGAGTTTGAACAAACACAATATACGCCTCTACTATACAAACACTCGACAAACATCCTAACAAAATCACCTCGGAGCCCTTTGATGCTGTTGGCATGAATTATTGACGACGCGCCACCCTCCCTCTTCCTGGCTCTACCCAAGTTGCATATTAGGATCAGTGAAACTTCTCCCTAATTACAACAAGCAGGCTAGCTTTTGTTCCCTGGCTGTTTGCAGAGGCTGGGAATGTGAAGACCTTTACACAGGCATCACATAGAGGCAGGGACAGAGTGGATGAGACACCTACAGATGTTCTGCAACTTCCTGTCTATACCCTCATGAATATAGTTGTATGCTGTGTTAATATCACTTCCAGAAGGACAGAAATATTTGGTGATGCCTGCTTTTTTGCTCCCTAGTTTGAGTGAACAGGCTTTTTTTCCCCATCCCACAGGAACAAAATAGGATGTACAAGTTTCACAGCTTTGTTTGATAGAATTGCAGTCTGTAACTTTCTCTGTCACATAGATGGAGGGTAGCCACTATTCTCATGATTGTACTCATCTTGCTATTTTCATTGTCCATGATTGGACACGATTGTGCAGACCTGATCACTTTAGCCAAATGCTTTATGACAGCTCCAGTGCAACCCAGGTAATATGGTTATGTCCATATACTTAAAATGTACTAAGTATACTTGAAGTTGTTCCACTTTAGCACATAAAAGTACACTTAATACACTTTAAATTGTGCTTTAGTACTGAGATAGGGTGCTTTAGATCTGGTTTTCGTCGGAATTCTGCGCTCTCAAATTACGTTTGGGCCTGCTAATATCCCACTGCAAGTGAATGCAGCACTAGACGACTCCAACCACCCTCCCCACTGCGCCGAGATCGAGGTGAAATCAGTTTTATATTAGAGATTCAACAAACATTCATATTCGTACCTCCGTTCAGGCTCCTTGTCATATTTAGGGACCGGGGTAAAAGAGTAGTGAACCTGAATGCCGAAAAACCTAGCAGACATTTGAATACACAATTTTCAGTGTTTCTTCTATATCTTTGTCAAAATCGACCATACAAACTTCAAACGTGTTGCACATTCTTCTACTATTAGCTGACCAAGTTGTCCAACCTTCGGTTTGGTGATAGTTTATTATTGAGTAACCAATAGACAATAAATCAGTGAAAACACTTTTGAAACAATTTCTCAGTGTTTACTCAATATCTTTGATTTAAGGCTTAATGTGCCATAATAATGTCGCCCTAAGTTTTTGAGTTAAAATGTCTTAATTTGGGGGCATTCCAAATAAACATTGATTAATATGACTGCAATTAAATCAGAAGATACTTCTGCCACGGGGGTGCCACCCCTCAAAATCTCCTGCCACCCTCTTGCCACCCCATGAATATTTTTCTAGATCCGCCCCTGGACAGCTTGGATACCTTTCTAACTAGACAACATTCCCAATCAGGGTGAACACTCAAATGATCTAAACTGTAGACCATAGCATTACACATATCAAAACAAAACAAACACAACAATAAAACTCCTAACAATGCTTATTTAACTAAGCTAATGCCCTTAACTTAGTAGCTTTTCAGTTTGCCACAGGGCATTCAGTGTACCAGGAGCAGCACGAGTATATGCGATCTTACAGCATTGTGTAACACACTTTGGTTGTGGATAGTATCTCCAGAAATTAAGCCAAGTCACTCATTAAGTGGCGGAATCCATTGTTATGTCTACAAAATTATTTTAGTATAAGTTTTGCTAGCTTGCAAATCATGAGGATAGCCTATTGTAGCAGACCTTTCAATGTGACAATGGACAAGGGTCCCTTGGGAGTTGCCGTAGGCTTGATGCTTGATCCATTACGTCAGAGAATGTCTAACATAGAGAGAACTGCCACTCTCGGGAAACTTTTGGGTTCTGAACTGGTTGAAGTTCCATGTGAGGGCGCTAACGAGCGAGTGCAGAATGAATGGAGGTCTATGGAGCTATACCTCTCAAAACCCACTTTTCTCAGGATATAATTTTTTGTCTAGTAATTTGAATTCTGAATTCGAAAGGGGAGGCAAAAAAAATACACACTGCTGGCTGTTCGATTTTTTTTAAGTCGCCTTTCTGTTCTAAAAAGCTTTTGAAAATGTAATTGACGTCATACACATCGTACGACCAGAGCTACTGCTTTACGGCAAGCTCTGGTCAATTACTTTTTTCTCTCAGGGCATCGACAACACAGCTGACAGGTTAGGCTCTTCCTGTCAATACACATGCTAGAAAGAGTTTTGGCTTGCTAATGTTGTTGCTAATGTTGCTAATGCTCTGACATTCTGATTCTGCTTCGGATGCCATCAAGCAAGAGCTCTGGTCGTATCAGTCCTTCACTAACCAATCAGCATTCATTAGTAGAATGCTAGCGTGTTATAGGCAACAACGACTCACCCTGTATGAAATCAAAAGGACATAAGTACTCGTTCATTCAACTTTCGACCTATAATCCATGTTGAACATGCAAAAACTACAATCAAATCGGAGATTTCTCAACGACAATCAGGCAAAAGAGAGACAAATTTAGCCGTTTAGCTCCATAGACTCCCATTCAACATGCACTCGCTCGCGATCACCCCCAGTGGAACTCTGGTGGAACTGCAACCAAATTCGGTACAGTGGGGCTTAATAGGGAGTGGCAAGGCTCTCCTTAAGCAGGCTCTGATTACGTGAAATCAGTAAGGTTTGTTCGAATGGCTATATTAAGAAGAACAGTGGTAAAACACAAGTTTTGAAAAGAACCGCGTCCATGTCCCATTGTCCACGCGATCATATACAACTATATCTAAAACTAACTTCCAAAGAGCTCGGTTACACTTCCAAAGTTGTAATGTTAGCGATGCTAGCGTTAGCTTGCTAGCTAACATTTCACTGGGTCTTGCAGCCTACTTTAGCAAGTCACTGTATTTCCGAGCCCTGATAGTGTAACTGAAACGACACCGAAAATAATTCCTCAAGTAATAAGCCCCTGTTCCAGTGTTGAGCATTAAATAGAGATCTTGAAAGAAGACACTTTTTTGTTCTAAAACAGGACTATAAGCCGCTTCAAAATAGAAGCCGCACAAGCACAAGAAAACTGTAAAAAAATAAGGTACTTTACTACACACTACAGTACAGCAAATGTATACCAGTACACTGAAGCCTGGATTGATGAAGGGACTTCGAAAGTAACTTAAAATATCCTAACATTTCAGCATATTTTAATGTTTATTTTTAAAGTAAGCTTTAAGTGCATTGTTACAATAATATTTTTAGCATGCATTTTAAAATATACAAATAATATGTTTAAATACAAAGTTCCAGTTTTACACTTTAGAAATTACATAAAAGTTTTACTTAAAGTATATTTTTTTATAATATATTTACTAAAAGTGTACTGTATAAAAAAATAAATAAAGCGTGTTCAAGTATTAACGTTAAAATTGATTAAAGCATGATAAAAAGAGCATTTTTCACCTGGGAACAATTATCATAATCGAGATTGAGTTGTATCTCACTTGTTTAGAAGGTTAAATGATTATAACGTTTCCCAAACATGCAGAACAACAAGGCCTTAAATGCAAAGACAGGGTTTTGCAGTTGTCAATTATAAAAAAGAAAAAACAGTCCTTCAACATCACTGAATTACAAAAAATTACTAAATGGCTTTCTGGTTTTAAATAAACAAGCTAAGGCTTTAGGTCCGATGCATAGCATCCTTAAACATAGTGATGGTTGCGTCCTCTTTAGTTGACACTGTAGGAGGATTTCTGAAGCCAGTTGTTGTGATTCCCAAGAGTTCCCCCTTTCCAATTCCTCTGCAAGCTCTCTAAGAAGGCCAAGCGGAGGCAGAGCTAGAGCTGCTAATCTCCCATTCACACCTCTGATCACCACAACAGAGAGGGATATGTGATGGACCACTCTACAAAAGGCTGGGAAATCCTTTTGACAAAACTGCAAGTGCTTGCACGTGATCCAGCATTGGTTTCTGAAGCATGTGCTGCAACATACGTTAGTGAAAGACCAATTTTTCAGTACTGTGAAAATCCTCTAGAGAATGCTTGTGATTACTAGTGGTAACCATCGGGATGTTAAATCATTTTAATTCCTGCTGAAGGTTTATTTCCCCAATTTAGGTTTCACCAAGTGTTGAAAGCAGTGGATGTTGGTGGACTTGGACACAATATACATTTAATTGCATGATTCTTACAACTCATTTTGTACCACTTCAACATAGGATAAATACACCAATACAGTCAAATTGTCTGCTTTACATCGTACTATGGGGAAAAAAATTCTGGTTTTCTGGTCCATCTTTAAATGAAATAGATTGATAGCCATTGAAAATGTGCTGCAATGATCAGAGCTATAATCACAGCACCATCTTTAACCAAAAGTTGTCTACAATCATTAGCTTTTGGTTGTTCCCTTCCATTACCCAACATTTCTAAATCTACATACTGAATTAAATTAATCAATGAAAAAAGCACTAAGCAATATTTAAATGCTAAAGGAACCCTGTCCCTCTAATAGTACAAAGCAACAGCCAGCAGTAACCGTTAGCATCACTGTTGTCTCCTGTGTATATGTTTAGATTGGATTGTTCAAGTGTAATGGAGTGAAAAGTGGGTCCTAACTTCGGCCCTACTGAGATCCATTAAATAACAAAGCTCAATATGACTTCCACTTTACAAGGCATCCATGTTAGGGATATTTAATATCCCCTATTCCCCAGTCTGGGCCATTTGGTTCAAAAACTTCTTCCCTCAGCATTCCTCCCCTTCTTGTCCATTTTTTTAAACCTATGGCTTCAATATCTCCCTTGATGGTCCATTGTAAGTGAATACTAACCTAGATGCACCTATAAGTGGAGAAACATGCGCGCTCCATTAGCCTCCAGTGCAAAATGTTAACCTAAACCTTTGTAGCATAGCAGGCAAATGGCTCTGGAGAGGTCTCCTCAGCTTAAGTATGTCCATGCTCTGCAATAGTTCTGAAGCAGATGAAACTTCTATCCACTTAGAGTGCTCTTAAAAGTTGAAACCTTGGACTCTATTGTTCTTTGCTCTCAATCAATAAAACATATGCTCCTCTTCTTGGATTTCGTGAATATTTAATCAGCCATCTTGTTTCCTTTTATCTCCCTTCTCTCTAAAGAAAGACCAAGATACCTTGCATAGCCATTGACTTTAAATTGCTTTCTTTTATCCACTTCATTTGAAGTAAAGGAAATGTAAACATGCAAGGACAGAGCCACATTATTGGCATTTACTGTCCCATTTGCTGATGTAACTGTCCCAGTTAAATCTTTTTAACCCCCCCCCCCCCCATCCATTTCAATAGTTTTCAGCTCATATCAGTGCAGTTAAGTGGAGTCAGATGGCTGAGCGGTAAGGGATTTGAGCTATTAATCAGAAGGTCGCCGGTTCGATTCCTGGCCGTGTCAAATGACGTTGAGTCCTTGGGAAAGGCACTTCACCCTACTTGCCTCGGGGGGAATGTCCCTGTACTTACTGTAAGTCGTTCTGGATAAGAGCGTCTGCTAAATTTAAATGTAAGTGTGCATGGCAACAGGGAGTTATGTAATTATGATTTCATTGCGAACAGCAGTCTAGTTGGTAATGTAACATAGCAAGATGGAAGTTATAATTCATATTCACAGAAAGGTAGATTATAAAATAAATGTATCACAAGTAATAACATAATTCAGGTTCAACCATCTCTAAGAGTATGTGGTTGTTGATAAGATGGAACCTTTGAAAATTAACTGACTTTTGAGTTGCCCTGAATTTGATCAGTCTACAATTCTAATCATGGAAAACTGTATTAGCATGTTTGTTAAACATTGTAATAAAAATTGTAACATGGGTATGCATAAATCCTCTGAAGACATGCTCTACCGGCAAATGCTTTTATTTAGAAACTGAGCACCAAGTTAAAATCTCATTTCAGATAATGGTAATGCGTATCAAGACAATACCGGTGACATTCAGCTGACTTTTTTCCAATTAAGCACTACACTTCCACTCAGCTACGCTTTACACACTGTCATGCTACCTTCCCAGTAACCATCTTAATTCTTCAAAATGTTTTACTGTGTCAAGCACACACCTTATTTGCATGCTGTCACTAAACAAAAGTAACTGATTAGAATATGATTGGATTACTGCAATTGAGCAATCCAAGGTATTACAGTTCTGAGTAATAAATAGTAAAAAAAAACATTTTAAAATGTTAAGGGGGAAGCGACACAGTGAGGACTAACCTAAACTGCCTTACTTTACATCTCACACCCAGTCAACTGTTGTAGGGTGGTCTAAATGTATATATGGGGGTCAGATGGCTGAGTGGTTAGGGAATCGGGCTACCAATCAGAAGGTTGCCGTTTCGATTCTCGGCCGTCGATTCCTCACCCTACTTGCCTCGGGGAATGTCCCTGTACTTATTGTAAGTCGCCCTGGATAAGAGCATCTGCTAAATGACTAAATGTAAATATGTATGTTACCATGAAGGATTACAAAATCCTAGTGTAAATAGCTGTCATTTTCAAATACAGTGGACAGTATTAACCATATTGTCTCTGTTCTCTCAGGCTAAACCACCCTTCTTAGAGCTTAAATCCCATTGCCATTATGACATCCAATTAATTTAGCTCCTCTTGTGGGGAACTCAATCACAGCCTTTTGGGCATACTCAATCTGGGCCAAACCAAACCGTTTTTTTTCTTCTGTTTCTTCTTGTTCTGTACCTCACTGTTTGGACCACTTAGCCATTTGTCTCTCCCTGCCAGATTGACAAATAATTCACCAGCCAAACTTTTGGGGGCATTGGCAAATCGTTTGGTAAGATCTTTAATTAGCCATCAGAGAGGAGTCCAAGGAAGCCTCCTTGGTGTCTATGTCGGCCTTGATCCACTCTCTTTGGATTATTCCTTGCACACTCCAATCCAGGGTATTTGATCGTGTCTGAGATGAACAGATGTCTGGTCTGACCCAACTGTTTCGTTTTTGCAACACATGGCCAAGATATTTCTTGGGGCAAAGCGGTGCCATGTCTCAGAGAAATCTTGGCTCTCCACTTGTATCCAAACCAGTGCTTTCAAAAAAATGTGGTGTTGAATAAAACTAGATTTATTTTTTTGTTTCATGATGCACCAAAAGCCTTTTCTTTTTTTCTGAACAGTACAAAGACAAAAAATTATGAAAACCCAGATCAACTCAACTGGTAAATCCATGAGCAGTAAAGTTTCTGCAGTATACTCTTGCAGTTAATGAGACTTTAAATGAAAGAATATAATTAGAATTCCATTTTATACTCCACTCAATCACATATTTTGACCGGCAAGCAAACATGTAAACTTAATCTAAGATAATTTGGGTTTTAAGTCACCCCATATGGGGATCTAGGCGAATCCCATTGTCTCTAATCCGTGGCTATGGAAACTGAGAGTGAAGGTATGCAGGAGTTGGGGTTCTTCTCTTTAGCCCCCACTTGTCAGTAATGACTTCCTGGTTCCTTTCTTTTGAGGTGGTTGTTATGGTAGTTTGGCAGGCAGATGCAGTGTCCATCACCATGGGAACAAGAGAACTAAGCGCTGCATTTGTGTGAAACAAAGATATTTATTTTCTCCCACCCAAGAGCTCTGAGGCATTTTGGTGAGAATCTTCCACTCAAATTTGACTTGAAACCAGGCTTGACACTGGAAATTGGTCCAATGCAATAGACAGATATTCACATAAAATGAATAACCTTAGCAGAAATGCAGACTAATGAAATAAATATATTCCAGTGTGAATATTGGTTTTACTAACCTGGGGCCAGTTACATAAAAATACTTTAAATCCGACTTGCCATAGACACTTAAATATACCTGTTGCATAAAACTTCCTAATAAGTGACTAATGAAATGCTGTGTTCACACTGAATGTGAAGCAACATTTTTGAGTGGCGAGATTACATGAACATCATGCAAATTTGCGCTATTCGCGTCTTTGCTTGAGTTGAAAAATGTGTGTGATGCTGTGTCGTAATTTTTTTTAACAATGTTGAGGTATCACTGACATTTTAGAAGAAATGGAGGGCAAGAGTATTGTAGCTGACTGTGGGCATCCTGCTATACGACACAACTTATTATTTGTTTATATATTTATTTCGGACATGGTTGACGACGGGAAAAAACGGTTCGTAATTTAAAAAAAATCAGATTTCTTACATTTGACCAAAGAATTTGTAGTTCAACGGGTAGAAATAATCCATAATTCACAGTTTTAGATATATCAACCACATTTTCTTATCGGACCAATAACAATAACACATTTACCGATATGTCTGCCGATATATTGTGCATCCCTAGTTTCATGTAATGTTTGCGGAAAAGCAGACCCCAGTAGAAATTCTGATATTTAAGATAATGATAGACTAACAAATCGTTGGCAAAGCAACAAAGCTCTTACCTCAGGCTTAGCCAGGGTTTGCAACCGTAAATTAAGTCAGTCTTACTATTTATGCAAAACACAGGCTTCATTCGAATAGTCTAACCTGACAAATAAAGGCCAAATATTAAGCTAAGTTTAGCAGAAAGGTTCTTAGCTAAAAGTTTCCTCCTAAAACCTATTCCCAAAGCTACTGAGACAAACTTATTAAGAGATTGGGCATAAATCTGAGGATAAGAGAAAGGGCAGGTTTGACCTTGTTGCTATGGATGGTGTCAACAAGCTTACTAATTATGCCAACAGTAATTGGCTGATAGGGGATGGGCCTCTGTCAGTGATTTCATCATAGAAACACTGTAGATCGAGATATCATGTTGGTATCATGTTGCCATATTTAAATAAAGATTTAAAAACTGTAGTTAAAGATTTTAACTTGTAGGCTAAGTGTCACAAATAAAACAAGTACATGTTCATACATTTCGTAAACAAATAGCGGCAATGTATAAAGACAGCCATATGAATTGGCGATGTGGGGTTTGGAGAGGGTATTTATTGTTTGATGCAATGTTCTACTGACGGATGGCTGAGATCTAGTTCGTCTGCGCTGCATAGCTGCATTTTCCCTGTGGCCAAGTACCGTATAGTTATTAAAACCTTGATGTCCAGTATAATTGGGTTGTTTCTTTAAGTGTTTACATCCCCAATTACATCTACTACAATCATAATACCCTTTGATTAAGGCAATACCTTTTTATAATGTTTTTTTTTAAATTATCGTGAATTTTTTCAAATTGCCTACAGACATTTTTGGATTGTTTGTGATTTGGTCTTAGTGACTTGGGAGTCCTCTTGACCACCCCTAACTTTTCACAGATTTAGAACCTTAAACGCTGCTTAAACGCTTTGTGCAATACTCTTAGAGCTAGGATTGATACTATCATTATTTTAAAGTTTCTCCTAATTCAGCAAGTTAGGAGCTACTTTCAGCCGTAAGATGTTTTCTGAATACGGCCCCTGGTCTTAAACGTGATAAGCTGTATGGTACAGATTATATATATTATTTTGCACCGCATTTGTTTTTCACCAAATTCATAGCTTTCTATGGAATGAATGGCTCAGGATGGCTCAAAAATGGCTGCTTTGTACGTCCTTTCCAGTCTTTTATGTGAGATGAATACATGTGTGTTGATATGTGTGTGTGTTCCCCATAAAGTTGAAACTTGCATTTCTTGTTGCTTGTGAAATCATTCATCAACTTTATGGAGACAAGCTTCGGTCAATGGACTCATTAGTGTTCCCAGTGGACTGGGTCTATCCATTGCATTCTCTTTCCTTGCTCATTAAGCAGTCTTCAAAGTGAAATCAATCCTATTTTGCCTGTGTGGGGGTGTGTGTTCTCCTTTGTTTTGGAGTTGTGGTGAGGCAGTAGACATGCACCTCTAAAGCCAATAAAGTTAAGAAACTGAGTGCAAATCACGCTGATTCCACAGTTGATTGTTTTAAATTACAATATGTTTGTGGCTCATTCGTCCAAATTATGGCTGCAGACGTCTAGTAGACGCCAATGAATCGACTCAATCACTACAAATCTTTCAAACGTATCACAGAGACGGAAAACTAGCATTTGGCCTCTCCAACATTTCCGTAAGTTAAACTAACAACCACAACTTTACCTTCTTTAATAGCTTATATCAGGGTTTCATGTATTTACCTGCTGGTAGGAGTGTTCTTTACTCCCACCTGTAATTATAAATCTTTCCATTAAACAGAGCAGGTGTAAGGAAAGTCATATTTCTCCATGCTACAGTATGCTCTCTGTGCCTGATTGTGATGTTAATATACCCTCTATTCAGTAGCACTTAATCAGAAAACAGCACTTAGCAATATGTTATTTCTTGTCATACCTGCAAATGTGTCCATGCTCTGAATGTTGTATTTCAGAACCTGTTGTATAACTGTCCGCTTAGGGACTGCACCCAGGAAATTGTTTCATGTTGCACTTAAATTAATTTTGCTACACTGTAATATGCTCTATTGTAGTTTAGATGTTTTTGTTCACTGTGCCTGGTAGCTCAGATATGGTTACTTAGTACTTGGTTAACTAGTGAATACAGGCACAGGCAATATTGCTCATGGTATAATATTTGGTAGCTAAGAGAAAAGGCAGTTAAGTATTATTGACCTAGATTTAGCTTGATTGTCTTTCACACGATGGTTGTGGTATAATGTCTGGTTGTTGTGATGACGTTGTTGTGATATTATAATTCTCTACAGTGCGTACCCCTGAATACTGTATTTTATATAAAATTGTGTGCATATTTTAAGCCTGAATGCAAATAGTAATTAGTGTCAGTGGTGGGATTATTAATCTTTTTTTGTTGGCTCCCAGTAATTTTTTTTGGCATCTCATGCAGAGTTCTGCTTTCTTGCCATGGCGCCTTTTGTTTCTGATGGGTTTTTGTCAGCACACTCAAGTATGAAATGGCTGCCTGATCAGAAAGTAAATGTGCATCACATCCTCAACATTTCAGCAAAGACATTTTTTTCGCTGTTGATCTCTGTGTCAAAGACAGGCTTTGCTTTGATTGTAGTCTGCCTACCAGACTTCTTAAAAACACGAACACCTTCGTTGAGTCTTTAAACCATGTACGACTACATTACATATCTCCCAAATTGACTGGCTATGCTAATGTTTTGCCTACTGTTTGTAATGATCCATGAACATTTAAAAAAGCATGTGCCGTTTAAGAAGAGGGGCAAAAATATGTCTGTCCGTCAGTGCTACATTAATATTTGTATTTATTGGGTGGGCTCACGCCTTTGGGGAGCACAACCATTGTTCTCTCACATATATATTATTTGTTATTTTTGCCCCCCTAAGGATCCGTCAATATTTGGACTACATAGACAACGTTGGTGTCAAAATGTTCGTCTTGGTCACGATTGCGTTGCTTCTATTGGGATTTATGTTCCGTTGCACGGTTTAGGAGGTTACAACATTTTTGTGGCAAAAAGTGCCTTTAGTCAACGAAGGGTACTCAGTGCTAGCTACGCCACCACGTCAGAACACGTTAGCAACAACGCATGGATAAAACGTGCATAGATGTCCTGTTGCATAGCAAGTATCGTGCCGTGGAGTACTCGCAGCACATGTACATTTAAGCAAATCAAGACTTGTATGTACAGTAAGTAATGTCATGTTAAATTATGTATTTCAACTCAAGCGTGTGTGGTTTGTCGCTGTCTTCAATGCCATAGCCTAAACTTTGTCAAACTAAAGTTTCAAACAATGGCGCTTTCAAACAATCCCCCAGCAACAGCAGCTTGCTCGTAGCAAACTTCTTCTGAATTAGCCATTTCCCCCTAAATTAATGTCAAATGTATTTACGTTTTTGGGGGTATATTTTCAGTTAGCAGAGGTACTGTTTGAATTGCGATTCCATCCTGAAATACTGCCGGTGACAACGTTGTTACAGTAGTTTGTTTCATAGGGGGTTTGCTTGTTTCAAAGGGAGTTCTTAATGAATTATGAGTAGACTAAATGCTTGAAAATATCACTAGAAGGGAAAAACTTAAGGGGACGGACCCATTTGCAAGTGAGGACACCCTACAATTTCCCCAGAAATTGAACCCTCTCTAGTTACATTAGTGCTTTCATTCAACTTTAACACATTTCGTTTTTTTCACTTAATATAGCACACTTTGCGTGGCAGTCTGTGTTAATTGGATAATCAACTGTATTTGAAGATTGCTTATTTGTATACTGTATCCACTGTGTCTGTTCTGGTCTTAGCAGAAATCAAATAAGGAAAGCTGAAAATTGTCATTTAGTAATGGGCCTCACAACATGAAGGTGCTTTCACGTTTTCCTTGATGGTCCTAAATATTTAACTAGGCCTCAAATAGTGTTTTTGGTGTTTTTGATTTAGAGAATGTTTGGGACAGAATGGCTTTCCTCAATACACGTTATACACTTCCCTAAGTGAATGAGGGAAGTCAATAAAATGTTCAGACTTATTTCAAAATTAATACTTCAAAATCGATATTTTTTGCAATGTTAAAATGGGAAATGCTCTTAGACATAGAATCGATAAGAATACACAGAGGACTGAGACATTTAGTGGTGCGGTGAAGAGGCTGCCATCGGCTCATGCTTGACTAACAATTTCCACCTGTCCTTGAAGCGGCATTTACTCACTTCCCTGACTTGCCCTCCAACCCATTTCTCTGCATATTTTAACCTAGCGGCTGCTTGGATCATAACTCCTAGTGTCTATATTTTCCCTGACTTTGGCAGGCTGTTTTATATCTGAGTGTATGTCCTTTCTAATGGCTACATCAAGAAACTAAATGTGTTACTTAGCACTATGGAATTATGTCTGTTAACACTAATGGAATTAAATGACTTTCAGTGTTAAAAATTATATGCTCTCTGTAGTTTGTACAATGATATGTTATTTTTCCTTATTTATTTTCAGTATCTAAAAGGTGATCCGAATTTTTCATTAATCCCCATCAGAGAAGAACGCTCTGATAGATGGAAAGAGCCCTGAGGAGATGCTTATACAGTAGACACACACACACACACATCAGATGTGTATCATGTTACAAGGCACAACTGAGGAGGAACTCACTCAATTTAGCCCTGAGGTTTTAATAGGAAGGCCAATGGAAGAAAGATGGAGGCTATAGAGTTTCACACTGGCAACCCCATCTGCTCCCCTCCTCAACCGACACCATCACACACACTCACACACACTCGCACACCCACTCACACACTGTGTTAGTGAACAGTAAAGAGAGCAGCAAACAGAGCACCCCGATGCTTCAGGGGCCATATATTAAGCCTCCAGTCAGACAAGCATGCCTCGAGCATTGGTGCATTGTCGGTTGTGCAATCTATATGAGGTCAACCGGATGTGTGCATTACAGCTCTTTATAAAGCCATAATTTCAAGCTGGTCTTCCTTCAATGGGAAAATTTGCTTAATGGTGCTGTGGAATGCCACAAGGATCCACTGAATCTAGCCATCCTCTTGCTGAGTGGTGTTCATTGTAGGAACCCCTTCACACACCCATCCAATGGTTTCTCCTCCACTGGTTTTTTGTCGAGAAAAATGTGCAAATTGTGACGGGAGGGGAGAGACAGATCACAATACACCCGCTCCCCTCCCCCATGGGCCCCTATTCTCATGGATTTCTCAAGGGCCTGTGGCCGAACTAAGAGAAGAGCAGGAGGAGGAGGAGAGAGGGAGGGCTAATTCGTCAATGATCTTTACCTAACCCCCCCCCCCCTCCTCCTCTTCGCTCTTTCTCTCTCTCTCCCGCTCACTTTCTCACTCACTTGCCTGAAGGCATTCAAGTAACACATCCCTCCCCCAACCTTACACCCACCCCCCATCGCACATTCACTCACACACACACACCCCCACTGACTGGCTCCGTCTCACGCATGCACACACACACACACACACACACACAGAGAGTCTGTCTCAACACGTCCAGAGGGAGAGGATGAATCGAGCTGTAGTGTTATTTTGTTCAGAGAGTGTGTGTGGTGTTAGGAGAGTACTTTGAGTTATGTTGTGGGCCTGAGTTCTCACTGAGTGATAAAGCGGTGATTATAGACTGAGGCGTTCAGACTAGGTTTTGCAAGACGGGGCGGTGTCAGGGCTTTGTCTATCCTACAACAGAGCCATACCACTCGACAAGCCAGGAAGATCGGTGTCTACCACTGACTGCTGAGGAGTTGAGCTAGCCAGCCACTGAGTGGATTGAAAGAGCCACTGTTGGGTCTGCACTCTGGACCAGTATCTGCACCAGAAGGAGTTTAACATCAGCAGTTAAAGTGGATTGCTTGTTGCCATGTGCCCTACAGTTTGAGCAAGTAAACTTCTAGAGATTCCTTTTTTCTACAGCTCATACTGGGGATTTTGTTTTCTCTTTTTTGCATTAGGATTTGTAAACTAAACAGGCTGTCATCTTGTGACTTCTTACTGGAATAGATAGGCTATATCTTTTTTTGTGTGTGAAGTTTTTAAAAGGATATGATCAATGTGAAGCCGTTTGGAATATGGGAGTTTTAACGTTGGATTTATGCTGTGTGGGAACACAAAGGCACTTTTGTGCTCAGTTTTTGGTAATTTTGATAAGTATGTAACACCAATGCTGTTTTTTGTTTGACTGTGCCCTATGCTGAACATATTGTATGTAATGCTTTGGGGGTGTTTAGTTAAATTTATTATGTTTCACAGAGCTTGTTCTTACATATATTTTTTGGGGAGGGACAGAGTTCCTGTTCCCAAGATGTCTGGAATAATAATGTGCCTATCCAATCAAATTTTAGATACTCACTTTTTTGGGGGCTCAATCAGAATGTCTGTGTGTATACCATTCATTAGCCTTGCTGGTCATTCCTAGTAAGATAATTGGTGTGGTATCAAACTTGTGTAACAATCGATCATTTTCATTTTGTGTGCTTGCATGATAAAGATTCGTGGCTAGCCATCCTGATAACGTGTACTACACAATTCATTGGACAACCTTCTTGCAAGTCACTTGACATATATTGCCCCATTATCGGATGATTAGTGTGTATTGACCTTTTCAGCTCACACCCTTCCCTTGCTGAGTGAACATAGGCAACCTTTGTGACCTCGCTCCATATGTCGCTTTCCCTGTCTCGCTCTGTCTCTCTTTCTGCCTGTCCTTACACATATTCAAACTCACTCTGTCTGACTATTTCCGGTTCATGAAGCAACAGCATTAAGAGACTGTCTCTGAGGCATTTTTTTAACTCTTCTCTTTCATCTTCTCTCTCTTCTTTGCAGTATTTGCAGGTAAACTTTCACCGACCATCTCCGATGCCCTGCTAAGTGTTCCGGTAGTCACAGCCTCTCCCACCCCACCAGACGTCTACCTGCCTGCCAACTTCAAGCTTTCCAACGCCCAGCTGGCCTTCTTTCTTCGCGAGGCCAAGTCTTTGGGGCAGCCCGGTGGCAGCAGTGGTGGCGGCCCTGGTGTCGGACACCCCCTGCAGCGCTCTGAGAGTTTTGTAGTTTTCCAAACCAAGGAGCTTCCGGCAGTCAACATCACATTCGGGCCTTTTACTCAGGACCAGACCCTGTCCAAGGAGCTCCTCCAGCCAGCCAGTTCTCTGGACATTCCCGGGCGGCTGACGGTCAACTGGAAGGTACGGGCGTTCATCGTCCAGTCCCGGGTGTTTTCCAGCAACCCCACTGTCCAGGTGCTGTTCTACATTGCCGGACGTGACTGGGACGACTTCAAGGTTCAAGACAAGCTGCCTTGCGTTAGACTCCATGCCTTCAGGGATGTCCGGGAGATTAAAACCTCCTGCCGGCTGAAGTCGAACCTGGCCCAGTGTCTAGCCCAGCTGGAGCTTCCCCCCACCTGGTTCAACACCAATGTGGCGCCCCTGGGCCGGAGAAAAGGATCGAGTGACGGGCTGGATACCCTTACTAGCGAGACCCTGCAGGCGGAGCTGTACTACACCCTCCACGAACCGGATGGAACGGGGGAGTGCGGGGAGAGCTCCGGGCGGCGGGGTGGCTCAAGGGCTGAGCCCCTCACCCAGCATCCTCTCCTCCGCATCGGGAGCATCAGCCTGTACCAGTCGAACCAGGAGCAGCAAGTGGTGGACAAGCAGCTGGACAAGAACATGTTCCTCAGGCTGCCAGAGAAACCCCTCAAACCTGGGGAGACACTCAGCATCCTCCTCTTTCTGGTGCCCAACTCCACCGTGGAGCTGTTCACCCTCAAGTAAGTCGGCTTCTTCCACCTAGCATTTCCATGTGCCATACGTCTCTCTTATGTAAGCCTTAATTGCGCATCATTGACACATGAGGTACATACGGTTGAGTTTGTAAACGTCTGATCTTCACATATTTCATCCTCCTCGTTTGTTTCTGTTCATACACTGGAAATGTGTAATTATGCCATAGGTATGTGGAGAGGAGGGGAAGTTGAGTGGAAGTTACATCTTAACGTATTAAACAATAAATGTTTTTCTTACATGAGCATGGGAGCTTAGAGCAATGAATCGTGAAGAGAAACAGTAATGCTGCACCATGGGTGACTGGGAAGTCTGTTTTTGTTGTGTTCTGTATAAAACACAGTATACGACCATCTTTTACGAACACATATACCACAAACACATATTCCAAGAAAACCTTGCAATTTATGCATAACACTGTGGGGGCCTTATTTGATGTCCTAGCTGTATTGATTCCTGCATAGTCCAGATGAAATGAGGAACTACATCATGTCAATCTTTTCAAATCTCATTTAAACTAGGCCTTTGAGGAGATGAGACTAGAACTAAGTCTCTCGACAGAACCGGCATAATGGGTATTAATTGACATCTGTTCAAATTAAATTCTTTACAAGCTGACCCACTTTTTGTCGAATTAGAGCTTAGAGGATAGAAGACTACATGTCTTCCCTAGCCTCTTAATTTCTCACTTGTATTCTGCTTTTGTCAACTTAATGGGAAGGGTTTGAGATCCCCAGAACGGCAAATTATTCTTTAAATTTAGACAAGGCATTTTTCCTGCCATCCCGGAGATAATAAAAAGAGAGGGAGGAGGTGCTGATATCCACTGGTTTCCGAGGCATGACGGTGAAACGGTTCGTAAACACGGCACCTCCTAAATCATAATGGAAAGTCTCAGACTTCAATTTAAGGATTCACTGTGAATTAATTAGGCTCCAATAACTCATTAAGCCCCAACTGGAAAGACACTGCTACGATTTATGGAGGCAAGGATAGTTCATTAGTGTTATCTCTCAGTTCAACGTAAAAGACTGCAGCCTCATGATGGAGGGCAAAAGTGTGTACAAACTGTATGGATGTGTGTCTGTGTTTGTCCGTTTGCTCATGTGTGTGGTAGTAAAGTACTGTTAGGAGTGTTAGGAATGGATAATAAATTTTTTATGATTGTTGCAAAACAAATCACATGGTCAAGGCCGCAGTAAACTTATATGTGGCTTGGGACCTGCCCATTTTTAATAAAGTTGATGAAAAGGAGCATAACTATCCCATACAATAGTTTTCACACCATCCAAGCAATGTCTTCACCTAGGGAGACAATCTCTCAGAAATCTAATGGCCAATCTCACTTTCTCCCTGTTCAGTCTTTCTCTAACCAGCACTGTCAAATCACCCAGTTCTCAGTGGTACCGGCTTAAACTCATTAGAAATTGCTGTTACGGAACAATTTCAGTCAGAATTAATTAAATGACAACCGTTAATTTGAAGATGGCTTCCAGAAATACTTACTTCAGGAACATAGTGTGTTAATTGTTACCTAGCCTAGGATACAGTATCTGTGATTTCAAATCTAGTCCAGTGTCCACCGCTGTGGCCCATCACAGTTGCTGGTCTCTTGAAGACAGCAGGAAGTGCAGGTTAAAAAGAAAATTGAGGGTGAAGGAGGAAATCTGAGGGCTTTCGGCCAGTTGTCAGCAATGGGATGAAATGAACCTCACTAGGAACCAACTGTTGAGGTGTCCCCCCATATAGAGAAGATGATTAAAGATGTAATAAAGAAAGTCTTTTAAATATGAATCAAACCCCAAGCGACACAGGCACCTCCCCTCCTCCAGTTGTCTTCTTCCATCTCCTTTTTATTTCTCTTGCCTTTGAAGGTCTCGTCTGTCACTGCAGAGTATCTCATATAAGAGAGTGGAAGGGAGGGAGTTGTGGAAACTTCTGGAAATTCTCTTTGTTTTCCTTGTGCTGTTGTAGCAAACACTTGTGTATATGTTTTTCTTTTTTTGCAGATTGGAGTTTCATGTTCTGTTGCCATGGTAATGTGAAGCTCCACACTGCAGTTTTAATCCATCTTGTCTGTGATGCTTGTCATCGTACAAGGGAGATATGTCTAATGACTCATATATACGGAATATACTTCTGCGGAAGTGTCACATTTATAAGGTTTTAAATATACGGCATATTGGAGTTACTACAATCAATCATTTGAACCCTATTCCTATATATGTATCACCCCTACTAACAATTCAGAGACTTTCTGAGTTGGAGGTGAAGAGTTAGCTAAAGAAATATGACTCAAAAGAAAAATGTGGTTAAGGCACTTTCTAGTAACATGGCAACTTCCTGATCCCAGCCTCTCTTTCTTGCTGTCCACCTCACATACGCCCCGTGTCAGCCTCAGTGTCTCGGACAAGAAACATCCTTATGACTTACCCCTGACTGAGCACAATCAGATCAAGTGACTCACGAGAAGCTGTCCACCCATGGGGCAGTATTGGACAACACAGAGAAAGACAGTGGTCAAAGTGGACAGCCTTGTCACACCCCTTGCATCTTCCCTTTTCTAGAAAACAGTTCTATTGACCTGGCTCGCCGACTGAGTTTCTCACGATGTGATCCCACCTTTGCAGGTAGCATTGTTAGAAAATACGTGAAGTGATGGGGCTGTCTCTATCTCTTTCAAGCACAAGATGAATGAGTTATTTACAGCCAGGAAAAGCATTGTCAAGAAAGCTATTTGCCGTTGCACAGTGGAAGCACAGATCCAATTCCTTGGGGCCTTGAAGACATAAACCTTATAAGCGAGATGTATGTGGCAGATGTTAAATAGAATAGCCACATCTTTGAACTTGGGTTTATATTATAGGAACATCAGTGTGTACTGCAGCTCTTTATGCAGGTCAAACCCAAACCAGGCTTTTAGCCCTGAGGTAAGTTTTTGTCTTAAAACGGCACTCCAGGATTTAGAGCTTTTAGCTTCTTTTGAAGAATTATTTAGAGTGTCGCAATAGGATACAGATGATTCAGATTTTATTTAGGTCACTTTGAAGAATCTGCATGTGCCAGTGGCAAGTATGGGACCCAGTCACTTTGAATAATTTGCATAGCCATTGGCAAGTATGGGAGATGGGTGAACGTAAGTTAAACGTTGACAGCTCATGGACATTGTAGGGTCAGAAGGACTTCCTTCCAATCACAGAGCTTCATTCAGCCAAATGAATGTGGTGATGGAGCCAAGGTCACATTTGTACTTAACTGACCTTTTTATTTTTACTTTAACCTTGCTCTTTCAATTTCTACCTTAATGGGGTAATCACCATATAGGTTATTGTCATGCTCTGGTAATTGAGAGAATAAGATTACATGATTTTAGATTGACCGTGTGGGCGTGCAACCACACGTGGGTTGTGGGTCTCACAAATATTCATGTTCAGAAAAGGTGATGGTTATTCTTGATTTTCAAGTAATCTTCAACAGAGCAAAACCACTGTAACTCCACGAAGGATGAGATCATGTGTAACTCCAGCATGGAGACGAACACCACGATCCACTTATCTGGGCCTGTCTGCTCGGAAAAGGCAGACGTCTATCCCTCGGAGGGGTTTAGCATTACCGAAATTAGTCGTACAGTATTACTCAGTCAACGTCAATTTCTGTCTTTCTTTATTAGATCTCTTCTATTAGATCTCCACAAAGGAGCCCCACCTTCCTCCCTTTACTCGGCCGTCCCTCCTCCTACCTTTGTGTATCCCTCTATTTCTGGTTACCCCCAGCTCTGGAGAAGTTTAAGCAAGGCTTAGATAAGAGCTGTGTTTTCCTCCCCGGGCTCCATCCCTTAAACTGTATTCCCCTCTCTCATCTTGTCATAGACCTAAATTGGTCAGGCTTTTTTCTTTCTATCTTTTTCTGTCTTTCTCTCTTTTCTTTTTTTTTTTTTTACACCACACTTTTCAGAGAAACTTCAGAAAGCTGTCTTTTTCAGTAATAATGTAAACAGTCATGCCCCGCAGGAGCATTTGCACTACCTGATACAATTTCAAAGAGGAACTGGGAAGTTGTTATTTTTCTTTCGATTGTAATGATGCGTAAAAGCCACATGCTAAGTCTGTACAGCTACAGGTGAAGCATGAGGTTCTGGGAAAATGTATCTAACCCCAGTTACCTATTGAAACTATATCTAGAATTGTCAGTTTACAGAATGTCATTAATGTTGTACATTGCACATGCTGCTTGTATGTGGCGGGTCTTCAAACCTAATGTATTAAAACATTAAAATCTGAATGTTTCTCCTATTCTTGAATCAAACCAACAAGGTAATTACACATACCAGAACACTTTAAATTGACTCCTCCTTCGGTCAGCAATGTGAGGTGATTTGAGTTCATTGTCTAACAGTGGGATTATCAGTGTACTGTGAGTTTACCAGAAGTCTTCTCCAAATTCCAGAAAGTGGGTATAGTGAAATGAGATGCAGTTTGTACAACTCCTTTACTGGTACCTGGGAATACATGAGATGACATTAAATTCCACAGTTCCACATGCAGAATTCACCTGCCATTAAAGGTCACATGAAATGCTGTTTTTGGATGCTTTTATATAGGCCTTAGTGGTCCCCTAATACTGTATCTGAAGTCTCTTCCCCGAAATTCAACCTTGGTGCAGAATTATAGCCCCTACGAGTAGTCCCACAATGGGCTTTCCTCAGAACGCATTGTTTCTGTGTCTGTAGCTTGAAATGCTAATGAGGAGGAAAGAGGTGGCACCATGCCCTAATGTTTACAGTGGATGTATTGCAATGGCTCGTAGACCCGTTGCTGCAAGATGCCTCAAATTTGCCCATTCTCATCTGATAACCCTGGTTTGCAGAGGTGCACACTCAGTCATTTCAATGTGGGGAAAGGCAGATATCGCGCGAGCGTTTTTTTGTTTAGACGTTGTTGAGTGTTTATTTACCTAGGTTACCTAAAAGTCGGAGCAAATGTACAAATTAGCCGTTTCATCAATAAAATACGCACATCTTCAGCAACTACACTGCCCATTTCTCGTCACATTTTAATTCAGATGCTGATTTACATGTACCGTTTAGCTGAAATATGAATTGTAAAAACTTTACAAGCAATGGCGGTCAAAGGATTCTGTTCGTCCTGCTATCACGGCAACCCCGCCCCCACCCCTGACGCAAGCGGTACTTAATATTGACCAATCACACCCAAGGGGTCTCCGTAGCTAGTTAGAAAATTCAGGAGGTGCACGTCAAGCTCTCCGAGGGCTGTCGGTACAAATTAGCCGTTTCATGAATAAAATAAGCACATTTTCAGCAACTGCACTGCCAATTTCTCGTCACATTTTAATTCAGATGCTGATTGATGTACTGTTTAGCTGAAATATGAATTGTAAAAACTTACAACAATGGCGGTCAAAGGATTCTGTTCTCTTGTTGGTCACGGCAACCCCGCCCCTGACGCAAGCGGTTCTTTATACGAACCCATCACAGGGGTATCCGTAAAATGACGGACCGACGGACGGATAGTCAGGAAAATTAGGAGGTGCATGTAGATGTCTCCGAGGGGCTCGGAGAGGGCACGGAGATGGCGTTTCTCGTCTGAGAGGGCGTTCCCTGTGTGCGTGTCCGTAGAAACGCAGAAGTATAAATTGGCCTTTAGTTGACTTACTTGTCCGAGGTTTGTAGCTGAACTAAGGAGTACTGATCCAGAATTTAATTTCAGATGGTCAGCAAGGCCAACTTTGTATTGGCTCAAGGAAACAGTGATGGCTGAAATGTTTGGCGCAGACATGCAAAACTTTAAGAGGTTGTGACGGCGCATTTCAGGCGTACAATACTTTATGGCTCAATAAAGCACACCCCGTGACACTCTCAACCAATCAGAATGCTTGATTTCATCCACCCGTATTATAACAGCTGATATGAATTAGTTAATTCAACTCGGGCCCCGTCTACACTACACCGCGTGAATTTCGAAACGCATACATGTCTGCGTTTGCACCTCCCGTCCACACTAAAAAGGCGTATTTGGACAATGAAAACTGAGCTTTTTGAATACGCTCCCCTAGTTAGCTAACCCTAACCCAACATCGGCATCCTTGCGCCATGCATCGTTTTTTTATTATTAACATCTATGTACGAATACAGCTTTGTATTGTACAGGACTGGGTAAGCAGCCACACAAACGATTAGCTTCTCCTCCACCTTGAAACCTAGAAAGCTAGAAATGTTCACCATGGTTGCTACGTTACGAGAAACAAGAAAACACTCCGATAGGCCATCGCTAGCGAAAATCGCTCCTCATTTGCATAAAGTTGAGAAAATCTCAACTCCGTCACGTCGCTTCCCACAATGCACCACGCAAGCGATTCGCCTGGCTCCATAGAAAATGAATGGAAAACGTGTTGTCGCTCGCATCGCGTCGCTGCTGTGGACACGCACTGTTACAGTGCGTTCACACTGCAGCGTACACCCGTGTAGTGTGGACGGCAAACATTTTGAAAACGATATGAAAACGCAAGTGTGGACAGAGATCGTTTTCAATTTGAATACGCATATTTGTATTTACCTGGGCTAGTGTGGACGGGGCCTCGGAGTACGGCAACTGAGTTTAGCGTGCATCAAAACTACCAAAAGCCAACATCTATGAAGCTCCAATACTAGGATTCACCATGGCACCCGATGGCAAAAAACGTTGTCCCACTTCACCACACTTTAGATATAAGTTTTATTTAGTGTTTATGGTCAATCTGAGCACATATTCCGGAAAAAAGCAACACGGCTGTAGCAGCGTAGCCTATACAATTGGCGTGGGAGACAATTTCTGCCGAGTCAATCCATATATTTGCAATAGCCATACATTTAACATTTAACCCCACTGTCCGTTAATATTACAGGAGAAAAAGTGGTGGACTTAATGAAATAGCATGTTCAATGTTATATTACATATAAAAACATACTAAAATAACTATAAAAATATGGAGTTACTGGATGGAGTCTCAACTTGATGGCTCTTACACATCATTGTGTAACTTACTGTAGCATTGCTAGTCATGTTGATAAGTAAGGGTCAAGATCGTGCTGTGATTGTAGTTGTTCTTGGGTATAAAAGGAATTGTGAAGCATTGTTCTGTGGAATCTTGATCTCCTGAGACCTTCTCCGCAGCTCTGGCTTGTCCTACTCCTTCTTCCTCAACTCTTGCTTTCTATCTCTGGTTTACAATAATCATGGTAGAGTAGGTAAGAGTTAACCTTCATTAATTTCATTCATTTGCAATATGATTAAATGACTATATTATTTAGCCTTAATTTGACCATTCTTGCTCTGATTTAACCCATAGTCAAATAACTTTAATTCCATTGGTATTGGCATTGGCATTATTTGGTTAATGTTAATACACTGTTCAGTTTCCCATATTCCTTCAAACCATAGGGGAATTAGTTTCGGTTGTTTGGCCAATATTGACCCCCTACAATCTTGAAATAGATTTGCTGAAACAGGACGGTACATAGTGAATCATGTAACTTGTAGGAACAATAGCCAATAAAAATACTCATTAGATTTCTATTTGTAGGCAATGAAGAAGACCAAATGCAATTTAAATTATTTGTCTTTATTTCAGTGCGAAAAATCATTTGGTCAGTTCTGACTTCTGAGTGTAACACTAGCAATGAAGGACCAAGGGCTTAGAATGTTGCTAAAATAAATTACAGATTGTGACGGGAAACAGTAACGTTAACTTAGGTATTCATCAGGGAATTAAATCACATCAAATTGCTGTCTTGCTATCAGGCACAAAATAATGCACAGGCTTTCCAAGGCTGCAGCCTTGGGGCCCCACGTGTGTAGGGGGCCCCTGATTGGCCGGATTGTTTTTTAATATTTTAAATGTACTTCAGCGGGAACAAAATAAAGACCCTAATTGGCCCATCAGAAACATTTTCTTTTTTAATAAGCAAGTGATTGGGTAGATGTGACTTGGGTCACATCTGTCCAATCAGCTGGTGCTGGTCAAATCATGTCAATCATATTCATTACTCACAGCTATTGCCAGTTGGTATAGTGGCAGAATGACCGAAAGAAAGTATTAGAGTGGAGCACAAAAACGCAAAATACAAAGGTTAAAAGAACAACGTGACCAAGATATCCTGAAACAAATCCCAAAATTGAATGGATACTTCAAGGCTGCTGAATCTTCATCCAGTCGAAAACAAGATCCACAGTAGGAGGACTGCCAGCTAGCATCGGCCATCGGTAATATTTCAGTGAATTTGGGAGAATTAGTGGTATTGGTACTCGTGTGTGGTATTAGTACTTTTAAGGATCTGAATAATTCTTCCACCACTGATGTTGTGATTTTGCCTCAGTAAAACATGGTGTTCTGCACTGATCCAGATGCTGTAGCCTACCTTTTGGTTAATAAAGCTAAAAGCGATTACCAGCTTGCAGTTGAACTGTGAATGCAGGGTATTCTGTTGCTTTGCTGTTCATAGTTACAGTTGAAACCAGAAGTTTACATACACTGTACAAAAAGACACATTACGCTTTTTTTCCTCACTGTCTGAAGTTAAATCAGACTAAACCTCTACTGTTTCAGGTCCGTTAGGATTATACAAATTATTTAACTTGCTAAATGTCACAATAATGAGAGAATTTTGTATTACTTTCTTCAAGGTCAAAAGTTTACATACAGTTCCTTAGTATTTAGTAGCATTGCCTTTGAACTGCATGACTTGGGTCAAGCGTTTTGGGTATCCTTCCACAAGCTTCTTACAGTACTCTTCTGGAATTCTGGCCCATTCCTCCTGACAAAACTGGTGTAACTGAGTCAGGTTTGTTGGCCGCCTCGCTCGCACACGCCTTTTCAGATCTGCCCACAAATCTTTGATGGGATTCAAGTCAGGGCTTTGTGATGGCCACTCCAAGACATTGGCTGTCGTCCTCAAACCACTTTTTAACTATTTTGGCAGTATGCTTAGGGTCATTGTCCATTTGGAAGACCCATTTGCGCCCAAGTTTTAGCTTCGTGGCTGATGTCCTGAGATGTTGCCTTAATATTTCCAGTTAATGTTCTTTCTTCATGATGCCGTCTATTTTATGAAGAGCTCTAGTTCCTGCTGCAGCAAAACAGCCCCACAACATGATGCTGCAACCTCCATGCCTCACAGTTGGGATGGTGTTTTCAGGTCTACAAGCTTCCCCCTTTTTCCTCCAAATGTAACAGTAGTCATTATGGCCAAACAGCTCCACTTTAGTTTCATCAGACCACAGGACATGTCTCCAGAAGTTAAGGTTTTTGTCTTGGTGTCTTTTGCAAACTGTAATCTGGCTTTTTATATGTTTCTTCAGGAGTAATGGCTTCCTTCTTGCTGAGTAGCCTTTCAGCCCATGTCAGTGCAGTACTCGTTTTACTGTGGATAATGACAATTTCTTACCAGCTTCAGCCATCATCTTCACAAGGTCTTTAGCTTTTGTTCAGGGGTGGATTTGCACATGTCGGACCAAAACACGTTCATCTCTGGGACACAGAGCCCGTCTCCTCCCTGAGCGGTGTGATGGCTGGAAATTCCCATGTTTATACTTGCGTCGAATTAAACGTGGCACCTTCAAGCATCTGGAAATTGCACCCAAGGATGAACCAGACTTGTGGAGCTCCACGATTCTCTCCCTGATTTCTTGGCTGATTTCTTTTGACTTTCCCATGATTTCAAACAAGAAGGCAGAGTGTTTGAGGTGTGGCCTTAAAATACATCCCCAGGTGTGCCTTCAATTAACTCACATGTTGTCAGTTAAACTATCAAGAGCTTCAAAAGCCATGACATCATCATCTGGGCTTGCCCACGTTGTTTCAAGACATAGTACTTTTGGTGTATGGTAACTTTTGACATTGAAGATCTTTCTCATTATTGTGACTTTTAGCACGTTAAATAATTTGGGTAATCCTAATGGACTTGAAACAGGAGAGGTTTAGTCTGATTTCACTTCAGACAGTGAGAAAAAAAGTGTACTGTGTCTTTTTGTACAGTGTATGTAAACTTCTGGTTTCAACTGTACATTCCGTTCATAGTTATTGTTTTGAGGCTGTGGAGGCAAAGGGTTATATCTTGTATTCTTTCCACTTACATCTCTTATATACGTATATTGAATTTATACGTTCTTTGCTAAAGCTAGCTAGCTTCCGTTTTGCAAAAAGAACTCACTCTAGCACTGTATGAATGTAAAGAAAACACTGTAGAGTTGGCTTTCTCAATGTGTGGGTCAGTTCACCTTATTTGCATGTGGACCATTTCTAGTAAAGCACAATATTTAAGAGGGGTGTGGGGGGGCCTAGGGGCCCCTGACCACCTTAATCCGCCCCTGCCTACTATCGTCTCCCCGCCGTATAACTAAGCGAATTAAATTTTGTTCGAGATCGCTCGGCTGAACCAGCAAAGGATATCCCATGTTTGCCAAGTGTTAACGCTAGCAGAATTAGTAAGTGGGAGGGGATAGGTAGAAATGCAGAGTTTGGCATGGAAAACCTGCTAGCAGGTTAGTTTCACGTAGTAAGTTACCATGGAAACTTACCAAAAGGTTTTGTTACCTCTCTTTCTGGAACGGAATCCTTGAAGTAAGCCTCTTTTCAAGGTTAAACAACTCAAAGTTTTTACTAAACCTGCTACCTGGAATACCCCCCGGGAAATAGTGATTTCTCTTTCGTGAACAATTCGTTCATTTTGAACAAATCCTTACAAGGACCTCGGGAGTAACGAGTCCTCTCAAAGAATGATTTGTTCATTTTCTCGTGGCCGCGCATCGGGACTGTTGCATAGGCTCGTCCAAGTAAACAGAAATGATTTGTTCATTTCCTCACTCGGTCTTTGGGTATGAGTCTTTCGATCATTGTTCACGTGACTTGCATAGGCTCTGTACTGGTAGCTAGAGGAAACAAACGATTAGTTAATTTCCCGACTCGGTCTTTCTACGAGTCTTTGGATCATTTTTTCACGTGACCCGCATTTTTTGTAGAGGAAACAGTTTCCTCATTCCCTTTTGCGTGGCCGCTGTTTTAATAAGACGTGAATGATATTCGCTCAAGTCATGCTGACTGGTTTTGTTATTTACTCTTTACACTTAGACTTACAGTTTATTGCATGGTAATTCTTTGCCGCAAAAATTAAATGCTAGTGTGATAATAAATGACCAAATCATACCAACTGTCATGATATATTATTTTAATGCAGGAATTTATTTTAAAATAGTATCTGCTGATGCACATGCACTAACCTACATGAGAATATCATACGTGTTTGCAGTGGAAGTATAGCTCCCCCGTTGAAATGAACAAATGAAAAAAGATGTGTTCATTTTACTGAACGAGATTCAAAGAACCAAATCAGTAAAATGAACCGAACTTCCCATCACTACCAGGAATACATCGCAGATCGTTGTGATGTAAACATTGACGTTAAATTATATAGGCAGAAGTAAACTAACCCCGGTCTAAAGACTGCTAGGCTACTCGTAATATTCTGTGCTGCTGAAGAGTGGAACAGTTCTGCTCCATGCCTGGCTGATTAGCACTTTAGCAGTTTACTCACAATCATGCACAAACAAGCATGAAAGGAAACAAATACATTTTTTTTTTTTTACAAAAAATACACACAAACACACTGGAAGGGCTGTGGGCAATGGAGAAAGTAAGCTCATCAAAGATGAAAAAATATGGTAAAGGGTATCATTGTGTTAGTGGGTAGCAATAACAGATGGTGCAGGGGGATGCTTTTGCACTAAACCTAATGATTATAATATATTAATTTGTTTTTTCACTTCATATAGGGGGTGGGAGGGGAGGTGGAGGGGTCATAATTGATCAAATATTTCCCAACAGCCGTATTGGCTCAACTCCACCTGCCTCATGTTGATTTGGCAGTTGATAGACCAAGTGCTTTTGGGTCACTGGTCTGTCCCTGTCCTTGGCCGGTGTGAAAATGCTGACATTGAATCAGCGGTCCATATTGTGCACAAAGCCTATTCATGCCTCAATACAGCCCTTGTAATACATCAAGTGTCATAGGATATAAAACTATGACATTGACAAAGTGCCCATTGACTGAATGAAAAAAAAATTACGGTCAGAGCACTCAACCCTTTCAAAATGTTTTGCCTCCATGACCCCCCCAAAAATAGGAGAAACGCTTGTCTTGGCAGGCCTACAAAAAAAGAAAATTATTTTACCTTTGTGGCTTTACAAAAGGGCTTTGTCTTCGGGGGAGTGTTTTGCACATTGATTTGGACCCCCTGCAGGTGGAGAGGCAGTTAGAGACAGTGAGGTGTTGAAATAAGAACTGTAAATGAGGACCGAGAGGGAGTGTGTGTGAGAGTGGGGGTGGGAAGGGGGGGGGGGCAGGCAGGAAGGTGGTGAGGTAAATGGAGCACATTACAGTAATTACCTTGACTTTGACACACTGTCCTGCAGTCCGACTGGGTTCCTCTGCTCAGTCAATGCTCTTCTGGTCTCTGCCCACCGCTCCGCATACTTCCCGGGGGGCCATGCCTGGGGTGCTGAGATAAGGAGGCCCATTTACATGAGCACTTGCCTAAGTAAGTCTCTGAAGGAGACAGGCATGCTCTGTACTGCAGGGGGGGTTGACTGCGGTTTGCTGACGCAACAGCCCACATACCACGAATGTATGACGACAATACCCACACACACAGATATCCAGTGTATATAAGCAGCAGCAGACTCGCTTGCAACACACAAGACAGGATGTAAACATAAAACACAAATTCCAGAAAGCGGCTCACTTGCACGCCTATGACAGGCATTGACTACAGAGAAGCACACGCAACTCAGCAGGGTTCAGAGTGGCAGGGGGGAAAGAGATGAGAGAGTGCCCCCCTCGTGCCCGCTCTGTTTTGGGAGGCAGTCTCATAGGAGTCAGGGTGGCAAACGGATGTTGGATCAGAAGGGGCTGCAGAGTGAAGCCAGCCTCCCTGCAGCTACAGGCCTAGCCCTGGCCACGTGTCTCTCTAGCACTGAGGGACTTGGCATCTCCCACTGATTTACAGTTTGGATTTAAGTTGTTTTTTCCCCCACCCCTACCTACCTCTATCTACCTCTCGCTTGAGGCTCTGTGTTGCACAGAGGCACTAAGCCAAAGTAATGTCTCAGATGCAGACCAGTAATTAAAAGGAGATGGGGGAACAAAGATGGTAAATATAACTTATTACTTTAGCTAAGGTAGATGTGGACTGGCAGTGTTGTGAATTTCTAAGGAGAGTGTGGGAGGGAAAAAAGAAAAACAACATTCTGGACAATGTCCATTACAGAAACTGATTTTAGTGAAAACCCTGAGTTGGGTAACCCGGAAATTAGGCAAACTCTGGGTTTTTGGATTACTTTGAAATGGGAATCTCAGAAAACTCGGTTCCAGAACAGCTGATAATTCAGCTGATAAAAAGTTAATTCAACTCGGAGTATGGCAACTCTGAGTTTAGCGCGTGCATGAATACTACCAAAAGCCAACATCTATGGAGCTCCAATACTAGGATTCACCATGGAACCCGACGACAAAAAGCATTTTCCTACTTCACCACACTTTACACATGAGATTTATTTTGTGTTTATGGTCAATCTGAGCACATATTCTGGAAAAAAGCAGAACGGCTGTAGCAGCATAGCCTATACAATTGGCGTGGGAGACAATTGCTGCCGAGTCAATGCATATATTTGAATGCAATAGCCAGTCCATACATTGAACATTTAACCCCACTGTCCGTTAATGTTACTGGAGAAAAAGTGGTGGACTAAATAAAATGGCAAAAACATACTACTAACAGGTAATGCGTATTTTGCTTATACGCTTGTGATTGTAGCCTAGACTGACAACAGGGTATGGATGCTGTATACAGTGAGATGTTCATTTAATGGCAGGTGAATTCTACATGTGGAACTGTGAAATGTAATGTAATCTCATGTATTACCAGTTACAAGTAAATGAGTTGTACAAACTGCATCTCATGAAAAGTGTCAAAAACTGACCAAGAGGTCAGTGTAGGCCTATTTAGGGTAGAAGAATAAAGGCTAATCTTGAAAAAGATTTACTGGACCATCAGTTACAGGAGGATGCATGGTCACATGTGATTTTAATAGTCGGAACAATAACCTGTATGAATATTACTTGTTAAATTTTCTGAATTTCTATTTTGACCAAGAGATGGTGTACTTGAAGAAAGGCTGATCTTGTAAGGCCTGCCCCCACCAGCCCCCACCTCTCATATGGTAAAATATGGAGTTACTGAATGGAGTCTCAACTTGATGGCTCTCACACATCATTGTGAAACTTACTGTAGCATTGCTAGTCATGTTGATAAGGGTCAAGATTGTGCTGGGATTGAAGTTGGGTATAAAAGGAATTGGGAAGCATTGTTCTGTGGATTCTTGATCCTGAGACCTTCTCCTCAGCTCTGGCTTGTCCTACTCCTTCTTCCTCACCTCTTGCTTTCTATCTCTGGTGTACAATAATCATGGTAGAGTAGGTAAGCGTTAACCTTCATTGATTTCATTCATTTGCAATATTATTAAATGATTATATTATTTAACCTTAATTTGACCATTCTTGCTCTGATTTAACCCATTGTCAAATAACTGTAATTCCATTGGTATTGGCATTATTAGGTTAATGTTAATACACTGTTCAGTTTCCCATCTTCCTGAGTCTCGGTGTAATCCTGGCGAGTCTCGGTGTAATCCTGGACTCAGATTTGAATTTCAACTCTCACATAAATAAAGTGACCAAAACAGCTTTCTTTCACCTGAGGAATATAGCAAAGGTACGGCCATTCATAAACCAAAATGATGCAGAGAAGTTAATTCATGTTTTTATATCCAGCCGGCTGGACTACTGTAACGCACTTTTCGATGCTCTTCCCAAGAAAACCACTGAAAGACTCATTCAAAATTCTGCAGCTAGATTATTAACCAAAACTAAAAGGAGAGAACACATTAGTCCTGTCATAGCTACTTTACACTGGCTCCCTGTCACTTTCAGAATTGACTTTAAGGTCCTTTTCCTCTACATTGCTAACTCCCCGCTACATTGCTAACTCCCTTATAAACTACACACCAGCTCAAACACTGCGATCATAAAATGCAGGCCTATTAGAGGTCACCAGAAGCAGTCATAAGAAGATTGGTCATTTGGCCTTTGCTAATTACGCCCCAAAACTATGGAACAAATTACCCATAAATATTAGGGAAGCAAACATGCTAGACATTTTTAAAAGACAGCTTAAAACCTACCCTTTTACCAAAGCATTTAAGTAATTTTATCTCAGAAGGGTTTTACTACTTTTATTAGTTATGCTATTGTTGCTATTTTAATTATTACTTTTATCACTTGTATTATTGTTTTTATTTATTTTATGTAAAGCACTTTGAGCTACAATTCTTGTATGAAATGTGCTATATAAATAAAGTCTTACTTACTTACTTGTTACTTTTGTCCTGCCGCTAATGCAATAGTATGTGGTGAATTTCTGTCTGTCGAAAGCATTTATTAAAACATGTTTATTTCATATTATATCATCAGAATATGCCAAGAGTAAGGGTCAGAAAGCGCCAAGAGTGAAGCTCGCCAAGAGGGCCAAATGTGCTAGGACCGGCCCTGGGCAGACATGGGGTGTCCTTTCCAGGTTCAGCTGACCGATCTCCATGTAATTCGCTTAGTTTTACGTTGAGAGAAGATTGTAAGACAGAATTTCATTGAGATGATCACTTGTTGTGTCGACATACAAGACATGTTCCAGTTCCAAAAGTCCAAGCCTTGTCAAAAAAGGATGGAAAGCGCTAATGTGAGATATGAGCATTACTTCTCTATAAAAAGCAATCTATCCCTCTACTCTAAATAGATCCAGTAATTTAATACATCCACCGTGTCTGAGCATCATATGAGCAGTTGTCATCTCCCATGGCTGACGGTGAGAAGAAGACTGTCCTCAAACAAATGTAGTCACTCAAATGGCAACCATGAAAAGGTCATATAGAAAAGAAACAAACCAGTACCCCTATGTCTTCTCCCTTTTTCTTCGTCTTTCTAAATCTCTCAAATTTTCACTCTCTGGAAGTGAGAGAAATTTTATTTTCATAATTTGCCACCATCCCTTCATTCAAGGCACATTCCCATCTCTTCTCCAACAACAATTTGTAAATAATTCAAATTCATGAATCTGGTATTTTTTGGGGTCGTCGCCCTGTTTGCCTCATTTTCATAATTTGAGACATGCTTTGAATAAGTTTGATGATTTTCTTAGGTCATAATTCTAGTCAGAATATGAGTCTGATACTGCATTGGGCTGTGATTATGGGGCTTGTTTCAACCAAACCCAGAAAAAAATGCCTCTTCGCTCAATTGGATAGACCTACAACCAAATTGGCAGTCATGTTTGTTGAAAACGAATTCAACCCAAGTGCTCTTTGGTGACGCGGTTGATTACATTACTGTTGATCATCTGTCCATCATTGTATAAAGCCCGCCCTGACAATTTGATTGGTACGAACAGCTCTTGTTCGGGCATAGTTCATCCCCAACGGAGCAATGCCAGACCGAACTTCCCAACCTAAAATGTTGTGGGTGGGCCAAGTTTGCTGGCACCCAGGCTAACACATTAGGCAATAAAGCATGATACGACAAGCAGACTGCCCATCACCCTTGGTGACTGCCTCCCCCTTTCTATGTTTTGGGCATGTGCATTTCAACCAGACATGGCCTTTTTCGTCCCAAAGTGATATCACCATGGATACGTTACCTCCCTTCAGTACCCTGATAGCCGGAGTGAGCTCAGCCAGAGCCTCCATGACTGTCCTGACCATCAAGTCTGAAATGTCCTGTTTTTTTTTTCTCGCTACTATTTTAGGATAGGCCCCTCCCGAACTGGAGGGCTTGTTACGTGACACTGATATAAACGAGAATACATTTGACGACCCCCCCCCCACACACACACACACAATCACCACACCCCCAACCTTATTATTGATGCCTCCCAGCTAACTGGGGCAGATTTGTTATAGCTATTTCCTATGCCCTCCCATGCTCTCGAATGGCTACTTAGTGCCGCTGCCTCTCAGGGAGAGAGGGAGAGAGAGAGAGACCCCTCTTTCATTTGATTGAAGTTATTAAAGCCCAATGGACAAACAGGAGACCAAGGGCAAAAAACGGCCTGAAATCACTGATTGGTCTCTCTCTCTTTTCCCTGTTTCTCTTTCTTGTCTGACTTGAATATAAATGTGGTTCAGAGTGGTAAAATGTATTTCTTAAGAAGAGGAAAACTCTTGTATTTGGGTAAATTGAGTGAAATGTTAAATTGTGGTAGGATTGCTGTAGGCTATTTCAGCCAGATAAGACAAACTCAAAATATAAAACAAAATAGTTCCATTGTGTTTTCCACTTCAAGGCAACACACAACACTGACATTCCCACCGATCATTTTAGCACAATGTCCTCCTTATCCTCACACAAACACCCAGACGCACAGTCAGTTAACCGGTCTGCCAGCCAGCCAGCCATAGGACTTGGCACGGCGTCTCCCACACAGACCCAGTCTGGCTTGTACCGTCTGCCCTTGGTTCAACCCTTGTTGGGATACAGTAAAACTGGCCGTGTAGTCAGGGTCGGAACCCAGTGTTGGGGAGCCAGCCAATCGGAACAGAGAGCCTCGTCTCGGCAACTCCTGTCTCTGCAGTTATTGTGATTGTGTATCTGTGTGGGTTTGTGGTAATGTGTGTGAGGGTGTGTGTCAACTCCGGACTCCCCCCAGGGTGCTTGGGATTATTTGGTGTTGAGCAGTAGGACAAGGGGACCAGGCGCTCTGGGACGTGGAGCGGGCTAAAGGAGGAAGGTGATTATGATGGATCCACTATGGAGGGTCAATTTTTCTGCTGCTAATTCGGTGTTCCTATACTACTGTACTGTAAGTGCCGAAATGAAGTGTAGCCTTCATTTCAAGATTAGTTGAGCAAGTGACACTGGTAAGAACTGACAATTTATCCTGTCTCTCTTGTGTATAAGTGTACTGCACACTGGGACATTACTAGTGCAGAAGGATATTCGTTTTCTAATTTGTAGCACTGACCAGTAAACAGCAACATTTGTAAAATACATGTAGATTGATGTGATGTACCACATCAAGCAAATACTTTGGTGTAGCTTTTTTTGGCCTTTGCAAAACATTATTTTCCCACAAAATAAAACAGAGTCCTTCAAATAACTAGTTATTAACATTTAATCTGGTATTTAGAGGAATCCGCTTTGGCAATTATAGTTAATACCCAGAACTTAGTTACTTAAATTTTAATACTCAATGGAAAGTAATCCTTTTAGCCAGACACAGGAGCATTGAGGAAACGCAGCTGTGTTCCCGGATACGAGACAATTTGAGGACAGTAAATATTATTCTACAAGTCAGCTTAAAATGTGCTTGGACACAATGTATCTGGGAAGACAGTTTGAGGGTTTTTATAAACAGGACTTGGCTATAAGTCTCAGGACCAAAACAACTTATATAGATTTTGACTCATGCAGCTGTAAAACTGGAAAAGATGTCAACAGCTTTTTAACATGCAAAACGTTTGAGACCGAGCCGTAGATTAGTTTACTACTGCTTCTTAATCTCTGACTTTGAGAGATTCCAGTGGTTCGAGTAATTCCATCACCCAGGTATGTGTTAGCATAATCACAGTTTTTCAAATCTTTGCTAAAAAACACGCGGAAGTTTGTGACTAGACTAATTTTCCAACATATCGGTACACATTATTGGGTAATTTGCCTTGGTGTGCGGCATAAAGTGTTCACACAGCAACCGATTGGTGGCCCAATTTACACAGATGAAATCCAATGATTTGACACTCATTTGTTCTAATAGAATTTTGATGGAAGCCAGAGTAGGGTTGATTCATTTTTTTAACTTTGCCATCCTCAATATGGATATGTACAATTGGTTCCAGATCATAATTGCGCACTTGAAAATAAAACATAATTCCATCAGAAATACTCACGCCCTCGGTTACTAATCAACCAACCCTGTCTAGTGTCTACAGGTAACGTTGCTGAGATGGTTGTCATGTAGAAAATCCAGCTTTGACGCACTTGACGTCACAGCTTTCATATTCTTTAGATATGTAAATGCATGGTGTCACGTCGCGCCTCTGTCACCCTCCAGACAATAGCGGCTACAAGATAATGGTCCAGGTGAGTTCAGGAAGAGAACTGAAGTCAAGCGGTGCTAAGGATAACTCCCTGGCACAGAACCAGAACACAGAGATATGTCCTCGACTGCTGTCCTTTCCTACATGGGCAGGAGAGAAAGATTGAAAGAGCGAGGGCATAGATGGAGGGAGGTAGAGGTAATTTGACGCTGCGTTTTCTAAAAGCTATGTCGCACAAAATATTTTGGGGGGTTTCCATTTGAGCAAGCTCTCTGGAAAAGCCACACGGCTCCAGGAGCATGTGAAAGTAAATGTTGCCTCATCAAGCTCAATGACTCGTAATCTGGTCTGAGCCCTTGATGGGACAAACATTGCAAATTGGCACTGCCTTGAAAACGACAAACAGTGATGGTCTTTCAGCTCACTGGTTTTGTACTTTCACACCTCTTTCTTTCTGGGGGGGGGAAAAAGTGAAGAGGTGCAGATGTCACAGTCAAAGTTGTTTTTGGCAGAATCTGTGAATAGACACATACAGTCAAGAGTCATAAAGCACAATATGGTATTGTGTGTGTGTGCCTGCATACGTACGCGGTTGCACACACATTTAAAAATGATTACCGTGTGGTGTGTGTGAGACCATTCTGTATTATCTGTGTGTGTGTTGGAAGTGGAGATTCTGGTCCCTGTTGAAATGCAAACCTTGCCATTCTCCGACCTTTATCCGCTGCGTAATGTTTTAGGCCTTGGCTGTTTTGCTGAGTTTTGCTGTGGCCGTGTCTGTTTAATAGCTTGCACACAAGGTTGAAATTTTACAGTTTGATGGACAGAGATCGTTATCATCATCAGGGTCAGCTACAATTACAATTTGCCGCTCTGCCTCTTCTGTTCAGCTTCGTTTGGCATCTCTTATTCAGAACATTAGAGAGGATTGCACTTGGTACGTGCCTGGCACTGGAGGTGCAGCATGTAGTCCTCTAGGTTTGAGTTTCAGCATTTGGAAAGTTATCTTTGAGACCCCCCACCGTCACACACACTCACACACACATTGCAAAATAGGAAGTGGCTGTCACAATACACACCCTCTGCACTCTTGAGGGTCTGAGGACCTTAAGTCCACACATCCTTCCTTCCCCAAGCCCAGAGCGTCCCCCTCGACTCCCAGAGTGCACTGAGCTGAACACGACCAGAGCCTCATCAGCGGTACACTCTGGGCACGGTCGTTTGGATCGTTCGGCGAGCGAGGCAATTAGTGTTGCGTGGCTTCGAAGAGACAGAGAAGAAGAGTGAGTGGAGGAGGATAAAGGCAAAGAAGGGGAGGAAAGGACAGGGAGAGGGAGGAATAGTGGCCAGATGAAGCCGAGCGATTTAACCGGAGCCTGGGGAAGTAGATTAAGGCGAGGTTGCCATGAGGACAGGTCAGGGGGTATATTAACCAGAGGCACGTCGGGACATGGAGGTCAGTCTGAGGCCACAGGGAGTAATGCTCCTGCTCTCCTGGTGACTTAGGCTAATACACTTTGCATCCCTGCTGTTCACTGGCACAGTATAAATAGCCCTGCTCTACATTTATCTATCTATGTCCCTCTTTTGAGTCACAGGAAATGATTTATTCTGCAACTCACATAAGACCAGACTGAGCAAGTTAATTGAAGTTTGGTTTCATAACCGCTTTTTAGAAACGTTTAATATCCAGAAAATGTATACATTCTCTATGCAGTGCAGCTCTGAATCGAGAAAGCCTGTTTGGCCTCTGTGAGCACCGTGTGAAGTCTGGTGTACAGACTTTAGTACCCTCTGTGCTCTAGTGTTTTACTGTCCGCGAGTACGCATGGGTCCACAAGGGTTCACGTGATGTGAATGTTCATCAAAGGTGGACACGTAGGGTCTGTTTGGGCATCCGCGGACCTCTAAAAATCCTCCAAAAAAGGCCACTACCCTACCAGGGCACCAACTGCACATGTCAGTGGCGCAACTAGAGTTTTATACATGGGGTGGCCAAGGGGTGGCCAAGGCTACTTCAGGGGGTCCATAGTCCAGAGTGTTGGGTCACTGTTTTCATTAATATATACAGTATAATCTGTCTCTAAAAGTGCTGGAACATCCAAAGTTTTTTTAGGAAAAAAAGCTCAAGCAGGGATTTATAAGCATTTTAGCATTATAGCATTTATGTGTTACAGAAATAACACAGTGCATAGTTTATTTACAAAACAAAGTGAATTTACACACCCTAAAAATCACTGTAATCTGACTAGACAGGTAGCAGAAATCAAGCAGATATGGACAGCCCAGCAACATTACAAATTTACAGTGTCATATTTATGTTCATATATATTATGTTAACTAATAGCAAAGAAAAGTTTTGGAATTGGCCTAAACAAGACAAAATCAAATCTGTGTGATAAGAAACCCTTATGTCCAGAAATCAAGCCAAGTCACTCATTTAGTGGCAGAATCCATTGTTATGTCTACACATTATTTTAGATACAGTAGTTTAGCTAGCTTGCAAATCCTGAGGATAGCCTACTGTACCTATGTGATAACGGACAAGGGTGTTTTGTCCCTCGGGAGTTGCCGTAGGCTAGTGATGGGGGGAACGAAGCTTTTCAAAGCAACGAGCTATTTGACACAATTGTCTAAAAAAAGTATCGCTTTTTCGAAGCGTTCGATACATCTTCTCCATAGGGACATCTGCTGGTCAGTTTATGGTATGGCGACTGTATTGAGCGATGGAAGGAATCAAGTGACGTCAAGTCCTCAAGACGTCAGTCTCCAAATTGTCATTGACAACTTGATAAATAAAGGTTATGTGACAAATGATTCGATTTGCAAGTGTCAAAAATATGTTATCATATATCTTGTTGTATTATAAATAACGTAACGTCTTTGCTACTTTACGTTTATGATAATTATTTTTAGGTTCTTATAACATTAATTACACATATACTTCAACTGAGTATGGCCTCTTGGTAAGAGCGCAACCCCTCACTCAAACGTAATGAGATCACATTCCCTCACCCCGTTTTAGTAGAAGTATATGCTAAAAGAATATATTACTATATGATAATGTAAGCTAGCGGTGAAGGTTTTGGAACATGCTTTTGCAACCGGGAAAGGGATGGCCACATTTGAAGGCTGGTAAAACTAGAGAAAGATGTAGGCTATGTGCTTGTGTACACCTACTATCTCATATCTGTATCTATCTCTGTCTATCTAGCTCTGGCAATCTATCTGTATCTCTGGTTCTGTCAATGAATGTAGTGTCCTTAAATAGGCCTATGTCTACTCTTTATGTCTGGGTTGTTATATGTTTGGAAACTGCACGAGGCAGCTCGGATCCGAGACGGATTCAAGAGACCGCAGATAGAGTGCGGCATGTCTGAGTTGTTTTATGTGTGGAAACTGCAAGTGGCAGCTCGGATCCAAGACGGATTCGAGAGACCGCAGATAGAGTGCGGCTTGTCTGGTTTGTTATAGGCGATGCTTCGGACGTCACTTCGATACTTCGACTCTGATCACGTGGTTTTTGCCCATTTGAAGCCACGCTCAACACGTTTTTATCGGTACAAATTGTTTCGAAAGGTCTATACCGCTTCGTGAGCACGGTATCAAGCGTAACATCACTACCATAGGCTTGATGCTGAAAGCATATGTGAAATCAGTGAGGGCTGTTCGAAGAGCGATGTCAAGAAGAGCAGTGGTAAAATACAAGTTATTAAAAGAGACCGCGTTTGTGTCTTATTGTCCACAAGATCATATACAATTATATCTAAAACGAACTTACAAAGAGCTCGGTTACACTACCAAAGTTGAATTAGTAATGTTGTAAGCAATGTTAGCGTAATTTTGCTAGAGCTAGCTAGCCTATAACATTTCACTGGTTCTACTAGCCATTCGTGGATGGGTGAGGGAGACGCAGTACCAAGTTATCAACGACCGTTGTGTTGTAAGTAATGCAATAATGTCTTTAACCAACCTAACTTTAACTGTATGATATCATTGAGATACTCGAGGTGTAGCCAAGTGACTCTCAATCCTGTTTTTCCCTGGTAGATCTTGGTTGAGCATGCGCCTCCTTTACATTGATAAATTCTGACATTCCTCTCCCTGGTTTTTAATAACTTTTGGAAGTCGATAATATTGCAAATGTTTTTCTCGATCTGTCCTATTGGTACAACCTGAAATACGTCAATAATTAACCATTTTCGACGTTGGGTATAGTTATACTTCAGTGTCTGTGCTTTGTTGTGATGCGGAGTGCCTCCAATATGGCGACTTCGGGTCTGATGACGCGCCGTGAAAACCCTCTATGTGTGGAATGTGTCCACTGAACAAACTCCATAAAATAGTATAATCACATCTACACATCCACATCTGTCAGTATCAGCGTCCTCTTTGTAGTGGATATCTAGGTTTTCATTCCTACAGTACCCTTATCTTTACCCCCCCATATCTCCTAATCCTGAGTGAAGTGCCCTCCCAGAATGCAGACGGCCACCTGGTGGCCACCTGACAACATTACTGTCCAACCACACTCAGGCAAGCCCCTTCGGTTCAGGCTCACATGCACAATAAACGAGCTGGGTCGCTCCGGAAGCTGTTGAGTCCACTCACCATTTGTCAGGGGATGGCCCTTCATTTCACTGTGTAGGAGAAGGCGATTTTGGAGGGGTGTATGAATATGCCATTATCTTTATAGGGCCATGGTCAATACAGACTGAACACGACATGAGGTTATCAGGGTGTTAACAATTCAGGTTAGCGATCTGAATCACCAGTTTTTTTTCTTCCCTACCGAGCACTGATTAGACTGACAAGCCCCCAGCCATATCTAGTAAAGGTTTAATTGAACAGCTGTGTGTTGGAAGTGATTTATTTAAAAGGATAGGGGGAGGACGGAGTGGAGAGAGTGTGAAAGCCGGAAGAGGAGAGAGACGGTTGTTGAGGAAAGCGGGCTGGCCGACAGAGAGGAGTGTGGACATAATGAGTGTCGGTGCATGAGGAGAGGATGAAACGGAGGCTCCTTGGGAGAGCGGGGGCCTACTTGCTGCAGCCTAGCAGCAACACGCTGTTGTTCCAGAGAACCTGTGGCTTTGTGCTGAGAAGCCATGGGCCTGCCAATTCCCAGTGTACACTTCCATTGTCTTGCATAATCATGTAATCAATTGAAAGGAATCTTCTTTTCCTGTTTTCATTTTCTCTTGGATGTGTAGGATGTGTGTGTGGTCTACCACAAAACACCTAACCCAAATTGTGAGATTCCAACCCTCAACTCCCCTCCGTTGTGTATTTCACATCAATCCTCCTTCATATTCCATGGCGTTCAGTCAGTGGCAGATATAATCGAAATGTTTCCTTGGTCTTCGGAAATGCTTGTTTAGCCTCCATCTTATGAATGTATGTCGTCAGTGTTTTTGATCGCCAGGGAAGTGAGGGAACAGGAAAAAGGAAATGGGGCATTAGACGGAAAGAAGAAGCTCTCTGAGTGAGCAGCATATCAATGATAGAATTCTCTCTCCAACGCTTAATCTCGCAACTGCTTTCTCGTAATCGCCAAGGCTCCTGCAAAATCATTTTACCTTGTCAAGTGTATAAATATGCAAATACCTCACAGAGCCCCGGTATCCAATCACAATGTGACAACTAGCTTTTATCCCAATAGTATTCATTTATGCACAGAATGCCTCTCTATTCAATGCTTTCTGCTTTGTGGTCCTTGTAGTCTTGCCACAGAGAGCTCTGTCTATCTTCCCCTCTGTGGAGACTGTTTAAATGTCTTTCAATGAAAAGTAGAACATATTGCCTTTGTTTGGCTTTTACTGTATCTATTGGCAGATTTGTTTGCTGGTACACAGCTCGCTAACAGCAATTCCATTGGACTCTTGGAACTATTTTTTATTTTCGATTTTGTCCACCCCACCCCCACATTCTTACAGGAGCCTGGGCCAAAATATCATTATATGTATGGATAGTGATGTGAACTCTGAAAATGTCAGCAACTGGATTTCAGAGAGGCCCTGATTTTCTTGTTCTGCGCTTCTCTTGGCAGGCCTGAGTTCCACTCGCCTTATCAAATAAATTGGAGAGCGGCTTTTTTCTCGATTGGCTCTACAGAAAGGTTCTGGCTCACCCGAGGGTCTTCCGCTCATGGCTGTGGCTGATGGGAAAACTACTTAGAATAATTGTGTTCCAGGGGGCCACCGTTGTCGCCTCCAACAGCCCTGTGTGTGTGTGTGTGTGTGCATGACTGTGTTTGTTGCTGCAGTTGTTTATGGGGGTCACATATCTGCAAGTGTGTGTGTGTGGGTCATGTGTGTGTGTGTGACTTTTTGAACTACTCAGCACCACTTGCATTAATATTGGCTTCTGCATCCCAACAAACAGTGATCATAAAGGGGAATTTCTACTTGGGGCTGAATACGTCATCCTTCCCCAACATATGTCAGGATGTGTGCTCTTTTTCTCCAGCCCTGGCCCACAGCGTTGTAGCCTGCCTCTGTTTGCAGTCTCATAATTGCATTTTGCTCTAGGTAGTCAAGAGCCATTTTAAACTGACATTGAAACTCATGTCATAATTGTAACAAAGTAGCCTTGGTTGTCTGTTGGCGTCTTAGTTTGCTTTTCCTTCTCCAGGGGCTGTTTTGTCTAGGAGCAACTTGATAAACCCAGCCCAAAATGATTAGCATCAACAGACAGGATGTTTTGGTCAGTTGCTGTGTAGTTTTGTTGTGTGATATAATTGGGATTTGATCTTTTGGGGTGGGAGAACAGAACATCCTGGAATTCTTACTTTCTAATATATCTTCAGTCAAAGGTTTTTGATGAAAACACAATGGTAAGCAGAGTTATGTCACATCAACAATAAAATCTGTATTCTCAGTCCTGCATCTTTGAAAAGCCTCTCATTAGGACAACAAAAAAGGATTCCTCTCCTCTTTGTCCCTTGTCTCTGTGGATGACTCATCACATTAGCGTAAATCCAAAAATCTAAACTGTAGAGTCGCACAGTGCCATTTGCCTCTCTTTATCATCTTACTTTTTAGCGAGAGATTATAGAAGATGCTCATAATACACTCCCATTGGCTGGCGACCCCCCTTTCAATGTGTCCTCGAGTCTTGTTGGACACACTTACACACTCACACACAAAAACACGAGTCTGGCTGGGATGATGAGCATGAGATCTCATTGTGGCACTGCGTGTCTCCATGCAAAGTGAACATCTGTCTCGATGACTGCTCCGGTGCCAATTATGTTAGAATGTCCACATGGCTACCTAGTGAGGCTGACGGGCCTGAAAAAGCCCCATACTGACGTCTCTATCATATTCCTACAATAATGAGAGGACAGCATGTGCTTTCTCCCTACAGCAATTCACAACCAAGCTCAGTCCCTCCTTTGCAGCTCGAGTTCTTGTCCCATGTCATTTCTGTCTTGTGAGATTTTGTGTCATGCACCAGTTTTCAAAGAACATAATTAGGTGTCAGTATATAGTAGGTGGTACATTTTGACCAAAGCTGGATACATAAATCCTTTAAAATGCCTTGGAAAGTCTTATATGTTAGCATTATATCTGACATTTGAGTGAAAAGGTGTCCTTGTGTTGGGTTGCAAAGTGTATGTGGGTCCCCTTCACTAGATTACACTATTGTTGCAAGCAGTGCACACTGTAAAGCTAATCCAAAGTTTTCATGACAGCCGTGAAATAATAGCTTTGTTGACTGCCATTCAAGGCTTACAGAGTGGCACCTGAATGAAAGTCATGTTTTTGATACACATTACATCAAGATGCTTGCTGAGAGCAAATTCTTCAAAACCTACAACAATACCTCTTCTCGCTATCTAAATGTATCTACAGGTGCATCTCAATAAAAAATATCATCAAAAAGTTGATTTATTTCAGTAATTTAATTTAAAAAGTGAAACTCCTATATTATATAGATTCATTACACACAGACTGATATATTTCATGTTTATTTCTTTAAATTTTGATGATTATAACTGACAGCTAATGAAAACCCCAAATTCAGTATCTCAGAAAATTTAAATATTACTTAAGACCAATAAAAAAAGGATTTTTAACACAGAAATGTTGAAAAGTATGAACATGTAAAACACTCAATACTTGGTCGGGGCTCCTTTTGCATGAATTATTGCAGCAATGCGGTGTGGCATGGAGGCGATCAATCTGTGGCACTGCTGAGGTGTTATGGAAGCCCAGTTTGATAGCGGCCTTCAGCTCTTCTGCGTTGTTGGGTCTGGTGTCTTGCCTCTTCCTCTTCACAATACCCCATAGATTCTCTTATTTAGGTCAGGTGAGTTTGCTGGCCAATCAAGCACAGGGATACCATGGTCCTGAATTCAGGGAATGGTACCTTTGGCAGTGTGTCCTGCTGGAAAATGCAATCCGCATCTCCATAAAGCTGGTCAGCAGAGGGAAGCATGAAGTGCTCTAAAACTTGGTAGACTGCTGCGCTGACCTTGGACCTGAGAAACACAGTGGACCAACACCAGCAAATGACATGGCACCCCAAATCATCACTGACTGTGGAAACTTTACACTGGACCTCAAGCAACTTGGATTCTGTGTCTCTCCTCTTTTCCATCAGACTCTGGGACCTTCATTTCCAAATGAAATGCAAAATGTCTGAGAAGTGAACTTTGGACCACTGAGCAACAGTCCAGGTAAAACGCCTCTGACGTTGTCTGTAGTTCAAGAGTGGCTTGACACAAGGAATGCGACAGTTGAAGCCCATGTCCTGGATACGTCTGTGTGTGGTGGCTCTTGGAGCACGGACTCCAGCTGCAGTCCAATATTGAACTTTTTCACAATATTCAAATTTTCTGAGAATTTTGGTTTTTCATTAGCTGTCAGTTATAATCATCAAAATTAAAAGAAATAAACACTTGAACAATACATTATTGCATTACTTACTTTGGCCTTCACAACACAACGGTTGTTGATAACTTGGTACTGCGTCTCCCTCACCCATCCACACACCATCTGGTTATAGGCCTCCAAACCTTTGTAGGATTTAAGGTCTTCCGCTGTGTATGGGCTCGGCGAGAAAACCAGGTAGTTGACTAGATCGGGATATGCAACTGAAGGAAGAATCACCGGGTTGTCACGGATCCAAGAAGAGGGAGCTAAATTGTAGGGATCTGCCCCGCCAATAAATCGTAATTTCTCGAAATATTGCGCCTTTTCATATAGGGATGGTCCAAGTCCTTCCCTATATGCCTTTGCATCTTGAACGCGTTTTGATGAGCCTTTCGGTTGTTTAGACATGGCTACGTTCACTTAAAGTGTCCAAAGCGCTCAATACTCCATTGAACTCCCTTCAGTTTTTTACACAGTGCCTCCACAATGGCCGCTCATCCGGGTTACCGCTCAGAACGTGAAGTCGGTGAAAACCCTTTATAAATCAAAACAATGTAACGTAGCTTCACAGGAAGCTGTTCTGTTCATCAATCCACATTTTTTTCAATACAATGGTATGACACATACAGGGCCCTATTTTAACGATCTGAAAAGCAAGTATCAAACGGGAAATGCAAGTAACTTTGTGGGCGGGACTCCGGCGTTGTTGCTATTATACTGGCAGGATAAATGACTCTTGCGACCGACGCAAATCAAAAATTGGTTGGTTTGAATTAGCTATATTACTCATTGGTGTGGTTTGGGCGGAACGTGAAACCCACCCAAATTAGCTTCAGTTGAACAGGCTTGGGAGGAAATTGCCAGAATTGTTACAAATCTAGTTCACATACTTACAGATTTCTCATGAAAATCTTTTAAATCATTGACTCAGGGCTCTCAAGTTTTGAAGACAGGCAAGAGTGACATATCCCCCCCCCATATATATTTATAAAATATGACATAATTTTAAAAGTGACCTATAACATCGACTTTTCCCCTTAGTATTAGCTAGACCCTTCTTAGTATTAGCTAGACTTTGCTCCTTTTGTATAGTTAGTGTCACTGTTGTGTGTAAGCGGCACTAAGGGCTGCATACTTCACTTGGAATTTTCCACCGGAGCTTTAGCTAGCTGGCTAACGTTGCGTTCTCTCGTCCTGTCCATTACAAAAAATAAGTATATTAAAGTATACTATAAGTATACTAAATTATGGATAGTACACTTTTTTTCACTTTTGATATACTTTTAAGAAGTATGCTTAGAAAATAGTTCACTTTTAATATACTTTTAAGAAGTATACTTAGAAAATAGTTTACTTTTAATATACTTTTAAGTATGCTTTGAAAATAGTTCACTTTTGATATACTTTTAAGAAGTATGCTTTGAAACAGAAAATGGTATACATTTTTTCTGGAGTAGTATGTTTTCTATTATAATACAGCAAAAACAGTCAAAATAATTTTAAAGAACATTACAGGTTACATTTTGTAGATCCATCTCATTCTAATTATTCAGTCTAGGAAAATCTAATGCATTGCACATTGAATCTTGTTTTGTTACTGAAGCTATAACCTTAATTACTGCTAAAACATTCTGAAACCCTCTACTTCTATACTAATAATTATCAATTGGAGTATTAATGGAAAAAAACGAAAAAGCTACTTGAGAATTTGAAGGTTATACTGTCAAATTGACTGAAGAACGAAATAACGACGTGAAATAATGAAGATAGTGTGGCTCATTGGCTAGTCAATTCCCATGATGCAAGGCGGTAAATAGTGTTAAAATTTGCAGATAAGTTTGCAGTTTGTTCGAAATACAAATGTAGCTTCATTTCGTTTTTTAAATGTGTCTGCTAAGAATGTAGAGTTTTGTTGCATGGTAAATGTCATTGTTGTGCTGGTTTACCATTGTAACCATGAGTGAAATTACTGTTACATTTGATAAGAACAGCTGGATTCAATTTAGTATCAAGTGAAGAGCTACGAATCCGTAGTAAACTTTTATGAGGGCCCTGTTCTCGCAAAGTGACTCAAGATCTGAAGCGTTTGAGGGGCCCATAAACAATTCAATACATTAGTAAATAATAGTAAAATTACATTTAGAAGTTTACTTGTTGACATACTTTCATAAATGAAATCATAAATGAAAGTGCAGTTGAAAGTATTGCAAAGTATACTTTGAGGTTCTTTAGGAAGTATACTTCATGAACTCAAAGTGCACTACACAGGATACTTTAGAGTATTCCAAAGTATACTTTGAAGTACTTTAGGAAGTGTACTTGATGAACTGAAAGTGCACTATACAGGCTACTTTGCAGTATTTAAAAGTAAACCATGAAATACACTACAAGTGTACTTTAAAGTGTACTAAAGGACCTAAAAAGTGGGCCAATTCAGTTTACTTAGTACAAAATAGTATATAAATAAGTACACTGCTTGTATACTTTAAGTAACATGATAATAGTATACTTTTTTACTATTAGTATACTTACAAAATAAACTTGAAGTATACTTCTTTTTTGTAAGGGGTGTTCAATGACTCAATTTATCAAGCTGTAGCTAACGTTAGCTAAGTCTGTCAACAGAGCTCCTGGGTTACTTAACTTAGAGAAGTGCAAAAGACCCCCCCTAATATGAGTACATCCCCCAAATGAAAACACTCCCCCGAAAACGAGTCAACTCCCCCCAAATCGGATGACTTGTTCACCTCCCCCCAATACAAAAACACGCTCCCCCAAATGGAAAACGACATTACATTAACTCTGAACGGAAAGGGTAGGTACTACACTTCAGCGCTGATTGGATGCAGTGGGCTAACTAACAAGATAAGAAATTGATCGACAGAAGTACCAAATGCAATAGCCTGACAGAGTTACGTGCACCGGGACATTTGTTTGTCCATCGAAGAATGTAGCAAATAGTACGATACTTATGCAAAAGTATTGCGCGTTAAATGTAAAAATCCATAGCCAAACAACTATATCCTGGTCCACGTTACTCTGTCATTGTGGCATTTTGTTCTAGTAGTTGACTATTAGTTCTTTCTTCTGACAAGTCCTGCTTCCTTCAACTGCGTTTTTAGCATGCGCATTGTACTTATTTTAATATGGTGAAACGTTAACAGCATATCTAAGATTGTTTCATAGGAATGACCCTGATTATAAGAGTAGTGTCATGACTCGTTGAATTGTTAACACAAATGCTTCCTCTTTCCTTCCAACCAAAACGATTAAGTTCATGATAATGACAGAGTTACGTGGACTAGTTGTTTGGCTATCGATGTTTACGTTTAACACGCAATTTATGCTGTTGCATTAGTAGCCTATGCTATATGCTTCAATACCCAAATAAATGGCCTGGTGCACGTAACTCTGTCAGGCTATGGCATTTATACTTCTGTCAATCAATTTCTTATCTTGTTAGTTAGCCTACTGCATCCAATCAGCGCTGAAGTGTAGTACCTACCCTTTCCGTTCAGAGTCATCGGATTTGGGGGCACTTGACTCGTTTTCGAGGGGGGTGTTTTCATTTGGGGGATGTACTCATATTAGGGGGGGTCTTTTGCACTTCAGGGCCACCGTAAAAATAGCACCAGGGAACGTTCGCGCCGGAACACGCCTCCTATTTTCGCTGAACCCCTTAATAGGCTATATAAGTCTATGGCTGAACCGCCCCGGGAGCGCAAGTTAATTCCCTGATTTACCGACGTGCTTCTGTGGAGGGAAAGTCCGCTGTGCGCCGGGTGCAAAATAGGAATGATACATGCGTCGGTGTACAAAGTCAATTGCGCTGAGTGCAAGATAAGGCCAAATATGTATCTGCTGCATGATTGTGTAACTCAGATTATGTAGTTCTTAAAATATATATATTTTTAGAAAGGCCTGACCAGGGACTGGGGTTGCAAATTTGCCTATTGGCTAAATACCTTTTATGCAACACATCTACACATATTATTATGGCTTTGACTGTGATAATTATGTATGTAATAATGCGCGCTGCATTGTCCCTGACAAATAAATAAATAAACAGCCAATACTTCTCTAACAGGAAACGTAGCTAGCTATACCCACAACGTAAGACAGACCATGCTGCGCCCTTAAAAGTGCAGTGTCCCCTTGAACCTGTCCAGTGAATTACGTAGGCTACAAGTAGTCTGCTACACACATATAAGCCTATTTCCAGGTGATAGATAACATTTCGGGAGTTTTTTTTTTGTTTTAATGAGAAAAATCAAATATGAGTAGCAAGTCCTTTTTATTTGTTGAAATTGGCCTCCATGTGGTCATTTTATATAAACTATTTATTCAATGAATTTAAAGAAAATGTGCAATATCGTGATATGCACCTATTGCTATCAAGATATGAAAGGATTTGGATATGAGATTTTGGTCATAAAAAAATTGCGTAGAAGTTAGATTTAAGGTGTGTGCCCCAAATGTTCTGCCTGTACCCCCAACATTTTTTGTCAAGGGCTACAGTGCACCTAGCAAAAAAATAGTCTGGAGCCATGGTACAACACGTTAAAGAACAAGCTGAAAAACAAGCACAGGGTAAGAACAAGCATATATCGATACTTAAATAATATATTGTCATGAAATGGGGGATTTGTTGTGACCTCAAAACCACAAGTAGTCAAGCTGTCTGTAAAGTGCCCCTTCGAAGAAACTAATGGAGCTTCTGTCCACAGATGAGTGGAAAAGGCTTGGCTGGCCAAATTTAGCTATTGGGAGAGACTTGTTTTTTTGCAATAATGCAGAAGGGAGTGCAGCAAATGCCTCTGAGACATTCCAGTGCTGACATTTGAGTTCCTTATTATTATTTATTTTATTTTATGCATGCATTTGCGCATTTGAGGTCTGCCGAGGGGACAGTCGTGAAGGCTACATCTGGGTCTTAGTCCAGTGGCGGTGGCTGTATGAGTCTTCCATGGGCTGTTGCCACTAAAACGGTTACATGTTTGTTTTTGGTATCCCTTGCCACAGCTTGTTGTTCTGAAAGTTGCTGCCAAAAACTGAAGTGCAATCTGTGTGGCAGGCAGGACACAGAGTATTTGTCGCAAAATACTTAATTTGGCATTGGATTGTTAATCGGCTCTCGTGGCATTGACACCTGAGCTTCCTATGAAGAAGGAAATTGAGAAAAGTGAAGGAAATGGCGTATGGTGAAGGAAATAGTGATGTTAGGTTACTAAAACCCAATGCTGCGTTGATGTTTAAAATGTTCTTAGTTTAATCCCGATTGTAAGTTAATGGTCGGACATCCAAAATTTGCAGCATAAGGACTTCAGCTAACCAAACACAGTAGCTATTAACATTAGCTTGACCCAGAATGACAGGAAAGCAACTCTTTGTCATTCATGAATTAGGTCATATATTAACTCCAAACATTCAGCAGTGAGTCTCTCGTCTCTCCTCAGTCTACCCCAACACAGTGCTGTAGTGAAGGTGTCACATGGTACTATGCTGGAACAGTGTCATGATGACTATATTGATTTATCACTCATCCCAGACCAAACAAACTCAAGCTGTGTTTGCAAATTCACAGTTTTCTAACCATCACGAACTGTGGCACACTTTGACACATAAGAGATCTCCTTTTTTTGTGGAACAAAGGAGGTTGCAATAACTCAGAGAAAAGAATGTACCATAATCATCAATACAGGCGTTTCTTCATGTGGCGAGCATCGAGTCACAGATAACACTAAACCAAAACTGTGTTTAAAAGGGAACTGCCACTCCTCACCCCCCATCCAACCCCAATCGTCATGGTCCAGTCCTCAATGTAGCACTGAAGCTTTATCAGGTGAGTGCAGCGGGCAACAGTTCAAAGGCAAAGAGAGGGAGCATTTGAAAACCAGTTGGGGGTTAATCCACCGTAAGATTTGTCCCTCAATGAATGTCTTTCTCCCATTTTTTACATTTCTGGCCAGCTTTTGAATATGGTTAATATTTATTTATTTTTTGGTGGACGCTTTACTAGTATGATCGTCCTCCATGTGTTGGATCTTTCTTGTAACACTTGATGTTTCACAAGGTAAACTTGCTTGAACTGTAGGTGTTCATATATCACTGTATTGTCAGATCATTCAAATCCAAAAATCTTGGATTTAGTTTTGTATTTGTCACTGCCAGACACCAATTATCTTCCTGGCAGGTTCCCCACTTTTCTTTTTCCAATTAGGACACAGAAGTTATCATTTCAGTGCATAAGACCCATCACACACAGAGGTGTTATAAAGTGTTATCGGAAGCTTCTGTGAAGTGTCCCCCTCCACCATACACACACACACACCTTAGTTGAGTGCATGAGAGCGAGGTGATTGCTAAAATATCTGAGAATGTTTCTAACAGCAAAATAACTATTAGAGCATTAAGGATGGACGCCAGTGGTTAAACCAAACACGTTCATGAAATAATGTGAGTTTAGAGGAATACGCTGATATTTTCAACTGATAATATTGAGGGTTCTTTTCAGAAATGCAGCCTTGGAGGATTGGAGGCATTTTAGACCAAATAGGTTATGTTCAGCATTCAGCCACTTTAGTGCAACACCCTAATTTAAGCTGCAAAGGCAGAAGGCATCTGTGCGGAATTTAATAGGTAATAGTCATGTCTCGGCCCAAGTTGTTCATGGTGCACAGCATTCGCCTCGATCAGAGGGGTGAAGCTGGCTTTGAGTCTTAGAGAAACGGTGATTATTGCCAGTCACAGCTGTACCTATCTGATTCGTTATGCTTACTCATTAATCGGCTTTGTGGGGCGGCAATGTTGAGCTTAATTCACGTTTTGCACCCGAGGGTAATAGCTCATCCCCTCTCATTTGTATGGAGGAAATTAATCATAGTCAGAGGAATGGATCATAGTGTTGAAAAAACACTGGTACAGTATTCAAGCTCACTTAAAAAGAGGGACAGAGGACTATTGAATGGGGTTTTATTTTGCATTGGTCAAGTGTGCAATTGACTGAGTGGGGGTTACCCTTGATTGTTACTGAAGCATTTCTCCATATGCTTTAGCTGTGGTTCCAGAATTACAAAGAATTGAAACCTCTGTCTTCAGGTTCAGTGTGTCAAGACACTGGTTTCTACATTCACTGTCAATGACTTGTCTTTAAAATAGCTTTTGCTACTGAGTTATTACTATGGCAGAGAAACCACAATATGTAAAAGATGACTACCTCTGTCCAATCACTACAAAGATCTACATACTGTTGATAGAAAACAGATTCAGTTCTTTTTTTATTTCTCTGTTTGTTCAGGGTGAAGGCAAAGAAAGGGGTGAATCTCCTACAGACCAAATCCAAGAATGCCCAGTGGAAGGTGGACTGGGAAGTGCAGTCCGGGGCCAAGCACTCCATCACCACCATCGACGTGAACAAGAACAAAGGGGTGCAACCAGGGTGAGTCAACAGCCCCAGGCCTAAACACACTAAACCTTCTACTGCAGCCAGACTGGAGTCAGGGTGAGGCTCCTGAGAGCCCACTCTTCTGGTAAAAGGGGATATTTCCATTCTATCAACCAGAGGATACTTGCCCTTTCTATTGTATGGTTCTGCTTTCTGACCTGTTTTAGACAAAAGGTCAGTTTTGAAAGATATGGTTCATAGTTTGGGTGGGAGTAATCACAACCAAACTGACAATTAAGGCACCATGTCAGTGAGTAGACCCATGTGATCTTTTTCCTGAAACATTCATCCCCTTAATCTCGGCTTGGCAGTAGCGTGGAGATGAGGTAAGAGAGCTTCAATCAGTACCTCTGAGCTTGAGGAACTCCAGAATTAACCAACATATCACCAATACATTCTACTCATTAACAAAGGTGGCATTAAGAGTTTTGACTGCTTATCCTAAACCTCCAAGCTATTAAGCCATTGCACGTCCTGGTAATGCTACCCCCAACGGTTTTCAAGAACTGTGGGAAAAAGAGAGTGGCCAAGTAGGCCTCGTAGGGAGAATTGGCTAACACTGTCCTTTTAGCCTGTCTTTCCAGTTAGACTCATCAGACCATGTTGAGTGATCTTTGCCATCATGTCACCATGAATACAACATAGTCCCGCAGGGGTAAAGCATGGATAAAGTCACAGAGTGGAATCACTAGCCTAAAGTTATCACTCTCATTTGGTTGTTGAAGGAAGGGGGAAACTTACTGAAGACTGCTATTTTAGAATCAGCAGTGAATGGCATGCTGTTGGCACATGCTACTGAAAAATTATGGCTTGTCTTACTGATGAGATTACACATTAGACTACATACTAGTGAAGAAGCAAAGTTTATTTAGTTAATAATGAGTTCCCCTTAACATTTCAGGTAAAAATGTTCAGAAAAAAAAATTGCCAGCCATTTCCTTTCCCCCTTTGATTTAATAGCGTTAGCCTTCTAGCTGTTAAAAAGCAATAAAGATGACTGAATCCTCAAGCTATTTCAAGCTCACTTCATCCAGCTAAGTGCAATAACATTAATGGGAAAACCTTTGTGGAGGCACATTTAACTGTGATGTAGTTCTCCCTCTTTGTGCCGACTTTGGTATATATTTGAGATAATGGACCAAGCTACACTGCTTTATAATTTTGCTGGTAACAAGTATGAATACAACCGTGCCAGAAATGGCCCCAATGGTCTTATAGTACAACATCATTCCGAACAGGCTTGAATTTCTTATGTGACATGGTTTAGCATAAAATCAAAGATTATAATCATTATGTACGATATAATCAATTTTTTATTGGCACATGAGGGTAGAGAACACAATGTGATGTGATAAACTAGGACTTTTTGCATACAAAAAGCATTGGACATGTGCATGTGTTTTACAAGTTTTATACCTTTTTTGCATCATCTTGAAATTCTCCATAATATTCTTCAGAGCATTGACTCTGTGTAAACAGATGGTTGGTTGTTGACCTGAAATCCATGCAAAAATGGCACATCCTTTAAAGAAATGTGCCATTCTTTTCAAAGCAGCAAATCTTTTGTTGTAATTAACATTATTGCTGGCCTTTGTTTCATTAAGTATCTCTTTTGATTCTTTATTATCCTAAAAATTATTCTAAATGCAATTACATTTTCAACTGCCAACATATATCGTTGACAAGATTCTTCCTTACCCCATCAATTAATTGTGCTGCTACATTATTGATTTTTGCCAATGGGGTCTCTAATCATGGCAATGCTCATTTTGTAAATGCAGTGTCCTACTTCGTGGTGGGAATTGCCGTAAAGTCAGATTTCTTAGTTAACAAATAATTTCATTTTGAATAAAGGTTAAAACAATCATGAAGGCCAGGTTGGCATTCTAACAAGGATGTAGGTGCCTACTTATAATTGTCAGCAATTGATCCTTCGGAAAAAAGCAGATAGACCTTTAAGGTTATTGCTGAATAAATATTTCAACCAAATCAGCATTCACACTGTAATATAGAGGTCTATCTAAATATCCACCCCTGTAATGTTCCTTTAGAACCATGTACAGCAGAAATTATATATTGTAACAGTGATAAATTAAACTCTATGTCCACAAGAAATGGCTAATCATCTTATATTCTCAAGTCTGACAAATTTAAGTAAGTGAGAAATAAAAAATTGACACAGCATCCATGTTTATTAGTTTTAGCAACGGTCACATTCATTGATGAATTAGGTTTTGACCTCATAAGTGTCCACAGGCAAGAGGCACGTCTAATTTTGCACACCATTCTATTGTCTGCTGGGTACATTTCTTTAGCAATAGGCATCCCTTAAGATGAGACAGGCATGACTGTTGTGTTAAAGATCTGACCCCTTGAGATCTCCCACTTACCAGTTAATCAAGACCACAATCAGAGGAACATCATACCCGTAGAAATCAGCTGATATTGCTAAATAGCAGCTAGCATCGAGGGCTTCATTAACCCACTAAAAGCCCTATCTGAATTGGCAACGTCATCAGCAATGTTTCCTTACTGCACCCTATGCTTCCTATCCTCTTTGTCTAGTGCACATCACACACACACAACCTAGATGTCTGATTGCTTCAGCTTGGGTGTCAACCTTGTCTCGCAAAACTACCTGCGCAAGCAGAAGAGTGTCACATACAAGTGGGGGTGGGTGTTCCACAAGTGATGTTGAGACAAACAGGCAAAACTCTATTAGTCTGTCAGATCTCATCTCGCCGCTTCCTGTAAGGACTGTTGTTAGCAAAACGCTATTGTGCTGACATGTACCTCCGCCCTTGGTTCTGGTCTTTATTACCTGGTGCTTGCATTCCCCATCAGCTGAATGATGCATACCTCGTCTCTGAGGAGAATGGGCCACCCCGGTTCATTTCAGAACTGGGTTGAGGTTCAACAGGGAAGGTCTGGTAAACCCAAAGTGCACTTAAGCTATAAAGCATACATGGTATATATGAGAGGATGGGATGCAATCTGCCCTCCAGAATGTAAATCTTAAATCATATTTATGTGAATTTAGACTTGTCTTAAAGGTTTTCAAGCGTACATGAAACCATATTTTTTCTTAAATGTTACAGAGTTTTAGCAAGGATTTATTGGTTTTACACCATTGCATTCAAATATAAATAATTTACAGGCTGATTGGTTGGATATTTAAGTACCCATGTATTTGGAGTTTTTAAGTGAAACGCAGAGGGAGAAGTTAAATCAACCAAATGTGTTCAGTCGAAATGAATGCTCATGTAAAACTGATGTCTATACACGGTGTGCCTTCCTAATTCACATTTTATTATTCTGCTGCATGAGAGAAAGCAAGCACACGCTTGGTCCCGTGCATATGTGGGGATTCGACGATTAAGATGAAAATGAAATGGTGTCCTTACACTCCAGTGTAGAATCATTCAGGCTAACAAATCAAACCTTGTATACATATTACTTACCACTTAAAACAAACAAAATAATGTGACATGAAAATACATTTTACTGTCAGAACTCTCTTGGTGGCCAAACATAAATAACTGTTGACCAAGATGCTGTCAAAAATGACATGGAGGGCACACTGAATAAAGTGCATCGTGTTTTGTCCTCCGACATGTCAACAACTTCAAGTGACTATATATACCTCTTTCAGAATGTTCAGACTGTACATGGCTTGCGTGGGTATGTGTGTAGTTTCTACAAGTTTTGCTTTCATAAATGCCAACTTCTTCTGTTTGTGCTATATAAATGAGGCTCCAGATGGAGCCCAAGCCATGGTATTGGTGTTTTATTGTCTGATCAACACCTAATGCCTACATGACACAACAGCTGTTTATGTCCTTGTCTCACTCATCTAATGATCAAATGCCCACCTGACACACATTGAGTACTAAGAACAGACTAGAATGTCATTCCACGGTCCAGATTTGTGGCTGCATTTGATGTCTCATGCCTTTTTATCTGCTCAAAACCTACTCAGTAATGTGGTTTTATTCTCATCCTGGCAGGAATTCATTGGCCAATATCGAGGTGATGCAGCTGGATTTTGAGATGGAGAACTTCACCAGCCAATCTGTGACAAGGAGGATTAACTGGAACATTGATTACCGGGGTCAGAACCCGCCTCCGGATTCAGACAAGGTGGTGACGGAGCTGACAGTGGTCCAAAAGGACATTCAGGCTGTTGTCCCACTCTCAATGGTATGTGACTTGCATACGCCACAAGACTGTAAAATAAATTATCCAGGTAGTAACATCTTTATGGGTATAGTAGTCCATTGTTACAGTAATACTCAATAATTTTTTGAAAATACTTCACATGCACATCAGTCCCTTTTTTGTTGTTATAAATAAGTTAATCAAAATGTATTTTATCCGACTGATTCCCTGATTGACCTTCTAAGAAAGTACACTTAAAGTTTCTTAAAGCTTAAAGTGTCCCCATCGAAAACACGTGAAGGTCTAATGCTCATTTAATTGTGCCTCTTCTCCAATCGCATGAAAATGGCCAATTAGTCTGCTGTAAACAGATTGTTGGATGTTAATCATGTAATTAGGAGACAGCCGTGGTGCATCCAAAAGGACAGTTTCTGTCTCGTTCGGTTGTCTTGAGTGTCTCCCTATTAACAACATTTGGAGGACTGTCAAGCATATACTAAAGCTAAGCATATATCTTTAAGCCCTTCTTATAATACTATAACACCTGTTCTGCACTTTTATATCACACATGGTGCAAGTGCTGAGTTATTTTTATCACTTTCAACTTTGAAGGTTGTTAGCTGAAAGAACAGAACCTCTGAAGATTTCATGAAACATGGTGGTGTTTCAAGAGCTCAGATTAGGCTAACCCAGAGCTGGATATAAGAGTTCATCAGAGGAGTAAGGAGTCACAGAAAGGCCAACAATGATGATACCCTGGGGTCTCCAGATGTGTTGAATAATTGTTGTGCTAAAGACACTTTACAGTCTGAATCTACAAAGCACTTTCTAGGCTGACTCTTCCATTGACTGCTGTTCATCTATAGGGCTCATATCAGTGTTTTTTAGCATCCACAGACGAGTAGAGACAAGTGGGAGGCCATCTAAAAGAACACATGGACACAAAACATTATAAATACACTGTCAAGGGCCAGGACACGGCACACTAAGTGCACAAAAATGAACCCCTCTTATTCAGCTCTAGTCGCAACATGCGCACAGGGAAGAGATAGAAGAAGGACGACGACGACAGAAGAAGGGGGAAAAAAACAAATCCCAGGACGTGAAAGCTTTGCTAAGCAGATTCACCGCCAGACTGAGCTGAGTGGCTACAACTCAGAGAGAGATAGAGAGAGAGAGAGAGAGAGAGAGAGAGAGAGAGAGAGAGAGAGAGAGAGAGAGACAGAGAGAGAAGGAGAGGGAGAGGGGGGAGACAGAGAGAGAGAGATAGAGACACAGGGGGGGGAGAGAGGGGGAAAGAGAGGGGCAAGAGTAGGCTGTGAATTTACAGTGCAGAGCTGGGGGGTCTTCCAGGAGGATGTGGCTATGTCAGACCAGCTGCCCATCACTTTAACCCATCAGACCCTTCCCAGGTTCATTGGCCACCACAATCTGACCACAATTAACACCGTGCAGCTAAAACCCTCTCTCCTTATTAACAAGGAGGCGGAGAGTGAGGTTGAAGGAAGAAGAGAGTGTGGAGGGATTGGGGGGGGGGGGGGGGGGGGGTTCTGGATAGCAGATTTAACAGCTACAGTGCTGCTGTCGTGGCAGCAAACAGAATATGAATAAAACATGTTGTTTTACTCCTGTTGGCATAGCCCTGTGGCATGAATTCACACGACACATACACACATACATCCAAAAACACATACACAAGCAAAAATACAACACGCAGTTGCCGACACATTTGATTTCTGGCAAGCCACAGAAAACTGTTACGGCTTTGATACTGTAGACTTGCCAATCTACCGTTTCGCAGGACTTGTCGTAACCAAAAGAAATAACGGAAGTCTTGTTAGTTTTTTGTTTTTACATCAAATATTTCTTGTGGAAACTACAAATGGCCTCCCATAAACCGAGGAAAAAGAAAACACTTATTCCTCACTGGTTACTTCCAGTGTGTCTTAATGCATAGGAGATATAAAGTGTTCACCCTGGTGTCTCACAGGCCATAAAGCCTTTCACGACTTTGTAATCCACCCCTGTGTTATTCATAGCACTCGTCCCTCGTGATAAGCTTTCATTCATTACGACGGAAAAGGCGGCAAGCACTTACCGCCATCGTAAATTGTCTGATCCACCATTGCCATTTTGTGTATTTGCATTAGACTGAATGACAACGATTTGTGGATGAAGGAACACTGGAGGGTAGCCTACTTTTTAGTGGGTGGCAGTCTGGTATGTTGCTATGAAGCCATTGAGGGCCTATTTTGTTCGGGGCCCATGATTTGTTGGTATTGGATGCCCCTGTCATGACTGTAGGGTCGTAAAACTTGGGAGGAATGCACATTCTCTTGAAGCTATGATTGCCTAAACATTTTATCTAATTTGATCTGTCAACAACCAGTGGCCATTTATGGTAGTATTGGTTAACTGGATCTCAAGGTTTTCCAAACATGCTTTGGTTTTTATTTTTGAGACTGAGCAATATAAACTGCTTGTGGCGTCATATTCATATTTTCGATAGCTTTTTGGGTCAAACTTCTGTCATGTTAAACATCTGTCTGTCTATGTTTGGGCCTTGAATACTCACTTTCATGAACCACAGGAGATCAATATGAGAGTTCTAAAGTCTTTCATGCTGCATTTTTTTTTGTAACATGTAATATTGTGTCTCATTAAGACTTAAAATACAGCCTCTGACAAGTATTAAAATATGCTGTTTTCATTTAAAGCACATTTGCATGGTTTTGGTTTTCTCTTGGGGGCCACAAGGGACACAAATTAGAGTCAAACTTGTTACCCCCACACAGCTTAAGTTCCATCCAAAATAATGAATTGATTCAAACTTCGCCAACGGAAAGGCCCTACGTGCATTTTAATTGGCTGTTTCTATCTCAGCGGAGTCATAATAAAAGTGTAAATCTGCTGACAGTCTTAGACTTGTTTATAATCAGTTTTCAACCATGTTTCAGTTTTCTGGCATTGGGAGAAGGGCAGCCAATGTTTTGGCTTTGGTATGGACAGAGTACAACAATGTTTGTCCCCAACACTGTCATTGGATCATTCCTGCATTATGCAAATGAGAAAACAATGACCTATTACTGGTGAGAGCATTATGTGACTGATGAAGGCAAATTTAGTTATTTAATTTCCAGTTCTGTTTGGTTGAGAGATGATTTTTTTTGTTATATTGAAGTTTATGCAAATGTATCAAGTGTCATGAACAAAAGCCTGTTTCTCTGAACAGCTTCCATTGCTTGTTATACAGTCCTAGCCTGGTCCTAACCAGACCCGCGTACATTTCATTTGTACAGAGGGTCTGGAATTGCTCCATTGACATACGTTAACTTCCTTAAGGGCGGGTACTACCTAGAGCCACTCTGATCTCTGATCGCTAGCGTTCGCCTTAGCCAATTCCTTCACCACTACTGTAACAGAGCTAGCTGCCGTAGCTGGAAAATCAAACTTTTCCCAAACCCTGTGGGGAGGAGGGCCACAACATCATGGCCACCAACATAACTCAGCAAGGATTGTTCTTGCTCCGGTTTATGGATAATTTATGGATATTCGGCAGCTTTGCCACAACGGACAGAATAGCTTAGCTCGCATCTTTCTCCACCGCCATGACTGAACTACAACTCAAACTAGCATACAACATCAACGTCATCGTTCTCAGCCACTCCCTCTGTTCGCTGATTGGACCTACAAAAATGTTTTCTCTGAAAACCGACTGATGCATGTGATGAAGAAAGTTTTTTGTCCGTCTCTTCATAAACGGAGTGACTAAGTTCAGTTGAGTTCTGGATTTTAATAAGTTTTTATCAATCTGCAGATTGGGAGAGAAAACCAGACCTCTGACAATAAATGACAACACAACACCAGGCTTAGGTCTCAATCAAGTCTCTCTCCGCTCTGAAGGACAGAGGACCATCTTTTATAGGGCACAAGAATGTAAACATAGATAGTGACAGTCAGGCAGAAATGACGTTACAACAGTCTCAGAGAAAGAGATTCACAGCTCCCAACACATAGTTGGAGCTCTCCTTGTAGTCATGACAAGGACCATTTAGCCAGTACTTTCTCCTGATCTCAAACATCTATTAACCCTGACACATAGACACAATCTACTGTTATTAATAGCAAGCTTACATGAGAACATACTTACATGAGAACAAACTAGTATCCAATGACTAGTTCTCTTGATTAGTGAATAATGTAAGCACACAGGAAATCTCAATTTCTTCCACACATGGAAATCCCAGACATAGTACAGAAGCAAAATCCAAATTGAGCGGAAGTATGTAGGAGGGCAGAGCCAGGCTAATACGGTCACCCTCTCAATGCAAACATCTTGCCTTTTGTCTCTGACAATTCCAGCTTGATTTAAGACAAATGCAGCTGGAAGGGTGGAAAGACATAAATGTTCTGTTTTGTGTGGTAAACTGATGTTTATTATGTGCTTTTGTGCATTGCTCAGTTTTTTCCTTTGTTTTTTCTTTTCAGTGTTCATGGAGTGGTTTAAGGACAGCTCAATATCTATAGACTTGAACATGAATAGTGAATGTGATAAAACCCATAAGGGCAGCATCAAAATCTAACCGGATCTACCACTGAGAATGGCTTCCGGCATAGTCTGTGGACTTCCTTTTTGTAATGCTGTGAAATGTTCTCGTTCCAAGCAGCAAGTTATACTGTACTAATGGGGAAATGGGTAACCGGATATATTTGTCTTCCTGCTCTCCCCAGGACACCGAGATCATTAACACCGCTATACTGACTGGAAGAACCGTGGCCATCCCAGTCAAGGTGGTCTCCATAGAGATGAATGGGGTTGTCACAGATGTGTCGTCATTCGTTGAGTGCAAGTCCTCCAATGAAGACATTGTGAAGGTACGGTAAAAGCAATTTCCAATCAGAGATGCCATTTTGTCTTAATGAGTCTGAACAGGCATCCCTATAGGCTAATTTAAACCCTGATGGACACACCACTATGCTTCAAGATACCATCAAGCAAGCATCAAAATCTCATTATACGTCTGTCCATATGTGCCCTTGATTCAATTGCCTCTAAACTCCGGGGGATAAATCAATGAATGTTCGAACTCTCACGGTACATCCAAATCAATAAAGGGATGGAAAAAAATAAAACATAATAGCTCCATAACATGTATTTTTTTAACTACCCCAGTGCTGTCTGGGCTAGTCCAGTCACAGCATCCCCAGACAGGGGGAAGGGGGGGGTGTCTGCTTATCTGGTGCAAGTCCCGCCATCCACGCTCATTCACTTAGCCAAGCCAGCTGGCTGCAGGCAAGGAGACAGCACTAGTGTCCTAGGATGAATCACAAACACAACTCCCCAGCCCACAGGGAACCTCAGGCTGGAGAATAAAGTATCAACTCCCATTTGTGGATTAAATAAAGACTGAAATTTAGATAGCTGGCCCCCATGAGCAGCAAGAACTAAATCCTATTTCATAGCTGAAGGCTGGATAAAGGAGGCTGTAACCTCCAAAATTGAATACAAGTTAGTTGCCCATTCTCTCCACCATGTATTTAGAAGATTGTATTAAAGTACCTGTGGGGAACTGTGAAACGTGATACAAACATCACTTTTTAGTCATATCTGGGTTGCATGTAAGTACTTTGCAGATATTGAAAATTATCTTGGTGTGAACTGGGATCATTCAAGAGGTTCAGACTATTCAGATCATAGAGTGGTGTTAGGCAGCTTGATGTACTGCTGCACCAGACCGGACTCCAGTCTGCTGACTGAGAAAATCCACTTCAATCAAGATATACGCAAACCCGATTCCATTATTCTCATATTCTGACATTGACATGTCTTTGCGCCTGGCGGAAAACCACATGTCCGAGGGCAAATAAAAAGTTTGACATTTTATCATTACTTTCTTTGGCGTGAGAAGGTTTTAAAATGGTCACTGCTCACTTCTGTTAAGGCAAGACATTAGGGGTGGGGGGGGGAAGTGGGTTTGCTTCGATGCCCCCGCCATTGAACTTCAGAGGCTAATTCAAGATGAGCCCCTCAAGGGGAGATGTACATGAGTTCTGACAGTTCAATAAAAAACCCTGCACAGAATATAAAGAATGAAGCAACAAAGGTTGTGCTCTCTTCCTCACATTTTAACAGGCCCCTCATTATTCATATGGCAGTTGTAGCAGTCATGCAGATCAGACAGTATTTTCCAAGAAGCTATCCAAACTCTTATTGGGTTATGTTTGTGGAACATTCAGGACTGAGCGCTATACTCTTAGTAGGTTGAAATACCTTAGAATGCCTTTCCATGTCATTTATACTGTAATATCCATAGTAGGAATTAAGTAATGGCCATTAAGTAATTCAGTTTATGTTTTACATGGCAAACAACATTTTTAATGTTTTTGTTTTTTGTTCAAACTTTGGTTGCTGCTTTCAATTTTCTTTGCTGCTATCATTTGTTTGTTGTGTGTTTGTTTTTCCTATTTTTTAAGCAAATAGGCCATGGTATATGTCAGCGCTGGCGGAAAACCCAATCCCATTTGACTATGATGTGGAGGCTGTACTGTATGTGTGTGACAGTCGGTGCATGCGTCAGTAGCTCTGTTTGTGTAGCTATTTCTTGCTTGTGTGTGTGGAACCGCAAAGGGATAGTTATTAAAGAATGCATCTGGGTTCTACCCTGACAAGGTTTTTATTTGGAGGGGGATGGGGGGACATGGTAGTGACAGTGTGTGTGCAGCGAGGGACTGGGGCGTGAGGCGACGGCTGGAACCCTGTGGGGCCTCGTCAGTGAGCAGAAGACATGACTCTTCACCCAGCTGATCCTTACTCCCTGGGCTGCGTGTGAGTCACAGCTCCCATCTGAGGACACAGATAAGGAGGGAGCCTGCATCGGAGAGCCCTCTTCCATGCAAGTGGTCATCTTGCCTGGCCAAAGAAAACTGCTGCTCCCCCCCCCCCCCCATCCTCAGCGTCGCAGACACACACCGATCTGACACCTCCACCATTAGGCACAGAGAGAGGCGCGCCAAGAAGAGAAGCGCTATAGTGTGGAAGGGAGATCAACACACGACAAAGAGAGAGGGTGAGGTACATTTAAAATGACACGGATTAAGCGGTCGCCTTGTCGTTGTCGATAACGGATCAGTGGCGACTCGGTCATGAGGGCCTCGAAGCGTCCCACCATCTTGTCACACCTCACTCAACACGAACACAGCGAACACAGAGACAGCATTCTTTACTTAGTGTTGGACTACAATCTGCTTCAACTCCGGAAGAAACAGGTGATACCACCAGGCCCACAGCAGACCCGAGGATGATGATGACAGTTGGATAATGCACCCAAGTGACTCCTATTCTCCTTTACAAGTCCACATGAAAAATTCCTGCTTTTCAAACGCTTATTCGGCATGATGGTTATAAGACATCTGGCTCCAAATCCAGTGTACTAATCATTGTACAACAAACTAATTGTTCTTGTTCGATTTTTATGAATGAGACAGTCCAGTGAACATTATGCAGACATACAGGAGCCTACTAGCCTTCTGTTTCCACATGCCTGCTGTCTAAGAGGGAATTTACAGTGTGTTGCATTAAACCCAAGCGGCCCATTAACTTGGCAATGGCACCACTATGACAAACCAATGACGCCACCTGTTGGAAGACAATGTCAACAAAGTAGTACCATCCTGATTTCCCCCCGGCCTCTGGAGGGTTAACTGTGTACAATGACTTTCACATGCTTTCCATCAGCTTTGAGGGAAAACTAAGCTCCAACCCCAACTCCACCATACCGAACATGCTCCATAGGGTTGATCCTCGCTGTCTCTTTGCCCCTGACCTACCCGAGCAATTTACTAGCTTCATGGAGGATGACAGTGCAAATTAACGGTGGCATTAGCACTCAGGCCGGCAGCGTCTTGCATCTCTGTGCGTGAGAACTCTTTCCCTGGGCCCCTTGGGCATTGACGCCAGTAGTCGTTAACAGCTTTTGACTCCCAATTAGACAGCCAAGTTAATTAGCTGCAGCCACGGGAGGTGAGGCTGGAGCCAGAGTTAGCGCATTTAGCCACACAACCAGCTAGGCTAACAAGAACGGCTGTAAAATACAGGCAGTTGTTGGCATAGGGAGCATAGAGTGTGGCTACCATACTGGGGACACAGGTGCGGATTGGTATGTTGTGTCATGATGCAGAAGTGGGTGTGTTAGTGGGTGTGGGTGTGTGTACATGAGAAGGACAGGTACATTCAGGTAGCCTACCAGGTCACAGATTCAATAGGACCCCTCAGAACTTTTCGGATGACATGACTCAACTACCTTCCTCCACTTTATTTTGGATACACATGATTAAAATACAGTATACCAAAAACTTTCACTTGGTTTACTTACCAAACTACAATCAAACAAAGGTTTCTGGTTTAATCAAATCAAGACCTTTCAAAAACTGCTGTATTGTGTGTGGGGTCTATAGTATTTGATCCAAGTATGCACCCTCCTTTTTCCAAGAGCCTTTCAGCACAGTTTGTGTATTGCTCCCTTTTCGGAATAGGCCTGTCTGGGTTCTTGTGCGGACGGGATATTTTATTACCCATATCTTCTTTGAGGCTATGATGAATCCCCAGCCCTGAGAGAACTGGCGAGCCCGACCTCCATTTGCAGGAGATTAGCTTCTCTGATTACAGTGTCAGCTGCCTCCCATTGCTACATAAATCATCGATGGTATCCTAAAAAGCAACCCCCCTCCTCCCCGCACACACACACATCAATTACAGTAAATAATTTAGTATAAAATGGGATATGTGGTATTTTTGTGAACTGTGGCTGTTGTTACTTAAGGGGAGGGGGTGAGGGAGGTAAACAAGAATAGCTTGTGTGCGCCTTGGTTTATTAAGCATTCACATTGTATGAATTATCTGTCGCTGGAAAGCTTCTGTTAGCATACTGCATGTGTCTAAATAATTGCGGACATTCCTAATAGTGAAAACAGTGATGGCTGGGGGAGGGGGGAGACACAGTTTATAGGCTTAGAATAGGCTTTGCCTTCACTCAAGGCCAGTTCTTCCACTCTAGGAGAGATGCAAATTAGAGTTGTGTTGTTTACAGTATGTTTCCAGATCTCTTCCTAATTGCAAAAATACAGCCCCTCGTGGCATAATATTGGAACATCAACCAAAAAAAAAAATTAATGCAACCTAAAAATACACAGCACATTTAAAATACTCTTAAAGCTAAAGAAGCAAATCACTGCTCCAGTCATCTTCAACTGTGAGGGACAGAAAATACAACAAGATAAACAGGTGACACTGTACAGTATCTACCCCAAAACCCCAAATCCCTGTCACCCACTCCACCATCATCATATGACTGCTGACGTTTCAATACCTTTTTTGTCACAGGTGTCCATGAATTGCGACTACGTTTTTGTCAACGGCAAGGAGACACGGGGCTCAATGAATGCCAGAGTCATCTTTAGCTACGAGCACCTGAGCTCTCCACTGGAGCTGACTGTGTGGGTGCCCAAGCTGCCCCTCCACCTGGAACTGTCCGACAACAACCTGAGCTTCATCAAGGGCTGGAGGGTACCCATTCTGCCCGACCGCAGGTAGGACTCTATATGGTACAGTTGTAGTACCTGGTGGTAAACTAGTAGTGCTAGTTGGTACAGTAGTAGTGCTAGGTGGTAAACTAGTAGCGCTAGATGGTACAGCAGGACTAGGTGATACATTTGTAGTGGTAGGTGGTTCAACATGAGTGCAAGGTGATAAACTAGTTGTTTAGTTTGTACTGTATTAGTGATTGGTAGTACAATAGTGATAAACCAGTAGTGACATTTGGTATTGTAGCAATACTAGGTGATACACTTAGGTCTGGGTATATTAGTAAGGAGAACCTATGGTAGTTAGGTGCAGAAAGGGTCGCCATCTTTCACGTTCTACAGTTCCAAGTGTTTGTTGTACTTACTACTGATGCTGCCAAGTAAACATTTGTTAGGAGAATCCATCTTTGGTTTTAACTTTTGATCAACACAAAAGGCCTGCAAAAAACAACCCCCTTTTCACAATATAATGATAAAAAATGGAGGTGGTATGTTTGTGTGCTCTGCTGGGTCTTGTAATTTCCAGCCAATACATGGTTTTAAGTTATGAAATAAAAATGTCCTTAATTTTACAGAACTTCAGTATAAAGATCATGTGTTAATCCACAAGCTGACAGGTAGTAAACAAATGTTGAGCTTTTAGTCATTAAAACGTCTAGACCGTGAGAATGTGAACTGCATGATGAACTGTGCGTTTCTTCAGATGTGTTTGTTTTGAATGGAAGGAACTGTCTGCAACATCAGACCACCTTTTTTAGCAAACAAGAAGCACTTAGCTAGATGCCTGAATGTCAGAACAGTGTCAAAAAACATTAGGCCTACATACCGCATGAGATACTTTCTGCCTCTTCGTTGAACAACAGGCAGAGTCAAAGCCACGCTTTTAATTTTGAAGCAATTTTATGTCTGTTTCATTACATAACTCCATTATCTATCTTGTCCATTTCTCTCTGTCTCTCTATTCTTCTCTGTTCCCATTTCCCTTTTCTCTTTTTCTTTTTATCTCCATCCCTTCCTTGTTTGCCATCCCTTGTCCAAAATATTTAGAGCCAGAAGCTCATCCAGTGGCTGGCTCTATTGAACCACATTGTACTTCTGCTACATTGCCGCAGCATTGCTTACTGAATGTGTAATCCAATTGTGTTCTTAAACAGGAACAAAGCGAAATCAGGTAGGCCTGGAGAATCAAAGATCCTAATAGGAACAGACAAGCCAGTGCGAAAAAAGAAAAAGGGGAAAAAACATGAAACCACGCATAATGTTTCCAGGTACATGGAGGCAAACTCTCCCTGACTTGTGTCTATGACAGCATGTCATAAAACTCTTTGAGAGGGAAAGTAGCGCCCTCACCTTCCGTGACTCCTAACCCAAGAGACTCACCTCCACACAGCCACAGAGGCCAAGGAGCTTATAAACACAAGAACCAGAAAAACACCTCTTAACCTTACATGCATTAGCATTACCTCAGAATAAGACTGGATGGGGTACGTGTCCACAGGGTTGAGAAGGTGTGTGTGTGGGGGGAGGGGGGGGGCTTTTAGGGGAACAAACCCAGGGACAGAACTGCTTAATATTCTGTTCATCTCCAGGAATCAATGGGTGGGATATGCTTTGTCAGTTACTGACAGCCCCTACCGACGGCCCTGAATCTCAAGTTCTCCGATGGATAAGTCAAAGCAAATATTAATTAGCCAAGGAAGGAAGGAAGGAGGGCTTTATAGCATTTAAGAAAAAGCCAGCAGCTTGTCAGAAACACTGGCAGGGAAGGAGGATGGGGCTGGGGTAAGATGGGCTGGAGGTTTGGCAGTGCATATCTTCTGGTGCAACAGATTGAGCTTGGTCAGATTTCAGTACACACGTTAGTCACCTGGGGGATGGAGGACGTCCAGGTTTCTTTGCTTGTTCAAAGCTTTTCAGATTACCTGAACACCGGTTTCGGAGTAGTCCCTAGCAAAGGGCATGTCACAACAGAAACTATCAACAGATGTCTAACATTTGGAACGTCTTGCACACCTACCCTAACCCTGTTATGAAGTGCTTTGATGTGTGATATCAAAGTGATAATGGATAATGTAATTATAAGAGGCAGTGAAGAAAAAAGGAGGCGCTCAGAATAACTTTTTTGAGAAATATAAGTATTTATGTTATATCTACAGTATACAGTGCATCTAAATTCTAACAGTAGACAACAACTTGTGCATGTCTGTGCATACAAACAGCTATGCCTTCAAACTTTTGGGAGTTTTAGCAGTCACTTTAATTACTTGACAGGTTTCTCTACACTACAGCCTGAGGCTGAACAAATTAAACATGTGTATGGAAACACTTATTACATAATTAATACAGCTTACTTTATCGGCTCTGTATATCACGTTGACAACTACTTTTCTACTTCTCTTCTTTTCCCCTCAGGAGCACCCGGGACAGCGAAACGGAAGACGACGACGATGACAAGCGTGTGAGTCGCGGCTGTACCCTGCAGTTCCAGCGGGCCGAGGTCAAGGTGCTGACCCAGTTCCACACCACCTCCACTGAGGGGACTGACCAGGTCATAACCATGCTGGGGCCCGACTGGCAAGTAGATGTAACGGACCTGGTACAGGACTCCCTGAAGGTGGCCGACCCTCGGATAGCGGAGTTAGTGGACCGCACCGTCCTGGTGGGCCTAGAGCTGGGCTCCACCACGCTAAAGGTAAAACACCCGGGAGTTGCCTTTCTGTTTAAAATTTAAAATAAGTAAACATTTGAAAATGGACACCCTTGACTGCTAACCTTTTTACTCACAGTTCCATAATGGAGGATAGCCTCTCAGATGAGAACAAGGTAGCTAGCTGTCATACTTTTCCCCAACGGTTTACACTTGCAAAAGAGGAGGAGGAATGAAAGCTACGTTTACACTTGAGATGAAATGATAAATGAGATCTGACTGTTGCTTCTGTCCTTGAAGCCACTCACCATGGCTTCATCTGTATAGACATAGGCTATACATGCTCTGTGGCAGCTTAATGTACCACTGTGCAGCCTCCTGCCTCTAACTTGCATGATTGATGGTCTAGAAAACTCAAATTATTGAGGACTGAAAGCAATTAAAAGATCTCTAGCTCGCGGAATGTTGTACTGGGCAGAGAGACTGCCGGACTTGCCTGGTCCTAGAAAATGTCTTGCACTTCTGTGCAACCTATTGAGATATTCAGCCCCTTACACGATTTGAATCATCGATCCTCTCAAACTAAATTATTTTATTAATTTGCTCATTCATGAAAATGAATGAGTTGTAGGGACCTTTTTTTTAATTAAATGAATGTCCTGTGGAAGACAATCAGTTAATAGGAGCAGAGTGCTTTAGGAAATTTGATAATTGGCCACCATTTAATCTGATAGTCTTGACTTTTGTAGGTGCTCGTTTTTGTATGGGCTGCCAAAAAAGTACTTTATTTCAATACACACATGCAAAAAGGAAAGGTTTACCAATTAAATGGAAACCAGCAAGGCCATTAACAATTAAAGGAATAGACTAAAGGTACTTTTTCAGAAAAAAAACGTCTCCCACCCTATCCTCCTTGAAAGCAAATGATTGCCTGTGCCTGAAAATATGGCACTATAAAAGGTTTGAGTACATCCATATACTTTTTGGTGTTTCTTTTACATGACACACTACTTTTTGCCCCTCAATTAGTTCACACTCTTATTGTTTCCACTTCTCTCTTTCTGTCTTTATCTTTTTGTCTTCTATCTTAAATATAGAAGCTCCTTGTTTTCTACTAATGGCCTTAAAGAGGATGAAATAATCTAGAAACATAGCATTCAGGTCCACTAATAGTACTCATCTTTTGACCAAACTGTTATAGGGGACAAGGACCAAACTGGAAAATTAACACTATTCAATAACGGAGAAATGCTTTGTACTACTCTCTACATTTAAGGGTATTTACATCCATTAATCATGAACCAGGACTAATGGAATTACATCCAATTTAATCATGGTCCACCCGTTTTAGGGGATCAAATTTATTTGACCAGTCCCTGAATAAAGTAACTTTGGCTTTTCTTAAAAATGTATTTGTCCCTCTCACTTTTTATATCCCCATTGCTGTTTTTGATACAGGAGTAAAAAGCCCCCAAGAAAAACAGAGTAAACAGCTCTACTGGTGATCTATCATTCAGCTTTGATAAACTTTAGAGGTCATGCAGTTCCATACTTTTGTCCACCCCAGGGTTAAATTTCTTTTACTATAAAGAAGTTGAGTTCAATTAGCTGGAACACTTAAAGATGCTGTAAAGCAGATTCCATGATTTGCCTCTCAGTACATTATATACATATACAAATGCGTTCCTGAAAGCATGTGCAAAGCGCGAATACTTTGTCGCACTGCAATGTGGAGTTAGACCGTTGAACAGTTTCTCTCCCGTTTTCAGCTCAGGTTTTGTATAGGCGGAGCAAAAACCCAACCTATCTACGTCACAGCGACCAATCTACGTCAGATCACAGACAGTTGCATTCTGTTACTCAGCTGGTATGATGCAAAGACAAAGTAATTAACACATCAAACACTCAGGGCCTCATGTACTAACGCGGTTGCACCCATTTCAGCCGTATTTGAATCGCAACGTGCAGGTAAAAGCATGGCGAGGTATGTACAAACATGCCGCACTGAGGTAAAAGCGCAAACTGCCTGTTGCGGGAACTGAAAATGGCAAATTGTGTTTTTCCGTGTCATGCATTTGCATTCATGGGAGGGTCAAGGGAAAAGTGAGAGTTTCCCATAAAGAGATGGGAGGGGATGCATAAAGTGAAGTTAAATGTGTTTTATAGGTTTTGCTTTTAATTATTTATTGACCTGGATCTTTTTTTTATTTTTTATCATTAAACTTATTTTTCAAAAAACTTTATATTAAAAATCTAAATGTGTTAATTTCTCTCCCAAAAACCCACTACAGGACACTATTTAAAAGAATATTTTCAAAAAATTCTTCTGGGGGGAACATGCCCCCAGACCCCCTAGTTTTGCTGGGTCACAGGAAAAATAATAGTTTTCATCAAGGGGCTTAGCCCCCCCAAAAGTGGGAACCTAGATTCGCCCCTGGCCTTGGTATAATATTTAAATTCGCTGTTACCTCATGAACAAGCACATTAATTTCGTTATCACTAAATCTTTGTCTTTGCTGGTTGGACTTCGATCCATGATAGAAAGAGAGCAGGAGGCCCATTCAATTCCGCGTTTAAATGCTTGCAATTTACGGTATAGTCGGATGAACTGCAGGTTAGGTAAATACAACGTAAACTGAAGTATCACAGCGTGCGCTATCTGCGGGTTGGCCATGGCGCTGATAACGCTACATTTGCAAATGTACATATGAGGGCCTCAGACTCAGAGACTGCAGGTAGGTCTGATCTGATATCTGCAATTGATTTGTTTCATTCGAGTTTGGATGGGTAGTTAACAACACATGCTTCTGTGGTGTGATGAACTTAAAACTCATTTTCAATTCCACTTTATAGCATCTTTAAGCACATAAGTTCATTTGATCAAACAGTATGCATCTGGGAATCTTGACTACAGAGCATTTATAATCAGCATTTATAATCATACGATTTCACTGTATGCTAGTCCAAGCACTTGTCCTCTCCATGTTTGAGAACTGCAACTCGCTGCTCGCCGGTCTCCCAGAATGCGCAACCCGCCTTTTTCAGAGGATTCAGAACACAGTGGCCCACCTGGTCTACAATCTACCCAGACGCTCCTATGTTACTTCGCTCTCCCTCCACTGGCTACCCATCATGGCCGCATCAGATTCAAGACCATGGTACTGACCGTCCGAGCAGTGAACGGGACTGCACCCGACTACATCAACTCTCTCCTGCATCCTTACACCCCCACCCGCCACCTACGATTTTCTTCAGACAAACGCCTGGTGGTCCCACCGCTCCAGACCGCCCGGTCCCAACACAAGCTCTTCTCCTGTCTGGCCCCCCAGTGGTACATGCTCTTATGGTTCTTCCCTTTGCACTTATTTTTGTTGTTCACAATATGTGTTTCATGTTTTGGCTACCCGCAATGTTTTTGGGGCTTTTTTGGGTGTGCTTTGCCTTTGGCAAGGGCACAACCATTGTTATCTCACATATTATTATTTGTATTTATTTATTTTCCCACCCCTAAAACTTTGTCAATATTTGGACTACATAGGCAACCTAAGTGTCAAAAGTTTCGTCTTGGTAGCGATTGAGTTGCTTGTATTGGGATTTACGTTCCGTTGCACGGTTTAGTAGAAATTATGTTTTTGTGGCGAAAAGTGAAGCTAACGGTGGCTAACTTGCTACCCACAGTCACTGACGCCACTAACGTCAAGAAAACTCGCGTGACTATCTCTAGCAGAACATTTAGTTTAACAGCTGTTAACGATCGTTAACTTCTGGGAGATGGCTAGGCTAACTTCTTTACAGCAAGGCAGCTGCAGAAACGCCACAAGCAAAGAGGCCTGGGTGATAACTATTTGCTCATTTTACTTTGTGATATGACACACAATTGTGATGTGTAATGTACAATATAAGGTAATATTATTAAGGAAGTACATCTACTTTCGGAAACGGTAGGCTAGTCTACAATTTCACTGTAGCATTAGCATCATGACATTAGCCTCTGTTGCCCGGGCAACACATACTACTGCGGTCAATGATGCATCTGTTTTCGATCGTTAAAATAAACATTCCTCACACATTTTTGTTGTAGGATTTATTACGACATTAGATTGCAACTAAACTATTTGTTGGTGAAATTATCATTACCTGTGGTTTCAAACCAGTGTAGCTCACTGCAACGCTGTACTGTAGCCTAGTCTAGAAGACTAGCTAAAAAAAACATCTCCACAGCTGTTAACAGTTCGTAGGATGTCAAACGGCGGCACATGTTCGACACTATCCCTTACTTCAATCAAAAGTCTTTCAATAGGTGAACCTATCTGACTGGTGACTACTAACCTGAACTCCATTGCCACAGCCTAAACTTTGTCAATCTGTTCATGAAAATAATTCATTTCAGCCTAGACCGTACAACGGAAGTATAGTTAAATCAAATTCAACCAACGCAATCGCTACCAAGACAGTCTAGTAGTAGTAGTAGTAGCAGAGAATGTCTAATATAGAGAGAACTGCCACTCTCGGGAAACTTCCGGGTTCTGAACTGGTTGAAGTTCCATGTGAGGGCGGCGCTAACGAGCGAGTGCAGAATGAATGGAGGTCTATGGAGCTATACCCCTCAAAGTCCACTTTTCTCAGGATATAATTTTTTGTCTAGTAATTTGAATTCTGAATTCGAAAGGGGAGGCAAAAAAAATACACACTGCTGGCTGTTCGATTTTTTTTAAAGTCGCCTTTCTGTTCTAAAAAGCTTTTGAAAATGTAATTGACGTCATACACATCGTACGACCAGAGCTACTGCTTTACGGCAAGCTCTGGTCACTTACTTTTTTCTCTCAGGGCATCGACAACACAGCTGACAGGTTAGGCTCTTCTTGTCAATACACATGCTAGAAAGAGTTTTGGCTTGCTAATGTTGCTAATGCTCTGACATTCTGATTCCGCATCGGATGCCATCAAGCAAGAGCTCTGGTCGTATCAGTCCTTCACTAACCAATCAGCATTCATTAGCAGAATGCTAGCGTGTTATAGGCAACAACGACTCACCCTGTAAGAAATCAAAAGGACATAAGTACTCGTTCATTCAACTTTCGACCTATAATCCATGTTGAACATGCAAAAACTACAATCAAATCGGAGATTTCTCAACGACAATCAGGCAAAAGAGACAAATTTAGCCGTTTAGCTCCATAGACTCCCATTTAACATGCACTCGCTCGCGATCACCCCCAGTGGAACTCTGGTGGAACTGCAACCAAATTCGGTACAATGGGGCTTAATAGGGAGTGGCAAGGCTCTCCTTAAACAGGCTCTGGTAGTAGCCTACAATTTACCGGGGCAGCTTCTGCACACAGCAGGGCTATATCGCATTTTGCCTTGTTACTGACAATGATCGCTACCACTGACATTTTTATGAATGAGTGATCTTCCCCTAAATAAATGTCAAGCTTATTTACGTTTTTGGGGGCATATTTTCAGTTAGCAGATGGTAGGCCTACTATTGAATCGCGATTCCATATGAGATAATTACTGCTGGTAACGTTGTTGTTAAAATAAGCTTCAAAGGGGGTTCTTTATTAATGAATGAATGCAATATGAGTCGGCTAAATGCCTGAAAATATCACGAGAAGGGAAAAACTTACATTGACATTTGAGTCATACAGATTAGGTCAATTTTTACACCGGTCTGCCAAACGTTTTCGTTTTAATTCAACTATGAGGTTGCTGATCACCATACTACGGTGGCCCTGAAGTACAAATCACACCCCCTAATATGAGTGCATCCCCCAAATGAAAACACTCCCCCCCGAATACGAGTCAACTCCCCCCAAATCGGATGACTTGTTCAACTCTCCCCAATACAAAAACACGCTCCCCCAAATGGAAAACAACATTACATTAACTCAAAAACACATTACATTAACTCTGAACGGAAAGGGTAGGTATTAAACTTCAGCGCTGATTGGATGCAGTAGGCTAACCAACAAGAAATAAGAAATTGATCGACAGAAGTACAAAATGCAATAGCCTGACAGAGTTACGTGCACCATGCCATTTGTTTGGCTATCGAAGAATGTAGCAAATCGTAGGATAGCCTACTTATGCAAAAGTATTGCGTGTTAAATGTAAAAATCGATAGCCAAACAATCCTGGTCCACGTTACTCTGTCATTGTGGCATTTCGTTAGCCTGACGTTGTCATACTCATAATTCTAGTCAGAATATGAGTCTGAGAACTCTCCTTTGGGCTTTGACTACGGGGCGTGTTTCAAACGAGCCTGGAAAACAAATGCCTCTTCGCTCAATTGGATAGACCTACAACCAATCAGAGCAAAGTAATATGTTGTTTGTTCAAAACAAATTCAACTTAAGCGCTCTTTTGTGACGTGGGTGATTACGTTACTGTTGATCATCTGTCCATTATCGTATAAAGCCTGCCCTGGCAATTTCATTGGTACGCCCAGATTCTGGTTTTTTGTAGTTGTTCCCCAATACGAGACCCTCCAGACCCAACTTCCCGACCAAATTTTTTTTGTGGGCAGGGAGAAGTTGGGCTGGCAGCCAGGCTAGCATTTCGTTCTAGTTGTGGACAAAATTAGTTTTTTCTTCTGAAAAGTCCTGCTTCCTTCAATTGCGTTTTTAGCGTGTGCATAGTATTTATTTTAATATTGTGAAACGTTAACAGCATATCTAAGATTATTTCATAGGAATTACCCTGATTAAAATAAAGAGTATAGTGTCATGACTCTGAATTGTCATTCAGAGTCACTCTGATTGTCACTCTGAAAGTTCATGATATTGACAGAGTAGCCTACTTGGACTAGTTGTTTGGCTATCGATGTTTACATTTAACACGCAATTTATGCTTTTGCAAAAGTAGCCTATGCTACATGCTTCGATAACCAAACAAATGTCCTAATGCACGTAACTCTGTCATTTTGTACTTCTGTTGATCAATTTCTTATTTCTTGTTTGTTAGCCTCCTGCATCCAATCAGCGCTGAAGTGTGTATGTGAAGCGTTGAATGTGTTTTTGAGTTAATGTAATGTCGTTTTCCATTTGGGGGAGCGTGTTTTTAAGCAGCCACACAAACGATTAGTTTCTCCTCCACCTTGAAACCTTTAAAGCTTGAAATGTTTACCATGGTTGCTACGTTACGAGAAACAAGAAAACACTCCGATTGGCCATTGCTAGCGAAAATCACACCTCATTTGCATAAAGTTGAGAAAATCTCAACTCTGTCGCGTTGCGTTGCTACCCACAATGCACCACACAAGCGATTCGCCTGGCTCCATAGAAAATGAATGGAAAACATGTTGTTGCTCGCATCGCGTCGCTGCGGTGTGAACGCACTGTTAGTATTTTGAGTTGAAGGGGCGAATCTAGGTTCCCACTTTTGGGGGTGCTAAGCCCCTAGATAAAACCTATTATTTGTGCTGTGACCCAGCAAAATTAGGGCCCCCAGAAGACATTTTTGAAAATATCCTTTTAAATAGTGTCCTCTAGTGGGTTTTAGGGAGAGAAATTAACACATTAAAATTTAAAATATGAAAGAAAAAAAATGTAAAAAGTATTTTTCATTTAAAACATTTGGGGGGGCTAATGAAAGCTTTGGCTATCTATGAAATCTTTATAAATAATAAGTAGGCTATGCATTTTTAGATAAAGTATACAGAAATATCAGTTGTAAAATGTAATTTAAATACGGACCCCTGCAACCAACGCAAGCAAGCACACCCTACAATTTCCCCAGAAATTGTACCCTCTCTAGTTGTAGTTATTATCAGTGACCTATGCACTTTGTAAAGCTCTCTCTTGGAAGTCGCTTTGGATAAAAGCGTCTGCTAAATGAATAAATATAAATGTATTTACCCTCTCCTTCGCTCTCATCCTGTCCTTCTATGTATCTTGCTCATGATGTCAAGCAAAACCATCGTAGAAAACTTTCTGCTAGGCTGGGTATCATTTTTTGTTGGATATGTCCCTCCTTTTCCTCATAGCGTCCTCAAGTCATGTCATTTATATGTATGATTTCCTGATGAGGAAAAATAAAGGAAGAGAGAGAGAAATAGAGAAAGGGTGAGTGCAAAAGAGAGAGAGGGTGAATAGAGTGAAGTTGTCTGATTCTAAATGGTCTGAGGAAAAGAGGAGAAAGGGAGGTAGAAAATGAACAGGGAGCCATAGAGCAAACATTTCGAGAAATATAGCAGTTGTGTGTGTGTGTGTGGGGGGGGGGTGGTTGGGGCTGAGATTTTAATTACCACAAAATATTGAAAAAGTGTGAGGATGCCGATGCCCACTATGATCAGTTGATTTAGTATTACTGTAGCTCTTCTCCAACAGCAATGACAAAGCCAAATTCGGATAAGGACAAGGGCAATATTTAGATAACTAATGATGTCTGTGGGTGAACAAGCAATTGCGGTAATGAGGAAAAAGTCCCCACAAAAAAACACCTTCCTTTGATGCCAAACCTGTCAGCTAATCTGAAAGAGAGCTTCTTGCATATCTTGACACGTTCCAGACTGTCAGACTTTATAGATGTGAGGAATGGGAGAACACAGCCCGACTTAAAGTGTGAGTACATAGGGTAGTAGTGAAGGGCGAGTCAGCATTCAGTGCCATGATTCCAAGGTATAAAAGTGCACCTTTGAAAATAGGGTGTACAGATCATAACAGGTGCAAAGCTGTGGATGTCTATAATTACCAAAGAGCTTCTTGTGGGGCAGGGTGGGGAGTGGAATCACATTTTCACATCTCTAACACACTCACATTCTGTATAGTCCCTCAAGTAAGCAAGTTTACTGGGTGACAGATGGACACAGATACATGCATAAACAAACACGCATAAACGCATAGGGTCTGAATGCTCCCCCCTCCCCCTCACAGGTGGAGTCTCCACTGGCCGTGGAGGTAGTGCTGGGCGAGACTAGCTTCTCCGTCACTGACGAGAAGGTGTCCATCCAGGAGCTGCGCGTCCATGCCATCTCCAGCCTGGCGCTGGTGCTTCAGCCCAGCCCTGGGAACAGTCACACAATGGTCGCTAAGGCAACTGGCCTGCAGACACTCACCGCACCAAAGCAGGTAAGGGTACACCCAGGGACACTTATCAGGATGAATGGATGTAATAAATGCCTTGCTGGTGTGACTCTGGATGACCAGTATTGGCCTGTAGTTCTACCCTGTTGAGGTGGTTGCTACTGTCACAGCATACATGCGCAGACCCTCCTATACGCTAACATACGAACACTATTTTATAATAAGTATTAACACATAATATGTGTTTGTATGTTAGCGTAATTAAATTCTGTACTGATATGGAAAATTATCTACAAGGAACGAAATACAAAGGGCTATTATCAATTTTTTTCCTTTTCATTTATTGCACTGGTAAACTGTTGGTTTGCACTGAGTGAACACAGTTGTTTAGCAAGGGCAATCATTTACGAAGTTCCTGGGTGGGCACTTGTAGAGTGAGAATAGTACTGGATGTTTTGTGTACTTTTCCCTGCAGTCAAAAATTACTTTAAGCACTGAGAACAACCACAAATTCAGAACATTTGAAAAACGTATTTTTTCAGAGCACATGACCAGAAATACTCATGTTCAATGAGGAATAAAATGTGGTGTGCTCTCAGTTGGGAGTACAAATGTATTTTTTGAAATTGGTGCCCTTTTGAGAACTTACTTGACTAGTAAGTTGACAAACGTGACCTAACAAATGTATTTTCCAATAGGAGTGTGCTTCTGTAGAGAACCTCTGTGAGAAGTCTGGGAAACTGCATGCCTTCCCTATATGAGACCTTGTATCAATCTTAAAATGTTACAAGAGAAAAAATCTGTTAGGGAGAAGCAGCTTATGAATTTTTATGTCATCACACACAAACAAGACAAACTGTTGACGCTTGAAGTGCTCATTAGTCCATTTGCCTCATTACCGCAGCACACCCAAACAGCTCTTCACCAATGCAGGACTGGACCAACATTGTCTGATTTATGAAACCCAGCTCCCAGGGAACATCACACACAAACCAGCTAAGAGACATCTTGTTTAATAAGCGTCAGAGAAGCACAGGGTCTCTCTCAGTGGCCGTACTTCGGCGGCGGCAACAAGGGAATTTGGCTTTTGTAATCCACCCGAAACAATTAATTGGCTGCAGTGTTCCACTTTCATAGGGAGGCGTGATCACATTGTGTGACTGGAGAATGTTGGTGTGGCTGTGGAAGTGTCTGCCCTATGTTCATTCCCCACCAGCAAGCTTGACAGTCACTGCCCAATACCCCATTGGGGAGCTCGCTTTGTTCCAGCTCTCTGCACCTCAATCCAAAATCCAAAACGGCAACCGGAACCGAGGTTCAGTCAGAATAAGCTGGCATTAAATTCCAATTTATCTAGCCTTCCTGTGCCTGACCACCTTAAAATTTAATTTAGGTAATGTATTGTCTTTAGTGCACTTTGAGGCCTGGGCCGTAAAAGGCGGCCAATCCACCGGTCGGGCAGGACTCTCTGAGGGGTGATCAGGCTATTTCACAGCATTTGATTCTGTTTCACAGTAAAAACCTCCACCTCCGTCTGCAGAACGTTCCCCTCACTCTATAAACAAATGAAAGCCATAAACCATGAACGGAGGACAATGGACAAGCAAGGTCTCTTTGTATCAGGCAGTCCGTCCATATCGGTTTTTATAGGGTGTTCGCATTTGATTAATTGATGTTGCTTTCGGTCATGCCTGATCATCCAGCCGGCTGTGTGGTTGAGCAGAAATGCGTAGAACAAAAACTTTTCACACAATGGTTGCCTGAATCCTTACTTCCATGAGTCAGCAATTCTCGAACTTAAGAGTGATTTCCGTAAATCTGTTCCTCGGACAGAGAAGTTAGCCCAGTTATCCCCCAGCTACTCCCTTTCTAATGTCCTGACACACCTTGTGGGTGTGGTGGCGGGGTTAGATGTGAGCACCAGTGTACTAATTTGGTTCCAAAGAGATAGGGGACTAGATTCACTGCATTATTAAAAGCATCTATATCAAAGATTTCCTTCCACTGAGAAGTGGAGATGATTGAGGCCCGGCCTTCAACATGAATGTCATAGCAACCTTGAAGTTTACTTCCCTCCCAGCCATCCATTTGTTTAAGGGAGCCGTTCTGGACAGAATTGAGTCCATTACTGTACTGTACCTTTCCCCCAGAATGTAAAACCACATTTTTGTTTAAGGGTTAGTGAGTAAGTATTTCATAACTATCTATATTGTATTTCATACAGTATATTTGTTGTACCCCCCCCCCCCTCTTTCCAATCATTTTAACAGGCTCAAGCTGTTGTTTCAGCAGGTAGTCTAAAGGAGGGACATTGTCAAAAAGCAGGCTTCTTACAGTATGGCCGTTACACAGTCACAAGCATTGCCATTACTGTGAAGGCCAGACAAAGTTGTCAGCAAGCTGTCATATTGGTCATGCAGCTCAGCTTGTTTGTTTGTTGTTGCCTGGAGGATAACCGCCTACCCCCTTCCCTCTGTCTTTCTCCTCTTTCCGGAAGGAACTGTATCACACTTTGTGTGTTCGTGTGCGCAAAAGCCAAGGCATGTGTTATGTCGATGTTAAAAAAATTGGATTGGAGAGAGCTGGAGAGGATGAATTTGGCACAGATACTTGCATCATACAGAGGATCATGAAAAACTTGTTAGCGCCGTTAAAATATCAAATAAAATGTATTTGTATAGCCCTTTTTACACGCAAGCATGTCACAGAGGGCTTCACATACGCCCATAGAACTGCCCCTCAACCAACCTAAACCCTCAAGGAAGACAAGGAAAAACTCCCAACGGGAGAAAAAATGGTAGAAACCTTGGGAGGAGCAATTCAGAGAGGGATCCCCTCCTCCAGAGACGGTTGGTAAGAGAGAGGAGCAGAACACAAGCTAAACATAGTCATACAATGTCAATGGGTTTTGAAACACCAAAAATCCATTGTTCGGCTTTATAGACGTTGGATGGGACCTGGAAACTCGCTGTTGGCCGTCATGGAGGCTGGTTTCCGGTTGACGACCTGGTCCAGCGTTGGTAGACCGACGACCAGGCAGGTCCTGACAGCTCAGACCCCCCATACCTCAAGGGATGTGGGGGGGGGGGACAGAGAGGAGAACAGGGATTAGAGAATGCCAGGAGCAGCTAACAGTTACAGTCGTAATAGAATGAGATCCCCACCGGTCAAGTGTGGACTAGTGCAGCAATTTAACAAAGCTAAGAGGGTATTTGATGCAGCCCCACACACCAAGACAGCGACAGCCCCCCTTGGTTGGAACATGAAATCTGTTCCGGGGGAAACAACTCTAAAATAGGTTATATTTATACGAATAAGGATGAAAACAACCAGCCCCCCGTTGTCTCCAACTAGTAAACTATAACAATAAAAATATACAGCAACGGAACTATTACAGTAACAATATACAATCCCTACAATACAAATATCCTTTACATTTACATGTATTCATTTAGCTTTTATCCAAAGTGACTTCCAAGAGAGAGCTTTACAAAGTGCATAGGTCACTGATAATAACAACAAGATAGCCCCAAAGCATTGCGGGGAGCCAAAACAAGAAGCACACATTGTGAACAACCAAAACATGTCAAAAAGTGCCAAAGGGAAAAACCATAAGAGCATGTAGCAAGTTACAATTAAACAACATGAATCTCTTAGTGCAAGTGTACCTGTAGAAAAGCAAGCAACAGTAAAATAAAATAAAAATAAGATAACTAAAATAGAATATTTCGCAGCAAATACAACAGTTTAAATCAGCTACCACTAACCAACAAGAGCGACAAGTCTCTAAGCAAGAGTCATTGTGATCCTTGAGGAAACTAGCATTGGGTTCAGCAAACCATTCCTAAGTAGCGTTGTACTCCCAGAACAAGTGCGTCTTGAGCCTTCTGTCGAAGGGGGAGAGACAGTCTGTGTCTCTGATGGAGGTGGGGAGTTGATTTCACCACTGGAAATCATACAAATTAGGATAAATCATACAAATGTAGTCATTTTTGGAAAATGCGACGTAGGTTCTAGCTCTTACTGTCTATATGTGCACCCTTATCCATCAAACTGATATACTGATACCTCAGTAACCCTATCTTTTCTAATTATGTACTTGTTTTCCTTGTTTTCAGGAGTCCAGCTTGTCCATCTGGCTGTACTACAGTGACAGCACTGCCTCCCCTCTGACCTTCTTCGACCCCAAGGACTACAACCTGAACGCTTCCACACAGGACGACAAGGTGGTCAGTGTTTCCCAGGAGTCCCAACAGCGCTGGCCTGTGGTGGTGGCCGAGGGCGAGGGGTCCGGGGAGATGGTGCGTGTGGAGATGACCATCTGCGAGATGTGCCAAAAGACCAAGCGCAAGAGCGTCATCGCTGCCGCCCCAGTGTACGTCAAAGTCCGCTTTGGCCCTGAGGAAGACTCAGAGGAAGAGACTGAGACGGAACCGGCTCCTGTCACCAGGCGGCCGCTGGTTGTTGATTCCAACGTCGGTGGTGGAGGCTTTGAGCAGCCGGCAAGCGTACCCATAGATTACACCAACTTCCCCACCATCAGCAACCAGGAAAGGCCCACGGAGGGGGAGGAGGAGGAGGATGATGACTTTATCCACTCGCCTCGCAGTATGACGGACTTGGAGATCGGCATGTACGCCCTTCTTGGGGTGTTTTGCTTAGCCATTCTGGTGTTCCTCATCAACTGTATTGTGTTCGTCTTGAAATACCGCCACAAGAGGATCCCCCCCGAGGGCCAGGCCAACATGGATCACTCACACCACTGGGTGTTTCTGGGTAACGGACAGCCACTGAGAGCCCAGAGTGACCTTTCACCCCAGCAGGTGGAGAGCCCCAGTAATGCTCTTGAGGGAGTACAGACTTGTTGTCACGGTGATCACCACAGCAGTGGCAGCTCCCAGACCAGTGTTCAGAGCCAGGTGCATGGCCGGGGCGACGGCAGCTCTGGGGGCTCCACGAAGGAGCACGGAGAAGAGGCAAACTCGCCCACCTCCAAGCGCAAGAGGGTTAAGTTCACCACATTTACCACCCTCCCCACAGAGGACATGCCCTACAACTCGATCCCCATAACAGATGAAGAGAACATTCAGTGGGTGTGCCAGGACATGGGTTTCCAAGACCCAGAGGAACTGCACGATTACATGCGCAGAATAAAAGAAATAGCCTGAAGGGGGCGCCCTGGGGTATCCCTCAGCGCTTTCTAAAAAGACTTATCCTTTATATTTTTCACTTTAGAGGAAGATAACTTTTCACAAACAAACCAAGGCCAACTTTTGGGTTCATTTTTCTTTCATTCTTTGCACAGTGCTGTTTCCTGTAAACCTTTTGAAATAAACTTGTGGAAAGCCAAAGACTGGACTAGAGGATTTAAATCGCTAGCAAAAATGGCTTTGTATGCATGTCCCTTCCATGCCGGGAGGGGAGTGAACCCTCAATGGGAAGAACAAATAAGCAAGCACTACTACTGCAGATGGATTTGAAAAGTGTTCCAGCTTTCCCATTAGGGGGCTTAGTTGCAAGCCTGATATAGAAAGGAGTGTTTTCAGTGCGGTGGGTTGGGTATTGGCTATGTGTTTGTTGGTTATCAAATCTTCAAGTACCTTCCCCAGCAAAGAGGCCTTTGATATGCAGATTACCATTTCAAAGAAACATTGGTGAGAACCATGGTTTTATCATAGACAACATGATGGACACACAAATGTCAAAGACTCTCATTAAGAACCATGTCATGTTTGGGATTCATTTTGTATTTTCTTTTTGGCCAGGCTAGGGAATCATTCTTTGATGGCAAAATCTTCATCGTGGTTCTTCTTGGTGCACTACATTCTATCATTTTAATTCAAGGTCAACAGAAAATGTTACTACATTTCTCAAAGTCAGTACCCTACAACTGGTTCAGACTTGCCCTGATCAAGTCTAATGCCTTATCGATTGGATTTTACTGGTTAATACTAAATACCATGCAAACACTTTGATTAATGGCAGTGCAGAGGGCAACAATTAAAAAATGATCAAACTGGTCAAAGGTCAAGTTACATCAAAAGAAGACAAGAGTTTGTATATTGTGAAGTTTGAAGATCTCTAACATTGTTGCATGAAAGGAGATACCGCGGCACAATCAGCTATTTTATTTCCAAATTTGTAAGTGTTTGTATTGTAATTCTTATCTAATCAAACATAGACAATACTAAAGGACATATGTTACCATGCATTCCATGCATGCAGTGTCAGACCTGCCCTAACACCCTTCCTATTATGTACATACCGTGTCAAACTGACGCTCACTTAAAACGCCAGTTATTCACACTGCTACGGTGGAGGAAAAGCTGTTGAGTATTGGGATGTTGCCAACTGTATTTATAGAGTTCCTTTGCAGTTTTTACTGATACTGTCCCATTGTATACCAAGACCTGATGAATAAAACATAAAAAGAAAAGGAACTCTTCCCACCAATAAGACTACCCCTCCATTCATTTGTTTCATGGTCACCTCAATGTCGTCATGATTTTGATCCCGCACCATTTATTTTATATGAAGTCACTTTTAAATGTGTTTTCCCCCCCAGTTAAGTCAAATAAACATTATATTTTAATTCAACATAGCCATAGCTGTTGGCCTGATAGATACGTGGTTGATAAGACCAGAGGCTGCATTGTACAGTAACTGGTTTAAACCATTACAGATAGACGTACAAATGTGAATGCCATTGCAATGGAGGTGTGACCATGCAAACGTTTTATGTTTCTCAGGACTAGTTTGTAAAAAAAAAAAAGAAAGGAGAAATGATACAAGTTTTGGTTAGTGAAGCTGCACAAATTAAAAGTATTACAAAGAGGCTTAAAGCAAACTGATGCCATTTGTAGTTGAGGGTGTGTAGAAAGGTTTATTAGTGTGTTGTGTTTATAAAGCACTGAACAAAGACCATTATTCTAAGGTTTTGCTCTACTATTTTCAGGAGTGAATAATAACATCCAGGATGAAAATTACAATTCCCTTTTGTTTTTATACTACATGGGCTTGGATTTAATTGTTTTGGTAACAAAGATTATGTCCAAATACACAGTGACAGATATTTCACCCCTACCCCTACAGTATCTTACATACCTGGCATTTAGTTCCTTTCATCTCATTATGAAATTGATTTACTGCACACCATGTATGCATTTTTATTTTATACAGTAACTATACCCCATTACACTGTTGTCAAATATTTATGGACACAATCTTGAAAATCATAAATGGGACAATCCAAGCCCTCACCTCAATCTTTATATTACAATAGGATTGAGGTTATTAACAGTTCTGACAAATATTTTCTTTAAGACCCAAAGTTTAAACTCACATTTCAACTGATGGTGTCTCAGGATGAATGTATGATTCTCAACTGTACTTTGATCACCAAATTGGTATTTCTTCTCTTGTACAACAGGTACTACCGTGGTCCACTTAAATTGGTGCCACTGCTTAACAGTAGTGGGTGGAGTTTCTAATAGCAGCTTTTTATGATATTTGGGTGATATATGGACTATCCAAGTTGATTTTGTCTTCAAAATATCACTCATAACCATGTCTTCAAAACATTTTATGGTTCGCATAATTTTATACTTTTCTTCCCTCATGTAAATATATGTAAATGCATTTTTTTTTGTAATGTGACTTTGGTGAAGGTGTGCATACTGGACATTCTGTGTTTTCTTCAAGCTGCTACTAGAGACTTGACCTCCTCATAACATGTTGTTGAATACTTAAAAGTGTACCCCTGTGAAGGCCAATAGAAAAGCTGGACTGTTGGCTGTGCAAGGCTGCCACTACACTGATGACAATATGTTAATGTACAGAGCACTGTTCAATTTCCTGTATTCTCCTGAAAAAAGCAAAACGCTTGTATTTCCCTATCCCTTACATGTAAAGTACTAAAGATAAAATACAATACATCAACTATTTGTCTTTTCCACTCATAATTTTTCTCTAAAATGCACTGTTGGGATTGACAGGAATGCTTCATGTCGCAAACTCAACAAATAAATAATTATTTGAAATGGTTGTGCAATTAAACATAAAATGTTGTCAGAAGATCAAAATGGTAGTTTTTCAATCAATTCTGTGACCCAACACCTGGGTAGCAATAGCAATTTTTGGATGCTCCTACTGTAAATAATTGATTTAAAACAACATTTACCATTTGTCATATAGAGAAGCAGCAGTACAAGCAATTGTGTAATTTATCAATAAATGTGAATATCTGGTATAGTACTGGCAATGTAAAGTGTTGTCAGTTGAAAAACAACTACAGTTGAAGCTTTGAGTGGGGAACACACACTTCTTCTCTGTACTTAAGTCGATACATGAGCTTAGCAAGGACCAGGGAACAACTTTTCTTTGAGGTTGAATGTTCTGTCCACTTCTGGATTCCAGAATCAGCTATAAAGCCTGCTGTAATTATTCTTGAGGTGGTGTACAAGTCCTGCAACTGTTTCTGTGGGCTCATTGACCTTAAAACCTTCAAGGTACTTTTGAGATTTATTGGTACCAGTGAAGCCAAAAACTGAGTACAAATTTATTCAAATGGATCATGAAGTGAATTGAGCTGATAGTGGCTCAATGTAGTGAATTTGCTAAGTTAACATTGACATGTATGGTGATGGTGATGTAGTGTCTGAACTAGATGTTTCAAAACCAGACTTTTGGAGAGAATGGATGTCACTACTGTTAATGCAATCATTCAATACTGTCCTGTGAAATGGCCAAATAAATGGTAGGCAGATGTATGTCTTTTGAAGGAAATAGTTCATAAAATAATCACGAGAGAGACTGCCAAAAATATTGACCATTCCAAATAATGCATTTACATGTGCACACAGACTGTATAAATAATAAAATTGATCTGCTTATCCATTTGAATGTTATGCTGGATATACAAGAACAACCACAAAATAATGGAAATATCAGACAAAGAGTCTGGAGCAGTTCGGGAAAGGTTATTTCTGCTAACATGGTTGAATACCTTTACCTTGCTGATGTGATGGGTAGAAAAGGGCTCTCAGTCCCACCTATGGGAAATCACACCTATGCCAGAATGTAGTTTGATTTGCAGGGAAGGTTAAATTGCCACTGCATTGCAGTAGGATTATGTAATGAGCATTACTGTAGATACAGAATTATGATAAAAACTGCTGGAACTGCTGGCTCATACCATGGCATACAGCCAAGTGTACATAATCAGTCAGAATAATAAAGCAAATTGATAAATGCAGCAATATATGTTTGAACTGTTGCTTATAAACAGATTGCAACAGTTTTTTGGGGGGGTTATTTGTGTTATGTAGTAGAGCTGAAAGCATTGTTACGTTTTTCATGTTATTTTGTGAGAAGAAAATTGAACCGTTCAATCAAGTCAGGACATTTACCTAAGTAGTATCTACCATTAAATTAAGTTATTACGGGTAAATGGGGTAAACTCAAACTGTGGTATATACGGTGCAGACGGTGATGAAGAGCTTTTGATGTAGATGTGGAGATGTGTGGATATCTTCTTATAATTGAAGCACAAAGACCAGATTTTTATATATAAGGCTTTGTCTCCACCCGAGGTGGGAGTGGAGCATCGCTAGGAAATGTTTGAGGGTCATCTTTAAATAGACTTTTCAAATGTACTATGTACTGTTCCTCTCCTTCATAACTGCTATATATATATATATACACATACATATATATAGTATATACTATGTTATATATTATTTATATAAAACATTCTTACATTCTGTGCATTGAGCAGACACTTATCCAAAACGAATCAAATAGTGAGTATTGAAAAAGTAGAGCAAAAGATCAAGGATAAGACATGCATAGTTCTACAGTAAGCCTATAGTTTTGGACCAGAGTCAAGGAACAAAGTCTGTATTTACTAGCCACATCGCAATATCATGACCTTTTGCAAGTCTACCACTTAGAGTGACAAACAATCACAGACAGGTGTTTGTACATTTATTTCAGAAACTATTGTATGTGTCAGACCCCCTGAAGCAGCAAATGTAACTGATCCCCTGATTATGTTTTAACATTTCTTGCCTCTAGTGCCAAACATATTTCACATATCGTTCATCAAAATACTTTGTTTCCTGTTGGAGACTGTTCTTGCTAAGTATCGTGCTACCTCTAAAACTGAATTTATCAACAATTTACCTCAATTGAGTCAGCATGTGTGCCTTGGGGGATAGGTTGAAAAAACACCAATTGACAAGCCATTAGTGAATAAAAATAGAATGGCTGTCACATCAAGCACCTAGCATCATCTTTCAACACTGTTATCCTAATTCTAATTTACGTTGTGAGTTATGTGTTCATCTGTAATTTTGACACCCTGAGTCATATTTGTTGAAAGACCACAATATGAAATACCATATGCTGTCTTGATTCCAGCAAGTTTTGGTGTCCATCTGGAATGTGCCAACTTTCTAAACGGCTCTTGCCATATGTTCTGAGGATGAGCACTGTTAGAATTCAGAGTCAAACAACCTTCTGTCATGGCTTCTGTGGTGAAAATTGTGTCCAGCCAAGCATTGTCACCGCTGAAGAAACCTTTAACAATATACTGAGTCTTGCAAAATCCTAGCCTTTGATTTAAAGTTTGTAGTTTAGAAACATTCAGTAAGAGGCTACATGAGATACTGGAGCCTAAAACAGCATTTTTCTTTAACATCAAATGATCCTTGTCCATCTACTTAATTAGATTTTTTCCCCACAAGTTAAGGGCGTTAACATGAGTAATGTTCCTTAGCATTAGTCACTAACACTACATTAAACTTACATTAACTGCCATTACACAGCGCTACCTACAGTAAAAACATTGTAGGCACATATAATGGCCAAGGAATTAAACGGTAATAAGTGTTAAGTGGCATATGTTATTACAAATGTGTAACGAGACAAGGTATGGGTGAGGGGTATAAGGGCTAAGTTGATGTTGTAAAGGGGCAGTTGAAGGTTGTGTAACCAAAACAAGATTAATGTTGGCAACCACTTACCCCCAAATTCCCCATTCGAAGTTTCACTTGTGTAATAAGTTGGACCACTAAACCGTAAATGTAACTACATTGCAGTTTCCATGTACTACAAAGTTGTTTCTCCAGTTATTGCAATGTAGTCACAGGGTAGTTAATGCAATCTGACCGTAAACAGTTTTTAAGCCACCCCATTCATCCAGCCAAGCAAAGAAATTACTCTTTGAGTGGGGTGGTTGAGAGACTCACTAACGCATTCCAGAGTGGTGCCCTGACATGGTCTTGCTCTTTTCAGTGATTAGTAAATACAAAAAATCCTCCCCTATGCAGTATTCATTTATAAGGTTTTGTTGACACATAATCAGTTCTTGCTATTCTTTCTCATTTCTAAAGGCTGTTAGCAGCTAAGGAATACTCATCAAATCTTTTTGGTAGTAGTAATGTGTGAGCACTGTGACTGATATACAATTTAAGCTCTATATCTGCTGGCACACAGTATTCATCCCACATGCACCAACACAGTTTTTGGTAACAGTGATGGTGAAAGTAAAACTTGGTCTTACATGCCATGGGACTGGTATACCTCAACATTCTCCACAATTGCCTACACATTTCCTAGGTATGCTTTAAAAATGTAATGAATTGACTGCTTAAACACTCCATTCATATATATTCATATATTCACTCAACTATTAACTTTCCGTTTTAGTGTGTTACTGTTACATGTATCAAAACACATCTTTGACTACATTGATAACAACTCCTCTCAGCACTATCCTGCCATAACTTTACACATATCACTGCTTTGTCAGCAAGCGCTGCATCTGTACTAGTTGTAATGCAGCCAACACGTGATACAGTAGCATGGATATTTGTGTGTCAAAGACTGTTCTCTGAGTGGGACACTAATGGGCAGGGGTCATGGATGACTTGGTCCATTCGATGTTGACTCCTTGCCCATTTTCCACTCCATCCCCATCAATAAAGTGAACTAAGCTGACAGTTTCTTGCACATTGCACTGTCTCTTAGCTTGAGGGATGTGAGATGGGTTAGTAGCAGATTATACAGTTATTTAAGACAATGACAGCTGTCATTTTGCCTTATGAAAGAGAGAAACTGAAATTTCTAGGCACAGAATGTGGACATGACGCCCAAGACAAGAACTGTAATAATGTGTCCTTATCTGTTTTTATGTAAAAAGGTGCTGGTATATGAAAAGCCAAAATAGCCTTTTATAATGAGGAGGTCCCAAAGGTTTGTACTGTATTTTAATGCTTTACAAAGGAGGAGGTTGTGGAGTTTTTTTTACATTTGTAAGTGTTGCAAAGGAGACAAACCAGAATTGATCCTAATATCCTCCAGATCCTTCCTCAGAGTTAGGCAATGGGCATATAATAGGCTCATTAATACTCATTGGCATGGTTTTCCATCAAATTGTTGACTAAAAGAAACGTTTGAATGGAAATCGTTTTTTATTATTCAATGGATTGAGTGTGAATTTTAAATTTAGAAAGATTATGAATGCACTGCCAACAGGGGTCTTTTTCTTCATTTTTTACAATTACCAGGTGGCCTCTCAGGAGCTATTAAGGGAAATCATCATAGGGGGAAATACAAGCTCCATCATTTAGATTAACCAGCTCCTAATAATTAATTAAATCAGGGATGTAAGCCAAGTTTGCTGCTGGTGGAAGTGGGGTATTTTATTTCATTGCAGTGTGGTGCTTTGTAAAAGCTATCAATCTCCCCTGGGTATCTCCTCTTATTTATCCTACTGCAAAAAAGTGTGATGTGTCATCCATAAAACATAGATCCAGATGCATCATTTTTTAATATACCGAGTTTGATGGACACATACTGATTGAATACATAATTGCAATATTTTGGGTTCACTAATCCTTGACTTCACATTGTAGTTGTATTATCATTAGTTACACTGGGCATAAGTTGGAGGCACTCATGCTCTATTATTGAAAGACTAACAAGGCCGAGCAGCCAACAATGATGGTCATCATCAATTCTATATATAAACTTACGTTTCCCGTTCAGCGTACAGACTCGTTTGCATTACCAGAGCCTTGGGCCATGAAGCCTTTGCCAGCAAAGGTTTCTAAAAAGGAAAAGGCACAAAACAGCTGCCAGACGTTGTGATGAGAAGAAGGAAGGTAATTGGTGGATAGAGAGGTCAGGAAGTGTCATACATTCAAAGTGAGGTAGAAGTTATTTGTAGTAGTTGGGTTGCAACATCCTCAATCAAAAGGAAACCGTCAGCTGACATACATTTTCACATGAAGATGAGATTACTGTATCTGAGAGATACGAGTGATCTCCCGCTACTTTAACATTTGATTATGTTCAGTCAGGCTGGCTTAATTTCAGTTTTCTTTATACTGTGACGTTATAGAATGTGTGGTACACATTGACACAATGAGGAAACGTTTTCTCAGGTCAACATTATATACCAAAACTTTAAATTTATTTAAAGTTGTTTATCTTTTCTATTAGTACAGAGGTTTGAAAACCAGCCTTTTGATGTATGGAGAATTTGTCATCCAACAATGTGTTTTCAGATTGTTATGTAAAGATAAAAAGTATTTGAATGATAACAAATATTTCATACGCATTATTTGACGTTTTGGGTCAAGAAGAATGGCATGACAAAGTATACATTTAAATATAACTGCAAGCAACAATGGCGGATTCCTCCTTCAAAATGGCAAAATGTTGTAAAATTGACATAATAGATAGTTACACTGGGATTAACCAGAAGACTTTAAACTGTAATTTCTGTCAGAATAAAAAAAAAAGTTTATACCTCTGACTGGATTCAAACCCACCACACTTCATTCATCATCACTGCATCTCATCCTACTAAGCCATTCACAGACTTAGACATTTGATCAATCAGTTTTTGTATCAGAAAATAAAACATTTTTCCAATGGCACCCATTGTCAGATTTGGTTAAAGTTCAAGTAATTTCGTCCTATTTATATATGGGCCATAAAAACGGGACAACAGGATGACTGGGTTGCTACTGTAAAGAATAACTTACTTATAGTTTTTTAAAAGGTTGTTTGGAGTGCCATAACTTGTCATGGAAGGGAATTTCAAATCATGCCAAGCATCAGTGGCGATTTGTCCTGGCTTAGGTTACTGAAATGAATTTGTGCAACAGACAAGGGATCCACCTGAACAATCAATTTACTTCATTAGAGATAAACATTAGCGTTATCTCTACCATGCGTAGACTACAAGTAGCTACCTACTGTGGTGAACCTGGCTTGTTTTGCAGTGGTTTACACAGTCTCGCTAAACAGATGATTGGAGTGTTGTGATGGCTCAAATAAACACGCATTGCTATGTTTTACAACCGGAGGATTTATCGGAAGACCGTTTTGTCAGAATAAAAAATAATACCTCTGACTGGTTTTGAACCTGTAACCCTTTGGTTACCAGCTCAACAACTCAGCCAATTCAGCCATACACAGGCATGAAGTACCCAAAATTCAATAACTGGATAATAAAAAATGGCAAGCATTGTCAGATTTGGTCCAAGTTCAAACAGCTGTAATTCAGTCATATTTTGACATATCAAGGTGAAATTGTTTATGGTACTTCAGGGGCGTGTCACCTTAAAGCCTATTAGGTTTGAAAACCCATCATTCAAAATGACATTTGATTAAGGCATGACATTTGACACAAACATATTGAGGCAATGTGGACATTTACATAAACACTAGTGCTGTCAAACGATTAACATATTGAATCACGATTAATCGCATTAATGTCATAGTTAACTCGCGATTAATCACAATTAATCGCACATTTTTATCTATTCTAAATGTCCTACAAAGTTACCTTTGTAAACATTGCTTTCGCTCGTGTGACGTGAAACTTGTCTGCAAAGCTAACAATCACTGCCACCACTACGTCTTCCTAGGTGGTATGTTGGCTATCACCGGTCTCGAAGTCACCAACTGTAGGCCAAGTGGCTGGCTAGCCGGCTAGCTACCTGGCGAAATAATAAAAGGACATCAGTGTGGCCATTTCAGTTGTAGTGTTGTGCTGTATTGGCACATACCTGAACAGCCAAACCCGTTTTGTCACTGAAAGGTCATTAAAACGAGTCAAGTGGTAGTGGTTTGATTTAATATTGAATAATTCCATAAATTATAATATCTGGGTTTGGGTATTGTGTACCGTGTTGAATGGGTCTTGGTCTGGACACGTCTTGGTTAGTTGCAACTTTAAATTGCCAATATTAACAAAGCGTTAAGAAACTTGACTTCAATTTGAAGCAGTATTGTAAATCCAAATGTATGGGTAATGTCTGGAATGGTCTGGTTTCACTTCAGGTCTCGTCTCACTAAATGGTAATACCGGTATGGCATAATAGTGAGGCTAGATAGTTATAGTTGGGTGCCCTATCGACCTAGCTATCCACATAATAGCAGAGCAATGTAGCGGTGGCAGTGATTGTCTTCTTTGTTAGGTGTAGCGACGGTTGCTAGCTGTGTTAGCTAACATTACCTGGCACTTATCACCCCCCACTACCTGTACATCTTGCACACGAACAGTGCTCGATAAGTCTCAAACTATTTAAGACTTAAATATCTATGTTCTGTAGAGCACTTATGCCAAGTTCCTCTACAAAATCTACTATGTGTGCCAAAATCATATATCCTGACAAGCCATGCTGATCAATTTGATCTATAAGGCCAGCATGCGATCTCTGACACGGCCAATGTCTTCCCTTATCTTCCGAATCTAGGGCTCTGTTCGAAAACTCTTAAAATGCGTCTTTCCTTCCTTCCTTTTAAGACAACGAGGTCTGTTTGAAATGTCTTAAATCTTCTCTTCCTGTCTAATAAGATACCTTGAAATACGTCACATAACCCTTTCCTGCCGGACCATTCAAATATGGGAAATAAAATTCCCATGGTTCCCGCCTTAATATCTTTGCCGTCCAATCACCGATTTTATTTCTGAAAACTGCCAGATACTCATGACAAGTTAAGCTCAAAGCACATACCATTGGTTAAGGGGTTACTGGGAGGGGGAAATAAATACATCGTCAGCAACGGCAGCCATTGTTTTCCGAGGCGGAGCCAGAGCGGAGACAACGGGAGATTGCCTACAGTGTTAGATTTACAGGTTCGAATTGAAATCGGAGACGATATTATGAGTAAAGACAAGTTTCTTAATATGTGTTGTCAATATTGTCAATTAAAAGTCTAAACTTTTTCCTTACGAAGAATTTGTTTGTGGCAGTGACGCGAGGTTTTTCAGGAAAGAATGACTGTCCGGCTTGGCTGTTTGTGACAGGCAGCTATGACGGTAGTAGCATTGTTTAGCTTCGATTTGAGCAGATTTCTAAAAAAGCTTGGAAAAACAACATTAACTAGCTAGATTATGTACATTGTAAGCTAAATGTACATGCCTTGCTTGGCCAATTCGGTCTACTGTGGAAGAATCTCCAACGTTTTTTAGTTATCGAGAGGAGTATCCAGCCATAGCGCTAGCTACTTTTGGGGGAGGATAATTCCGGTTTCCCCTATGTCTCCACTAGTCGCTAGAATGGTCATAACTTTTAATCAAAATATGATATTTCTAATCTGTTTTCTGTTCTACATTGCCCACAGATTTGTGGATATTCCACCTGCTCAAAGTTTTTCTCTATCTCGTAATTAAAGTGGTTAAAAATTAAGTTGTCTGATGAGGTATGGTGGATGGAAACGTTTTTTGTAAAAAATGGCTGCCTAAAACCACCTTGATAAAATATGATTTTCCATAAGTAATCATATAATTATTTACATCATAAAAATCCCCTAGTTCTCCTCTTCAATATGGTATGAACAGTTAAGGTGTATGATTTAATATGAAAATTCATAAAATATGAAAATTAATATGAACATCATATTTCAACAGCATATGGAATGTTCAGAATTTTGTCCCAGGAAGTAAAGGGTTAACGGTCATTTTTTAAGAGAGCAAGATGGTCCATTGCATGTCAGTGAGATAACTCGAACATCTATGGCACAGAGCCTACACAGGCACTCACTGATTGTGTTGGCTCTTTCTTCTCCAGTCATGCCACTGATGAGAAAATATGCCTCAGGTATTTTCCACCCCTCATTGACGCAAACTACCATGAGAACCATTGGAGCTCAAATAGCTTTGGCGATTTTTTATAGTACTAAATGGCTGTCAATCAAAAGGATATGCAGTGTTTCGACAGACCCTCCAATCATCAAGCAGAAGCCCAGCGTCCAGGCTAGCCCACTCGTCCATTCACCCCCAGAGATGCTGAGCGTCCGTGGGCGGGACATAATCGCAGCATTTATCCAATGAATGAGTTTCGAAGCACTGCAAAAAACTGTTCAAAGCAGCCCATTGAAGCTGGGCTTCAACAGGGAAATGCACTGTGACGCTACTGGACTGTATGAGAAGGAAATCAGTCAGTCGACCTGCTACGTAGCTGATACTGAACAAACTCGTCTTTGAGATGAACGTGTTCTTAACGCATTTAAAATGTTAACTAAATAGTAAATTTGACTCACAAGTCCGCAAGGACTTCTGGGAAATCAGAACTTCAAATTCAACAGGGAAATGCACTGTGACGCTACTGGACTGTATGAGAAGGAAATCAGGCAGTCGACCTGTTACGTAGCTGATACTGAACAAACTTGTCTTTGAGATGAACGTGTTCTTAACGCATTTAAAATGTTAACTAAATAGTAAATTTGACTCACAAGTCCGCAAGGACTTCTGGGAAATCAGAAGGCTGGCTGGCCAAGTCACCATCCGATGCATCCTCGATAAAAGGGGTGGATCAGGAACATTTCCGGGTATTTTTGGCGTTCTTGGTGACATCCAATGAGTTCGCAAGAACGGAAAAAAAAACGTGGATTGATAAACGGCCTATGGCTCATTCAACTCCATGTATGTCTGCAAGCACATTTACTGGCAACTTTTATTGACGTAAGCAAATAAATTAGGTGCTAGTTTACCCATTTCGGATTGGTTTCAAACTTAGCTAAAATCTGGAAAAAGGTCTGCTTTATCATGTGGCCAAATATCTTAAATTAACTTGTCTGTTTTTCAGAGAAAATAGGTTGTTGTCTTCACCGTAACTTCCAAAAGCCTGCTTTGGCTTTAGAAACCCAATTCAGAATGCCGTAACATCAGTTACGGTTCTTGACCTTTGTTTTGCAGCACTCAAAAACGTTCAAATGGAGTTGCGGGCTCTGTTCGAAATGTCTTAAAATGCGTCCTTCCTTCCAAGACAGCGAGGTCTGTTCGAAATGTCTTAAATCTTCTCTTCCTGTCTAATAAGATACCTTGAATTACGTCACATAAAAGTCATTTTTTAAGAGAGCATATGAGCTGCCTTGCTGTCTTAATGGCGGCACGTCGTCGTCGTCGTCATCTGCCGCTTGTCCGGGGATCGGGTCGCGGGGGCAACGACCTAAGCAGGGAGGCCGAGGCTTCCCTCTCCCCGGCCACTTCCACCACCTCTTCCTGAGGGACCCCGAGGCCGGCCGAGTGACATGGTCCCTCCAGCGTGTCCTGGGTCTTCCCCGGGGCCTCTTCCCAGTGGGACGTGCCCGGAACACCTCACCAGGGAGGCGTCCAGGAGGCATCCTAATCAGATGCCCGAGCCACCTCAGCTGGCTCCTCTCGACGTGGAGGGGTTCTACTCTGAGCGTCTCCCGGATGACCGAGCTTCTCACCCTATCTCTAAGGGAGAGCCCGGACACCCTGCGGAGAAAGCTCATTTCGGCCACTTGTATTTGCGATCTCGTTCTTTCGGTCACTACCAATATTTCGTGACCATAGGTGAGGGTAGGAACGTAGATCGACTGGTAAATAGAGAGCTTCGCCTTTCGACTCCGCTCCCTCTTCACCACGACGGACCGATGCAGAGTCCGCATCACTGTGGATGCCGCACCGATCCGTCTGTCAACCTCGCGCTCCATTCTTCCCTCACTCGTGAACAAGACCCCGAGATACTTGAACTCCTCCACTTGGTTCAGGATCTCCTCCCCGACCCGGAGATGGCACTCCACCCTTTTCCGGTCGATAACCATGGCCTCAGATTTGGAGGTGCTGATTCGCATCCCAGCCGCTTCACATTCGGTTGCGAACCGCTCCAGTGAGAGCTGAAGGTCACGGCCCGATGAAGCCAACAGGACCACATCATCTGCAAAAAGCAGCGACCCGATCCTGCGGTTACCAAACCGGACCCCCTCAACACCCTGGCTGCGCCTAGAAATCCTGTCCATATAGATAATGATCAGAATCGGTGACATAGGGCAGCCCTGGCGGAGTCCAACCCTCACCGGAAACAAGTTCGACTTACTACCGGCAATGCGGACCAAACTCTGGCACCGGTCGTACAGGGACCGGACAGCCCCGATCAGGGAATCCGGTACCCCGTACTCTCGGAGCACCCCCCACATGAGCCCCCGAGGGACACGGTCGAACGCCTTTTCCAAATCCACAAAACATGTGTAGACTGGTTGGGCGAACTCCCATGTACCCTCCAGGACTCCGCGGAGGGTATAGAGCTGGTCCACTGTTCCACGGCCAGGACGAAAACCACATTGCTCCTCCTGAATCCGAGGTTCGACAATCCGGCGGACCCTCCTCTCCAGGACCCCTGAATAAACTTTCCCAGGGAGGCTGAGGAGTGTGATCCCCCTAAAGTTGGAGCACACCCTCCGGTCCCCCTTTTTAAAGAGGGGAACCACCACCCCGGTCTGCCAGTCCAGAGGCACTGTCCCTGATGTCCACGCAATGTTGCAGAGTCGTGTCAACCAAGACAGCCCTACAACATTCAGAGCCTTAAGGAACTCCGGGCGGACCTCGTCCACCCCAGGGGCCCTGCCACCGCGGAGCTTTTCAACCACCTCGGCGACCTCGGCCCCAGAGATTGAAAGCCCCCCCCCGATGTCCCTAGACTCTGCCTCCACGTCGGAAAGCGTGTTGGTGGAATTAAGGAGGTCTTCAAGGTATTCCTTCCACCGATCCAGGACGTCCCCCGTCGAAGTCAGCAGCGCACCATCCCCACCGTATACAGTGTTGACAGAGCACTGCTTCCCCCTCCTGAGTCGCCGGATGGTGGTCCAGAACCTTTTTGAAGCCGTTCGGAAGTCATTCTCCATGGCCTCGCCGAACTCCTCCCATGCCCGGGTTTTTGCCTCCGCGACCGCCAAAGCCGCGTTCCGCTTGGCCTGCCGGTACACATCAGCTGCCTCAGGAGTCCTACCAGCCAATAAAGCCCGATAGGCCTCCTTCTTCAGCTTGACGGCATCCCTCACCTCCGGAGTCCACCACCGGGTCCGAGGGTTACCGCCGCGACATGCACCGACCGCCTTGCGGCCGCAGCTCCGGTCAGCCGCTTCAACAATGGAGGCCCGTAACATGGCCCATTCGGACTCAATGTCCCCGGGACATTGATCGAAGCTCTCCCGGAGGTGGGAGTTGAAGCTCCTTCTGACAGAGGGTTCCGCCAGCCGTTCCCAGCAGACCGTCACATTACGTTTGGGCCTGCCAGGCCTGACCGGCGTCCTCCCCCACCATCGGAGCCAACTCACCACCAGGTGTTGATCAGTTGACAGCTCCGCCCCTCTCCTCACCCGAGTGTCCAAGACATGCGGCCTCAAGTCCGACGACACGACTACGAAGTCGATCGTCGAACTGAGACCTCGGGTGTCCTGGTACCAGGTGCACATATGGACACCCTTATGCTTGAACATGGTGTTTGTTATGGACAAGCCGTGTTTAGCACAGAAGTCCAACAACAGAACACCACTCGGGTTCAGATCGGGGGGGCCGTTCCTCCCAATCACGCCCCTCCAGGTCTCACTGTCATTGCCCACATGAGCATTGAAGTCCCCCAGGAGGACGAGGGAATCCCCGGGAGGAGCGCTTCCCAGCACCCCCTCCAGAGACTCCAAAAAGGGTGGGTACTCTGAGCTGCCGCTTGGTGCATAAGCACAAATGACAGTGAGGACCCGTTCCCCCACCCGAAGGCGGAGGGAGGTTACCCTCTCATCCACCGGGGTGAACCCCAATGTACAGGCGCCGAACCGAGGGGAAACAAGTATTCCCACCCCAGCTCGACGCCTCTCACCAAGGGCAACTCCAGAGTGGAAGAGAGTCCAGCCCCTCTCAAGGAGACTGGTTCCGGAGCCTGTGCTGTGCGTCGAGGCGAGGCCAACTATATCTAGCCGGAATCTCTCTATCTCGCGCACCAGCTCAGGCTCCGCCAGCGAGGTGACATTCCACGTCCCTAAAGCTAGCTTCTGCAGCCGAGGATCGGACCGCCAAGGCCCCCGCCTTCGGCCGCCGCCCGTCTCACACTGCACCCGACCCCCATGACCCCTCCTGCGGATGGTGAGCCCACTGGAAGAGGGTCCCACGTTGTCTCTTCGGGCTGTGCCCGACCGGGCCCCATGGGAAAAGGCCCGGCCACCAGGTGCTCGCCATCGAGCCCCACCCCCGGGCCGGGCTCCAGGGGGGGGCCCCGGTGACCCGCTTCCAGGCAGGGGCAACTGAGAACCATTGCTGTATTTCTTCATGGTTGGTTTTTTGAGCCACGCTTTGTCTGGTCTTTCACCTGGAACCTGTTTGCCTTGGGAGACCCTACCAGGGGCATAAAGCCCCCGACAACATAGCTTCCAGGATCACTAGGACACGCAAACCCCTCCACCGCGGTAAGGTGGTGACTCAAGGAGGGGCGGCACGTATTACCCATAACTCTCTGCGCAGGGTTACCGTGAGCAACAAGTTAAACAGAATCCTTTGACCGTCATTGCTCTAAGTTTTTACAATTCATATTTCAGCTAAACGGTACTTGTAAATCAACATCTGAATAAAAATGTATAGAGAAGTGGGCAGCTGAAAATGTACTTATTTTATTGATGACACTCCTAATTTGTAAATTTGCTCCTACTTTTCGATGACGTACAGTAGCTAGCATCGCAGTGCAGTGCAGACACTAGCTAGTTGCTGCGTTTTATCATAATCCTATCAAATGAGTGAAATACAAACACAAATGTTATGAGCTATTGAGCCTATATCTAACACAAGTTTAAATACAGCTTAACTTGACTTGGTGTGACAATAAACTCAATGCAATTGAAGGCCGTCTGACAAAGCGCGCTTGTGCGAGCACATAAGTACATGCAGCGCGATGACGTACATCCTGTCTTAATAGGCTGTTCGAAAACAACGGTTTTTAAGATACCTTACCCCAAAGAGAGCTGTCTCGTTAGACACCTGTCTAGTAAGACATCAAGGATCAAGACAGCTGTCTAAGTTTTCGAACAGAGCATAGGTGTCCATATCTGCCTTCGATCTTGTGTGCAGCTGCGTTGTTCTGAAGATAACCACGCCCCTCTCGTTTGCATGTGAGATCAGAAATAAATACAGCACAGAAATAAATGTGGTGTGGAAATAAAGGTGGTGTGGGAATATATGTGAAAATAAGTGTGGTGTGTAAAAGTAAAAAAATAAATAAATGTGGCATTAGGAAATAAAAGTCCCATGAAATAAATAAATGTTGTCTCTACAAAAACATAATTTGGAAATAAATAAATGTATTTATTCATTGATGTTGGTAAATGGATTCAACTATATAATTCTATAATTCTATATTTATTGCGATCTTTTTTTTATTTCAGAGTTTATTTCATAGCTATGTTTATTTCATAGCTATATTTATTTATGTATGTATCTATTAATTTACCCATTTATTTATTTAATTGTGACTAACTTGGCGTTCCATAGGTAAATGGATTCAGCTATATAATTATATAATGCTATATTTATATATTTATTGCCATCTTTGTTTTATTTCAAAGTTTATTTCATAGCTATATTTATTTATGTATGTATTTATCTATTTATTTAGCTATTTATTTAATTAATTTTGACCAACTCGGCATTCCATACAGACCATCACATTACACAGAACGAACACAACAACAAAACTCCAAACAATGCTTATCTAACTAAGTTAACTAACCTTATCTAACCTTTAACCCTGTAATTTTTCAGCTTGCTGCAGGGCATTCTGGGTAACATGAGCGTTGCCGCTACACAACCATCTAATCAACTTTTCTTCGTCCTACTCTGGCGTCTTTACATTTATTCATTTAGCAGACGCTTTTATCAAAAGAGACTTGCAAGAGAGAGCTTTACTATAAGTGCATTGGTCAATGATCATAAACAACAAGATAGCCCCAAAAATGCTTTGGCAGGCTTTTGTAGTCTTTGATATTGACTGGTGCATGCTGAGATTGCATGACGTCAACTACCCGAGCTCAGTTCACAAGAAGGTTCCTATGTCTAAACCAAAAATTATGTTATTAAGTTATTTGTCCGTGGGATGAAAGTAAATAACTGCAAAATAACTATTAAAAAGCTAGTTTTGATAAAGTTAAGTTATGTGTTTTAACAGAACATTTTCGTGAAAATGTTATTAATACTTAATTAATACTATTAATACATTTTACAGTTTGCCATTGTCTTCCTATCTGTATTTCCTGTAATTAGGAAATACAGAAAAAAACACGTATAATTTACAGAAAAAGTGTGTTAATATATATATATATATATATATATATATATATATTTGTTTTTTACAGTATAGGTTTAAAAGGTAAGTATACGTTATTTCAGCTACTGGTTGCACTATCAGCAATATTGCACTATTGTACTCAACTTGTCTTAGGTTAGTATAGATTTATAAGGTTAGTATAGGTGTATTGTATTGAATATTGTATATTATTTGTATATTAGGAGGTTTACTATATTTGAGCTTATCATAGATGTAATCTATGTTCTGTGTACTATATGTTATGTTATGCCAGGTTGCTTTGCATTGTCTTGTCCTAAGAATTTCAGTGCCCAGTCTGACCCTGTGTTGTTTTGTGCATCTGACAATAAAAGACTTGAACTTGAACGGGATGTGTGTCCCCCTATATATATTATGCTTACGGCCCTGGTGTATTGTATCCAAGCAATTGAAAATCGTGTTAGCGTTTCGAAAAATGTCAATTTCGATCATCAGTTGTGAGTTTTGTTTCTACAGTTTTGAAAAAGGACATCACGGTTCTGAAAATAGTGTTAAAGGGATTGTAAAAAACTGTAAAAAATTTTTTTTATTTCATACTGTTTTTTTTACAATCACTTTGACACAAATTTCAGAACCTTGATGTCCTTTTTCAAAACTCGAGATGCAAAACTCGAAACAGTCATTACTTGTAACACACACTGTCACATGTTCAAAGCATAGCATTGTATGTTCATATATTTAAAGACACCCTGCGCATGCAGAATCATTTGTTAAAAAAACAAATTTATCATGAAATACCATAGGAATATTCACTTGGATCATCCACACACAAGATACTCATAATTTCACCATGTAGTTGTTTGTACAATCATTAGATATTGTACTACAAAATATGTGATACATGTTTCATAAGATACTACATCACCATAAATGGACCAAGAGAGAATACTACAGACAGTGGAATCATTGAGCAACATCTGAAATTTATTGAGGAAATACATTCAAATTATAAAACTTCTTTGTTTTCTATCAGAGCAAAAATATAGACTACAAAAGAAAACTATGCTTGTACGTAAAACATGTACTGCAGTGTTCCTCACCTGGCTAAAAAAACAAATAAACAAAAGCAAAACAAAGGATGTATTACTCTCCTGCATTTCCATCAACCCTGTCTTGTAGATTTGGCCACAGGTTTTCCTATTTGGCCACAGGTTTTCATTTGACAGAACTCTGAAAGAATTTCCGGGCATGGCAAATCCAGGCCTGCCACTGGTCTACCATAATGTCATTGCATGCCTCATCCATGGCCTGGAGAAGGGTAACTTGTTCATGAGGGTGCCTATCGTACACCTTCCACTTCCATGTGGAGAATAATTCTTCACATCTAGGGTTGCGGAAGGGACAGTATGGGGGCAAGTACAGGGATGTAAATTGTGGATGGGGTTGAAACCATGTTTGCACCAACTGAGCATAGTGGAACCTGACATTATCCCACACAATGGCATAGGTCACGCCATCAGCTCTACAGACCTGACTTAGCTCATCCAGGAAGCCTACAAGTAACGCTGCATTATATGACCCAATACGAGGTTAATGTGGAGGGCTGCGTCCCACCACACCATCTTCTGATATCGCCGCACACATGGTGATGTGTTGTCCAGGTACTCGGAGGGTTGCACACTTTCCAATGACATTTTGACCTCTTCTCCTTGTCTTGGCCATGTTGAAACCTCATCCAAAAATATGAATTTGTGATGGTTTTCATCAGTATCCAGCTCCATCACCCTCTAAAGACATTTTAAAAAGAGAATTACTGATTACAATGTAACATTTCTGGGGAAGTGTCCACAACAGGCACCTTGAGCTGAGCATACTCAATCCTCAGTTGCTTCACTCTGTCTGCATTCCTTTCGAAAGGCACATGGTACAGTTGTTTTAGAGACACCTGGTGCCTTTTCAGAATGCGTGCAATAGTCGGTAAACTTATGGCTTCCACATTGTTGAACATGTCTTCATTAACCGAGATATGCTGCTGTATTTCTCAAAGGCGAATATCATTTCTGGCCTGGACCAAATTGACCACAGCCTGCTCTTGTTGCTCAGTCAGTATTCTGCCTCTGCCTCCCCCATTTGGCCTCGCCTCTATTCTGCAGGGAAAATTACAATAAAGTAAAAATACATCAAATGGGTTCTTTGTGAAAACCAGTTTATGAATATTATATCCCCCCAAATACGTTAACTACAGGTTGAGATTTTGACTACTCTTACCAAAGGATGGACGTATGTTCTCTGTTTATTTCAAACTTAAACATGGTATAAATCAAATAATGACAATTTGTTTAACATTTTTTATAATAAGGAAGTGATGCTGACACTCATGATTGGATTAGTTTACTATTATGAGCTCTTGAGTGTCAGTTCAATGTCTCAGACTCCAAAGACCCACCTTTATGTTACAGTAGCCGCCTGAGTAGGACTTCTCTTTAGGATATGAATATAAACATTGATGTTCTCTTGTCAAAAACAATTTGCATCCTGCATTTATGTTGCGATAAGTGCAAAACCACATCTTCCAGATTACAATGTTTGTTAGAATATCACTATTGCCTCAAATAAATGTATGCCTGTACCGTATGTGTCAAATATAAAATGTGACTTATTATAGGCCTATTACTTGTGAAAACAGGTATAACTCCTCAGTAATTACTCAAGCGTTACCTTGTTATCCTGCAGGAACAACTTGTGATGTGGACCATATTTTAAAGTGACAAACATGTTAACTCCTAACAAATTACTCAGGTGTTACATTGTCATCCTGCAGGAACTACTTATGATGTGGACCAACACGATTCCAAATGAATAAAAATGATGAAGGAAGAAAGAACAAATGGCAGGACTGTAAAATAACTTGCTTGATAACCCAATTCAGAGGACAGGAACATGGCCCAAAACGCTAGCTACAGTTGTTGCTAGCTGTAAAGCCAGGCAGTTTTCTCACTGCACTAATTTGCCCACGCTGCTCATTCAAATTCTTATTTTTACGTATTTTAATTTTTTAAATTGTTATATTTTTTTATTGATTAGTTCTTAGAATTTGTTTAACTACTTTTTTAGTTAATGTAAGACCCGTATATGTTTATTATTTGCACTTTCCTACCACAGTAAATTCTGCGTTTGCGTAACACAGGCTACATGGCAAATAAACCTCATTCTGAAGGGCATTGGAGAAGAAACCTACCCACATTAGCTTAGGTTAAACTAAGCGTGGGAGTTAGACAGTTGTTACAAATCAAGTTCACATACATAGAGATTTATCATGAAAATCTTATTAATCATTGACATGAAAGAAATGTAACACAGCTAGCCATACAATAAATCAAAACAATACATAGTTTCGCAGGAACAAGACCCTGGCTTCGCCAACAGTGCGCACGGGCCAAGCTTGCGCCCTTAAAATAGCATCGGAATAACGCGCCATTGACTTTAGACTACATTTTTCCTGGTCAGTGGCGGAATTGTTTTTTGGAAACTGCAAAATAGCACCAGGGAATGTTTGCGCCTGAACACGCCTCCTTTTTCGCTGAACCGCCCCCTTACAGTATGTACAGGGACATTCCCCCGAGTCAAGTAAGGTGAAGTGCCTTGCCCAAGGACACAACGTCATTGGCACCGCACAGCCAGGAATCGAACCGTCAACTTTCTGATTACTAGCCCAATTCCCTAACCTCTCAGCCATCTGACTCCAAACTAGGAATGATACTTGCTCCGTTGAAAAAGTCAAGTCAATTGCGCTGTCAATTGTCAAATTGTCAAAAGTCAATTGCGCTGGGTTCAAGAAAAGGCCCTTAGTCACATCACCTACTTTGTGATACACATTGGCATGCAGTATGACTATTTGACAATTGCCTTGGAATGCATGCTGAAAGCTTACAGGTTTTCATTGCAGAAAGTTCTGATGATTGAGGCCACAGTTGATCTTCTGAGGTTGGATCATTGTAGCTGTCTCAGTCATTGTCATGCCTTGATTCACGACACGATTCATCCACAGCTATTGCCCTAATTTCAGTGGACACTCGTTGCTGTGCTGCCTCTGTCTTGTTACGTCCTCAACCACGTACCTCCACACCTCTCTGACGAGACCTATGGCCGCCTCTCTGACGAGGCCCATGGCCGCCTCTCTGACCAGGCCCATGACCATCTCTCTGACCAGGCCCCTGACCACCTCTCTGACAAGGCCCCAGACCACCTCTCAGAAGGGGTGGATGTCTCTAGTGATGTTACGCTCTATACCGTGCTCACAAAGCGGTATCGACCTTTCGAAACAATTGATACTGACACAAACGTGTCGAGCGTGGCTTCAAATGGGCAAAAACCATGTGATCACCTTTTGAAGTGTCAAAGTGACGTCCAACGCTTCAGACGTCACACGAGCAGCTGAGACAAACAGCGTTAAATTCAAACGTTAGAAAATACATCAGAAATCACTAATATTCGTAGGTTAGAGAGAGGACACAGCCTATTTACGGATGCTATAGAATACATTCATTGACAGAGCCAGAGATACAGATAGATTACCAGAGCTAGATAGACAGAGATAGATACAGATGTGAGATAGTAGGTGTACACAAGCACATAGCCTACATCTTTCTCTAGTTTTACCAGCCTTCAAATGTGACCACTTGCCAGCTCCATGCTATCGTATCACTGTTGTTGTAGCCACTCATTTTATATTACATAATACTCATACCACAATGCAAAATCAATCATCAGCAACAAATAGTATTGACAAAGCAATTACAAGGGCCTGTTACAGGTGCTGGTGGTTTTCAAATCTTAAAACATGATGGTTTAGTCCAATTTGTTCAGGTTTCATAGTAATTGGTGTCAATGGATCTTGTTATACTAAAACCTTCATGTTCTAAAGTTGGAATATTGTTTATCAGTTTCCATAAAACTATGCATTAAGAGTTATGTAACAGTTACTTATCCTTTTGAGCAGTAGTATCAATTGACAGTTAGATCATTGTAATGTAAGGAAATGACAGACATTTCAGAGGTTATGTGTGAATTTGCCTTTTGATATGCTGATACTTTGATGTTAACTTTAGTCATTTTGAATAGATAATTATAGTTCAATGAACAATTAACAAATGATCTAAGCTATATGTGTATTGTATCCAAGCAATTGAAAAAAATGCATTTTGATCATCAGTTGTGAGTTGTGTCTAGAGTTTAGAGAGTGTAGAGTGTCAAAGTGATTGTAAAAAAATATAATACAGGCGAATGACTGTTGTTGTTCACTTTGGAAATTCACTGTAAATTACAGCCCAAGGAGCACAGGTTAAATTGATCCTAAATATATCTAAATATAATATTTTTATATTAGTAACATCATTCTTGTTGCCAAGAGGAACCTGCTGGGATAATTTTTTGTTGAATTGCTCCAGACAAAGATAACAAAATGCACAATGACAGCCATATTGTAGGATACAATATAAGTACATATTTTCAATGAGGAGACATTTTTAAACGTCAACAACCAATAACTTGAGCATATTGTATAATACATGGATATAAGTGTATTTCACATAAGTACATAAATGCTGGTTTAAATGGTTGCCTCTGTAATGGATGTGAATCGGTGAAAATCACTCCTCAAGTATGTAGCAGGCATAGCTGGTAGTGGTTGCACTTGACAAGTCAAAAGTGGCGTGTTCGAGCCCAGCGAGTGGCGTGAATACTGAACCAGTAAGATTTTATTTTTATAATTCATTTCGTATTTTATGTGTAACCGGTGTGAACTGGTGAAACTCACTCCTCAGGTATGTAATGGGCCACCCGCGTCAACGAATAACTAGCTTTTCTTTGGCGTAGCTGGTCGTGGCAAGTTGGAGGTTGTGTGTTCGAGCCCAGTGAGTAGCGAACGAGCCTTGTCGTGACGGAGCGTGGCTACAGCTGTTACATACCCGTCACATTGGTACCGTGACCCGGATCTCACGAGGTTAGCATCAGGTTAGCATCAGCTAACCACAGGAGTGAGTTTCAGAGGGATGAATGTAACCGGTGTGAACTGGTGAAACTCACTCCTCGGGCCTGTTATGGGCCACCCGCATCAATGAATAGCTAACTTTTCTTTGGCATAGTTGGTAGTGGTTGTGCTTGGAAGTTGAGAGGTGGCAGGTTTGATTTAGCCTGGCTCTGCTCTCCTACGTACTTCCGCTCAATCTGGATTTTTCTTCTGTACTAGGTTTGGGAGCTAGGCTCTGAAGTCGGTGAATTTGTATGTGTCAGCCAATTGTTCTTTCATATAGCCTGCGTCGCTATTTTAGTATGCAGGATCCGGTTTACAAAAGGAGAAGCTAAATCGATCACCGAGTTTGATTAACCTCCTATACTTACTCAGGTTAGGTGCGCTAGGTTTATATAGGCTTTGTTATTGTTTGCTCTGAGGCTAGCGTTTGTTTCTGTATTGATTGTGTTACATTGTCATAATGTATTGATTATCTTACTATTTTGATAATAAACAATGTTTTTGCATTTAAAGTTACTTGTCTTTGTGCATGCTTTCAATGTTTGGACAATATAATTGGCTGGAGTCCTAAGTCACTCTCAAGAGAGCCTTTTTATATGTCCCTGACAAACAAGAGGTAAATGAGTTGTATGTGCTGGCTTTAAAACGTAATACCATTTCATCCTATTTTAAGTTGTTTTGGTCCACAGGATTGTTTTTCACCACTGTTCTACCATTTAGTCTAATTGTTAGCTGAGTTCCAGTTCAAGTCTTTTATTGTCAGATGCACAGAACAACACAAGGTCAGACTGGGCGCTGATATTCTTGGGACACGGCAACGCAACCTGGCATGACATAACATATAAGTACTCTGAACATAATTTCATATCATAGATGTAATCTAAGATAACAACTCCTAAATATACAAAATAATATACAATACAGTATACTGTAATAATACACATATTAACCTATACTAACCGTATAAACCTATACTAACCTAAAGACAGGTGGGGTACTGCAATATTGCTGATGTAAAGTGGCTAGTGAGAAAGTGGTGAGAGTGAATCAGTGTCCATTTAGAAGCCTGATGGCCCTTGGAAAGAAAGTATTCTCCAGTCTACGTGTGCGAGACCGAATGCTTCGGTATTGCCAGCCAGAAGGCAACGGGGTAAAAAGAATGAAGGATGAATGGTGGTAACAGTTTCATAGAATCCTGCAAGCTTTCCTGAGGCATCATGTGTGGTAGGCATCCTGTAGGGCTGGAAGCTTCCTGCCAATGATTAACTCAGCAGACCTGACCACATTATGTAGGGCCTTGCGGTCCCTGTCTGTGCAGCTCTCATACCACACTGTAATGCAACCAGTCAGTATGCTCTCTATTGTACATCTGTAAAGGTTAGTGAGGATGACTCAGTCCATGGCAAACTTCTTCAGTCTCCTCAGGAAGAACAGGTTTTTCCGGGCTGCTTTAAATACCGTGTGAGCAGACAAGGTGAGATCATTGCTGATGTTCACCTCGAGGAACCTGAAGCAGCTGTCCTGCTTGCAGCTGACCTGAAGCAGCATGCTCCTCCTCCTGCCGCCTCGTATAGTCCACGATAATCTCCTTAGTCTTGCTGACATTGAGAGGTTATTTCCTGGCACCATGTTGTCAGGGTATCAACTTCCTCTCTCTAGGCTGACTCGTCACTGTCAGAGATGAGACCCACAATGGTTGTGTCGGCAGCAAACTTAATGAGGAGGTTGGAACTGTGTGTTGCAAGGAGAACAGGAGAGGGCTGAGCACACAGCCCTGGGGGGTGGCTGTGTTGGTGATCAGTGTAGATGAGGTGTGGTCATTGATTCTCACCACCTGTGGCGTCCCCGTCAGGAAGTTGTAGATCCACTGCCTTGCATAGGGAGGTGCTTAGTTCCAGGTCCACAAACTTGGAGAAGAGTCTGGAGGGAATGATGGTGTTGAATGCTGAGCTAGTCAATGAACAGCATCCTCACATACGTATTCCTTTGTCCAGGGGGGAGAGAGCAGTGTGCATAGTCAGGGTGATGGCATCGTCTGTAGACCTGTTGGACTGGTATGTAAACTGCATAGGGTCCAGGGTGGGAAGCAGCGATGAGCAAATTGTAGTGTGGTTTGCACGGTTAAGATTAGCAATACTTCGTTTATAATAAAGTATAGTAGTTCTTGGGGCACCACCTCTGATTCGTGGAAGGGACAGAGGAAACCTTGTTTAATAAAATAGCACTCGTAATCGTCAGTCTAATCTTAAGTAGTGAATTCTATGAAAGTAGAGCCAATCATATAACGTGAGAGATGAGCAAGTATTATACACAATGATTTATTTAAGAGAATGTAAGTATAGTGAACACATACCAGATAAGTTATGGGTTAGTTGGGCTAAAGCAGTACAGTAGGCCTAGATTCTAATGCGAGCGCACTACACAATGGTTGCGTAGAGCGCGTGTGAAAGGGGAGGGGGAGAAGTGGAGGAAGAGGTAGAGAGGAAGAGGCTTCTATAGTAACAATGGACGATCAATGGAAACTGACCTAACGATGATTAAGTTAAATCATTTGTAAAATACAATCAAACATCAACAATTCAAACACAACATGCCAATATGTCACAAGTAAGAAATATTGCAAATCGCAGTTACTTTTGTCGGTTTCAAGAACGGAGTCAAAGGTTCGTTATGTCCAACGAATAAAAACGGAATCTCTCGTCAAAGTTCCGGGCGCAAAGTGAATGTGCAGGTTATGAGGAAATAGACTAGAGTGTGCACCTCCAGTTGATCCTACGAACGAGCTGGGGTGATTGTACGTTTGGGGGTTAAATACCCCAAAGAACAGGGGTTCATCCCTGTGAAGGTGACCTCTCTCATTGGTCAGTTACTTCCACCTGGGCATTGTCCTGGGACCTGCCCAGAGGTGTGAAGTGGCTGATAGTTTTGAGTTCCATTATCTCAAATGTCCATGGAATGCTCAAACTTCAGAATATAACAATACAACGTTCATAACTGGTTTTGTTAGTATGATATAATTATTTTGATACCAAGATTGACTGATTTAACTATACCTGAAGGGAAGTTATAATCAAACATCAATTAACAACGTTCTAGGTAAATGAGACAAACACATTATAACACATCGACTACTGTCCTTGAATTAGTGTCCATGAGCCATGTAGTCCTTTAGAAAATGTTTGTAAGTCCACACAAGAAAGTTCCTTCAAGTAATTCCTTTTGTTCTGACAATGTGAGACCATGTGGTCTCTGTTCCTGACCCCATGCTGGGTCAGGAATTTGAAGCTCCTGGGAGATAAGGACAAAAGGGGGAAAGACCCTTTCCTCGTCGGGGGTAGGGGAAGGTGTGGATGGTACCATGCTTTGTCTGTGGACTCTCTGCTACAAAATTAATGGTTTGACTAGTCGCTCGAAGCACTTCATTATGACAGAGGTTAGTGCTATTGGGCGATAGTCGTTCATGAAGGTGACATTGGTCTTTTTGGACACAGGGACGATGGTGGTCCTCTTGAAGCAAGTGGGGAGTACAGTACAGACAGGCTGAGGGAGAAGTTAAAGATGTTTCAGCCAAATAAAAAAAGGTTAAAAGCAGACTATTATTGTTATTAACAATTGTTATTGTGGTAACACTACAATAAGGGTGCATGAATTAGCCTTCATTAATGCATTAACTAATGCATGATGAATCATCATCAGTTAATACATAACTCAGAAAGTACTTAATGATGCACTGATCATGAACACATCATTTGGTAATAGGGAGTCACATATGATTTACTATTAATTAAATCTGGAATCATGTATCAAGTCCTATTGACATTAACACATTAACTGATAGGTGAGTTAACTACTTTAGTTAATTGTGCAAACTATGACTGTTACTTAACTATGTGAACCAAAACCCTGAGTTAACAGGGTAATTCATGTATTAATTACTACAATGGCGGTATCCATGGATTGAGATGGTAATTATTCATTTGTTAATAGTAATGTGCCTCCTCGAGTAAAGTCAATACATGAGTTACATTCACTAATCATTAACTAATTATTCACTCAACAAATACTTACTGTTTATTTAGAGAGACAACTTTTAAATAAACTCTATTATGAGTTGGAATCCTGCATTACAGTCAAAATAACTTTTTGACGAATTGATGACTAGCATGCCGTTTGCAAAACGTTTTATTTCACTCGAACAACACATGCAAGGCCACCTTTCTAAGAAGAAATCCACTCGAAGTGTCGATCAGATCTTCCAAATGCCTGGCTACAACAGATCCTTGATTCTGGACCGATTCATGACGGTGAACTCCTATGTTAACTTTCCACCAGTGGCGATTTCTTTAAGACTGAAAAGGAAGCTCAGCTTCTCCTAAAATATCATAAAATGTATGGTAAAATATTTACTATAGTGTTCAAATTTTAAATGTGTTTGAACACGTTCATCTCGAAGACGAATTAGTTCTGAATCAGCTGCGTATAGTAGCAGGTCGACTAACTAATTTCCTTCTCATACATTCCCGTAACGTCACAGTGCATTTCCCTGTTGAAGCCATATTACAGTAACTATGGTTGAAGCCCTGCTTCAGTGGACATCATGAAGCTTCTCTGAAGAGATTTTTCAGTGTTTCAAAACTATACGCTCATTCATTGGATAAATGCTGCGATTATGTCCTGCCCTGGACGCTCAGCGTCTCTGGGGGTGAATAGAGGAGTGGGCTGGCCTGGACGCTGGGTTTCTGCGTGATGATTGGAGGGGGTGTCGAAAGACTGCATCTCCTTTTGATTGACGGCTATTTTATACTATAAAAAGGCGCCGAACCTAAGGGGCTAAATTCAGTCCCATCGCGGATTTTTTAACTGTAGTAGAGACAAACTGCTGCAACCTATCTGTTTTTTTTGCTTGGCGAAATTGCTAGCCACATCCGTACTGTTTTTGATCATTTCGATAATCACTTCAGCGTCTCTAAATAGATAGGTTTGAGCCTGTCAGCTGGCCGACTAGCTAGCTAGTCTAGGTCTAACTATAATGGGTAAAAAAGCTTTGTTAAGTTACACGTAGTTTGCCTTTACCATTCAAATGCTTATTCTCTGTTAGCTTTCACCCTTTTCAAGTATAATGCTGAACTTAGGGGATACTGGAAAGTTAACATTCGAAGATCTCCGTCATGAATCGGGCCAGAATCCAGGATCTGTTGCAGCCAGACATTTTCTACGGAAGAACTGGTTGATATTTCGAGTGGACTTCTTCTTAGAAAGGTGGCCTTGCATGTGTTGTTCGAGTGAAATAAAACGTTTTGCAAACGGCATGGTAGTCATCAATTTGTCAAAAAGTTATTTTGACTGTAATGCAGGATTCCAACTCATAATATAGTTTGTTTAAAAATTGTCTCTCTGAAAAAAACTAAGTATTTGTTGAGTGAATAATTAATTAATGATTAGTGAATGTAACTCATGTTATGACTTTACTTGAGGAGGCACATTACTATTAACAAATGATTAATTACCGTCTCAATCCATGGATACCGCCATTGTAGTAATTAACACATGAATTACCCTGTTAACTCAGGGTTTTGGTTCACACAGTTAACTAACAGTCATAGTTTGCATGATTAACTTAAGTAGTTAACTCACCTATCATTTAATGTGTTAATGTCAATAGGAATTGATACATGATTCCAGATTTAATTAATAGTAAATCATATGTGACTCCCTATTACCAAATGATGTGTTCATGATCAGTGCATCATTAAGTACTTTCTGAGTTATGTATTAACTGATGATGATTCATCATGCATTAGTTAATGCATTAATGAAGGCTAATTCATGCACCCTTATTGTAAAGTGTTACCGTTATTGTTGATGTATTTGTTGTTACTTGTAGAACATACAATAATAGCATTTACAGGCCTACAATTATTTAAATGTGTAGGCATCATTATTTGAAAAAAAAAACTGAAACAAGTCAGGAGTGGTTATAGTCGTTTGATTCAATATTGAAGAATTACATGAATAAGAATAAATGGGTTTGGGTATTGTGTGCCGTGTTAGATGGGTGATCTGGGGGGTATTCCAGGTAGCGGGTTTAGTGAAAACTTTGAGTTGTTTAACCCTGAAAAGAGGCATACTCCGAGTTCCACGTTCCAGAAAGAGAGGTAACGAAACCTTCTGGTAAGTTTCCATGGTAACTTACTCCGTGAAACTAACCTGCTCGCTGGCAGGTTTTCCATGCCAAACTCTGCGTTTCTACCGATCCCCTCCCACTTTATGAGCCTGATAGCTTTGGCAGACACGGCATATCATTTCCTGGTTCAGCCGAGCAATCTCAAACTAAATGTAAATTGCTTAGTTATACGCTGGGAGACGATTTTAAGATTGCGATTTGATGTGCTTTAATTCCCTGATGAACACCCAAGTTAACGTTACTGTTTCGCGTCACAATCTGTAATTTATTTTAGCAACATTCTCAGCCCTTGGGCCTTCGTTGGTACATGCCGTGGACATGCACTCAAAATGGACCAAATGCTTTTGGGCACTGAAATAAATACAAATAATTGAAATTGTATTTGGTCTTCTTCATTGCCTACAAACAGAAATCACAATGAGTAGCCTAGCCTATTTCTATCGGCTATTGTTCCTACAATTTACATGATGTACCATCCTGAAACTGGCGTTTCAGCATTTCTATTTCAACATTGTAGGGGGTCAATATTGGCCAAACAACCGAAACAAATTCCCCTATGGTTTGAAGGAGGATTGGAAACTGAACAGCGTGTTAGCCTAACATTAACCAAATAATTCCAATACCAATGAAATTACAGTTATTTGACTATTTTGATTTTTGGGTTAAATCAGAGCAAGAATGGTCAAATTAAGGTTAAATCATTTTTATCATATTTCAAATGAATGATATAAATGAAGGTTAACTCTTATGCCTACTCTACCATGATTATTGTAAACCAGAGATAGAAAGCAAGAGGTGAGGAAGAAGGAGTAGGACAAGCTAGAGCTGAGAAGAACGTCTCAGGAGATCAATAATTCACAGAACAATGCTTCACAATTCCTTAAGAACAACTACAATCATACCAGAATCTTGTCCCTTACTTAACAACATGACTAGCAATGCTACAGTAAGTTACACAATGAGATGTGAGAGCCATCAAGTTTAGACTCCATCCAGTAACTCCATGTTTTACCATATGAAAGGTGGGAGCAGGTTAATAGCCTTACAAGATCAGCCTTTATTCTTCTGCCCTAAGTACACCATCTCTTGGTCAAAATAGAAATTCAGAAAATTCAACTATTAATATTCATATAGGTTATTTTTCCAACAATTAACATCACCTGTGACCATGCATTCTCTCGTAACTGGTGTTCCAGTAATTTTTTTTCGAGATTAGCCTTTATTCTTCTACCCTAAGTAGGCCTACACTAGCCTGGCTGCCAGCCCAACTTCTCCCCGCCCACAAAAACATTTGGTCGGGAAGTTGGGTCTGGAGGGTCTCATATTTGTCATGCCCTCTACCCCCTAGTGGCGGGTTGTTTGTGTTCCCCGGTTGTGGGTGTGGCCATGGTCTCCAGTCTCAATTACCCACTCACTCTGCCTCAGTCTTCACACCTGTCTCCCATCAACTCATCAGCCCTGCAGTTTATCAACCCTGGTTTTCACATCATTCATCGCCGGATAATAGTTTTGTCTACCCTCGGTAGTATACTCCAGGTTCCAGTTGACCCGTATTTTTATGTGTGACATTCCTGTACTAACTTTTTGCCTGTGCCTCCAGGATCACCGACCTTGCCAGACGCCGTCCTGTCTGTTTTTTCATCATCATCATTCCCCTCTGCACTTACCCCAACATTAAACCCCTCTGGACCATACCTCCGTTTTTTGCGTGTCTGTGTTGTGCACTTGGGTCCACCACCACCACCACCCCGTAACAATATTGGGGAACAACTACAGAAAACCTGAATCTGGGCGTACCAATGAAATTGCCAGGGCGGGCTTTATACGATGATGGACAGATGATCAACAGTAACGTAATCACCCACGTCACAAAAGAGCGCTTAAGTTGAATTCGTTTTAAACAAACAACATATTACGTTGCTCTGATTGGTTGTTGGTCTATCCAATTGAGCGAGGAAGCATTTGTTTTCCAGGCTCGTTTGAAACACGCCCCGTAGTCAAAGCCCAACGGAGAGTTCTCAGACTCATATTCTGACTAGAATTGAGTATGACAACGTCAGGCTAGGCCTCCACCATCTCTTGGTCAGTTTTTGGCACTTTCTTCACGAGGTGCAGTTTGTACAACTAATTTACTTGTAACTGGGTATACATGAGATTACTTTAGCTACATTTCACTGTTCCACATGCAAAATTCACCTGCCATTAAATGAACATCTCACTGTATAGGCTACAGCATGCCCTGTTGTCAGAATGTGCCAATTTTTTTTCATATTTATTATTCTCATAACGTCAGAGTAACTGACAATTACCAAAAAAGCCTGTAAGTAAAAGTAGGCTACCAGTAGCTACCATACATAATTCTCTGCATCCATTTCTGCGGCAGCAGTCATTAATGTCCCTTCGTCATCTTAATCATCATCATCATCGTTTGATAAAAAGCATTCTGTTGAGGGAAACTACTACTACAAGTTGAAATAGGCACCAATTGATAGGCTATTTAAACTTTGTATCATGTTGATGATTGTGTATCATGTGTATGATTAAAATGGTGACGTTGAGGCTACAATCACAAGCGTAGCCTATAAGCAAAATATTACCTGTTCGTAGTATGTTTTATATATGTAATATAACATTGAACATGCTATTTTATTAAGTCCACCACTTTTTCTCCTGTAATATTAACGGACAGTGGGGTTCAACGTTCAATGTATGGACTGGCTATTGCATTTAAATAGTAAATCCATTGACTCGGCAGCAATCTCCCACGCCAATTGTAGCTATAGGCTACATGGCTACAACCGTGTTGTTTTTTTTCCGGAATATGTGGTCCGATTGACCATGAACACTAAATAAAACATATATCTAAAGTGTAGTCGTCGGTTGCCATGGTGAATCCTAGTATTGGAGCTTTTGGTAGTAGGCCTATTCATGCACGCGCTAAACTCAGAGTTGCCGTACTCCGAGTTCAGTTAACAAATTCATATCAGCTTTTCTAGAACCGAATCTTCGGAGTTTCCCATGTTAGAGTAACTCAACTCAGAGTTCAGGGTTAATCTCAGTTTGTTAAACCCGCTACCTGGAATAGCCTACCCCCCTGGTCTGGGTCCCCAGGAGGTATAGATAAACATTCATAGAATGGTCATATTTTAATGGTAGTCATAAGACTACTTGACACTGGGCGAAAGTAACAAAGCGATTTTCTCAGAGCCCTGACTTCATTTGCTTTCCAAGTTATGACAGTACCTTCAGCATGCAACCATTGATGGAACTGCCAAATTTCACGTGATTTCGTCATGGTTTGCCGCTGTTAGGTGCGGAAAGCTCTTTTCGAGTGCGCAAAGTAAATAGCTAACTGAGGCGGTCCTTTTTTTCTAATTACAACTTGTGTTTGCGTTTGTGTCACAGTCACAGATCAATCTACAGGTTATTTAGTGCTCTAACACATTCTGAAGGTTGCCTTGTCAGAGTTTTTCAGTATAAAAGTAAATCTGGTTTAAATGTCAGGAGTTCCTGTCGGGACGAAAGTAACACTTGTAACTTTTGTCCCGCCGCTAATGCAATAGTATGTGGTGAATTTCTGTTTGTGGAAAGCATTTATTAAAACATGTTTATGTCATATTATATCAACATAATATATAGTGTGTCTATAGTTGTATAGCCAAAAAAGTACATCAAGGTTCTGAAGTTAGTGTCAAAGTGATTGTAGAAAACTGTAAGTAAGAATTCTCATTTAGGTCTGACCTTTAGTTCTACGGCGTTGTTAACTGAAAAAAGCTGCCTCCAAATATATATTTTTCCCTAGCTCTGATTGCGGTGCAATAAGCAGAAAGGAGAAGGGCCTCTTATTTGTCATTGCCTGGTGCTTCCAAATCATCAAACTAGCCTTGGTTGCCGTGTAAGGTTGTGTTGGGCTTCGATATAAGTGGTCAGGGCCAGTCTTCTCGGCAGAACATTTGCATTGTGAGTGTGCTCTCAATTACTGGGGCTAGAGGTGTTATGGCCCTGTTGGTTTGTCCCCTATATTCCTAGCTCCTATTGTCCAACTCATCATGAACTGCATTTATTATGTTTGCATCAATATGCTACAACACTATATACTTATTACTGCATCAATATGCCTTATATTACAATTACTATCATTTGACTATATACGACACATCGAGTAGAACCAACTGGGGTTTTGTGTCTTTATTGATTGACAATCCAATCTGCCTGGAGCATCCTCTAGTGGCAACAGGCATTCTGAATAAACCTAAATACAATACAACATAACATATGACTATAACGTTAATACTTATTATTGTATGACAACGACAGTACAAGCTTTCTGATTGGCTAATGGGTAGTTATGCCAGCCGCGTATTGACCGCGGTCTAATAAGTATTCTTATTGCCCTCTGACGTCATCTTCACAATGAGCGATATCGACGAGTCAGCTACTGAGTTTTACTATCCAGATGATGCTGAAAAGATTTGTCATCGAAGGTGAGGATGAAGACTAGACTCTTTGAATCACTAACATATCATAACGATATCATTGTTATTTTGTGTTGACATTAAAGTCATTTTAGCAGAACCATGTTGTCTGCTTTCTATCAAAAGTAATGAGTTGCTAGGCAACACATGAAACACACCCTGAGAAGACTTGAAAGCTAGCTACAATTAGCCTAGAGGTACCATTTATTTTCGTAAAAAAAATGAAAAGAAGCTAAAAATTGCATATAATAAACTACTTACTAAACTCGACCGTTCGGTCATGCCAGGAAACATCAAACCTCGGCTTTGCGGTATCAACCTCCCTATCGCTCGGTCGATACGTTTCAGCCTCAGTTTGATATTTCTCAGCATGACCTCACTCTCGGTTAGTAAGTAGTTAATAATGTAACTGAACCCTGTTCGTTGGTGTCACTTCAAATGAATGCAAACTCAGTTAGGAGATTTACAACACAGATCTAAGATATTCCAATACATATACATATTTTTATTTTCTTTGGAACCCTAATCGTAATGACCCATTCAGGAACACTTTATAAGTTGAGTCTGTTAGGTCGTTTGCGAGCCCTAACAGGAAACCTCATCACAGAAGGAGTTGTGGATGTTTCCCGGAGCTGTGTGTCGCTTTGGTCTGAAACACAGACAGTTTATTTCAATGATTAGCAAAGACAAGTCCTGTCCAGCATTGTCTAGTGTCTGTGATGGAATATCCACTGATTGAGGTAAGTTTGTGGCCTTGGCAATTTCCAGATGACCGTCTAACATCTGACCAGCATGTCTTTTCCAGATTTGCAAATTTCCCACTTCCACCGTGTAGGACACTGGCCCTGTCTGAGCAGAAAGAGTACCAGTTTTCCACTTCTCCTCTCCGTGTCGATAATCCCAAACCATCACAGGTTTACCAACAGCAAACTCTGCATTTGGTGTGAACAAACAAAAACGCTGGGTGTCCTGTGCTTGGTTAACTTCACTAGCCACACTAGGTTTCAGTAAATCCAGGCGTGTTCGCAGTTTGCGATGTAAGAACAACATAGCAGGGGTTTCTCTGGTTGTGCTGTGTGGGGTATTTCTTTACTGTAGCAAGAAGGCATCCAGTCTCTGTTGTAAATATATTGGCTCTTTGGAGGATTTCAGAGAGTGTTTAAATGTCTGCACAAACCGCTCCGCTAGCCCATTTGTGGCGGGGTAGAATGCGGCAGAGCGCACATGTTATACTCCATTAGCTCTTAGAAAGGAGCCAAACTCGTCTGATGTGAGTTGTGGCCCATTGTCGCTAACCAGCATTTCAGGTATGCCATAACAACAGCCCCTTAGCACTTGAATGGTCATAGACAATATTGTGGACTCCGTCATGTGGACTTCTGGCCATTTCGAGTGAGCATCTACAACCACTAGGAACATCCGCCCCTAAAATGGACCGGCAAAGTCAATGTGGATGCGCTGCCAAGGATGTAGAGGTGAGAGACGGGGAGATTTCTGGTTTAGCAGGCACGACAAGCAGGTCTTGGATTTCTCTTCGATTTGTGAGTCAATACTGGGCCACCAGATGTAGCTTTGTGCTAGCACTTTCGTTTTCACTACACCCGGGTGTCCCACATGCAAATCCTCTAAGACTCTTTGTCTTAGGTTAGGTGGAACAACCACTCTCAGTCCCCACATTAAACAGTCCTACATCTACGAGAGTTCCCCTCTCTTGATGAGGAATGGAGTCAAGGCCGTATCAGAGTCCTTGGTGGGTGGAAACCGCCTAGTGGACACCATCTCCACCACACGAGAAAGAACAGGTTCTGCTCTAGTTTCATTGCGGATGTTTGCACTACACACCCGTAGAGCTTCCACGTGGTTGATGAGGTACGCCTCAACTGAATCCTTTTTGTCCTTGTGCAACACAGACAATGGCAAACGGGATAAGCCATCAGCGTTTCCATGGTCGCTGGCTCTTTTATATTGGATTGTATGCTGCCAGTAAAAGAGCCCACCTCTGGAGTCTCGCAGCAGCCATGGATGGTGTGGCCTTACAAGGGCTGAGGATGGTAGTAAGTGGACGGTGATCCGTAAACAAGGTAAAGTGGTGTCCGTAGAGGTAAGTATGAAACTTCCTGACCTCAAAAATGATACCAAGGGCTTCACATTCTAACTGTGCGTAGTTTTGTCACATGAGAGAGCATCGCTCCTACCCCGTAGGGTGAGGCATCACACGCCAAACGAACTGGAAGTCTTTGATCATAATGAGTGAGTACACTCGGAGACAACAGTTGAGCTTTGGCCTCCTGGAAAGATTTCTCGCACTCTGGAGACCAGTTCCATTTAACGTCCGTATGCAGCATTGCATTTAATGGATGAAGGATTGTAGCCAGGTTCTGAACAAATCTTGCATAGTAAATGAGCCTTAGTGATAGCACGCAGCTTGTCTGGTGACTTGTGGAGCCCTGTTGCGTCAATCAGATGTCCCAGATACTCCAGTGAAGTCTTGAAAAACTAACTTTTCTCTGGTTTCAAGCGAAAGCCCGCCTTCTCCAGCTGACTCAGAACCGCCTCAAGGTTTGCCAGGTGATGAGCATCATCTTTTCCTGTGATCAGGATATCGTCCAGGAAGCAATACACGTACGGTAGCCCCTGAAGTACTTGCTCTATCACCCTCTGGAATATGGAAGGTGCCGATGTTATTCCAAAAGGTAGTCTGTAATATGAAAACATGCCCTTATGAGTAGTTATTGTGAGGTATTTGCAGGAGTTCGCATCTACTGGCATTTGCAGGTAAGCATGTGAGAGATCAAGCTTCCTAAATTGCTGACCTCCAACCAGTGAAGCAAATCAATCTTCAATCCGTGGTAACGAATAATGTTCAGCACAAAGTGCTGGGTTTACGGTGATCTTGAAGTCTCCGCAAATTCTCACGTTGCCGCCCTTCTTGACTACTGGCACAATGGGGGTTGCCCATTCACTGAACCGAACAGGAGAAACGATCCCTTGCTTCACCAGGCGGTCTAACTCTTCTTCCACCTTAGGTCTGATTGCATATGGCACAACACGTGCTTGGAAGAATTTTGGCTGATGTCCTGGTTTCAGATTTAATGTTGCTTCATATCCATTGAATGTTCCTAAGTCATCACTGAACATTTTTGTATATTTTTGGGGGATACAGTCCAAGGTCTCATCATTTGTCTGGTATACTGTTCTCACTGTTTGGATTTCATACCAGTTAAGGCAAATTCTTCTGAGCCATTCGCGCCCAAAAAGTGGTGCTGCATCACCTCTTATTACGTCTAGAGGTAGTCAAGCGTTTGTTCAGCCTCACGCGCACCTTGATGACACCCTCAGGAGAAATTATTTCACTTGTGTATGTCAGAATCAGAATCATAAAGGGATTTATTTGCCATGAAAGTTTGTACAGATAAGGAATTTACTTTGGCAGGAAGGTGCATACAAAAAACATGGAACCTAAAATTAAAATATGTGGACTTTCTATACTAAGGGTACATAAACTAGCAGTACTAAGTGGAATTAGAATATAAATACAATTAAATATAAGTTGCCAATTACAATATGAGAATACAAAAAATACAAATATTACAAAAGATACAAATGTACAAGATAGAATTGTGTAAATGCAATGTGTTTTAAGCAGGAAGTCATTTAGAGTGGACCCTTGGCCTTGTTGAAGAGGCCAACAGCGGAAGGTTTTGTGGCGTGAAGTATTGGTCCTGATGGACCGCAGCCTTCTGCCGGAGGGGAGTGACTGAAACAGGGAATGTCCAGGGTGGGAGGAGTCGGCCACGATCTTACTCGCTCGCCTCAGGGTCCTCGAGGTGTGCAGGTTCTCGAGGGAAGGCAGATTGCAGCCACCTTCTCAGCAGTGAAGATGATACGCTGCAGCCTGCTGTTGTCCTTGGCAGTGGCAGCAGCGTACAAGACGGTGATGGAGGAGGTGAGGATGGACTCAATAATGGCTGAGTTGAAGTGCACCATCATTGTCTTTGGCAGGTTGAATTTCTTCAGCTGCCGAAGGAAGTACATCCTCTGTTGTGCTTTCTTGATGAGGGAGCTGATGTTCAGTTCCCACTTGAAGTCCTGGGAGAGGATAGTGCCCAGAAAGCGGAAGGACTCCACAGTGTTGACTGGGGAGTCACTCAGGGTGATGGGGGTGAGTGGGGCTGTGTTCTTCCTGAAGTCCACAACCATCTTCACTGTCTTAAGAGCATTGAGGTCTAGGTTGTTCTGGCTGCACCAGGTCACCAGGTTGGCCGCTTCCCACCTATAATCAGACCTGTCTCCACCAGAGATGAGCCCAAAAAAAGGCTAGTGTCGTCCGCAAACTTCAGGAGTTTGACGGATGGATGACTGGAGGTGCAGCTCTTGGTGTACAGGGTGATCCTGGGTTTACGGTGATCTTGAAGTCTCAGCAAATTCTCAGCCCTGAGGTGATCCGGTGCTGATGGACCGGGAGTCAGAGACTTGTGTTCCCAGCTTAACGCACTGCTTCCTGTCAGACAGAAAGTCTGTGATCCACCTGCTGGTGGAATCAGGCACGTTCAGCTGGGAGAGCTTGTCCTGAAGCAGGGCTAGGATGATGGTATTGAAGGCAGAGCTGAAGTCCACAAACGGGATCCTGGCGTAGGATCCTGGGAAGATCCTACCAGGTCTCCTGGGGAGGCAAACTGTCAGACCCTCGCCAGCTCTCCACTGGTGTCCCACAGGGCTCCGTCCTTGGACCCCTCCTCTTCTCTCTGTACACCACCTCACTTGGACCAATCATCACCTCCCATGGCTTCTCCTACCACTGCTACGCTGACGACACGCAGATGTACCTGTCGTTCCCCCCGACCAATCCGGGGATCTCAGCTAGGATTGAGGCCTGCCTCGCAGACATCTCCGCCTGGATGACCGAGCACCACCTCCAGCTGAACCTCGCCAAAACAGAACTTCTCATCATCCCGGCCAAACCCTCCATCTCCCACGACCTCTCAATCACCCTGGGATCTGCGACGGTGACCCCCTTATCCTCTGCCAGGAACCTTGGGGTTACCATGGATGACAAGCTCTCCCTCACGGCCCACATTGCTGCGGTCTCCCGGTCGTGTAGATTCACCCTCTACAACATCCGGAACATCAGGAGATACCTGTCTGAGCACTCCACCCAGCTGCTTGTCCAAGCACTTGTCCTCTCCAAGTTGGACTACTGCAACTCGCTGCTCGCCTGTCACCCAGCATGCGCAACCCGCCCTCTTCAGAGGATTCAAAACGCAGCGGCCCGCCTGGTCTACAATCTACCCAGACGCTCCCACATTACCCCGCTCCTCATCTCCCTCCACTGGCTACCCATAACGGCCCGCATCAGATTCAAGACCCTGGTACTGACCTTCCGAGCGGGACTGCACCCGACTACATCAAGTCTCTCCTGCAGCCTTACACCCCCACCCGCCACCTACGGTCTTCTTCAGACAACCGCCTGGTGGTCCCACTGCTCAAGACCGCCCGATCCCAACACAAGCTCTTCTCCTGCCTGGCCCCCCAATGGTGGAATCAACTCCCCACCTCCATCAGAGACACAGACTGTCTCTCCACCTTCAAGAGAAGGCTCAAGACGCACTTGTTCAGGGAGTACAACGGTACTTAGGAATGGTTTGCTGAACCCAATTTTTTTTTTCTTACAGGTACACTTGCACTTAGAGTTTCATGTTGTTTAATTGTAACTTGTTTAACTACATGCTCTTATGGTTTCCTCCCTTTAGCCACTTATGTTTTGGTTGCTCACAATGTGTACTTCTTGTTTTGGCTACCCGCAATGCTTTGGGGTTATCTTGTTGTTATTATCAGTGACCTATGCACTTTGTAAAGCTCTCTCTTGGAAGTCGCTTTGGATAAAAGCGTCTGCTAAATGAATAAATGTAAATCCTGGGGAGTCCAGGTGCTGTAGGGTGAAGTGGAGGGCCATGTTAACTGGGTCGTCCACAGACCTGTTGGCTCTGTAGGCAAACTGCAGGGGGTCCAGTAGAGGGTCTGTGATGGATTTAAGGTGTGCCAGCACCAGGTGCTAAATATCTTCATTACCACAGAGGTCAGGGCGACGGGTCTGTAGTCATTAAGTCCAGTTGGCCTGGGCTTTTTGGGCACAGGGATGATGGTGGAGGACTTGAGACAGACTGGCACATTGCATGTCTCCAGGGAGGTGTTAAAGATGTAGGTGAACACCGGACACAGCTGGTCAGCACAGTTCTTGAGGGTGCAGGGGAGACAACGTCTGGCCCAGCTGCTTTGCATGGGTTCTGCCTCTTGAAAAGTCTTAAGTACAATACTTGTGTGTCGCAGTGTAATATGGCTCAGCTTAGCTCTGTACAATTCCCTTGGAATGAGAGAAACAGCTGCTCCCGTATCCACTTCCATGTCTATCGGCAGTCTTTCAACTTTAGGTTTCACCTTCATCACTGATGACAATGAACTACTTGCATTTTGTATTTTACTCACTCGTGAAATATCATCCCGTACTGCTGTCCCTTTGTGCAATGTCAACTCAGCATCAGTATCTGAGTTTGCATCATCCTCACTACTTTCCACATTGACATCCATCTTATGAATTTGTCTTTTCTTCATCTGATCTATCCCTATTTTTCATGGATTTCCCTTTGGCTGCAGTTTTGGGTTCGTTGTCACCCATTTTCTTACTGTTACACATCCGTGAAATGTGGCCCCTCCTGCCACAGTTGTGCCACAGTTGTGACACTGTTGTTCCTTATAGAAACATGCACTTTCTATGTGGTTGGACTTTCCACACCGGTAACATTTCTCTCTGGACGACGTTGATGGTAAGAACATCGCATTAACTTTCAATGAGTTACTCAGGTTCTGTGATTCTCTAGACACAGCTTCTATTGACATCGCTATTTCCACAGTTTTTTGGTACGTGAGCCCCATTTCTGTCAACAATCTCCGTTGCATCGACTCGCTACTCAAACCGCACACAAATATGTCCCTCAACGCGTCATTCAAAGTGTCACCAAACTCACAGTGCTCAACTAATCTCTTCAACATAGCCACATATTGAGCGATAGTTTCACCCTCCGCTTGATTTTGTTTGTGAAACCGAAACCTCTCTGCAATCACAATGGGCTTGGGAGTAAAATGTGCTTGCAATGTGCCTACCAGTTCATTGTAGTCCATAGCTCCAGGTTTAGCTGGTGCAATGAGGCTGCGTAACAGTCCATATGTCGGTTCCCCCATGACACTGAGAAATACTGCTACTCTTTTTTCATCCTTGATGTCATTCGCCTCAACAAAATGCTCAAATCGTTCTACATACGTGGACCATTGTTTTCTCGCTTCGTCGAACGCTTCGACATGTCTGATGATAGCCGCCATGCTAGCCTGTACACTCGATTGCCAGACGCCAGCTTGTTAATGCCGTGGGTACTTTGTTCTTGTCGCCAATTTATATTATGTTTGCATCAGTATGCTACAACACTATATACTTATTACTGCATCAATATGCCTTATATTACGACTACTATCATTAGACTATATATGAGACATCGAGTAGAACCAACTGGGTTTTTGTGTCTTTATTGATCGACAACCGTTGTACAACCCAATCTGCCTGGAGCGTCCTCTAGTGGCAACAGGAATTCTGAATAAACCTAAATACATCACTAGCCTGGTCCTAACCAGACCCTCGTACATTTCATTTGTACAGAGGGTCTGGGATCGCTCCATTGACAAACGTTAACTTCCTTGAAGGCGGGTACTCTGTTGAAGTTAAAAACTATTAGATCTGCCCAGAGCCACTCTGATCTGCCATAACCAATCGCAAGCGTTCACCTTAGCCAACTCCTTCACCACTACTGTAACGGAGCTAGCTGCCATAGCTGTAAAATCAAACTTTTCCCGAACCCCGTGGGGAGGAGGGCCACAACATCATGGCCACCAACAAAACTCAGCAAGGAATGTTCTTGCTCCGGCTTTAACTTATATATATTCGGCAGCATTGCCACAACCGCAGAATAGCTCCGCTCACGTCTTTCTCCGCCGCCATGACTGAAACTACTCAAATTAGTCGACAACATTAACGTCATCTTTCTCAGCCAAACCCTCTGTTTGCTGATTGGACCTACAAAAAAATGTGTTTCTGAAAACCAACTTCAAAGTCGAACTCCCAGACCTAGTACAGAAGCAAAATCCAAATTGAGTGAAAGTATGTAGGAGGGCAGAGCCAGGCTAATACATCACAGCATTTAATAGCAAAAATAACAGTTTTCTAAAACTGGGTTGTGGGGTTATTGTGATCCTCTGCTGTCTTGGAGTGACAATGGATCCAGACCTATCATTTCAATACCATATTAAAACCATTAGCAAAACTGCATTTTCCCATCTAAGCAACATTGCTAAAATAAGTAATGTCCTCTCAAAGGATGATTCAGCAACATTTATACACGCATACATGCAACCCGATTGGACTACTGCAATGTATGTATAATATATTATGGCCTAACGAATAACTACATTAAAAATTAGCAACTGGTGCAAAATGCCCCAGCAAGACTGCTGACAACCATAAAATACAGCCTACTCTCACCTCTACACTGGCTCTCGAGCCAAGTCAGAGCTGATTTCAAAGTCCCACACCTAATTTACAAATCACCCCACTGATTAGCGCCGTTTTACCTGTCTGGTACCCTCGCACCCTATCACTCGATCCCAAGATGCCGGATATCTGGTGGTTTCCAAAATCAACAATAAATTGCGGGGGGCCAGGCGTTCTCATATAGCACGTCTTTGAAACAAACTTCCTGCTCCTTAGAGACTGACACCATTTTAACAAACTAAAACATTTTCTAAACTAGATTAAAAATCTTTCTGTTTAGTCTGTTTTACGACCACTGAAGTATGTGTCTGTATGTCTGTATTTATACTATAAATCTTGAAATTACACATAAAGCAAGCCTGTAGTGTGTGTCTGTATGTGTTATACAACTTAAATATAGCGAACCTGAACTTATTTCCTACAGACAGGGCATTCTTATTAAGAGTTTCTCTTCTCTGGAACAGACTTCATGTTCCAATCTAGGGGGGCTGGCGCTGTCTTGGTGTCTAGGGGTACATCAAAAACCATTTTTTTCTGTGCTTAACTGGTGCACTAGTTCACACCGGTGCCGACCTCACCCTTAATGCTATTGTAACTGTTATTTGTTCCTTTGCATTCTCTAATCCTGCTTTCTTATTTATGTCCCTCCTTCACACTTCCACTGTGGTGTGGGCGGTTGACCAGTCAACATTTGCCTGGTTGCTGGTCTGCCAATGTTGGACGTAGTCACCAAGTGGACATCGATCTATGACGGTCTGCCAACATTGGACTTAGTGGCCAAGTGGACATAGGTCTCCTATGATGGACAACACAAAGTTCCTGGTCCCCCTTCCTATCTATGTACCTGGCTGTCCTGTGATTCTGTGCCGATCCCACAATTAAACGGACATGCACAAACTCAAAGCACTGAGTTTAACCCTGGATATCTGTATTTCAACATTTGCACATTTTCATTCTCTACTCTTGATGTATGACTATGTTCAGCCTATGGTCTGCACCTCTCTGTCACCAACCGTCTTTGGAGGAGGGGATCCCTCACTTAATTGTCCTTCCAAGGTTTCTTCCAATTTTCTCAATTTGTTTATTACAACTTTTTTCTTGTCTTCCTTGAGGGTTTAGGTTTGTTAATACACAGTTATATGGGTTTATGTGAAACCCTCTGTGAGATCGTTTGTAAAAAGTGCTAAACAAATACAATTTTATTTGGTGCTGGGTTCTTTGTGCTCAGTCTTCTCCTCAGCCAGTAGTCAGACCTCGGCCAGGTTAATTACAGTGCATTCCCTCTTTGTGAGTGCAAGTGCATCCATCTTCTGTGAAAAACAACCAGGCAGACCTCTTCATGAGCCTTACTTATTAGCATATGTTACCACCAATACAGCAGGGGCACACAGAGAGGTGTGAAAAACTTCATCCAGCAGTTAAAGTCTTCAGCATAAGAGGTTGGGGCAGGGTGTCTTCCCTCACTTCCAATGGTTGACCATTTGAATTTAAATGTAAATCACTAAATGCGCTGTGTAAAGGAACTAAACCAAGTCTGAAACTTTTAAAAGGTTTAAGTTTAACCTCTACTGAGAGGAAGTAAAATGGAAAACACAAGGCCACCAGTCCAACAGCCACACAATCCCAGTAATGAATGGTGATTGATCCATTCCTGATAAAAATAGTTTTCGACTATGGCTACATATAAATCTATACGGTAATCTTTCTCATTTTAGAAAATTGGTCAGCCATGGCAATATCTGATTACCTTAAAGTTTCTCAGAGCATGTCAGTGCATTTAAAAACCTCACAAAGAAATGGAGATAGGCCCCATTCATACTCTGAATCAATGTCTAGGCTGGCATAGCTGACATTAAGATTTCATTGGTTACTGAATATACTGGATATTTAAGTGGGAGTTGGAGGTCATATTACTATGGTTGTAATGCCCTTTAGTGGACTTTCTTAAAGGCACCTCTGCATAAATGTTACCAGGTCTACTGATTTATGCATATTTGAGAATATTGAACAAATTGCATTACAATTCCAAGCTTAGTTGTCAGGGCTGTCCTGAGGACCCAAACGCACGACACAAAGTCAAGATGTGCACAGAACTTTTATTTGAGGGAGAACGGTTAGGGGTACTGGTGGATGGTGGAGCGGGGTACCGGTGGGACTGGAGGGCTGGAAGCGGTGAACTGGTGGTGGAACAAGAACGGAGGGCTGGAAGCGGTGATCTGGTGGTGGAACAAGAACAAAGGGGGTCAGCACAAAAAACAGGCATAGACTGGTCCAAAAAACCATGGAAAGCCAGGAATACAATGGGGGTCAGTGATACAACAAACTGGCGAGTAGTGGGTGACAATCCGGGGTTTAAGAGCTGTGGTGTCGATGAGGGAATGAGCCGCAGGTGAGGTGAGTACCGGGAGGGAGTGAAGAAGTGGAATGGATGACAGGACCTGGAAGAAATGGACTAAAACCTGGTCTGGCCTAGGCCGGGGACATGACATTAGTTATTCACAACTCTAACAATGTCAAACACAACCCATAAGTCAACTGATCCTTGAGATTTGAAACAATTCAAACACAAATCACCTCATGTAAAATTTGTATAGAGATCCCAAAACATTAACCGGATTTGTTTTGGTCAGAAATGAGCTTGTAGACTTTTTCCATCGCCTGTCTTTTTTCTAAATTCAGAGATAAATGTGGAAACTTATAATGAGATGGCTATGAGCTGATTTGTGTAGGCTTGAAAAGGGGGATGGAATACAGCGAGACAGTGATTAAGATCTATTTCAGACATGGAGAAAGAACTGCAATTTTAAGCTTTGGACACTATCCCTCTTTATCATTTAATTATATCAGGTTTAATGTTTGCCTACTCCCTATAATCTAGCCTAAATCCACCGCACCATTATTATAACTGCGAATTGCCAAAAGTTGACATAGATTGCTTCGGTAGATCCTAACACATAAACTTAGAGACCTAATTGAGTTACTTTTGATGTAACTTTGTGGAATGTCTTACACTTTGTGTTACCTATTCACAGTGTAAGGTAAATACGGAACTGAACGCTATACTCCCTTCAAAATCACTAGTTTCAAGAGCTGGGGTCAATTCCCTTTCAATCCAAGTCATTTGAGTTCAGCTCTACCCAGCATCCAACCCTGGGCTAGCCCTTGCTACCAAGCATGTATTTTCCCAGTCAAATAAGTTCTGTCTTGCAAGTACATAAATATGACAAGGTGATCAAGCCCTGTCATTTAGCTTTTCAGCTGATTCAGCTTCACTGTCTTTCTCAAGGGGGAGTTTAGACACTCTCCTTAGCTATCTGGTTCTTTGGAGAATAATAAACTCCCCCGAGACCCATACAGTTCTAATGGGAATTTTGCTCAGGTAAAAGAATCCACGGCATGTTCCCTCACCAGTAGCTATGGGCCACTCTCTTGAACTAAACTCCCACTCTCCAGACTCTAAGGATTCCCATCATGTAGTTGCATGAACATGACTTCTTCACTGGTATCAAGCAACTCCAACTACCAGATGGTGGCTGCTGACCCTTGTGTGGGAGGACTAAGGTATCTGTGTTCAAAATAGCCAATAATTAGGAATACATAACTAAGTCAATTATTTCAATATCTGCTGACACAAGGCAAGAAAATGTTTGCTTCTTATTAGTGCTGCTAGACTTGTTGATCATTAATATTGTTTGTTCACATGATATTTAATCTTCAACTCTTCTTTTGATTTGCAGTTTTAAAGCCCTGTATTTTATACACACACACTTCAAGGAGACTAGGGTATCAGGCCAGATGAAGAGGATTGACGGACTGGTGAAGTCTCCCAAAATGGAACACACAGGATTGCGACAAAGGATGTTAGGCCTCTGTGTAAGGCTTGCACCTTATCAGGAGATGGAAAGTGTAGATTTATGTAGATATGTGACACCACTGCGCCACATCTACATATTTAATGCAGAGCTTGTTCTCTACTGAGCTGAGTTTTGCCCACAGAGCTCTTTTGCAATCACTTGACACTACCATGGTGCATGACAACCAACTCAAATGTTCCCATGGCTAGAGACCACAAGTAATGAGTCACTATGAGAATGTAAAGCATTTTAAGACTTGATATGTACATCACATTTTGTTTCTCTGAGCATTACAGACATTCAGTCAGTCTGAAAAAACTATTTTTTTTACTAAACATGTAATAGGTTGTTTTTCTGTTAATGTATTTAATAATCCTCCCTTTGTACTAACATGTCATCAGATACCTGCACCGTTATACCTTGGTTATGCGGGAGGGTTAATTAATGGATGCACTTGGGAAAATGCTGCCCCCCTCTTCATGCGTCTGCCTATGTCGCCTGTAGGAAGGACAGGCCCTGCCTTGGAATCACCGAAATGCTGACTTTATGAAGGGTTTAGTGCTTTGTGCTCATTTGTGGCGAGCCATTATCGACCTTAAGTAAATTAAGGTAAAGTATATATCGAAGAGGGTGTTTTTTCAATCGATTGCATTTCACCGAAGCAGACTAAAAGAAAATGATAGGTAGAACAATACCTTAACAGGCCTTCACTTTGTTGCGATTTTTCTGGATGGGTATTATGGGTTGGAGGAGTGAGAGTGCACAGGGCCAACAATCGGAGCCACTATTGCTTACCTTTGTGACTTATTGTGTTTCACAAGAGGTACTAAGACAATCAATAGCCTTCTCCTCCTATCAGACCCCATCGATTCATTGTCCCAGGCAAAACTTGGCTATGTTTCAGTGATCATCTCCTCTGTCCTAGTAATGGTAACTGGAGATTTGTCTTTGCCTTTCACAGGGTATAGCCCCCCCACACGTCCGCCTGGCCTACCAATTGAAAACAAATCCAAAAGTCTTGCTTTCAGGTCAGATAGTGATTTTGGATTAAAAGGGGGGGCTGTAAGTATGGGAGGCCAGCATTTAGTGATCATCAGTTAAATGTAGCACACAAAGGCAACTTTGTTTCACAATGATTATAATTGACCATGGAAATGGTATGTTATTACGAACAAAGTGTATCAAGGCGATTATCGAGAACGGCTGAAGGGTTCTCACAACTGCCACATAATGTCAACCTCATAAATCGCAAGTTCTCTGCAATTCCTCTCCCACTGCACATGAAGCGGGTCTTTGAAAGGTGAGGAAGCTTTGAACCCATTCCCTTTTGATTAGGCCTTCAGGACTACTGCCACTCTCACTGACTCTGTCACTCAGAAGAAGCTTAGCGTTTTCCTGGATCGCTGCCTCCTCTCCGTATAAATCCCTGCCTAATTGGGCATTTCAATGAAGAAACCATTGATTGGGTCAAGTTAAGAAGTGCCAGACACCTGCCCAGAACATGTCCTATTGGAAAAGACTGTGTGTTAAGCCCCAGCTCCTGTGAAGGCAATGGTGCAGTAGGGTGTTTTTGGTGATAATTAGTACTGTACTAACCCTACTTTAGCTCTTTCCCCCTACTCATATTCCCACTTGACTGCATGAGAGATAAAGAACATAGACACGCTCACAGTGGGGTCCTGATGGTCTCCCTGACACCACTAAAAGTTAGATTGTGACCTAGTTTTTGAATAGTTCAGCACATATTTATGGAGGCAGAGACATGTCAAATTGCATGACTAATCAGACAATCAATGTTGATAATATGATTAATAACTAATGCTGTTGTTTATGTTGGTGTACTGTCTATTTTGTTTAATAGTAACATTATTTATTTTGTTGTTATCTCAGAGTAGTTTTGAGAATATTTTGCGACTTTTCATATATAGTGTTTGAAGTATCAAGGACTATGGTGATGTGTAACAGTTGAACAAAAAATTACTTTTGATGGTTTTACAGGTTAAGAGGAATAAGCCGAGCTGTCACCCAACAAAACTTTCTGCCTTTCATCCTTGTTTTTTAGATTTGATAAGACTTCACAGAATGTTGTTGCTCTCTCTATCCTCTATCCTCTTATCAACAAATATTACTGTTCTCACCAGTGCAAAACTTGGCTTATGGTATTCTGTTCATTGTTTAACTACTGAATATGCAAAAAAAAGAGAACACTTTACATTAACTACAAACATGTGTTACTACTATGTGTTACTACATCTTATGTTACTACAAGTGGTAATATCTAACCCTACATGTGTAAATGGTAAAGGTTATCACAAAAGTGTAAGAAAGAACACTATGGGGAAGGGTGTAGGGTACCTGGATGTTGTTAAGGGGCAGTTGCATGTTGTTTTACTGAAACAAGATCAACAATGTTAACATTCACCCAACAAAAGCGCAACGTCTCCCATACCAAGTTTCACTTGTGTAATAACAAAAACATAATATGTTAATACATATAATTTTTTGTAAGGACAATCTGTTACCATATGTATGGCTTTGTAGTTACATGGTAGTAGTTCATGTAACCTTGACATAAAGTGTCAAATGTAATGTTTTTTTTACTTTACTTCGCTGAATGTGAGCTGAGGTGAGATATATCCTCATTGCTTCATAAAGTGCATTACAAAAATCATCCTATCAAATCATCATCCTAAACATGAGTTAAATACCTTATCATTACCACAACCCTACATGAGTACAATATGAAAAAATATTATATTGCACCTAAAAATTCAAGTTTACTTCAAAATCCCCATCCAAAATATTAAAGTTAACCACCTTAGCCTCTTTCTTCTGTGTTCACTGTTAATTTTGTCTGTTGAAGGGGGGTGACAAAGCCCATGCGGTGAAGCATTTCTAATGGAGTGACCAGACAGCCTGCTGCACCAGTGTGTTTACTCTGATGTGCTGGGAGGAAGTTCAATAGTAAAGTGGTGGACAAGCTCTGGGGAGTTGTGTTTACAGATGGAGATAATTACTTGCACAGAGGCAGTGCCGCAAATGATGAAATACCTTAGGGTGCTTGGCAGTAAATCTTTTAAGCCTGGAGTTTGAGGCCCTGCATGCATCTGTATCAACTCTGAGAGCATAATGGGAGAGCTAATAAAATACTGCGAAGCTCTGCCAAAGGACAAAATGTTGAAAAAACACAAAAAAACTATTGACTACTCAAAATGACCTTTTCACAAGTGGTATGGAGAAAGGACGATAGTTGTTGTTCCTTGGAACTAGACTTGAGGGATGGTCTGGAAATGTCTTAAGACAGCCATGAGGATCTTAAGGTTTTGTGCCTTTTGTACTGTTTTTGCTCTTTCCAGCACATACTATTTAAACCTGGGGAGTGTTCCAGAATTCGGGTTTAACAAACTGTAAGCCTAACCCTGAACTCTGAGTTGATGTGACAGGTGGGAGGGGGATAAACCAGGGAGCCATTTGGTTCACCTGGTTCTGTCACATGACCACCTTAATTTCAATTAAATGCAGGTAGATGGCATACCACAGTTAGTGTTGTTTTCAATCAGAGCTGGCCGGCGGTGATAAATTGGAAGCGGGTAAGGACAAGCGTCACCACGTAACCCATGTTTACAAATGTTTGTGTTTTAATTGAGATTTTAAGACAGTAAATGTGAGGTGAATTAAACAGAGTAAATTGTGGGAGTAAATGAGTAATGTTTATACTGTTGTATTGATTATGCATTGATTGTTGTTGTAGTGTCCTGTGCTAGAAACGCATGGTTCCCATCTGAAATCGGACCTCAGCACAGACGTAAAGGTATTAATTGACCAGTGTAATATTATGTAAAACCTGTATGTTTTGATACACAAGTGGCTAAAATAATGTCTGCTATTTTCAGGGATCATTAGTAGCCACTGTTTTTCCCACCGTAGAATTTCAACTAGTTAAAACATTCGCTGTTCCCCAGCCTAATGCCTATTACAGGACAGCAGTTCAGGGCTTGCAGTTTGCCGTTGAGTGCCTTTGTTATGTAAACCACCTCCAAGTTTTGTGTGTCATTTATTTTATTGGACGGGCGTTATTCTGTCCTTTTTGTTTCTTTGCAGTGAGAGTGCCCCCCTTGTGTTTGGATTGATTTAATTATATTAGTTTGATTTGACTTTATGTAACAGGCAACGTAATAAGATCGCAGCCTTGGTGCAGCTTGTTGTGCTAGTGGCTCGAGGGAACACCAACTGTACCATAAATAAAGTGCATTATTTTTGTACGCCGCCTCCTCCCCTTTTCATTTAATTGAACACACCTTCGTGATAACTACTGTTCTAGCTTACCGCTGGCTCTTGGTGAAGAGCCAGTAGGGTGTAGGTTACATTTGGCGCTGCGAGTAGGGTTGGAGGTGGTGTGAAATTTTGCCTGGCTACTTGTGTATATTTTGTTGTTTGTTAGATACATATATTTATTTCCTTTGTGGAGGTGGTTATTTTAAAAGGCATTAGATTGGTGGGGAAAACAGTGGTTACCACGAGGAAGATTCATCACACTTCGCTCTCAAGGTTGGCTCCTCATCATCAACATGTCTGATACCTTGGAGGAACAGGTTAGGGCTTTGACAGAGCTGGTTAAACAGCTTCAAGCTGATAACCAGCAACTTAGAGGACAGGCAGGTCCTTCAAATATATCAGACTCTGACCAGGATTCTCTCAACAATCCTACTAGGCGAACCTCTGTTGAGCGTCTGTTATGTCTACCTAGAGAAAGAAAATGTCCAAGGTTTTCTGGTAAAATGTCTGTTGACAATATGTCTGTAGAAGACTGGTTTGAGGAGGCAAAGCGGTCATTGGCGGTCCGTCCTATGCCTGGACTTGAGCAGGCTTTGTTTCTGTATGATTTATTGGATGGAGAGGCTAAGCGGGAAATTAAGTTTAGTCCAGCAGCTGATCGCAATGACCCACAGAGAATTTTTGCCATTTTGAAAAATAACTTTCGTTGCTCCAAATCTCTTAATGCTTTACACCGCCAGTTTTATCACCGCCGGCAGTTTGAAAGTGAATCTGTGAGGGAATATTCCCATGTTTTAATGGAGTTAATGGAACAGATTAAGGAGAGGGATGATGATTTAGAGCATTCGGATCGCGTCCTCCGTGACCAGTTTGTCGAAGGTCTCCGTAATGATAAACTGCAGGGTGACTTGCTGGATAAAATCTCAGCTAACCAGCGGTTACTTTTTAGGGATATACGAAATGAAGCCCTCGATTGGCTTAATAGGCGTACACAAACCACCCCCCGAGCCCGTGCATATTCCTGCAATTCCTATGAGGCAGACACTAATGCCGTTACAGCCAGTCCCTCCTCTGAGTTTACAGAACTGAAGGAGTGCCTTCGCAAACAACAGTCTCAGCTTGATGTAATTTTAGCCCAACTAGGACAGTCACGCAGTCTTACCAGTTCCACTCACAGACCGGCAGCAGCTCAGCCTAGGCCCTACAAGTTCCAGGCAGATGGGAAGCCCATATGCTTACGTTGTAACCAAGCTGGCCATATAGCTAGAATGTGCAGGGTTTTCATTCCAGGAGGTCAGGGGGTAGCAACACGGAGTGACTACCCTGGCGGGGTGCAGACTACGGTAACCACCAACAGTGTGATGCAGCCGGAAAACTAGCGCCCTCTGGTGTTGGGAGCTTGACACCGGGGGGGGGTTTGATGGGCTCAAAACAGAAGACTTCCTCTACTAACACCCGTCTTATCGGAAGTTGTCCAGTCATTGACATTCGTCTTGGGGGTGTACTTACACGCTGCCTCCTCGATACTGGCTCCATGGTAACAACGGTGACTGAGAGTTTTTTTCGGCAGCATGTACAACCTCAGACCACTGAAGCGATGCAGCCATGTGATTGGCTACAGCTTAAAGCAGCTAATGGGATAGCCATTCCCTACCTGGGTTATCTTGAGCTTGACTTAGAGGTGCTGGGCAAAGCCCTCCCAAAAATAGGAGTGTTGGTGGTTAGAGATGCACTGGACCCCACCACGCGGCAACAGAAGTTGGCTGTACCAGGCTTGCTGGGAATGAACGCTATTAGTCCCTGCTACCAAGAACTGTTCAAGGAACATGGGCAGGATCTCTTCCATTGCCCGCCAGTACAGGCCGCGGAGAATGGATGGAAACAAGCGTTATCTGAATGCCAAAGCTTGGAGCGCATCTCTGGCTCTGGGTGCATTGGGAAGGCAGTAGTACAGCCAGGTCCCACTCTTCGTATACCGGCTGGGTGCCTTAAGTTTGTGCAGGCCACTTGCTCGCTTGTCCCAGGCTCTATTGTGTCATGCTTCCTCGAGCCCCTACCCTATGGAGAAGGGCAGTTGCCTGTGCATCTCCTTATCTCGTCTGCCTTATTGCCCATTACTCAGGGCAAAGTGAATGTACCAGTGGTTAACGTAGGGATAGAAGACCAGTGGCTCCAACCCCGCAGTATACTGGGAACCCTTCACATAGTAGACTCCACCTCTGGTGATGGTACAGGTAACGAGCAGGTAGCTCTTGTTCAAGCAGCAGGGGCTAGCACCATAGCCCCGGTAGATTTCGGGGGGGTACCTTGGCCAAACCTTTCATGTTCACAACAGCAGGAAGCTAGGGCCCTTCTAGAGCAGTACCGAAGGGTATTCAGTGAACACGACGGGGACTTGGGTTGTACAGCACTAGTCCAACATGAGATACACTTAGTAGAAACAACCCCAGTACGGCAACGTTACCGGCGTCTGCCTCCATCTCAGTTTGCACAAGTCAAGGCTCATGTACATGAACTGGTAGGGAAGGGGATAGTTCAACCTAGTTGTAGTCCATACGCTTCACCTATCGTAGTGGTCCAAAAGAAAGATGGTACAATCCGCCTTTGTGTGGACTATAGACAACTTAATGCCAAAACAAGAAAGGACGCATACCCTCTTCCAAGAATAGAGGAATCCTTGGATGCACTAACGGGGGCCACACTGTTTTCGACTCTAGATCTGGCCTCTGGATACCATCAAGTTCCCATGGCTGAAAAGGATAAAGATAAGACTGCCTTCTGTACACCCTTTGGGTTATTTGAATTTAATCGCATGCCCTTTGGCCTATGTAATGCCCCGAGTACATTCCAGCGCCTGATGGAAAGAATCTTTGGCGACCAAAGTTTCCACTCATTGTTGTTGTACTTGGATGATATTGTGATTTTTTCATCCTCGTTTCAACAGCATTTACAACGATTACAAGTGGTATTGGGTAGACTCGAGGAACACAACTTAAAACTTAAATTGAGCAAATGCCATTTTTTCCAAGAGGAAGTACAATATTTAGGACATGTAATATCAGCTCGTGGAGTGGCAACTGACCCAGATAAGATCCGGACTGTCCTGCAGTGGAAACGCCCTTCCACCCTGACTGACCTGCGTTCATTTTTGGGGTTTGCCTCTTATTACCGCAGGTTCGTGGCAGGCTTTGCCAGGCATGCAGGGCCTTTACACAAGCTCGTTGCAGCAGTCCAAGGGAAAGGAAAGAAAAGGGGTGGATCTAACGCTATGCTGGGGAATCTCTGGAATGACCACTGTGAACAAGCATTCGAAACACTGAAACAGAAACTTGTAAGTGCCCCAGTTCTCAAGTATGCAGACTTCTCAAAGCCATTTATCCTTGAGATTGATGCCAGTCACCAGGGCCTGGGTGGGGTCCTGTCTCAGGAAGTGGACGGAAAGAGACGTCCCAGTGCCTTTGCCAGTAGAACCTTGCGACCATCTGAAAGAAACATGTCGAACTACAGTTCGATGAAGCTAGAGTTTCTGGCATTGAAATGGGCGGTGACGGAGAGGTTCAGGGAATATTTGCTCGGGGCCAAATTTATTGTCTATACAGACAACAATCCCTTAAGCCACCTGCAGACTGCCAAGTTAGCTGCAGTTGAACAGAGGTGGGCCTCCCAGTTGGCAAGTTTTGACTTTCAGCTGAAATATCGCCCTGGTACAGCAAACCAGAATGCCGACGCCCTGTCACGTCAAAATCGTGATTTGTCTCCACAGCTTGTCACAGCAGTCGTCTCTGGCATCACGGTCCCAATGGAGTTGAGGGTGCCCGAGGTACTAACGGAACACCTGACACGACAAGCAGTGATCGCCACCATCGATGCAGCTCCCATCCGCTTGCCAGCAGACCTACGAGCACTCCAGGCAAAAGACGTGGTGATTGGGGCCTTTTTGGCGTACTGGAGGAGGGCCCGGCCGCCAAATAGACAGGAGAGACCACAGGAAGCCACGATGGTACTGGAGCTAGCTCGTCAGTGGCGCAGAATCCGAGAGCAGGATGGCATCTTGTATCGTGAGATTCAACGACCCCCAGCGCGGAACCTTAAACTACAGCTACTACTACCAAAAGTTCTGCTCAAGGAGGTATTAACAAGCTTGCATGACAATCATGGCCACCAAGGGGTGGAAAGAACTACTGAACTAGTCCGTCAGAGGTGTTACTGGCCTAGGATGCGTCGGGACATTGAGCAGTGGTGCAAAGAATGTGAGCGGTGTTCTCTAGCCAAGGGAGTGGTTCCTACTGCACGCACCTATGCAGGCCACCTGTTGGCCACCAAACCACTGGAAGTTGTCGCTATTGACTTCTCAACCATGGAAAAAGCAAGTAATGGCTATGAAAATGTTTTAATTGTTACAGATGTGTTTTCCAAATTCACCCAAGCTTATCCAACTGCTAATCAGCAGGCAGAGACTGTGGCCAAGGTCCTTACGGAAAAGTGGTTCTACTCCTTTGGGGTGCCAAAAAGAATCCACTCAGACCAAGGCCGGTCCTTTGAGGGAGAATTGCTGAAGCGTTTGTGCAAGTTGTACGGGATCAACAAAAGCAGAACCACTCCCTATCATCCGCAGGGAAACGGGCAATGTGAACGTTTTAATCGCACACTCCATGACCTTTTGCGGACCCTGCCCCCTGAGAAGAAGAAAAGGTGGCCCCAAGCCCTCCCACACTTGCTGTTTGCATACAACACATCTGTGCATCAGACCACGGGTCATTCCCCATACGAACTCATGTTTGGGCAGAAGCCCCAACTTCCGGTGGATTTCTTGCTGGGGCTGGGAGCAGCAGATCCAGATGATACACCCCCAGCCGATTGGGTCACTACCCACCAAGAACACCTTGCTGAAATTTACGCTGACGCCAAGAGCCGTCTGGAGGCAGCAGCGGCCACTAGAGAACGTTACAGTCACCTCCCACCCCTTATCCCAGTGAATACCAGGGTGTATCGTAGAAGCCATCCACTCGGCCGGCACAAAATCCAAGATTTTTGGGATCCAAGAATATACAGAGTGGTGAAATGCCGGGACGACAAGGGTCTCGTGTACCATCTTACACCTGAAGATGGGTTGGGTCCAGACATGAATGTCCACCGCTCCGAGTTGCAAGCTCTGCCAAGCCAGGATAAACCACCGGTGGATGCTCCTTGGGACATGCTATGTGGCACACCAGAAAATGAGAGACAAAATATTAATGAAGAGGATGAGGATGAGGTGTGGTTTCAAGCTCTACCTATTCTGCCAGATGCAAGGCCAGGCTGCGAAGTTGGACAAGATGGGACAGTGACTGGACCACAACTGGACAACAACTGCCCGCCACAAGTTGACCAGGCAACCCCAATGACAACAGTAGTTGGCACAGGTAGCTCCTCTCCAGAGGTGGAGTCAGACCCACCCCAAGAAATGATGCCGTTGGGAGAAGACCCAGTGAGACGCCCAAGACGGGCACGAGCAGGCCAACACTCCAACCCCTTCCGGTTGCCACAGTCAGTTACCCAACACCTAGAAGCCCAACAAAACGCCATTCGGTCAGTAAACCTTACCCCCAGCTACTATTTTAGGCCATGGCATTAGAAAGAATAGATCAACGGCACCGGGACGGTGACCTTTTAAAGTGGGGGAAATATGTGACAGGTGGGAGGGGGATAAACCAGGGAGCCATTTGGTTCACCTGGTTCTGTCACATGACCACCTTAATTTCAATTAAATGCAGGTAGATGGCATACCACAGTTAGTGTTGTTTTATCCGGCGGTGATAAATTGGAAGCGGGTAAGGACAAGCGTCACCACGTAACCCATGTTTACAAATGTTTGTGTTTTAATTGAGATTTTAAGACAGTAAATGTGAGGTGAATTAAACAGAGTAAATTGTGGGAGTAAATGAGTAATGTTTATACTGTTGTATTGATTATGCATTGATTGTTGTTGTAGTGTCCTGTGCTAGAAACGCATGGTTCCCATCTGAAATCGGACCTCAGCACAGACGTAAAGGTATTAATTGACCAGTGTAATATTATGTAAAACCTGTATGTTTTGATACACAAGTGGCTAAAATAATGTCTGCTATTTTCAGGGATCATTAGTAGCCACTGTTTTTCCCACCGTAGAATTTCAACTAGTTAAAACATTCGCTGTTCCCCAGCCTAATGCCTATTACAGGACAGCAGTTCAGGGCTTGCAGTTTGCCGTTGAGTGCCTTTGTTATGTAAACCACCTCCAAGTTTTGTGTGTCATTTATTTTATTGGACGGGCGTTATTCTGTCCTTTTTGTTTCTTTGCAGTGAGAGTGCCCCCCTTGTGTTTGGATTGATTTAATTATATTAGTTTGATTTGACTTTATGTAACAGGCAACGTAATAAGATCGCAGCCTTGGTGCAGCTTGTTGTGCTAGTGGCTCGAGGGAACACCAACTGTACCATAAATAAAGTGCATTATTTTTGTACGCCGCCTCCTCCCCTTTTCATTTAATTGAACACACCTTCGTGATAACTACTGTTCTAGCTTACCGCTGGCTCTTGGTGAAGAGCCAGTAGGGTGTAGGTTACATTGATTTACCCTAAAATGGGATACCAGAACATAACTATTTGAATTAGTTAAAATAGTGCACAGTGTCCGTGATGCAGTCGGTGATTAAGATGTCAGGTGAAATACACAAATACAGATTCCTTGAATTATATATAGTACATAGTGGCTGTGATTAAATTGGTGGCACACACACACACAGATTTCTGGAATTATAGAGGGCACAGTGCCCTCAATGATGCTGGTGACACATACACATTTCTGGAATTGTAGAAAGATAGTGCAGTGCCTGTGATGTAGCAGGTGATGAGAGTTCTTGTCAGTGGTTTTTGTACCTATATTTTTCAGATCACAATTGAAATTCTCTGTCAGCTGTAAAGTACTTGTTCAACTTGTTCGATTTTTCACATCTTTTCTAGTCAAATTGGCTGTGGTAGCCTACATTCATGCAAATGATTATGTAGCCTTAATTTGTCTGCTGTTTCCTACATTATAAATTGCTCATGTTATGTTGATCAAAATGTACTAGGCTAGGTTCACTGTTAAATTGTCTTACCACCACAAACATTTAGTTCATGACAGAAGTAATTACATGCACAATGGTTGAGCCAGTTGTCATAATTGTAGGCCAATTCAGCGCTTGTACATTTGCAATGTGCTGGCAATTTTGACATCAGTAAACACATTTATTTATGTAGCCTAACAAAATTCACTGATCTATACTAAAAGTAAATCCACTTTATATTGCCGTTCTGTTCGCTAGCCAGCCCATTTGAAAGCAGACGATTATCGGTTGTAAAAGCAAATTTGCTTCAAACTAACGAAACAGAATTTCCCTATTTTCCTTACAAGGCTAGCTTAGTTTCATTTAATTGCAAATGCTTTTGTTAATCGCATTAGTTCAATCGTGGTAGGCAACCTTGGCAGTTTTTACATCCGTAAACACATTAATTTATGTAACAAAATTATCTGATCGATACTGAAAGAAAATCACCCACTAGAGGACACTATTTAAAAGGATATTTTCTAAACATTTGATCTGGGGGAACATGCCCCCAGACCCCCCTATTTTGCTGGGTCACAGGAAAAATAATAGGTTTTATCAAGGGGCTTAGCCCCCCCAAAAGTGGGAACCTAGATTTGCCCCTATTAACTGGTTTATTCTGTTTATTGTGTTTACCTAACAGCAGCAGTTGTTGTCATTCGGTTAGCCGGACCAGAGCCATATAGAAAGTTAAAATTGTGTATATCTTTTTTATTGGCTCTGAGCCGGCCCATTTGAAAGCAGCTGATATGTTGTAAAACTGAATTGCTACCCAAGTCGATGCCTACATTTGATGTTCACGTAGGTGCATCCCACAGGCGCAAAGCGCCATTGGCAGCTGCTTAAATTGAAACATAAAAACATACTACGAACAGGTAATGTATACTTTGCTTTGGTCTATGACCTTGTGATTGTAGCCTACATTACATTGTTTTTTAAATTATATTTTACATGATAGAAAACAAATATCATTTAGTGCCTATTTCAACTCATAGGCTACTAGCTGGAACCCCATAAAATGTAGAGCTTAGGTGAATTGAAGGGAAGGAATATTGGTCACAACCATTTTAACAGCCGTATGAAAATGTCTTATCTTACTCACTTCGGACAGCATGGACAGCAATCTATCTAGATAACCTTCACAATCAGGGTGACTACGACTACTCAAATCATCCAAACTAACAGACCATAACGTTATACATATCAAAACGTAATAAACACAACAATAGAAACTCTAATAACGCTCATCTAACTAACTCTCTAAAATAAGTCGCCTTTCCAGCTTGCCGCAGGGCATTCTGGGTACCGAGGGCATTGTCGCTACAGTATTCTTTTCATCACAGTATGATGATTAGGATGATAAAGAGACTTTGACTGCTGCCACAGAGAGGGGTGCAGAGAGGCCTACTTGTATGGTAGCTACTGGTAGCTCTCCCCCCATGTAGACCTACTTTTATTTACAATCTTGTGTGGAATTGTTAGTTTTAAATGTGCACTGAAATAATGAGAACAATGAATAGAAAAATGATCAGCACATTCTGATCCTTTTGAACATGGCATGGATGGGCTTTTCCAGAAAAGGTGGTCCTCCTCCACTGTGTGCAGCCGGCATATCTGCATGTAGATGTGTGGATTTTTATGTAATCTAATGTATTCCTAGTCTTTGTAAATACCTCAGAATATATATTTAGGGGCACTGTAGGCGTATCCTCCCCTCTTTTTGGGTGGAACTCCCACTTTCCCCATGACCCTCCCACGAACGCATATTGAAAGCGCAACTTGCTTGTTCTGGTTCATGTGGCAGGCATCTGTGATTTGACCCAAGTGCGCCCTGTTTGTAAATAGCCCGCATTGTTAAGTCAGTCTTTGCAAACAATTAACGCCTGGAAAAAGGCGCAAACGGCTTGATAAATGAGGCCCTCAGGATTTTCACTAAACCTGCTTACTGGAATACTCCCCAGGTGGAAAGATTATCTTTTTTATATGCTATTTTGTTTATTTTCAGGAATCATTGTCAGAAGGCAATTCTGTCAATATTTTTCTTGGAAGGTTTACAATAGATTAGGTTCACATTTCAAACATTAGAATTTCATATGCTATCATCACATTGTATCTTAACCAATATTCTCTGACTATGTCATCTACATTTATACTGTGGTTTCTGGTTTGGGTTGGTATTTTTTTGGGACATTTCATTAGATATAGCATACTATATATGGCAGTGCATAGCCTGACGTTGTCATATTCATAATTCTAGTCAGAATATGAGTCTGATAGGGGAGACTGGGTATGGTTGAAACACTTTTTTCTTCAACACTTAAAACTACCTTTTTTCTTTGCTACATATCTGACACTTTTAGGCAAAGTACCCATATTTGTCTACTACAAATGGCAACAATTTAAATGTTCTTCAACTATATCACAGACTTGTGAGATGATGACAAATACAAGGTGGTTCCTTGTTACAACCAACCTCACTACCGGGGTAAGTTGTAACACATACTGGGGAACAGCTCCTGTTCGGACATACTTTTTCTCAAAACTAGCGACCCAGACCCAACTTCCCGACCCAATTTTTTGTAGGCGAGACTAAGTTGGGCTGGCAGCCAGGCAAGGCAGTGCAAACATTTTGCAATTTACAAATCAGACACATCAAATTAGACATATTTGGTAAGCTTATGTAAGTAAGTCAAGCTATGGAGACAGTCTGAACTGACTATATATAATTCATATATAATTCTTAGTTGGAGCCAGTGATCTCCTGGCCCTTGGCATGGCCACGCAAAGCCTGGTCAACCACATGCCTCCCAGATGGCAAGGCACCACGGGTCAGCCTTAACAGTGTGCCTCATTACCACAAGTCCATCATGTCGTCTGCACCTTTTAAACAAGACTTATGCGTGGACCACCTCTCCTTGTCTACGACGCCTTCTCAGCAGTGGCCTCTGCCTCACACAGAGACAGCAGAGTGTTCCACTCAGCACCGGTGGTGACAAGGTGGCAGATGTGTGCCACAGAGAACAGCTTGGCCCATCTTGGCCAGTAATTACTCCCCAAACTGGCACTGCTGGAGGGCGTCATTTGTTGATGCTGGCAGTGACTAGCGCCTTATGGGAGGAAGTTTTAATTAAGGGAGCGACATAAACAAGAGGTGGAGACGTCAATAATATGCGGCGGGCGACACATGGCTTGATTGGTGGTCAATTTTTTGTTTAATCTAGGTTGCTGATCTATTTGATCTGAGGTGCCCATGCCAATTAAGGCGGGTTGCAATCAACGGGATAGCACATAGCTAGACACCATGACATCCTTTTGTTAGAGATTTGGAAGAAGCCTGTTTTTCCCAAACAGCCCTCAGAAAGGATGGCTGCCTTCTAGTGTGTTGTCTCATTGGTGACACCAGTTACTTTGTTGGGTTAAAGGTTTCATGTATCTGATGTTAATCATTAAAATTAAGGATGAGCAATGTATATAAATAAATAACAAGCTGTATTTAAAGAGGTTAGTTCTTCATTGTGCAACTGGAGATTCAAATAATTTGCAGAGTGGGACTAACAAGACCAAGTTATTTGTTAATTATTTAAAAAAAAACACATGTGTATCCCAGTTTGGTACAGTATATCTAATATGCCCACACAAAATAATGAATCTTCATATTCAGCCATGGAATAAAACTCTGTGACCTTCCACTGGACGGTAGTGCATCTACCTTAACACATAAACAAGATCTAGCACACACAGACCCAGGTGCACCAGATAATTGAGGAGAAAAAACCCAGCAGGGCAGCAGCTGAAGTCAACATGGTGCTGTTTTGGAGTCAGTACATAGGAGACAAACAGAGAAGGCACTTGTTCATTGAGGTCACAAAGCCCTGTAAGTAAAGAGTTTTGTATGCACCAGGCTGCTCAGTGCTCAGTGGGTTGAAACTATCAGCACTGAGCACTCTTATCATTTGTTCCCCCAGGAGGTGCTCTGGTCAGTCTCCAGCTCATCTGTTGCAGTTAAAGGCTTCACTGCAGCCATTTATAATTCATACTCATGCAAGGCCCTAAAATAAGTCCCATCAGCAGCCCACTGTAAGTGGTGATTTTATTTATCATCTGGTGATCAAAATGGTGAGCAATGCTCACCATTTTACAAGTTTTATAGGTTTCAGGTGTTTAGGAAAGTGTACTGACTTTAAAATAACACTGCAAAGTTTCCGAAGCACCTAATCTTTTTTTCTTTCCATAGTTTAATGTAGTGGTAACCTTTTTGATCAAAGTTTTATTTGAAAATATAACAACATGTCACATTCATTGGCAGCTCATACACATTCTTAAGTAGAATACTGTTTTCACAGAAATAATTCTGATTTGTTTCCATTACATTTACATTTATGCATTTAGCAGACGCTTTTATCCAAAGCGACTTCCAAGAGAGAGTTTTACAAAAGTGCATAGGTCACTGCTCATAATAACGAGATTACAAACATTGCGGGTAGCCAAACATGAAGCATACATTGTGAAACCAAATAAGTCCCAAAGGGAAGAACAACAAGAGCATGTAGTTAGACAAGAACCTCAAAAGTGGAAGAGTGTACCTGTGGAAAAAGCAAGCAACAATAATATATTTCACAGGGAGTACAATAATTTTAAGACAGTTACAACAACCAACAGGAGCAACACGTCTCTCAATAAGAGTCATTGTGATTCTGGGGGAAACTAACATCAGGTCCAGCCAATAATTCCTTCTGTAAACATGGGGAGGTAGTTAAAGAGTACTGGCTATAGAATGCTGTGGCAAAAGAGATAGGAATTGGACCAGAGCTGACAAACTTATTTAAGAGGTTAATGAAGAGGTTACAGACATATTGGTTGGAATAAATCCCACCAATGTAGACGTCTCAAGGGTGATGATAAAGCTCCTGTGTGACTTGACCTCACTTGACTCTTTATCGTGTGCCTCCGTCAGACTGTGGTTGATACAGCAACTCTAGGCTTACTTAATTGGCTTGGTTTGGAGGGGAATTTGCTGTCTTCAATGAAATATTCAAAATGCAGGTTTGCAGACAGGACTCCATAATTTATGGGTGTAAAATGGAATGCTAAAATACAACAGACCAGCTGCAGAGGTCTAGCGCTTATTTTTTATTCATTTAAAAAATATCCTTAATTATTAAATATGCCCACGTATTTGTCACCAATGAAGTAGCACTGACCATAAAAGTGCAAATGAGTGACACAGCAGTTTTCTGTATCTAATTTATGTATTCACTTCAATTCCCTTCATTTTACTTCAAGCCATTTCCAAAGTCATTCAAAAGTCACTGTAATGTTTTTTGTGTGTTTGGCAGATGTTTCATATAGAGTTGTAGCGCTGTCAAATACTGTCACCACACCCAATAAAAATCTTAATTAGTATGCCATTGTTTATTCCAATTAGTCACATTGTAGTGCGTCTCTCTGAACAGTTTACTGACAATTTGGTTTATCTGGTGTGGTGATACAGTAGTGGATATCCATCCTCATTCAGAAACCCAAAACAAACTCTAAGCAGATCAATTGACCAACAAGTGTTAGAACTTGTAAAGACATTAGAAAATGGGTCCTAATTGTGTTTCAGAACAATTTACTAGTGAACCGTACCAGATGTACCAGATGATCAAAGACAAGTCAACCATAATCAGCATGCCTTGTGTCATTTTTGGTGGGAAGCTGATTATCATTAGATTAGGTTGATTTTCAGATGTGTTTTACCACACAGAAGCCTGGAGTAGTGTTTTTCAGGAACCAATTATAAGGTTTCAGTTTGATTCAGATGAAATGATAATGTTGCTAAATTCACACTGGAAGATTTAGTACTGAGCATTCCCCACAAATATCCACAAGCAAAGTTTTATACTGCATAATAGAAGCAAGTATAAATAAAATATATATTGATGTGTTCATCAGCATGTTGAGTTCTTTTGGATGTCTAATCTCTGTAACCAACCACTTGGTTAACACTTAATTCAAGTTTCACCACTCTATTGTGCAATCAAAATTTTATCATAATACATATCAAAGACATAAACACAAACCCATTGACATCATCACAGATAGGTGAGCATATACAAGGACTTCCTGTAACAGAGGAAGTGGTGAAAACTGAACAGAATGGGCAGCACCTGTTCTCTGTTCGTCCTCCAGGAAGGTGGCAGCCTGTCTTGTCATGTATAATGAATGGATTCAATGTGCTGGAAAATGACAAAGCCCAACCCAGTGTTCACTTTCAACCCTCTCACAGATGGAGAAAAGACAGAACTGATGGGTTAGGTGAACAGAAAGGAGGCTGCTGTGTATGACATGTTTGCAGTTCTTCATGGAAAAGTTTTAAGTGGAACTGAATGACTAGAATTATCAAGTGGCAGATCATCTTTGGCTTCAATAGTGTAATTGCCATTAACACAAATCTGTTATGATTAAATTACTAGGCAACATATTACTTTAAGGTTACATGAACTACTATGTAATTGAGTAGTAATACATTCAGTAAAAGCAATTTCTATGTAAATGAGTATAAGGGGCAGTTGAACGTTGTCACCATAGCATCCACTTACCCAACTTCCCCCATGCAAAGAGTCACTTATGCATTTATTTGTACCACAAAAAAACTTAAAGAAGCGTCACTACAAAGCAGTTCCTATATAACTACAATGCTATAGGTTTTGCTATGTAGTTACACAGTAGAACCTTAATGTAAAGCAATTTAAAGTCACCCCTTTCATCCAGGCAAGCTCAGAAATTACTCTTTGGTTGAGAAACCCCCTTAAGCATTTACGACTGTACCTTGATATGGTTTTGCTCTTTTGAGTGTTTCGTAAATACACAAAATCTTCCCCTTTTGAAGTATCCATAAAGCGTTGTTGATGCATGATCAGTTCTTCCTATTCTTTCTAATTGCAAGAATATATTTATTTAGATATTAGATATTAATAATTATTTAGATCATTATTTTCAAGTGGGGAATGGAAAGAATGTGAGTTTGTGTCAAATTCAGCAGGCAGTGAGCTCACTTAATATTGTAGAAGAGAAAATTAGATGTACATAATTCATGGTAATGGCTGTGTACTCAAGAAGTGTGAAATGATCAAAACAGCATCTAATGAGAAATAAAGAACACAAAAAAAAATCTTTCCAGATGACAAATGTGTTTATACACATTGATCTAAATAAAACCCAAAGCATCTATCAACACTGTTGTCTTCAATTTGTTGATATGTCATTTAAGCTTTAAGGTTGCATATACTGTATATTATTGCACATTTGGTGTATTTTTTCCAATAGGCTACTGAGAACATAGCTCCAGTGAATGAAATATATCCTATGCACTCTAAAGTTCCATGTTAAAAGGCTTAGGATCACAGTATTTATTGTATTGCCATTTTGTGTTAAAGCTGTTTTGTTGTTTTCTTAGAGAAATAATTACATTGTGGACAATCTGCTTACAGCCATGGTCTTTATACAGTATTTTAAAATTGGTTGTTCCCATCCTTGATTGTGATTGGCTATATCGCGTTCCATGCCGTTGTAAAATCCAGCATAACCTCACAGGTTGTCCTCATAACATTCTTTAACGTTCCATATTACTGCGCATCGAATATTTCAAATTGAAAAAGACGGCAAAGATGTCCATCTGGCTGTTGCGTGGCAACGATTTATGTAGGAACTATACTTTGTAGTAGCGGAAGAATGACGGTTTATTATTAAACTATTTAGTTTTAATTGTTTTTATTGATGAAACCATATCAAATATTTGTAGTTACAGTTTTAGAAAAGCAATAAGCCCCAAGAGGCCGTGGTTTACGCTGATTTTAGAACAGGTAAGGGGAGTTGTTAGGCACGACGCGAAGCGGACCGCTTCGCGTCGTGCCTAACAACTCCCCTTACCTGTTCTAAAATCAGCGTAAACCACGGCCTCTTGGGGCTTATTGCTTAATTATACAGTGCTCTGCATCATATGGATCATAAGTCATGAAGTGCAAAGAGGGAACAACACTGATTTGTGTGCTAAAAGGTGCAAGAATATTAAAAGTTATTCGGCCTAATTGTTGCAGCATATGGAAATTAGCCTCTATGTTACCCAAGAATATTACATGGACAGAATCTACAAGAACTATTTGACCAATGGTTATCAAGACTATAACTAACGGCCATTACTGCCCCCAACCGCCCCTCAAGCGGGGACCCCAATCTTATACTTTGATATTAGGATAATGTGTTTTTTATACGAAGTCTATGCAGCTGTCATGCAGCTTGGCACAGAGACAAATGTATTCTTTAATAATCATTCAAATTGTAACAGAGCTACTGATGTTCTTTGTCCAGACAGAATGAAAATCTGTGATTGAACAAAAAAGAGTTTACTGAGTAACTCACAAAGGTTGTAACTAGCCATTTGACTTGAAGGTCGTGCTCAAGCCACCCTCGTTCCCAAATAGCAGTGTAATTAATTTTGCTCCAGATGTTTAGGGCAAATAATTGGTTTCTACTGTAAATGCTTAGGTTATTCCAATTTAGTGCAAAAAACTACAAACCAAACCATTTTATATAAAAAACTTCCGAAGATTCCGAAAAAAATATTTGCACAAATTTGCAAAACTCGTTTGTATTATTGTTAGTCGCCCAGAAAAGTGAAAACTACATTTCCAAGTTAACCAATGCGCCCTCGAGCCTGCAAGACAAGATGATGTCATTTAATTGGCTGAAGTGGCAGAGTCAGAATCAATTCGTGAATTTTGACTTGCAGAAAGAGAGCTGTCAGTAGTCTGACATGGTAAACTACTAAATACGACAGGAAACAATAAAGCCTCATATTAGTATTTTGTTTGGTCTCAGCATTGATATACTTTTGTGCTTTGTCACCCAAAAAATCAAAGCTGAGACCAAACCTTCGCCCTTGGGTCTTTGATTTATATCTTGATGCACTGTGCCATTAACAAAAACTTGGAAACTAACAATTTCAGCACAATCATTGATTCTCCATATTCAGGATCAAAGCAAGCTTGACTGTCTTCCCCTCATTATATCACAGCAAAAGGTTTCTCTTATGAGAGACATGTGATAAAGAGAGGACATTGTTTGCCGTAGGATTTTCAAAGTATATAATTGAGACTGGTTCTCTTATAGAGCTGCAAAAATGGTTCAGACATGTCCCAGACAATCTCCACAAATTGACTTTATTCATCAGAGTAATATAAACCATAGGAAAAAACAGGGAATATCCTAATTCACAGTGGACCACAGCTGAAAACAGGCACACTGTCAAATTAAGACACTTGTTACAGAATGAGTAATCCTGAGTGTCTTTGCAAAGGTAAATACTAATCAGAGCTGAAAGGACTCCCCTCAAAATGAACATTAGCTCCCTCACCAAGAAAGCACAACAGAGGATGTACTTCCTGCGGCAGCTGAAGAAATTCAACCTGCCAAAGACAAGGATGGTGCACTTCTACACAGCCATCATTGAGTCCATCCTCACCTCCTCCATCACCACCTGGTGCGCTGCTGCCACTGCCAAGGACAAGAGCAGGCTGCAGCGTATCATCCGCACTGCAGAGAAGGTGATTGGCTGCAATCAACCTTCCCTCGAGGACCTGCACACCTCGAGGTCCCTGAGACGAGCGAGGAAGATTGTGGCGGACTCCTCCCACCCTGGACACTCCCTGTTTCCCAAATTCCTTGTCTGTGCAAACATTCATGGCGAATAAATCAATTTCTGATTCTGATTCTGATAAACAGACTATTAAATATTCTGTATTCGCAAATGGATTACGTTAAGCCTTTGAGTAATTGAATGAGTATGAGCAAGAAATCTGGGTGGGGAGCAGTGACGGTCCTAGCACATTTTGCGCTCAGGGCGAGTTTGTAGTATTATTAAGTTGTTACAGACAGTTTTTGGTGCCCACAAGCCAAAAAGTCCCTCGGAAAATTGGGTAACACTTTAGAATAATGGTCCGTTGTTAACGAGTAGCTATGCAGGAAGTAATAAGTATACTACAGTAACACCAAACTTAATACTATTAACTAATATGGAACCAAGATTAACTAAGCAGTAAGTAATAGCAAATTTAGTACAAAGGTAGTTCCTTGGTAGGTATTTGATTATTACTTAGTGTTACCGAAAATTGTGTAGCCTACAGCTAGCATCAATCCACAACTTATGTGCAACAAGTTACTCAACATCTTTCAGGATGAGAGCAGGAGGAGGACTCAAATGCCGAGGAAGGCAGGCAAGGCAGGATCAAAGAACAATATTTTTTAGTCCAACTTGGTCTGAAGATAACCACGTCCCTCTCGTTTGCATGTGAGATTGGAAAATGGATTCAGCGGTAAATGGATATAATAATATGCTATATTTATATATTTATTGCCATCTTTTTTTATTTCAGAGTTTATTTCAATGCCATATTTATTTATATATGTATTTATCTATTTATTTATTTAATTTTAACTAACTCGGCGTTCCATAAAGTTCAGCCTGTAATGTGATATTACAGATATATCTCATACATTAGGTACTGGAAATTACAATCATTTTACGGTTAATTGATGTTAATGAAAAACCGTAATTTTTTCACCGTAATTTCATGGGTCTAATCTGGCGTCCCATCTGCCAGTTGATTTAAATCTGGTCAAATTGTCCCCCCCAATATATTAATATAAAAATATAAATGAAATATAAATGTGCTACGGTACGACAGGCAACCACACATGCTGTCCGAAATGATCATTAGAAAATGTAATCATGTTCATAACTAAATGTAAAAATTGCAATTTTATAACTACTAGTATTACTGATACCGGTGGTAGCAGATTTTGTCCCCCCCAATGTTGACTGCGTGGCTACGGCCTTGCAATACAGAAAGACCAGGGGCCTGTACCACAAATCAAGATCAACATGCTCTGGATTACTTTCAATACCTTACCGGCTACGCAAAGCCTAACAATCGCAATCACGATAAGTGGTACTACGACGGCGGTTATCAATTCTCTAACTCAACCCAGATCTTTCCAATCTGGAGACGTGCGCGTTCACATAAAGGGCGGTGTTTGCACCGTATGTCCAATCGCAAAGATGGACGAAACAAGAGCCGCATATTTCACGCAGGAGGAGCAGAAAACAATCTTACAAACTTTGTCTCTTCCTCTCTTCCTGCCTGAAATATTGTAATACAAGCATATAAGGAATACAGGAGGAGCTGGCCCTCTCCAGCTATCAGGGTCACCCTTTGATGGAAAGAGTGGAAGGGGGCATTTCTTCAGACCCTGGTGGCAGCAGGTTGGAAGCCCAGGCATATGTATGTTTCAAGTAATCTATGTGACCATGTTCATTCAACAATTATTTATGAATATTGTAGGAGTGAAATGTATTACTGTTCTCTGCAGTGATAGGAAATACAGTGGTGTTGCTGCCACCACCCACTGTCGTCCCACTCTGCCATACAGAGGTAACAGTGAAACTAATAGTCATACGCCAGTATGTATGCCATGTGTGGTTGCTGAATATTGATCAAATATACCATTTACTTTCTCAAGTGGAGGTCCTAGATGATCAGGAAACTATGTCTGCGTGCTCATTTCGGGTGTACACTTTTGAGGTTTTTTTACCACTTGCATCACAGATAGTGAGAGTGTGTGAATGTGTGGCTGTGATTTAAGTGTCTGTAATGACTTACTAATGGTGGTGGTCTCAACATAAAACAAAAGTCCTTAAAGTGCTCATTTCAAATATGACTCAATTGATTAAATTGCTATGGTGTTAAACTCAGCAGGAAGAGGAACTTCTTCCTCCCATTGAGCCGAGGGCCTCCACTTCAAGGCCAAGACAAAGACACAAGGTATAAGCAATGAACCTTGAAACACAGTAGTCAAATGGACACCTTCAACTTTCTCCAAATGTGCCTTGCAAAGGGACAATGTTCTTAATTTTTTTCAGGTTGGAGCAGACAATGTGAGGGCCCTGTATAAAAGAACCCTGGAGCTCGATTATAAGAGGCTTTTATTTTAAAAAACAAGGCTGGAGACAGACTGACAAACTGGAATATGAGAAGAGATAGTACATGACTGAATGAATGACACTAAACTTAGTTACACTGACATATTTTTCTGTGTTCCTAGGGAAGGGAGAACACCAGGATGTATTTGTTAAACTTTTTTCTACGTTTTGGTCTTTTTATACCTTTTTGTGGCTTTTTTGTTATGCCTTTTGAATCTTTTGTGGGGGGTTTCACCACTTCTCTCTTTCAATGTCATATTTACTATATTTGAAAAATGCTATCAAAGTGAATGAAACATCAAATGAAAGTAGTGAAATGATCATTTATATATCACTTGTGAAGAGCTTTGTACAGATACCCATTGCTCTTTTTGGTTTGAAAGGTTTTGGTTGAAAGAAACCCCAATTTCTGATATGGAAATTATTAGAAAATGGGTCAAAGCAACCCAAGGACAAAAGGGTAGAGGGGAGACACACCAGTGAACAGGGATAACATATCAACATGAAATCACCCCAGTTACATTACATTTAGTAGATGCTCTTATCCAGAGCGACTTACAGTGAGAACAGGGACATTCCCTTGGAGCAAGTAGGGTGATAGTAGGTCAAAATAATGTTTTCATTGTTAGTTTCCTGTAAATGTATGTTTAAATAAGCAAAGGATTAAGTTGTAAAATATGATATTATTTGCATACATTTCCAGAACGGAAATCAGAACATTGAGTGAAAAACCTTGTTTCATTTTGTCAACATATTAGAGTCCAAGGTTTTTACAAAGGGCACTTTGGATATCTCTTTTTCATCACTCCATTAATCAGAATATGGTGGCGACAGCCATTAAAAAAATCCGTTGCAAATTGCGCTGCAGACCCTGTTCTTGCTCAGGTTCTCCGTATCACCCACACTATAGAAGTACCCATAGCGAAAAGCTATGCATACACTCTGTGGGACTGTGACTGCACAGTTTCAATGTGTCGCAGACATCCCAACCTGCAGAGACTCATTCCCCCCCCCCCCCGGGACGCAATGCACACGCGTGATGTACTCCCTCAGCCAGCACGTACCACCACCCCCCCACCCCATTGCACAGTCCCCCACCCCCCCCTGGCCATTGCACAGTCTCACGCTCGCTCTAAATACAAAATCCGCGAATTCCGGGAGATTGTATAGCGTTTGCGGGTGTCCGGGAGCCGCTATTGAAATGCGGGAAACTCCCGGAACTTCCGGGACACTTGGGATGTCTGGTGTTGCATTGGCAACATACGGCTCAAGAAGCTGTCAATATACGTAATTCCCTCTGCTAAGAATCCATATCTTTCAGAAAGATATGTTACGGAGCCTAGTTGATAGGTAATCAACTAGCTGGACTGTTCCCCCGGACTCCGCGTGTAGGGACTTGTACAATGTTGGAACACGGCTTGTGAACTTGACATTGGTGTATGTCTTTATTCATACATTCAAAACATCATACTGAAACATGGTATCAGAAGTGGCTCGACAACCACACGTTTGTTACTTTTTGTAGCTAAGTACGGTGGGCGCAGTTACGTTCCATGTGAGAACAGGCCGTTTCAGGGTTCAATTCGTTGTTAGCTGGCTAGCTAGCATCACTACATACATCGATGGCTGAAGGCAAGGAAATCTCATATTCCATCGCTATGGCAGCCAACATTCAGCCACCAAATCCCATGGTTCTCACAGGGGACTGGAATACTAATTGGGACAACTTCAGGGATGAATTCGAGGACTATGCGCTGACAACCGGTCTACATGAGAAACCTAACGAAGTACAGGCGGCAACTCTGAGGACTTTAATGGGCAGCGATTGCAGGCATATCTACCGGCATAATGTCACCCTCACAGCACGAAAACAGTGTGATGCAAAGGCTATATTGGATGCATTGGACAATTACTTTAAACCCGCCATTTTACCGCTACTTGTGAATATGCGTCTACTGAGAGAGAGAGGCTTAACATTAGTAATTGCCATTGAAATGTGCCGCACTGCAGAAGTCACTGACATGAGAATGAGAGCAATGGAAATCGAAACCTCGCGCTCCGATGTTGATGCTATTCACGCTGTTGCCAGGCAGCCATTCAGACATAATCAATCGAGGCCGAGCAGTTCACCACGAACGGTGACCTCAGAGAGCCCCATAGCATGTAAATACTGTGGGACTACACACTCCCGTGGCAAAGAGCACTGCCCTGCCTATGGAAAACCATGCAAAGCTTGTGGGACTAATAATCACTTTGCAAAAGTGTGTCTCAAAAGCAGAAGGAGGGTGAGTGAGGGCAAGATTCACTGTGTTGATGATGTCACTCAATGCTCAGAGCAGAACCGTGAAAGTGACATTTACATGCATGAATCCATTGGGGCTGTACACTCAAGAGGGAAGAAATGGTTTGTGACACTACGATTACGCAACAAGCAACAGCAATGTCAACTGGATTCCGGTGCTACATGCAACGTAATGAGTTACAAAGACAAAATCAATCTGGCACCTGATACACACCTATTCAGCTATACATGTCCATAAAGCCTGGAGAATTTCCACATGCAATGGAAAAATGTGTTTCCGGGTTGAGAACTTGGATGACAGCAAATTTCCTTCTTCTTAATTCGGATAAAACCGAGGTTCAAATTTTCGGCCCTAAAAAATACAGAAATAATTAATCCAATCTGACCTTAAACTTAGATGGTGTCAAAGTATCTCAAAGCCAGTTGGTAAAAAATTTAGGAGTCACATTGGACCCAGACCTTTCGTTTGAGTACCATATTAAACAAATCACCAGAACTGCATTTTTCCATCTACGTAATATTGCCAAAATACGAAAATTCCTCTCAAAGGATGATGCTGAAAAACTAATACATGCTTTTGTTACGTCCCGATTGGACTACTGCAATGTGTTGTTCTCTGGCCTCCCAATTACCTACTTGAAAAATTTACAGCGGGTACAAAATGCTGCTGCTAGACTATTGACAAAAACAAGAAAGTTTGATCATATAACATCTACTCTTATCTCTTTACACTGGCTCCCTATCCAAGCCAGAGCTGATTTCAAAGTTTTACTACTAACTTACAAATCTTTACATGGATTGGCACCACTGTACCTCTCCGGTCTCCTTGCACCCTATTGCCCTGCAAGGACTTTAAGATCTCAAGATGCCGGCTATCTGGTAATACCCAAAATTAAGAAAAAACTGCTGGAGGTAGGGCGTTCTCATATAGAGCACCTCTTCTCTGGAACAAATTACCTGTCTCAATTAGGGAGGCTGATACTGTTTCGACATTTAAAACTAGATTAAAAACGTTCCTGTTTAGTCAATCCTATGATTGTTAAATGTGTGTACTTTCTATGTAAACCTGGGGTGTGCGTTTGCCTATGTGTGTATCACATGTAACTTTTAAATTGTAATTTTAGCTTATGTTCACACTGCCCATTTAAATGTTACAAATAAAGTAAACCTGTTATTGTATATTGTTACTTTAATAGTTCCGTTGCTGTATATTTTAATTGTTATAGTTTACTAGTTGGAGACAACGGGGGGCTGGTTGTTTTCATCCTTATTCGTATAAATATAACCTATTTTAGAGTTGTTTCCCCTGGAACAGATTTCATGTTCCAACCAAGGGGGGCTGTCGCTGTCTTGGTGTGTGGGGCTGCATCAAATACCCTCTTAGCTTTGTTAAATTGCTGCACTAGTCCACACTTGACCGGTGGGGATCTCATTCTATTACGACTGAAACTGTTAGCTGCTCCTGGCATTCTCTAATCCCTGTTCTCCTCTCTGTCCCCCCCACACATCCCTTGTGGTGTGGGGGGTCTGAGCTGTCAGGACCTGCCTGGTCGTCGGTCTACCAACGCTGGACCAGGTCGTCAACCGGAAACCAGCCTCCATGACGGCCAACAGCGAGTTTCCAGGTCCCATCCAACGTCTATAAAGCCAAACAATGGATTTTTGGTGTTTCAAAACCCATTGACACTGTATGACTATGTTTAGCTTGTGTTCTGCTCCTCTCTCTTGCCAACCGTCTCTGGAGGAGGGGATCCCTCTCTGAATTGCTCCTCCCAAGGTTTCTTCCATTTTTTCTCCCGTTGGGAGTTTTTCTGGGAGTTTTTCCTTGTCTTCCTTGAGGGGTTTAGGTTGGTTGAGGGGCAGTTCTATGGGCGTATGTGAAGCCCTCTGTGACATGCTTGCGTGTAAAAAGGGCTATACAAATAAATTTGATTTGATTTGATTTGACCTATTGCCCAGCGACACTAAACTGAAGCTGTACTCAGGAGAGCAAATGAGCTCTATGGGCACCTTTGAGACTGAATGTGTCATTCGGGGACGTAAACACAAGCTGGAATTTGAGATTGTGAAAACCAGTCAACATCCTCTCCTCTCCGGCTCTACATGTGAACCCCTGGGCCTGATGCAGTTCACTGTACCAAATGACCTGCATATTATGGAGCATGTCCAGCATGGACCCCTGCCCAAAGAACAACTACTCATTAAATATGACGATGTATTCAACTGGCCCGTTGAATCAGTGCCTGGGGAGGTACACTTTGAATTGGATGAGAGCATCACTCCGGTTCAGTGCGCTCCTCGCAATGTGCCCATTGCAATGAGAGTGGCTGTGAAGGCTCAGCTTGACAAGTATGAGGCAGAAGGTCACATGATACCTGTGACTGAACCAACTGATTGGATCAGCAATATGGTCATAGTAAAGAAACCAGACAAGTTGAGGGTCTGCATTGACCCAAAGCATCTGAACTAAGCACTAAAACGATCCCACTACATCATGACAACACTAGAGGATGTCCTCTACAAGCTTCCCAAAGCCAGGATTTTCACTTTGGTGGATGCCCGAGATGCATTTCTTCAATGCAAACTGGATGAAGAAAGCAGCTTCATGAATACCTTCAGGACCCCTTGGGATCGAAAACGCTGGCTCAAGCTCCCGTTTGGTGTCTCGGTGGCGCCTGAGGTATACCAACGCAAGCAGCATGAGTTACTGTCTGGCCTCAAGGGTATTGAACCCATTGCTGATGATGTCCTGATCGTAGGCTGTGGTGACACAGACGAGGAAGCGGAACGCGACCACAATGTGAAGCTCCTGGTACTGATGGAGCGCTGCTGATCAGTGAAGCTTCGTCTTGGCCTGAAGAAGCTACAGTTCAAGGTGAAAGACGTCCACTTCCTCGAGAGCGCTCTACACCACGGAACAAAACTATGCGCAAATTGAGAAAGAGTGCCTCAGCATCGTCTTCTCCTGCCAGCGCTTCCATCACTACTTATATGGTCGAGACCTGGTCACCGCTGAAACTAACCATAAAACACTCATTTCCATATTCAGTAAGCCTCTCCTCAATGTGCCCAAGAGGCTTCAAAGCATGCTCCTGACTCTGCAGAACTACAGCCTGAAGGTCATTTACAAGCCGGGACCAGAGATGTACAGGCAGAGACACTGCCTATCGGCGGCATGCCACCTGTTCGCTACAGCAGGAACAACAAGATGTTCAACAGATCAATCAGGCAGACCACTTAAACGTCACAGATCACCGCCTAGCCCAGATCAAGCAGCACACTGACAAGGACGAACACCTACAGTCACTGAAGTCCATGGCTCTCGCAGGTTGGCCACACCTGAAAGAGGAGACACCTTTCACAGTGACAGAATACTGGACCTTTCGAGATGAGATCAGCATACAAAATGGCGTCTTGTTCAGAAGTCAGAAGGTCATTATTCCCAAATCGCTACGTCCAGAGATGCTTACTCGCATACACTCCAGTCATGTTGGAGGTGACGCATGCTACCGCCAGGCTTGTGAAACATTATGCTGGCCAAACGTGCAGGCAGAAATTAAGGACTTTGTCAGCAGCTGTACCACATGCAACGAGTACGCTATGAACAGCAAAAGGAAACCATGATGTCACACAAACTGCCCCCAAGGGACTGGCAAATCGTCAGCATTGACTTGTTCAACCACAGACAAAAGGACTATCTCCTCCTAGTTGATCACTACTCTGACTTTTGGGAAATTTAACTGCTCCCTGACTTGTCGGCAGAGACAGTCATAAAGCGCTGCAAGGCACAGTTTGCTAGGCAAGGTCAGCTGTGTCAGATTCAGCTGTGAGTCAGCTGTGAAGATTGCAAAAAAACCTGTTAAGCAGGGCCTTGCGTGACAGCAACGACCCATCGAAAATGATCTTACAGTGGAGGAACACGCCCACCGAAAACCTGGACAGCAGCCCGGCACAACGCCTTCTGTCCAGGCGTCTGAAGACTACCATCCCCGTAGCTAACAAGCTGCTTGAGCCTTGCGTTGTGGTTGGCGTCACGGACAAACTGCATCACAGAAAGCAGCTTGCTAGTCCTTCTATGACCGCTGCTCGAGACCTACCAGAGCTGGAGGTGGGTGAAGCGATACGGATGAAACTGCTGCCTGGAGACCACACAGGACACGAGGCTGGGCACCTGCCTACAGAGGGTTGCACCACGTTCTTACCTGGTGGATGTTGGTGGCTCCCTCTATCATCCCAATCGGGTGGATCTGCGCGTAGCCGAGCAGACAACCCAGAACACACTACACTCTCACCTAGTGAAGCTGGATGACGGTCCAGGCGTAAGGGTAAGGGGCGCAGAATTGGTACATGAGCCAACTGAAGGTGAGGCTTCTGCCCCACCAAGCTCTCCGGCTCGTGCCCCTAATCCTACCCCTGTCAGAGCCAATACTTACTCACGGGGGGTCGGCTTTGCAGGCCACCGGACAGGCAAGAGACTGTGTTAACTTGTCCTCTGTTTATATATATATATATATATATATATATATATATAGTCTTAACAATTGAAAAGCATAACATTTTCTTTTTTTATATATTGTAATTATATATTTTTATATGTATATATATATATATATACATAAAAGATTATAATTATAATATGAAGAAAAAAAAAATGTTATGCTTTTCAATTGTTAAGACTTGACTGTTAAGAACTTAATGTTATGCCATTATGTTTGCACCTTCTATTAAAAAGGATGATGTTACGGAGCCTAGTTGATAGGTAATCAACTAGCCGGACTGTTCCCCGGACTCCGCGGGTAGGGACTTGTACAATGTTGGAACACGGCTTGTGAACTTGACATTGGTGTCTGTCTTTATTCATACATTCAAAACATCATACTGAAACAAGATACTCATGAGGGAATGCAACCCAACCAGGTTAGCCGTTCAGCACGTGTTACCATGGCGATCTACCCTGGTAACAAGTGATCCTCCATTGCAGTACAGAAAACCCTGGGTTAAACCTGAAGTTACCTCGTTAACGCCAAATCTTGATTCGTAGTACAGGCCTCTGGATGAGTAAAGGGATGTTTATTTACAGAATGATAAATGTACTACAAGTGTTTGGAGCCCATGGGGAAATATAGTTTTTTACAATCACTTTGACACTAATTTCAGAACCTTGATGTCCTTTTTCAAAACTCTAGATACAAAACTCGAAACAGTTATTACTTGTATACACACACCTTCGCATGTTCAAAGCATAGCATTGTATGTTTATATCTTTAAAGACACCTTGCGCATGCAGAATCATTTGTTCAAAAAACTAAACATTGATCATGAAATACCATTGGAACATTCACTTAGATCATCCGCACACAAGATACCCATAGTTTCACCATGTAGTTGTTTGTACAATCATTAAATATTGTAATACAAAATATGTAAAACATGTTTCATAAGATACTACATCAACATAAATGGACTAAGAGAGAATACTACAGACAGTGTAATCATCAAGCAAAATCAGATTTTTTTGATGAAATACAATCAAATTACAACATTTCTTAGTGTTTTTGTATCAAAGCAAACATAATTAGCTACAAAAAAAACTTTGCTACAGTATGTAAAATACGTACAGCAATGTTCCTCACCTGGCTCAAAAAACAAACAAACAAAGGATTTACAGTTTTTTTACAATCACTTTGACATACATTTCAGAACCTTGATGTCCTTTTACAAAATTCTAGACACAAAACTCACAACTGATGATCACAATGCACATTTTTCAAAACGCTAATGCAATTTTCAATTTCTTGGATACAATACACATTCACCTTAGATCATTTGTTCATTGAACTATATTCATCTGTTCAAAATGACACAACTAAACACAGGGCCGGCCTAAGGCATAAGCGAACTAAGCGGCTGCTTAGGGCCCCCATGACCACCAGGGGGCCCCCAAGAGCACTTAAAGTTACAGTTTAATTTTTAATTTATATTATGTTAATGGTAATTATACAAATTTGCAATAAACTCAATATTATGTTTACCGGCTGGCAAGGAAGATAATAGCCTACTACTACTGTCAGCACTCATAAGCAACAACATTGTCGATTGTTCAAGAACAGAAAAGATCAGTCAGCAATCACAATCTGACACAGCAAAAAGCAATGTCACAAAAAAATACATTCCTCTGGTGCAGAGAAAAGAAAACATAGGAAGAGAAAAAACAGCAAGATCAAGGAATGTTTGCATGATTAATTCGTTTTTAACCATAAACATTTACTGTCTAGAGATACATGTGTCAAACAAGCCTTCAACGTTAGCTAGAGCTAGCTAGCTATCATTTTAGTGTAACACTTAGACTAGCTAGCTAACAAAATATAACAATAAAAGCTAGATCCCCCCGTTAAAACTGGCTTTTCCTTTGCTAGTATGCATTCACCTAGGTGGATTTACTTAGGCTAATGCATACTAGCTAAATACATTTCAAAATAAATTTTGATTGCCATTGAACTTTGCTATAAGGTAGGTTTGCTAACTAGGCTACGTTGTGAGCTAACGTAAACTGGCTAGTTGACAGTTAAGCACGCCAACAAAGCTAAGCTAGAGTAACTTGACCTAGATCCTACCCTTTTGGGGTCATTGTTATAATATTTCAATATCATTATGCCTCAATTAGCTAGTTAATTAGTTATAGATTAAGAGTTGTGCTTTCAAGTGTACAGATGGCTTGCTGCTGTGTAAAATCATTTATGTTGTTAAATGAATGGTCTGATCCGTCTACTATGTACTCATATAAATCTTCCCTAGGAGCACTGTTGAAATATTTTGGAGCTGGGCCACAACCAACGCCTCCTGCCCAGAAGTGCCAGTGCTACAGTTGATGATACAGCAGGTCCGTTTTCAACAATCCCAGATTAGTATATTATGGTGGCCCTGAAGTGCAAAACACACCCCGTAATATGAGTACATGTACATCCCCCAAATGAAAACACTCCCCCCGAATATGAGTCAACTATCCCCAAATCGGATGACTTGTTCACCTCCCCCCAATACAAAAACACGCTCCCCCAAATGAAAAACGACATTACATTAACTCAAAAACACATTATATTAACTCTGAAAGGAAAGGGTAGGTACTACACTTTAGCGCTAATTCGATGCAGTAGGCCAACTAACAAGACATGAAATTGATCGACAGAAGTAGGCTACAAAATGCAATAGCCTGGCAGAGTTACGTGCACCAGAACATTTGTTTGGCTATCGAAGAATGTAGCAAATAGTAGGCCACTTAGGCAAAAGTATTTCGTATTAAATGTAAAAATCGATAGCCAATCAACTATCCTGGTCCACGTTACTCGCTACACCCCTTACAAAAAAGAAGTATACTTCAAGTTTATTTTGTAAGTATACTTAGTATAAAAAAGTATACTATTATCATGTTACTTAAAGTATACTAGCAGTGCACTTATTTATATACTTTTTTTGTACTAAGTAAACTGAATTGGCCCACTTTTTAGGTCATTTAGTACACTTTAAAGTACACTTGTAGTGTATTTTAAGGTTTACTTTTGAATACTGCAAAGTAGCCTGTGTAGTGCACTTTCAGTTCATCAAGTATACTTCCTCAAGTACTTCAAAGTATACTTTGGAATACTCTAAAGTAACCTGTGTAGTGCACTTTGAGTTCATGAAGTATACTTCCTGAAGAACCTCAAAGTATACTTCGCAATACTTTCAAGTGCACTTTCATTTAATGCATGTACGTCAACAAGTAAACTTATAAATGTAATTTTACTATTATTTACCAATGTTAAAATGTTTATGGGCCCCTCAAACGCCTCAGATCTTCAGTCACTTGGTGAGAACGGGGCCCTTGTAACAATTTGCTGCAGATTCGCAGCTCTTCACTGCATACTCAATGACGATCTAAGAATCCAGCTGTTCTTATCAAATGTAACAGTCATATAACTCATGGTTACAATGGTAAACCAGCACAACAATGACAATTACCACGCAACAAAACTCTACATTCTAAGCAGACATATTTAAAAAACGAAATTCATGAAGTTACATTTGTATTTCGAACAAACGGCAAACTTATCAGCAAATTTTAACACTATTTACCGCCTTGCATCATGGGAATTGACAAGCCAATGAGCCACACTATCTTCATTATTTTACGTTGTTATTTCGTTCTTCAGTCAGTTTGACAGTATAACCTTCAAATTCTCAAGTAGCTTTTTCGTTTTTTTCCATTAATACTCCAATTGATAATTATAAGTATAAGAGTATAGGGTTTCAGAATGTTTTAGCAGTAATTAAGGTTACAGCTTCAGTAACAAAAAAAGATTCAATGTGCAATGCATTAGATTTTCATAGACATGAATAATTAGAATGAGATGGATCTAAAAAATGTAACCTGTAATGTACTTTAAATTTATAATAGTAAAATTACATTTAGAAGTTTACTTGTTGACGTACTTACATTAAATGAAAGTGCACTTGAAAGTATTGCAAAGTATACTTTGAGGTACTTTGAAGTACTTGAGGAAGTATACTTGGTGAACTGAAAGTGCACTACACAGGCTACTTTGCAGTATTCAAAAGTGAACTATTTTCAAAGCATACTTAAAAGTATATTAAAAGTAAACTATGTTCTAAGTATGCTTCTTAAAAGTATATTAAAAGTGAACTATTTTCTAAGCATACTTCTTAAAAGTATATCAAAAGTGAACTAAAAGTGCACTATCCATATTTTAGTATACTTATAGTATACTTTAATATACTTCTTTTTTGTAAGGGACGCTACTGTCATTGTGGCATTTCGTTCTTCTGTAGTGGACTATTAGTTTTTTCTTCTGAAAAGTCTTGCTTCCTTCGACTGCGTTTTAGCGTGCGCACCTACTCATATTGTGAAACGTTAACAGCATATCTAAGATTAGTTCATAGGAATGACCCTGATTAAAATAAAGAGTAGTGTCATGACTCTGAATTGTTAACTCAAATGTTTCCTCTTTCCTTCCAAACAAAACGATTAAGTTCATGATAATGACAAGAGTTACGTGGACTAGTTGTTTGGCTATCGATGTTTACGTTTAACACGCAATTTATGCTTTTGCATACGTAGCCTATGCTACATGCTTCAATACCCAAATACATGTCCTGGTGCACGTAACTCTGTCAGCCTATTGCATTTTGTACTTCTGTTGATCAATTTCTTATTTCTTGTTAGTTAGCCTACTGCATCCAATCAGCGCTGTTTTTGAGTTAATGTAATATTGTTTTCCATTTGGGGGAGCGTGTTTTTGTATTAGGGGGAGGTGAACAAGTCATCCGATTTGGGGGAGTTGACTCGTATTGGGGGGGGGGGGGGTAGGAGTGTTTTCATTTGGGGGATGTACTCAAATTAGGGGGGGTGTTTTGCACTTCAGGGCCACCATAGTATATATTGTAGGTATTTAATTTAATATCAGTTTTGTAAGAAATAAGAAAATACTGTATCTTAAAGTTATTTGGAGTTGAATGTTTTGCACATTGCTAGTTTAAACCATAAGCTATTAAAGTGGTTAACTTGTTAAAATTAGAAACTGTATAAGGGCGAAATAAATCTATGTTATCATGTAAGCAACATAACTAATAACATTGCTAATTAGTGCATTAGATTAATAGTGTGCGAATAATCAAGCATTAAAATTAATCAATAATATTTGCGTCACAGGGGGGCTCCTAAATCAATTCTGCTTAAGGCCCCATAAAGGCTTGGGCCGGCCCTGACTAAACATCAAAGTATCACCATTTCAAAATGCAAATTCACACATTACATCTGAAATGTCTGTAATTTCTTTACATTACAATGATCGGTCAATTGATACTACTACTCAAAATGATAAGGAACTGTTGCATAACTCTTACAGTTTTTTACAGTCGCTAGGACACATTTATCAATACTTAGGTCACTTTTTCAAAACTCTTCACACAGTTCTCCTAACCAACTTTCAGCTCGACACAGCAGTTAATTTCACATTCAAAATGCACTAAAACTACTAAATCACTTCATACATGTCTCAAATCAACTCATTCTTCCATAACACTAGCAAAGGTTGACAGCCAACAAACATACTTTGTCACCCACAAAACAATGACCTAAAAATCAGGTAGCATTATACAAAGTTTTCTTATGTAAAACAAGGACACCTATCTACTGTTTAGAATTCAATGCAATATATGTTACTGGAATGAATCAGACATGATGCAGTATGCTTCAATATGTTGTATATCTTTCTTTTTTTTCTCACTCATTCCAGAATACAATAATTTGTATACACACTGATACAGATACAATAGGAATGGTATTGTAATCTTCTGCATTTAGCCATAGGTTCTTTTCCACATCACATTTTATGTCATCTAGGGCAATACACCTAGGGAAGAATCTTATGGCATGCCTGATCCATCCTTGGCAATGTCCAGGCATTCAGCATTCATTGCATCCAGGAGGGACATTTGATCATGTGGATGGTGGTCATACAGCAAACCTTCCACCTCCATGAGGAAAATGATTATTCTATGGAGTTGAGGAATGGAGAGTAAGGTGGGAAGAAAAGTGACTCCATTCTGGGATGGGCTGCGAACCACTCGGTTACTGCACTGGAGTGGTGAAATGCCACATTGTCCCATACAAATGTTGGCTTTCTTCTCTCTGCATTCTTTTCCTCAACAAGCACAGCCTTTCCGTAGAGATCATTTTACAGCATTGAATTTTTTGATTCAAAATATATTTCATTACAATATAACTGTACAAATGTAGCAAATTTCTGTGTATTCAGTTTTGTATTATGTTATTGTTTTGAACTGAAGTATAACAGTTTTGAAAACAGTATGTAGGCATGTGCAAATTGGCCAGTAGGTACATAGAGTTTTGGCAGTTGTTGTGTCAAAGTGAGAAAAGAATGAATGTAATTTGAAAGATGTAGTCATTGAATGCATTTTGTGCCAAAACAATGATAAAATATAGCTGCAAGCAGCAATGCGGGTTCCTCCGCAAAATGGCAAAATATTATAAACATTTACACTGTAGAAGATCGAGACTTGGACAACAAGAGAGCAAAACTACTTCATGTTTTGCCAACAACAATAGGCTGAACGGGGATTTGAATAAGGTTACAAGTCAGTGTCTTTAGCCTCTCTGCTACACACCAACCACTGAGATTTAATGATTAGTAAGGGCTCATTATTAACTTTCCATAGGATAGTGAAACTCTTCTTGAGTTGATCTCTTTCCAGAAGCTCAGTCAATGCACAACTAAATAAAGTCATGTGGGAAACTGGGCTAGGGCAGCGTTCATTTTCAGCTCCTTGCAAGTATAGCCTGTGACAGTTTAACAGCCGACTCTCTGGTCCCATTAAACTACACAACATACACAATCAGGGTGACCAACAAGATTATATTAACTAACCAACAATAACATTACAAATATCTAACTGAACGAACACAACAACTGAAATCCCTCGCAAGGCTGTTGTAACCAAACTATTTTCCACAAGTGCGTTTTTGGACATGCCACACTGCATGCTGGGTACCCAAGGGTGCTGACGCTGATTATCTAGCTGTGCTCTGACTGCGTGATATGAGTATTAGTTTTTTGTCAGCTTTGGGACAAAGGTTAAGAAACGATTGACATTTCAAGGTTAAATTGCATGAAATTGTGCATGGTATTTCAGAATGATGTCTGCCTGTTTAACTAAACAAATAATCAAAATTATGAAAGGCCAAAAAACAGTGCCTGGATTTGAACCTGTGACCTTATGCTTTGCAGTACAACGAAAATTAGTTACCAATACCATGTTGAGTTATTGTGGTGCAAGGAGAAGAGGAATAATAATAATAACAATAAATATAGCTGCAAGCAGCGATGCGGGTTCCTCCTCAAAATGGCAAAATATTATTAACATGTACACTGCAGAAGATCGAGATTAGGACAACAAGAGAGCAAAACAACTTCATGTTTGGCCAACAACAATTCCAGACTCTCAGTCAATGCACAACTAACTAAATTCATGTGGGCAACTGGGCTTGGGCAGCGTTCATATTCAGCTCCTTGCAAGAATAGCCTGTGACGTTTTAGCAGCCGACTCTCTGGTCCCATTAAAGTCCACAACGTACACAATCAGGGTGACCAACAAGATTTTATTAAAGGGGCAATTGACTGTTTTTTGGGGGTATTTCATACTATTCCTTAAGGTCTCCAAATAGGGTATGTAACATTGGTTGGGTTGAAAATGGCCCGGGTGCTGTTCTATGCCCACTGACAGATCCTCTGAAATGTTCCCTTGAAAAAACACTTGCTTTTCTCCTTTTATTGTATGCTCATTAATATTTAGATGAGCTGCGTGCTGATTGGTTGGTTTTCAACGAGTGAAGCTGGGGAGCAAAAACGCAACACGGCCAACAGCAGCACTCGCTGAAACTGGATTGACTTGGGCGGGTAGAACGTTAGGCTACAGCTTAGCAACCACACCATATCCTGATTCTACTCGGCTTCAGTTAGCTAGCTAGCTCTAAATAACTTGCTGAAAAATAACATGACCAAGATCTGGAAAAACATGCATTGTGAATTGTAGATTTACATTACACAGGTTATTTATTTGAATGAAACACAGTCAGGAACATGAATCAACGTTAGCCCCATTGCCAATAAACTAGGCTAAATGATCACACATTCTACCTATGCTCTTGCGTTAGCAAGCTAAACTTGTTTACATGCCTACAGTCTAGGTGTTACTAGTAACAGTTACTAGCAATGCTACCGTATCCTGTATCAAGCACCTGCCTTTCTCCAGTTCTTTGAAATAGATTATCTAGACAGGCGTTAGCAATAAGCCAAACTGCTGTTTGTTTTCTGGCTATTTTTTGGAAGTTTCCCTTCTAATGCCGACTACAGCTAGTCTAGCTAGAGTCATTTGATGTGTGTAGAAACTTTTTAGCATTCTTCCTGGTATGCTATATTATACAGGAAACATTAGCATTGCTAATAACTGTTAGTATAACATCATACTGTCCTTATATGCGGTTGCAATTAGCATACGGTCGGACCAGCACCTCTTTCCAGGTTCAGCTTCCTAGCAAATCCTGCTTGCAATTGTCCAAGGTTGTCAAAACTGTCTTGGGTGAAATGTTCAGAGCAAATGAATGATTGAGTGTCGAACTTCGCCGGGATCTTCTCATAAGACAACAGCAGCCATACCTGTTGAATGTTTGGCTCCTTGGGAAGACTGTGAGTGTTAGCCTTACCTGTACAGCCTGGAACACAGCATTTACGACCGTGGTCCATTTTCGATATCCTTGTTATAATTCAAAACGTTCTTCTTTGTAATTCCTTATAAGTAGCTTACACACAGCAGCGCGCAGCTAAACTAGTATCGGAGATAGACGCTACCTCGGGCTGGTCTGGATGTAAATTCGGGGGCGTGACAAAGATTCAGACCAGAGCCAATAAGAGGGCGATCACCGGTCCTACGTAGGACCGGTAGCTTTGTTGAAAAGCTAGCGTTTTACAGCCACATTTTTTCTTTTTGAGATTTGAATAGGAAAGATGTGTCAATGGACTTTGATATTCACGGTATGTTAATTTTACCCTCCGAACTGTCGTTATTCAACTATGACAAGGTAAAATCGGTTTTGCAGTCAATTGCCCCTTTAACTAACCAACAATAACATTACAAACATCTAACTGAACGAGCACAACAACTGAAATCTCTCTCAAGGCTGTTGTAACCAAACTATTTTCCACAAGTCTTTGCGTTTTTCGACATACCACACTGCATGCTGGGTACCCAAGGGTGCTGACGCTGATTATCTAGCTGTGCTCTGACTGCGTGATATGAGTATTCGTTTTTTGTCAGCTTTGGGACAAAGGTTAAGAAATGGTTGACATTTCAAGGTTGAATTGCATGAAATTGCGCATGGTATTTCAGAATGATGTCTGCCTGTTTAACTAAACAAGTAATCAAAATTATGACAGGCCAAAAGACTGTGCCTGGATTCGAACCTGTGACCTTGCGCTTTCTAGAACAAGGTTTCAACCCATTGAACTACCCTGAAGGCTGAGAACTTCTGATCAGTTTCTGTAAAAAAAAAAAAAAACGTGGCTTGTTCAATTCGGACAAAGTTTAAAGAGCTGTAATTCAATGATCTTTTGACATATCAAGGTGAAATTGCGCATGGTACTTCAGAACGATGTCATCCTGTTTAACTAAACATATATTCAAATTTAAGACAGACTCAGTGTGGCTGGATTCAAACCTACGATTTTATACTTTGCAGGTCACCAGTCCAGCTCGTTGAGCTATTCTCAGGGCTGAGTATTGGCAAAAAAAAAAAGCTGATTTTCCAATGGTGAGCATTGTCAGATTTGGTCCAAGTTCAAACAGCTGTAATTCAGTCCTATTTTGACATACCAAGGTGAAATTGTGTACGGTAAGAGAGATGTCACCTTAAAGCCTATTAGGTTTGAAAAACCATCATTGAAAATGAAATTTGATTTAGTGACACAAACATAATGAGTTAATGTTGAAATTTACATAAATACACCCCTTTCAGCCATTTTGTACTTGATTCAGTACAATTACGTAACATTTTTCAATACGTCAATGATACACATATGTACCAAATTCCAAGTCAATTAGACTTTTGGTTCAAGAGAAGAGGAATTTTGAATGTTTTCCCAAATTATCACTGTACAGGAAAATCCATCATGGCGGACCTTTTGGGTCTTTGAGGCTTTTTTGTTCCTCATGAAAAATGAGGCATGCACACCAAGTTTCAGAAGAATTGGAGCAATGGGGTGGAAATGCAACCACTCTGAAAAGTGGACATTTGGGCGTCGCCTGTGGCGCCCCCTATGGTCTGATGTGGGCCAGTCTGTGTTTGGGCCGTAGTTGTGGCCATAGTTTCCTCCTTATGGAGGAACCCTAATAATAATACCAACAATCACAATAGGGCCCTTCTTACGGAGGAACCCTAATAAAACTAACAAAAACAATAGGTTTCCTCCTTATGGAGGAACCCTAATAATAATAATAATAATAATGAAACTAACGAAAACAATAGGTTTCCTCCTGACGGAGGAACCCTAATAATAATAATAATAATACCAACAATTACAATAGGGTCCTCCTGACGGAGGAACCCTAATGATCCACAGTTTAGCCCACATGTACTTCTGCTGTGCTCACTGTGTGAAGAGTTTTGAAAACATGACTTAAGTATTGAGAAATGTGTCCTTGCGACTGTAAAAAACTGTAATGCATAGTTTTATAGGAACTGACAAACAATATTCAAAGTTTAGAACATGAAAGTTTCAGTTTAACGAGATCCATTGACACCAATTACTATGAAACATGAAGAAATTGGACTAAACCATAATGTTTTCAGATTTGAAAACCAGCAGCACCTGTTGGTATGCGGGCCTTGTACTGTAATTGCTTTGTCAGTTTATAGCCTTGTACTTGACCCCATACTCTCCCTTCCTCAACCATATTTAGATTTTTTTCTTCACATGGAGGTGTACAATAGGCACTCTCGTGAACAAGTTCCTCTTCTCCAGGCCATGGATGAGGGATACAATTACATCACCGCAGACCAGTGTCAGGCCTGGATTCGCTACGCCTGGAGATTCTTTCATAGATGTTTGTCAAATGAAAACATTTATTGCGATGTTAATGAAAACTTGTGGCCAAATCCACAAGACAGGGGTGATGGAAATGTAGGAGAGTAATAAATCTTTTATTTTGCTTTGTTTGTTTGTTTTTTGAGCCAGGTGAGGAACACGGCAGTACATGTTCACATACTGTAGCATCGTTTTCTTTTGTAGCTAATTATGTTTGCTTTCATACAAAAAAACTCTATATGCTGTATTTTGATTGTATTTAATCAATACATTTCTGATTTTGCTCAATGATTCCACTGTCTGTAGTATTTTCTCTTAGTCCATTTATGGTGATGTAGTGTCTTATGAGTTATGAAATATGTATCACACATTTTGTAGTACAATATTTAATGATTGTACAAACAACTACATGTTGAAACTATGGGTATATTGTGTGTGGATGATCTAAGTGAATGTTCCTATGGCATTTCATGATCAATTCATTTTTTGAACGAATGATTCTGCATGCGCAAGGTATGTTTAAAGATATAAACATACAATGCTATGCTTTGAACATGTGGCAGTGTGTGTTACAAGTAATGACTGTTTCTAGTTATGTATCTAGAGTTTGGAAAAAGGACATCAAGGTTCTGAAATTAGTGTCAAAGTGATTGTAAAAAACAAAAATTCCCCATGGGCTCCAAACACTTGTTTATCATTCTGTAAATAAACATCTTTACTCTTCCAGGGGCCTGTACTACGAATCAAGATTTGGCGTTAACGAGGTAACTTCAGGTTTAACCCAAACTGTATTACTCTCCTACATTTCCATCAACCCTGTCTTGTTTTTTTCATCCACATCGCAATGGATGTTTTCATTTGACAAACATCTCTGAAAGAGTCCAGGCCTGACAGGTCTGCCGTGATGTAATTGCATGCCTCATCCATGTTCTGGAGAAGGGTAACTTGTTCATGAGGATGCCTATCGTACACCTTCCACCTTCATGTGGAAAAGTACAAGGCTGTAAATTGTGGATGGGCCTGAAAGGTGGGAGTAATGGTCCAAATGGCAATGAATGCACTCAACAACACCAATAAGTAACATGATTGTAGTATCACTGATTCATCACAGATTCAAGTATCACTCCCCCCTTTCATTGTATACTTTGTGGGCACAGTAGTGTAGTGGGAGCTTAAAGTGTATGCAGAGATCTCATCAGTAAATCAATAGGTGGGAATGAGGCCACAGATTAGATGAAATTCTTCTCAGTTTTTCTATTTCTATACTATTTGCGTGGCTCTTATTTGAACAACTGAATCATGCTGACAAAGGTTTACTCCAGGCTTATGAATAAACAATTAAAACAAGCCCATTGGTTGCAGTCCTCACAATGCTAATAAAGTTGTAGAGGTAAGGCTATTGTTAAGTTTCCCAAGTGTGTAATTCAGTTCTGGAAACGTAATTTAAGTATGTATTAGCCAAAGCTCGAACATGAGTGTCGCTACCAGACAATAATATCACAGTATGTCGATAATACTGATCTGCTCGTCCTACTGTAGAATAGCTTTAATCAATCATTTAAAATGTTCATTAATTGATATAACTGTATTAATCAGTTATCAGTCAATGGCACATATACTTTCATATCACATGATGACTTGGAGTACTATGGTAAAATTAACATCACCTTCTAATATATTAAAGTTCAATAGGATTTGTGGATATGTTCCACAGTTTGTTTCCATAAGCCATTATGTAACCACATGTTCTGAATTACAATTTGAAATGCATTCACAATTCATCAACATCTATACTCACACAACCTTGTTTTTCTTTTTCCAAATTCACAGTAACTTGAAATGGGGTCAGTAGGCGTATTAATGATTTACCAGTTTTGAATAGAGCTTCTAAATCCATGAGACAGCTGACTTATGGCAAACATTTGATAACATATGTTTACATTGTATTTCGTAAACAGTGTCCAACATAAACAATGTCATCTGCACAATAATGTTACAAAACATCCTTGCTTGACTTACTATATGAACAAAATATCTTACACTTTTTTCATGATCAAACAGTACTTCTATAATATATACCATTATACAACTAGATGTGTGTGTGTTTTTAAGATAATGATATTCTCAGGCACTAGGTAGGCAATACTATATAATTCAAAAACTGGTAGGTCACTTGATCAATTTTTTATGTGGCTGTCTATACAAAGACAGCCACCCATACAGCCAACGACCTGAACCAATTCTACTGTCGCTTTGAAAGACAATTGGACTGTCTTGACCCACACCTGCCTACCTCAAAGGATCTCCTCCTCAGGGTTACGTCCTTTTCCCTCTGCTCTTCTCCCTGTACAGCAACAGCTGCACCTCCAGTCCCCAGTCTGTCAAACTTCTGAAGTTTGCGGATGACACCACCCTCATTGGGCTCATCTCTGGTGGGGATGAGTCTGATTACAGGTGGGAAGTTGACAACGTGGTAACCTGGTGCAGCCAGAGAAACTTGGAGCTAAATGCTCTCAAGACAATGGAGATGGTTGTGGACTTCAGGAAGAACCCAGCCCCCACTCAGCCCCATCACCCTGTGCTGGGCTTCCTTGTCATTATCCTCTCCCAGGACATAAGTGAGAACTGAACATCAGTTCCCTCACCAAAAAGCACTATTAGAGGATGTACTTCCAGCAGCAGCTGAAGAAGTTCAACCTGCCAAAGACAATGATAGTGCACTTCCACACAGCCATTATTGAGTCCATCCTCACCTCCTCCATCACCATCTGGTACACTGCTGCCACTGCCAAGGACAAGGACAGACTTCAGTGTGTCATCCGCGCTGCCGAGAGGGTGATCGGCTGCAATCTCTCTAGGACCTGCAGACCTCTAGGTCCCTGAGGCGAGCAAGAAAGATTGTGGCCGACCCCTCCCATCCTTGACACACGCACTGGTCCAGCCACTCCCGTCCAGCAGGAGGCTGCAGTCCAATAGGACCAAAGCCTCATGCCATAAGAACAGTTTCTTTCCATCCGCAGCTTGCCTCATCAACAAGGCTAAGGACTCCCAACTGTCACTAACACATTTATGAAGTCCATCTGTCACTTTATTGCATGTTGCACAACATTTCTAGTCCTCGTACTTTCTTTCTTATTTAATATCTTGTTTTATATTTTATATTTTACATTGTATAGGATTGTTATTGTTTTAACTCTATAGATTATTTAGACTGTTGTAAATTTTCAACTTTTTATATTTAAGAGACTTATATGTTTATCGTATGCACCTTTCTGTCACAGTAAATTACTTGTTTGTGTAAATAAAGCAGATTCTAATCTGATTCTGATGAAAAAAAAAGTTGTGAAAGAGGGGAATAATTTTTCGATATGTAGGATTTAGATGCAAGCTAAAAAGGAATCTCTTATGAAAAAATAGACTCAATCTATGACTGTTTCACTTTCCTCTCAGCTATACTTGCTCATTAACCTCCACTGCAAATGTGGAACATTTTTATCAGAGATTTCACCTTTTCAACTGACTAATGGCTACTGTAACCAAGAGAACATATAGTACTGTAAGATGCCAGAATGGCCCACCAGGGACCCATTCCAGAAGCCCGGCCAAGCACAGCAGGCCTCCACCCCTCTCTAATTACCATTAATTATTTTCTCCACCTAACTTTATACATTGCTGTAGGTACTTAAACGAGCATATCATGTATTTAATGGCATGAAAAGTTTGCAAGAGGGAATTAGAGAGTGAGTTACAATAGCAGACAGCTGAAAGGGCCATTTGATACTTAATGAACCACAGGGCCTGTACTAAAGGGTGAGATGATGTAATTTGGCGTCTGTGTGACACTTGGACTTTACATTAAATTTAACCATCTTTCCTTTAACACATATCAAAGAACAAAAAGGCTTGCCACGCTAATTAATGGAATTTCTAGCATAACATCTGGAGATTCCTCCCCAGCTTATCAGTGGCCTGGTGCATATTTGTTTCAATCACAGAACACTAAATATGCAGCTGAAATTTTCTAAATTTCATTATTTGCCATAGGACGTAGTGGGTGAACACTGCTGAGTAAACAAAAAAGTCTGCAAAGTCAAGTGTGGGGCTTGCTTACAGGATTCAGTAATACCTGTCAATACTTGTAAAGGAGAGGGCAAATGATACCAAACCACCTGCATCTCAAGAGGATGGAGCACACGGGGTAGCATTTTACCTTTCCTTTATGTAGATGCTAAAGTAAGCTCCTTTTTTGGTAATTTTGTCAGGTTGAGTAAAACGTTTTTGTTTATGTCAAGCACTTTAGTGTCTTGTGCCTTTGCTTCCCTATAGTTTTTGATCTCTTAGTCTCTTAGTCTTAATGTTGATTTAGGTTTGCCTTTTAGGAATCTTTCATTTCACTATGCATTTGTTGTTTATGCTTTTCTTGTCCTTTGCATTCATTTAACCATTAGTGTTTTTGCTTTCTTAGAGAACCACACACTCACACACGTCTACACAGCCTCCACCTGTGAGAGACCACAGTGTGGCATTTCAGAGCCGTTTTGAAATTGTCTACATAAATCATGATGTAAGTGTGCAAGTTATTGCTAGTCAGCCATGGCAAGTGCCTTGCAGAGGAAGTCTGTCAGAGAATATATGTAAAATACTGCATCGTGGGACTATGCACTGTGCATTTCATAGTCCCAGAGGATGTCCTTTTTGTTTCTCTCTATTTGAAGGTAATTATACTACCTTGCCTGTTGAGCAAGCTGTTAAAACACATCAGATAAAATCCCCAAGTGGCAAATCAAACCGTTTGAGAAAAGAGCCATTCGTTCCAAACATTTCAAAAATAGACCCGCATCTATTCAAAATGGGTGTACATGTTTATCAGTTTACCACCTGAATAACACATAATAGCAAGTACTAACCAATACTTTGTTCACTTAGCAAACATTGAATGAGGTATTTACCGGCAGCTGTTTCTTGATAGAGAACAGTGCTCAGAGATGCAAAATACATTTGGTGGTATAATGTTTTCACCATCTCTCTAATAATGCCAGGAATGTATGTATGTATGTATATATGTATGTATCTATGTATCTATGTATCTGTATCTGTATCTATGTATCTATCTATCTATCTATCTATCTATCTATCTATCTATCTATCTATCTATCTATCTGGTTGTGAATCTGTGTGAATGGGATTTTAGGGCAGCGAGTTTCCAACGGTTATCTCACCGGATACTGTACTGACATCATTTCAATTTTGATCTGAGAAGCCACTGAGGAGAACTGTTCTCACCAGCTGCATCATGGCCATTGAACTGTCTATCTATAATTCCAAAATTCTCTGTGTCACCGATATGCACTAGTTTGTTTAAATGCAGCATTCTGGTTAAAACTGCTCGTGAAGACTGCAGAAAAAGCAAGAGTGCAATAAGAGTGGTATAAAAGAAAAGAAATGCATCACGTTCCAACTGTAATCAAACCATTCGGCACTGAGAACCAATTTAATGGCTGGATGATTCTCAACTCAATACTGTGTGTGTGCACGTGTGTGTGTACGTGTGTGTGTGTACGCATTTGTACATCTGGGCATGTGAATGTGTGTGAATGAGTAGACTAGACAATGAAAATAGAAAATTGATCTTCCCAAGGGATTTAAGGATGTGAAGGGTCTTCATGGTTTTTGAGCCTGTAGGTGAGTGGGGTTCTGTGAATCTTGTCTATTTGTGCCACTTTGTTGTTTGTGTTACATTTCTGGGAGCTAAGTTTTTAATGGAATCGGCCAAGAAAAGGTTACACCACTTCACAGTTTGCACACGTTTTCTATTCCTTGCAGCTGCACCAGTTGCTGGGTTTTGACCACAGGGAAAGATCATCAAGGAAGACTGACAATTTACCAGAATGATTTCCACTACACCAGCATCCATTCTTGCTACTTGTCTGGAAAAATTATACTATACATGTTATTCAGCTATCTGCCATCAGCTTTTTATTGCTGAGCAAATTACATGCAGACAAGGGTTGTTTTTTTGGCAAATTTGAAACTGAAAAAGAATGACAGCAACATGGAATTTCATTCATCTAATATTCAGTCAATTGAATCTGATTGACTGAAATACCTTTGAATAAAGGCAAGCTTTCAAGTGAGACATGTAACAGTTTTAAGTATTGTCTTTTTACTTGCTTCACGTGTATCTTTTACCTATTATACATACTGTACCTTATACTGTTACCTTCTAAAATACTCTCCATCAAAATAAAAAGTAAAATCTTGATATAATGGTTTGTTATACTACTTACAATGAAAAACAACTATATTCAATAAACTGTTATTTAAGTGTGATACATTTAGACTTTAATACATTTCTTTATTAGAACATAATGCAACCGAAAGACACATTGTGACTGTGAAGTCTTTTTGGTTGACAGTTTTTTCACTATGAACTTTGTAGCATCACTTTAAGCATTTTATTACGTCAAAAAGGCATTGATAACAGTTTGTTTGTTAATAGTTTGTTTAAATCATCCACAATTCTCCTGGCTCTGACAAGACATTTCTAACTATCAACCATGATAGTTGGTATTTAACTCTAGAGCTAATCAGTCCTCAGCTTTTCTAACTCTTTCTCTGGCAATTTCACGCTATTAATTGTGTCTTGGCTATTTATTCGTTGTCCTTTGTTGACATTGACAATAATCTAAATAACAATCAACTATATTTTTTGTTTAGTCCATGGCCCCACTTAGAAGACAAATTTTCTCCGCCTTCATTCTGTCTCATTCACACACTATGCCCCTGCATGAGATTATCTTCACTCCTTGCACTCATTGTAATCTCTACTCCAATCTCAGATGCTGTATCAGCCGAGTCCCACCATCTGTAATCAAACTTTAATCTCAGGTAATTAGGAAACCATCGATATCCTCCCCTTTCTACATTATTTTAGCTGCAGCTCATCTATCTTCCTTCAATTGTTATTGTTTTTCCCGCCATGTGGAACACATTCTTCTCATGAGTGCTCTCTCTGTAAATAAACTCAACAGGTTAGCACCTTCAAACACTTTACATTCCGTTCCACTGTTCCTAATAAGAAGAGAACACATGAACCATGTGCCTTTTTACACCCTAAACACACAAAAGGAGGGAAGGAAAGAAAATAGATAATTTGGTTGGTATGTTATTTATCTTCACACCACAAATCTTTATATTGTCTGTGTTCACGCAGACAAAGATAGTACTGGTGTACTTGGGGAAACAGCAGTTTCTTCGATTGTATTCATTCCACAATTGGAAGCTAAAAATAGATGGCAAACCCTCTTTTCTCTAATGACTAACCACGTGTTACACAGCAACAGTGTCAGTTTGTCACCTGTCTGTCAATGGGATTAAAGATACCAAGCCCTCAGGTTATCCATGTCTGAGGTTGGTATGTTTTTTTAAGAGACGGAAAATCAGGCTGTGTTGTTATCTCAATTGTAAATGCTTCTCTGTGGATCTTTTATCAACATGGTGTCCTTTTAAAAATAAGGTTCGGTCTCCTGGGGAAAGACAAAAGCAAGGAGCAACTGATGTCATAAAAAGAGGCAAATGTACGCTGCAGGTGAGACTGAACGGTAACAGCAGACAGCTGTCTCTTGCTCTATCATGTTTATACTTCACTAAAGACTTACTTTGGGACCTCAATCCGATTTCTCCTATTTTTTACTTATTTTTATCTTTTCACTCACATAACAAACAAGAGAGGCTTCAGATGTATTTTCACCATGGCTCTTTAACTAACCTTAAAGGTTAGAAACGGCAGTACTACAGATACTTAACTTCCCCATTTTGTCTTTTCCTATAATTACATCTCGTAATTGAGTGCGCCTCAATCACAGCAGAGTGCCAAATGTTGACTTTTTCAAACAGTCCCCTGTTAACCTGCTGTAAAATTCCTTCCAAAATTCCATTATTAGAAGACAAAGATATACAGTAAGGCCATAAGTGTTGTAACAAAAACAATACTTGTTCTAATTTTTTATGTAGCAAATATCAAGTATCTTATTTAATGCTGACATCCAGCCTCAATAAAATATGTTGTCTATGTACAGTATGAAACTGTATGAGAACTGCAGGATTTGAAGGATCTAAACTAGTTAGTGTTCTAAATAACGGTCCTTTGAGCAGGTGTACATCACTTCAATGAAATCACGATATGACCTGTAACAATTACCATGTTGTAAACCTTGACATTGATGACTTAAATTACACTGTACCGAGTGCTCTCTACAAAATAAAAACTTTTCATGTCACAGGAGCATACGACACCGTCATTCTCCCTACTAGAGCTCGTAAGCCTAAATAACCACTGATGACACAAGACCCCGGCAGTTTTCAGTCTTCAGAGTTCATGGAGACTGCGAATCTAGCCTTACTTAAGGGATCTACACCAAAAGGCTCTATTCTATGTCTTTTATCTTACAAGCAATTGAGCTTGTAAGATATATTGAACTAATTGAGAAAATGTCAGTGGTGTCACTGGTTGCATACTTAGCTTACCATTTAGTCTATTCAACATGGAATCTTGACTTGGGTGTACGTAGAGTTGAAAGCATATAGAAAGAATTTAAAGTAAGAGAAAGAAGAAAAAACATAGGAATAATCCAAAATCCCTCACCAAACAACTCATCTTCCTTAAGGCTGGAAACACGAGTGGGGACTTCTGGGGTTGGCTTAGAGTTGTGGAGCTTTCAGAGAGGACCAAAACTGTAGGCCTTCTTATTTCTTTTGTCTTTTATCAAAGTTATTTTACTCACACTCCTTTATCATTCATTGTATTGAAAGATCTCTTCTGCCACATCATTATGTATAAAAACAAAAACAAGACGTTCTTACTTATGCCACAATAAAATGAATGATTGTGAAATGTGATTGTGTAGTCTATCTGATTACAGTAAACAATTCCCAACACATAGTTAATGATTGAGTTGTGCAAGATTATACACAGTCCATCCGTAATAGAATTGCTCAACGTCTCCAACCTAGAATTCAGTACATTCTAACAAGTCAAAATAAGCCTGTCGCTATTTCTACGTCATGTACAAATCTATTACATTATCCACAGTATATTCTTTGTCTTAGCTGGGACTTTGGGTTGGTGACCTGGTATATCATTACACCATGCTTGAATTACTCAACGAGGATAAAACTCAGGAGGGATGGGACAACAGGATGGCTTAATTAGAAATCAAATAACCTAAACAGACAAAGTGAAACAGAGAGCAGAAATTCATTGTGAGTTGCTGTGGGGACATGGCTGGGAAAAAGGCTGGGAAAAACAGTTAACTTTCAAGGCCAATGTCAATTGATGTTGTGTGGAAAAATGCTACAGGGAGTGAGATGAATAGAGGCAGAGCATACTAAATACCAAGGCAGAGCATAGATTAAATGCCCAGCCATTTGAGTGGCCTGGAATCAATGAAAATAATAATGTTATAATGCCCATTTTATTATCTGACGGGAGAGGAAAAAAACCAACAGGCTCATTTTCCATAGATTTTGTCAGAGCAAACCACATGCATGTCCTTCAAACATTTTTAGTTTTTCGTGCTGGATTGATACAATGCCTAAATGACAGTTCCAGCACATTTTATTTTGATGTAGTAAATAGAAAATTATTGAACACAGTAATAATGCATTTGTTAAGAACATGTGTCTTTGTATACCTATTGTCTGTATGCATACTTGTAGTAGAACTAGTAAAGGTGCTGGATCTAAACACTATACATTTAAAACATGTCATCATGGTTAATGAACCCATATGATTCAGTATCTTTTCTCTTTGTCTGTGTATCTGTATTTTCCACAAATATCAATGTTATTTTTGTTTCTATAAGCCTTTGCAATACATGAGTTTAGCTGCAGTATTAGCCCCTCATGAGTCTGATTTCAGTGTTATTTACTTTGTTCTTAATTGTGGCCCAGTGACCATAGAATGCTGAGTCATTTAATTAGTTCCTCCTTGCACTGTCCTGTGGGACCTGTGCCCGCTATCCCGTAATTGAGTTTGGTAGAGCGCTTGGATGCTTTTCACCACATCCAAATGTGAAATTATCAAATGAAACACAAGATTTCAAGGAGGGTTGCATGTTGTCTTTGACTAAGCCAGATTTGTATGCAACAGTCTCATTACTTTAATGTACTGGTAACCACATTAAACCTTTCTACATTCATTTGAAATCCAGGATGTTTGTGTATTCTGCTGTCCGTCACACAGGACCATGTGCAAATTAAAGAAAAAAAAACTGTGTGTTGAGGTGTCCTTAATTGCAATTCAGAGCAAAGCCTAGTGATATGTTAATTTGATTTTGAAGTTATCCTCAACGCAAGCCCTGTATTTATTTCACAGGAAAATTTGTGAAATGCAAATCAACAGGGAGGGTTGTTTCTTCAGGCCATGGTTCTCTTGGGCCCTGTGCACGAGCGACTGAAACACATTTAGACTGCATGACCAGAATTCAACTTGCATACGATTACCTAAATATGGTTGCTGCTGTAAAATTAATTTGACACTGTATTTTAATCCGTCTTAAGTTGACAGATGTTTTTATGGCATGTGGCATGTCACATTCTCACCCATACATAAGACAATTAATCTTTTAAGTATGACAAAGGGATTTGCTAATAAACAGAATGACCAACAAGATCCTGTGGTACTCTGGTTGGAAACAACTGCCTCTAGCTTCCATCCCCCTTGACCTGCAAGCCAGTCTCTGCCAATTGTCAACACATTAAAGTAATTTTTAAAGTAGTTTTATGTTCTCCTTGGTGGGCTGTGTTCTACATCTTACCTTAAGCCAGCTAAAATGTTTAACCGTTTGATTGAACAAGGTATTTTCTCCCTGATGGCTGGCATTATATTTCTTTAGCAGTTGGAAGTCGCAGTATGGGGCCTTGGGTCCCACTGTCTCAAACAGCACTGACACTGCGGTTAAATCAAATTCCCTGGGGCCTCATGTATAAACGTTGCGTACGCACAAAAAGCTTGCGTAAGCTGGTTTACACGCACACTGTGTGTTGTATAAAGATGTACTTGACGTAAGAATGTGTGGGGCTTCACGGAAAGTTTTGAGCAGACGTGAGAAAGTCTTGTCTGGCTCTGTAACATGGCGAATTCTAACTTAAAAGTGCAGAAACTCAACAAACATAACTTACAAAATAAAGTTTCCGCTACTACGTTTATGACGTTGACTATTCAAAAAACTTAAAAATAAAAGTTTGATCATTAATGTTGATGGCCACATCAAAATGCCAAAACTTAAAACGGGAAATGCTATACACCCTTCTGTTTAATCCGCCACCACTTAATAACTTATGTTATACTTGAGGGTGTCAAACGAACGACAAAATCACTCAGGAAATGCATCACTCTAACCCTGCACTGCTGTTACAATGCGCCACCACTCGTTTCTTAATTTCAAGTTTTACATTGAACCATTTCTTCTTAATTTCTGCCATGGTCCGGTTCTCCGAACCAACAGCATTTATGGCCCTATAATAATAATAATGATTTTATTTGTAATGCACTTTACATTGAGCTAAATCTCAAAGTTCTACAGGTTAAAAACAAGAAAGGGCGCAAATAGTGACAGTTTCTCACTCCGCCGACTTTCTTTGGTCGCTAATACCTGATGACAGGCCGCCAAACATGACATTTTCTCGCCTCCACCTCTGTTGTCAGAACCTCAATCTCACAGTCTGTGATTTTTTTTCTTTTTTTGAGTGTTTAGCCATTTTACCGTATTTCTTCGAATAAACGCCGTGGCATTTATTAAATAACGTTCCTTGGTGAGGCGTTTATTTGAAGAAAGACGGTAATTCAGACAAAGAAAAGTTTTTGTTCAAAGAAGGTGGTATTTATGTCATTGATACTATTTTAATGTTTACAGAAGTATTAGTTTCTGAAATAGAGATTACTTTGAATTACATAACGGTGACATCACAGTGTCCTTCATGGTCAGTGAATGTATTAACCTTGATAAGCATAAGGTTGTCAACCTATTTGAGTCTCTTATAATAATTGTCAATCATCAACAGTTATGCTTCTTAGATCAATGCACTACTTATGTATTGGTGATACAATTTGTTTTGGCTCTGGCAGCAAATCTTAATGGGACCAATTATGTTTGTGACATCTGTCAGCAGTGTGTGACGGGGATCAGGGTGTATTGCTTAGGTCAACCTTTTCACCAGCTGCTTCAAGAACAAATGAGATGAATTGATCCTATGTCAAATGAAAGGTTCATTGCATATGGCTTGTGTCAATAAGATCATAAATTAGTGAATTATGTGAGCAAAATTAATATTACTCTTATCAGGAGAATGGTGGAATAGCTGGTTAAATGTGGACATTGTAAAGGTTCTTCAGCGATATACTCTTTAATGTCTCACTGGCTGCCTCTTGCAGCAATTTGATCCAAGCTATATGAAGAGGATTGGTTGTAGGAGTGGTAACACTTGTCCCAGAGTCAGTGCCCACAGCATCTGAGAAGTATTGGTTGTCTTGCTTTTAATCATGTTCCCTTGGGCAAGCAAAACCATTCTGCAAAGTTTATGCGGAAGACATTTTTTGTGGAAGGAATAGGTTTCCCTCTTTACCGCTCACAAATGCTCTATCTCTCAGAATGAAATATCTGTGTCCGTAATCGAGGCCATGCATGAGTTGAAGGAATATGAATGTTGGAACGATGGTTTCTATAGTGCAATTACTTTATTTAATGGCATTACTGCCACCCCTTGTGCATAGATGGAAATGCAAGCTAAATTTAAATGACGCCATAACATTTAGGATGCTATTTGCATTATAATTCCATTGTTTACACTATCCCAGGCCTATTTAATATGTTTACCACACATGAATGAGAAACATAAGAAATCCAATGGCTAACCTAAATCAGGGTTCCCCAAACTTTTCTTTGCGAGGGCCAGATCATTTTTCCTTTCTTTAATGTGGGGCCGGGTCGGTCTGTAACAGAAAATTCCATGGGCCGGAGTGACTACCATTATTATGATGGAGATTTTATTGTGATTTTAAATGTATTTATTATGCTAGATTAATTTATTATTTTGTTATGCACCATACAACCGTACATACGAAACAGATATATAACCTATTGAAAGAGCGTTATTACTACCGTAATGACCTTTTTTCATATTATTTGCTATTGAAATCACAACAGTTACGTATGCATATTAATCAGTGTGAACTGATTGTTTATTTTTATTTTTTTAAATCTTGAAAAAAAATGTATCTGGCATAGTTGAGAGGTCCGGTCCAAATGCGTGGTTGGGCCGTATTCGGCCCGTGGGCCGTAGTTTGGGGACCCCTGGCCTAAATCCGCCAAACGCCAAGAGCTTCTTAGGAGCGTTCTCGAGCGTTCTTAGAACGCTCTTAAGAAGCTCTTAGCGTTAAGAGCTTCTTAACTAATCTGGGACACCCGGCCATTATAATTTAAGACACCTCAACCTAAAGAGACATAGAAGAAAAGGTATTTGATTTAACACAAAATCATTTTTTTGTATAATTGCAGAACACAGATCAACGTTAACGTGAACAGATTTTCTGTCGGCATCATTATAATGTTTGTCAAAAAAGGACATGCGCAGAATACAGGAAATACAAGCAAACAAAGAGGAAGCATGGTAGCATTTAAAGGCATGTGTTTAAAGCGACAATGGACTAACGCTTGTCCATTAACTGAAAACTGAAATAGTTTTGTCATTTTTTAGCAAAGACGCTTATTTACAGGTGATTTTTTCCAAGGCAGATTATTAACTTTATTCGTTTTGTTACGGTAAAGAATATATTACATGAAAATACATATCACACTGACCAGTATTGTTTAGTTTGCTGGTGGAAGCTAGTGTGTTCCAGAGCCATGGCTCTGGTGTGTGCTAGCTAATATAGCCAGTCTAGTTTATGTACCAAAAGATTATACGTAGCTCACTAGCTAAGTAGACTGATATCTTGGCAACTTTGAAGACTTTCAACACACGTATTTGTATCGTATTTTCTGATACGTAATATCTTATGTAATCCTCTAGCTTCTTGTGATGTTACGATTGATTTATCTAACGCTGGCTGATAGTGAACATTGTGAGATTGATAATTGACTGTTTGTGATAGCTAATTTATCTGTAGCTGTCTTGCACTGGCTATCAGTCCTGTAAGGAAGCGCTTAGGTTAGCTTAGCTAGTAGTTGCATGCTAACATTTAGCCTTTCTAGAATCTGCATTTTCGAGTAAATATCTAGCTAGCTAGCTTCCGTGAAGTTTGGCTCGTTAGTTAAGCAAACGGTTTGATACTTTCCAAGTTACCTTTAAGTTTACCATGGAAATCAAACGATCTAATTGAACGTTTTGTTTCTAGGCATCACAAAATCCATCAGATCAGACTGGATGCAGAGATTATGCATTTCATGGACACTTGAGTCTCTTTGCAGAACACATCTAGGACAGGTCTGCAGTGTTCAGCCTCACAGGAGGTTATCGTTTTGGAAATATCCCTTCCAGAATTTACAACTCTTGTTCCGGTCCAAGGACTCATTCCCTTGGAACAGCCAACATTGCAGACAAGCACCCCCAAAACACAAACTCTCCTTAGACTCTCATTTAAAAGTTTTGTGGCATCAGTATTTCACTGACCAGCCAAATATGTCAGAACAGAGATTCTGTGTGGAGTATGCCAAACGTGGCACAGCTGGATGTAAGAAATGTAAGGATAAAATTGCAAAGGGCTTTGTCCGCATCGGAAAGATTGTGCCAAACCCGTTCAGCGAGTCTGCTGGGGAGATGAAGGAGTGGTACCACATGAAATGTATCTTTGAGAAGCTAGAGAGGGCGCGGGCCACCACAAAGAAGATTGAGGACATCACAGACTTGGAGGGCTGGGAGGAGCTGCAGGATGAGGACAAGGAGCTGATCAACAAGCAAGTCTCAGGTAGGATACAACCCCACCTCACTTATTCATCTACAGTAACTTAAGAACACCGAAGCCAGTCAATAGGCTCTGACAGAAATGTGTGGCTTGATCTGTAACTTCCAGATATCGAAAATGTGTTTACTGAGACAATGTCAAAGCACACAGTGTACTACTGTGCGTTTACCCTTATGCTATCCAGAGTTAATGGCCAAGGCTAACGCCAGCCCAAAGAAGAAGGTGCAAACCAAACTGAACACCAGTGGTCAGTTATCATCTCCACCAGCAGACCCGTCCATTAATGCCCCACGGAAATTCTCAGGCTTTACAGGTGAGAAATGATTCCGGTAGTTCAACATTACGCTTCTTTTAAAATATGGAGCACAGTCCTTTAGGCACATATATCTCTTTTATGAAACTGAGTTAAGAAGTATATATTTTGTAATCACTGAATTATCGTGGATGGAGTCAATATACTGTATTTACACACTAAGCTTTCTATAAAATCTATCTGGTGTTGTCAATTCTATCATCGTTTTGATTATTCAGCTACAAAGGCTGGGAGTTCAAGCAGTCCGGGACCCTCTTCAGCCCAACCCAGCCAAGGCAGTGCCCTATCCACCCAGCTGTGTGACCTCACTCATAAAGACTGCCTGCTCAGAGAGTTCCGGAAGCTCTGTGCCATGGTGGCAGACAAGAACAGCTACAATGTCAAGACTTCAATCATCCAGGATTTCCTGAGGAAAGGCTCTGGGGGAGGTGGGTCTGGCAGCATCTCAGTGGACTGCAGGGAATGTGTAGTCCCCAAACTTGTTTTGCCTCTTTGCTGAAAATTGACCAAAGATGGCCTATTATGGTTGAATCTTCTTGATTGCCAATCATGTCTTACAAATCCCCTTTCATAAGGAATTATTTAACCAAGATGGATGACTCACACTGACTTCATGCCCCTCCAGATAAGTTTAGGGGGGACCTGTACTTGACGGTGAAGCTTCTTCTCCCAGGGGTGGTGAAGAGCGTGTACAACCTCAACGACAAACAGATTGTAAAGCTTTTCAGCCGAATCTTCAACTGCAACCACGATGACATGGTGCGAGATCTGGAACAGGTCAGTATTCATAATATTCCATCCTGTTATGGATAAGCCTAATATGACATGGCTCATTGTCGTTTTAGGCATACACAAACATATGTCTTAGCTGTTGTCTTCCTTCCTTATGATCAATATGCTGTTGAGCCTTGTCCATCTTTCCATCAGGTTCCGTTTTGATGCCAGGCAAAGTTTAGCAAATTGGAAGAAGAAAAACAGGAATTAATCTAGTGAACCTTTTTTGAAGAAGAAGAAAAAGACTTGACCTATGTGTTTTTGTTTTTGATGCTGTAGGGGGATGTGTCTGAGACGGTGAGGATGTTTTTTGAGGAGAGCAAGTCTTTCCCACCGGCTGCCAAGAGTCTGTTGACCATCCAGCAGGTAGACTCCTCATTGACCCGCCTGGCTCAGTTAACCAAAGAGGATGAGCAGCAGAAAGAATTGGAAGACATCTCTAGAAAGTGAGACTTTGTGTTGTTGTGTAAAATCTTGGTATAAAGAATGAGCTAACTGTGGAGTGAAATGTTTTTTTTTTCTTTTTTTTTTCTCTTTCATAATTTAAATTTCAGTACTGAACCTCCCTTCCTTCTTTTCTCCCCCCAGATGTACAAGCAACGACTTAAAATGTATCATACGCCTCATAAAGCATGATTTGAAGATGAACTCTGGAGCAAAGCATGTGTAAGTTGCCTCATAATGGGACATAACCGTTTAACAGATTTTTAAACTGAGTCTTGGGGGTGCCCCGGTGGCTCACCGGGTAGAGCGGTAGGCGACGGCCTCACCGCAGGTCCCCTGTATGGTTCCTGAATGTCCTCTCGACATTTCCTGTTCCTCCACACTGTTGATACTGCAGTAAAGCTGAAATGCCGAAAATATATATTTTCACAGCTTGGATGCAGTGGACCCTAATGCCTACGATGCTTTCAAGGCCTCCCGTAACCTGGGAGACGTGGTGGAGCGCGTGTTAAGGAACCAGCAGGAGGCTTCCAACGGCTCGGGCCCCAAGAAGCTCCTGACTGTGGAGGCTTCACTGATGACCCCAGTGCAGCCCATGCTGGTGAGGGGTCTCACACACACATCTGTACACACCTATGCTCTGATGCACAACATGACCTAATTTGGCTACGCTGGTGGAAAATCAAACTTCTCAGTCCATTTATACAATAAATGCCGGTTATTGGCGTTGATAAAAACATTTCTACAGTTTTTTCTAATCTTGGCACCATGCTAGACATGCCTTCTGTTGACATCAGTTGCATTAGTATGTGCCACCATTTCCCTTCTCCAGGCAGAGGCATGCAAGTCCATTGATCAAGCCATGAAAAAGTGTCCAAATGGCATGTTCTCGGAAATTAAGTATGACGGTGAGCGTGTGCAGGTCCACAAAAACGGAGACCACTTCAGCTACTTCAGTCGCAGTCTCAAGCCAGTCCTTCCACACAAGGTCAGTCCACTCGCACACAAATACTCACACACACACTAACACTTACAGTAAATGCTAAACAAAAACGTTATGTATTCACTGAAGCATTGCAAGTCAAAGTGTAAATCCTCTTGTTTATTCTCTTCATGACTGGGCGACAAAGGTGATTTGTTTTTCCAAGGCTGCTGCTTTGGTTATTACCTCAGGAAGGGTGGAGTCGTATCTTTTGTACAAGGGCTACAGTTACTGTAGATTTTTTTTTTTTTTTGGGGGGGGGGGGGTTTCTTAGCGGTTCTTTCTGTTAGGATTTGTTTGCATACCCAACGTGTGTGTTTGTGTTGCAGGTGGCCCATTTTAAAGAGTTCATCCCCCAAGCGTTTGTAGGTGGCCACAGTATGATCCTGGATGCCGAGGTCCTCCTCATTGACACAAACACGAGCAAACCACTGCCTTTCGGGACTTTGGGAGTACACAAAGTGAGGATGGGTCAAGCAATTGGTCCTCCGTAAAATGTTTGCCGTTTGTTTTCGTGTATCATGGAAAATCAATGTCTCTCTCTATCAACCCTCTCATTTTAGAAAGCAGCCTTCCAAGACGCCAAAGTGTGCTTGTTTGTCTTTGACTGCATCTATTTCAACGGCGTGAGCCTGATGGAGAGGTAAGTTGTTTTTGTCAAGGGATACAGGCCTGTGGCCACTATTTTTCTCATCGTGAAGATTTCATTGGATTCATATTGATTAAGCTGTGACAACAGCCAACATGATTGGTCGCCTTAATAATTGATTTCTTGGCGAAGCTTTCTTTATCGAATGTACAGTTTTGTGCTTCTTTTTTCCCCGTCAACGATTCCTGGAAAGAAACCTCAGAGTGTATTTGTAGCGTTGACTAAGACGGATAACATCCTATTATCTCTGTTCCAGGCCATTGAACGAACGAAGGAAATTCCTAAATGACAACATGGTGGAAGTCCCTAACAGAATTCTGTTCTCTGAAATGAAACACGTCACTGTAGGTCTACCAATCACTGATTGTTACTTATCCCCTCATCCTTCTCAGGAAACAGGGTGGTCGGCATGCTAAGGAGTCTTTATATTACACTTCTGTCAATTTTTGCTGCACTGTACAATGCACTTTTACTGAGACATTATTGCATGACTGTATGTGAGGAATTGTGATCTTATTATTGCACTATTCTTTTTCATTCACCAGACAGTAATTAGTTAGTTACTGTAATTGAGATATTGTTGCCCCATATTTTAAATTGAAACTTTATTGTAGTTCTTTTATTATCTTTTTGTTTACCGTGCCTGGTATTGTGTTTTGACCATGTACGGTTGAAGCCGATGTACAGGTTGTGTGTGACAGCTGTGTGCTTTGGCCACCAGAGGGCAGCGGATCTGGCAGAGATGATCACACGGGTCATCAGAGAGGGACTGGAGGGGCTTGTCCTCAAAGACATCAAGGTGAGATTCCAAGAAAACCATCAAACTACTCTGGCCCAACAGATTCCTGGTTTCAAATTAGCTTTGCTTGTTTGGGGAACTTGTTTGGTTTATTTGTTGTTTACTTATTTTTGTTGCTTACTAATTTTTTACATGAAAAAATCCTGTTTATCTGCTAACATATCTGCCTAATGTGTGTTTGACTGGGTCCTGTCATGTGTGCCCTAAGGGAACCTATGAGCCAGGCAAGCGCCACTGGCTGAAGGTGAAGAAGGACTACCTGAACGAGGGGGCCATGGCTGACACTGCTGACCTGGTCGTTCTGGGTGCATTCTATGGGAAAGGTTCAAATGGTCAGTACACCAAAAGTGTCAGCAGCACTACAACATAATAACATGGACTTCCTGTTTAAATATGAAAAAGTTTTATATATAAAAAAAAAAGTTTTATTTTTTGCTACCAAGCTTCTTTTCAGTATGCTGTATTGTGACACGTCCAGTCATTCCTTCAAGACCAGTTTGAATAAAGTTTAATTTGAAAGATTGTTCTTGGGTGAAATACCAGATGTCATTGTGTCCTATTGCCATCCACCAGGTGGGATTATGTCCAGTTTCCTGATGGGCTGCTATGACCCTGATTCAAAGAAATGGTGCACTGTCACTAAGTGCTCTGGAGGATACGATGATGCCACGCTGGCTAGGCTCCAGAAAGAGCTGGACGTGATCAAAATCAGCAAGGTGAGGGGATTGGAACTTCAACACAAGAGTGGAACTTCATAGTTTGTCTGGCTATAGAGAGGGTATATTCTTGTGTGCGAACATATTGTTACAGCATGGGTGTCTCTATATTGTCTCTTCAGGAGCCCAGTAAAATCCCTGGTTGGTTGAAAATCATCAAGAACTATTATCCCGATTTCCTTATACGGGATCCTGAGGTAAGACTTAACTTAATTAAAAAATTCCCTTGTAGCTTTCTCAAGGACAAACTACAGGATTTCTTGAGGATTTTGAAGTTTTAGCTTAACTGATATATTTACTTTGGTAAATATGTTTGAATCTCAAAACCAGCTGCGAGAGAACAATTGATCAAAAATATAAAATAACAATATATGACAAATATAATATATTTATATCTCACTTATCAAATATGACACAATGTCATATATCTATATCTGTGTTAATTTGAACATAGGCTGTTTCTTGTAACTGTGTTCTGATTGATATGATTTATATTGATTATCAGACTGCACCAGTGTGGGAGATCACTGGGGCGGAGTTCTCAAAGTCAGAGATGCACACCGCCGACGGCATCTCCATCCGTTTCCCTCGCTGCACCCGCATTCGAGATGACAAAGACTGGAAGACCGCCACCAACCTCCACCAGCTCAGAGTACGATATCTCTCCTGCCAACTGTGCTCTTATTTGTGACATTCTAATCTGTTTATTAATTGGTTTGGGGATTTAATTCAATCATATTTAATAATCCATATACATTCACATAAAAGCCTTGGACAAGGAGGACATTACCAATAAGAGCACCATTTATTGTTGTGCCTTTACAACACAAATGTATAAACGCACATTTTATTTCAGTGTTCCGTTTACACGGCAGACCATTATACATGTATTTTTGATGTTCTGCGTCTTTCCAGGAGCTGTACCGTATCTCCAAGGAAAATTTTGACTTTGAGGTGACAGCTGGAACCTCCAAAGCCAACGATGATAAGAGTTCCTCTGGAGGCGACAGCAGGAGCGGTTCCCCGCCTTCCACTTCCCACAGACCTCCCAGCAAGCCCAGTGAGTCACTACCAGCTGCCTCCATGCTCACCCAGGATACAAGAACAACTCCCATTTAGCCGTTTACTCATTGTTGACCCAAGGGTCTACCACATTGTGCTCAAATAAGTTCACTTTGACTTGAAATCAGTCAAATTCCACAATGACAATACAGCTGCACCTGAGTTTGATCAAATAACAATCATTCGTGTTTTAAAATGTGCTTCATTCCGGCAGACATATTGTTCTTTATACGTCATTAGTATCTGTTTTTTCTCAGTGACATATTGTACTCTCACAGGCAAGAACAGTGCTCCCAAAGCAAAGACAGTGAAGAAAGAGCCTCCTTCTCCTGCTGCAAAGAGGAAAATGCCTGCCGAGGAGCCAAGTGCCAAGAAGGTAAAAACTAACAAATACCGCCAGGGACAGGTCTGACCTACCAAGTCCTCAGTTGTTTTATGACCATTGTGGCCGGCCTACTATGTTGACATGTACAGAGTACAAAGAGAACAATCATATTTCTTTTTTGTCAACATTTTAATTGCAACATCACAACTTGAATTTACCTCAGGCCAAGAAAACAGAAACTCTGCATAGCAACGGACAAAGCAAGCCAAAGGTTGAATCTCAGTTAGTAGAACCTAGGAACGACAAGGTAGGTGTCTCAGTATGACTGGGATGGTGTCTGACTGCCAAAACTAGTCGGACCAAACAACTGATAATTAATCTGTATAGCATGGTTTTGTGCATCTTCATAAGAACATTTGACACTATGCCCCTCACTCCCCCAGACTTTACTAGACATCTTCAGCGGGGTAAAACTCTTCCTGCCTGACTCGATTCCGGATTACGAGAAGCTGCGGCGCTACTTTGTAGCATACGACGGAGATTTGGTGGCGGAGTACGACGCCGCCTCGGCAACACACACCCTGGCAGATCCAGAGGACGGCCAGGCCCAGAGGGTCACTTCTGACTGGATCTGGGAATGTATCCGCAAGAGAAGAGTGGTCCCTCCCTGCTGATAAGACACACCAGTGTACCCCTCCTTCCCTTCAGCCCTGCTTTTTAACATGCTGCATTAGTGCTTTACTAAAAGCCAATGTATAGCTGACAGTCCAGTATATCTACAATAAGTATTCAACTTCTGAACCACTCAGAATACACAGTGCAACGCTAAACCTTGTGACTTTGGTTGAATGATTGATTGTGATGGACACTGAATCATGTTTCTTGTTTTGTTTTGTGCAACCTGGGGAAAGGTTTGCGTCTCTGCAAGTTGTGTGTCCATGGTGGAACCAGTTCTTTTTTTCTCTTTTATTCAAGCAATGGAATAATGTAGAAGTACTACTTTTTCCTATTAGGGTGAGTTTGTAAATGGTTGAGCGAGCTTAAGTAGTTTTTGTAACATCAATACACCATTTAAGCTTTGGCTCATGAACTCATGAACGACAAGGATATGAAACTACTTTATTTTACATGTGCAGAATGTGTTGGTGAATTTAACACAGCCTTTTTTATGGTTTGCAAAGCCAATGATTTTCCCACGGGAAAAGCTAAATGGATTGGTTTTCAAAGTTAAGGAACAGCCTTGAATTAAAACAATGTTTTTAGGTGCTAATAAAAGGCTTGAATATTCTGTTAAATCATTTTTTTTGTTCTTCATTATAATCCACGTGCGTGGCCTGAAACTTCTTTTAAATCAATACATTTAAGTCACACTTTTGTAACAAAACGCATTACATTTGTAGTATATATAGTATTACATAGCCACTGGGGCCTCGGTTGATTTCCAAACACACATGCGTTCCCTTCTTTCGAAGCTAGAATATATAGTCAACATACAGGCAACTCTGCAAACCTCTTCAGTTTGATATTCAGAATTATTAGTTCTCCAGCTTTCTCTTTCCAGATACAGCAGTCAAATCATCTGGTCTGCCCCAGCATTTTAAATCAAACTCTGTTTTGAGAAGACATGGCTAAGGAGGAAGAACAAGTTCATGAAACTTAACATGCATATTTAACAAATATTTCATTCAGGCCCATTTATTTTTAGTATTATGTCTAGTACATTACACATATAAGATTGAGGTAACTAGCATTTTAAACCTTAGTTTGTCATAGAATGAGGTCCCATGTCTAAGAATTGAATGCAGACATGTGTTCATTGGGGGTCTCAATATTACATACCTGTCTAGAAGACTTAGTTAAAGTTGCAGTGCGTAGGCTAGTACATGAGGAACCAGGCCTCTCCACCCGCTCCAGTAAAACTCTGGTTCTAGGCACATGACTCCAAGATAGACCCAATCCAGGTTTCGGCTGCCCACTGCCATCTCTTGTTGTGTGGTTGGTCACCTAAAAACACGTGATTTTTTGGTTTAAAGAAGATCTTAAATGGGTGGAAAATGATCCATCTGCATATATTTTGCTCACCAAAGCTGCTACATTGAAGTCCTTGGCTATAGTTTTCAGAACTTCAGCAACTTGCATCATTAATGACATGCCTGGAGAGATCTTCACTGTAAGTCAATATAGTGCTTGTGAGGCCCATACACACCATTTAATAAAAACTAGTAATGAACCAGTTGACAGATATAATCTTTGAACATTATCAATATCTTTAACTACCCCTGCCCTCAATAGGCTTATTTTATGAGATGCAACACCACTTGACAGAGAATTGGGCCATATTGATTTATCATAGACATACTATACTTTCACCTGCACCCTCTCTGAGTTGAAAAGGTATGTGATACTGTGCCAACTGATTGCCCTATTACCTTCATTATGTTTGCCTCCCAGTATGGGAGAGATTAAGGCTGACACTGAATCCACTATCACTGCTTTGACTGAGCCCCCACCAAGAGAAGCCTGGAAAGACAGATGAATAGCATATTCACAAATCCTACATTGGCGTATTTAGTTACATTAAGTTGAGATAATGGACTGGATAGGTGGATCATTGTGCTTCCCTAAACAACTGTTGTTGATCCGTGTCATAACATTGATTTCCCCAAGAAGGTAGGATGCATTTTACACAGTTGAACATGGGCCTTAGACATTCAAGTTAATAGTTTATCACAGGTAGAATGTTTACCAACAACAACAAAACAAAAACATGCATCTGTAATACCTGCTGTAGACCACTGCATCGCAGACTATGTAGACAGCCAAGTAAGGAAAATACATCAAACAAGCGGAAAATCTGGATTCTCTGTAGAGCCTCCATCTGAAAAGGGCCATAACAAGTGCCATGTAATAATATACCTGTCAGTAATTGCTTACCATTCTAATAACATAAAATGCCCTGTAGCTCATATGAGTCTCTCAGCTTACCTGTTCCTCCATATTACAGGATTTCGCTTGTAACACCTGAAGTAAGCGGCTAGCAGACATTCCTCCAGTGGAGTCAATATATACCACACTTTGCTTTAGTTGGTAAGATATATTCAATGCTACACTAAAACACACCTGAAAGATACAAACATGGTTGTATGAAGCACAACACTGTGCATTAAACACAGTAAATGCAGATGGAAAATGAATGGCAGCACTGGAAACAGTGGGATTGGATTATTAGGCTAATTTGTAGTCTGGAAAACCAGTCAGACAAATTAAGTGTTATCTTTGTCAATGATGTGTGTTATGGTGGAAAACGTTCACCTGGGTTTTACCACTTCCCGGGCCTCCTGCCAGCTCTGTTAATTCCCCAGTGTACAAACCTGAGTCTAGCATTTTATCAAGACTGGAATAAAACCAAAACACAAACCTTGATTAACCAAGCCAATAACATTATAGTAGGTGCTAAAGCTCAAAGTCAAATTAATCTATTTCTCATTACACAAGTCCCAATGTAGGTTATACATTGTGTAGATACTAACATAGGATTGCCAGTGGACAGGATGGCAGTGGAACTCAGCAGTTCCTCATACAGATCAGCACCTGAGACAGGAAAGGCTGCGTGTTGGGCAAGTAGAACCCTGCGCACAGCCAATAAAGCCTGAAACGCAAATCAATCATACCATAACATTCTTTGTCACCCATGATTTCACTTTTTTCACATTTCTGTTGTGTGTGTGGCATTAGACTCCGAATGCCTGATGTAATTCGTATGGAGAATTCGAAATTGACTTAACATTTTAGTGCTTGACACGAATGACGATCATCACTATTGAATCCTCTGTCAATAAAATCAGACAAATTAAACACTATGGTGCATGCTTTACCTTATAAGACACGGTGCATTTTTGTGACAGATCTTCAGTGTCAGATGACACCAGATCTTCCACTGTAAAAATAACACATGTGAGCACATAGTTTATGGTGTTTTAGCTAATTTTCCAGTAAAATTACTTATCGTGAGTTACACTGTACACGTGAGTAAACAAACACACCGGTTTTGACATCTTCTGCTCGTAGTGCTTGTATCAATTCCTCATCCAATCCAGGACACATGCCATCTCTGAGGACAACCATCGCATCATAAATCGGACGAGGTAACAGCAAAATTGAAAATGTTACAAAAGAAGAAATGTAATAAAAGATCACTTAGCTAACTAGCTATAACGACTGGCTGAGACGCCTCAAAAGGTTAAGGGTTTAATATTTCCCCGCCACAGGTTTGACTGACACTGCATTGTCTTCTTCTTCTAATCAGGTAAACGGCAGATTGACGATCCCACATGTATGAGGTGCATCACCGCCATCTACTGTTCGGGAGTGTAATGCAGTCGCTTAAACCGTAAAATAGTTTTTATGCTTATAGACACCTGCAGCTGACCAGAGGAGCTTCAGAAATAAAGACAGTGCTAAAGCTTTAGAGGGCATGGTGCAAAACCTTCACTGGACATCAGCATGCTTTACAGAGGGAGTTCATGCAGTGGATGGAGGAACATGAGGTGGCAAGTGAGAGCAGAGAGGAGAGAAGGCGACAGAAGGAAAGGGAGCATGAGATGCAGCTGTTCGGCATGCTGGGACAAATGTTGAGGGCAGCCTATTGCATGGTCCTACAGCATATGCATCTTTGTAATTCTATTAAGTTACAACCATCCTTCAGTCTTTTTACCCCGTTGCCTTCTGGCAGGCGATACCGAAGCATTTGGTCTCGCACATGTAGACTGGACAACAGTTTCTTTCCAAGGGCCATCAGGCTTCTGAATGGACATTGATACGGACATTGATACACTTCTCACTAGCCACTTTACACACTGTCACTTTCAGCAACTGGTTGCACTCAGCAATCAGCAATATTGCACTATTTGTACCCCAGTTGTCTTTCGGTTAGTATAGGTTTATAAGGTTAGGTTTAGTATACTGTATTGCATATTGTAATATTTTTTATATTTAGGAGGTTTATTATATTTGAGTTTATCATGGATGGAATCTATGTTCGGAGTACTTATATGTTATTCCAGGTTGCTTTGCGTTGTGTTGTTCTAAGAATTTCAGTGCCCAGTCTGATCTTGTGTTGTTCTGTGCATCTGACAATAAAAGACTGGAACTTGACCATTATTTATGTATCAATTCCTGCTTAATCGCAACACTTAATTGCCTCTATCACCAATCAGTTCTTGGTTAATCTCAACACTTTATCTTTCCATTCATCTCCATTACTTCAAAGTCACGTTAAAGTGGAAGGGTTTTCCCTCTCCTTTACTCGCAGTGCACCAGCGTGAGAATACAAACAATGTCATATGACTGGGGGCAGAGGGCAACGCTGACATTATGGTGGCAAAATACATTAACACAGAACTGGATGATATCGCATGTTAATTTTATTTAACTTTACTAATGATGGGCTTATTATTATTATGCAGCCACAAATAAAAACGTTTATCGAGGCTCTTTCTCCAGAGAGGCAGATCAGCTAATCAGGACAAACGGGCTGTTGCCCGGGCAACAAGCACCTGCCACATGTTTTGGGGCCCTTTGAGAGGTTTGAACGTGTCAGAGTTGAGGAAGCTGCTGCCATCCTGGTGCTGAATTAATGTCTAGTGAGATCAAAAGGGAAATTTAGAGTGTGAAAAATCGTCATATGTCTCGCATCCATAATTCAATTTTAAAAAGATTGCTAATTTCAACTGCTTGACAACCTCATACAAATTTTCAGTTTCAAGTTCAAAACTGGTGTGCACCGGTAACGTATTTTATTTTACTAGTGTAACGTTAACTTCGCTCTACCAATCAGATGCTCCGACTACAGGTGAAAAGTGAAGAATATGAAGCTGGTGATTGGCAAATGGCGATTATTCAAACAGAGCATGATATAGGAAGGTTTGATTTGCTGGATAAACCCGATATCATCTTTGTCTCGCTTTCAAAATAAAAGTTCCAAATGTACAGTTTTTGTACCTGTGGTATAGGCAATTTTTTGGGGTGGGCACATTCAGCATTTTCCAATATCGAGGGGGACACATCCCCCCCGTCTCCTCGGTTCCTACGACAATGGATGTATGATTCCCACCGTTTCATAAGTTAAAATCGAAGACATAATGCAACCACAATCATGACGGCTTATTTTTTGGATGAAGCCAAATGTGTGGGCGGGCCTACTGTTTACTTGAGTCACTCACAGCGATTCCAAATGACAAAGATAAGATGCGTATAATACAGATAACCGTTTAAAGTCCTTAATCAACCAAATGTGTTGCAAAGAAATCCCAGCAACATGCACTTACAAAACAGGAGGACAAATGACGACTGTCAAGTTAGCCTATAATTTGTATAAAATATCCGAGCACTAAGCACTTCGGCATTGAATTTCCCAAAATGTAGGCAGGGTGTCAGGGGAAGACTCATGAGAGGCCATCTGATTGGCCATTATAACGTTCAAGCCAGACCCATGTAAAGAGAGAGTTAAAAGGTCAAAAAATATTGTGTTGTGGTTCACACAGCGTCAAATAGCTCCTAGAAGTTATTTGCAGTCCATTTGAATAGCTTAAAACAGACAGACCAAGATTTTGGGTCATTATTAGTAAATAAATGCATACATTTTCAATATACCACACCAAAATGTGTATGTACAAGAAAACAACATTGGCAACTGGTTTAGGACACAGTCAGCTGCATGCAAGCATGACTTTTGATAGTAAACCAGCCGACTTTCTGTTCTGATTTCAAGGTAAAATTGCGCATGGTATATCAGAATGATGTCATCCTGTTTAACTAAACAGATAATGAAAATTATGACAGGCGAAAAGACTGTGGCTGAATTAGAACCTGTGACCTTGCTCCTTGCAGTGCACTGTCTTAGCCTACTGAGCTCTTCTCAGTGTTGAGAACCATTGTGGTCAGTTACTGTATAGAAAAGTAAGCTATTTGTTTTGTGGCAAGCATTTTGAGATTTGGCTGAAGTTTAAACAGCTGTAATTCAGTGATCTTTTGAGATATCAAGGCAGGGGCAGGCAGGCAGGGCAGGCCAGCTGGATGAAGATGTCTTGGGGTCAGGGCTGAAGAGAAGCCGTCCAGCTAGAGAGGGGAAGTCCAGCAAAGGGTCTGTGTTTCTCTCAGCATCTGTTGCATCCTCTGTTACACTCAGCATTCTCTGTTGTTGCTCTCGGCATGCTCTGTTGCACTCTGTTGAGCAGGCCTCTGCATGACCTGTAAAAGTGAAGAAAGGGTCCATGTCAGTGGTAAAAATGAAGCTTTTTCCATGTACACTTGATACAGACTTCAGTTTTGACTGTAAAATGCAGTGGCAATACTTGAACTTGAATCCAAATGTGTTGGAAACCCACGCAAAGTCACTCAAAACACTGGTTCGATTCCGCGCTCTAGCAAGAATATCTAGCTCTGAACTGGTCAATATACACATCAGACCAAAGACCAGCTCGACCTTTGCCTGTAAACAGTGATTCTGACTGTCAGAGACCTTGACCTTGTGAAATTGGCAAAACTAGCCTAGCTAACATAGGTCTCTTTCTCAGGGCATAGGACGAATGAAACAGGCTCACTTTGAAACATCCAAGATACTGGCTATCTTTAGCATGCTTTTGTCTACAAAAAACAGTCCTTCCTGGCGTTTTTGGAGTAGAATTGAGTGAAATACAAAATTGTTTACACACTGCCAGTGGGCGAGCCGAGTCTGACTCTGAGGCTAACTCGGCTAAGAATTCGCAGAGATATTGCTGCTGCAAAATATTGCAGATTGTTCCCTGAAGAGGGAACACATCTTCCTTGACCATACCGATTTATTTGCAGAGAGGGACGAGTAGGATACCTGTTGGAACGCTTTAGGCTATCAATAGCAGTGCTTGTCGATATGTGTAACAGTCACCTGTTTCTCGGCTTCAATGTTTTTTTGCTAAAGAATTCAGATTAAAGTTAAACCATTTATTTTTTCACTTCATCAGTTCTGCGCACTTCTCCAGATACAGTGTTCACTGCATGAGTAATTGCATTCCATGCATCGGTTTTATTTACTGCTTTGTATCCACAGCTGACTCTTTTAAATATGCCATATCATGCCCTTTTACGGGAATTAACAGGACGTTTACTTATGCTAAATAGGAGCAATGGGGAACGAGCTTTTAACTTACAAAATATTGGGATTCATCATTCTAAGAACACACCTGCAAACAATTCTGCTGTTTAAGGAAACTTTCTTTAATCATACGTAGATTTTTCTTAGGAATTGTCTTAAGAGCAAATTTATGAAATAAATATTGGTGAATGAGGCCCAATGGCCGCCGAAAAAGAATATATATTTGTAACGGCAAGCTGCGATTGAAAGCTAAATGAAACAGGAGCTAAAAACCGAGGGTGGGGGCTTGGTCAGTGTAACGGGTGTGAACCTGTGAAACTCACTCCTCAGGTATGTAATGGGCTACCCGCGTCAACGAATAGCTAGCTTTTCTTTGGCGTAGCTGGTAATGGTCGTGCTTGGCAAGTCAGAGGTTGTGCGTTCGAGCCCAGCGAGTGGCGAACGACGCCTTGTTATGATGGAGCGTGGCCACGTCCGTTACATACTGTCACATTGGTGCCGTGACTCGGATTCACAAGGTTAGCACTAGCTAACCGCCGGAGTGAATTTCAGAGGGGTGAATGTAACGGTTGTGAACCTGTGAAACTCACTCCTCAGGTATGTAACCTTCCCAGCTTTGCTCTGTCTTGTCTTGTCTGCCTCAAGATTCTCTCTCACCATCACTCTCCGAAAATTAGAAGCATGGAATTAATTAGCCGGTCTCTCAATGCAAGTGACACCATCTTCTCGAAGAGAAGCTTGGGTTTGGGGGAACCCAACTGTCCTGACGGGACGTTCGCAGCTGGCTACACGATGGACGCCTGGGCAAATTGGCGTGTTGTGTGTCTAGCGGCGCTTTCCATCGAGGATGTTGAAGACATCTTTATTTTCGGAACCATTATTACAGGCTTTCTGCTGTTTGGAATAGGTGGTTGGCTTGTATATCGGAAAGTCAAGGAAACGGCTGCGGCCATCAAAAGCCCCCTTAGGCTGCCTGACCTGATTGATTTGGTGGGTAGAGCTGTTGGAGCTCTGACTGTGAACTTACAGCGCAATATGGATTACAACAGGGATAAGTTTGCGGCTCTGCAAAGGAGGATCGAGGAGTTGGAGACCTTCCTGAAGGGTGGACATGAAATTTGAGTCGCGTCTACTCGTCTAAACAACTACACCAATCTTATCTACTTTCGGCCCCGTAACCAGCACAGGCCTTGGCCAAGGCCGTTGCTGGAAAACAACTCCCCTGGAGAGCGCTGAAGCGCTTCCCTTCCCCCTCCCACACCATCATCTGTGGCTTGGTCTCTACCAGGGTCATGACCAAGGACGTCTCCTTGCCAACACAATGTGCATAGGGAGACTCGGACTGATTGTGGCCTAGGTCGAGGGCGCCAACCCAGACCTACTCACACATTAACTTTCACCTACTACAGATACCACCACCCCCCCACCCCCATCCAATGCCTTCGACTGCTTGTTTCCCCTGGGTGGCTGGCGGGTCTGTGTCCAGCGCCTATTGTGGCTGCAGGTCCAGCAGTAGCGGAGCCAGAGGGGTGTCCGCCCCAAAATGTAATTCGCTGCTGGCAATTTGATGCTGATTGACATCTCATTTGACCTCTTGTTGAAAGAATCATTTATTTTGTTGTGGTGCTTTATTCAAATCGAAGAGACACGTTTGTTGCTAGATACAGAAGAATAAGAACAGACAGCAGAATAGAGAATGTTTCCACAACTCCACAAGCTCTTCGCGATTGAAAAAGGCATAATATTTGAAGGAAGTTTCAAGGTTTGCATTGGGTTTAGGTTTCCTGAACATTTTTTATGTAGGCTATGTTGATTAGCCTACAGTAGCTGTGTAAGTTAATGTTAGAACTTTGACTCCAATAACAGACAAACTGAGACAGTCAGTAATTGTACTCCGATTTTAGTTACAGTTTTCTTGTGCTTGTGCGTCTTCAATTTTGAAGCAGTTTATTATCCGGTTTTAGAACAAAAAAGTGTCTGTCTCAAGATCAGACCGTGCAGCTAATTTAATGCTCAACACTTAAATGGGGGCTTATTACTTGAAAGAGGAATTATTTAGGCTACTGTGTCATTTCAGTTAACTACACTATCAGGGCTTGGAAATACAGTGACTTGCTAAAGTAGGCAAATGGCTAGTAAAACATAACATTTTATAATTATTTCAGTTAATCAAACAGCTGCAAGACCCAGTGAAATGTTGTAGGCTAGCTATCTCTAGCAAAATAACGCTAGCATCGCTAACAACATTACTAATTAAACTTCGGTAGTGTAACCAAGCTCTTTGTAAGTTCGTTTTAGATCTAATTGTATATGATCCTGTGGACATAAAGACACGGACGCAGTCTCTTTTCAAAACTTGTATTTTACCACTGAGTGCCTTGACTTCATTGGCTTGGTTGGGCACCAAGTTATTTATATTTTTCAAGTCCATTTCTGCTTGATTTCTGCTACCTGTCAGGTCAAATTGCAGTGTTTTTTGGGGGTTTGTAAATTCACTTTGTTTTGTAAATAAACTATGCACTGTGTTATTTCTGTAACACAGAAATGCTATTATAAGTCCCTGGTGCTTGAGCTTTTTTTCCTAAAAATATTTATGATGTTCCAGCACTTATAGACCCAGATTATGCTGCATATATTAACAGTGTACCAAGACTCTGGACTATGGACCCCCTGAAATAGCCTTGGTCACCCCTTGGCCACCCCATGTATAAAACTCTAGTTCCACCACTGATGTCCAGATGCTGCTTGTCTACCCCCCCATTCCCCGTTGCAAGTGCCTTTGTAAATGTTGTGTTGTAAATGTTTGTGGGCTTATGTGCTGAGGTTTTTGCCTGTTCCCACGCTGTACTGCTGTAGGAGCATTGTATGGGGGTTGCCTTTTTCTCTCCTCCTCTCTCCTCATGTTATGCTTTGCTGTAACCTTTCTAGTTGGCGCTGCTAATAGCTGCCTAGGTAGGCTCTCCTGCCAAGGTAAATTCCGTGTCTGTGCAAATTTTCATGGCAAATAAACATCAATTCAATTCACATGACTTAACATTTTGACCACCTTGTTCGTGAATGATGACACAATGACTTTTAATTCTGATGACACTGATATGTTCATTGACATAAATATTTACTTTTGAGAGATGAACTAATGATTTTAAGTGAATTACTAGCTTTTGCAACATATCCATTGTGTAATTCTGTTTGTACAAATTGTTGTAGAAATGCACATACTATTTTGCACGTTAGGGATGACGTAAAAAATGCACCAAAGCAACTGACAAAAACTGTAAGTCTGGAGAGGTGTGCAGCTGACATTGGTTAACTTTGATGTAAGGTAACTTTATATTCATCCTGAGCTTCATAGCTTTATGTGGCCTGGCTCATCATTGTTTATCACAAACAGAAACTGGCAAGCAACTGAAACTAGTGCGCTGAAACATAGGCTATATAACGTATAGGTCGTTAATACTTGCTAAATCTCTTTAGGCAAAGGGGGAAGAGATTTCTGAAGAGTTTTGGTTCAGAGGCAGATAGCGAACGTTAGAGAGCTTTTCTAGCGTCACTTAGCTTACCCTTTTATGTTTTTTTTCTAAATGCCGGTAAAAGCTTGATGTAGTCTCAGCCATCTCAGTAAGTGTCTCTTTGCTGAATTTACACACTGCTGTAAGTTTTCTTTTGGACGCTATTGTAAACTCTTTCTGGTTCAGGTAACCAAATATAATTCAATGGGTGTGTTGTTCTATTAAGAATGCAGTAGGCTTCACCAAAATATATTTTTGTGGGTTTATTTTGTTCTGACACTGAGAAAAGTATTGGAACTAAGACTTACCTTTATTCCTACTCCAAAGCACCCAGACCGCAGGGAAATACGCAGGGACCTCCATATCCATCAGATTAAAATAATTGTATTATTTTAAATATGAAAGCCACTTTCCTCACATACCTTTTACAGACCCCTCCAGTTGGCTACCAAGGGAGGTGGCAACTGCTATCAAAACCCTGGTTCAGAAGGACTTGGAGTCCTTAGGAGGCTTTAGACCTAGACCGGTGAGAAAACATAATCTCAGCACAATAGAACTGCAAGACATTAAAACCTTGGCAGACAATGAGACCTCACCCCCAACCCCGCATAAACAAAAAAACAAAAAAAACCATAACAACCAAACAAAACAATAACAAGAAATAAAAAATAAAAAACACACAAAACCATCCACAGGGACCATTTATACACAAAAACAGGGGCTACATACAGGGGCAGGAAAACAGGGGTACAATACAGACATCTCTGGTCGTAGGCCGCTCACAGGGGCCAAACAATAAAACACAGACAGGGAGACTCTCCCACACAGAAATCAAACACAAACCCACCCAAAATAGCCCCTCACAAAATTCCCAGACCTCCCTTCCACCTCTCCCTGGCCGCGTGCATCCCCCACCGCCGCACGTCTACCCCCACCCTCACCCTTAAACTATCCTCCACCCTCTTGACACAACCCTCCACCCCCCAGTCCACCCCTCGCTGCACCCACTCCTTCCTCGCCTGCCACAACACCCATTTATACAAGCTGATGATCAGCCACAGGAGGAAGCGGTTACGCCCCCCCCCTGACCACCCCACACCCCTCTCCACCCTCACCCATGTGAGCCTAAACCCCGTGACCACCCTACCCAGCAACACCCTGGCCCACACTACCCCAGCAAAAGGACAGTCCCACATGACGTGTCTTATGGACTCGTCACCGCTGCAGGTGGCCCGCGGGCACACCGAGGTCCATGCCAGGCCGTGCCGGTGCATGATCTCACGCACTGGCAGGCCCTTGTGTAGGCACAGGCAATTCAGGTCTTTAAGACCGTTGTCAAGACCGGGCAGTTGTACTGACGACCAGACCGTGGCGGGTATCCCCCCCCCTGCACCAACTCGGCATACAGGGCCCTCTGACTCAGGCCCAGTACCGGGTCCCTGGCCGCAGGGTGCAACCCCATCCACCTGGCCGCCTGGCCAAAGTGCCATGGCAACTGCTCCGCCCGGGGGCCCAGGTTGGACCACTCTATCAGGTGCCTCACCTGATACGAAAAGAAAAACCGTAGGAAGTGCCCAGAAGCACCGGACTGAACAACTCTCCCAAAAGAAAACAAACGAACACGCAGTCAGCGGGAAGTGCGAACTTCACAGAAGACTTGGTGAGGTTGAAAACAACAGTTCTAATCCGGTTCACGGCACATTTTTCGTTTCTGCAGACAAGAGACGTTGCGCGCCGTGCCTATACGCTACACGCGACCAGTGCCATGCGCATAGCTACTCCCGCGCGTCCTCATTATGTTCTGATTGCAGAATATGCTAAAGGGGGGGTTGAGATTAATGGACATTGAAGTTAAACTGAAAGCCATGCGGTTTCAAGACAGTGAAGAAATGTTTGTATGGGGAGCAGGGTCATGGGTCGATGGAGTTTTTTCGCCACTGGGTACATAAGGTTAGTGGTTGTGGGGATTATGGCCTGTTAATGTGTCTGAAGCCAGGGATGTATGTATGGGCACCTGAGTTTTATAAGGAGGTGTTTAGGGCTTGGGGGGAGTTTTTGCTTGGCTTGGGGGGAGTGTTTTTAAATCCTGTGCTGAAATCAAGGGGGAGGCTTTTGGAGAGTAAGGTGTTCATGAAGGCAGGTATGGTGAGGGTTTGGGATTTTAGGTATGAGGTGATCCCAGGGTTCCTGACAGATCAGGCAATCCTGGACACTATCTGGGCAGTGGAGTGGGATATCGGCAGAGGGACAGTGTTAGGGGTCTTTGAGAGGTTAAAGGAGTGCTTCCCTAGGGAGTGGGTTGAGATTCTGGATAGTTCTGTGTGTGTGGGGTATGTGGGAACATTGCCTGACTTAAAGGTGGGGACGGGGGAGTCTAGCCGGGCACTGCACTTTGTCAGGGTAAAAGATATCTACTGGGCTCTGCTATCTGGGAAGGTTAGGGTACCTGCCTCGGAGAAAGTGTGGAGGTGTGTGTTTCTGGGGTTGGATATGGAATGTTTGTGGGGTAATTTAATGGTGAAACTTAATAGTCTTGAATGTACACATTTTGATTTCACGCTTAGGCACAACAGGATTTACACTATGGTGGTGATTCATCAGATCGACAGGTCAGTGTCACGGGTGTGTGAAGAGGAGGATGAAAACCTAATGCACATGATGTTTGAATGCAACTCTGTGTCTGGGTTTTATGTAAGGCTTAAGCTATTTTTGGCGTCATACTGGGGGGTGGAATGGATAGGAAGGTTTGATTGGAGGTGTTTAGTATTGTTTCGAGTGGGGAAGAGAGTGAGGGGTTTAAGTATAGAGTTATTGAACTATGTGTTGTCCCATGCAAGATATGCAGTGTACTTAAGACGGAACTTGGCACGTTTTGAGGCTAAAAGGGTAAAGGTGTGGGATATATTTGTGGGGATGTTAAAAAAGGATGTGGGACTGATATACAAGTATGGACATGGGGACTTTGAGAGGGTGTTTTTGAAGGATTGTAGATTTATAGAGAAAGAAGAGGGGGGGGCTTGGTGTTTAGGTTTTGAGTTTTCTTTTGGTGGACACTCAACTGTTTGTTTTCAGTTTATGGTTGCGTTGAGAGGGAACGTTAAAGCAGGAATTTAACATGTGATCAATCTGGTAAGTTGTACATGATGTTTTGACTGTGCTATATGTACATATATATATGCAATGTAAGCTGAAGTGTAAGCAAATATATGTATTTTTATAATAAAGAGAAAAAAAAACGCCTGATCTCATCTGATCTCGGAAGCTAAGCAGGGTCGGGCCTGGTTAGTACTTGGATGGGAGAATGCAGGGGAATACCAGGTGCGATATGCTCTTTTGCTGAAAAAAAAACATAAAAATGCTTCTGACTACGGATCAGAAGATTCCAGGTTCGACTCCTGGCTGGCTCGAGCATCCATTTAACCAATTCTGTATTTGGGCGATGAGGGAAAGATGTCTGTCAAGCAGTTGAGCGTAGCGCGCCAAAGTAAAACAACAGGCATTATGACGTTTTCACCAAAGCTCCTACTTTGATTCCGCACCGTTGCGCAGATACCCAGAAGGAAGCGCCCGAATGAACGTTTTGCTGCAGCAGGTATCGAAAGAGCCTTGGAAAAGGGAATGCTTTTCTTCACCGGTTTGGAAAAGAAGAAAAAAAGAGAAGAAAAAGCTGGCTGTGGCGTAACCCTACAAGGATTTGACGCAAACGAGAGAAAATGCATGTGCTTCCGCACCGTTCTTGTAAAATGCTCAACAATCTTGTCATAAACACATCAAAAATGGACGCCCCTTGAAATGTGCCAAAGAAAACAAGGTGGAAAATGCCTTGTTTGCAAATTAGGACAGCTTCGACAAAGGAAGAGAGGCTGGCAACTTATGTGTGTAGCTCATTCGTGTGGCACAGCACAGGTCACAACACCCGTGGCCACCACCTCTCGTGTGTCCTGCGACAAGCGGCGAGCCGTGATCGTATAGTGGTTAGTACTCTGCGTTGTGGTCGCAGCAACCCCGGTTCGAATCCGGGTCACGGCACATTTTTCGTTGTGCAGACAAGGGACGTTGCGCGCCGTGCCTGTACGCTACACGCGACCAGTGCCATGCGCATAGCTACTCCCCCTCGTGTCTGTTTAAAAAGAGCCTTTAGATATATGTAGTCTCGGTTAGTAAACCTGTGAAAGAGGAAGACCACTGTCTGCCGTTTCCCCGTCACTTCTTTCGCTCCAAGCGAGTGTCGTGGGTCGGTGACATGGCATGCAGCATACACATCGGGCCAGTGGCGCAATGGATAACGCGTCTGACTACGGATCAGAAGATTCCTGGTTCGACTCCTGGCTGGCTCGAGCATCCATTTAACCAATTCTGTATTTGGGCGATGAGGGAAAGATGTCTGTTGAGCGTAGCGCGCCAAAGTAAAACAACAGGCCTTATGACGTTTTGGCCAAAGCTCCTACTTTGATTCCGCACCGTTGCGCAGATACCCAGAAGGAAGCGCCCGAATGAACGTTTTGCTGCAGCAGGTATCGAAAGAGCCTTGGAAAAGGGAATGCTTTTCTTCACCGGTTTGGAAAAGAAGAAAAAGCTGGCTGTGGCGTAACCCTACAAGGATTTGACGCAAACGAGAGAAATGCATGTGCTTCCGCACCGTTCTTGTAAAATGCTCAACAATCTTGTCATAAACACATCAAAAATGGACGCCCCTTGAAATGTGCCAAAGAAAACAAGGTGGAAAATGCCTTGTTTGCAAATTAGGACAGCTTCGACAAAGGGAGAGAGGCTGGCAACTTATGTGTGTAGCTCATTCGTGTGGCACAGCACAGGTCACAACACCCGTGGCCACCACCTCTCGTGTGTCCTGCGACAAGCGGCGAGCCGTGATCGTATAGTGGTTAGTACTCTGCGTTGTGGTCGCAGCAACCCCGGTTCGAATCCGGGTCACGGCACATTTTTCGTTGTGCAGACAAGGGACGTTGCGCGCCGTGCCTGTACGCTACACGCGACCAGTGCCATGCGCATAGCTACTCCCCCTCGTGTCTGTTTAAAAAGAGCCTTTAGATATATGTAGTCTCGGTTAGTAAACCTGTGAAAGAGGAAGACCACTGTCTGCCGTTTCCCCGTCACTTCTTTCGCTCCAAGCGAGTGTCGTGGGTCGGTGACATGGCATGCAGCATACACATCGGGCCAGTGGCGCAATGGATAACGCGTCTGACTACGGATCAGAAGATTCCAGGTTCGACTCCTGGCTGGCTCGAGCATCCATTTAACCAATTCTGAATTTGGGCGATGAGGGAAAGATGTCCGTTGAGCGTAGCGCGCCAAAGTAAAACAACAGGCCTTATGACGTTTTGGCCAAAGCTCCTACTTTGATTCCGCACCGTTGCGCAGATACCCAGAAGGAAGCGCCCGAATGAACGTTTTGCTGCAGCAGGTATCGAAAGAGCCTTGGAAAAGGGAATGCTTTTCTTCACCGGTTTGGAAAAGAAGAAAAAGCTGGCTGTGGCGTAACCCTACAAGGATTTGACGCAAACGAGAGAAAATGCATGTGCTTCCGCACCGTTCTTGTAAAATGCTCAACAATCTTGTCATAAACACATCAAAAATGGACGCCCCTTGAAATGTGCCAAAGGAAACAAGGTGGAAAATGCCTTGTTTGCAAATTAGGACAGCTTCGACAAAGGGAGAGAGGCTGGCAACTTATGTGTGTAGCTCATTCGTGTGGCACAGCACAGGTCACAACACCTGTGGCCACCACCTCTCGTGTGTCCTGCGACAAGCGGCGAGCCGTGATCGTATAGTGGTTAGTACTCTGCGTTGTGGTCGCAGCAACCCCGGTTCGAATCCGGGTCACGGCACATTTTTCGTTGTGCAGACAAGGGACGTTGCGCGCCGTGCCTGTACGCTACACGCGACCAGTGCCATGCGCATAGCTACTCCCCCTCGTGTCTGTTTAAAAAGAGCCTTTAGATATATGTAGTCTCGGTTAGTAAACCTGTGAAAGAGGAAGACCACTGTCTGCCGTTTCCCCGTCACTTCTTTCGCTCCAAGCGAGTGTCGTGGGTCGGTGACATGGCATGCAGCATACACATCGGGCCAGTGGCGCAATGGATAACGCGTCTGACTACGGATCAGAAGATTCCAGGTTCGACTCCTGGCTGGCTCGAGCATCCATTTAACCAATTCTGAATTTGGGCGATGAGGGAAAGATGTCCGTTGAGCGTAGCGCGCCAAAGTAAAACAACAGGCCTTATGACGTTTTGGCCAAAGCTCCTACTTTGATTCCGCACCGTTGCGCAGATACCCAGAAGGAAGCGCCCGAATGAACGTTTTGCTGCAGCAGGTATCGAAAGAGCCTTGGAAAAGGGAATGCTTTTCTTCACCGGTTTGGAAAAGAAGAAAAAGCTGGCTGTGGCGTAACCCTACAAGGATTTGACGCAAACGAGAGAAATGCATGTGCTTCCGCACCGTTCTTGTAAAATGCTCAACAATCTTGTCATAAACACATCAAAAATGGACGCCCCTTGAAATGTGCCAAAGGAAACAAGGTGGAAAATGCCTTGTTTGCAAATTAGGACAGCTTCGACAAAGGGAGAGAGGCTGGCAACTTATGTGTGTAGCTCATTCGTGTGGCACAGCACAGGTCACAACACCCGTGGCCACCACCTCTCGTGTGTCCTGCGACAAGCGGCGAGCCGTGATCGTATAGTGGTTAGTACTCTGCGTTGTGGTCGCAGCAACCCCGGTTCGAATCCGGGTCACGGCACATTTTTCGTTGTGCAGACAAGGGACGTTGCGCGCCGTGCCTGTACGCTACACGCGACCAGTGCCATGCGCATAGCTACTCCCCCTCGTGTCTGTTTAAAAAGAGCCTTTAGATATATGTAGTCTCGGTTAGTAAACCTGTGAAAGAGGAAGACCACTGTCTGCCGTTTCCCCGTCACTTCTTTCGCTCCAAGCGAGTGTCGTGGGTCGGTGACATGGCATGCAGCATACACATCGGGCCAGTGGCGCAATGGATAACGCGTCTGACTACGGATCAGAAGATTCCAGATTCGACTCCTGGCTGGCTCGAGCATCCATTTAACCAATTCTGTATTTGGGCGATGAGGGAAAGATGTCTGTCAAGCAGTTGAGCGTAGCGCGCCAAAGTAAAACAACAGGCATTATGACGTTTTCACCAAAGCTCCTACTTTGATTCCGCACCGTTGCGCAGATACCCAGAAGGAAGCGCCCGAATGAACGTTTTGCTGCAGCAGGTATCGAAAGAGCCTTGGAAAAGGGAATGCTTTTCTTCACCGGTTTGGAAAAGAAGAAAAAAAGAGAAGAAAAAGCTGGCTGTGGCGTAACCCTACAAGGATTTGACGCAAACGAGAGAAAATGCATGTGCTTCCGCACCGTTCTTGTAAAATGCTCAACAATCTTGTCATAAACACATCAAAAATGGACGCCCCTTGAAATGTGCCAAAGAAAACAAGGTGGAAAATGCCTTGTTTGCAAATTAGGACAGCTTCGACAAAGGGAGAGAGGCTGGCAACTTATGTGTGTAGCTCATTCGTGTGGCACAGCACAGGTCACAACACCCGTGGCCACCACCTCTCGTGTGTCCTGCGACAAGCGGCGAGCCGTGATCGTATAGTGGTTAGTACTCTGCGTTGTGGTCGCAGCAACCCCGGTTCGAATCCGGGTCACGGCACATTTTTCGTTGTGCAGACAAGGGACGTTGCGCGCCGTGCCTGTACGCTACACGCGACCAGTGCCATGCGCATAGCTACTCCCCCTCGTGTCTGTTTAAAAAGAGCCTTTAGATATATGTAGTCTCGGTTAGTAAACCTGTGAAAGAGGAAGACCACTGTCTGCCGTTTCCCCGTCACTTCTTTCGCTCCAAGCGAGTGTCGTGGGTCGGTGACATGGCATGCAGCATACACATCGGGCCAGTGGCGCAATGGATAACGCGTCTGACTACGGATCAGAAGATTCCAGATTCGACTCCTGGCTGGCTCGAGCATCCATTTAACCAATTCTGTATTTGGGCGATGAGGGAAAGATGTCTGTCAAGCAGTTGAGCGTAGCGCGCCAAAGTAAAACAACAGGCGTTATGACGTTTTCACCAAAGCTCCTACTTTGATTCCGCACCGTTGCGCAGATACCCAGAAGGAAGCGCCCGAATGAACGTTTTGCTGCAGCAGGTATCGAAAGAGTCTTGGAAAAGGAAATGCTTTTCTTCACCGGTTTGGAAAAGAAGAAAAAAAGAGAAGAAAAAGCTGGCTGTGGCGTAACCCTACAAGGATTTGACGCAAACGAGAGAAATGCATGTGCTTCCGCACCGTTCTTGTAAAATGCTCAACAATCTTGTCATAAACACATCAAAAATGGACGCCCCTTGAAATGTGCCAAAGGAAACAAGGTGGAAAATGCCTTGTTTGCAAATTAGGACAGCTTCGACAAAGGGAGAGAGGCTGGCAACTTATGTGTGTAGCTCATTCGTGTGGCACAGCACAGGTCACAACACCCGTGGCCACCACCTCTCGTGTGTCCTGCGACAAGCGGCGAGCCGTGATCGTATAGTGGTTAGTACTCTGCGTTGTGGTCGCAGCAACCCCGGTTCGAATCCGGGTCACGGCACATTTTTCGTTGTGCAGACAAGGGACGTTGCGCGCCGTGCCTGTACGCTACACGCGACCAGTGCCATGCGCATAGCTACTCCCCCTCGTGTCTGTTTAAAAAGAGCCTTTAGATATATGTAGTCTCGGTTAGTAAACCTGTGAAAGAGGAAGACCACTGTCTGCCGTTTCCCCGTCACTTCTTTCGCTCCAAGCGAGTGTCGTGGGTCGGTGACATGGCATGCAGCATACACATCGGGCCAGTGGCGCAATGGATAACGCGTCTGACTACGGATCAGAAGATTCCAGGTTCGACTCCTGGCTGGCTCGAGCATCCATTTAACCAATTCTGTATTTGGGCGATGAGGGAAAGATGTCTGTCAAGCAGTTGAGCGTAGCGCGCCAAAGTAAAACAACAGGCATTATGACGTTTTCACCAAAGCTCCTACTTTGATTCCGCACCGTTGCGCAGATACCCAGAAGGAAGCGCCCGAATGAACGTTTTGCTGCAGCAGGTATCGAAAGAGCCTTGGAAAAGGGAATGCTTTTCTTCACCGGTTTGGAAAAGAAGAAAAAAAGAGAAGAAAAAGCTGGCTGTGGCGTAACCCTACAAGGATTTGACGCAAACGAGAGAAAATGCATGTGCTTCCGCACCGTTCTTGTAAAATGCTCAACAATCTTGTCATAAACACATCAAAAATGGACGCCCCTTGAAATGTGCCAAAGAAAACAAGGTGGAAAATGCCTTGTTTGCAAATTAGGACAGCTTCGACAAAGGGAGAGAGGCTGGCAACTTATGTGTGTAGCTCATTCGTGTGGCACAGCACAGGTCACAACACCCGTGGCCACCACCTCTCGTGTGTCCTGCGACAAGCGGCGAGCCGTGATCGTATAGTGGTTAGTACTCTGCGTTGTGGTCGCAGCAACCCCGGTTCGAATCCGGGTCACGGCACATTTTTCGTTGTGCAGACAAGGGACGTTGCGCGCCGTGCCTGTACGCTACACGCGACCAGTGCCATGCGCATAGCTACTCCCCCTCGTGTCTGTTTAAAAAGAGCCTTTAGATATATGTAGTCTCGGTTAGTAAACCTGTGAAAGAGGAAGACCACTGTCTGCCGTTTCCCCGTCACTTCTTTCGCTCCAAGCGAGTGTCGTGGGTCGGTGACATGGCATGCAGCATACACATCGGGCCAGTGGCGCAATGGATAACGCGTCTGACTACGGATCAGAAGATTCCAGGTTCGACTCCTGGCTGGCTCGAGCATCCATTTAACCAATTCTGTATTTGGGCGATGAGGGAAAGATGTCTGTCAAGCAGTTGAGCGTAGCGCGCCAAAGTAAAACAACAGGCATTATGACGTTTTCACCAAAGCTCCTACTTTGATTCCGCACCGTTGCGCAGATACCCAGAAGGAAGCGCCCGAATGAACGTTTTGCTGCAGCAGGTATCGAAAGAGCCTTGGAAAAGGGAATGCTTTTCTTCACCGGTTTGGAAAAGAAGAAAAAAAGAGAAGAAAAAGCTGGCTGTGGCGTAACCCTACAAGGATTTGACGCAAACGAGAGAAAATGCATGTGCTTCCGCACCGTTCTTGTAAAATGCTCAACAATCTTGTCATAAACACATCAAAAATGGACGCCCCTTGAAATGTGCCAAAGAAAACAAGGTGGAAAATGCCTTGTTTGCAAATTAGGACAGCTTCGACAAAGGGAGAGAGGCTGGCAACTTATGTGTGTAGCTCATTCGTGTGGCACAGCACAGGTCACAACACCCGTGGCCACCACCTCTCGTGTGTCCTGCGACAAGCGGCGAGCCGTGATCGTATAGTGGTTAGTACTCTGCGTTGTGGTCGCAGCAACCCCGGTTCGAATCCGGGTCACGGCACATTTTTCGTTGTGCAGACAAGGGACGTTGCGCGCCGTGCCTGTACGCTACACGCGACCAGTGCCATGCGCATAGCTACTCCCCCTCGTGTCTGTTTAAAAAGAGCCTTTAGATATATGTAGTCTCGGTTAGTAAACCTGTGAAAGAGGAAGACCACTGTCTGCCGTTTCCCCGTCACTTCTTTCGCTCCAAGCGAGTGTCGTGGGTCGGTGACATGGCATGCAGCATACACATCGGGCCAGTGGCGCAATGGATAACGCGTCTGACTACGGATCAGAAGATTCCAGATTCGACTCCTGGCTGGCTCGAGCATCCATTTAACCAATTCTGTATTTGGGCGATGAGGGAAAGATGTCTGTCAAGCAGTTGAGCGTAGCGCGCCAAAGTAAAACAACAGGCATTATGACGTTTTCACCAAAGCTCCTACTTTGATTCCGCACCGTTGCGCAGATACCCAGAAGGAAGCGCCCGAATGAACGTTTTGCTGCAGCAGGTATCGAAAGAGCCTTGGAAAAGGGAATGCTTTTCTTCACCGGTTTGGAAAAGAAGAAAAAAAGAGAAGAAAAAGCTGGCTGTGGCGTAACCCTACAAGGATTTGACGCAAACGAGAGAAAATGCATGTGCTTCCGCACCGTTCTTGTAAAATGCTCAACAATCTTGTCATAAACACATCAAAAATGGACGCCCCTTGAAATGTGCCAAAGAAAACAAGGTGGAAAATGCCTTGTTTGCAAATTAGGACAGCTTCGACAAAGGGAGAGAGGCTGGCAACTTATGTGTGTAGCTCATTCGTGTGGCACAGCACAGGTCACAACACCCGTGGCCACCACCTCTCGTGTGTCCTGCGACAAGCGGCGAGCCGTGATCGTATAGTGGTTAGTACTCTGCGTTGTGGTCGCAGCAACCCCGGTTCGAATTTGGGTCACGGCACATTTTTCGTTGTGCAGACAAGGGACGTTGCGCGCCGTGCCTGTACGCTACACGCGACCAGTGCCATGCGCATAGCTACTCCCCCTCGTGTCTGTTTAAAAAGAGCCTTTAGATATATGTAGTCTCGGTTAGTAAACCTGTGAAAGAGGAAGACCACTGTCTGCCGTTTCCCCGTCACTTCTTTCGCTCCAAGCGAGTGTCGTGGGTCGGTGACATGGCATGCAGCATACACCTCGGGCCAGTGGCGCAATGGATAACGCGTCTGACTACGGATCAGAAGATTCCAGGTTCGACTCCTGGCTGGCTCGAGCATCTATTTAACCAATTCTGTATTTGGGCGATGAGGGAAAGATGTCTGTCAAGCAGTTGAGCGTAGCGCGCCAAAGTAAAACAACAGGCGTTATGACGTTTTCACCAAAGCTCCTACTTTGATTCCGCACCGTTGCGCAGATACCCAGAAGGAAGCGCCCGAATGAACGTTTTGCTGCAGCAGGTATCGAAAGAGCCTTGGAAAAGGGAATGCTTTTCTTCACCGGTTTGGAAAAGAAGAAAAAAAGAGAAGAAAAAGCTGGCTGTGGCGTAACCCTACAAGGATTTGACGCAAACGAGAGAAAATGCATGTGCTTCCGCACCGTTCTTGTAAAATGCTCAACAATCTTGTCATAAACACATCAAAAATGGACGCCCCTTGAAATGTGCCAAAGAAAACAAGGTGGAAAATGCCTTGTTTGCAAATTAGGACAGCTTCGACAAAGGGAGAGAGGCTGGCAACTTATGTGTGTAGCTCATTCGTGTGGCACAGCACAGGTCACAACACCCGTGGCCACCACCTCTCGTGTGTCCTGCGACAAGCGGCGAGCCGTGATCGTATAGTGGTTAGTACTCTGCGTTGTGGTCGCAGCAACCCCGGTTCGAATCTGGGTCACGGCACATTTTTCGTTGTGCAGACAAGGGACGTTGCGCGCCGTGCCTGTACGCTACACGCGACCAGTGCCATGCGCATAGCTACTCCCCCTCGTGTCTGTTTAAAAAGAGCCTTTAGATATATGTAGTCTCGGTTAGTAAACCTGTGAAAGAGGAAGACCACTGTCTGCCGTTTCCCCGTCACTTCTTTCGCTCCAAGCGAGTGTCGTGGGTCGGTGACATGGCATGCAGCATACACATCGGGCCAGTGGCGCAATGGATAACGCGTCTGACTACGGATCAGAAGATTCCAGGTTTGACTCCTGGCTGGCTCAAGCATCCATTTAACCAATTCTGAATTTGGGCGATGAGGGAAAGATGTCTGTTGAGCGTAGCGCGCCAAAGTAAAACAACAGGCCTTATGACGTTTTGGCCAAAGCTCCTACTTTGATTCCGCACCGTTGCGCAGATACCCAGAAGGAAGCGCCCGAATGAACGTTTTGCTGCAGCAGGTATCGAAAGAGCCTTGGAAAAGGGAATGCTTTTCTTCACCGGTTTGGAAAAGAAGAAAAAGCTGGCTGTGGCGTAACCCTACAAGGATTTGACGCAAACGAGAGAAAATGCATGTGCTTCCGCACCGTTCTTGTAAAATGCTCAACAATCTTGTCATAAACACATCAAAAATGGACGCCCCTTGAAATGTGCCAAAGAAAACAAGGTGGAAAATGCCTTGTTTGCAAATTAGGACAGCTTCGACAAAGGGAGAGAGGCTGGCAACTTATGTGTGTAGCTCATTCGTGTGGCACAGCACAGGTCACAACACCCGTGGCCACCACCTCTCGTGTGTCCTGCGACAAGCGGCGAGCCGTGATCGTATAGTGGTTAGTACTCTGCGTTGTGGTCGCAGCAACCCCGGTTCGAATCCGGGTCACGGCACATTTTTCGTTGTGCAGACAAGGGACGTTGCGCGCCGTGCCTGTACGCTACGCGCGACCAGTGCCATGCGCATAGCTACTCCCCCTCGTGTCTGTTTAAAAAGAGCCTTTAGATATATGTAGTCTCGGTTAGTAAACCTGTGAAAGAGGAAGACCACTGTCTGCCGTTTCCCCGTCACTTCTTTCGCTCCAAGCGAGTGTCGTGGGTCGGTGACATGGCATGCAGCATACACATCGGGCCAGTGGCGCAATGGATAACGCGTCTGACTACGGATCAGAAGATTCCAGGTTCGACTCCTGGCTGGCTCAAGCATCCATTTAACCAATTCTGAATTTGGGCGATGAGGGAAAGATGTCTGTTGAGCGTAGCGCGCCAAAGTAAAACAACAGGCCTTATGACGTTTTGGCCAAAGCTCCTACTTTGATTCCGCACCGTTGCGCAGATACCCAGAAGGAAGCGCCCGAATGAACGTTTTGCTGCAGCAGGTATCGAAAGAGCCTTGGAAAAGGGAATGCTTTTCTTCACCGGTTTGGAAAAGAAGAAAAAGCTGGCTGTGGCGTAACCCTACAAGGATTTGACGCAAACGAGAGAAATGCATGTGCTTCCGCACCGTTCTTGTAAAATGCTCAACAATCTTGTCATAAACACATCAAAAATGGACGCCCCTTGAAATGTGCCAAAGGAAACAAGGTGGAAAATGCCTTGTTTGCAAATTAGGACAGCTTCGACAAAGGGAGAGAGGCTGGCAACTTATGTGTGTAGCTCATTCGTGTGGCACAGCACAGGTCACAACACCCGTGGCCACCACCTCTCGTGTGTCCTGCGACAAGCGGCGAGCCGTGATCGTATAGTGGTTAGTACTCTGCGTTGTGGTCGCAGCAACCCCGGTTCGAATCCGGGTCACGGCACATTTTTCGTTGTGCAGACAAGGGACGTTGCGCGCCGTGCCTGTACGCTACACGCGACCAGTGCCATGCGCATAGCTACTCCCCCTCGTGTCTGTTTAAAAAGAGCCTTTAGATATATGTAGTCTCGGTTAGTAAACCTGTGAAAGAGGAAGACCACTGTCTGCCGTTTCCCCGTCACTTCTTTCGCTCCAAGCGAGTGTCGTGGGTCGGTGACATGGCATGCAGCATACACATCGGGCCAGTGGCGCAATGGATAACGCGTCTGACTACGGATCAGAAGATTCCAGGTTCGACTCCTGGCTGGCTCGAGCATCCATTTAACCAATTCTGTATTTGGGCGATGAGGGAAAGATGTCTGTCAAGCAGTTGAGCGTAGCGCGCCAAAGTAAAACAACAGGCGTTATGACGTTTTCACCAAAGCTCCTACTTTGATTCCGCACCGTTGCGCAGATACCCAGAAGGAAGCGCCCGAATGAACGTTTTGCTGCAGCAGGTATCGAAAGAGCCTTGGAAAAGGGAATGCTTTTCTTCACCGGTTTGGAAAAGAAGAAAAAAAGAGAAGAAAAAGCTGGCTGTGGCGTAACCCTACAAGGATTTGACGCAAACGAGAGAAAATGCATGTGCTTCCGCACCGTTCTTGTAAAATGCTCAACAATCTTGTCATAAACACATCAAAAATGGACGCCCCTTGAAATGTGCCAAAGAAAACAAGGTGGAAAATGCCTTGTTTGCAAATTAGGACAGCTTCGACAAAGGGAGAGAGGCTGGCAACTTATGTGTGTAGCTCATTCGTGTGGCACAGCACAGGTCACAACACCCGTGGCCACCACCTCTCGTGTGTCCTGCGACAAGCGGCGAGCCGTGATCGTATAGTGGTTAGTACTCTGCGTTGTGGTCGCAGCAACCCCGGTTCGAATCCGGGTCACGGCACATTTTTCGTTGTGCAGACAAGGGACGTTGCGCGCCGTGCCTGTACGCTACACGCGACCAGTGCCATGCGCATAGCTACTCCCCCTCGTGTCTGTTTAAAAAGAGCCTTTAGATATATGTAGTCTCGGTTAGTAAACCTGTGAAAGAGGAAGACCACTGTCTGCCGTTTCCCCGTCACTTCTTTCGCTCCAAGCGAGTGTCGTGGGTCGGTGACATGGCATGCAGCATACACATCGGGCCAGTGGCGCAATGGATAACGCGTCTGACTACGGATCAGAAGATTCCAGATTCGACTCCTGGCTGGCTCGAGCATCCATTTAACCAATTCTGTATTTGGGCGATGAGGGAAAGATGTCTGTCAAGCAGTTGAGCGTAGCGCGCCAAAGTAAAACAACAGGCATTATGACGTTTTCACCAAAGCTCCTACTTTGATTCCGCACCGTTGCGCAGATACCCAGAAGGAAGCGCCCGAATGAACGTTTTGCTGCAGCAGGTATCGAAAGAGCCTTGGAAAAGGGAATGCTTTTCTTCACCGGTTTGGAAAAGAAGAAAAAAAGAGAAGAAAAAGCTGGCTGTGGCGTAACCCTACAAGGATTTGACGCAAACGAGAGAAAATGCATGTGCTTCCGCACCGTTCTTGTAAAATGCTCAACAATCTTGTCATAAACACATCAAAAATGGACGCCCCTTGAAATGTGCCAAAGAAAACAAGGTGGAAAATGCCTTGTTTGCAAATTAGGACAGCTTCGACAAAGGGAGAGAGGCTGGCAACTTATGTGTGTAGCTCATTCGTGTGGCACAGCACAGGTCACAACACCCGTGGCCACCACCTCTCGTGTGTCCTGCGACAAGCGGCGAGCCGTGATCGTATAGTGGTTAGTACTCTGCGTTGTGGTCGCAGCAACCCCGGTTCGAATTTGGGTCACGGCACATTTTTCGTTGTGCAGACAAGGGACGTTGCGCGCCGTGCCTGTACGCTACACGCGACCAGTGCCATGCGCATAGCTACTCCCCCTCGTGTCTGTTTAAAAAGAGCCTTTAGATATATGTAGTCTCGGTTAGTAAACCTGTGAAAGAGGAAGACCACTGTCTGCCGTTTCCCCGTCACTTCTTTCGCTCCAAGCGAGTGTCGTGGGTCGGTGACATGGCATGCAGCATACACCTCGGGCCAGTGGCGCAATGGATAACGCGTCTGACTACGGATCAGAAGATTCCAGGTTCGACTCCTGGCTGGCTCGAGCATCTATTTAACCAATTCTGTATTTGGGCGATGAGGGAAAGATGTCTGTCAAGCAGTTGAGCGTAGCGCGCCAAAGTAAAACAACAGGCGTTATGACGTTTTCACCAAAGCTCCTACTTTGATTCCGCACCGTTGCGCAGATACCCAGAAGGAAGCGCCCGAATGAACGTTTTGCTGCAGCAGGTATCGAAAGAGCCTTGGAAAAGGGAATGCTTTTCTTCACCGGTTTGGAAAAGAAGAAAAAAAGAGAAGAAAAAGCTGGCTGTGGCGTAACCCTACAAGGATTTGACGCAAACGAGAGAAAATGCATGTGCTTCCGCACCGTTCTTGTAAAATGCTCAACAATCTTGTCATAAACACATCAAAAATGGACGCCCCTTGAAATGTGCCAAAGAAAACAAGGTGGAAAATGCCTTGTTTGCAAATTAGGACAGCTTCGACAAAGGGAGAGAGGCTGGCAACTTATGTGTGTAGCTCATTCGTGTGGCACAGCACAGGTCACAACACCCGTGGCCACCACCTCTCGTGTGTCCTGCGACAAGCGGCGAGCCGTGATCGTATAGTGGTTAGTACTCTGCGTTGTGGTCGCAGCAACCCCGGTTCGAATCTGGGTCACGGCACATTTTTCGTTGTGCAGACAAGGGACGTTGCGCGCCGTGCCTGTACGCTACACGCGACCAGTGCCATGCGCATAGCTACTCCCCCTCGTGTCTGTTTAAAAAGAGCCTTTAGATATATGTAGTCTCGGTTAGTAAACCTGTGAAAGAGGAAGACCACTGTCTGCCGTTTCCCCGTCACTTCTTTCGCTCCAAGCGAGTGTCGTGGGTCGGTGACATGGCATGCAGCATACACATCGGGCCAGTGGCGCAATGGATAACGCGTCTGACTACGGATCAGAAGATTCCAGGTTTGACTCCTGGCTGGCTCAAGCATCCATTTAACCAATTCTGAATTTGGGCGATGAGGGAAAGATGTCTGTTGAGCGTAGCGCGCCAAAGTAAAACAACAGGCCTTATGACGTTTTGGCCAAAGCTCCTACTTTGATTCCGCACCGTTGCGCAGATACCCAGAAGGAAGCGCCCGAATGAACGTTTTGCTGCAGCAGGTATCGAAAGAGCCTTGGAAAAGGGAATGCTTTTCTTCACCGGTTTGGAAAAGAAGAAAAAGCTGGCTGTGGCGTAACCCTACAAGGATTTGACGCAAACGAGAGAAAATGCATGTGCTTCCGCACCGTTCTTGTAAAATGCTCAACAATCTTGTCATAAACACATCAAAAATGGACGCCCCTTGAAATGTGCCAAAGAAAACAAGGTGGAAAATGCCTTGTTTGCAAATTAGGACAACTTCGACAAAGGGAGAGAGGCTGGCAACTTATGTGTGTAGCTCATTCGTGTGGCACAGCACAGGTCACAACACCCGTGGCCACCACCTCTCGTGTGTCCTGCGACAAGCGGCGAGCCGTGATCGTATAGTGGTTAGTACTCTGCGTTGTGGTCGCAGCAACCCCGGTTCGAATCCGGGTCACGGCACATTTTTCGTTGTGCAGACAAGGGACGTTGCGCGCCGTGCCTGTACGCTACGCGCGACCAGTGCCATGCGCATAGCTACTCCCCCTCGTGTCTGTTTAAAAAGAGCCTTTAGATATATGTAGTCTCGGTTAGTAAACCTGTGAAAGAGGAAGACCACTGTCTGCCGTTTCCCCGTCACTTCTTTCGCTCCAAGCGAGTGTCGTGGGTCGGTGACATGGCATGCAGCATACACATCGGGCCAGTGGCGCAATGGATAACGCGTCTGACTACGGATCAGAAGATTCCAGGTTCGACTCCTGGCTGGCTCAAGCATCCATTTAACCAATTCTGAATTTGGGCGATGAGGGAAAGATGTCTGTTGAGCGTAGCGCGCCAAAGTAAAACAACAGGCCTTATGACGTTTTGGCCAAAGCTCCTACTTTGATTCCGCACCGTTGCGCAGATACCCAGAAGGAAGCGCCCGAATGAACGTTTTGCTGCAGCAGGTATCGAAAGAGCCTTGGAAAAGGGAATGCTTTTCTTCACCGGTTTGGAAAAGAAGAAAAAGCTGGCTGTGGCGTAACCCTACAAGGATTTGACGCAAACGAGAGAAAATGCATGTGCTTCCGCACCGTTCTTGTAAAATGCTCAACAATCTTGTCATAAACACATCAAAAATGGACGCCCCTTGAAATGTGCCAAAGGAAACAAGGTGGAAAATGCCTTGTTTGCAAATTAGGACAGCTTCGACAAAGGGAGAGAGGCTGGCAACTTATGTGTGTAGCTCATTCGTGTGGCACAGCACAGGTCACAACACCCGTGGCCACCACCTCTCGTGTGTCCTGCGACAAGCGGCGAGCCGTGATCGTATAGTGGTTAGTACTCTGCGTTGTGGTCGCAGCAACCCCGGTTCGAATCCGGGTCACGGCACATTTTTCGTTGTGCAGACAAGGGACGTTGCGCGCCGTGCCTGTACGCTACACGCGACCAGTGCCATGCGCATAGCTACTCCCCCTCGTGTCTGTTTAAAAAGAGCCTTTAGATATATGTAGTCTCGGTTAGTAAACCTGTGAAAGAGGAAGACCACTGTCTGCCGTTTCCCCGTCACTTCTTTCGCTCCAAGCGAGTGTCGTGGGTCGGTGACATGGCATGCAGCATACACATCGGGCCAGTGGCGCAATGGATAACGCGTCTGACTACGGATCAGAAGATTCCAGGTTCGACTCCTGGCTGGCTCGAGCATCCATTTAACCAATTCTGTATTTGGGCGATGAGGGAAAGATGTCTGTCAAGCAGTTGAGCGTAGCGCGCCAAAGTAAAACAACAGGCGTTATGACGTTTTCACCAAAGCTCCTACTTTGATTCCGCACCGTTGCGCAGATACCCAGAAGGAAGCGCCCGAATGAACGTTTTGCTGCAGCAGGTATCGAAAGAGCCTTGGAAAAGGGAATGCTTTTCTTCACCGGTTTGGAAAAGAAGAAAAAAAGAGAAGAAAAAGCTGGCTGTGGCGTAACCCTACAAGGATTTGACGCAAACGAGAGAAAATGCATGTGCTTCCGCACCGTTCTTGTAAAATGCTCAACAATCTTGTCATAAACACATCAAAAATGGACGCCCCTTGAAATGTGCCAAAGAAAACAAGGTGGAAAATGCCTTGTTTGCAAATTAGGACAGCTTCGACAAAGGGAGAGAGGCTGGCAACTTATGTGTGTAGCTCATTCGTGTGGCACAGCACAGGTCACAACACCCGTGGCCACCATCTCTCGTGTGTCCTGCGACAAGCGGCGAGCCGTGATCGTATAGTGGTTAGTACTCTGCGTTGTGGTCGCAGCAACCCCGGTTCGAATCCGGGTCACGGCACATTTTTCGTTGTGCAGACAAGGGACGTTGCGCGCCGTGCCTGTACGCTACACGCGACCAGTGCCATGCGCATAGCTACTCCCCCTCGTGTCTGTTTAAAAAGAGCCTTTAGATATATGTAGTCTCGGTTAGTAAACCTGTGAAAGAGGAAGACCACTGTCTGCCGTTTCCCCGTCACTTCTTTCGCTCCAAGCGAGTCGTCGTGGGTCGGTCACATGGCATGCAGCATACACCTCGGGCCAGTGGCGCAATGGATAACGCGTCTGACTACGGATCAGAAGATTCCAGGTTCGACTCCTGGCTGGCTCGAGCATCCATTTAACCAATTCTGTATTTGGGCGATGAGGGAAAGATGTCTGTCAAGCAGTTGAGCGTAGCGCGCCAAAGTAAAACAACAGGCGTTATGACGTTTTCACCAAAGCTCCTACTTTGATTCCGCACCGTTGCGCAGATACCCAGAAGGAAGCGCCCGAATGAACGTTTTGCTGCAGCAGGTATCGAAAGAGCCTTGGAAAAGGAAATGCTTTTCTTCACCGGTTTGGAAAAGAAGAAAAAAAGAGAAGAAAAAGCTGGCTGTGGCGTAACCCTACAAGGATTTGACGCAAACGAGAGAAAATGCATGTGCTTCCGCACCGTTCTTGTAAAATGCTCAACAATCTTGTCATAAACACATCAAAAATGGACGCCCCTTGAAATGTGCCAAAGGAAACAAGGTGGAAAATGCCTTGTTTGCAAATTAGGACAGCTTCGACAAAGGGAGAGAGGCTGGCAACTTATGTGTGTAGCTCATTCGTGTGGCACAGCACAGGTCACAACACCCGTGGCCACCACCTCTCGTGTGTCCTGCGACAAGCGGCGAGCTGTGATCGTATAGTGGTTAGTACTCTGCGTTGTGGTCGCAGCAACCCCGGTTCGAATCCGGGTCACGGCACATTTTTCGTTGTGCAGACAAGGGACGTTGCGCGCCGTGCCTGTACGCTACACGCGACCAGTGCCATGCGCATAGCTACTCCCCCTCGTGTCTGTTTAAAAAGAGCCTTTAAATATATGTAGTCTCGGTTAGTAAACCTGTGAAAGAGGAAGACCACTGTCTGCCGTTTCCCCGTCACTTCTTTCGCTCCAAGCGAGTCGTCGTGGGTCGGTCACATGGCATGCAGCATACACCTCGGGCCAGTGGCGCAATGGATAACGCGTCTGACTACGGATCAGAAGATTCCAGGTTCGACTCCTGGCTGGCTCGAGCATCCATTTAACCAATTCTGTATTTGGGCGATGAGGGAAAGATGTCTGTCAAGCAGTTGAGCGTAGCGCGCCAAAGTAAAACAACAGGCGTTATGACGTTTTCACCAAAGCTCCTACTTTGATTCCGCACCGTTGCGCAGATACCCAGAAGGAAGCGCCCGAATGAACGTTTTGCTGCAGCAGGTATCGAAAGAGCCTTGGAAAAGGAAATGCTTTTCTTCACCGGTTTGGAAAAGAAGAAAAAAAGAGAAGAAAAAGCTGGCTGTGGCGTAACCCTACAAGGATTTGACGCAAACGAGAGAAAATGCATGTGCTTCCGCACCGTTCTTGTAAAATGCTCAACAATCTTGTCATAAACACATCAAAAATGGACGCCCCTTGAAATGTGCCAAAGGAAACAAGGTGGAAAATGCCTTGTTTGCAAATTAGGACAGCTTCGACAAAGGGAGAGAGGCTGGCAACTTATGTGTGTAGCTCATTCGTGTGGCACAGCACAGGTCACAACACCCGTGGCCACCACCTCTCGTGTGTCCTGCGACAAGCGGCGAGCCGTGATCGTATAGTGGTTAGTACTCTGCGTTGTGGTCGCAGCAACCCCGGTTCGAATCCGGGTCACGGCACATTTTTCGTTGTGCAGACAAGGGACGTTGCGCGCCGTGCCTGTACGCTACACGCGACCAGTGCCATGCGCATAGCTACTCCCCCTCGTGTCTGTTTAAAAAGAGCCTTTAAATATATGTAGTCTCGGTTAGTAAACCTGTGAAAGAGGAAGACCACTGTCTGCCGTTTCCCCGTCACTTCTTTCGCTCCAAGCGAGTCGTCGTGGGTCGGTCACATGGCATGCAGCATACACCTCGGGCCAGTGGCGCAATGGATAACGCGTCTGACTACGGATCAGAAGATTCCAGGTTCGACTCCTGGCTGGCTCGAGCATCCATTTAACCAATTCTGTATTTGGGCGATGAGGGAAAGATGTCTGTCAAGCAGTTGAGCGTAGCGCGCCAAAGTAAAACAACAGGCGTTATGATGTTTTCACCAAAGCTCCTACTTTGATTCCGCACCGTTGCGCAGATACCCAGAAGGAAGCGCCCGAATGAACGTTTTGCTGCAGCAGGTATCGAAAGAGCCTTGGAAAAGGAAATGCTTTTCTTCACCGGTTTGGAAAAGAAGAAAAAAAGAGAAGAAAAAGCTGGCTGTGGCGTAACCCTACAAGGATTTGACGCAAACGAGAGAAAATGCATGTGCTTCCGCACCGTTCTTGTAAAATGCTCAACAATCTTGTCATAAACACATCAAAAATGGACGCCCCTTGAAATGTGCCAAAGAAAACAAGGTGGAAAATGCCTTGTTTGCAAATTAGGACAGCTTCGACAAAGGGAGAGAGGCTGGCAACTTATGTGTGTAGCTCATTCGTGTGGCACAGCACAGGTCACAACACCCGTGGCCACCACCTCTCGTGAGTCCTGCGACAAGCGGCGAGCCGTGATCGTATAGTGGTTAGTACTCTGCGTTGTGGTCGCAGCAACCCCGGTTCGAATCCGGGTCACGGCACATTTTTCGTTGTGCAGACAAGGGACGTTGCGCGCCGTGCCTGTACGCTACACGCGACCAGTGCCATGCGCATAGCTACTCCCCCTCGTGTCTGTTTAAAAAGAGCCTTTAGATATATGTAGTCTCGGTTAGTAAACCTGTGAAAGAGGAAGACCACTGTCTGCCGTTTCCCCGTCACTTCTTTCGCTCCAAGCGAGTCGTCGTGGGTCGGTCACATGGCATGCAGCATACACCTCGGGCCAGTGGCGCAATGGATAACGCGTCTGACTACGGATCAGAAGATTCCAGGTTCGACTCCTGGCTGGCTCGAGCATCCATTTAACCAATTCTGTATTTGGGCGATGAGGGAAAGATGTCTGTCAAGCAGTTGAGCGTAGCGCGCCAAAGTAAAACAACAGGCGTTATGACGTTTTCACCAAAGCTCCTACTTTGATTCCGCACCGTTGCGCAGATACCCAGAAGGAAGCGCCCGAATGAACGTTTTGCTGCAGCAGGTATCGAAAGAGCCTTGGAAAAGGGAATGCTTTTCTTCACCGGTTTGGAAAAGAAGAAAAAAAGAGAAGAAAAAGCTGGCTGTGGCGTAACCCTACAAGGATTTGACGCAAACGAGAGAAAATGCATGTGCTTCCGCACCGTTCTTGTAAAATGCTCAACAATCTTGTCATAAACACATCAAAAATGGACGCCCCTTGAAATGTGCCAAAGAAAACAAGGTGGAAAATGCCTTGTTTGCAAATTAGGACAGCTTCGACAAAGGGAGAGAGGCTGGCAACTTATGTGTGTAGCTCATTCGTGTGGCACAGCACAGGTCACAACACCCGTGGCCACCATCTCTCGTGTGTCCTGCGACAAGCGGCGAGCCGTGATCGTATAGTGGTTAGTACTCTGCGTTGTGGTCGCAGCAACCCCGGTTCGAATCCGGGTCACGGCACATTTTTCGTTGTGCAGACAAGGGACGTTGCGCGCCGTGCCTGTACGCTACACGCGACCAGTGCCATGCGCATAGCTACTCCCCCTCGTGTCTGTTTAAAAAGAGCCTTTAGATATATGTAGTCTCGGTTAGTAAACCTGTGAAAGAGGAAGACCACTGTCTGCCGTTTCCCCGTCACTTCTTTCGCTCCAAGCGAGTCGTCGTGGGTCGGTCACATGGCATGCAGCATACACCTCGGGCCAGTGGCGCAATGGATAACGCGTCTGACTACGGATCAGAAGATTCCAGGTTCGACTCCTGGCTGGCTCGAGCATCCATTTAACCAATTCTGTATTTGGGCGATGAGGGAAAGATGTCTGTCAAGCAGTTGAGCGTAGCGCGCCAAAGTAAAACAACAGGCGTTATGACGTTTTCACCAAAGCTCCTACTTTGATTCCGCACCGTTGCGCAGATACCCAGAAGGAAGCGCCCGAATGAACGTTTTGCTGCAGCAGGTATCGAAAGAGCCTTGGAAAAGGAAATGCTTTTCTTCACCGGTTTGGAAAAGAAGAAAAAAAGAGAAGAAAAAGCTGGCTGTGGCGTAACCCTACAAGGATTTGACGCAAACGAGAGAAAATGCATGTGCTTCCGCACCGTTCTTGTAAAATGCTCAACAATCTTGTCATAAACACATCAAAAATGGACGCCCCTTGAAATGTGCCAAAGGAAACAAGGTGGAAAATGCCTTGTTTGCAAATTAGGACAGCTTCGACAAAGGGAGAGAGGCTGGCAACTTATGTGTGTAGCTCATTCGTGTGGCACAGCACAGGTCACAACACCCGTGGCCACCACCTCTCGTGTGTCCTGCGACAAGCGGCGAGCCGTGATCGTATAGTGGTTAGTACTCTGCGTTGTGGTCGCAGCAACCCCGGTTCGAATCCGGGTCACGGCACATTTTTCGTTGTGCAGACAAGGGACGTTGCGCGCCGTGCCTGTACGCTACACGCGACCAGTGCCATGCGCATAGCTACTCCCCCTCGTGTCTGTTTAAAAAGAGCCTTTAGATATATGTAGTCTCGGTTAGTAAACCTGTGAAAGAGGAAGACCACTGTCTGCCGTTTCCCCGTCACTTCTTTCGCTCCAAGCGAGTGTCGTGGGTCGGTGACATGGCATGCAGCATACACATCGGGCCAGTGGCGCAATGGATAACGCGTCTGACTACGGATCAGAAGATTCCAGGTTCGACTCCTGGCTGGCTCGAGCATCCATTTAACCAATTCTGTATTTGGGCGATGAGGGAAAGATGTCTGTCAAGCAGTTGAGCGTAGCGCGCCAAAGTAAAACAACAGGCGTTATGACGTTTTCACCAAAGCTCCTACTTTGATTCCGCACCGTTGCGCAGATACCCAGAAGGAAGCGCCCGAATGAACGTTTTGCTGCAGCAGGTATCGAAAGAGCCTTGGAAAAGGGAATGCTTTTCTTCACCGGTTTGGAAAAGAAGAAAAAAAGAGAAGAAAAAGCTGGCTGTGGCGTAACCCTACAAGGATTTGACGCAAACGAGAGAAAATGCATGTGCTTCCGCACCGTTCTTGTAAAATGCTCAACAATCTTGTCATAAACACATCAAAAATGGACGCCCCTTGAAATGTGCCAAAGGAAACAAGGTGGAAAATGCCTTGTTTGCAAATTAGGACAGCTTCGACAAAGGGAGAGAGGCTGGCAACTTATGTGTGTAGCTCATTCGTGTGGCACAGCACAGGTCACAACACCCGTGGCCACCACCTCTCGTGTGTCCTGCGACAAGCGGCGAGCCGTGATCGTATAGTGGTTAGTACTCTGCGTTGTGGTCGCAGCAACCCCGGTTCGAATCCGGGTCACGGCACATTTTTCGTTGTGCAGACAAGGGACGTTGCGCGCCGTGCCTGTACGCTACACGCGACCAGTGCCATGCGCATAGCTACTCCCCCTCGTGTCTGTTTAAAAAGAGCCTTTAGATATATGTAGTCTCGGTTAGTAAACCTGTGAAAGAGGAAGACCACTGTCTGCCGTTTCCCCGTCACTTCTTTCGCTCCAAGCGAGTGTCGTGGGTCGGTGACATGGCATGCAGCATACACATCGGGCCAGTGGCGCAATGGATAACGCGTCTGACTACGGATCAGAAGATTCCAGGTTCGACTCCTGGCTGGCTCGAGCATCCATTTAACCAATTCTGTATTTGGGCGATGAGGGAAAGATGTCTGTTGAGCGTAGCGCGCCATCGTAAAACAACAGGCCTTATGACGTTTTCGCCAGAGCTCCTACTTTGATTCCGCACCGTTGCGCAGATACCCAGAAGGAAGCGCCCGAATGAACGTTTTGCTGCAGCAGGTATCGAAAGAGCCTTGGAAAAGGGAATGCTTTTCTTCACCGGTTTGGAAAAGAAGAAAAAAAGAGAAGAAAAAGCTGGCTGTGGCGTAACCCTACAAGGATTTGACGCAAACGAGAAAAAATGCATGTGCTTCCGCACCGTTCTTGTAAAATGCTCAACAATCTTGTCATAAACACATCAAAAATGGACGCCCCTTGAAATGTGCCAAAGAAAACAAGGTGGAAAATGCCTTGTTTGCAAATTAGGACAGCTTCGACAAAGGGAGAGAGGCTGGCAACTTATGTGTGTAGCTCATTCGTGTGGCACAGCACAGGTCACAACACCCGTGGCCACCATCTCTCGTGTGTCCTGCGACAAGCGGCGAGCCGTGATCGTATAGTGGTTAGTACTCTGCGTTGTGGTCGCAGCAACCCCGGTTCGAATCTGGGTCACGGCACATTTTTCGTTGTGCAGACAAGGGACGTTGCGCGCCGTGCCTGTACGCTACACGCGACCAGTGCCATGCGCATAGCTACTCCCCCTCGTGTCTGTTTAAAAAGAGCCTTTAGATATATGTAGTCTCGGTTAGTAAACCTGTGAAAGAGGAAGACCACTGTCTGCCGTTTCCCCGTCACTTCTTTCGCTCCAAGCGAGTGTCGTGGGTCGGTGACATGGCATGCAGCATACGCATCGGGCCAGTGGCGCAATGGATAACGCGTCTGACTACGGATCAGAAGATTCCAGGTTCGACTCCTGGCTGGCTCGAGCATCCATTTAACCAATTCTGTATTTGGGCGATGAGGGAAAGATGTCTGTCAAGCAGTTGAGCGTAGCGCGCCAAAGTAAAACAACAGGCATTATGACGTTTTCACCAAAGCTCCTACTTTGATTCCGCACCGTTGCGCAGATACCCAGAAGGAAGCGCCCGAATGAACGTTTTGCTGCAGCAGGTATCGAAAGAGCCTTGGAAAAGGGAATGCTTTTCTTCACCGGTTTGGAAAAGAAGAAAAAAAGAGAAGAAAAAGCTGGCTGTGGCGTAACCCTACAAGGATTTGACGCAAACGAGAGAAAATGCATGTGCTTCCGCACCGTTCTTGTAAAATGCTCAACAATCTTGTCATAAACACATCAAAAATGGACGCCCCTTGAAATGTGCCAAAGGAAACAAGGTGGAAAATGCCTTGTTTGCAAATTAGGACAGCTTCGACAAAGGGAGAGAGGCTGGCAACTTATGTGTGTAGCTCATTCGTGTGGCACAGCACAGGTCACAACACCCGTGGCCACCACCTCTCGTGTGTCCTGCGACAAGCGGCGAGCCGTGATCATATAGTGGTTAGTACTCTGCGTTGTGGTCGCAGCAACCCCGGTTCGAATCCGGGTCACGGCACATTTTTCGTTGTGCAGACAAGGGACGTTGCGCGCCGTGCCTGTACGCTACACGCGACCAGTGCCATGCGCATAGCTACTCCCCCTCGTGTCTGTTTAAAAAGAGCCTTTAGATATATGTAGTCTCGGTTAGTAAACCTGTGAAAGAGGAAGACCACTGTCTGCCGTTTCCCCGTCACTTCTTTCGCTCCAAGCGAGTGTCGTGGGTCGGTGACATGGCATGCAGCATACACATCGGGCCAGTGGCGCAATGGATAACGCGTCTGACTACGGATCAGAAGATTCCAGGTTCGACTCCTGGCTGGCTCGAGCATCCATTTAACCAATTCTGTATTTGGGCGATGAGGGAAAGATGTCTGTCAAGCAGTTGAGCGTAGCGCGCCAAAGTAAAACAACAGGCGTTATGACGTTTTCACCAAAGCTCCTACTTTGATTCCGCACCGTTGCGCAGATACCCAGAAGGAAGCGCCCGAATGAACGTTTTGCTGCAGCAGGTATCGAAAGAGCCTTGGAAAAGGGAATGCTTTTCTTCACCGGTTTGGAAAAGAAGAAAAAAAGAGAAGAAAAAGCTGGCTGTGGCGTAACCCTGCAAGGATTTGACGCAAACGAGAGAAAATGCATGTGCTTCCGCACCGTTCTTGTAAAATGCTCAACAATCTTGTCATAAACACATCAAAAATGGACGCCCCTTGAAATGTGCCAAAGAAAACAAGGTGGAAAATGCCTTGTTTGCAAATTAGGACAGCTTCGACAAAGGGAGAGAGGCTGGCAACTTATGTGTGTAGCTCATTCGTGTGGCACAGCACAGGTCACAACACCCGTGGCCACCACCTCTCGTGTGTCCTGCGACAAGCGGCGAGCCGTGATCGTATAGTGGTTAGTACTCTGCGTTGTGGTCGCAGCAACCCCGGTTCGAATCCGGGTCACGGCACATTTTTCGTTGTGCAGACAAGGGACGTTGCGCCCGTGCCTGTACGCTACACGCGACCAGTGCCATGCGCATAGCTACTCCCCCTCGTGTCTGTTTAAAAAGAGCCTTTAGATATATGTAGTCTCGGTTAGTAAACCTGTGAAAGAGGAAGACCACTGTCTGCCGTTTCCCCGTCACTTCTTTCGCTCCAAGCGAGTGTCTTGGGTCGGTGACATTGCATGCAGCATACACCTCGGGCCAGTGGCGCAATGGATAACGCGTCTGACTACGGATCAGAAGATTCCAGGTTCGACTCCTGGCTGGCTCGAGCATCCATTTAACCAATTCTGTATTTGGGCGATGAGGGAAAGATGTCTGTCAAGCAGTTGAGCGTAGCGCGCCAAAGTAAAACAACAGGCGTTATGACGTTTTCACCAAAGCTCCTACTTTGATTCCGCACCGTTGCGCAGATACCCAGAAGGAAGCGCCCGAATGAACGTTTTGCTGCAGCAGGTATCGAAAGAGCCTTGGAAAAGGAAATGCTTTTCTTCACCGGTTTGGAAAAGAAGAAAAAAAGAGAAGAAAAAGCTGGCTGTGGCGTAACCCTACAAGGATTTGACGCAAACGAGAGAAAATGCATGTGCTTCCGCACCGTTCTTGTAAAATGCTCAACAATCTTGTCATAAACACATCAAAAATGGACGCCCCTTGAAATGTGCCAAAGGAAACAAGGTGGAAAATGCCTTGTTTGCAAATTAGGACAGCTTCGACAAAGGGAGAGAGGCTGGCAACTTATGTGTGTAGCTCATTCGTGTGGCACAGCACAGGTCACAACACCCGTGGCCACCACCTCTCGTGTGTCCTGCGACAAGCGGCGAGCCGTGATCGTATAGTGGTTAGTACTCTGCGTTGTGGTCGCAGCAACCCCGGTTCGAATCCGGGTCACGGCACATTTTTCGTTGTGCAGACAAGGGACGTTGCGCGCCGTGCCTGTACGCTACACGCGACCAGTGCCATGCGCATAGCTACTCCCCCTCGTGTCTGTTTAAAAAGAGCCTTTAGATATATGTAGTCTCGGTTAGTAAACCTGTGAAAGAGGAAGACCACTGTCTGCCGTTTCCCCGTCACTTCTTTCGCTCCAAGCGAGTGTCGTGGGTCGGTGACATGGCATGCAGCATACACCTCGGGCCAGTGGCGCAATGGATAACGCGTCTGACTACGGATCAGAAGATTCCAGGTTCGACTCCTGGCTGGCTCGAGCATCCATTTAACCAATTCTGTATTTGGGCGATGAGGGAAAGATGTCTGTTGAGCGTAGCGCGCCATCGTAAAACAACAGGCCTTATGACGTTTTCGCCAGAGCTCCTACTTTGATTCCGCACCGTTGCGCAGATACCCAGAAGGAAGCGCCCGAATGAACGTTTTGCTGCAGCAGGTATCGAAAGAGCCTTGGAAAAGGGAATGCTTTTCTTCACCGGTTTGGAAAAGAAGAAAAAAAGAGAAGAAAAAGCTGGCTGTGGCGTAACCCTACAAGGATTTGACGCAAACGAGAAAAAATGCATGTGCTTCCGCACCGTTCTTGTAAAATGCTCAACAATCTTGTCATAAACACATCAAAAATGGACGCCCCTTGAAATGTGCCAAAGAAAACAAGGTGGAAAATGCCTTGTTTGCAAATTAGGACAGCTTCGACAAAGGGAGAGAGGCTGGCAACTTATGTGTGTAGCTCATTCGTGTGGCACAGCACAGGTCACAACACCCGTGGCCACCATCTCTCGTGTGTCCTGCGACAAGCGGCGAGCCGTGATCGTATAGTGGTTAGTACTCTGCGTTGTGGTCGCAGCAACCCCGGTTCGAATCCGGGTCACGGCACATTTTTCGTTGTGCAGACAAGGGACGTTGCGCGCCGTGCCTGTACGCTACACGCGACCAGTGCCATGCGCATAGCTACTCCCCCTCGTGTCTGTTTAAAAAGAGCCTTTAGATATATGTAGTCTCGGTTAGTAAACCTGTGAAAGAGGAAGACCACTGTCTGCCGTTTCCCCGTCACTTCTTTCGCTCCAAGCGAGTGTCGTGGGTCGGTGACATGGCATGCAGCATACGCATCGGGCCAGTGGCGCAATGGATAACGCGTCTGACTACGGATCAGAAGATTCCAGGTTCGACTCCTGGCTGGCTCGAGCATCCATTTAACCAATTCTGTATTTGGGCGATGAGGGAAAGATGTCTGTCAAGCAGTTGAGCGTAGCGCGCCAAAGTAAAACAACAGGCATTATGACGTTTTCACCAAAGCTCCTACTTTGATTCCGCACCGTTGCGCAGATACCCAGAAGGAAGCGCCCGAATGAACGTTTTGCTGCAGCAGGTATCGAAAGAGCCTTGGAAAAGGGAATGCTTTTCTTCACCGGTTTGGAAAAGAAGAAAAAAAGAGAAGAAAAAGCTGGCTGTGGCGTAACCCTACAAGGATTTGACGCAAACGAGAGAAAATGCATGTGCTTCCGCACCGTTCTTGTAAAATGCTCAACAATCTTGTCATAAACACATCAAAAATGGACGCCCCTTGAAATGTGCCAAAGGAAACAAGGTGGAAAATGCCTTGTTTGCAAATTAGGACAGCTTCGACAAAGGGAGAGAGGCTGGCAACTTATGTGTGTAGCTCATTCGTGTGGCACAGCACAGGTCACAACACCCGTGGCCACCACCTCTCGTGTGTCCTGCGACAAGCGGCGAGCCGTGATCGTATAGTGGTTAGTACTCTGCGTTGTGGTCGCAGCAACCCCGGTTCGAATCCGGGTCACGGCACATTTTTCGTTGTGCAGACAAGGGACGTTGCGCGCCGTGCCTGTACGCTACACGCGACCAGTGCCATGCGCATAGCTACTCCCCCTCGTGTCTGTTTAAAAAGAGCCTTTAGATATATGTAGTCTCGGTTAGTAAACCTGTGAAAGAGGAAGACCACTGTCTGCCGTTTCCCCGTCACTTCTTTCGCTCCAAGCGAGTGTCGTGGGTCGGTGACATGGCATGCAGCATACACCTCGGGCCAGTGGCGCAATGGATAACGCGTCTGACTACGGATCAGAAGATTCCAGGTTCGACTCCTGGCTGGCTCGAGCATCCATTTAACCAATTCTGTATTTGGGCGATGAGGGAAAGATGTCTGTTGAGCGTAGCGCGCCATCGTAAAACAACAGGCCTTATGACGTTTTCGCCAGAGCTCCTACTTTGATTCCGCACCGTTGCGCAGATACCCAGAAGGAAGCGCCCGAATGAACGTTTTGCTGCAGCAGGTATCGAAAGAGCCTTGGAAAAGGGAATGCTTTTCTTCACCGGTTTGGAAAAGAAGAAAAAAAGAGAAGAAAAAGCTGGCTGTGGCGTAACCCTACAAGGATTTGACGCAAACGAGAAAAAATGCATGTGCTTCCGCACCGTTCTTGTAAAATGCTCAACAATCTTGTCATAAACACATCAAAAATGGACGCCCCTTGAAATGTGCCAAAGAAAACAAGGTGGAAAATGCCTTGTTTGCAAATTAGGACAGCTTCGACAAAGGGAGAGAGGCTGGCAACTTATGTGTGTAGCTCATTCGTGTGGCACAGCACAGGTCACAACACCCGTGGCCACCATCTCTCGTGTGTCCTGCGACAAGCGGCGAGCCGTGATCGTATAGTGGTTAGTACTCTGCGTTGTGGTCGCAGCAACCCCGGTTCGAATCCGGGTCACGGCACATTTTTCGTTGTGCAGACAAGGGACGTTGCGCGCCGTGCCTGTACGCTACACGCGACCAGTGCCATGCGCATAGCTACTCCCCCTCGTGTCTGTTTAAAAAGAGCCTTTAGATATATGTAGTCTCGGTTAGTAAACCTGTGAAAGAGGAAGACCACTGTCTGCCGTTTCCCCGTCACTTCTTTCGCTCCAAGCGAGTGTCGTGGGTCGGTGACATGGCATGCAGCATACGCATCGGGCCAGTGGCGCAATGGATAACGCGTCTGACTACGGATCAGAAGATTCCAGGTTCGACTCCTGGCTGGCTCGAGCATCCATTTAACCAATTCTGTATTTGGGCGATGAGGGAAAGATGTCTGTCAAGCAGTTGAGCGTAGCGCGCCAAAGTAAAACAACAGGCATTATGACGTTTTCACCAAAGCTCCTACTTTGATTCCGCACCGTTGCGCAGATACCCAGAAGGAAGCGCCCGAATGAACGTTTTGCTGCAGCAGGTATCGAAAGAGCCTTGGAAAAGGGAATGCTTTTCTTCACCGGTTTGGAAAAGAAGAAAAAGAGAAGAAAAAGCTGGCTGTGGCGTAACCCTACAAGGATTTGACGCAAACGAGAGAAAATGCATGTGCTTCCGCACCGTTCTTGTAAAATGCTCAACAATCTTGTCATAAACACATCAAAAATGGACGCCCCTTGAAATGTGCCAAAGAAAACAAGGTGGAAAATGCCTTGTTTGCAAATTAGGACAGCTTCGACAAAGGGAGAGAGGCTGGCAACTTATGTGTGTAGCTCATTCGTGTGGCACAGCACAGGTCACAACACCCGTGGCCACCACCTCTCGTGAGTCCTGCGACAAGCGGCGAGCCGTGATCGTATAGTGGTTAGTACTCTGCGTTGTGGTCGCAGCAACCCCGGTTCGAATCCGGGTCACGGCACATTTTTCGTTGTGCAGACAAGGGACGTTGCGCGCCGTGCCTGTACGCTACACGCGACCAGTGCCATGCGCATAGCTACTCCCCCTCGTGTCTGTTTAAAAAGAGCCTTTAAATATATGTAGTCTCGGTTAGTAAACCTGTGAAAGAGGAAGACCACTGTCTGCCGTTTCCCCGTCACTTCTTTCGCTCCAAGCGAGTCGTCGTGGGTCGGTCACATGGCATGCAGCATACACCTCGGGCCAGTGGCGCAATGGATAACGCGTCTGACTACGGATCAGAAGATTCCAGGTTCGACTCCTGGCTGGCTCGAGCATCCATTTAACCAATTCTGTATTTGGGCGATGAGGGAAAGATGTCTGTCAAGCAGTTGAGCGTAGCGCGCCAAAGTAAAACAACAGGCGTTATGACGTTTTCACCAAAGCTCCTACTTTGATTCCGCACCGTTGCGCAGATACCCAGAAGGAAGCGCCCGAATGAACGTTTTGCTGCAGCAGGTATCGAAAGAGCCTTGGAAAAGGAAATGCTTTTCTTCACCGGTTTGGAAAAGAAGAAAAAAAGAGAAGAAAAAGCTGGCTGTGGCGTAACCCTACAAGGATTTGACGCAAACGAGAGAAAATGCATGTGCTTCCGCACCGTTCTTGTAAAATGCTCAACAATCTTGTCATAAACACATCAAAAATGGACGCCCCTTGAAATGTGCCAAAGAAAACAAGGTGGAAAATGCCTTGTTTGCAAATTAGGACAGCTTCGACAAAGGGAGAGAGGCTGGCAACTTATGTGTGTAGCTCATTCGTGTGGCACAGCACAGGTCACAACACCCGTGGCCACCACCTCTCGTGTGTCCTGCGACAAGCGGCGAGCCTTGATCGTATAGTGGTTAGTACTCTGCGTTGTGGTCGCAGCAACCCCGGTTCGAATCCGGGTCACGGCACATTTTTCGTTGTGCAGACAAGGGACGTTGCGCGCCGTGCCTGTACGCTACACGCGACCAGTGCCATGCGCATAGCTACTCCCCCTCGTGTCTGTTTAAAAAGAGCCTTTAGATATATGTAGTCTCGGTTAGTAAACCTGTGAAAGAGGAAGACCACTGTCTGCCGTTTCCCCGTCACTTCTTTCGCTCCAAGCGAGTGTCGTGGGTCGGTGACATGGCATGCAGCATACACATCGGGCCAGTGGCGCAATGGATAACGCGTCTGACTACGGATCAGAAGATTCCAGGTTCGACTCCTGGCTGGCTCGAGCATCCATTTAACCAATTCTGTATTTGGGCGATGAGGGAAAGATGTCTGTCAAGCAGTTGAGCGTAGCGCGCCAAAGTAAAACAACAGGCGTTATGACGTTTTCACCAAAGCTCCTACTTTGATTCCGCACCGTTGCGCAGATACCCAGAAGGAAGCGCCCGAATGAACGTTTTGCTGCAGCAGGTATCGAAAGAGCCTTGGAAAAGGAAATGCTTTTCTTCACCGGTTTGGAAAAGAAGAAAAAAAGAGAAGAAAAAGCTGGCTGTGGCGTAACCCTACAAGGATTTGACGCAAACGAGAGAAAATGCATGTGCTTCCGCACCGTTCTTGTAAAATGCTCAACAATCTTGTCATAAACACATCAAAAATGGACGCCCCTTGAAATGTGCCAAAGGAAACAAGGTGGAAAATGCCTTGTTTGCAAATTAGGACAGCTTCGACAAAGGGAGAGAGGCTGGCAACTTATGTGTGTAGCTCATTCGTGTGGCACAGCACAGGTCACAACACCCGTGGCCACCACCTTTCGTGTGTCCTGCGACAAGCGGCGAGCCGTGATCGTATAGTGGTTAGTACTCTGCGTTGTGGTCGCAGCAACCCCGGTTCAAATCCGGGTCACGGCACATTTTTCGTTGTCAGACAAGGGACGTTGCGCGCCGTGCCTGTACGCTACACGCGACCAGTGCCATGCGCATAGCTACTCCCCCTCGTGTCTGTTTAAAAAGAGCCTTTAGATATATGTAGTCTCGGTTAGTAAACCTGTGAACGAGGAAGACCACTGTCTGCCGTTTCCCCGTCACTTCTTTCGCTCCAAGCGAGTGTCGTGGGTCGGTGACATGGCATGCAGCATACACATCGGGCCAGTGGCGCAATGGATAACGCGTCTGACTACGGATCAGAAGATTCCAGGTTCGACTCCTGGCTGGCTCGAGCATCCATTTAACCAATTCTGTATTTGGGCGATGAGGGAAAGATGTCTGTCAAGCAGTTGAGCGTAGCACGCCAAAGTAAAACAACAGGCGTTATGACGTTTTCACCAAAGCTCCTACTTTGATTCCGCACCGTTGCGCGGATACCCAGAAGGAAGCGCCCGAATGAATGTTTTGCTGCAGCAGGTATCGAAAGAGCCTTGGAAAAGGGAATGCTTTTCTTCACCGGTTTGGAAAAGAAGAAAAAAAGAGAAGAAAAAGCTGGCTGTGGCGTAACCCTACAAGGATTTGACGCAAACGAGAAAAAATGCATGTGCTTCCGCACCGTTCTTGTAAAATGCTCAACAATCTTGTCATAAACACATCAAAAATGGACGCCCCTTGAAATGTGCCAAAGGAAACAAGGTGGAAAATGCCTTGTTTGCAAATTAGGACAGCTTCGACAAAGGGAGAGAGGCTGGCAACTTATGTGTGTAGCTCATTCGTGTGGCACAGCACAGGTCACAACACCCGTGGCCACCACCTCTCGTCTGTCCTGCGACAAGCGGCGAGCCGTGATCGTATAGTGGTTAGTACTCTGCGTTGTGGTCGCAGCAACCCCGGTTCGAATCCGGGTCGCGGCACATTTTTCGTTGTGCAGACAAGGGACGTTGCGCGCCGTGCCTGTACGCTACACGCGACCAGTGCCATGCGCATAGCTACTCCCCCTCGTGTCTGTTTAAAAAGAGCCTTTAGATATATGTAGTCTCGGTTAGTAAACCTGTGAAAGAGGAAGACCACTGTCTGCCGTTTCCCCGTCACTTCTTTCGCTCCAAGCGAGTCGTCGTGGGTCGGTCACATGGCATGCAGCATACACCTCGGGCCAGTGGCGCAATGGATAACGCGTCTGACTACGGATCAGAAGATTCCAGGTTCGACTCCTGGCTGGCTCGAGCATCCATTTAACCAATTCTGTATTTGGGCGATGAGGGAAAGATGTCTGTCAAGCAGTTGAGCGTAGCGCGCCAAAGTAAAACAACAGGCGTTATGACGTTTTCACCAAAGCTCCTACTTTGATTCCGCACCGTTGCGCAGATACCCAGAAGGAAGCGCCCGAATGAACGTTTTGCTGCAGCAGGTATCGAAAGAGCCTTGGAAAAGGGAATGCTTTTCTTCACCGGTTTGGAAAAGAAGAAAAAAAGAGAAGAAAAAGCTGGCTGTGGCGTAACCCTACAAGGATTTGACGCAAACGAGAGAAAATGCATGTGCTTCCGCACCGTTCTTGTAAAATGCTCAACAATCTTGTCATAAACACATCAAAAATGGACGCCCCTTGAAATGTGCCAAAGAAAACAAGGTGGAAAATGCCTTGTTTGCAAATTAGGACAGCTTCGACAAAGGGAGAGAGGCTGGCAACTTATGTGTGTAGCTCATTCGTGTGGCACAGCACAGGTCACAACACCCGTGGCCACCATCTCTCGTGTGTCCTGCGACAAGCGGCGAGCCGTGATCGTATAGTGGTTAGTACTCTGCGTTGTGGTCGCAGCAACCCCGGTTCGAATCCGGGTCACGGCACATTTTTCGTTGTGCAGACAAGGGACGTTGCGCGCCGTGCCTGTACGCTACACGCGACCAGTGCCATGCGCATAGCTACTCCCCCTCGTGTCTGTTTAAAAAGAGCCTTTAGATATATGTAGTCTCGGTTAGTAAACCTGTGAAAGAGGAAGACCACTGTCTGCCGTTTCCCCGTCACTTCTTTCGCTCCAAGCGAGTGTCGTGGGTCGGTGACATGGCATGCAGCATACGCATCGGGCCAGTGGCGCAATGGATAACGCGTCTGACTACGGATCAGAAGATTCCAGGTTCGACTCCTGGCTGGCTCGAGCATCCATTTAACCAATTCTGTATTTGGGCGATGAGGGAAAGATGTCTGTCAAGCAGTTGAGCGTAGCACGCCAAAGTAAAACAACAGGCGTTATGACGTTTTCACCAAAGCTCCTACTTTGATTCCGCACCGTTGCGCGGATACCCAGAAGGAAGCGCCCGAATGAACGTTTTGCTGCAGCAGGTATCGAAAGAGCCTTGGAAAAGGGAATGCTTTTCTTCACCGGTTTGGAAAAGAAGAAAAAAAGAGAAGAAAAAGCTGGCTGTGGCGTAACCCTACAAGGATTTGACGCAAACGAGAAAAAATGCATGTGCTTCCGCACCGTTCTTGTAAAATGCTCAACAATCTTGTCATAAACACATCAAAAATGGACGCCCCTTGAAATGTGCCAAAGGAAACAAGGTGGAAAATGCCTTGTTTGCAAATTAGGACAGCTTCGACAAAGGGAGAGAGGCTGGCAACTTATGTGTGTAGCTCATTCGTGTGGCACAGCACAGGTCACAACACCCGTGGCCACCACCTCTCGTGTGTCCTGCGACAAGCGGCGAGCCGTGATCGTATAGTGGTTAGTACTCTGCGTTGTGGTCGCAGCAACCCCGGTTCGAATCCGGGTCGCGGCACATTTTTCGTTGTGCAGACAAGGGACGTTGCGCGCCGTGCCTGTACGCTACACGCGACCAGTGCCATGCGCATAGCTACTCCCCCTCGTGTCTGTTTAAAAAGAGCCTTTAGATATATGTAGTCTCGGTTAGTAAACCTGTGAAAGAGGAAGACCACTGTCTGCCGTTTCCCCGTCACTTCTTTCGCTCCAAGCGAGTGTCGTGGGTCGGTGACATGGCATGCAGCATACACATCGGGCCAGTGGCGCAATGGATAACGCGTCTGACTACGGATCAGAAGATTCCAGGTTCGACTCCTGGCTGGCTCGAGCATCCATTTAACCAATTCTGTATTTGGGCGATGAGGGAAAGATGTCTGTCAAGCAGTTGAGCGTAGCGCGCCAAAGTAAAACAACAGGCGTTATGACGTTTTCACCAAAGCTCCTACTTTGATTCCGCACCGTTGCGCAGATACCCAGAAGGAAGCGCCCGAATGAACGTTTTGCTGCAGCAGGTATCGAAAGAGCCTTGGAAAAGGAAATGCTTTTCTTCACCGGTTTGGAAAAGAAGAAAAAAAGAGAAGAAAAAGCTGGCTGTGGCGTAACCCTACAAGGATTTGACGCAAACGAGAGAAAATGCATGTGCTTCCGCACCGTTCTTGTAAAATGCTCAACAATCTTGTCATAAACACATCAAAAATGGACGCCCCTTGAAATGTGCCAAAGAAAACAAGGTGGAAAATGCCTTGTTTGCAAATTAGGACAGCTTCGACAAAGGGAGAGAGGCTGGCAACTTATGTGTGTAGCTCATTCGTGTGGCACAGCACAGGTCACAACACCCGTGGCCACCATCTCTCGTTTGTCCTGCGACAAGCGGCGAGCCGTGATCGTATAGTGGTTAGTACTCTGCGTTGTGGTCGCAGCAACCCTGGTTCGAATCCGGGTCACGGCACATTTTTCGTTGTGCAGACAAGGGACGTTGCGCGCCGTGCCTGTACGCTACACGCGACCAGTGCCATGCGCATAGCTACTCCCCCTCGTGTCTGTTTAAAAAGAGCCTTTAGATATATGTAGTCTCGGTTAGTAAACCTGTGAAAGAGGAAGACCACTGTCTGCCGTTTCCCCGTCACTTCTTTCGCTCCAAGCGAGTGTCGTGGGTCGGTGACATGGCATGCAGCATACACATCGGGCCAGTGGCGCAATGGATAACGCGTCTGACTACGGATCAGAAGATTCCAGGTTCGACTCCTGGCTGGCTCGAGCATCCATTTAACCAATTCTGTATTTGGGCGATGAGGGAAAGATGTCTGTCAAGCAGTTGAGCGTAGCGCGCCAAAGTAAAACAACAGGCGTTATGACGTTTTCACCAAAGCTCCTACTTTGATTCCGCACCGTTGCGCAGATACCCAGAAGGAAGCGCCCGAATGAACGTTTTGCTGCAGCAGGTATCGAAAGAGCCTTGGAAAAGGAAATGCTTTTCTTCACCGGTTTGGAAAAGAAGAAAAAAAGAGAAGAAAAAGCTGGCTGTGGCGTAACCCTACAAGGATTTGACGCAAACGAGAGAAATGCATGTGCTTCCGCACCGTTCTTGTAAAATGCTCAACAATCTTGTCATAAACACATCAAAAATGGACGCCCCTTGAAATGTGCCAAAGGAAACAAGGTGGAAAATGCCTTGTTTGCAAATTAGGACAGCTTCGACAAAGGGAGAGAGGCTGGCAACTTATGTGTGTAGCTCATTCGTGTGGCACAGCACAGGTCACAACACCCGTGGCCACCACCTCTCGTGTGTCCTGCGACAAGCGGCGAGCCGTGATCGTATAGTGGTTAGTACTCTGCGTTGTGGTCGCAGCAACCCCGGTTCGAATCCGGGTCACGGTACATTTTTCGTTGTGCAGACAAGGGACGTTGCGCGCCGTGCCTGTACGCTACGCGCGACCAGTGCCATGCGCATAGCTACTCCCCCTCGTGTCTGTTTAAAAAGAGCCTTTAGATATATGTAGTCTCGGTTAGTAAACCTGTGAAAGAGGAAGACCACTGTCTGCCGTTTCCCCGTCACTTCTTTCGCTCCAAGCGAGTGTCTTGGGTCGGTGACATGGCATGCAGCATACACATCGGGCCAGTGGCGCAATGGATAACGCGTCTGACTACGGATCAGAAGATTCCAGGTTCGACTCCTGGCTGGCTCGAGCATCCATTTAACCAATTCTGTATTTGGGCGATGAGGGAAAGATGTCTGTTGAGCGTAGCGCGCCATCGTAAAACAACAGGCCTTATGACGTTTTGGCCAAAGCTCCTACTTTGATTCCGCACCGTTGCGCAGATACCCAGAAGGAAGCGCCCGAATGAACGTTTTGCTGCAGCAGGTATCGAAAGAGCCTTGGAAAAGGGAATGCTTTTCTTCACCGGTTTGGAAAAGAAGAAAAAAAGAGAAGAAAAAGCTGGCTGTGGCGTAACCCTACAAGGATTTGACGCAATTGAGAGAAAATGCATGTGCTTCCGCACCGTTCTTGTAAAATGCTCAACAATCTTGTCATAAACACATCAAAAATGGACGCCCCTTGAAATGTGCCAAAGAAAACAAGGTGGAAAATGCCTTGTTTGCAAATTAGGACAGCTTCGACAAAGGGAGAGAGGCTGGCAACTTATGTGTGTAGCTCATTCGTGTGGCACAGCACAGGTCACAACACCCGTGGCCACCACCTCTCGTGTGTCCTGCGACAAGCGGCGAGCCGTGATCGTATAGTGGTTAGTACTCTGCGTTGTGGTCGCAGCAACCCCGGTTCGAATCCGGGTCACGGCACATTTTTCGTTGTGCAGACAAGGGACGTTGCGCGCCGTGCCTGTACGCTACACGCGACCAGTGCCATGCGCATAGCTACTCCCCCTCGTGTCTGTTTAAAAAGAGCCTTTAGATATATGTAGTCTCGGTTAGTAAACCTGTGAAAGAGGAAGACCACTGTCTGCCGTTTCCCCGTCACTTCTTTCGCTCCAAGCGAGTGTCGTGGGTCGGTGACATGGCATGCAGCATACACATCGGGCCAGTGGCGCAATGGATAACGCGTCTGACTACGGATCAGAAGATTCCAGGTTCGACTCCTGGCTGGCTCGAGCATCCATTTAACCAATTCTGTATTTGGGCGATGAGGGAAAGATGTCTGTCAAGCAGTTGAGCGTAGCGCGCCAAAGTAAAACAACAGGCCTTATGACGTTTTGGCCAAAGCTCCTACTTTGATTCCGCACCGTTGCGCAGATACCCAGAAGGAAGCGCCCGAATGAACGTTTGGCTGCAGCAGGTATCGAAAGAGCCTTGGAAAAGGGAATGCTTTTCTTCACCGGTTTGGAAAAGAAGAAAAAGCTGGCTGTGGCGTAACCCTACAAGGATTTGACGCAAACGAGAGAAAATGCATGTGCTTCCGCACCGTTCTTGTAAAATGCTCAACAATCTTGTCATAAACACATCAAAAATGGACGCCCCTTGAAATGTGCCAAAGAAAACAAGGTGGAAAATGCCTTGTTTGCAAATTAGGACAGCTTCGACAAAGGGAGAGAGGCTGGCAACTTATGTGTGTAGCTCATTCGTGTGGCACAGCACAGGTCACAACACCCGTGGCCACCACCTCTCGTGTGTCCTGCAACAAGCGGCGAGCCGTGATCGTATAGTGGTTAGTACTCTGCGTTGTGGTCGCAGCAACCCCGGTTCGAATCCGGGTCACGGCACATTTTTCGTTGTGCAGACAAGGGACGTTGCGCGCCGTGCCTGTACGCTACACGCGACCAGTGCCATGCGCATAGCTACTCCCCCTCGTGTCTGTTTAAAAAGAGCCTTTAGATATATGTAGTCTCGGTTAGTAAACCTGTGAAAGAGGAAGACCACTGTCTGCCGTTTCCCCGTCACTTCTTTCGCTCCAAGCGAGTGTCGTGGGTCGGTGACATGGCATGCAGCATACACATCGGGCCAGTGGCGCAATGGATAACGCGTCTGACTACGGATCAGAAGATTCCAGGTTCGACTCCTGGCTGGCTCGAGCATCCATTTAACCAATTCTGTATTTGGGCGATGAGGGAAAGATGTCTGTCAAGCAGTTGAGCGTAGCGCGCCAAAGTAAAACAACAGGCATTATGACGTTTTCACCAAAGCTCCTACTTTGATTCCGCACCGTTGCGCAGATACCCAGAAGGAAGCGCCCGAATGAACGTTTTGCTGCAGCAGGTATCGAAAGAGCCTTGGAAAAGGGAATGCTTTTCTTCACCGGTTTGGAAAAGAAGAAAAAAAGAGAAGAAAAAGCTGGCTGTGGCGTAACCCTACAAGGATTTGACGCAAACGAGAGAAAATGCATGTGCTTCCGCACCGTTCTTGTAAAATGCTCAACAATCTTGTCATAAACACATCAAAAATGGACGCCCCTTGAAATGTGCCAAAGAAAACAAGGTGGAAAATGCCTTGTTTGCAAATTAGGACAGCTTCGACAAAGGGAGAGAGGCTGGCAACTTATGTGTGTAGCTCATTCGTGTGGCACAGCACAGGTCACAACACCCGTGGCCACCACCTCTCGTGTGTCCTGCGACAAGCGGCGAGCCGTGATCGTATAGTGGTTAGTACTCTGCGTTGTGGTCGCAGCAACCCCGGTTCGAATCCGGGTCACGGCACATTTTTCGTTGTGCAGACAAGGGACGTTGCGCGCCGTGCCTGTACGCTACACGCGACCAGTGCCATGCGCATAGCTACTCCCCCTCGTGTCTGTTTAAAAAGAGCCTTTAGATATATGTAGTCTCGGTTAGTAAACCTGTGAAAGAGGAAGACCACTGTCTGCCGTTTCCCCGTCACTTCTTTCGCTCCAAGCGAGTGTCTTGGGTCGGTGACATTGCATGCAGCATACACCTCGGGCCAGTGGCGCAATGGATAACGCGTCTGACTACGGATCAGAAGATTCCAGGTTCGACTCCTGGCTGGCTCGAGCATCCATTTAACCAATTCTGTATTTGGGCGATGAGGGAAAGATGTCTGTCAAGCAGTTGAGCGTAGCGCGCCAAAGTAAAACAACAGGCGTTATGACGTTTTCACCAAAGCTCCTACTTTGATTCCGCACCGTTGCGCGGATACCCAGAAGGAAGCGCCCGAATGAACGTTTTGCTGCAGCAGGTATCGAAAGAGCCTTGGAAAAGGGAATGCTTTTCTTCACCGGTTTGGAAAAGAAGAAAAAAAGAGAAGAAAAAGCTGGCTGTGGCGTAACCCTACAAGGATTTGACGCAAACGAGAAAAAATGCATGTGCTTCCGCACCGTTCTTGTAAAATGCTCAACAATCTTGTCATAAACACATCAAAAATGGACGCCCCTTGAAATGTGCCAAAGAAAACAAGGTGGAAAATGCCTTGTTTGCAAATTAGGACAGCTTCGACAAAGGGAGAGAGGCTGGCAACTTATGTGTGTAGCTCATTCGTGTGGCACAGCACAGGTCACAACACCCGTGGCCACCACCTCTCGTGTGTCCTGCGACAAGCGGCGAGCCGTGATCGTATAGTGGTTAGTACTCTGCGTTGTGGTCGCAGCAACCCCGGTTCGAATCCGGGTCACGGCACATTTTTCGTTGTGCAGACAAGGGACGTTGCGCGCCGTGCCTGTACGCTACACGCGACCAGTGCCATGCGCATAGCTACTCCCCCTCGTGTCTGTTTAAAAAGAGCCTTTAGATATATGTAGTCTCGGTTAGTAAACCTGTGAAAGAGGAAGACCACTGTCTGCCGTTTCCCCGTCACTTCTTTCGCTCCAAGCGAGTGTCGTGGGTCGGTGACATGGCATGCAGCATACACATCGGGCCAGTGGCGCAATGGATAACGCGTCTGACTACGGATCAGAAGATTCCAGGTTCGACTCCTGGCTGGCTCGAGCATCCATTTAACCAATTCTGTATTTGGGCGATGAGGGAAAGATGTCTGTCAAGCAGTTGAGCGTAGCGCGCCAAAGTAAAACAACAGGCCTTATGACGTTTTGGCCAAAGCTCCTACTTTGATTCCGCACCGTTGCGCAGATACCCAGAAGGAAGCGCCCGAATGAACGTTTGGCTGCAGCAGGTATCGAAAGAGCCTTGGAAAAGGGAATGCTTTTCTTCACCGGTTTGGAAAAGAAGAAAAAGCTGGCTGTGGCGTAACCCTACAAGGATTTGACGCAAACGAGAGAAAATGCATGTGCTTCCGCACCGTTCTTGTAAAATGCTCAACAATCTTGTCATAAACACATCAAAAATGGACGCCCCTTGAAATGTGCCAAAGAAAACAAGGTGGAAAATGCCTTGTTTGCAAATTAGGACAGCTTCGACAAAGGGAGAGAGGCTGGCAACTTATGTGTGTAGCTCATTCGTGTGGCACAGCACAGGTCACAACACCCGTGGCCACCACCTCTCGTGTGTCCTGCAACAAGCGGCGAGCCGTGATCGTATAGTGGTTAGTACTCTGCGTTGTGGTCGCAGCAACCCCGGTTCGAATCCGGGTCACGGCACATTTTTCGTTGTGCAGACAAGGGACGTTGCGCGCCGTGCCTGTACGCTACACGCGACCAGTGCCATGCGCATAGCTACTCCCCCTCGTGTCTGTTTAAAAAGAGCCTTTAGATATATGTAGTCTCGGTTAGTAAACCTGTGAAAGAGGAAGACCACTGTCTGCCGTTTCCCCGTCACTTCTTTCGCTCCAAGCGAGTGTCGTGGGTCGGTGACATGGCATGCAGCATACACATCGGGCCAGTGGCGCAATGGATAACGCGTCTGACTACGGATCAGAAGATTCCAGGTTCGACTCCTGGCTGGCTCGAGCATCCATTTAACCAATTCTGTATTTGGGCGATGAGGGAAAGATGTCTGTCAAGCAGTTGAGCGTAGCGCGCCAAAGTAAAACAACAGGCATTATGACGTTTTCACCAAAGCTCCTACTTTGATTCCGCACCGTTGCGCAGATACCCAGAAGGAAGCGCCCGAATGAACGTTTTGCTGCAGCAGGTATCGAAAGAGCCTTGGAAAAGGGAATGCTTTTCTTCACCGGTTTGGAAAAGAAGAAAAAAAGAGAAGAAAAAGCTGGCTGTGGCGTAACCCTACAAGGATTTGACGCAAACGAGAGAAAATGCATGTGCTTCCGCACCGTTCTTGTAAAATGCTCAACAATCTTGTCATAAACACATCAAAAATGGACGCCCCTTGAAATGTGCCAAAGAAAACAAGGTGGAAAATGCCTTGTTTGCAAATTAGGACAGCTTCGACAAAGGGAGAGAGGCTGGCAACTTATGTGTGTAGCTCATTCGTGTGGCACAGCACAGGTCACAACACCCGTGGCCACCACCTCTCGTGTGTCCTGCGACAAGCGGCGAGCCGTGATCGTATAGTGGTTAGTACTCTGCGTTGTGGTCGCAGCGAATCCGGGTCACGGCACATTTTTCGTTGTGCAGACAAGGGACGTTGCGCGCCGTGCCTGTACGCTACACGCGACCAGTGCCATGCGCATAGCTACTCCCCCTCGTGTCTGTTTAAAAAGAGCCTTTAGATATATGTAGTCTCGGTTAGTAAACCTGTGAAAGAGGAAGACCACTGTCTGCCGTTTCCCCGTCACTTCTTTCGCTCCAAGCGAGTGTCTTGGGTCGGTGACATTGCATGCAGCATACACCTCGGGCCAGTGGCGCAATGGATAACGCGTCTGACTACGGATCAGAAGATTCCAGGTTCGACTCCTGGCTGGCTCGAGCATCCATTTAACCAATTCTGTATTTGGGCGATGAGGGAAAGATGTCTGTCAAGCAGTTGAGCGTAGCGCGCCAAAGTAAAACAACAGGCGTTATGACGTTTTCACCAAAGCTCCTACTTTGATTCCGCACCGTTGCGCGGATACCCAGAAGGAAGCGCCCGAATGAACGTTTTGCTGCAGCAGGTATCGAAAGAGCCTTGGAAAAGGGAATGCTTTTCTTCACCGGTTTGGAAAAGAAGAAAAAAAGAGAAGAAAAAGCTGGCTGTGGCGTAACCCTACAAGGATTTGACGCAAACGAGAAAAAATGCATGTGCTTCCGCACCGTTCTTGTAAAATGCTCAACAATCTTGTCATAAACACATCAAAAATGGACGCCCCTTGAAATGTGCCAAAGGAAACAAGGTGGAAAATGCCTTGTTTGCAAATTAGGACAGCTTCGACAAAGGGAGAGAGGCTGGCAACTTATGTGTGTAGCTCATTCGTGTGGCACAGCACAGGTCACAACACCCGTGGCCACCACCTCTCGTGTGTCCTGCGACAAGCGGCGAGCCGTGATCGTATAGTGGTTAGTACTCTGCGTTGTGGTCGCAGCAACCCCGGTTCGAATCCGGGTCGCGGCACATTTTTCGTTGTGCAGACAAGGGACGTTGCGCGCCGTGCCTGTACGCTACACGCGACCAGTGCCATGCGCATAGCTACTCCCCCTCGTGTCTGTTTAAAAAGAGCCTTTAGATATATGTAGTCTCGGTTAGTAAACCTGTGAAAGAGGAAGACCACTGTCTGCCGTTTCCCCGTCACTTCTTTCGCTCCAAGCGAGTGTCGTGGGTCGGTGACATGGCATGCAGCATACACATCGGGCCAGTGGCGCAATGGATAACGCGTCTGACTACGGATCAGAAGATTCCAGGTTCGACTCCTGGCTGGCTCGAGCATCCATTTAACCAATTCTGTATTTGGGCGATGAGGGAAAGATGTCTGTCAAGCAGTTGAGCGTAGCGCGCCAAAGTAAAACAACAGGCGTTATGACGTTTTCACCAAAGCTCCTACTTTGATTCCGCACCGTTGCGCAGATACCCAGAAGGAAGCGCCCGAATGAACGTTTTGCTGCAGCAGGTATCGAAAGAGCCTTGGAAAAGGAAATGCTTTTCTTCACCGGTTTGGAAAAGAAGAAAAAAAGAGAAGAAAAAGCTGGCTGTGGCGTAACCCTACAAGGATTTGACGCAAACGAGAGAAATGCATGTGCTTCCGCACCGTTCTTGTAAAATGCTCAACAATCTTGTCATAAACACATCAAAAATGGACGCCCCTTGAAATGTGCCAAAGAAAACAAGGTGGAAAATGCCTTGTTTGCAAATTAGGACAGCTTCGACAAAGGGAGAGAGGCTGGCAACTTATGTGTGTAGCTCATTCGTGTGGCACAGCACAGGTCACAACACCCGTGGCCACCATCTCTCGTTTGTCCTGCGACAAGCGGCGAGCCGTGATCGTATAGTGGTTAGTACTCTGCGTTGTGGTCGCAGCAACCCCGGTTCGAATCCGGGTCACGGCACATTTTTCGTTGTGCAGACAAGGGACGTTGCGCGCCGTGCCTGTACGCTACACGCGACCAGTGCCATGCGCATAGCTACTCCCCCTCGTGTCTGTTTAAAAAGAGCCTTTAGATATATGTAGTCTCGGTTAGTAAACCTGTGAAAGAGGAAGACCACTGTCTGCCGTTTCCCCGTCACTTCTTTCGCTCCAAGCGAGTGTCGTGGGTCGGTGACATGGCATGCAGCATACACATCGGGCCAGTGGCGCAATGGATAACGCGTCTGACTACGGATCAGAAGATTCCAGGTTCGACTCCTGGCTGGCTCGAGCATCCATTTAACCAATTCTGTATTTGGGCGATGAGGGAAAGATGTCTGTCAAGCAGTTGAGCGTAGCGCGCCAAAGTAAAACAACAGGCGTTATGACGTTTTCACCAAAGCTCCTACTTTGATTCCGCACCGTTGCGCAGATACCCAGAAGGAAGCGCCCGAATGAACGTTTTGCTGCAGCAGGTATCGAAAGAGCCTTGGAAAAGGGAATGCTTTTCTTCACCGGTTTGGAAAAGAAGAAAAAAAGAGAAGAAAAAGCTGGCTGTGGCGTAACCCTACAAGGATTTGACGCAAACGAGAGAAAATGCATGTGCTTCCGCACCGTTCTTGTAAAATGCTCAACAATCTTGTCATAAACACATCAAAAATGGACGCCCCTTGAAATGTGCCAAAGGAAACAAGGTGGAAAATGCCTTGTTTGCAAATTAGGACAGCTTCGACAAAGGGAGAGAGGCTGGCAACTTATGTGTGTAGCTCATTCGTGTGGCACAGCACAGGTCACAACACCCGTGGCCACCACCTCTCGTGTGTCCTGCGACAAGCGGCGAGCCGTGATCGTATAGTGGTTAGTACTCTGCGTTGTGGTCGCAGCAACCCCGGTTCGAATCCGGGTCACGGCACATTTTTCGTTGTGCAGACAAGGGACGTTGCGCGCCGTGCCTGTACGCTACGCGCGACCAGTGCCATGCGCATAGCTACTCCCCCTCGTGTCTGTTTAAAAAGAGCCTTTAGATATATGTAGTCTCGGTTAGTAAACCTGTGAAAGAGGAAGACCACTGTCTGCCGTTTCCCCGTCACTTCTTTCGCTCCAAGCGAGTGTCGTGGGTCGGTGACATGGCATGCAGCATACACATCGGGCCAGTGGCGCAATGGATAACGCGTCTGACTACGGATCAGAAGATTCCAGGTTCGACTCCTGGCTGGCTCGAGCATCCATTTAACCAATTCTGTATTTGGGCGATGAGGGAAAGATGTCTGTCAAGCAGTTGAGCGTAGCGCGCCAAAGTAAAACAACAGGCGTTATGACGTTTTCACCAAAGCTCCTACTTTGATTCCGCACCGTTGCGCGGATACCCAGAAGGAAGCGCCCGAATGAACGTTTTGCTGCAGCAGGTATCGAAAGAGCCTTGGAAAAGGAAATGCTTTTCTTCACCGGTTTGGAAAAGAAGAAAAAAAGAGAAGAAAAAGCTGGCTGTGGCGTAACCCTACAAGGATTTGACGCAAACGAGAGAAAATGCATGTGCTTCCGCACCGTTCTTGTAAAATGCTCAACAATCTTGTCATAAACACATCAAAAATGGACGCCGCTTGAAATGTGCCAAAGGAAACAAGGTGGAAAATGCCTTGTTTGCAAATTAGGACAGCTTCGACAAAGGGAGAGAGGCTGGCAACTTATGTGTGTAGCTCATTCGTGTGGCACAGCACAGGTCACAACACCCGTGGCCACCACCTCTCGTGTGTCCTGCGACAAGCGGCGAGCCGTGATCGTATAGTGGTTAGTACTCTGCGTTGTGGTCGCAGCAACCCCGGTTCGAATCCGGGTCACGGCACATTTTTCGTTGTGCAGACAAGGGACGTTGCGCGCCGTGCCTGTACGCTACACGCGACCAGTGCCATGCGCATAGCTACTCCCCCTCGTGTCTGTTTAAAAAGAGCCTTTAGATATATGTAGTCTCGGTTAGTAAACCTGTGAAAGAGGAAGACCACTGTCTGCCGTTTCCCCGTCACTTCTTTCGCTCCAAGCGAGTGTCGTGGGTCGGTGACATGGCATGCAGCATACACATCGGGCCAGTGGCGCAATGGATAACGCGTCTGACTACGGATGAGAAGATTCCAGGTTCGACTCCTGGCTGGCTCGAGCATCCATTTAACCAATTCTGTATTTGGGCGATGAGGGAAAGATGTCTGTCAAGCAGTTGAGCGTAGCGCGCCAAAGTAAAACAACAGGCGTTATGACGTTTTCACCAAAGCTCCTACTTTGATTCCGCACCGTTGCGCGGATACCCAGAAGGAAGCGCCCGAATGAACGTTTTGCTGCAGCAGGTATCGAAAGAGCCTTGGAAAAGGGAATGCTTTTCTTCACCGGTTTGGAAAAGAAGAAAAAAAGAGAAGAAAAAGCTGGCTGTGGCGTAACCCTACAAGGATTTGACGCAAACGAGAGAAAATGCATGTGCTTCCGCACCGTTCTTGTAAAATGCTCAACAATCTTGTCATAAACACATCAAAAATGGACGCCCCTTGAAATGTGCCAAAGAAAACAAGGTGGAAAATGCCTTGTTTGCAAATTAGGACAGCTTCGACAAAGGGAGAGAGGCTGGCAACTTATGTGTGTAGCTCATTCGTGTGGCACAGCACAGGTCACAACACCCGTGGCCACCACCTCTCGTGTGTCCTGCGACAAGCGGCGAGCCGTGATCGTATAGTGGTTAGTACTCTGCGTTGTGGTCGCAGCAACCCCGGTTCGTATCCGGGTCACGGCACATTTTTCGTTGTGCAGACAAGGGACGTTGCGCGCCGTGCCTGTACGCTACGCGCGACCAGTGCCATGCGCATAGCTACTCCCCCTCGTGTCTGTTTAAAAAGAGCCTTTAGATATATGTAGTCTCGGTTAGTAAACCTGTGAAAGAGGAAGACCACTGTCTGCCGTTTCCCCGTCACTTCTTTCGCTCCAAGCGAGTGTCGTGGGTCGGTGACATGGCATACAGCATACACATCGGGCCAGTGGCGCTACCTGGGGCAGGATCGGCTACCTAAACTCCAATCTCACCATCCAATCAGGATACTAACTGTCCAATGTGGATTGGATTTAGGCCAATCACGTCATTGAGTGAGAATGGATACAGCCAATCACAGCGCTTCTTTCCATTGTGAGTCCGTTAGAAAACTTTCTGTCAGAAGAAAAGTCCGTTGGCTGTCACTACTACACAAACTGTTTACTGTCGGTACAAACCTACAAGAAAGCATCAAAGTAAGTGAACATTAATTTTATTTTCTACTTAAATAGGAATATATTGTATTACATCCGTCAGGCAAAGTCACGTTAACATGTTGTTGTCCAGTGTCATGTTAAACTTTAGTCACCTTAGCTAATATTAGCAATCGCTACTAGTATTACTGTACTGTACAGTAACGCTAATTTCTAATGTAATCGTGAGAGGAAACAGGCAGGATATATTCGCAATAATTCAAGTTAGTGTTAGTATCAGATTCAGATTAGTTAATTAGTTAACGTGCTATAGCTCTACGTCTATTACGTCTGACAAGCGGAGGTACTGTACAGTAGGTACTGTACTAGTAGCTAGCTACAGTACAGACAGTGCAGTACAGTAACGTACAGTAACCAACATTCAGTATTATAACTTGTCGACATTGCGGGGTCTGCTTACAGTACCTAGTTTAAACTTCTACGGTTTTAGTGTAAATATTAACTAGTCCTTTACTGTAGGCACTTAGCTACTTACATTCATTTAAAGTGGGTCTACCTCCAATGAATAATGGAATTCATAATGATCCTACAGTACCTGAAGCTTTGGTAAGAATGACAGTTGTCAATCATTGTAGATACAGTAAGCTGTTAAAAACTAAACAAAAACCTTTAGCAGTCTAGTTTGCTTATGTTACTGTACTTATGAGCATGCACAAGTTGGTTCAGCACTTCCATACATAGTTGTAACTACAGTTATTAATATGTCTCTGTTATTGTAGATGAGCACCAAGCCTAAGAGCCACAAATCCATGGGAGTTGGAGAGTGGATGGCGAGGCTGAGGGCATTTGCTGGCTCAGGGGTTTGGCCTGCTGGAGGAGGCAATAGACCTGCCCCAAGGCAGCGGAAATGGCATGACCTCTATCAAAAGGTAAAGTACTGCAAAATATGTGCTTATTACTTCTTACAGACATTAGACTGCAGGTCACTTGATGAAAAATGGTCAATACAATGGTGCAGATAATATCAGACAATGGACTGTACACTGAGTGACTCTGGCTGAATAACTATTCTGATTGTTTCAGATTGAGAAATGCCCCATGCAGGCCCGTGGTCAGACTGCCCTTTTTGGAGGGTCCATGGTCTGTAATTGTGGATTCCATGCTGTTAAGGTGATGTATAAAAAAAAAAACATCGACTATCTTGCATCTCATGTCTCTTACAAGGCTGTTGCTGATACATTACATGACATGCTGTTGTTTTAGCAGACTGCCACTCAGCCACCTCAGGCACCACAGTCTGTGGCTTCAGACTTGCCCACTGGTGCTGCAGTCCAGCCTTCTTTCCTGCGGCCCCCTCTGAGTGTGGCAATGGTAAATCTTTTCTTGATTATTCATGTTTTATATAAATCATTTTGTATGTGCTGAATAACAAAATTAACTCTGTTTCTCCTTGCAGTTCACTAAATCACGCTTTGGTGGGTCACAGTCTGCCTCAGTGAAGCCCAATATTGTGGCGAGGAAGACCCCCAGCCCTGCTCCTCCTCCATCCTCTGTGAGGACCCCCAGCCCCGCTCCGCCTCTATCCTCTGTGAGGACCCCCAGCCCCGCTCCTCCTCTATCCTCTGTGAGGACCCCCAGCCCTGCTCCGCCTCTATCCTCTGTGAGGACCCCCAGCCCTGCTCCGCCTCTATCCTCTGTGAGGACCCCCAGCCCTGCTGTTAGCGCCAGCATGGAAGTAGCCACTGTGAGTACAGCGTCTCCTTTTTGTCTTGTTATGTTTCAAGTCATCTTGAGAGTAGCCTTTTTGAACGCAAAAAAAACATTCTTATTTGCTGTTGTCTCTCAAACAGGACGGGGCAGGAGAAATCCATCCAGCTGCTACTGGGGCGACAGCTTCTGTGTGGTTGCCGGGTGAGCTGAGCAAGTCAATCCCTGTGCAAGATCAGAGGTGGATTTCCAACACCCTCTTTCACTCCGGCAAACTGCGGCCAGATTTGAAGCTGTGGTACGAGCCCCCTGTTCCAGCACTGATTTATCATCAGACGCCAACACCCGACCGCTTCTTCACCCATCGGCTGATGGTGTGGATGCCCTACCGCCTGTGGAGGGTGAGGGTGTTCTGCCCAGCTTGTGGGAAGCAGTTGACGGGTGCTGGCATTCACAGGAGAGCTCGGAAGGTCCTTGACATCGACAGGTACTACCTAATGGTGACAGAGACACTCAGGTGCTCTGTGTGTTTCCTGACCACTCTGTCGACCAGTCAGACTGTCAGGGACCAGCTGGACCTGCCACACCAGAATCTGTTCCGGCTCATCCTGACCTGCAAGTGAGTAATGCATTTTTGAAAAGATGGTGATTGTGAAGCCTATAACAACTGACATTACCCTCCAATAAACATGTAACTAATCACTCCAACAATGGGCCTGTCAGGTATGCTTGTGACATTCGTGTCGTTCGGATGCTTCGGGAAAGGACCCTTGGCAACAGTCCAACACGCCTGGTAAAGCAGCTCAAGGAGAACCATGGGGAGGAATGGCTGACCCGGTTGGCACACTATCTTGGGGAGTGTGCTGACTTTGTGGATCGACCCAGTCTTTTCCCAGTGGTCTGCCAAGAGCCCCCTGAGCCCATCGACATTCCCACCAGTCGTTGGCTGTTGTCTGTGTATGGCAGGGACATCCTCTCCCGCATGGACCACATCAAGGCCAGCATCACATCCACGTTTGGCTCCATTTTAAAAATGGATTCAACCAAAAAGGTAATACATCATTTGACTGTGTAATTGTACATTACTGTGTACATTACCATGGATGTAATATATACTCATATAAACAAACAACTTTTGTCACATTCTAGATCACAAAGAAGCTGTCTGGCCATGGCAAGGGGACAGCTCTCTGGGTGACCTCCCTTGGGAACGAGGTTGGACAGATCCTGACCAGTGTCCTGACGGTGCAGGAGGGGCCGGGATTGGATCGCATGGTGTCTGGTGTGATGGAGCGGTACCGCCAGGCAGCTGTTCCACCCCCAGTGCTGCTGTATGTGGACTGTGGCTGCTGCAAAAGTGAGGGGCCGAGCAAGCTGCAGACCAGGTTTGGAGAGTGGCCAGACCTCCACATACGGCTGGACATCTGGCACTTTATGAGGAGGATGGCTATCGGCTGCACCACCGACGCTCACCCACTCTACCCCACCTTTATGGGATCGCTGTCTGCCTGCATCTTTGAGTGGGATTCAGGGGACCTCACTCTGTTGCGGCAGGCAAAGAGAGCACAGCTCAGGCAGGAGGGTGTGCCATCCATAACTGATCTTGTGGTGGACACCAAGATCTCCAAGATGGAGCTGAGCCTCTACTGCCGCAGGAAGACACGCGGCGAAGAGACCACCATCAGCCTCATCGACCGGCTGCTGCAGGAACTGGGGGGTGCCAGAGGTAGAGACCTCATGGGGGTGCCACTGCTGGACCAGGTGCGCATGGAGCACATCTGGCGTGTGCAGAAACACCACGTCAAGTGTATCCAGGACGTGCCAGGGGTACAGCTGTACACTGAGGTAGGAACCACCACCAAGGGGGGTGTCCTACTGACCAGGTACCGCTGTGCCAGGGGGTCCACATCCCTGGAGTCATTCCATTGCCACCTAAACAGGTTCATTCCAGGTTGGTGTCTCTCTTATGTATAATGTTTTCAATGATTGAATGTCTTTTTATGAAACCATTATTCAGATTCTAAAGCAAGACCTTTTTTTTATTGGCCGACATCATTTATATATTTTCTTCAGGAACCAGTGCAAACGCACTGAATTTCCAGCTGTACCTCCTGGAAGGCCTAAATAGGTGGAACCAGGATCGGGGGACTGCAGCAGTGACCAGCAAGCCATCGTCCCTCCTCACCTACTCCGGGGATGTGGCCCACTGTGTGAACACCAACAGCCTGAAAGTGTTTGGCCGGGCATTTGTGCCAACCTTCAGGCCACCTGCCAAATACACTGGTATGTCAAGCTGATATCTGGATATATAATACTGTTTGTGGGTTTTCTGTGTTCTAACTTAAACTTTATTTTTACTATGCCCATTACCAAAGCAAACCATACACTTACTTGCACATGATACAGATACACTACTCTGATATTAAACAGTATCTTTAAAGAATGCTACAAATACAGCTAATAATGTATGTGACTGTCTGTACTATTTTATAGGAGAGCTGATTGGTGTTGACTACCTGCTGAGTCAGACTGGGCAGTCTCTCAACGTGAACCCCGACTCAGAGGAGACAGAGGGCATGCTGGAGGATGTTCACGAGGGCGAGGAAGAAGAAGATGAGGGCTTCGAGGAAGAACCAAGTCTTGCTGTGTCAAGTCTCCTGGATGACCCAAGCTTCACTACTCCCACCCTGCCTCCTGCCTCCATGGCTGCTCCCACCCTGCCTCCTGCCTCCATGGCTGCTCCCACCCTGCCTCCTGCCTCCATGGCTGCTCCCACCCTGCCTCCTGCCTCCATGGCTGCTCCCACCCTGCCTCCTGCCTCCATGGCTGCTCCCACCCTGCCTCCTGCCTCCATGGCTGCTCCCACCCTGCCTCCTGCCTCCATGGCTACTCCCATCATGCCTTCTGCCTCCCAGGCTACTAACACCCTGCCTGCTGCCTCTCTGACTGCTCCCTCCCTGCCTGCTGCCTCCCTGGCTGCTCCCTCCCTGGTATCTTAAGAAAATCAATGTATCTGCGTTTTGTCCCACTTCACTGACCTTCCACTGTGATGCTCATTTTTGTTTATTTATTTTCAGGCTGTGGATGACTCTGGCATGCCGGGCTTAGACAGAGTTGACAGCTTGGCAGAGTGTTTGGTGGAGCTGAGGAACCAATCCTCTCTGGCCCTCACCAACCAGCAGGTCAATAACATTTATTGTCTTGCTACATTACCTCTGTGCCCTGCCAAAAATGTTCACACTTGCACATCTTTTTGTCTTCTCATGTGTTCTCTGTGTGTAGGTAAGCAACATTGTTGCTCTGTGGCAGAACCTGCTGGACTACGACCAGCAGAGGGTTACCTTTGCTGCCAGACACCAGAGCAGGCTGGACACAGGGAGGTTCAGGTCTCCAAAGAAAAGGCAGGAGTTCACTCCAGGGGTAGAGAGCATGAAGAGGCACGCACTCACCACCACTGCCCCACTTGCCCAATGGCCTGATTGCTGCCGCCTGATTGAACTGATCTTCGTCAGGCTCTGTGCCATCCATCGCTCTCCCAAGAAGAAGGGGACTGGCGCAGTGTCCAGATGGAATTTGATCCTGGATGACTACAGGAAAATCAGGCAGCGCATTTTGGCAAATGGGACAGTCATGCAGCAGACCACACTGCAGCTAGTGGATGTAAGCCACACCACCCTTGTGCAGTGGCACAACAAGAGGGTGAAGAAGCAGGACAACGCTGTGGTTATGCAGGGGCTGAACTTGCCCAGTCGCTTGTCTGCGGCAGCAGACCCACTCCCCCCTGCTAATGTGCGCCTTCCATCTGCGCTTCCCCACCCAGGCCCGGCTCTCCAGTACCAACTGCCCTGCAGCACCGTGGGCCAGGCACGGTTGAAGAGAAAGGTCCCGTCCACAGATGTGACACCGGTGGCTATAAAGATGCATGCTCAGCGTCAGCTCTTCCCTGCTCCACCCTCGGCCCCTCGTCTGTTGGTGCTGGCTCCGGTGACCTCACAGGTGCCTGTCTTCATCGCTGCTCCACAGGCCCTGGGAGGTATCTTCCCTGCACCTCCTGCTCCGGTCCGAAAACTAACCCGCCATGTACCCCACAACACGTGCAAGAAATGCGGGCAGTTCAGGACAGCCCAGACTGGACACAGTCAGTACAAAGGGACCGTGTACTGCCCCTCTGTAGAGGCTGTTCCCAAGGAGCAGTGGTTGGAGGACATGAAAAAAATGTAGATGCCCCTCTACCCCCCTCCCAGAGGCATGGACACTGGGCTAGTGCCCCTCTACCCCCCTCCCAGAGGCATGGACACTGGGCTAGTGCCCCTCTACCCCCTCCCAGAGGCATGGACACTGGGCTAGTGCCCCTCTACCCCCCTCCCAGAGGCATGGACACTGGGCTAGTGCCCCTCTACCCCCTCCCAGAGGCATGGACACTGGGCTAGTGCCCCTCTACCCCCCTCCCAGAGGCATGGACACTGGGCTAGTGCCCCTCTACCCCCCTCCCAGAGGCATGGACACTGGGCTAGTGCCCCTCTACCCCCCTCCCAGAGGCATGGACACTGGGCTAGTGCCCCTCTACCCCCCTCCCAGAGGCATGGACACTGAACACTTTAATTTTGTCAATAGTTCTGTTAATGTTTTCTGTTATTGTCTGTAGTTACTGTTGAATAAGTGAATGGAGGGATTCACTACTGTTCTGTATATATTTAAGTTAATGTCTGTAGTTACTGTTGAATAAGTGAATGGAGGGATTCACTACTGTTCTGTATATATTTAAGTTAATGTCTGTAGTTACTGTTGAATAAGTGAACGGAGGGATTCACTACTGTTCTGTATATATTTAACTTATTGTCTGTAGTTACTGTTGAATAAGTGAACGGAGGGATTCACTACTGTTCTGTATATATTTAAGTTATTGTCTATAGTTACTGTTGAATAAGTGAACGGAGGGATTCACTACTGTTCTGTATATATTTAAGTTATTGTCCATAGTTACTGTTGAATAAGTGAATGGAGGGATTCACTTACTGCTGTATAATGGCTTTGTGATGACTGAAAATAAAAGTTTTATCACAACAGAAATGTATTTTCCTGTGCTTCGTTTGTTTGTTTTGTGGATAAAGGTTTCTGCTAAATACATCAACTTAATTGTAAATATTATCTTAACAGTTATTAGTATCATCATTGTTTTGTTATTAACCAAACAGTGATTATGTGATTTCCAAGAATACAAAATAACCACTTGAATTTCTAGCAACAATTTAGCCAAACCAGAACCTTGGGATTAACTTTTATCCCATATATATGTCTATAGAAATAGAAATATAAGGTTTTAATTGTGATTCCTGATATACCTCAACATTTTAAAAACATTGGTGATGTAGGTATGGGCCATAAAAATCCCTTCCTTCCCTTTTTCTCTCCTTTTTTCTTTCTTTTTTCCTTTTTCCCCTCTTTTTTCCTCCTTTTTCTTCTTCCCCCTTTCTCCCCCTCCTTTCCTTTCTTCCCCCCCTCAGGTAGACGAATGTTCGCCAGCTTTGGCGCTACCTGGGGCAGGATCGGCTACCTAAACTCCAATCTCACCATCCAATCAGGATACTAACTGTCCAATGTGGATTGGATTTAGGCCAATCACGTCATTGAGTGAGAATGGATACAGCCAATCACAGCGCTTCTTTCCATTGTGAGTCCGTTAGAAAACTTTCTGTCAGAAGAAAAGTCCGTTGGCTGTCACTACTACACAAACTGTTTACTGTCGGTACAAACCTACAAGAAAGCATCAAAGTAAGTGAACATTAATTTTATTTTCTACTTAAATAGGAATATATTGTATTACATCCGTCAGGCAAAGTCACGTTAACATGTTGTTGTCCAGTGTCATGTTAAACTTTAGTCACCTTAGCTAATATTAGCAATCGCTACTAGTATTACTGTACTGTACAGTAACGCTAATTTCTAATGTAATCGTGAGAGGAAACAGGCAGGATATATTCGCAATAATTCAAGTTAGTGTTAGTATCAGATTCAGATTAGTTAATTAGTTAACGTGCTATAGCTCTACGTCTATTACGTCTGACAAGCGGAGGTACTGTACAGTAGGTACTGTACTAGTAGCTAGCTACAGTACAGACAGTGCAGTACAGTAACGTACAGTAACCAACATTCAGTATTATAACTTGTCGACATTGCGGGGTCTGCTTACAGTACCTAGTTTAAACTTCTACGGTTTTAGTGTAAATATTAACTAGTCCTTTACTGTAGGCACTTAGCTACTTACATTCATTTAAAGTGGGTCTACCTCCAATGAATAATGGAATTCATAATGATCCTACAGTACCTGAAGCTTTGGTAAGAATGACAGTTGTCAATCATTGTAGATACAGTAAGCTGTTAAAAACTAAACAAAAACCTTTAGCAGTCTAGTTTGCTTATGTTACTGTACTTATGAGCATGCACAAGTTGGTTCAGCACTTCCATACATAGTTGTAACTACAGTTATTAATATGTCTCTGTTATTGTAGATGAGCACCAAGCCTAAGAGCCACAAATCCATGGGAGTTGGAGAGTGGATGGCGAGGCTGAGGGCATTTGCTGGCTCAGGGGTTTGGCCTGCTGGAGGAGGCAATAGACCTGCCCCAAGGCAGCGGAAATGGCATGACCTCTATCAAAAGGTAAAGTACTGCAAAATATGTGCTTATTACTTCTTACAGACATTAGACTGCAGGTCACTTGATGAAAAATGGTCAATACAATGGTGCAGATAATATCAGACAATGGACTGTACACTGAGTGACTCTGGCTGAATAACTATTCTGATTGTTTCAGATTGAGAAATGCCCCATGCAGGCCCGTGGTCAGACTGCCCTTTTTGGAGGGTCCATGGTCTGTAATTGTGGATTCCATGCTGTTAAGGTGATGTATAAAAAAAAAACATCGACTATCTTGCATCTCATGTCTCTTACAAGGCTGTTGCTGATACATTACATGACATGCTGTTGTTTTAGCAGACTGCCACTCAGCCACCTCAGGCACCACAGTCTGTGGCTTCAGACTTGCCCACTGGTGCTGCAGTCCAGCCTTCTTTCCTGCGGCCCCCTCTGAGTGTGGCAATGGTAAATCTTTTCTTGATTATTCATGTTTTATATAAATCATTTTGTATGTGCTGAATAACAAAATTAACTCTGTTTCTCCTTGCAGTTCACTAAATCACGCTTTGGTGGGTCACAGTCTGCCTCAGTGAAGCCCAATATTGTGGCGAGGAAGACCCCCAGCCCTGCTCCTCCTCCATCCTCTGTGAGGACCCCCAGCCCCGCTCCGCCTCTATCCTCTGTGAGGACCCCCAGCCCCGCTCCTCCTCTATCCTCTGTGAGGACCCCCAGCCCTGCTCCGCCTCTATCCTCTGTGAGGACCCCCAGCCCTGCTCCGCCTCTATCCTCTGTGAGGACCCCCAGCCCTGCTGTTAGCGCCAGCATGGAAGTAGCCACTGTGAGTACAGCGTCTCCTTTTTGTCTTGTTATGTTTCAAGTCATCTTGAGAGTAGCCTTTTTGAACGCAAAAAAAACATTCTTATTTGCTGTTGTCTCTCAAACAGGACGGGGCAGGAGAAATCCATCCAGCTGCTACTGGGGCGACAGCTTCTGTGTGGTTGCCGGGTGAGCTGAGCAAGTCAATCCCTGTGCAAGATCAGAGGTGGATTTCCAACACCCTCTTTCACTCCGGCAAACTGCGGCCAGATTTGAAGCTGTGGTACGAGCCCCCTGTTCCAGCACTGATTTATCATCAGACGCCAACACCCGACCGCTTCTTCACCCATCGGCTGATGGTGTGGATGCCCTACCGCCTGTGGAGGGTGAGGGTGTTCTGCCCAGCTTGTGGGAAGCAGTTGACGGGTGCTGGCATTCACAGGAGAGCTCGGAAGGTCCTTGACATCGACAGGTACTACCTAATGGTGACAGAGACACTCAGGTGCTCTGTGTGTTTCCTGACCACTCTGTCGACCAGTCAGACTGTCAGGGACCAGCTGGACCTGCCACACCAGAATCTGTTCCGGCTCATCCTGACCTGCAAGTGAGTAATGCATTTTTGAAAAGATGGTGATTGTGAAGCCTATAACAACTGACATTACCCTCCAATAAACATGTAACTAATCACTCCAACAATGGGCCTGTCAGGTATGCTTGTGACATTCGTGTCGTTCGGATGCTTCGGGAAAGGACCCTTGGCAACAGTCCAACACGCCTGGTAAAGCAGCTCAAGGAGAACCATGGGGAGGAATGGCTGACCCGGTTGGCACACTATCTTGGGGAGTGTGCTGACTTTGTGGATCGACCCAGTCTTTTCCCAGTGGTCTGCCAAGAGCCCCCTGAGCCCATCGACATTCCCACCAGTCGTTGGCTGTTGTCTGTGTATGGCAGGGACATCCTCTCCCGCATGGACCACATCAAGGCCAGCATCACATCCACGTTTGGCTCCATTTTAAAAATGGATTCAACCAAAAAGGTAATACATCATTTGACTGTGTAATTGTACATTACTGTGTACATTACCATGGATGTAATATATACTCATATAAACAAACAACTTTTGTCACATTCTAGATCACAAAGAAGCTGTCTGGCCATGGCAAGGGGACAGCTCTCTGGGTGACCTCCCTTGGGAACGAGGTTGGACAGATCCTGACCAGTGTCCTGACGGTGCAGGAGGGGCCGGGATTGGATCGCATGGTGTCTGGTGTGATGGAGCGGTACCGCCAGGCAGCTGTTCCACCCCCAGTGCTGCTGTATGTGGACTGTGGCTGCTGCAAAAGTGAGGGGCCGAGCAAGCTGCAGACCAGGTTTGGAGAGTGGCCAGACCTCCACATACGGCTGGACATCTGGCACTTTATGAGGAGGATGGCTATCGGCTGCACCACCGACGCTCACCCACTCTACCCCACCTTTATGGGATCGCTGTCTGCCTGCATCTTTGAGTGGGATTCAGGGGACCTCACTCTGTTGCGGCAGGCAAAGAGAGCACAGCTCAGGCAGGAGGGTGTGCCATCCATAACTGATCTTGTGGTGGACACCAAGATCTCCAAGATGGAGCTGAGCCTCTACTGCCGCAGGAAGACACGCGGCGAAGAGACCACCATCAGCCTCATCGACCGGCTGCTGCAGGAACTGGGGGGTGCCAGAGGTAGAGACCTCATGGGGGTGCCACTGCTGGACCAGGTGCGCATGGAGCACATCTGGCGTGTGCAGAAACACCACGTCAAGTGTATCCAGGACGTGCCAGGGGTACAGCTGTACACTGAGGTAGGAACCACCACCAAGGGGGGTGTCCTACTGACCAGGTACCGCTGTGCCAGGGGGTCCACATCCCTGGAGTCATTCCATTGCCACCTAAACAGGTTCATTCCAGGTTGGTGTCTCTCTTATGTATAATGTTTTCAATGATTGAATGTCTTTTTATGAAACCATTATTCAGATTCTAAAGCAAGACCTTTTTTTATTGGCCGACATCATTTATATATTTTCTTCAGGAACCAGTGCAAACGCACTGAATTTCCAGCTGTACCTCCTGGAAGGCCTAAATAGGTGGAACCAGGATCGGGGGACTGCAGCAGTGACCAGCAAGCCATCGTCCCTCCTCACCTACTCCGGGGATGTGGCCCACTGTGTGAACACCAACAGCCTGAAAGTGTTTGGCCGGGCATTTGTGCCAACCTTCAGGCCACCTGCCAAATACACTGGTATGTCAAGCTGATATCTGGATATATAATACTGTTTGTGGGTTTTCTGTGTTCTAACTTAAACTTTATTTTTACTATGCCCATTACCAAAGCAAACCATACACTTACTTGCACATGATACAGATACACTACTCTGATATTAAACAGTATCTTTAAAGAATGCTACAAATACAGCTAATAATGTATGTGACTGTCTGTACTATTTTATAGGAGAGCTGATTGGTGTTGACTACCTGCTGAGTCAGACTGGGCAGTCTCTCAACGTGAACCCCGACTCAGAGGAGACAGAGGGCATGCTGGAGGATGTTCACGAGGGCGAGGAAGAAGAAGATGAGGGCTTCGAGGAAGAACCAAGTCTTGCTGTGTCAAGTCTCCTGGATGACCCAAGCTTCACTACTCCCACCCTGCCTCCTGCCTCCATGGCTGCTCCCACCCTGCCTCCTGCCTCCATGGCTGCTCCCACCCTGCCTCCTGCCTCCATGGCTGCTCCCACCCTGCCTCCTGCCTCCATGGCTGCTCCCACCCTGCCTCCTGCCTCCATGGCTGCTCCCACCCTGCCTCCTGCCTCCATGGCTGCTCCCACCCTGCCTCCTGCCTCCATGGCTACTCCCATCATGCCTTCTGCCTCCCAGGCTACTAACACCCTGCCTGCTGCCTCTCTGACTGCTCCCTCCCTGCCTGCTGCCTCCCTGGCTGCTCCCTCCCTGGTATCTTAAGAAAATCAATGTATCTGCGTTTTGTCCCACTTCACTGACCTTCCACTGTGATGCTCATTTTTGTTTATTTATTTTCAGGCTGTGGATGACTCTGGCATGCCGGGCTTAGACAGAGTTGACAGCTTGGCAGAGTGTTTGGTGGAGCTGAGGAACCAATCCTCTCTGGCCCTCACCAACCAGCAGGTCAATAACATTTATTGTCTTGCTACATTACCTCTGTGCCCTGCCAAAAATGTTCACACTTGCACATCTTTTTGTCTTCTCATGTGTTCTCTGTGTGTAGGTAAGCAACATTGTTGCTCTGTGGCAGAACCTGCTGGACTACGACCAGCAGAGGGTTACCTTTGCTGCCAGACACCAGAGCAGGCTGGACACAGGGAGGTTCAGGTCTCCAAAGAAAAGGCAGGAGTTCACTCCAGGGGTAGAGAGCATGAAGAGGCACGCACTCACCACCACTGCCCCACTTGCCCAATGGCCTGATTGCTGCCGCCTGATTGAACTGATCTTCGTCAGGCTCTGTGCCATCCATCGCTCTCCCAAGAAGAAGGGGACTGGCGCAGTGTCCAGATGGAATTTGATCCTGGATGACTACAGGAAAATCAGGCAGCGCATTTTGGCAAATGGGACAGTCATGCAGCAGACCACACTGCAGCTAGTGGATGTAAGCCACACCACCCTTGTGCAGTGGCACAACAAGAGGGTGAAGAAGCAGGACAACGCTGTGGTTATGCAGGGGCTGAACTTGCCCAGTCGCTTGTCTGCGGCAGCAGACCCACTCCCCCCTGCTAATGTGCGCCTTCCATCTGCGCTTCCCCACCCAGGCCCGGCTCTCCAGTACCAACTGCCCTGCAGCACCGTGGGCCAGGCACGGTTGAAGAGAAAGGTCCCGTCCACAGATGTGACACCGGTGGCTATAAAGATGCATGCTCAGCGTCAGCTCTTCCCTGCTCCACCCTCGGCCCCTCGTCTGTTGGTGCTGGCTCCGGTGACCTCACAGGTGCCTGTCTTCATCGCTGCTCCACAGGCCCTGGGAGGTATCTTCCCTGCACCTCCTGCTCCGGTCCGAAAACTAACCCGCCATGTACCCCACAACACGTGCAAGAAATGCGGGCAGTTCAGGACAGCCCAGACTGGACACAGTCAGTACAAAGGGACCGTGTACTGCCCCTCTGTAGAGGCTGTTCCCAAGGAGCAGTGGTTGGAGGACATGAAAAAAATGTAGATGCCCCTCTACCCCCCTCCCAGAGGCATGGACACTGGGCTAGTGCCCCTCTACCCCCCTCCCAGAGGCATGGACACTGGGCTAGTGCCCCTCTACCCCCTCCCAGAGGCATGGACACTGGGCTAGTGCCCCTCTACCCCCCTCCCAGAGGCATGGACACTGGGCTAGTGCCCCTCTACCCCCTCCCAGAGGCATGGACACTGGGCTAGTGCCCCTCTACCCCCCTCCCAGAGGCATGGACACTGGGCTAGTGCCCCTCTACCCCCCTCCCAGAGGCATGGACACTGGGCTAGTGCCCCTCTACCCCCCTCCCAGAGGCATGGACACTGGGCTAGTGCCCCTCTACCCCCCTCCCAGAGGCATGGACACTGAACACTTTAATTTTGTCAATAGTTCTGTTAATGTTTTCTGTTATTGTCTGTAGTTACTGTTGAATAAGTGAATGGAGGGATTCACTACTGTTCTGTATATATTTAAGTTAATGTCTGTAGTTACTGTTGAATAAGTGAATGGAGGGATTCACTACTGTTCTGTATATATTTAAGTTAATGTCTGTAGTTACTGTTGAATAAGTGAACGGAGGGATTCACTACTGTTCTGTATATATTTAACTTATTGTCTGTAGTTACTGTTGAATAAGTGAACGGAGGGATTCACTACTGTTCTGTATATATTTAAGTTATTGTCTATAGTTACTGTTGAATAAGTGAACGGAGGGATTCACTACTGTTCTGTATATATTTAAGTTATTGTCCATAGTTACTGTTGAATAAGTGAATGGAGGGATTCACTTACTGCTGTATAATGGCTTTGTGATGACTGAAAATAAAAGTTTTATCACAACAGAAATGTATTTTCCTGTGCTTCGTTTGTTTGTTTTGTGGATAAAGGTTTCTGCTAAATACATCAACTTAATTGTAAATATTATCTTAACAGTTATTAGTATCATCATTGTTTTGTTATTAACCAAACAGTGATTATGTGATTTCCAAGAATACAAAATAACCACTTGAATTTCTAGCAACAATTTAGCCAAACCAGAACCTTGGGATTAACTTTTATCCCATATATATGTCTATAGAAATAGAAATATAAGGTTTTAATTGTGATTCCTGATATACCTCAACATTTTAAAAACATTGGTGATGTAGGTATGGGCCATAAAAATCCCTTCCTTCCCTTTTTCTCTCCTTTTTTCTTTCTTTTTTCCTTTTTCCCCTCTTTTTTCCTCCTTTTTCTTCTTCCCCTTTCTCCCCCCTCCTTTCCTTTCTTCCCCCCCTCAGGTAGACGAATGTTCGCCAGCTTTGGCGCAATGGATAACGCGTCTGACTACGGATCAGAAGATTCCAGGTTCGACTCCTGGCTGGCTCGAGCATCCATTTAACCAATTCTGTATTTGGGCGATGAGGGAAAGATGTCTGTCAAGCAGTTGAGCGTAGCGCGCCAAAGTAAAACAACAGGCATTATGACGTTTTCACCAAAGCTCCTACTTTGATTCCGCACCGTTGCGCAGATACCCAGAAGGAAGCGCCCGAATGAACGTTTTGCTGCAGCAGGTATCGAAAGAGCCTTGGAAAAGGGAATGCTTTTCTTCACCGGTTTGGAAAAGAAGAAAAAAAGAGAAGAAAAAGCTGGCTGTGGCGTAACCCTACAAGGATTTGACGCAAACGAGAGAAAATGCATGTGCTTCCGCACCGTTCTTGTAAAATGCTCAACAATCTTGTCATAAACACATCAAAAATGGACGCCCCTTGAAATGTGCCAAAGAAAACAAGGTGGAAAATGCCTTGTTTGCAAATTAGGACAGCTTCGACAAAGGGAGAGAGGCTGGCAACTTATGTGTGTAGCTCATTCGTGTGGCACAGCACAGGTCACAACACCCGTGGCCACCACCTCTCGTGTGTCCTGCGACAAGCGGCGAGCCGTGATCGTATAGTGGTTAGTACTCTGCGTTGTGGTCGCAGCGAATCCGGGTCACGGCACATTTTTCGTTGTGCAGACAAGGGACGTTGCGCGCCGTGCCTGTACGCTACACGCGACCAGTGCCATGCGCATAGCTACTCCCCCTCGTGTCTGTTTAAAAAGAGCCTTTAGATATATGTAGTCTCGGTTAGTAAACCTGTGAAAGAGGAAGACCACTGTCTGCCGTTTCCCCGTCACTTCTTTCGCTCCAAGCGAGTGTCTTGGGTCGGTGACATTGCATGCAGCATACACCTCGGGCCAGTGGCGCAATGGATAACGCGTCTGACTACGGATCAGAAGATTCCAGGTTCGACTCCTGGCTGGCTCGAGCATCCATTTAACCAATTCTGTATTTGGGCGATGAGGGAAAGATGTCTGTCAAGCAGTTGAGCGTAGCGCGCCAAAGTAAAACAACAGGCGTTATGACGTTTTCACCAAAGCTCCTACTTTGATTCCGCACCGTTGCGCGGATACCCAGAAGGAAGCGCCCGAATGAACGTTTTGCTGCAGCAGGTATCGAAAGAGCCTTGGAAAAGGGAATGCTTTTCTTCACCGGTTTGGAAAAGAAGAAAAAAAGAGAAGAAAAAGCTGGCTGTGGCGTAACCCTACAAGGATTTGACGCAAACGAGAAAAAATGCATGTGCTTCCGCACCGTTCTTGTAAAATGCTCAACAATCTTGTCATAAACACATCAAAAATGGACGCCCCTTGAAATGTGCCAAAGGAAACAAGGTGGAAAATGCCTTGTTTGCAAATTAGGACAGCTTCGACAAAGGGAGAGAGGCTGGCAACTTATGTGTGTAGCTCATTCGTGTGGCACAGCACAGGTCACAACACCCGTGGCCACCACCTCTCGTGTGTCCTGCGACAAGCGGCGAGCCGTGATCGTATAGTGGTTAGTACTCTGCGTTGTGGTCGCAGCAACCCCGGTTCGAATCCGGGTCGCGGCACATTTTTCGTTGTGCAGACAAGGGACGTTGCGCGCCGTGCCTGTACGCTACACGCGACCAGTGCCATGCGCATAGCTACTCCCCCTCGTGTCTGTTTAAAAAGAGCCTTTAGATATATGTAGTCTCGGTTAGTAAACCTGTGAAAGAGGAAGACCACTGTCTGCCGTTTCCCCGTCACTTCTTTCGCTCCAAGCGAGTGTCGTGGGTCGGTGACATGGCATGCAGCATACACATCGGGCCAGTGGCGCAATGGATAACGCGTCTGACTACGGATCAGAAGATTCCAGGTTCGACTCCTGGCTGGCTCGAGCATCCATTTAACCAATTCTGTATTTGGGCGATGAGGGAAAGATGTCTGTCAAGCAGTTGAGCGTAGCGCGCCAAAGTAAAACAACAGGCGTTATGACGTTTTCACCAAAGCTCCTACTTTGATTCCGCACCGTTGCGCAGATACCCAGAAGGAAGCGCCCGAATGAACGTTTTGCTGCAGCAGGTATCGAAAGAGCCTTGGAAAAGGAAATGCTTTTCTTCACCGGTTTGGAAAAGAAGAAAAAAAGAGAAGAAAAAGCTGGCTGTGGCGTAACCCTACAAGGATTTGACGCAAACGAGAGAAAATGCATGTGCTTCCGCACCGTTCTTGTAAAATGCTCAACAATCTTGTCATAAACACATCAAAAATGGACGCCCCTTGAAATGTGCCAAAGAAAACAAGGTGGAAAATGCCTTGTTTGCAAATTAGGACAGCTTCGACAAAGGGAGAGAGGCTGGCAACTTATGTGTGTAGCTCATTCGTGTGGCACAGCACAGGTCACAACACCCGTGGCCACCATCTCTCGTTTGTCCTGCGACAAGCGGCGAGCCGTGATCGTATAGTGGTTAGTACTCTGCGTTGTGGTCGCAGCAACCCCGGTTCGAATCCGGGTCACGGCACATTTTTCGTTGTGCAGACAAGGGACGTTGCGCGCCGTGCCTGTACGCTACACGCGACCAGTGCCATGCGCATAGCTACTCCCCCTCGTGTCTGTTTAAAAAGAGCCTTTAGATATATGTAGTCTCGGTTAGTAAACCTGTGAAAGAGGAAGACCACTGTCTGCCGTTTCCCCGTCACTTCTTTCGCTCCAAGCGAGTGTCGTGGGTCGGTGACATGGCATGCAGCATACACATCGGGCCAGTGGCGCAATGGATAACGCGTCTGACTACGGATCAGAAGATTCCAGGTTCGACTCCTGGCTGGCTCGAGCATCCATTTAACCAATTCTGTATTTGGGCGATGAGGGAAAGATGTCTGTCAAGCAGTTGAGCGTAGCGCGCCAAAGTAAAACAACAGGCGTTATGACGTTTTCACCAAAGCTCCTACTTTGATTCCGCACCGTTGCGCAGATACCCAGAAGGAAGCGCCCGAATGAACGTTTTGCTGCAGCAGGTATCGAAAGAGCCTTGGAAAAGGGAATGCTTTTCTTCACCGGTTTGGAAAAGAAGAAAAAAAGAGAAGAAAAAGCTGGCTGTGGCGTAACCCTACAAGGATTTGACGCAAACGAGAGAAAATGCATGTGCTTCCGCACCGTTCTTGTAAAATGCTCAACAATCTTGTCATAAACACATCAAAAATGGACGCCCCTTGAAATGTGCCAAAGGAAACAAGGTGGAAAATGCCTTGTTTGCAAATTAGGACAGCTTCGACAAAGGGAGAGAGGCTGGCAACTTATGTGTGTAGCTCATTCGTGTGGCACAGCACAGGTCACAACACCCGTGGCCACCACCTCTCGTGTGTCCTGCGACAAGCGGCGAGCCGTGATCGTATAGTGGTTAGTACTCTGCGTTGTGGTCGCAGCAACCCCGGTTCGAATCCGGGTCGCGGCACATTTTTCGTTGTGCAGACAAGGGACGTTGCGCGCCGTGCCTGTACGCTACACGCGACCAGTGCCATGCGCATAGCTACTCCCCCTCGTGTCTGTTTAAAAAGAGCCTTTAGATATATGTAGTCTCGGTTAGTAAACCTGTGAAAGAGGAAGACCACTGTCTGCCGTTTCCCCGTCACTTCTTTCGCTCCAAGCGAGTGTCGTGGGTCGGTGACATGGCATGCAGCATACACATCGGGCCAGTGGCGCAATGGATAACGCGTCTGACTACGGATCAGAAGATTCCAGGTTCGACTCCTGGCTGGCTCGAGCATCCATTTAACCAATTCTGTATTTGGGCGATGAGGGAAAGATGTCTGTCAAGCAGTTGAGCGTAGCGCGCCAAAGTAAAACAACAGGCGTTATGACGTTTTCACCAAAGCTCCTACTTTGATTCCGCACCGTTGCGCAGATACCCAGAAGGAAGCGCCCGAATGAACGTTTTGCTGCAGCAGGTATCGAAAGAGCCTTGGAAAAGGAAATGCTTTTCTTCACCGGTTTGGAAAAGAAGAAAAAAAGAGAAGAAAAAGCTGGCTGTGGCGTAACCCTACAAGGATTTGACGCAAACGAGAGAAAATGCATGTGCTTCCGCACCGTTCTTGTAAAATGCTCAACAATCTTGTCATAAACACATCAAAAATGGACGCCCCTTGAAATGTGCCAAAGAAAACAAGGTGGAAAATGCCTTGTTTGCAAATTAGGACAGCTTCGACAAAGGGAGAGAGGCTGGCAACTTATGTGTGTAGCTCATTCGTGTGGCACAGCACAGGTCACAACACCCGTGGCCACCATCTCTCGTTTGTCCTGCGACAAGCGGCGAGCCGTGATCGTATAGTGGTTAGTACTCTGCGTTGTGGTCGCAGCAACCCCGGTTCGAATCCGGGTCACGGCACATTTTTCGTTGTGCAGACAAGGGACGTTGCGCGCCGTGCCTGTACGCTACACGCGACCAGTGCCATGCGCATAGCTACTCCCCCTCGTGTCTGTTTAAAAAGAGCCTTTAGATATATGTAGTCTCGGTTAGTAAACCTGTGAAAGAGGAAGACCACTGTCTGCCGTTTCCCCGTCACTTCTTTCGCTCCAAGCGAGTGTCGTGGGTCGGTGACATGGCATGCAGCATACACATCGGGCCAGTGGCGCAATGGATAACGCGTCTGACTACGGATCAGAAGATTCCAGGTTCGACTCCTGGCTGGCTCGAGCATCCATTTAACCAATTCTGTATTTGGGCGATGAGGGAAAGATGTCTGTCAAGCAGTTGAGCGTAGCGCGCCAAAGTAAAACAACAGGCGTTATGACGTTTTCACCAAAGCTCCTACTTTGATTCCGCACCGTTGCGCAGATACCCAGAAGGAAGCGCCCGAATGAACGTTTTGCTGCAGCAGGTATCGAAAGAGCCTTGGAAAAGGGAATGCTTTTCTTCACCGGTTTGGAAAAGAAGAAAAAAAGAGAAGAAAAAGCTGGCTGTGGCGTAACCCTACAAGGATTTGACGCAAACGAGAGAAAATGCATGTGCTTCCGCACCGTTCTTGTAAAATGCTCAACAATCTTGTCATAAACACATCAAAAATGGACGCCCCTTGAAATGTGCCAAAGGAAACAAGGTGGAAAATGCCTTGTTTGCAAATTAGGACAGCTTCGACAAAGGGAGAGAGGCTGGCAACTTATGTGTGTAGCTCATTCGTGTGGCACAGCACAGGTCACAACACCCGTGGCCACCACCTCTCGTGTGTCCTGCGACAAGCGGCGAGCCGTGATCGTATAGTGGTTAGTACTCTGCGTTGTGGTCGCAGCAACCCCGGTTCGAATCCGGGTCACGGCACATTTTTCGTTGTGCAGACAAGGGACGTTGCGCGCCGTGCCTGTACGCTACGCGCGACCAGTGCCATGCGCATAGCTACTCCCCCTCGTGTCTGTTTAAAAAGAGCCTTTAGATATATGTAGTCTCGGTTAGTAAACCTGTGAAAGAGGAAGACCACTGTCTGCCGTTTCCCCGTCACTTCTTTCGCTCCAAGCGAGTGTCGTGGGTCGGTGACATGGCATGCAGCATACACATCGGGCCAGTGGCGCAATGGATAACGCGTCTGACTACGGATCAGAAGATTCCAGGTTCGACTCCTGGCTGGCTCGAGCATCCATTTAACCAATTCTGTATTTGGGCGATGAGGGAAAGATGTCTGTCAAGCAGTTGAGCGTAGCGCGCCAAAGTAAAACAACAGGCGTTATGACGTTTTCACCAAAGCTCCTACTTTGATTCCGCACCGTTGCGCGGATACCCAGAAGGAAGCGCCCGAATGAACGTTTTGCTGCAGCAGGTATCGAAAGAGCCTTGGAAAAGGAAATGCTTTTCTTCACCGGTTTGGAAAAGAAGAAAAAAAGAGAAGAAAAAGCTGGCTGTGGCGTAACCCTACAAGGATTTGACGCAAACGAGAGAAAATGCATGTGCTTCCGCACCGTTCTTGTAAAATGCTCAACAATCTTGTCATAAACACATCAAAAATGGACGCCGCTTGAAATGTGCCAAAGGAAACAAGGTGGAAAATGCCTTGTTTGCAAATTAGGACAGCTTCGACAAAGGGAGAGAGGCTGGCAACTTATGTGTGTAGCTCATTCGTGTGGCACAGCACAGGTCACAACACCCGTGGCCACCACCTCTCGTGTGTCCTGCGACAAGCGGCGAGCCGTGATCGTATAGTGGTTAGTACTCTGCGTTGTGGTCGCAGCAACCCCGGTTCGAATCCGGGTCACGGCACATTTTTCGTTGTGCAGACAAGGGACGTTGCGCGCCGTGCCTGTACGCTACACGCGACCAGTGCCATGCGCATAGCTACTCCCCCTCGTGTCTGTTTAAAAAGAGCCTTTAGATATATGTAGTCTCGGTTAGTAAACCTGTGAAAGAGGAAGACCACTGTCTGCCGTTTCCCCGTCACTTCTTTCGCTCCAAGCGAGTGTCGTGGGTCGGTGACATGGCATGCAGCATACACATCGGGCCAGTGGCGCAATGGATAACGCGTCTGACTACGGATCAGAAGATTCCAGGTTCGACTCCTGGCTGGCTCGAGCATCCATTTAACCAATTCTGTATTTGGGCGATGAGGGAAAGATGTCTGTCAAGCAGTTGAGCGTAGCGCGCCAAAGTAAAACAACAGGCGTTATGACGTTTTCACCAAAGCTCCTACTTTGATTCCGCACCGTTGCGCGGATACCCAGAAGGAAGCGCCCGAATGAACGTTTTGCTGCAGCAGGTATCGAAAGAGCCTTGGAAAAGGGAATGCTTTTCTTCACCGGTTTGGAAAAGAAGAAAAAAAGAGAAGAAAAAGCTGGCTGTGGCGTAACCCTACAAGGATTTGACGCAAACGAGAGAAAATGCATGTGCTTCCGCACCGTTCTTGTAAAATGCTCAACAATCTTGTCATAAACACATCAAAAATGGACGCCCCTTGAAATGTGCCAAAGAAAACAAGGTGGAAAATGCCTTGTTTGCAAATTAGGACAGCTTCGACAAAGGGAGAGAGGCTGGCAACTTATGTGTGTAGCTCATTCGTGTGGCACAGCACAGGTCACAACACCCGTGGCCACCACCTCTCGTGTGTCCTGCGACAAGCGGCGAGCCGTGATCGTATAGTGGTTAGTACTCTGCGTTGTGGTCGCAGCAACCCCGGTTCGTATCCGGGTCACGGCACATTTTTCGTTGTGCAGACAAGGGACGTTGCGCGCCGTGCCTGTACGCTACGCGCGACCAGTGCCATGCGCATAGCTACTCCCCCTCGTGTCTGTTTAAAAAGAGCCTTTAGATATATGTAGTCTCGGTTAGTAAACCTGTGAAAGAGGAAGACCACTGTCTGCCGTTTCCCCGTCACTTCTTTCGCTCCAAGCGAGTGTCGTGGGTCGGTGACATGGCATACAGCATACACATCGGGCCAGTGGCGCAATGGATAACGCGTCTGACTACGGATCAGAAGATTCCAGGTTCGACTCCTGGCTGGCTCGAGCATCCATTTAACCAATTCTGTATTTGGGCGATGAGGGAAAGATGTCTGTCAAGCAGTTGAGCGTAGCGCGCCAAAGTAAAACAACAGGCATTATGACGTTTTCACCAAAGCTCCTACTTTGATTCCGCACCGTTGCGCAGATACCCAGAAGGAAGCGCCCGAATGAACGTTTTGCTGCAGCAGGTATCGAAAGAGCCTTGGAAAAGGGAATGCTTTTCTTCACCGGTTTGGAAAAGAAGAAAAAAAGAGAAGAAAAAGCTGGCTGTGGCGTAACCCTACAAGGATTTGACGCAAACGAGAGAAAATGCATGTGCTTCCGCACCGTTCTTGTAAAATGCTCAACAATCTTGTCATAAACACATCAAAAATGGACGCCCCTTGAAATGTGCCAAAGAAAACAAGGTGGAAAATGCCTTGTTTGCAAATTAGGACAGCTTCGACAAAGGGAGAGAGGCTGGCAACTTATGTGTGTAGCTCATTCGTGTGGCACAGCACAGGTCACAACACCCGTGGCCACCACCTCTCGTGTGTCCTGCGACAAGCGGCGAGCCGTGATCGTATAGTGGTTAGTACTCTGCGTTGTGGTCGCAGCAACCCCGGTTCGAATCCGGGTCACGGCACATTTTTCGTTGTGCAGACAAGGGACGTTGCGCGCCGTGCCTGTACGCTACACGCGACCAGTGCCATGCGCATAGCTACTCCCCCTCGTGTCTGTTTAAAAAGAGCCTTTAGATATATGTAGTCTCGGTTAGTAAACCTGTGAAAGAGGAAGACCACTGTCTGCCGTTTCCCCGTCACTTCTTTCGCTCCAAGCGAGTGTCGTGGGTCGGTGACATGGCATGCAGCATACACATCGGGCCAGTGGCGCAATGGATAACGCGTCTGACTACGGATCAGAAGATTCCAGGTTCGACTCCTGGCTGGCTCGAGCATCCATTTAACCAATTCTGAATTTGGGCGATGAGGGAAAGATGTCCGTTGAGCGTAGCGCGCCAAAGTAAAACAACAGGCCTTATGACGTTTTGGCCAAAGCTCCTACTTTGATTCCGCACCGTTGCGCAGATACCCAGAAGGAAGCGCCCGAATGAACGTTTTGCTGCAGCAGGTATCGAAAGAGCCTTGGAAAAGGGAATGCTTTTCTTCACCGGTTTGGAAAAGAAGAAAAAGCTGGCTGTGGCGTAACCCTACAAGGATTTGACGCAAACGAGAGAAAATGCATGTGCTTCCGCACCGTTCTTGTAAAATGCTCAACAATCTTGTCATAAACACATCAAAAATGGACGCCCCTTGAAATGTGCCAAAGGAAACAAGGTGGAAAATGCCTTGTTTGCAAATTAGGACAGCTTCGACAAAGGGAGAGAGGCTGGCAACTTATGTGTGTAGCTCATTCGTGTGGCACAGCACAGGTCACAACACCCGTGGCCACCACCTCTCGTGTGTCCTGCGACAAGCGGCGAGCCGTGATCGTATAGTGGTTAGTACTCTGCGTTGTGGTCGCAGCAACCCCGGTTCGAATCCGGGTCACGGCACATTTTTCGTTGTGCAGACAAGGGACGTTGCGCGCCGTGCCTGTATGCTACACGCGACCAGTGCCATGCGCATAGCTACTCCCCCTCGTGTCTGTTTAAAAAGAGCCTTTAGATATATGTAGTCTCGGTTAGTAAACCTGTGAAAGAGGAAGACCACTGTCTGCCGTTTCCCCGTCACTTCTTTCGCTCCAAGCGAGTGTCGTGGGTCGGTGACATGGCATGCAGCATACACATCGGGCCAGTGGCGCAATGGATAACGCGTCTGACTACGGATCAGAAGATTCCAGGTTCGACTCCTGGCTGGCTCGAGCATCCATTTAACCAATTCTGTATTTGGGCGATGAGGGAAAGATGTCTGTCAAGCAGTTGAGCGTAGCGCGCCAAAGTAAAACAACAGGCGTTATGACGTTTTCACCAAAGCTCCTACTTTGATTCCGCACCGTTGCGCAGATACCCAGAAGGAAGCGCCCGAATGAACGTTTTGCTGCAGCAGGTATCGAAAGAGCCTTGGAAAAGGGAATGCTTTTCTTCACCGGTTTGGAAAAGAAGAAAAAAAGAGAAGAAAAAGCTGGCTGTGGCGTAACCCTACAAGGATTTGACGCAAACGAGAGAAAATGCATGTGCTTCCGCACCGTTCTTGTAAAATGCTCAACAATCTTGTCATAAACACATCAAAAATGGACGCCCCTTGAAATGTGCCAAAGAAAACAAGGTGGAAAATGCCTTGTTTGCAAATTAGGACAGCTTCGACAAAGGGAGAGAGGCTGGCAACTTATGTGTGTAGCTCATTCGTGTGGCACAGCACAGGTCACAACACCCGTGGCCACCACCTCTCGTGTGTCCTGCGACAAGCGGCGAGCCGTGATCGTATAGTGGTTAGTACTCTGCGTTGTGGTCGCAGCAACCCCGGTTCGAATCCGGGTCACGGCACATTTTTCGTTGTGCAGACAAGGGACGTTGCGCGCCGTGCCTGTACGCTACACGCGACCAGTGCCATGCGCATAGCTACTCCCCCTCGTGTCTGTTTAAAAAGAGCCTTTAGATATATGTAGTCTCGGTTAGTAAACCTGTGAAAGAGGAAGACCACTGTCTGCCGTTTCCCCGTCACTTCTTTCGCTCCAAGCGAGTGTCGTGGGTCGGTGACATGGCATGCAGCATACACATCGGGCCAGTGGCGCAATGGATAACGCGTCTGACTACGGATCAGAAGATTCCAGGTTCGACTCCTGGCTGGCTCGAGCATCCATTTAACCAATTCTGTATTTGGGCGATGAGGGAAAGATGTCTGTCAAGCAGTTGAGCGTAGCGCGCCAAAGTAAAACAACAGGCGTTATGACGTTTTCACCAAAGCTCCTACTTTGATTCCGCACCGTTGCGCAGATACCCAGAAGGAAGCGCCCGAATGAACGTTTTGCTGCAGCAGGTATCGAAAGAGCCTTGGAAAAGGGAATGCTTTTCTTCACCGGTTTGGAAAAGAAGAAAAAAAGAGAAGAAAAAGCTGGCTGTGGCGTAACCCTACAAGGATTTGACGCAAACGAGAGAAAATGCATGTGCTTCCGCACCGTTCTTGTAAAATGCTCAACAATCTTGTCATAAACACATCAAAAATGGACGCCCCTTGAAATGTGCCAAAGAAAACAAGGTGGAAAATGCCTTGTTTGCAAATTAGGACAGCTTCGACAAAGGGAGAGAGGCTGGCAACTTATGTGTGTAGCTCATTCGTGTGGCACAGCACAGGTCACAACACCCGTGGCCACCACCTCTCGTGTGTCCTGCGACAAGCGGCGAGCCGTGATCGTATAGTGGTTAGTACTCTGCGTTGTGGTCGCAGCAACCCCGGTTCGAATCCGGGTCACGGCACATTTTTCGTTGTGCAGACAAGGGACGTTGCGCGCCGTGCCTGTATGCTACACGCGACCAGTGCCATGCGCATAGCTACTCCCCCTCGTGTCTGTTTAAAAAGAGCCTTTAGATATATGTAGTCTCGGTTAGTAAACCTGTGAAAGAGGAAGACCACTGTCTGCCGTTTCCCCGTCACTTCTTTCGCTCCAAGCGAGTGTCGTGGGTCGGTGACATGGCATGCAGCATACACATCGGGCCAGTGGCGCAATGGATAACGCGTCTGACTACGGATCAGAAGATTCCAGGTTCGACTCCTGGCTGGCTCGAGCATCCATTTAACCAATTCTGTATTTGGGCGATGAGGGAAAGATGTCTGTTGAGCGTAGCGCGCCAAAGTAAAACAACAGGCCTTATGACGTTTTGGCCAAAGCTCCTACTTTGATTCCGCACCGTTGCGCAGATACCCAGAAGGAAGCGCCCGAATGAACGTTTTGCTGCAGCAGGTATCGAAAGAGCCTTGGAAAAGGGAATGCTTTTCTTCACCGGTTTGGAAAAGAAGAAAAAGCTGGCTGTGGCGTAACCCTACAAGGATTTGACGCAAACGAGAGAAAATGCATGTGCTTCCGCACCGTTCTTGTAAAATGCTCAACAATCTTGTCATAAACACATCAAAAATGGACGCCCCTTGAAATGTGCCAAAGAAAACAAGGTGGAAAATGCCTTGTTTGCAAATTAGGACAGCTTCGACAAAGGGAGAGAGGCTGGCAACTTATGTGTGTAGCTCATTCGTGTGGCACAGCACAGGTCACAACACCCGTGGCCACCACCTCTCGTGTGTCCTGCGACAAGCGGCGAGCCGTGATCGTATAGTGGTTAGTACTCTGCGTTGTGGTCGCAGCAACCCCGGTTCGAATCCGGGTCACGGCACATTTTTCGTTGTGCAGACAAGGGACGTTGCGCGCCGTGCCTGTACGCTACACGCGACCAGTGCCATGCGCATAGCTACTCCCCCTCGTGTCTGTTTAAAAAGAGCCTTTAGATATATGTAGTCTCGGTTAGTAAACCTGTGAAAGAGGAAGACCACTGTCTGCCGTTTCCCCGTCACTTCTTTCGCTCCAAGCGAGTGTCGTGGGTCGGTGACATGGCATGCAGCATACACATCGGGCCAGTGGCGCAATGGATAACGCGTCTGACTACGGATCAGAAGATTCCTGGTTCGACTCCTGGCTGGCTCGAGCATCCATTTAACCAATTCTGAATTTGGGCGATGAGGGAAAGATGTCTGTTGAGCGTAGCGCGCCAAAGTAAAACAACAGGCCTTATGACGTTTTGGCCAAAGCTCCTACTTTGATTCCGCACCGTTGCGCAGATACCCAGAAGGAAGCGCCCGAATGAACGTTTTGCTGCAGCAGGTATCGAAAGAGCCTTGGAAAAGGGAATGCTTTTCTTCACCGGTTTGGAAAAGAAGAAAAAGCTGGCTGTGGCGTAACCCTACAAGGATTTGACGCAAACGAGAGAAAATGCATGTGCTTCCGCACCGTTCTTGTAAAATGCTCAACAATCTTGTCATAAACACATCAAAAATGGACGCCCCTTGAAATGTGCCAAAGAAAACAAGGTGGAAAATGCCTTGTTTGCAAATTAGGACAGCTTCGACAAAGGGAGAGAGGCTGGCAACTTATGTGTGTAGCTCATTCGTGTGGCACAGCACAGGTCACAACACCCGTGGCCACCACCTCTCGTGTGTCCTGCGACAAGCGGCGAGCCGTGATCGTATAGTGATTAGTACTCTGCGTTGTGGTCGCAGCAACCCCGGTTCGAATCCGGGTCACGGCACATTTTTCGTTGTGCAGACAAGGGACGTTGCGCGCCGTGCCTGTACGCTACACGCGACCAGTGCCATGCGCATAGCTACTCCCCCTCGTGTCTGTTTAAAAAGAGCCTTTAGATATATGTAGTCTCGGTTAGTAAACCTGTGAAAGAGGAAGACCACTGTCTGCCGTTTCCCCGTCACTTCTTTCGCTCCAAGCGAGTGTCGTGGGTCGGTGACATGGCATGCAGCATACACATCGGGCCAGTGGCGCAATGGATAACGCGTCTGACTACGGATCAGAAGATTCCAGGTTCGACTCCTGGCTGGCTCGAGCATCCATTTAACCAATTCTGTATTTGGGCGATGAGGGAAAGATGTCTGTCAAGCAGTTGAGCGTAGCGCGCCAAAGTAAAACAACAGGCGTTATGACGTTTTCACCAAAGCTCCTACTTTGATTCCGCACCGTTGCGCAGATACCCAGAAGGAAGCGCCCGAATGAACGTTTTGCTGCAGCAGGTATCGAAAGAGCCTTGGAAAAGGGAATGCTTTTCTTCACCGGTTTGGAAAAGAAGAAAAAGCTGGCTGTGGCGTAACCCTACAAGGATTTGACGCAAACGAGAGAAAATGCATGTGCTTCCGCACCGTTCTTGTAAAATGCTCAACAATCTTGTCATAAACACATCAAAAATGGACGCCCCTTGAAATGTGCCAAAGAAAACAAGGTGGAAAATGCCTTGTTTGCAAATTAGGACAGCTTCGACAAAGGGAGAGAGGCTGGCAACTTATGTGTGTAGCTCATTCGTGTGGCACAGCACAGGTCACAACACCCGTGGCCACCACCTCTCGTGTGTCCTGCGACAAGCGGCGAGCCGTGATCGTATAGTGATTAGTACTCTGCGTTGTGGTCGCAGCAACCCCGGTTCAAATCCGGGTCACGGCACATTTTTCGTTGTGCAGACAAGGGACGTTGCGCGCCGTGCCTGTACGCTACACGCGACCAGTGCCATGCGCATAGCTACTCCCCCTCGTGTCTGTTTAAAAAGAGCCTTTAGATATATGTAGTCTCGGTTAGTAAACCTGTGAAAGAGGAAGACCACTGTCTGCCGTTTCCCCGTCACTTCTTTCGCTCCAAGCGAGTGTCGTGGGTCGGTGACATGGCATGCAGCATACACATCGGGCCAGTGGCGCAATGGATAACGCGTCTGACTACGGATCAGAAGATTCCAGGTTCGACTCCTGGCTGGCTCGAGCATCCATTTAACCAATTCTGTATTTGGGCGATGAGGGAAAGATGTCTGTCAAGCAGTTGAGCGTAGCGCGCCAAAGTAAAACAACAGGCGTTATGACGTTTTCACCAAAGCTCCTACTTTGATTCCGCACCGTTGCGCAGATACCCAGAAGGAAGCGCCCGAATGAACGTTTTGCTGCAGCAGGTATCGAAAGAGCCTTGGAAAAGGGAATGCTTTTCTTCACCGGTTTGGAAAAGAAGAAAAAAAGAGAAGAAAAAGCTGGCTGTGGCGTAACCCTACAAGGATTTGACGCAAACGAGAGAAAATGCATGTGCTTCCGCACCGTTCTTGTAAAATGCTCAACAATCTTGTCATAAACACATCAAAAATGGACGCCCCTTGAAATGTGCCAAAGAAAACAAGGTGGAAAATGCCTTGTTTGCAAATTAGGACAGCTTCGACAAAGGGAGAGAGGCTGGCAACTTATGTGTGTAGCTCATTCGTGTGGCACAGCACAGGTCACAACACCCGTGGCCACCACCTCTCGTGTGTCCTGCGACAAGCGGCGAGCCGTGATCGTATAGTGGTTAGTACTCTGCGTTGTGGTCGCAGCAACCCCGGTTCGAATCCGGGTCACGGCACATTTTTCGTTGTGCAGACAAGGGACGTTGCGCGCCGTGCCTGTACGCTACACGCGACCAGTGCCATGCGCATAGCTACTCCCCCTCGTGTCTGTTTAAAAAGAGCCTTTAGATATATGTAGTCTCGGTTAGTAAACCTGTGAAAGAGGAAGACCACTGTCTGCCGTTTCCCCGTCACTTCTTTCGCTCCAAGCGAGTGTCGTGGGTCGGTGACATGGCATGCAGCATACACATCGGGCCAGTGGCGCAATGGATAACGCGTCTGACTACGGATCAGAAGATTCCTGGTTTGACTCCTGGCTGGCTCGAGCATCCATTTAACCAATTCTGTATTTGGGCGATGAGGGAAAGATGTCTGTTGAGCGTAGCGCGCCAAAGTAAAACAACAGGCCTTATGACGTTTTGGCCAAAGCTCCTACTTTGATTCCGCACCGTTGCGCAGATACCCAGAAGGAAGCGCCCGAATGAACGTTTTGCTGCAGCAGGTATCGAAAGAGCCTTGGAAAAGGGAATGCTTTTCTTCACCGGTTTGGAAAAGAAGAAAAAGCTGGCTGTGGCGTAACCCTACAAGGATTTGACGCAAACGAGAGAAAATGCATGTGCTTCCGCACCGTTCTTGTAAAATGCTCAACAATCTTGTCATAAACACATCAAAAATGGACGCCCCTTGAAATGTGCCAAAGAAAACAAGGTGGAAAATGCCTTGTTTGCAAATTAGGACAGCTTCGACAAAGGGAGAGAGGCTGGCAACTTATGTGTGTAGCTCATTCGTGTGGCACAGCACAGGTCACAACACCCGTGGCCACCACCTCTCGTGTGTCCTGCGACAAGCGGCGAGCCGTGATCGTATAGTGGTTAGTACTCTGCGTTGTGGTCGCAGCAACCCCGGTTCGAATCCGGGTCACGGCACATTTTTCGTTGTGCAGACAAGGGACGTTGCGCGCCGTGCCTGTATGCTACACGCGACCAGTGCCATGCGCATAGCTACTCCCCCTCGTGTCTGTTTAAAAAGAGCCTTTAGATATATGTAGTCTCGGTTAGTAAACCTGTGAAAGAGGAAGACCACTGTCTGCCGTTTCCCCGTCACTTCTTTCGCTCCAAGCGAGTGTCGTGGGTCGGTGACATGGCATGCAGCATACACATCGGGCCAGTGGCGCAATGGATAACGCGTCTGACTACGGATCAGAAGATTCCAGGTTCGACTCCTGGCTGGCTCGAGCATCCATTTAACCAATTCTGTATTTGGGCGATGAGGGAAAGATGTCTGTTGAGCGTAGCGCGCCAAAGTAAAACAACAGGCCTTATGACGTTTTGGCCAAAGCTCCTACTTTGATTCCGCACCGTTGCGCAGATACCCAGAAGGAAGCGCCCGAATGAACGTTTTGCTGCAGCAGGTATCGAAAGAGCCTTGGAAAAGGGAATGCTTTTCTTCACCGGTTTGGAAAAGAAGAAAAAGCTGGCTGTGGCGTAACCCTACAAGGATTTGACGCAAACGAGAGAAAATGCATGTGCTTCCGCACCGTTCTTGTAAAATGCTCAACAATCTTGTCATAAACACATCAAAAATGGACGCCCCTTGAAATGTGCCAAAGAAAACAAGGTGGAAAATGCCTTGTTTGCAAATTAGGACAGCTTCGACAAAGGGAGAGAGGCTGGCAACTTATGTGTGTAGCTCATTCGTGTGGCACAGCACAGGTCACAACACCCGTGGCCACCACCTCTCGTGTGTCCTGCGACAAGCGGCGAGCCGTGATCGTATAGTGGTTAGTACTCTGCGTTGTGGTCGCAGCAACCCCGGTTCGAATCCGGGTCACGGCACATTTTTCGTTGTGCAGACAAGGGACGTTGCGCGCCGTGCCTGTACGCTACACGCGACCAGTGCCATGCGCATAGCTACTCCCCCTCGTGTCTGTTTAAAAAGAGCCTTTAGATATATGTAGTCTCGGTTAGTAAACCTGTGAAAGAGGAAGACCACTGTCTGCCGTTTCCCCGTCACTTCTTTCGCTCCAAGCGAGTGTCGTGGGTCGGTGACATGGCATGCAGCATACACATCGGGCCAGTGGCGCAATGGATAACGCGTCTGACTACGGATCAGAAGATTCCTGGTTCGACTCCTGGCTGGCTCGAGCATCCATTTAACCAATTCTGAATTTGGGCGATGAGGGAAAGATGTCTGTTGAGCGTAGCGCGCCAAAGTAAAACAACAGGCCTTATGACGTTTTGGCCAAAGCTCCTACTTTGATTCCGCACCGTTGCGCAGATACCCAGAAGGAAGCGCCCGAATGAACGTTTTGCTGCAGCAGGTATCGAAAGAGCCTTGGAAAAGGGAATGCTTTTCTTCACCGGTTTGGAAAAGAAGAAAAAGCTGGCTGTGGCGTAACCCTACAAGGATTTGACGCAAACGAGAGAAAATGCATGTGCTTCCGCACCGTTCTTGTAAAATGCTCAACAATCTTGTCATAAACACATCAAAAATGGACGCCCCTTGAAATGTGCCAAAGAAAACAAGGTGGAAAATGCCTTGTTTGCAAATTAGGACAGCTTCGACAAAGGGAGAGAGGCTGGCAACTTATGTGTGTAGCTCATTCGTGTGGCACAGCACAGGTCACAACACCCGTGGCCACCACCTCTCGTGTGTCCTGCGACAAGCGGCGAGCCGTGATCGTATAGTGATTAGTACTCTGCGTTGTGGTCGCAGCAACCCCGGTTCGAATCCGGGTCACGGCACATTTTTCGTTGTGCAGACAAGGGACGTTGCGCGCCGTGCCTGTACGCTACACGCGACCAGTGCCATGCGCATAGCTACTCCCCCTCGTGTCTGTTTAAAAAGAGCCTTTAGATATATGTAGTCTCGGTTAGTAAACCTGTGAAAGAGGAAGACCACTGTCTGCCGTTTCCCCGTCACTTCTTTCGCTCCAAGCGAGTGTCGTGGGTCGGTGACATGGCATGCAGCATACACATCGGGCCAGTGGCGCAATGGATAACGCGTCTGACTACGGATCAGAAGATTCCAGGTTCGACTCCTGGCTGGCTCGAGCATCCATTTAACCAATTCTGTATTTGGGCGATGAGGGAAAGATGTCTGTCAAGCAGTTGAGCGTAGCGCGCCAAAGTAAAACAACAGGCGTTATGACGTTTTCACCAAAGCTCCTACTTTGATTCCGCACCGTTGCGCAGATACCCAGAAGGAAGCGCCCGAATGAACGTTTTGCTGCAGCAGGTATCGAAAGAGCCTTGGAAAAGGGAATGCTTTTCTTCACCGGTTTGGAAAAGAAGAAAAAGCTGGCTGTGGCGTAACCCTACAAGGATTTGACGCAAACGAGAGAAAATGCATGTGCTTCCGCACCGTTCTTGTAAAATGCTCAACAATCTTGTCATAAACACATCAAAAATGGACGCCCCTTGAAATGTGCCAAAGAAAACAAGGTGGAAAATGCCTTGTTTGCAAATTAGGACAGCTTCGACAAAGGGAGAGAGGCTGGCAACTTATGTGTGTAGCTCATTCGTGTGGCACAGCACAGGTCACAACACCCGTGGCCACCACCTCTCGTGTGTCCTGCGACAAGCGGCGAGCCGTGATCGTATAGTGATTAGTACTCTGCGTTGTGGTCGCAGCAACCCCGGTTCAAATCCGGGTCACGGCACATTTTTCGTTGTGCAGACAAGGGACGTTGCGCGCCGTGCCTGTACGCTACACGCGACCAGTGCCATGCGCATAGCTACTCCCCCTCGTGTCTGTTTAAAAAGAGCCTTTAGATATATGTAGTCTCGGTTAGTAAACCTGTGAAAGAGGAAGACCACTGTCTGCCGTTTCCCCGTCACTTCTTTCGCTCCAAGCGAGTGTCGTGGGTCGGTGACATGGCATGCAGCATACACATCGGGCCAGTGGCGCAATGGATAACGCGTCTGACTACGGATCAGAAGATTCCAGGTTCGACTCCTGGCTGGCTCGAGCATCCATTTAACCAATTCTGTATTTGGGCGATGAGGGAAAGATGTCTGTCAAGCAGTTGAGCGTAGCGCGCCAAAGTAAAACAACAGGCGTTATGACGTTTTCACCAAAGCTCCTACTTTGATTCCGCACCGTTGCGCAGATACCCAGAAGGAAGCGCCCGAATGAACGTTTTGCTGCAGCAGGTATCGAAAGAGCCTTGGAAAAGGGAATGCTTTTCTTCACCGGTTTGGAAAAGAAGAAAAAAAGAGAAGAAAAAGCTGGCTGTGGCGTAACCCTACAAGGATTTGACGCAAACGAGAGAAAATGCATGTGCTTCCGCACCGTTCTTGTAAAATGCTCAACAATCTTGTCATAAACACATCAAAAATGGACGCCCCTTGAAATGTGCCAAAGAAAACAAGGTGGAAAATGCCTTGTTTGCAAATTAGGACAGCTTCGACAAAGGGAGAGAGGCTGGCAACTTATGTGTGTAGCTCATTCGTGTGGCACAGCACAGGTCACAACACCCGTGGCCACCACCTCTCGTGTGTCCTGCGACAAGCGGCGAGCCGTGATCGTATAGTGGTTAGTACTCTGCGTTGTGGTCGCAGCAACCCCGGTTCGAATCCGGGTCACGGCACATTTTTCGTTGTGCAGACAAGGGACGTTGCGCGCCGTGCCTGTACGCTACACGCGACCAGTGCCATGCGCATAGCTACTCCCCCTCGTGTCTGTTTAAAAAGAGCCTTTAGATATATGTAGTCTCGGTTAGTAAACCTGTGAAAGAGGAAGACCACTGTCTGCCGTTTCCCCGTCACTTCTTTCGCTCCAAGCGAGTGTCGTGGGTCGGTGACATGGCATGCAGCATACACATCGGGCCAGTGGCGCAATGGATAACGCGTCTGACTACGGATCAGAAGATTCCTGGTTTGACTCCTGGCTGGCTCGAGCATCCATTTAACCAATTCTGTATTTGGGCGATGAGGGAAAGATGTCTGTTGAGCGTAGCGCGCCAAAGTAAAACAACAGGCCTTATGACGTTTTGGCCAAAGCTCCTACTTTGATTCCGCACCGTTGCGCAGATACCCAGAAGGAAGCGCCCGAATGAACGTTTTGCTGCAGCAGGTATCGAAAGAGCCTTGGAAAAGGGAATGCTTTTCTTCACCGGTTTGGAAAAGAAGAAAAAGCTGGCTGTGGCGTAACCCTACAAGGATTTGACGCAAACGAGAGAAAATGCATGTGCTTCCGCACCGTTCTTGTAAAATGCTCAACAATCTTGTCATAAACACATCAAAAATGGACGCCCCTTGAAATGTGCCAAAGAAAACAAGGTGGAAAATGCCTTGTTTGCAAATTAGGACAGCTTCGACAAAGGGAGAGAGGCTGGCAACTTATGTGTGTAGCTCATTCGTGTGGCACAGCACAGGTCACAACACCCGTGGCCACCACCTCTCGTGTGTCCTGCGACAAGCGGCGAGCCGTGATCGTATAGTGGTTAGTACTCTGCGTTGTGGTCGCAGCAACCCCGGTTCGAATCCGGGTCAGGGCACATTTTTCGTTGTGCAGACAAGGGACGTTGCGCGCCGTGCCTGTACGCTACACGCGACCAGTGCCATGCGCATAGCTACTCCCCCTCGTGTCTGTTTAAAAAGAGCCTTTAGATATATGTAGTCTCGGTTAGTAAACCTGTGAAAGAGGAAGACCACTGTCTGCCGTTTCCCCGTCACTTCTTTCGCTCCAAGCGAGTGTCGTGGGTCGGTGACATGGCATGCAGCATACACATCGGGCCAGTGGCGCAATGGATAACGCGTCTGACTACGGATCAGAAGATTCCAGGTTCGACTCCTGGCTGGCTCGAGCATCCATTTAACCAATTCTGAATTTGGGCGATGAGGGAAAGATGTCCGTTGAGCGTAGCGCGCCAAAGTAAAACAACAGGCCTTATGACGTTTTGGCCAAAGCTCCTACTTTGATTCCGCACCGTTGCGCAGATACCCAGAAGGAAGCGCCCGAATGAACGTTTTGCTGCAGCAGGTATCGAAAGAGCCTTGGAAAAGGGAATGCTTTTCTTCACCGGTTTGGAAAAGAAGAAAAAGCTGGCTGTGGCGTAACCCTACAAGGATTTGACGCAAACGAGAGAAAATGCATGTGCTTCCGCACCGTTCTTGTAAAATGCTCAACAATCTTGTCATAAACACATCAAAAATGGACGCCCCTTGAAATGTGCCAAAGGAAACAAGGTGGAAAATGCCTTGTTTGCAAATTAGGACAGCTTCGACAAAGGGAGAGAGGCTGGCAACTTATGTGTGTAGCTCATTCGTGTGGCACAGCACAGGTCACAACACCCGTGGCCACCACCTCTCGTGTGTCCTGCGACAAGCGGCGAGCCGTGATCGTATAGTGGTTAGTACTCTGCGTTGTGGTCGCAGCAACCCCGGTTCGAATCCGGGTCACGGCACATTTTTCGTTGTGCAGACAAGGGACGTTGCGCGCCGTGCCTGTACGCTACACGCGACCAGTGCCATGCGCATAGCTACTCCCCCTCGTGTCTGTTTAAAAAGAGCCTTTAGATATATGTAGTCTCGGTTAGTAAACCTGTGAAAGAGGAAGACCACTGTCTGCCGTTTCCCCGTCACTTCTTTCGCTCCAAGCGAGTGTCGTGGGTCGGTGACATGGCATGCAGCATACACATCGGGCCAGTGGCGCAATGGATAACGCGTCTGACTACGGATCAGAAGATTCCAGGTTCGACTCCTGGCTGGCTCGAGCATCCATTTAACCAATTCTGAATTTGGGCGATGAGGGAAAGATGTCCGTTGAGCGTAGCGCGCCAAAGTAAAACAACAGGCCTTATGACGTTTTGGCCAAAGCTCCTACTTTGATTCCGCACCGTTGCGCAGATACCCAGAAGGAAGCGCCCGAATGAACGTTTTGCTGCAGCAGGTATCGAAAGAGCCTTGGAAAAGGGAATGCTTTTCTTCACCGGTTTGGAAAAGAAGAAAAAGCTGGCTGTGGCGTAACCCTACAAGGATTTGACGCAAACGAGAGAAAATGCATGTGCTTCCGCACCGTTCTTGTAAAATGCTCAACAATCTTGTCATAAACACATCAAAAATGGACGCCCCTTGAAATGTGCCAAAGGAAACAAGGTGGAAAATGCCTTGTTTGCAAATTAGGACAGCTTCGACAAAGGGAGAGAGGCTGGCAACTTATGTGTGTAGCTCATTCGTGTGGCACAGCACAGGTCACAACACCCGTGGCCACCACCTCTCGTGTGTCCTGCGACAAGCGGCGAGCCGTGATCGTATAGTGGTTAGTACTCTGCGTTGTGGTCGCAGCAACCCCGGTTCGAATCCGGGTCACGGCACATTTTTCGTTGTGCAGACAAGGGACGTTGCGCGCCGTGCCTGTACGCTACACGCGACCAGTGCCATGCGCATAGCTACTCCCCCTCGTGTCTGTTTAAAAAGAGCCTTTAGATATATGTAGTCTCGGTTAGTAAACCTGTGAAAGAGGAAGACCACTGTCTGCCGTTTCCCCGTCACTTCTTTCGCTCCAAGCGAGTGTCGTGGGTCGGTGACATGGCATGCAGCATACACATCGGGCCAGTGGCGCAATGGATAACGCGTCTGACTACGGATCAGAAGATTCCAGGTTCGACTCCTGGCTGGCTCGAGCATCCATTTAACCAATTCTGAATTTGGGCGATGAGGGAAAGATGTCCGTTGAGCGTAGCGCGCCAAAGTAAAACAACAGGCCTTATGACGTTTTGGCCAAAGCTCCTACTTTGATTCCGCACCGTTGCGCAGATACCCAGAAGGAAGCGCCCGAATGAACGTTTTGCTGCAGCAGGTATCGAAAGAGCCTTGGAAAAGGGAATGCTTTTCTTCACCGGTTTGGAAAAGAAGAAAAAGCTGGCTGTGGCGTAACCCTACAAGGATTTGACGCAAACGAGAGAAAATGCATGTGCTTCCGCACCGTTCTTGTAAAATGCTCAACAATCTTGTCATAAACACATCAAAAATGGACGCCCCTTGAAATGTGCCAAAGGAAACAAGGTGGAAAATGCCTTGTTTGCAAATTAGGACAGCTTCGACAAAGGGAGAGAGGCTGGCAACTTATGTGTGTAGCTCATTCGTGTGGCACAGCACAGGTCACAACACCCGTGGCCACCACCTCTCGTGTGTCCTGCGACAAGCGGCGAGCCGTGATCGTATAGTGGTTAGTACTCTGCGTTGTGGTCGCAGCAACCCCGGTTCGAATCCGGGTCACGGCACATTTTTCGTTGTGCAGACAAGGGACGTTGCGCGCCGTGCCTGTACGCTACACGCGACCAGTGCCATGCGCATAGCTACTCCCCCTCGTGTCTGTTTAAAAAGAGCCTTTAGATATATGTAGTCTCGGTTAGTAAACCTGTGAAAGAGGAAGACCACTGTCTGCCGTTTCCCCGTCACTTCTTTCGCTCCAAGCGAGTGTCGTGGGTCGGTGACATGGCATGCAGCATACACATCGGGCCAGTGGCGCAATGGATAACGCGTCTGACTACGGATCAGAAGATTCCAGGTTCGACTCCTGGCTGGCTCGAGCATCCATTTAACCAATTCTGAATTTGGGCGATGAGGGAAAGATGTCCGTTGAGCGTAGCGCGCCAAAGTAAAACAACAGGCCTTATGACGTTTTGGCCAAAGCTCCTACTTTGATTCCGCACCGTTGCGCAGATACCCAGAAGGAAGCGCCCGAATGAACGTTTTGCTGCAGCAGGTATCGAAAGAGCCTTGGAAAAGGGAATGCTTTTCTTCACCGGTTTGGAAAAGAAGAAAAAGCTGGCTGTGGCGTAACCCTACAAGGATTTGACGCAAACGAGAGAAAATGCATGTGCTTCCGCACCGTTCTTGTAAAATGCTCAACAATCTTGTCATAAACACATCAAAAATGGACGCTCCTTGAAATGTGCCAAAGGAAACAAGGTGGAAAATGCCTTGTTTGCAAATTAGGACAGCTTCGACAAAGGGAGAGAGGCTGGCAACTTATGTGTGTAGCTCATTCGTGTGGCACAGCACAGGTCACAACACCCGTGGCCACCACCTCTCGTGTGTCCTGCGACAAGCGGCGAGCCGTGATCGTATAGTGGTTAGTACTCTGCGTTGTGGTCGCAGCAACCCCGGTTCGAATCCGGGTCACGGCACATTTTTCGTTGTGCAGACAAGGGACGTTGCGCGCCGTGCCTGTACGCTACACGCGACCAGTGCCATGCGCATAGCTACTCCCCCTCGTGTCTGTTTAAAAAGAGCCTTTAGATATATGTAGTCTCGGTTAGTAAACCTGTGAAAGAGGAAGACCACTGTCTGCCGTTTCCCCGTCACTTCTTTCGCTCCAAGCGAGTGTCGTGGGTCGGTGACATGGCATGCAGCATACACATCGGGCCAGTGGCGCAATGGATAACGCGTCTGACTACGGATCAGAAGATTCCAGGTTCGACTCCTGGCTGGCTCGAGCATCCATTTAACCAATTCTGAATTTGGGCGATGAGGGAAAGATGTCCGTTGAGCGTAGCGCGCCAAAGTAAAACAACAGGCCTTATGACGTTTTGGCCAAAGCTCCTACTTTGATTCCGCACCGTTGCGCAGATACCCAGAAGGAAGCGCCCGAATGAACGTTTTGCTGCAGCAGGTATCGAAAGAGCCTTGGAAAAGGGAATGCTTTTCTTCACCGGTTTGGAAAAGAAGAAAAAGCTGGCTGTGGCGTAACCCTACAAGGATTTGACGCAAACGAGAGAAAATGCATGTGCTTCCGCACCGTTCTTGTAAAATGCTCAACAATCTTGTCATAAACACATCAAAAATGGACGCCCCTTGAAATGTGCCAAAGGAAACAAGGTGGAAAATGCCTTGTTTGCAAATTAGGACAGCTTCGACAAAGGGAGAGAGGCTGGCAACTTATGTGTGTAGCTCATTCGTGTGGCACAGCACAGGTCACAACACCCGTGGCCACCACCTCTCGTGTGTCCTGCGACAAGCGGCGAGCCGTGATCGTATAGTGGTTAGTACTCTGCGTTGTGGTCGCAGCAACCCCGGTTCGAATCCGGGTCACGGCACATTTTTCGTTGTGCAGACAAGGGACGTTGCGCGCCGTGCCTGTACGCTACACGCGACCAGTGCCATGCGCATAGCTACTCCCCCTCGTGTCTGTTTAAAAAGAGCCTTTAGATATATGTAGTCTCGGTTAGTAAACCTGTGAAAGAGGAAGACCACTGTCTGCCGTTTCCCCGTCACTTCTTTCGCTCCAAGCGAGTGTCGTGGGTCGGTGACATGGCATGCAGCATACACATCGGGCCAGTGGCGCAATGGATAACGCGTCTGACTACGGATCAGAAGATTCCAGGTTCGACTCCTGGCTGGCTCGAGCATCCATTTAACCAATTCTGTATTTGGGCGATGAGGGAAAGATGTCTGTCAAGCAGTTGAGCGTAGCGCGCCAAAGTAAAACAACAGGCGTTATGACGTTTTCACCAAAGCTCCTACTTTGATTCCGCACCGTTGCGCAGATACCCAGAAGGAAGCGCCCGAATGAACGTTTTGCTGCAGCAGGTATCGAAAGAGCCTTGGAAAAGGGAATGCTTTTCTTCACCGGTTTGGAAAAGAAGAAAAAAAGAGAAGAAAAAGCTGGCTGTGGCGTAACCCTACAAGGATTTGACGCAAACGAGAGAAAATGCATGTGCTTCCGCACCGTTCTTGTAAAATGCTCAACAATCTTGTCATAAACACATCAAAAATGGACGCCCCTTGAAATGTGCCAAAGGAAACAAGGTGGAAAATGCCTTGTTTGCAAATTAGGACAGCTTCAACAAAGGGAGAGAGGCTGGCAACTTATGTGTGTAGCTCATTCGTGTGGCACAGCACAGGTCACAACACCCGTGGCCACCACCTCTCGTGTGTCCTGCGACAAGCGGCGAGCCGTGATCGTATAGTGGTTAGTACTCTGCGTTGTGGTCGCAGCAACCCCGGTTCGAATCCGGGTCACGGCACATTTTTCGTTGTGCAGACAAGGGACGTTGCGCGCCGTGCCTGTACGCTACACGCGACCAGTGCCATGCGCATAGCTACTCCCCCTCGTGTCTGTTTAAAAAGAGCCTTTAGATATATGTAGTCTCGGTTAGTAAACCTGTGAAAGAGGAAGACCACTGTCTGCCGTTTCCCCGTCACTTCTTTCGCTCCAAGCGAGTGTCGTGGGTCGGTGACATGGCATGCAGCATACACATCGGGCCAGTGGCGCAATGGATAACGCGTCTGACTACGGATCAGAAGCTTCCAGGTTCGACTCCTGGCTGGCTCGAGCATCCATTTAACCAATTCTGTATTTGGGCGATGAGGGAAAGATGTCTGTCAAGCAGTTGAGCGTAGCGCGCCAAAGTAAAACAACAGGCGTTATGACGTTTTCACCAAAGCTCCTACTTTGATTCCGCACCGTTGCGCGGATACCCAGAAGGAAGCGCCCGAATGAACGTTTTGCTGCAGCAGGTATCGAAAGAGCCTTGGAAAAGGGAATGCTTTTCTTCACCGGTTTGGAAAAGAAGAAAAAAAGAGAAGAAAAAGCTGGCTGTGGCGTAACCCTACAAGGATTTGACGCAAACGAGAGAAAATGCATGTGCTTCCGCACCGTTCTTGTAAAATGCTCAACAATCTTGTCATAAACACATCAAAAATGGACGCCCCTTGAAATGTGCCAAAGAAAACAAGGTGGAAAATGCCTTGTTTGCAAATTAGGACAGCTTCGACAAAGGGAGAGAGGCTGGCAACTTATGTGTGTAGCTCATTCGTGTGGCACAGCACAGGTCACAACACCCGTGGCCACCACCTCTCGTGTGTCCTGCGACAAGCGGTGAGCCGTGATCGTATAGTGGTTAGTACTCTGCGTTGTGGTTGCAGCAACTCCGGGTCACGGCACATTTTTCGTTGTGCAGACAAGGGACGTTGCGCGCCGTGCCTGTACGCTACACGCGACCAGTGCCATGCGCATAGCTACTCCCCCTCGTGTCTGTTTAAAAAGAGCCTTTAGATATATGTAGTCTCGGTTAGTAAACCTGTGAAAGAGGAAGACCACTGTCTGCCGTTTCCCTGTCACTTCTTTCGCTCCAAGCGAGTGTCTTGGGTCGGTGACATTGCATGCAGCATACACCTCGGGCCAGTGGCGCAATGGATAACGCGTCTGACTACGGATCAGAAGATTCCAGGTTCGACTCCTGGCTGGCTCGAGCATCCATTTAACCAATTCTGTATTTGGGCGATGAGGGAAAGATGTCTGTTGAGCGTAGCGCGCCATCGTGAAACAACAGGCCTTATGACGTTTTCGCCAGAGCTCCTACTTTGATTCCGCACCGTTGCGCAGATACCCAGAAGGAAGCGCCCGAATGAACGTTTTGCTGCAGCAGGTATCGAAAGAGCCTTGGAAAAGGGAATGCTTTTCTTCACCGGTTTGGAAAAGAAGAAAAAGCTGGCTGTGGCGTAACCTTACAAGGATTTGACGCAAACGAGAGAAAATGCATGTGCTTCCGCACCGTTCTTGTAAAATGCTCAACAATCTTGTCATAAACACATCAAAAATGGACGCCCCTTGAAATGTGCCAAAGAAAACAAGGTGGAAAATGCCTTGTTTGCAAATTAGGACAGCTTCGACAAAGGGAGAGAGGCTGGCAACTTATGTGTGTAGCTCATTCGTGTGGCACAGCACAGGTCACAACACCCGTGGCCACCACCTCTCGTGTGTCCTGCGACAAGCGGCGAGCCGTGATCGTATAGTGGTTAGTACTCTGCGTTGTGGTCGCAGCAACCCCGGTTCGAATCCGGGTCACGGCACATTTTTCGTTGTGCAGACAAGGGACGTTGCGCGCCGTGCCTGTACGCTACACGCGACCAGTGCCATGCGCATAGCTTCTCCCCCTCGTGTCTGTTTAAAAAGAGCCTTTAGATATATGTAGTCTCGGTTAGTAAACCTGTGAAAGAGGAAGACCACTGTCTGCCGTTTCCCTGTCACTTCTTTCGCTCCAAGCGAGTGTCTTGGGTCGGTGACATTGCATGCAGCATACACCTCGGGCCAGTGGCGCAATGGATAACGCGTCTGACTACGGATCAGAAGATTCCAGGTTCGACTCCTGGCTGGCTCGAGCATCCATTTAACCAATTCTGTATTTGGGCGATGAGGGAAAGATGTCTGTTGAGCGTAGCGCGCCATCGTTAAACAACAGGCCTTATGACGTTTTCGCCAGAGCTCCTACTTTGATTCCGCACCGTTGCGCAGATACCCAGAAGGAAGCGCCCGAATGAACGTTTTGCTGCAGCAGGTATCGAAAGAGCCTTGGAAAAGGGAATGCTTTTCTTCACCGGTTTGGAAAAGAAGAAAAAGCTGGCTGTGGCGTAACCTTACAAGGATTTGACGCAAACGAGAGAAAATGCATGTGCTTCCGCACCGTTCTTGTAAAATGCTCAACAATCTTGTCATAAACACATCAAAAATGGACGCCCCTTGAAATGTGCCAAAGAAAACAAGGTGGAAAATGCCTTGTTTGCAAATTAGGACAGCTTCGACAAAGGGAGAGAGGCTGGCAACTTATGTGTGTAGCTCATTCGTGTGGCACAGCACAGGTCACAACACCCGTGGCCACCACCTCTCGTGTGTCCTGCGACAAGCGGCGAGCCGTGATCGTATAGTGGTTAGTACTCTGTGTTGTGGTCGCAGCAACCCCGGTTCGAATCCGGGTCACGGCACATTTTTCGTTGTGCAGACAAGGGACGTTGCGCGCCGTGCCTGTACGCTACACGCGACCAGTGCCATGCGCATAGCTACTCCCCCTCGTGTCTGTTTAAAAAGAGCCTTTAGATATATGTAGTCTCGGTTAGTAAACCTGTGAAAGAGGAAGACCACTGTCTGCCGTTTCCCTGTCACTTCTTTCGCTCCAAGCGAGTGTCTTGGGTCGGTGACATTGCATGCAGCATACACCTCGGGCCAGTGGCGCAATGGATAACGCGTCTGACTACGGATCAGAAGATTCCAGGTTCGACTCCTGGCTGGCTCGAGCATCCATTTAACCAATTCTGTATTTGGGCGATGAGGGAAAGATGTCTGTTGAGCGTAGCGCGCCATCGTGAAACAACAGGCCTTATGACGTTTTCGCCAGAGCTCCTACTTTGATTCCGCACCGTTGCGCAGATACCCAGAAGGAAGCGCCCGAATGAACGTTTTGCTGCAGCAGGTATCGAAAGAGCCTTGGAAAAGGGAATGCTTTTCTTCACCGGTTTGGAAAAGAAGAAAAAGCTGGCTGTGGCGTAACCTTACAAGGATTTGACGCAAACGAGAGAAAATGCATGTGCTTCCGCACCGTTCTTGTAAAATGCTCAACAATCTTGTCATAAACACATCAAAAATGGACGCCCCTTGAAATGTGCCAAAGAAAACAAGGTGGAAAATGCCTTGTTTGCAAATTAGGACAGCTTCGACAAAGGGAGAGAGGCTGGCAACTTATGTGTGTAGCTCATTCGTGTGGCACAGCACAGGTCACAACACCCGTGGCCACCACCTCTCGTGTGTCCTGCGACAAGCGGCGAGCCGTGATCGTATAGTGGTTAGTACTCTGCGTTGTGGTCGCAGCAACCCCGGTTCGAATCCGGGTCACGGCACATTTTTCGTTGTGCAGACAAGGGACGTTGCGCGCCGTGCCTGTACGCTACACGCGACCAGTGCCATGCGCATAGCTTCTCCCCCTCGTGTCTGTTTAAAAAGAGCCTTTAGATATATGTAGTCTCGGTTAGTAAACCTGTGAAAGAGGAAGACCACTGTCTGCCGTTTCCCTGTCACTTCTTTCGCTCCAAGCGAGTGTCTTGGGTCGGTGACATTGCATGCAGCATACACCTCGGGCCAGTGGCGCAATGGATAACGCGTCTGACTACGGATCAGAAGATTCCAGGTTCGACTCCTGGCTGGCTCGAGCATCCATTTAACCAATTCTGTATTTGGGCGATGAGGGAAAGATGTCTGTTGAGCGTAGCGCGCCATCGTGAAACAACAGGCCTTATGACGTTTTCGCCAGAGCTCCTACTTTGATTCCGCACCGTTGCGCAGATACCCAGAAGGAAGCGCCCGAATGAACGTTTTGCTGCAGCAGGTGTCGAAAGAGCCTTGGAAAAGGGAATGCTTTTCTTCACCGGTTTGGAAAAGAAGAAAAAGCTGGCTGTGGCGTAACCTTACAAGGATTTGACGCAAACGAGAGAAAATGCATGTGCTTCCGCACCGTTCTTGTAAAATGCTCAACAATCTTGTCATAAACACATCAAAAATGGACGCCCCTTGAAATGTGCCAAAGAAAACAAGGTGGAAAATGCCTTGTTTGCAAATTAGGACAGCTTCGACAAAGGGAGAGAGGCTGGCAACTTATGTGTGTAGCTCATTCGTGTGGCACAGCACAGGTCACAACACCCGTGGCCACCACCTCTCGTGTGTCCTGCGACAAGCGGCGAGCCGTGATCGTATAGTGGTTAGTACTCTGCGTTGTGGTCGCAGCAACCCCGGTTCGAATCCGGGTCAGGGCACATTTTTCGTTGTGCAGACAAGGGACGTTGCGCGCCGTGCCTGTACGCTACACGCGACCAGTGCCTTGCGCATAGCTACTCCCCCTCGTGTCTGTTTAAAAAGAGCCTTTAGATATATGTAGTCTCGGTTAGTAAACCTGTGAAAGAGGAAGACCACTGTCTGCCGTTTCCCCGTCACTTCTTTCGCTCCAAGCGAGTGTCGTGGGTCGGTGACATGGCATGCAGCATACACATCGGGCCAGTGGCGCAATGGATAACGCGTCTGACTACGGATCAGAAGATTCCAGGTTCGACTCCTGGCTGGCTCGAGCATCCATTTAACCAATTCTGTATTTGGGCGATGAGGGAAAGATGTCTGTCAAGCAGTTGAGCGTAGCGCGCCAAAGTAAAACAACAGGCATTATGACGTTTTCACCAAAGCTCCTACTTTGATTCCGCACCGTTGCGCAGATACCCAGAAGGAAGCGCCCGAATGAACGTTTTGCTGCAGCAGGTATCGAAAGAGCCTTGGAAAAGGAAATGCTTTTCTTCACCGGTTTGGAAAAGAAGAAAAAAAGAGAAGAAAAAGCTGGCTGTGGCGTAACCCTACAAGGATTTGACGCAAACGAGAGAAAATGCATGTGCTTCCGCACCGTTCTTGTAAAATGCTCAACAATCTTGTCATAAACACATCAAAAATGGACGCCCCTTGAAATGTGCCAAAGAAAACAAGGTGGAAAATGCCTTGTTTGCAAATTAGGACAGCTTCGACAAAGGGAGAGAGGCTGGCAACTTATGTGTGTAGCTCATTCGTGTGGCACAGCACAGGTCACAACACCCGTGGCCACCACCTCTCGTGTGTCCTGCGACAAGCGGCGAGCCGTGATCGTATAGTGGTTAGTACTCTGCGTTGTGGTCGCAGCAACCCCGGTTCGAATCCGGGTCAGGGCACATTTTTCGTTGTGCAGACAAGGGACGTTGCGCGCCGTGCCTGTACGCTACACGCGACCAGTGCCTTGCGCATAGCTACTCCCCCTCGTGTCTGTTTAAAAAGAGCCTTTAGATATATGTAGTCTCGGTTAGTAAACCTGTGAAAGAGGAAGACCACTGTCTGCCGTTTCCCCGTCACTTCTTTCGCTCCAAGCGAGTGTCGTGGGTCGGTGACATGGCATGCAGCATACACATCGGGCCAGTGGCGCAATGGATAACGCGTCTGACTACGGATCAGAAGATTCCAGGTTCGACTCCTGGCTGGCTCGAGCATCCATTTAACCAATTCTGTATTTGGGCGATGAGGGAAAGATGTCTGTCAAGCAGTTGAGCGTAGCGCGCCAAAGTAAAACAACAGGCATTATGACGTTTTCACCAAAGCTCCTACTTTGATTCCGCACCGTTGCGCAGATACCCAGAAGGAAGCGCCCGAATGAACGTTTTGCTGCAGCAGGTATCGAAAGAGCCTTGGAAAAGGGAATGCTTTTCTTCACCGGTTTGGAAAAGAAGAAAAAAAGAGAAGAAAAAGCTGGCTGTGGCGTAACCCTACAAGGATTTGACGCAAACGAGAGAAAATGCATGTGCTTCCGCACCGTTCTTGTAAAATGCTCAACAATCTTGTCATAAACACATCAAAAATGGACGCCCCTTGAAATGTGCCAAAGAAAACAAGGTGGAAAATGCCTTGTTTGCAAATTAGGACAGCTTCGACAAAGGGAGAGAGGCTGGCAACTTATGTGTGTAGCTCATTCGTGTGGCACAGCACAGGTCACAACACCCGTGGCCACCACCTCTCGTGTGTCCTGCGACAAGCGGCGAGCCGTGATCGTATAGTGGTTAGTACTCTGCGTTGTGGTCGCAGCAACCCCGGTTCGAATCCGGGTCAGGGCACATTTTTCGTTGTGCAGACAAGGGACGTTGCGCGCCGTGCCTGTACGCTACACGCGACCAGTGCCTTGCGCATAGCTACTCCCCCTCGTGTCTGTTTAAAAAGAGCCTTTAGATATATGTAGTCTCGGTTAGTAAACCTGTGAAAGAGGAAGACCACTGTCTGCCGTTTCCCCGTCACTTCTTTCGCTCCAAGCGAGTGTCGTGGGTCGGTGACATGGCATGCAGCATACACCTCGGGCCAGTGGCGCAATGGATAACGCGTCTGACTACGGATCAGAAGATTCCAGGTTCGACTCCTGGCTGGCTCGAGCATCCATTTAACCAATTCTGTATTTGGGCGATGAGGGAAAGATGTCTGTCAAGCAGTTGAGCGTAGCGCGCCAAAGTAAAACAACAGGCATTATGACGTTTTCACCAAAGCTCCTACTTTGATTCCGCACCGTTGCGCAGATACCCAGAAGGAAGCGCCCGAATGAACGTTTTGCTGCAGCAGGTATCGAAAGAGCCTTGGAAAAGGGAATGCTTTTCTTCACCGGTTTGGAAAAGAAGAAAAAAAGAGAAGAAAAAGCTGGCTGTGGCGTAACCCTACAAGGATTTGACGCAAACGAGAGAAAATGCATGTGCTTCCGCACCGTTCTTGTAAAATGCTCAACAATCTTGTCATAAACACATCAAAAATGGACGCCCCTTGAAATGTGCCAAAGAAAACAAGGTGGAAAATGCCTTGTTTGCAAATTAGGACAGCTTCGACAAAGGGAGAGAGGCTGGCAACTTATGTGTGTAGCTCATTCGTGTGGCACAGCACAGGTCACAACACCCGTGGCCACCACCTCTCGTGTGTCCTGCGACAAGCGGCGAGCCGTGATCGTATAGTGGTTAGTACTCTGCGTTGTGGTCGCAGCAACCCCGGTTCGAATCCGGGTCAGGGCACATTTTTCGTTGTGCAGACAAGGGACGTTGCGCGCCGTGCCTGTACGCTACACGCGACCAGTGCCATGCGCATAGCTACTCCCCCTCGTGTCTGTTTAAAAAGAGCCTTTAGATATATGTAGTCTCGGTTAGTAAACCTGTGAAAGAGGAAGACCACTGTCTGCCGTTTCCCCGTCACTTCTTTCGCTCCAAGCGAGTGTCGTGGGTCGGTGACATGGCATGCAGCATACACATCGGGCCAGTGGCGCAATGGATAACGCGTCTGACTACGGATCAGAAGATTCCAGGTTCGACTCCTGGCTGGCTCGAGCATCCATTTAACCAATTCTGTATTTGGGCGATGAGGGAAAGATGTCTGTTGAGCGTAGCGCGCCATCGTGAAACAACAGGCCTTATGACGTTTTCGCCAGAGCTCCTACTTTGATTCCACACCGTTGCGCAGATACCCAGAAGGAAGCGCCCGAATGAACGTTTTGCTGCAGCAGGTATCGAAAGAGCCTTGGAAAAGGGAATGCTTTTCTTCACCGGTTTGGAAAAGAAGAAAAAAAGAGAAGAAAAAGCTGGCTGTGGCGTAACCCTACAAGGATTTGACGCAAACGAGAGAAAATGCATGTGCTTCCGCACCGTTCTTGTAAAATGCTCAACAATCTTGTCATAAACACATCAAAAATGGACGCCCCTTGAAATGTGCCAAAGAAAACAAGGTGGAAAATGCCTTGTTTGCAAATTAGGACAGCTTCGACAAAGGGAGAGAGGCTGGCAACTTATGTGTGTAGCTCATTCGTGTGGCACAGCACAGGTCACAACACCCGTGGCCACCACCTCTCGTGTGTCCTGCGACAAGCGGCGAGCCGTGATCGTATAGTGGTTAGTACTCTGCGTTGTGGTCGCAGCAACCCGGTTCGAATCCGGGTCACGGCACATTTTTCGTTGTGCAGACAAGGGACGTTGCGCGCCGTGCCTGTACGCTACGCGCGACCAGTGCCATGCGCATAGCTTCTCCCCCTCGTGTCTGTTTAAAAAGAGCCTTTAGATATATGTAGTCTCGGTTAGTAAACCTGTGAAAGAGGAAGACCACTGTCTGCCGTTTCCCCGTCACTTCTTTCGCTCCAAGCGAGTGTCGTGGGTCGGTGACATGGCATGCAGCATACACATCGGGCCAGTGGCGCAATGGATAACGCGTCTGACTACGGATCAGAAGATTCCAGGTTTGACTCCTGGCTGGCTCGAGCATCCATTTAACCAATTCTGTATTTGGGCGATGAGGGAAAGATGTCTGTTGAGCGTAGCGCGCCAAAGTAAAACAACAGGCCTTATGACGTTTTGGCCAAAGCTCCTACTTTGATTCCGCACCGTTGCGCAGATACCCAGAAGGAAGCGCCCGAATGAACGTTTTGCTGCAGCAGGTATCGAAAGAGCCTTGGAAAAGGGAATGCTTTTCTTCACCGGTTTGGAAAAGAAGAAAAAAAGAGAAGAAAAAGCTGGCTGTGGCGTAACCTTAAAAGGATTTGACGCAAACGAGAGAAAATGCATGTGCTTCCGCACCGTTCTTGTAAAATGCTCAACAATCTTGTCATAAACACATCAAAAATGGACGCCCCTTGAAATGTGCCAAAGAAAACAAGGTGGAAAATGCCTTGTTTGCAAATTAGGACAGCTTCGACAAAGGGAGAGAGGCTGGCAACTTATGTGTGTAGCTCATTCGTGTGGCACAGCACAGGTCACAACACCCGTGGCCACCACCTCTCGTGTGTCCTGCGACAAGCGGCGAGCCGTGATCGTATAGTGGTTAGTACTCTGCGTTGTGGTCGCAGCAACCCCGGTTCGAATCTGGGTCATGGCACATTTTTCGTTGTGCAGACAAGGGACGTTGCGCGCCGTGCCTGTACGCTACACGCGACCAGTGCCATGCGCATAGCTACTCCCCCTCGTGTCTGTTTAAAAAGAGCCTTTAGATATATGTAGTCTCGGTTAGTAAACCTGTGAAAGAGGAAGACCACTGTCTGCCGTTTCCCTGTCACTTCTTTCGCTCCAAGCGAGTGTCTTGGGTCGGTGACATTGCATGCAGCATACACCTCGGGCCAGTGGCGCAATGGATAACGCGTCTGACTACGGATCAGAAGATTCCAGGTTCAACTCCTGGCTGGCTCGAGCATCCATTTAACCAATTCTGTATTTAGGCGATGAGGGAAAGATGTCTGTCAAGCAGTTGAGCGTAGCGCGCCAAAGTAAAACAACAGGCATTATGACGTTTTCACCAAAGCTCCTACTTTGATTCCGCACCGTTGCGCAGATACCCAGAAGGAAGCGCCCGAATGAACGTTTTGCTGCAGCAGGTATCGAAAGAGCCTTGGAAAAGGGAATGCTTTTCTTCACCGGTTTGGAAAAGAAGAAAAAAAGAGAAGAAAAAGCTGGCTGTGGCGTAACCTTAAAAGGATTTGACGCAAACGAGAGAAAATGCATGTGCTTCCGCACCGTTCTTGTAAAATGCTCAACAATCTTGTCATAAACACATCAAAAATGGACGCCCCTTGAAATGTGCCAAAGAAAACAAGGTGGAAAATGCCTTGTTTGCAAATTAGGACAGCTTCGACAAAGGGAGAGAGGCTGGCAACTTATGTGTGTAGCTCATTCGTGTGGCACAGCACAGGTCACAACACCCGTGGCCACCACCTCTCGTGTGTCCTGCGACAAGCGGCGAGCCGTGATCGTATAGTGGTTAGTACTCTGCGTTGTGGTCGCAGCAACCCCGGTTCGAATCCGGGTCACGGCACATTTTTCGTTGTGCAGACAAGGGACGTTGCGCGCCGTGCCTGTACGCTACACGCGACCAGTGCCATGCGCATAGCTACTCCCCCTCGTGTCTGTTTAAAAAGAGCCTTTAGATATATGTAGTCTCGGTTAGTAAACCTGTGAAAGAGGAAGACCACTGTCTGCCGTTTCCCTGTCACTTCTTTCGCTCCAAGCGAGTGTCTTGGGTCGGTGACATTGCATGCAGCATACACCTCGGGCCAGTGGCGCAATGGATAACGCGTCTGACTACGGATCAGAAGATTCCAGGTTCAACTCCTGGCTGGCTCGAGCATCCATTTAACCAATTCTGTATTTAGGCGATGAGGGAAAGATGTCTGTCAAGCAGTTGAGCGTAGCGCGCCAAAGTAAAACAACAGGCATTATGACGTTTTCACCAAAGCTCCTACTTTGATTCCGCACCGTTGCGCAGATACCCAGAAGGAAGCGCCCGAATGAACGTTTTGCTGCAGCAGGTATCGAAAGAGCCTTGGAAAAGGGAATGCTTTTCTTCACCGGTTTGGAAAAGAAGAAAAAAAGAGAAGAAAAAGCTGGCTGTGGCGTAACCTTAAAAGGATTTGACGCAAACGAGAGAAAATGCATGTGCTTCCGCACCGTTCTTGTAAAATGCTCAACAATCTTGTCATAAACACATCAAAAATGGACGCCCCTTGAAATGTGCCAAAGAAAACAAGGTGGAAAATGCCTTGTTTGCAAATTAGGACAGCTTCGACAAAGGGAGAGAGGCTGGCAACTTATGTGTGTAGCTCATTCGTGTGGCACAGCACAGGTCACAACACCCGTGGCCACCACCTCTCGTGTGTCCTGCGACAAGCGGCGAGCCGTGATCGTATAGTGGTTAGTACTCTGCGTTGTGGTCGCAGCAACCCCGGTTCGAATCCGGGTCACGGCACATTTTTCGTTGTGCAGACAAGGGACGTTGCGCGCCGTGCCTGTACGCTACACGCGACCAGTGCCATGCGCATAGCTACTCCCCCTCGTGTCTGTTTAAAAAGAGCCTTTAGATATATGTAGTCTCGGTTAGTAAACCTGTGAAAGAGGAAGACCACTGTCTGCCGTTTCCCTGTCACTTCTTTCGCTCCAAGCGAGTGTCTTGGGTCGGTGACATTGCATGCAGCATACACCTCGGGCCAGTGGCGCAATGGATAACGCGTCTGACTACGGATCAGAAGATTCCAGGTTCAACTCCTGGCTGGCTCGAGCATCCATTTAACCAATTCTGTATTTGGGCGATGAGGGAAAGATGTCTGTCAAGCAGTTGAGCGTAGCGCGCCAAAGTAAAACAACAGGCATTATGACGTTTTCACCAAAGCTCCTACTTTGATTCCGCACCGTTGCGCAGATACCCAGAAGGAAGCGCCCGAATGAACGTTTTGCTGCAGCAGGTATCGAAAGAGCCTTGGAAAAGGAAATGCTTTTCTTCACCGGTTTGGAAAAGAAGAAAAAAAGAGAAGAAAAAGCTGGCTGTGGCGTAACCCTACAAGGATTTGACGCAAACGAGAGAAAATGCATGTGCTTCCGCACCGTTCTTGTAAAATGCTCAACAATCTTGTCATAAACACATCAAAAATGGACGCCCCTTGAAATGTGCCAAAGAAAACAAGGTGGAAAATGCCTTGTTTGCAAATTAGGACAGCTTCGACAAAGGGAGAGAGGCTGGCAACTTATGTGTGTAGCTCATTCGTGTGGCACAGCACAGGTCACAACACCCGTGGCCACCACCTCTCGTGTGTCCTGCGACAAGCGGCGAGCCGTGATCGTATAGTGGTTAGTACTCTGCGTTGTGGTCGCAGCAACCCGGTTCGAATCCGGGTCACGGCACATTTTTCGTTGTGCAGACAAGGGACGTTGCGCGCCGTGCCTGTACGCTACGCGCGACCAGTGCCATGCGCATAGCTTCTCCCCCTCGTGTCTGTTTAAAAAGAGCCTTTAGATATATGTAGTCTCGGTTAGTAAACCTGTGAAAGAGGAAGACCACTGTCTGCCGTTTCCCCGTCACTTCTTTCGCTCCAAGCGAGTGTCGTGGGTCGGTGACATGGCATGCAGCATACACATCGGGCCAGTGGCGCAATGGATAACGCGTCTGACTACGGATCAGAAGATTCCAGGTTTGACTCCTGGCTGGCTCGAGCATCCATTTAACCAATTCTGTATTTGGGCGATGAGGGAAAGATGTCTGTTGAGCGTAGCGCGCCAAAGTAAAACAACAGGCCTTATGACGTTTTGGCCAAAGCTCCTACTTTGATTCCGCACCGTTGCGCAGATACCCAGAAGGAAGCGCCCGAATGAACGTTTTGCTGCAGCAGGTATCGAAAGAGCCTTGGAAAAGGGAATGCTTTTCTTCACCGGTTTGGAAAAGAAGAAAAAAAGAGAAGAAAAAGCTGGCTGTGGCGTAACCTTAAAAGGATTTGACGCAAACGAGAGAAAATGCATGTGCTTCCGCACCGTTCTTGTAAAATGCTCAACAATCTTGTCATAAACACATCAAAAATGGACGCCCCTTGAAATGTGCCAAAGAAAACAAGGTGGAAAATGCCTTGTTTGCAAATTAGGACAGCTTCGACAAAGGGAGAGAGGCTGGCAACTTATGTGTGTAGCTCATTCGTGTGGCACAGCACAGGTCACAACACCCGTGGCCACCACCTCTCGTGTGTCCTGCGACAAGCGGCGAGCCGTGATCGTATAGTGGTTAGTACTCTGCGTTGTGGTCGCAGCAACCCCGGTTCGAATCCGGGTCACGGCACATTTTTCGTTGTGCAGACAAGGGACGTTGCGCGCCGTGCCTGTACGCTACACGCGACCAGTGCCATGCGCATAGCTACTCCCCCTCGTGTCTGTTTAAAAAGAGCCTTTAGATATATGTAGTCTCGGTTAGTAAACCTGTGAAAGAGGAAGACCACTGTCTGCCGTTTCCCTGTCACTTCTTTCGCTCCAAGCGAGTGTCTTGGGTCGGTGACATTGCATGCAGCATACACCTCGGGCCAGTGGCGCAATGGATAACGCGTCTGACTACGGATCAGAAGATTCCAGGTTCAACTCCTGGCTGGCTCGAGCATCCATTTAACCAATTCTGTATTTAGGCGATGAGGGAAAGATGTCTGTCAAGCAGTTGAGCGTAGCGCGCCAAAGTAAAACAACAGGCATTATGACGTTTTCACCAAAGCTCCTACTTTGATTCCGCACCGTTGCGCAGATACCCAGAAGGAAGCGCCCGAATGAACGTTTTGCTGCAGCAGGTATCGAAAGAGCCTTGGAAAAGGGAATGCTTTTCTTCACCGGTTTGGAAAAGAAGAAAAAAAGAGAAGAAAAAGCTGGCTGTGGCGTAACCTTAAAAGGATTTGACGCAAACGAGAGAAAATGCATGTGCTTCCGCACCGTTCTTGTAAAATGCTCAACAATCTTGTCATAAACACATCAAAAATGGACGCCCCTTGAAATGTGCCAAAGAAAACAAGGTGGAAAATGCCTTGTTTGCAAATTAGGACAGCTTCGACAAAGGGAGAGAGGCTGGCAACTTATGTGTGTAGCTCATTCGTGTGGCACAGCACAGGTCACAACACCCGTGGCCACCACCTCTCGTGTGTCCTGCGACAAGCGGCGAGCCGTGATCGTATAGTGGTTAGTACTCTGCGTTGTGGTCGCAGCAACCCCGGTTCGAATCCGGGTCACGGCACATTTTTCGTTGTGCAGACAAGGGACGTTGCGCGCCGTGCCTGTACGCTACACGCGACCAGTGCCATGCGCATAGCTACTCCCCCTCGTGTCTGTTTAAAAAGAGCCTTTAGATATATGTAGTCTCGGTTAGTAAACCTGTGAAAGAGGAAGACCACTGTCTGCCGTTTCCCTGTCACTTCTTTCGCTCCAAGCGAGTGTCTTGGGTCGGTGACATTGCATGCAGCATACACCTCGGGCCAGTGGCGCAATGGATAACGCGTCTGACTACGGATCAGAAGATTCCAGGTTCAACTCCTGGCTGGCTCGAGCATCCATTTAACCAATTCTGTATTTAGGCGATGAGGGAAAGATGTCTGTCAAGCAGTTGAGCGTAGCGCGCCAAAGTAAAACAACAGGCATTATGACGTTTTCACCAAAGCTCCTACTTTGATTCCGCACCGTTGCGCAGATACCCAGAAGGAAGCGCCCGAATGAACGTTTTGCTGCAGCAGGTATCGAAAGAGCCTTGGAAAAGGGAATGCTTTTCTTCACCGGTTTGGAAAAGAAGAAAAAAAGAGAAGAAAAAGCTGGCTGTGGCGTAACCTTAAAAGGATTTGACGCAAACGAGAGAAAATGCATGTGCTTCCGCACCGTTCTTGTAAAATGCTCAACAATCTTGTCATAAACACATCAAAAATGGACGCCCCTTGAAATGTGCCAAAGAAAACAAGGTGGAAAATGCCTTGTTTGCAAATTAGGACAGCTTCGACAAAGGGAGAGAGGCTGGCAACTTATGTGTGTAGCTCATTCGTGTGGCACAGCACAGGTCACAACACCCGTGGCCACCACCTCTCGTGTGTCCTGCGACAAGCGGCGAGCCGTGATCGTATAGTGGTTAGTACTCTGCGTTGTGGTCGCAGCAACCCCGGTTCGAATCCGGGTCACGGCACATTTTTCGTTGTGCAGACAAGGGACGTTGCGCGCCGTGCCTGTACGCTACACGCGACCAGTGCCATGCGCATAGCTACTCCCCCTCGTGTCTGTTTAAAAAGAGCCTTTAGATATATGTAGTCTCGGTTAGTAAACCTGTGAAAGAGGAAGACCACTGTCTGCCGTTTCCCTGTCACTTCTTTCGCTCCAAGCGAGTGTCTTGGGTCGGTGACATTGCATGCAGCATACACCTCGGGCCAGTGGCGCAATGGATAACGCGTCTGACTACGGATCAGAAGATTCCAGGTTCAACTCCTGGCTGGCTCGAGCATCCATTTAACCAATTCTGTATTTGGGCGATGAGGGAAAGATGTCTGTCAAGCAGTTGAGCGTAGCGCGCCAAAGTAAAACAACAGGCATTATGACGTTTTCACCAAAGCTCCTACTTTGATTCCGCACCGTTGCGCAGATACCCAGAAGGAAGCGCCCGAATGAACGTTTTGCTGCAGCAGGTATCGAAAGAGCCTTGGAAAAGGAAATGCTTTTCTTCACCGGTTTGGAAAAGAAGAAAAAAAGAGAAGAAAAAGCTGGCTGTGGCGTAACCCTACAAGGATTTGACGCAAACGAGAGAAAATGCATGTGCTTCCGCACCGTTCTTGTAAAATGCTCAACAATCTTGTCATAAACACATCAAAAATGGACGCCCCTTGAAATGTGCCAAAGAAAACAAGGTGGAAAATGCCTTGTTTGCAAATTAGGACAGCTTCGACAAAGGGAGAGAGGCTGGCAACTTATGTGTGTAGCACAGCACAGGTCACAACACCCGTGGCCACCACCTCTCGTATGTCCTGCGACAAGCGGCGAGCCGTGATCGTATAGTGGTTAGTACTCTGCGTTGTGGTCGCAGCAACCCCGGTTCGAATCCGGGTCACGGCACATTTTTCGTTGTGCAGACAAGGGACGTTGCGCGCCGTGCCTGTACGCTACACGCGACCAGTGCCATGCGCATAGCTACTCCCCCTCGTGTCTGTTTAAAAAGAGCCTTACATATATGTAGTCTCGGTTAGTAAACCTGTGAAAGAGGAAGATCACTGTCTGCCGTTTCCCCATCACTTCTTTCGCTCCAAGCGAGTGTCTTGGGTCGGTGACATGGCATGCACCTCGGGACAGTGGCGCAATGGATAACGCGTCTGACTACGGATCAGAAGATTCCAGGTTCGACTCCTGGCTGGCTCGAGCATCCATTTAACCAATTCTGTATTTGGGCGATGAGGGAAAGATGTCTGTTGAGCGTAGCGCGCCAAAGTAAAACAACAGGCCTTATGACGTTTTGGCCAAAGCTCCTACTTTGATTCCGCACCGTTGCGCAGATACCCAGAAGGAAGCGCCCGAATGAACGTTTTGCTGCAGCAGGTATCGAAAGAGCCTTGGAAAAGGGAATGCTTTTCTTCACCGGTTTGGAAAAGAAGAAAAAGCTGGCTGTGGCGTAACCCTACAAGGATTTGACGCAAACGAGAGAAAATGCATGTGCTTCCGCACCGTTCTTGTAAAATGCTCAACAATCTTGTCATAAACACATCAAAAATGGACGCCCCTTGAAATGTGCCAAAGAAAACAAGGTGGAAAATGCCTTGTTTGCAAATTAGGACAGCTTCGACAAAGGGAGAGAGGCTGGCAACTTATGTGTGTAGCTCATTCGTGTGGCACAGCACAGGTCACAACACCCGTGGCCACCACCTCTCGTGTGTCCTGCGACAAGCGGCGAGCCGTGATCGTATAGTGGTTAGTACTCTGCGTTGTGGTCGCAGCAACCCCGGTTCGAATCCGGGTCACGGCACATTTTTCGTTGTGCAGACAAGGGACGTTGCGCGCCGTGCCTGTACGCTACACGCGACCAGTGCCATGCGCATAGCTACTCCCCCTCGTGTCTGTTTAAAAAGAGCCTTTAGATATATGTAGTCTCGGTTAGTAAACCTGTGAAAGAGGAAGACCACTGTCTGCCGTTTCCCTGTCACTTCTTTCGCTCCAAGCGAGTGTCTTGGGTCGGTGACATTGCATGCAGCATACACCTCGGGCCAGTGGCGCAATGGATAACGCGTCTGACTACGGATCAGAAGATTCCAGGTTCAACTCCTGGCTGGCTCGAGCATCCATTTAACCAATTCTGTATTTGGGCGATGAGGGAAAGATGTCTGTCAAGCAGTTGAGCGTAGCGCGCCAAAGTAAAACAACAGGCATTATGACGTTTTCACCAAAGCTCCTACTTTGATTCCGCACCGTTGCGCAGATACCCAGAAGGAAGCGCCCGAATGAACGTTTTGCTGCAGCAGGTATCGAAAGAGCCTTGGAAAAGGAAATGCTTTTCTTCACCGGTTTGGAAAAGAAGAAAAAAAGAGAAGAAAAAGCTGGCTGTGGCGTAACCCTACAAGGATTTGACGCAAACGAGAGAAAATGCATGTGCTTCCGCACCGTTCTTGTAAAATGCTCAACAATCTTGTCATAAACACATCAAAAATGGACGCCCCTTGAAATGTGCCAAAGAAAACAAGGTGGAAAATGCCTTGTTTGCAAATTAGGACAGCTTCGACAAAGGGAGAGAGGCTGGCAACTTATGTGTGTAGCACAGCACAGGTCACAACACCCGTGGCCACCACCTCTCGTATGTCCTGCGACAAGCGGCGAGCCGTGATCGTATAGTGGTTAGTACTCTGCGTTGTGGTCGCAGCAACCCTGGTTCGAATCCGGGTCACGGCACATTTTTCGTTGTGCAGACAAGGGACGTTGCGCGCCGTGCCTGTACGCTACACGCGACCAGTGCCATGCGCATAGCTACTCCCCCTCGTGTCTGTTTAAAAAGAGCCTTACATATATGTAGTCTCGGTTAGTAAACCTGTGAAAGAGGAAGATCACTGTCTGCCGTTTCCCCATCACTTCTTTCGCTCCAAGCGAGTGTCTTGGGTCGGTGACATGGCATGCACCTCGGGACAGTGGCGCAATGGATAACGCGTCTGACTACGGATCAGAAGATTCCAGGTTCGACTCCTGGCTGGCTCGAGCATCCATTTAACCAATTCTGTATTTGGGCGATGAGGGAAAGATGTCTGTTGAGCGTAGCGCGCCAAAGTAAAACAACAGGCCTTATGACGTTTTGGCCAAAGCTCCTACTTTGATTCCGCACCGTTGCGCAGATACCCAGAAGGAAGCGCCCGAATGAACGTTTTGCTGCAGCAGGTATCGAAAGAGCCTTGGAAAAGGGAATGCTTTTCTTCACCGGTTTGGAAAAGAAGAAAAAGCTGGCTGTGGCGTAACCCTACAAGGATTTGACGCAAACGAGAGAAAATGCATGTGCTTCCGCACCGTTCTTGTAAAATGCTCAACAATCTTGTCATAAACACATCAAAAATGGACGCCCCTTGAAATGTGCCAAAGAAAACAAGGTGGAAAATGCCTTGTTTGCAAATTAGGACAGCTTCGACAAAGGGAGAGAGGCTGGCAACTTATGTGTGTAGCTCATTCGTGTGGCACAGCACAGGTCACAACACCCGTGGCCACCACCTCTCGTGTGTCCTGCGACAAGCGGCGAGCCGTGATCGTATAGTGGTTAGTACTCTGCGTTGTGGTCGCAGCAACCCCGGTTCGAATCCGGGTCAGGGCACATTTTTCGTTGTGCAGACAAGGGACGTTGCGCGCCGTGCCTGTACGCTACACGCGACCAGTGCCTTGCGCATAGCTACTCCCCCTCGTGTCTGTTTAAAAAGAGCCTTTAGATATATGTAGTCTCGGTTAGTAAACCTGTGAAAGAGGAAGACCACTGTCTGCCGTTTCCCCGTCACTTCTTTCGCTCCAAGCGAGTGTCGTGGGTCGGTGACATGGCATGCAGCATACACATCGGGCCAGTGGCGCAATGGATAACGCGTCTGACTACGGATCAGAAGATTCCAGGTTCGACTCCTGGCTGGCTCGAGCATCCATTTAACCAATTCTGTATTTGGGCGATGAGGGAAAGATGTCTGTCAAGCAGTTGAGCGTAGCGCGCCAAAGTAAAACAACAGGCATTATGACGTTTTCACCAAAGCTCCTACTTTGATTCCGCACAGTTGCGCAGATACCCAGAAGGAAGCGCCCGAATGAACGTTTTGCTGCAGCAGGTATCGAAAGAGCCTTGGAAAAGGGAATGCTTTTCTTCACCGGTTTGGAAAAGAAGAAAAAAAGAGAAGAAAAAGCTGGCTGTGGCGTAACCCTACAAGGATTTGACGCAAACGAGAGAAAATGCATGTGCTTCCGCACCGTTCTTGTAAAATGCTCAACAATCTTGTCATAAACACATCAAAAATGGACGCCCCTTGAAATGTGCCAAAGAAAACAAGGTGGAAAATGCCTTGTTTGCAAATTAGGACAGCTTCGACAAAGGGAGAGAGGCTGGCAACTTATGTGTGTAGCTCATTCGTGTGGCACAGCACAGGTCACAACACCCGTGGCCACCACCTCTCGTGTGTCCTGCGACAAGCGGCGAGCCGTGATCGTATAGTGGTTAGTACTCTGCGTTGTGGTCGCAGCAACCCCGGTTCGAATCCGGGTCAGGGAACATTTTTCGTTGTGCAGACAAGGGACGTTGCGCGCCGTGCCTGTACGCTACACGCGACCAGTGCCTTGCGCATAGCTACTCCCCCTCGTGTCTGTTTAAAAAGAGCCTTTAGATATATGTAGTCTCGGTTAGTAAACCTGTGAAAGAGGAAGACCACTGTCTGCCGTTTCCCCGTCACTTCTTTCGCTCCAAGCGAGTGTCGTGGGTCGGTGACATGGCATGCAGCATACACATCGGGCCAGTGGCGCAATGGATAACGCGTCTGACTACGGATCAGAAGATTCCAGGTTCGACTCCTGGCTGACTCGAGCATCCATTTAACCAATTCTGTATTTGGGCGATGAGGGAAAGATGTCTGTCAAGCAGTTGAGCGTAGCGCGCCAAAGTAAAACAACAGGCATTATGACGTTTTCACCAAAGCTCCTACTTTGATTCCGCACCGTTGCGCAGATACCCAGAAGGAAGCACCCGAATGAACGTTTTGCTGCAGCAGGTATCGAAAGAGCCTTGGAAAAGGGAATGCTTTTCTTCACCGGTTTGGAAAAGAAGAAAAAGAGAAGAAAAAGCTGGCTGTGGCGTAACCCTACAAGGATTTGACGCAAACGAGAGAAAATGCATGTGCTTCCGCACCGTTCTTGTAAAATGCTCAACAATCTTGTCATAAACACATCAAAAATGGACGCCCCTTGAAATGTGCCAAAGAAAACAAGGTGGAAAATGCCTTGTTTGCAAATTAGGACAGCTTCGACAAAGGGAGAGAGGCTGGCAACTTATGTGTGTAGCTCATTCGTGTGGCACAGCACAGGTCACAACACCCGTGGCCACCACCTCTCGTGTGTCCTGCGACAAGCGGCGAGCCGTGATCGTATAGTGGTTAGTACTCTGCGTTGTGGTCGCAGCAACCCCGGTTCGAATCCGGGTCACGGCACATTTTTCGTTGTGCAGACAAGGGACGTTGCGCGCCGTGCCTGTACGCTACACGCGACCAGTGCCATGCGCATAGCTACTCCCCCTCGTGTCTGTTTAAAAAGAGCCTTTAGATATATGTAGTCTCGGTTAGTAAACCTGTGAAAGAGGAAGACCACTGTCTGCCGTTTCCCCGTCACTTCTTTCGCTCCAAGCGAGTGTCGTGGGTCGGTGACATGGCATGCAGCATACACCTCGGGCCAGTGGCGCAATGGATAACGCGTCTGACTACGGATCAGAAGATTCCAGGTTCGACTCCTGGCTGGCTCGAGCATCCATTTAACCAATTCTGTATTTGGGCGATGAGGGAAAGATGTCTGTCAAGCAGTTGAGCGTAGCGCGCCAAAGTAAAACAACAGGCATTATGACGTTTTCACCAAAGCTCCTACTTTGATTCCGCACCGTTGCGCAGATACCCAGAAGGAAGCGCCCGAATGAACGTTTTGCTGCAGCAGGTATCGAAAGAGCCTTGGAAAAGGAAATGCTTTTCTTCACCGGTTTGGAAAAGAAGAAAAAAAGAGAAGAAAAAGCTGGCTGTGGCGTAACCCTACAAGGATTTGACGCAAACGAGAGAAAATGCATGTGCTTCCGCACCGTTCTTGTAAAATGCTCAACAATCTTGTCATAAACACATCAAAAATGGACGCCCCTTGAAATGTGCCAAAGAAAACAAGGTGGAAAATGCCTTGTTTGCAAATTAGGACAGCTTCGACAAAGGGAGAGAGGCTGGCAACTTATGTGTGTAGCTCATTCGTGTGGCACAGCACAGGTCACAACACCCGTGGCCACCACCTCTTGTGTGTCCTGCGACAAGCGGCGAGCCGTGATCGTATAGTGGTTAGTACTCTGCGTTGTGGTCGCAGCAACCCCGGTTCGAATCCGGGTCACGGCACATTTTTCGTTGTGCAGACAAGGGACGTTGCGCGCCGTGCCTGTACGCTACACGCGACCAGTGCCATGCGCATAGCTACTCCCCCTCGTGTCTGTTTAAAAAGAGCCTTTAGATATATGTAGTCTCGGTTAGTAAACCTGTGAAAGAGGAAGACCACTGTCTGCCGTTTCCCCGTCACTTCTTTCGCTCCAAGCGAGTGTCGTGGGTCGGTGACATGGCATGCAGCATACACCTCGGGCCAGTGGCGCAATGGATAACGCGTCTGACTACGGATCAGAAGATTCCAGGTTCGACTCCTGGCTGGCTCGAGCATCCATTTAACCAATTCTGTATTTGGGCGATGAGGGAAAGATGTCTGTCAAGCAGTTGAGCGTAGCGCGCCAAAGTAAAACAACAGGCATTATGACGTTTTCACCAAAGCTCCTACTTTGATTCCGCACCGTTGCGCAGATACCCAGAAGGAAGCGCCCGAATGAACGTTTTGCTGCAGCAGGTATCGAAAGAGCCTTGGAAAAGGGAATGCTTTTCTTCACCGGTTTGGAAAAGAAGAAAAAAAGAGAAGAAAAAGCTGGCTGTGGCGTAACCCTACAAGGATTTGACGCAAACGAGAGAAAATGCATGTGCTTCCGCACCGTTCTTGTAAAATGCTCAACAATCTTGTCATAAACACATCAAAAATGGACGCCCCTTGAAATGTGCCAAAGAAAACAAGGTGGAAAATGCCTTGTTTGCAAATTAGGACAGCTTCGACAAAGGGAGAGAGGCTGGCAACTTATGTGTGTAGCTCATTCGTGTGGCACAGCACAGGTCACAACACCCGTGGCCACCACCTCTCGTGTGTCCTGCGACAAGCGGCGAGCCGTGATCGTATAGTGGTTAGTACTCTGCGTTGTGGTCGCAGCAACCCGGTTCGAATCCGGGTCACGGCACATTTTTCGTTGTGCAGACAAGGGACGTTGCGCGCCGTGCCTGTACGCTACACGCGACCAGTGCCATGCGCATAGCTACTCCCCCTCGTGTCTGTTTAAAAAGAGCCTTTAGATATGTGTAGTCTCGGTTAGTAAACCTGTGAAAGAGGAAGACCACTGTCTGCCGTTTCCCCGTCACTTCTTTCGCTCCAAGCGAGTGTCGTGGGTCGGTGACATGGCATGCAGCATACACCTCGGGCCAGTGGCGCAATGGATAACGCGTCTGACTACGGATCAGAAGATTCCAGGTTCGACTCCTGGCTGGCTCGAGCATCCATTTAACCAATTCTGTATTTGGGCGATGAGGGAAAGATGTCTGTCAAGCAGTTGAGCGTAGCGCGCCAAAGTAAAACAACAGGCATTATGACGTTTTCACCAAAGCTCCTACTTTGATTCCGCACCGTTGCGCAGATACCCAGAAGGAAGCGCCCGAATGAACGTTTTGCTGCAGCAGGTATCGAAAGAGCCTTGGAAAAGGGAATGCTTTTCTTCACCGGTTTGGAAAAGAAGAAAAAAAGAGAAGAAAAAGCTGGCTGTGGCGTAACCCTACAAGGATTTGACGCAAACGAGAGAAAATGCATGTGCTTCCGCACCGTTCTTGTAAAATGCTCAACAATCTTGTCATAAACACATCAAAAATGGACGCCCCTTGAAATGTGCCAAAGAAAACAAGGTGGAAAATGCCTTGTTTGCAAATTAGGACAGCTTCGACAAAGGGAGAGAGGCTGGCAACTTATGTGTGTAGCTCATTCGTGTGGCACAGCACAGGTCACAACACCCGTGGCCACCACCTCTCGTGTGTCCTGCGACAAGCGGCGAGCCGTGATCGTATAGTGGTTAGTACTCTGCGTTGTGGTCGCAGCAACCCGGTTCGAATCCGGGTCACGGCACATTTTTCGTTGTGCAGACAAGGGACGTTGCGCGCCGTGCCTGTACGCTACGCGCGACCAGTGCCATGCGCATAGCTTCTCCCCCTCGTGTCTGTTTAAAAAGAGCCTTTAGATATATGTAGTCTCGGTTAGTAAACCTGTGAAAGAGGAAGACCACTGTCTGCCGTTTCCCCGTCACTTCTTTCGCTCCAAGCGAGTGTCGTGGGTCGGTGACATGGCATGCAGCATACACATCGGGCCAGTGGCGCAATGGATAACGCGTCTGACTACGGATCAGAAGATTCCAGGTTTGACTCCTGGCTGGCTCGAGCATCCATTTAACCAATTCTGTATTTGGGCGATGAGGGAAAGATGTCTGTTGAGCGTAGCGCGCCAAAGTAAAACAACAGGCCTTATGACGTTTTGGCCAAAGCTCCTACTTTGATTCCGCACCGTTGCGCAGATACCCAGAAGGAAGCGCCCGAATGAACGTTTTGCTGCAGCAGGTATCGAAAGAGCCTTGGAAAAGGGAATGCTTTTCTTCACCGGTTTGGAAAAGAAGAAAAAAAGAGAAGAAAAAGCTGGCTGTGGCGTAACCTTAAAAGGATTTGACGCAAACGAGAGAAAATGCATGTGCTTCCGCACCGTTCTTGTAAAATGCTCAACAATCTTGTCATAAACACATCAAAAATGGACGCCCCTTGAAATGTGCCAAAGAAAACAAGGTGGAAAATGCCTTGTTTGCAAATTAGGACAGCTTCGACAAAGGGAGAGAGGCTGGCAACTTATGTGTGTAGCTCATTCGTGTGGCACAGCACAGGTCACAACACCCGTGGCCACCACCTCTCGTGTGTCCTGCGACAAGCGGCGAGCCGTGATCGTATAGTGGTTAGTACTCTGCGTTGTGGTCGCAGCAACCCCGGTTCGAATCTGGGTCATGGCACATTTTTCGTTGTGCAGACAAGGGACGTTGCGCGCCGTGCCTGTACGCTACACGCGACCAGTGCCATGCGCATAGCTACTCCCCCTCGTGTCTGTTTAAAAAGAGCCTTTAGATATATGTAGTCTCGGTTAGTAAACCTGTGAAAGAGGAAGACCACTGTCTGCCGTTTCCCTGTCACTTCTTTCGCTCCAAGCGAGTGTCTTGGGTCGGTGACATTGCATGCAGCATACACCTCGGGCCAGTGGCGCAATGGATAACGCGTCTGACTACGGATCAGAAGATTCCAGGTTCAACTCCTGGCTGGCTCGAGCATCCATTTAACCAATTCTGTATTTAGGCGATGAGGGAAAGATGTCTGTCAAGCAGTTGAGCGTAGCGCGCCAAAGTAAAACAACAGGCATTATGACGTTTTCACCAAAGCTCCTACTTTGATTCCGCACCGTTGCGCAGATACCCAGAAGGAAGCGCCCGAATGAACGTTTTGCTGCAGCAGGTATCGAAAGAGCCTTGGAAAAGGAAATGCTTTTCTTCACCGGTTTGGAAAAGAAGAAAAAAAGAGAAGAAAAAGCTGGCTGTGGCGTAACCCTACAAGGATTTGACGCAAACGAGAGAAAATGCATGTGCTTCCGCACCGTTCTTGTAAAATGCTCAACAATCTTGTCATAAACACATCAAAAATGGACGCCCCTTGAAATGTGCCAAAGAAAACAAGGTGGAAAATGCCTTGTTTGCAAATTAGGACAGCTTCGACAAAGGGAGAGAGGCTGGCAACTTATGTGTGTAGCTCATTCGTGTGGCACAGCACAGGTCACAATACCCGTGGCCACCACCTCTCGTGTGTCATGCGACAAGCGGCGAGCCGTGATCGTATAGTGGTTAGTACTCTGCGTTGTGGTCGCAGCAACCCCGGTTCAAATCCGGGTCACGGCACATTTTTCGTTGTGCAGACAAGGGACGTTGCGCGCCGTGCCTGTACGCTACACGCGACCAGTGCCATGCGCATAGCTACTCCCCCTCGTGTCTGTTTAAAAAGAGCCTTTAGATATATGTAGTCTCGGTTAGTAAACCTGTGAAAGAGGAAGACCACTGTCTGCCGTTTCCCTGTCACTTCTTTCGCTCCAAGCGAGTGTCTTGGGTCGGTGACATGGCATAAGGCATGCACCTCGGGCCAGTGGCGCAATGGATAACGCGTCTGACTACGGATCAGAAGATTCCAGGTTCGACTCCTGGCTGGCTCGAGCATCCATTTAACCAATTCTGTATTTGGGCGATGAGGGAAAGATGTCTGTCAAGCAGTTGAGCGTAGCGCGCCAAAGTAAAACAACAGGCCTTATGACGTTTTGGCCAAAGCTCCTACTTTGATTCCGCACTGTTGCGCAGATACCCAGAAGGAAGCGCCCGAATGAACGTTTTGCTGCAGCAGGTATCGAAAGAGCCTTGGAAAAGGGAATGCTTTTCTTCACCGGTTTGGAAAAGAAGAAAAAAAGAGAAGAAAAAGCTGGCTGTGGCGTAACCCTACAAGGATTTGACGCAAACGAGAGAAAATGCATGTGCTTCCGCACCGTTCTTGTAAAATGCTCAACAATCTTGTCATAAACACATCAAAAATGGACGCCCCTTGAAATGTGCCAAAGAAAACAAGGTGGAAAATGCCTTGTTTGCAAATTAGGACAGCTTCGACAAAGGGAGAGAGGCTGGCAACTTATGTGTGTAGCACAGCACAGGTCACAACACCCGTGGCCACCACCTCTCGTATGTCCTGCAACAAGCGGCGAGCCGTGATCGTATAGTGGTTAGTACTCTGCGTTGTGGTCGCAGCAACCCCGGTTCGAATCCGGGTCAAGGCCCATTTTTCGTTGTGCAGACAAGGGACGTTGCGCGCCGTGCCTGTACGCTACACGCGACCAGTGCCATGCGCATAGCTACTCCCCCTCGTGTCTGTTTAAAAAGAGCCTTTAGATATATGTAGTCTCGGTTAGTAAACCTGTGAAAGAGGAAGACCACTGTCTGCCGTTTCCCTGTCACTTCTTTCGCTCCAAGCGAGTGTCTTGGGTCGGTGACATTGCATGCAGCATACACCTCGGGCCAGTGGCGCAATGGATAACGCGTCTGACTACGGATCAGAAGATTCCAGGTTCAACTCCTGGCTGGCTCGAGCATCCATTTAACCAATTCTGTATTTAGGCGATGAGGGAAAGATGTCTGTCAAGCAGTTGAGCGTAGCGCGCCAAAGTAAAACAACAGGCATTATGACGTTTTCACCAAAGCTCCTACTTTGATTCCGCACCGTTGCGCAGATACCCAGAAGGAAGCGCCCGAATGAACGTTTTGCTGCAGCAGGTATCGAAAGAGCCTTGGAAAAGGGAATGCTTTTCTTCACCGGTTTGGAAAAGAAGAAAAAAAGAGAAGAAAAAGCTGGCTGTGGCGTAACCTTAAAAGGATTTGACGCAAACGAGAGAAAATGCATGTGCTTCCGCACCGTTCTTGTAAAATGCTCAACAATCTTGTCATAAACACATCAAAAATGGACGCCCCTTGAAATGTGCCAAAGAAAACAAGGTGGAAAATGCCTTGTTTGCAAATTAGGACAGCTTCGACAAAGGGAGAGAGGCTGGCAACTTATGTGTGTAGCTCATTCGTGTGGCACAGCACAGGTCACAACACCCGTGGCCACCACCTCTCGTGTGTCCTGCGACAAGCGGCGAGCCGTGATCGTATAGTGGTTAGTACTCTGCGTTGTGGTCGCAGCAACCCCGGTTCGAATCCGGGTCACGGCACATTTTTCGTTGTGCAGACAAGGGACGTTGCGCGCCGTGCCTGTACGCTACACGCGACCAGTGCCATGCGCATAGCTACTCCCCCTCGTGTCTGTTTAAAAAGAGCCTTTAGATATATGTAGTCTCGGTTAGTAAACCTGTGAAAGAGGAAGACCACTGTCTGCCGTTTCCCTGTCACTTCTTTCGCTCCAAGCGAGTGTCTTGGGTCGGTGACATTGCATGCAGCATACACCTCGGGCCAGTGGCGCAATGGATAACGCGTCTGACTACGGATCAGAAGATTCCAGGTTCAACTCCTGGCTGGCTCGAGCATCCATTTAACCAATTCTGTATTTGGGCGATGAGGGAAAGATGTCTGTCAAGCAGTTGAGCGTAGCGCGCCAAAGTAAAACAACAGGCATTATGACGTTTTCACCAAAGCTCCTACTTTGATTCCGCACCGTTGCGCAGATACCCAGAAGGAAGCGCCCGAATGAACGTTTTGCTGCAGCAGGTATCGAAAGAGCCTTGGAAAAGGAAATGCTTTTCTTCACCGGTTTGGAAAAGAAGAAAAAAAGAGAAGAAAAAGCTGGCTGTGGCGTAACCCTACAAGGATTTGACGCAAACGAGAGAAAATGCATGTGCTTCCGCACCGTTCTTGTAAAATGCTCAACAATCTTGTCATAAACACATCAAAAATGGACGCCCCTTGAAATGTGCCAAAGAAAACAAGGTGGAAAATGCCTTGTTTGCAAATTAGGACAGCTTCGACAAAGGGAGAGAGGCTGGCAACTTATGTGTGTAGCACAGCACAGGTCACAACACCCGTGGCCACCACCTCTCGTATGTCCTGCGACAAGCGGCGAGCCGTGATCGTATAGTGGTTAGTACTCTGCGTTGTGGTCGCAGCAACCCCGGTTCGAATCCGGGTCACGGCACATTTTTCGTTGTGCAGACAAGGGACGTTGCGCGCCGTGCCTGTACGCTACACGCGACCAGTGCCATGCGCATAGCTACTCCCCCTCGTGTCTGTTTAAAAAGAGCCTTACATATATGTAGTCTCGGTTAGTAAACCTGTGAAAGAGGAAGATCACTGTCTGCCGTTTCCCCATCACTTCTTTCGCTCCAAGCGAGTGTCTTGGGTCGGTGACATGGCATGCACCTCGGGACAGTGGCGCAATGGATAACGCGTCTGACTACGGATCAGAAGATTCCAGGTTCGACTCCTGGCTGGCTCGAGCATCCATTTAACCAATTCTGTATTTGGGCGATGAGGGAAAGATGTCTGTTGAGCGTAGCGCGCCAAAGTAAAACAACAGGCCTTATGACGTTTTGGCCAAAGCTCCTACTTTGATTCCGCACCGTTGCGCAGATACCCAGAAGGAAGCGCCCGAATGAACGTTTTGCTGCAGCAGGTATCGAAAGAGCCTTGGAAAAGGAAATGCTTTTCTTCACCGGTTTGGAAAAGAAGAAAAAAAGAGAAGAAAAAGCTGGCTGTGGCGTAACCCTACAAGGATTTGACGCAAACGAGAGAAAATGCATGTGCTTCCGCACCGTTCTTGTAAAATGCTCAACAATCTTGTCATAAACACATCAAAAATGGACGCCCCTTGAAATGTGCCAAAGAAAACAAGGTGGAAAATGCCTTGTTTGCAAATTAGGACAGCTTCGACAAAGGGAGAGAGGCTGGCAACTTATGTGTGTAGCTCATTCGTGTGGCACAGCACAGGTCACAACACCCGTGGCCACCACCTCTTGTGTGTCCTGCGACAAGCGGCGAGCCGTGATCGTATAGTGGTTAGTACTCTGCGTTGTGGTCGCAGCAACCCCGGTTCGAATCCGGGTCACGGCACATTTTTCGTTGTGCAGACAAGGGACGTTGCGCGCCGTGCCTGTACGCTACACGCGACCAGTGCCATGCGCATAGCTACTCCCCCTCGTGTCTGTTTAAAAAGAGCCTTTAGATATATGTAGTCTCGGTTAGTAAACCTGTGAAAGAGGAAGACCACTGTCTGCCGTTTCCCCGTCACTTCTTTCGCTCCAAGCGAGTGTCGTGGGTCGGTGACATGGCATGCAGCATACACCTCGGGCCAGTGGCGCAATGGATAACGCGTCTGACTACGGATCAGAAGATTCCAGGTTCGACTCCTGGCTGGCTCGAGCATCCATTTAACCAATTCTGTATTTGGGCGATGAGGGAAAGATGTCTGTCAAGCAGTTGAGCGTAGCGCGCCAAAGTAAAACAACAGGCATTATGACGTTTTCACCAAAGCTCCTACTTTGATTCCGCACCGTTGCGCAGATACCCAGAAGGAAGCGCCCGAATGAACGTTTTGCTGCAGCAGGTATCGAAAGAGCCTTGGAAAAGGGAATGCTTTTCTTCACCGGTTTGGAAAAGAAGAAAAAAAGAGAAGAAAAAGCTGGCTGTGGCGTAACCCTACAAGGATTTGACGCAAACGAGAGAAAATGCATGTGCTTCCGCACCGTTCTTGTAAAATGCTCAACAATCTTGTCATAAACACATCAAAAATGGACGCCCCTTGAAATGTGCCAAAGAAAACAAGGTGGAAAATGCCTTGTTTGCAAATTAGGACAGCTTCGACAAAGGGAGAGAGGCTGGCAACTTATGTGTGTAGCTCATTCGTGTGGCACAGCACAGGTCACAACACCCGTGGCCACCACCTCTCGTGTGTCCTGCGACAAGCGGCGAGCCGTGATCGTATAGTGGTTAGTACTCTGCGTTGTGGTCGCAGCAACCCGGTTCGAATCCGGGTCACGGCACATTTTTCGTTGTGCAGACAAGGGACGTTGCGCGCCGTGCCTGTACGCTACGCGCGACCAGTGCCATGCGCATAGCTTCTCCCCCTCGTGTCTGTTTAAAAAGAGCCTTTAGATATATGTAGTCTCGGTTAGTAAACCTGTGAAAGAGGAAGACCACTGTCTGCCGTTTCCCCGTCACTTCTTTCGCTCCAAGCGAGTGTCGTGGGTCGGTGACATGGCATGCAGCATACACATCGGGCCAGTGGCGCAATGGATAACGCGTCTGACTACGGATCAGAAGATTCCAGGTTTGACTCCTGGCTGGCTCGAGCATCCATTTAACCAATTCTGTATTTGGGCGATGAGGGAAAGATGTCTGTTGAGCGTAGCGCGCCAAAGTAAAACAACAGGCCTTATGACGTTTTGGCCAAAGCTCCTACTTTGATTCCGCACCGTTGCGCAGATACCCAGAAGGAAGCGCCCGAATGAACGTTTTGCTGCAGCAGGTATCGAAAGAGCCTTGGAAAAGGGAATGCTTTTCTTCACCGGTTTGGAAAAGAAGAAAAAAAGAGAAGAAAAAGCTGGCTGTGGCGTAACCTTAAAAGGATTTGACGCAAACGAGAGAAAATGCATGTGCTTCCGCACCGTTCTTGTAAAATGCTCAACAATCTTGTCATAAACACATCAAAAATGGACGCCCCTTGAAATGTGCCAAAGAAAACAAGGTGGAAAATGCCTTGTTTGCAAATTAGGACAGCTTCGACAAAGGGAGAGAGGCTGGCAACTTATGTGTGTAGCTCATTCGTGTGGCACAGCACAGGTCACAACACCCGTGGCCACCACCTCTCGTGTGTCCTGCGACAAGCGGCGAGCCGTGATCGTATAGTGGTTAGTACTCTGCGTTGTGGTCGCAGCAACCCCGGTTCGAATCTGGGTCATGGCACATTTTTCGTTGTGCAGACAAGGGACGTTGCGCGCCGTGCCTGTACGCTACACGCGACCAGTGCCATGCGCATAGCTACTCCCCCTCGTGTCTGTTTAAAAAGAGCCTTTAGATATATGTAGTCTCGGTTAGTAAACCTGTGAAAGAGGAAGACCACTGTCTGCCGTTTCCCTGTCACTTCTTTCGCTCCAAGCGAGTGTCTTGGGTCGGTGACATTGCATGCAGCATACACCTCGGGCCAGTGGCGCAATGGATAACGCGTCTGACTACGGATCAGAAGATTCCAGGTTCAACTCCTGGCTGGCTCGAGCATCCATTTAACCAATTCTGTATTTAGGCGATGAGGGAAAGATGTCTGTCAAGCAGTTGAGCGTAGCGCGCCAAAGTAAAACAACAGGCATTATGACGTTTTCACCAAAGCTCCTACTTTGATTCCGCACCGTTGCGCAGATACCCAGAAGGAAGCGCCCGAATGAACGTTTTGCTGCAGCAGGTATCGAAAGAGCCTTGGAAAAGGAAATGCTTTTCTTCACCGGTTTGGAAAAGAAGAAAAAAAGAGAAGAAAAAGCTGGCTGTGGCGTAACCCTACAAGGATTTGACGCAAACGAGAGAAAATGCATGTGCTTCCGCACCGTTCTTGTAAAATGCTCAACAATCTTGTCATAAACACATCAAAAATGGACGCCCCTTGAAATGTGCCAAAGAAAACAAGGTGGAAAATGCCTTGTTTGCAAATTAGGACAGCTTCGACAAAGGGAGAGAGGCTGGCAACTTATGTGTGTAGCTCATTCGTGTGGCACAGCACAGGTCACAATACCCGTGGCCACCACCTCTCGTGTGTCATGCGACAAGCGGCGAGCCGTGATCGTATAGTGGTTAGTACTCTGCGTTGTGGTCGCAGCAACCCCGGTTCGAATCCGGGTCACGGCACATTTTTCGTTGTGCAGACAAGGGACGTTGCGCGCCGTGCCTGTACGCTACACGCGACCAGTGCCATGCGCATAGCTACTCCCCCTCGTGTCTGTTTAAAAAGAGCCTTACATATATGTAGTCTCGGTTAGTAAACCTGTGAAAGAGGAAGATCACTGTCTGCCGTTTCCCCATCACTTCTTTCGCTCCAAGCGAGTGTCTTGGGTCGGTGACATGGCATGCACCTCGGGACAGTGGCGCAATGGATAACGCGTCTGACTACGGATCAGAAGATTCCAGGTTCGACTCCTGGCTGGCTCGAGCATCCATTTAACCAATTCTGTATTTGGGCGATGAGGGAAAGATGTCTGTTGAGCGTAGCGCGCCAAAGTAAAACAACAGGCCTTATGACGTTTTGGCCAAAGCTCCTACTTTGATTCCGCACCGTTGCGCAGATACCCAGAAGGAAGCGCCCGAATGAACGTTTTGCTGCAGCAGGTATCGAAAGAGCCTTGGAAAAGGAAATGCTTTTCTTCACCGGTTTGGAAAAGAAGAAAAAAAGAGAAGAAAAAGCTGGCTGTGGCGTAACCCTACAAGGATTTGACGCAAACGAGAGAAAATGCATGTGCTTCCGCACCGTTCTTGTAAAATGCTCAACAATCTTGTCATAAACACATCAAAAATGGACGCCCCTTGAAATGTGCCAAAGAAAACAAGGTGGAAAATGCCTTGTTTGCAAATTAGGACAGCTTCGACAAAGGGAGAGAGGCTGGCAACTTATGTGTGTAGCTCATTCGTGTGGCACAGCACAGGTCACAACACCCGTGGCCACCACCTCTTGTGTGTCCTGCGACAAGCGGCGAGCCGTGATCGTATAGTGGTTAGTACTCTGCGTTGTGGTCGCAGCAACCCCGGTTCGAATCCGGGTCACGGCACATTTTTCGTTGTGCAGACAAGGGACGTTGCGCGCCGTGCCTGTACGCTACACGCGACCAGTGCCATGCGCATAGCTACTCCCCCTCGTGTCTGTTTAAAAAGAGCCTTTAGATATATGTAGTCTCGGTTAGTAAACCTGTGAAAGAGGAAGACCACTGTCTGCCGTTTCCCCGTCACTTCTTTCGCTCCAAGCGAGTGTCGTGGGTCGGTGACATGGCATGCAGCATACACCTCGGGCCAGTGGCGCAATGGATAACGCGTCTGACTACGGATCAGAAGATTCCAGGTTCGACTCCTGGCTGGCTCGAGCATCCATTTAACCAATTCTGTATTTGGGCGATGAGGGAAAGATGTCTGTCAAGCAGTTGAGCGTAGCGCGCCAAAGTAAAACAACAGGCATTATGACGTTTTCACCAAAGCTCCTACTTTGATTCCGCACCGTTGCGCAGATACCCAGAAGGAAGCGCCCGAATGAACGTTTTGCTGCAGCAGGTATCGAAAGAGCCTTGGAAAAGGGAATGCTTTTCTTCACCGGTTTGGAAAAGAAGAAAAAAAGAGAAGAAAAAGCTGGCTGTGGCGTAACCCTACAAGGATTTGACGCAAACGAGAGAAAATGCATGTGCTTCCGCACCGTTCTTGTAAAATGCTCAACAATCTTGTCATAAACACATCAAAAATGGACGCCCCTTGAAATGTGCCAAAGAAAACAAGGTGGAAAATGCCTTGTTTGCAAATTAGGACAGCTTCGACAAAGGGAGAGAGGCTGGCAACTTATGTGTGTAGCTCATTCGTGTGGCACAGCACAGGTCACAACACCCGTGGCCACCACCTCTCGTGTGTCCTGCGACAAGCGGCGAGCCGTGATCGTATAGTGGTTAGTACTCTGCGTTGTGGTCGCAGCAACCCGGTTCGAATCCGGGTCACGGCACATTTTTCGTTGTGCAGACAAGGGACGTTGCGCGCCGTGCCTGTACGCTACGCGCGACCAGTGCCATGCGCATAGCTTCTCCCCCTCGTGTCTGTTTAAAAAGAGCCTTTAGATATATGTAGTCTCGGTTAGTAAACCTGTGAAAGAGGAAGACCACTGTCTGCCGTTTCCCCGTCACTTCTTTCGCTCCAAGCGAGTGTCGTGGGTCGGTGACATGGCATGCAGCATACACATCGGGCCAGTGGCGCAATGGATAACGCGTCTGACTACGGATCAGAAGATTCCAGGTTTGACTCCTGGCTGGCTCGAGCATCCATTTAACCAATTCTGTATTTGGGCGATGAGGGAAAGATGTCTGTTGAGCGTAGCGCGCCAAAGTAAAACAACAGGCCTTATGACGTTTTGGCCAAAGCTCCTACTTTGATTCCGCACCGTTGCGCAGATACCCAGAAGGAAGCGCCCGAATGAACGTTTTGCTGCAGCAGGTATCGAAAGAGCCTTGGAAAAGGGAATGCTTTTCTTCACCGGTTTGGAAAAGAAGAAAAAAAGAGAAGAAAAAGCTGGCTGTGGCGTAACCTTAAAAGGATTTGACGCAAACGAGAGAAAATGCATGTGCTTCCGCACCGTTCTTGTAAAATGCTCAACAATCTTGTCATAAACACATCAAAAATGGACGCCCCTTGAAATGTGCCAAAGAAAACAAGGTGGAAAATGCCTTGTTTGCAAATTAGGACAGCTTCGACAAAGGGAGAGAGGCTGGCAACTTATGTGTGTAGCTCATTCGTGTGGCACAGCACAGGTCACAACACCCGTGGCCACCACCTCTCGTGTGTCCTGCGACAAGCGGCGAGCCGTGATCGTATAGTGGTTAGTACTCTGCGTTGTGGTCGCAGCAACCCCGGTTCGAATCTGGGTCATGGCACATTTTTCGTTGTGCAGACAAGGGACGTTGCGCGCCGTGCCTGTACGCTACACGCGACCAGTGCCATGCGCATAGCTACTCCCCCTCGTGTCTGTTTAAAAAGAGCCTTTAGATATATGTAGTCTCGGTTAGTAAACCTGTGAAAGAGGAAGACCACTGTCTGCCGTTTCCCTGTCACTTCTTTCGCTCCAAGCGAGTGTCTTGGGTCGGTGACATTGCATGCAGCATACACCTCGGGCCAGTGGCGCAATGGATAACGCGTCTGACTACGGATCAGAAGATTCCAGGTTCAACTCCTGGCTGGCTCGAGCATCCATTTAACCAATTCTGTATTTAGGCGATGAGGGAAAGATGTCTGTCAAGCAGTTGAGCGTAGCGCGCCAAAGTAAAACAACAGGCATTATGACGTTTTCACCAAAGCTCCTACTTTGATTCCGCACCGTTGCGCAGATACCCAGAAGGAAGCGCCCGAATGAACGTTTTGCTGCAGCAGGTATCGAAAGAGCCTTGGAAAAGGAAATGCTTTTCTTCACCGGTTTGGAAAAGAAGAAAAAAAGAGAAGAAAAAGCTGGCTGTGGCGTAACCCTACAAGGATTTGACGCAAACGAGAGAAAATGCATGTGCTTCCGCACCGTTCTTGTAAAATGCTCAACAATCTTGTCATAAACACATCAAAAATGGACGCCCCTTGAAATGTGCCAAAGAAAACAAGGTGGAAAATGCCTTGTTTGCAAATTAGGACAGCTTCGACAAAGGGAGAGAGGCTGGCAACTTATGTGTGTAGCTCATTCGTGTGGCACAGCACAGGTCACAATACCCGTGGCCACCACCTCTCGTGTGTCATGCGACAAGCGGCGAGCCGTGATCGTATAGTGGTTAGTACTCTGCGTTGTGGTCGCAGCAACCCCGGTTCGAATCCGGGTCACGGCACATTTTTCGTTGTGCAGACAAGGGACGTTGCGCGCCGTGCCTGTACGCTACACGCGACCAGTGCCATGCGCATAGCTACTCCCCCTCGTGTCTGTTTAAAAAGAGCCTTTAGATATATGTAGTCTCGGTTAGTAAACCTGTGAAAGAGGAAGACCACTGTCTGCCGTTTCCCTGTCACTTCTTTCGCTCCAAGCGAGTGTCTTGGGTCGGTGACATGGCATAAGGCATGCACCTCGGGCCAGTGGCGCAATGGATAACGCGTCTGACTACGGATCAGAAGATTCCAGGTTCGACTCCTGGCTGGCTCGAGCATCCATTTAACCAATTCTGTATTTGGGCGATGAGGGAAAGATGTCTGTCAAGCAGTTGAGCGTAGCGCGCCAAAGTAAAACAACAGGCCTTATGACGTTTTGGCCAAAGCTCCTACTTTGATTCCGCACTGTTGCGCAGATACCCAGAAGGAAGCGCCCGAATGAACGTTTTGCTGCAGCAGGTATCGAAAGAGCCTTGGAAAAGGGAATGCTTTTCTTCACCGGTTTGGAAAAGAAGAAAAAAAGAGAAGAAAAAGCTGGCTGTGGCGTAACCCTACAAGGATTTGACGCAAACGAGAGAAAATGCATGTGCTTCCGCACCGTTCTTGTAAAATGCTCAACAATCTTGTCATAAACACATCAAAAATGGACGCCCCTTGAAATGTGCCAAAGAAAACAAGGTGGAAAATGCCTTGTTTGCAAATTAGGACAGCTTCGACAAAGGGAGAGAGGCTGGCAACTTATGTGTGTAGCACAGCACAGGTCACAACACCCGTGGCCACCACCTCTCGTATGTCCTGCAACAAGCGGCGAGCCGTGATCGTATAGTGGTTAGTACTCTGCGTTGTGGTCGCAGCAACCCCGGTTCGAATCCGGGTCACGGCCCATTTTTCGTTGTGCAGACAAGGGACGTTGCGCGCCGTGCCTGTACGCTACACGCGACCAGTGCCATGCGCATAGCTACTCCCCCTCGTGTCTGTTTAAAAAGAGCCTTTAGATATATGTAGTCTCGGTTAGTAAACCTGTGAAAGAGGAAGACCACTGTCTGCCGTTTCCCCGTCACTTCTTTCGCTCCAAGCGAGTGTCGTGGGTCGGTGACATGGCATGCAGCATAAAAATCGGGCCAGTGGCGCAATGGATAACGCGTCTGACTACGGATCAGAAGATTCCAGGTTCGACTCCTGGCTGGCTCGAGCATCCATTTAACCAATTCTGTATTTGGGCGATGAGGGAAAGATGTCTGTCAAGCAGTTGAGCGTAGCGCGCCAAAGTAAAACAACAGGCATTATGACGTTTTCACCAAAGCTCCTACTTTGATTCCGCACCGTTGCGCAGATACCCAGAAGGAAGCGCCCGAATGAACGTTTTGCTGCAGCAGGTATCGAAAGAGCCTTGGAAAAGGAAATGCTTTTCTTCACCGGTTTGGAAAAGAAGAAAAAAAGAGAAGAAAAAGCTGGCTGTGGCGTAACCCTACAAGGATTTGACGCAAACGAGAGAAAATGCATGTGCTTCCGCACCGTTCTTGTAAAATGCTCAACAATCTTGTCATAAACACATCAAAAATGGACGCCCCTTGAAATGTGCCAAAGAAAACAAGGTGGAAAATGCCTTGTTTGCAAATTAGGACAGCTTCGACAAAGGGAGAGAGGCTGGCAACTTGTGTGTGTAGCTCATTCGTGTGGCACAGCACAGGTCACAACACCCGTGGCCACCACCTCTCGTGTGTCATGCGACAAGCGGCGAGCCGTGATCGTATAGTGGTTAGTACTCTGCGTTGTGGTCGCAGCAACCCCGGTTCGAATCCGGGTCACGGCACATTTTTCGTTGTGCAGACAAGGGACGTTGCGCGCCGTGCCTGTACGCTACACGCGACCAGTGCCATGCGCATAGCTACTCCCCCTCGTGTCTGTTTAAAAAGAGCCTTTAGATATATGTAGTCTCGGTTAGTAAACCTGTGAAAGAGGAAGATCACTGTCTGCTGTTTCCCTGTCACTTCTTTCGCTCCAAGCGAGTGTCTTGGGTCGGTGACATGGCATAAGGCATGCACCTCGGGCCAGTGGCGCAATGGATAACGCGTCTGACTACGGATCAGAAGATTCCAGGTTCGACTCCTGGCTGGCTCGAGCATCCATTTAACCAATTCTGTATTTGGGCGATGAGGGAAAGATGTCTGTCAAGCAGTTGAGCGTAGCGCGCCAAAGTAAAACAACAGGCGTTATGACGTTTTCACCAAAGCTCCTACTTTGATTCCGCACCGTTGCGCAGATACCCAGAAGGAAGCGCCCGAATGAACGTTTTGCTGCAGCAGGTATCGAAAGAGCCTTAGAAAAGGAAATGCTTTTCTTCACCGGTTTGGAAAAGAAGAAAAAGAGAAGAAAAAGCTGGCTGTGGCGTAACCCTACAAGGATTAGACGCAAACGAGAGAAAATGCATGTGCTTCCGCACCGTTCTTGTAAAATGCTCAACAATCTTGTCATGAACACATCAAAAATGGACGCCCCTTGAAATGTGCCAAAGAAAACAAGGTGGAAAATGCCTTGTTTGCAAATTAGGACAGCTTCGACAAAGGGAGAGAGGCTGGCAACTTATGTGTGTAGCACAGCACAGGTCACAACACCCGTGGCCACCACCTCTCGTGTGTCTTGCGACAAGCGGCGAGCCGTGATCGTATAGTGGTTAGTACTCTGCGTTGTGGTCGCAGCAACCCCGGTTCGAATCCGGGTCACGGCACATTTTTCGTTGTGCAGACAAGGGACGTTGCGCGCCGTGCCTGTACGCTACACGCGACCAGTGCCATGCGCATAGCTACTCCCCCTCGTGTCTGTTTAAAAAGAGCCTTTAGATATATGTAGTCTCGGTTAGTAAACCTGTGAAAGAGGAAGACCACTGTCTGCCGTTTCCCCGTCACTTCTTTCGCTCCAAGCGAGTGTCGTGGGTCGGTGACATGGCATGCAGCATAAAAATCGGGCCAGTGGCGCAATGGATAACGCGTCTGACTACGGATCAGAAGATTCCAGGTTCGACTCCTGGCTGGCTCGAGCATCCATTTAACCAATTCTGTATTTGGGCGATGAGGGAAAGATGTCTGTCAAGCAGTTGAGCGTAGCGCGCCAAAGTAAAACAACAGGCATTATGACGTTTTCACCAAAGCTCCTACTTTGATTCCGCACCGTTGCGCAGATACCCAGAAGGAAGCGCCCGAATGAACGTTTTGCTGCAGCAGGTATCGAAAGAGCCTTGGAAAAGGAAATGCTTTTCTTCACCGGTTTGGAAAAGAAGAAAAAAAGAGAAGAAAAAGCTGGCTGTGGCGTAACCCTACAAGGATTTGACGCAAACGAGAGAAAATGCATGTGCTTCCGCACCGTTCTTGTAAAATGCTCAACAATCTTGTCATAAACACATCAAAAATGGACGCCCCTTGAAATGTGCCAAAGAAAACAAGGTGGAAAATGCCTTGTTTGCAAATTAGGACAGCTTCGACAAAGGGAGAGAGGCTGGCAACTTATGTGTGTAGCTCATTCGTGTGGCACAGCACAGGTCACAACACCCGTGGCCACCACCTCTCGTGTGTCATGCGACAAGCGGCGAGCCGTGATCGTATAGTGGTTAGTACTCTGCGTTGTGGTCGCAGCAACCCCGGTTCGAATCCGGGTCACGGCACATTTTTCGTTGTGCAGACAAGGGACGTTGCGCGCCGTGCCTGTACGCTACACGCGACCAGTGCCATGCGCATAGCTACTCCCCCTCGTGTCTGTTTAAAAAGAGCCTTTAGATATATGTAGTCTCGGTTAGTAAACCTGTGAAAGAGGAAGATCACTGTCTGCTGTTTCCCTGTCACTTCTTTCGCTCCAAGCGAGTGTCTTGGGTCGGTGACATGGCATAAGGCATGCACCTCGGGCCAGTGGCGCAATGGATAACGCGTCTGACTACGGATTAGAAGATTCCAGGTTCGACTCCTGGCTGGCTCGAGCATCCATTTAACCAATTCTGTATTTGGGCGATGAGGGAAAGATGTCTGTCAAGCAGTTGAGCGTAGCGCGCCAAAGTAAAACAACAGGCGTTATGACGTTTTCACCAAAGCTCCTACTTTGATTCCGCACCGTTGCGCAGATACCCAGAAGGAAGCGCCCGAATGAACGTTTTGCTGCAGCAGGTATCGAAAGAGCCTTAGAAAAGGAAATGCTTTTCTTCACCGGTTTGGAAAAGAAGAAAAAAAGAGAAGAAAAAGCTGGCTGTGGCGTAACCCTACAAGGATTAGACGCAAACGAGAGAAAATGCATGTGCTTCCGCACCGTTCTTGTAAAATGCTCAACAATCTTGTCATGAACACATCAAAAATGGACGCCCCTTGAAATGTGCCAAAGAAAACAAGGTGGAAAATGCCTTGTTTGCAAATTAGGACAGCTTCGACAAAGGGAGAGAGGCTGGCAACTTATGTGTGTAGCACAGCACAGGTCACAACACCCGTGGCCACCACCTCTCGTATGTCCTGCAACAAGCGGCGAGCCGTGATCGTATAGTGGTTAGTACTCTGCGTTGTGGTCGCAGCAACCCCGGTTCGAATCCGGGTCACGGCCCATTTTTCGTTGTGCAGACAAGGGACGTTGCGCGCCGTGCCTGTACGCTACACGCGACCAGTGCCATGCGCATAGCTACTCCCCCTCGTGTCTGTTTAAAAAGAGCCTTTAGATATATGTAGTCTCGGTTAGTAAACCTGTGAAAGAGGAAGACCACTGTCTGCCGTTTCCACGTCACTTCTTTCGCTCCAAGCGAGTGTCGTGGGTCGGTGACATGGCATGCAGCATAAAAATCGGGCCAGTGGCGCAATGGATAACGCGTCTGACTACGGATCAGAAGATTCCAGGTTCGACTCCTGGCTGGCTCGAGCATCCATTTAACCAATTCTGTATTTGGGCGATGAGGGAAAGATGTCTGTCAAGCAGTTGAGCGTAGCGCGCCAAAGTAAAACAACAGGCATTATGACGTTTTCACCAAAGCTCCTACTTTGATTCCGCACCGTTGCGCAGATACCCAGAAGGAAGCGCCCGAATGAACGTTTTGCTGCAGCAGGTATCGAAAGAGCCTTGGAAAAGGAAATGCTTTTCTTCACCGGTTTGGAAAAGAAGAAAAAAAGAGAAGAAAAAGCTGGCTGTGGCGTAACCCTACAAGGATTTGACGCAAACGAGAGAAATGCATGTGCTTCCGCACCGTTCTTGTAAAATGCTCAACAATCTTGTCATAAACACATCAAAAATGGACGCCCCTTGAAATGTGCCAAAGAAAACAAGGTGGAAAATGCCTTGTTTGCAAATTAGGACAGCTTCGACAAAGGGAGAGAGGCTGGCAACTTATGTGTGTAGCACAGCACAGGTCACAACACCCGTGGCCACCACCTCTCGTATGTCCTGCGACAAGCGGCGAGCCGTGATCGTATAGTGGTTAGTACTCTGCGTTGTGGTCGCAGCAACCCCGGTTCGAATCCGGGTCACGGCACATTTTTCGTTGTGCAGACAAGGGACGTTGCGCGCCGTGCCTGTACGCTACACGCGACCAGTGCCATGCGCATAGCTACTCCCCCTCGTGTCTGTTTAAAAAGAGCCTTACATATATGTAGTCTCGGTTAGTAAACCTGTGAAAGAGGAAGATCACTGTCTGCCGTTTCCCCATCACTTCTTTCGCTCCAAGCGAGTGTCTTGGGTCGGTGACATGGCATGCACCTCGGGACAGTGGCGCAATGGATAACGCGTCTGACTACGGATCAGAAGATTCCAGGTTCGACTCCTGGCTGGCTCGAGCATCCATTTAACCAATTCTGTATTTGGGCGATGAGGGAAAGATGTCCGTTGAGCGTAGCGCGCCAAAGTAAAACAACAGGCCTTATGACGTTTTGGCCAAAGCTCCTACTTTGATTCCGCACCGTTGCGCAGATACCCAGAAGGAAGCGCCCGAATGAACGTTTTGCTGCAGCAGGTATCGAAAGAGCCTTGGAAAAGGGAATGCTTTTCTTCACCGGTTTGGAAAAGAAGAAAAAAAGAGAAGAAAAAGCTGGCTGTGGCGTAACCCTACAAGGATTTGACGCAAACGAGAGAAAATGCATGTGCTTCCGCACCGTTCTTGTAAAATGCTCAACAATCTTGTCATAAACACATCAAAAATGGACGCCCCTTGAAATGTGCCAAAGAAAACAAGGTGGAAAATGCCTTGTTTGCAAATTAGGACAGCTTCGACAAAGAGAGAGAGGCTGGCAACTTATGTGTGTAGCTGATTCGTGTGGCACAGCACAGGTCACAACACCCGTGGCCACCACCTCTCGTGTGTCCTGCGACAAGCGGCGAGCCGTGATAGTATAGTGGTTAGTACTCTGCGTTGTGGTCTTAGCAACCCCGGTTTGAATCCGGGTCACGGCACATTTTTCGTTGTGCAGACAAGGGACGTTGCGCGCCGTGCCTGTACGCTACACGCGACCAGTGCCATGCGCATAGCTACTCCCCCTCGTGTCTGTTTAAAAAGAGCCTTTAGATATATGTAGTCTCGGTTAGTAAACCTGTGAAAGAGGAAGACCACTGTCTGCCGTTTCCCCGTCACTTCTTTCGCTCCAAGCGAGTGTCGTGGGTCGGTGACATGGCATGCAACATACACATCGGGCCAGTGGCGCAATGGATAACGCGTCTGACTACGGATCAGAAGATTCCAGGTTCGACTCCTGGCTGGCTCGAGCATCCATTTAACCAATTCTGTATTTGGGCGATGAGGGAAAGATGTCTGTCAAGCAGTTGAGCGTAGCGCGCCAAAGTAAAACAACAGGCGTTATGACGTTTTCACCAAAGCTCCTACTTTGATTCCGCACCGTTGCGCAGATACCCAGAAGGAAGCGCCCGAATGAACGTTTTGCTGCAGCAGGTATCGAAAGAGCCTTGGAAAAGGGAATGCTTTTCTTCACCGGTTTGGAAAAGAAGAAAAAAAGAGAAGAAAAAGCTGGCTGTGGCGTAACCCTACAAGGATTTGACGCAAACGAGAGAAAATGCATGTGCTTCCGCACCGTTCTTGTAAAATGCTCAACAATCTTGTCATAAACACATCAAAAATGGACGCCCCTTGAAATGTGCCAAAGAAAACAAGGTGGAAAATGCCTTGTTTGCAAATTAGGACAGCTTCGACAAAGGGAGAGAGGCTGGCAACTTATGTGTGTAGCACAGCACAGGTCACAACACCCGTGGCCACCACCTCTCGTATGTCCTGCGACAAGCGGCGAGCCGTGATCGTATAGTGGTTAGTACTCTGCGTTGTGGTCGCAGCAACCCCGGTTCGAATCCGGGTCACGGCACATTTTTCGTTGTGCAGACAAGGGACGTTGCGCGCCGTGCCTGTACGCTACACGCGACCAGTGCCATGCGCATAGCTACTCCCCCTCGTGTCTGTTTAAAAAGAGCCTTTAGATATATGTAGTCTCGGTTAGTAAACCTGTGAAAGAGGAAGACCACTGTCTGCCGTTTCCCCGTCACTTCTTTCGCTCCAAGCGAGTGTCGTGGGTCGGTGACATGGCATGCAGCATACACATCGGGCCAGTGGCGCAATGGATAACGCGTCTGACTACGGATCAGAAGATTCCAGGTTCGACTCCTGGCTGGCTCGAGCATCCATTTAACCAATTCTGTATTTGGGCGATGAGGGAAAGATGTCTGTCAAGCAGTTGAGCGTAGCGCGCCAAAGTAAAACAACAGGCGTTATGACGTTTTGGCCAAAGCTCCTACTTTGATTCCGCACCGTTGCGCAGATACCCAGAAGGAAGCGCCCGAATGAACGTTTTGCTGCAGCAGGTATCGAAAGAGCCTTGGAAAAGGGAATGCTTTTCTTCACCGGTTTGGAAAAGAAGAAAAAAAGAGAAGAAAAAGCTGGCTGTGGCGTAACCCTACAAGGATTTGACGCAAACGAGAGAAAATGCATGTGCTTCCGCACCGTTCTTGTAAAATGCTCAACAATCTTGTCATAAACACATCAAAAATGGACGCCCCTTGAAATGTGCCAAAGAAAACAAGGTGGAAAATGCCTTGTTTGCAAATTAGGACAGCTTCGACAAAGAGAGAGAGGCTGGCAACTTATGTGTGTAGCACAGCACAGGTCACAACACCCGTGGCCACCACCTCTCGTGTGTCCTGCGACAAGCGGCGAGCCGTGATCGTATAGTGGTTAGTACTCTGCGTTGTGGTCGCAGCAACCCCGGTTCGAATCCGGGTCACGGCACATTTTTCGTTGTGCAGACAAGGGACGTTGCGCGCCGTGCCTGTACGCTACACGCGACCAGTGCCATGCGCATAGCTACTCCCCCTCGTGTCTGTTTAAAAAGAGCCTTACATATATGTAGTCTCGGTTAGTAAACCTGTGAAAGAGGAAGATCACTGTCTGCTGTTTCCCCATCACTTCTTTCGCTCCAAGCGAGTGTCGTGGGTCGGTGACATGGCATGCAGCATACACATCGGGCCAGTGGCGCAATGGATAACGCGTCTGACTACGGATCAGAAGATTCCAGGTTCGACTCCTGGCTGGCTCGAGCATCCATTTAACCAATTCTGTATTTGGGCGATGAGGGAAAGATGTCTGTCAAGCAGTTGAGCGTAGCGCGCCAAAGTAAAACAACAGGCGTTATGACGTTTTCACCAAAGCTCCTACTTTGATTCCGCACCGTTGCGCAGATACCCAGAAGGAAGCGCCCGAATGAACGTTTTGCTGCAGCAGGTATCGAAAGAGCCTTAGAAAAGGAAATGCTTTTCTTCACCGGTTTGGAAAAGAAGAAAAAAAGAGAAGAAAAAGCTGGCTGTGGCGTAATCCTACAAGGATTAGACGCAAACGAGAGAAAATGCATGTGCTTCCGCACCGTTCTTGTAAAATGCTCAACAATCTTGTCATAAACACATCAAAAATGGACGCCCCTTGAAATGTGCCAAAGAAAACAAGGTGGAAAATGCCTTGTTTGCAAATTAGGACAGCTTCGACAAAGGGAGAGAGGCTGGCAACTTATGTGTGTAGCACAGCACAGGTCACAACACCCGTGGCCACCACCTCTCGTATGTCCTGCGACAAGCGGCGAGCCGTGATCGTATAGTGGTTAGTACTCTGCGTTGTGGTCGCAGCAACCCCGGTTCGAATCCGGGTCACGGCACATTTTTCGTTGTGCAGACAAGGGACGTTGCGCGCCGTGCCTGCACGCTACACGCGACCAGTGCCATGCGCATAGCTACTCCCCCTCGTGTCTGTTTAAAAAGAGCCTTACATATATGTAGTCTCGGTTAGTAAACCTGTGAAAGAGGAAGATCACTGTCTGCTGTTTCCCCATCACTTCTTTCGCTCCAAGCGAGTGTCGTGGGTCGGTGACATGGCATGCAGCATACACATCGGGCCAGTGGCGCAATGGATAACGCGTCTGACTACGGATCAGAAGATTCCAGGTTCGACTCCTGGCTGGCTCGAGCATCCATTTAACCAATTCTGTATTTGGGCGATGAGGGAAAGATGTCTGTCAAGCAGTTGAGCGTAGCGCGCCAAAGTAAAACAACAGGCGTTATGACGTTTTCACCAAAGCTCCTACTTTGATTCCGCACCGTTGCGCAGATACCCAGAAGGAAGCGCCCGAATGAACGTTTTGCTGCAGCAGGTATCGAAAGAGCCTTAGAAAAGGAAATGCTTTTCTTCACCGGTTTGGAAAAGAAGAAAAAAAGAGAAGAAAAAGCTGGCTGTGGCGTAATCCTACAAGGATTAGACGCAAACGAGAGAAAATGCATGTGCTTCCGCACCGTTCTTGTAAAATGCTCAACAATCTTGTCATAAACACATCAAAAATGGACGCCCCTTGAAATGTGCCAAAGAAAACAAGGTGGAAAATGCCTTGTTTGCAAATTAGGACAGCTTCGACAAAGGGAGAGAGGCTGGCAACTTATGTGTGTAGCACAGCACAGGTCACAACACCCGTGGCCACCACCTCTCGTATGTCCTGCGACAAGCGGCGAGCCGTGATCGTATAGTGGTTAGTACTCTGCGTTGTGGTCGCAGCAACCCCGGTTCGAATCCGGGTCACGGCACATTTTTCGTTGTGCAGACAAGGGACGTTGCGCGCCGTGCCTGCACGCTACACGCGACCAGTGCCATGCGCATAGCTACTCCCCCTCGTGTCTGTTTAAAAAGAGCCTTACATATATGTAGTCTCGGTTAGTAAACCTGTGAAAGAGGAAGACCACTGTCTGCCGTTTCCCCGTCACTTCTTTCGCTCCAAGCGAGTGTCTTGGGTCGGTGACATTGCATGCAGCATACACCTCGGGCCAGTGGCGCAATGGATAACGCGTCTGACTACGGATCAGAAGATTCCAGGTTCGACTCCTGGCTGGGTCGAGCATCCATTTAACCAATTCTGTATTTGGGCGATGAGGGAAAGATGTCTGTTGAGCGTAGCGCGCCATCGTAAAACAACAGGCCTTATGGCGTTTTCGCCAGAGCTCCTACTTTGATTCCGCACCGTTGCGCAGTTACCCAGAAGGAAGCGCCCGAATGAACGTTTTGCTGCAGCAGGTATCGAAAGAGCCTTGGAAAAGGAAATGCTTTTCTTCACCGGTTTGGAAAAGAAGAAAAAAAGAGAAGAAAAAGCTGGCTGTGGCGTAACCCTACAAGGATTTGACGCAAACGAGAGAAAATGCATGTGCTTCCGCACCGTTCTTGTAAAATGCTCAACAATCTTGTCATAAACACATCAAAAATGGACGCCCCTTGAAATGTGCCAAAGAAAACAAGGTGGAAAATGCCTTGTTTGCAAATTAGGACAGCTTCGACAAAGGGAGAGAGGCTGGCAACTTATGTGTGTAGCGCATTCGTGTGGCACAGCACAGGTCACAACACCCGTGGCCACCACCTCTCGTGTGTCCTGCGACAAGCGGCGAGCCGTGATCGTATAGTGGTTAGTACTCTGCGTTGTGGTCGCAGCAACCCCGGTTCGAATCCGGGTCACGGCACATTTTTCGTTGTGCAGACAAGGGACGTTGCGCGCCGTGCCTGTACGCTACACGCGACCAGTGCCATGCGCATAGCTACTCCCCCTCGTGTCTGTTTAAAAAGAGCCTTTAGATATATGTAGTCTCGGTTAGTAAACCTGTGAAAGAGGAAGACCACTGTCTGCCGTTTCCCCGTCACTTCTTTCGCTCCAAGCGAGTGTCGTGGGTCGGTGACATGGCATGCAGCATACACATCGGGCCAGTGGCGCAATGGATAACGCGTCTGACTACGGATCAGAAGATTCCAGGTTCGACTCCTGGCTGGCTCGAGCATCCATTTAACCAATTCTGTATTTGGGCGATGAGGGAAAGATGTCTGTCAAGCAGTTGAGCGTAGCGCGCCAAAGTAAAACAACAGGCATTATGACGTTTTCACCAAAGCTCCTACTTTGATTCCGCACCGTTGCGCAGATACCCAGAAGGAAGCGCCCGAATGAACGTTTTGCTGCAGCAGGTATCGAAAGAGCCTTGGAAAAGGAAATGCTTTTCTTCACCGGTTTGGAAAAGAAGAAAAAAAGAGAAGAAAAAGCTGGCTGTGGCGTAACCCTACAAGGATTTGACGCAAACGAGAGAAAATGCATGTGCTTCCGCACCGTTCTTGTAAAATGCTCAACAATCTTGTCATAAACACATCAAAAATGGACGCCCCTTGAAATGTGCCAAAGAAAACAAGGTGGAAAATGCCTTGTTTGCAAATTAGGACAGCTTCGACAAAGGGAGAGAGGCTGGCAACTTATGTGTGTAGCTCATTCGTGTGGCACAGCACAGGTCACAATACCCGTGGCCACCACCTCTTGTGTGTCATGCGACAAGCGGCGAGCCGTGATCGTATAGTGGTTAGTACTCTGCGTTGTGGTCGCAGCAACCCCGGTTCAAATCCGGGTCACGGCACATTTTTCGTTGTGCAGACAAGGGACGTTGCGCGCCGTGCCTGTACGCTACACGCGACCAGTGCCATGCGCATAGCTACTCCCCCTCGTGTCTGTTTAAAAAGAGCCTTTAGATATATGTAGTCTCGGTTAGTAAACCTGTGAAAGAGGAAGACCACTGTCTGCCGTTTCCCTGTCACTTCTTTCGCTCCAAGCGAGTGTCTTGGGTCGGTGACATGGCATAAGGCATGCACCTCGGGCCAGTGGCGCAATGGATAACGCGTCTGACTACGGATCAGAAGATTCCAGGTTCGACTCCTGGCTGGCTCGAGCATCCATTTAACCAATTCTGTATTTGGGCGATGAGGGAAAGATGTCTGTCAAGCAGTTGAGCGTAGCGCGCCAAAGTAAAACAACAGGCCTTATGACGTTTTGGCCAAAGCTCCTACTTTGATTCCGCACTGTTGCGCAGATACCCAGAAGGAAGCGCCCGAATGAACGTTTTGCTGCAGCAGGTATCGAAAGAGCCTTGGAAAAGGGAATGCTTTTCTTCACCGGTTTGGAAAAGAAGAAAAAAAGAGAAGAAAAAGCTGGCTGTGGCGTAACCCTACAAGGATTTGACGCAAACGAGAGAAAATGCATGTGCTTCCGCACCGTTCTTGTAAAATGCTCAACAATCTTGTCATAAACACATCAAAAATGGACGCCCCTTGAAATGTGCCAAAGAAAACAAGGTGGAAAATGCCTTGTTTGCAAATTAGGACAGCTTCGACAAAGGGAGAGAGGCTGGCAACTTATGTGTGTAGCACAGCACAGGTCACAACACCCGTGGCCACCACCTCTCGTATGTCCTGCGACAAGCGGCGAGCCGTGATCGTATAGTGGTTAGTACTCTGCGTTGTGGTCGCAGCAACCCCGGTTCGAATCCGGGTCACGGCCCATTTTTCGTTGTGCAGACAAGGGACGTTGCGCGCCGTGCCTGTACGCTACACGCGACCAGTGCCATGCGCATAGCTACTCCCCCTCGTGTCTGTTTAAAAAGAGCCTTTAGATATATGTAGTCTCGGTTAGTAAACCTGTGAAAGAGGAAGACCACTGTCTGCCGTTTCCCCGTCACTTCTTTCGCTCCAAGCGAGTGTCTTGGGTCGGTGACATTGCATGCAGCATACACCTCGGGCCAGTGGCGCAATGGATAACGCGTCTGACTACGGATCAGAAGATTCCAGGTTCGACTCCTGGCTGGGTCGAGCATCCATTTAACCAATTCTGTATTTGGGCGATGAGGGAAAGATGTCTGTCAAGCAGTTGAGCGTAGCGCGCCAAAGTAAAACAACAGGCATTATGACGTTTTCACCAAAGCTCCTACTTTGATTCCGCACCGTTGCGCAGATACCCAGAAGGAAGCGCCCGAATGAACGTTTTGCTGCAGCAGGTATCGAAAGAGCCTTGGAAAAGGAAATGCTTTTCTTCACCGGTTTGGAAAAGAAGAAAAAAAGAGAAGAAAAAGCTGGCTGTGGCGTAACCCTACAAGGATTTGACGCAAACCGTTCTTGTAAAATGCTCAACAATCTTGTCATAAACACATCAAAAATGGACGCCCCTTGAAATGTGCCAAAGAAAACAAGGTGGAAAATGCCTTGTTTGCAAATTAGGACAGCTTCGACAAAGGGAGAGAGGCTGGCAACTTATGTGTGTAGCGCATTCGTGTGGCACAGCACAGGTCACAACACCCGTGGCCACCACCTCTCGTGTGTCTTGCGACAAGCGGCGAGCCGTGATCGTATAGTGGTTAGTACTCTGCGTTGTGGTCGCAGCAACCCCGGTTCGCATCCGGGTCACGGCACATTTTTCGTTGTGCAGACAAGGGACGTTGCGCCCGTGCCTGTACGCTACACGCGACCAGTGCCATGCGCATAGCTACTCCCCCTCGTGTCTGTTTAAAAAGAGCCTTTAGATATATGTAGTCTCGGTTAGTAAACCTGTGAAAGAGGAAGACCACTGTCTGCCGTTTCCCCGTCACTTCTTTCGCTCCAAGCGAGTGTCGTGGGTCGGTGACATGGCATGCAGCATAAAAATCGGGCCAGTGGCGCAATGGATAACGCGTCTGACTACGGATCAGAAGATTCCAGGTTCGACTCCTGGCTGGCTCGAGCATCCATTTAACCAATTCTGTATTTGGGCGATGAGGGAAAGATGTCTGTCAAGCAGTTGAGCGTAGCGCGCCAAAGTAAAACAACAGGCATTATGACGTTTTCACCAAAGCTCCTACTTTGATTCCGCACCGTTGCGCAGATACCCAGAAGGAAGCGCCCGAATGAACGTTTTGCTGCAGCAGGTATCGAAAGAGCCTTGGAAAAGGAAATGCTTTTCTTCACCGGTTTGGAAAAGAAGAAAAAAAGAGAAGAAAAAGCTGGCTGTGGCGTAACCCTACAAGGATTTGACGCAAACGAGAGAAAATGCATGTGCTTCCGCACCGTTCTTGTAAAATGCTCAACAATCTTGTCATAAACACATCAAAAATGGACGCCCCTTGAAATGTGCCAAAGAAAACAAGGTGGAAAATGCCTTGTTTGCAAATTAGGACAGCTTCGACAAAGGGAGAGAGGCTGGCAACTTATGTGTGTAGCTCATTCGTGTGGCACAGCACAGGTCACAACACCCGTGGCCACCACCTCTCGTGTGTCATGCGACAAGCGGCGAGCCGTGATCGTATAGTGGTTAGTACTCTGCGTTGTGGTCGCAGCAACCCCGGTTCGAATCCGGGTCACGGCACATTTTTCGTTGTGCAGACAAGGGACGTTGCGCGCCGTGCCTGTACGCTACACGCGACCAGTGCCATGCGCATAGCTACTCCCCCTCGTGTCTGTTTAAAAAGAGCCTTACATATATGTAGTCTCGGTTAGTAAACCTGTGAAAGAGGAAGATCACTGTCTGCCGTTTCCCCATCACTTCTTTCGCTCCAAGCGAGTGTCTTGGGTCGGTGACATGGCATGCACCTCGGGACAGTGGCGCAATGGATAACGCGTCTGACTACGGATCAGAAGATTCCAGGTTCGACTCCTGGCTGGCTCGAGCATCCATTTAACCAATTCTGTATTTGGGCGATGAGGGAAAGATGTCTGTTGAGCGTAGCGCGCCAAAGTAAAACAACAGGCCTTATGACGTTTTGGCCAAAGCTCCTACTTTGATTCCGCACCGTTGCGCAGATACCCAGAAGGAAGCGCCCGAATGAACGTTTTGCTGCAGCAGGTATCGAAAGAGCCTTGGAAAAGGGAATGCTTTTCTTCACCGGTTTGGAAAAGAAGAAAAAAAGAGAAGAAAAAGCTGGCTGTGGCGTAACCCTACAAGGATTTGACGCAAACGAGAGAAAATGCATGTGCTTCCGCACCGTTCTTGTAAAATGCTCAACAATCTTGTCATAAACACATCAAAAATGGACGCCCCTTGAAATGTGCCAAAGAAAACAAGGTGGAAAATGCCTTGTTTGCAAATTAGGACAGCTTCGACAAAGAGAGAGAGGCTGGCAACTTATGTGTGTAGCTGATTCGTGTGGCACAGCACAGGTCACAACACCCGTGGCCACCACCTCTCGTGTGTCCTGCGACAAGCGGCGAGCCGTGATAGTATAGTGGTTAGTACTCTGCGTTGTGGTCTTAGCAACCCCGGTTTGAATCCGGGTCACGGCACATTTTTCGTTGTGCAGACAAGGGACGTTGCGCGCCGTGCCTGTACGCTACACGCGACCAGTGCCATGCGCATAGCTACTCCCCCTCGTGTCTGTTTAAAAAGAGCCTTTAGATATATGTAGTCTCGGTTAGTAAACCTGTGAAAGAGGAAGACCACTGTCTGCCGTTTCCCCGTCACTTCTTTCGCTCCAAGCGAGTGTCGTGGGTCGGTGACATGGCATGCAGCATACACATCGGGCCAGTGGCGCAATGGATAACGCGTCTGACTACGGATCAGAAGATTCCAGGTTCGACTCCTGGCTGGCTCGAGCATCCATTTAACCAATTCTGTATTTGGGCGATGAGGGAAAGATGTCTGTCAAGCAGTTGAGCGTAGCGCGCCAAAGTAAAACAACAGGCGTTATGACGTTTTCACCAAAGCTCCTACTTTGATTCCGCACCGTTGCGCAGATACCCAGAAGGAAGCGCCCGAATGAACGTTTTGCTGCAGCAGGTATCGAAAGAGCCTTGGAAAAGGGAATGCTTTTCTTCACCGGTTTGGAAAAGAAGAAAAAAAGAGAAGAAAAAGCTGGCTGTGGCGTAACCCTACAAGGATTTGACGCAAACGAGAGAAAATGCATGTGCTTCCGCACCGTTCTTGTAAAATGCTCAACAATCTTGTCATAAACACATCAAAAATGGACGCCCCTTGAAATGTGCCAAAGAAAACAAGGTGGAAAATGCCTTGTTTGCAAATTAGGACAGCTTCGACAAAGGGAGAGAGGCTGGCAACTTATGTGTGTAGCACAGCACAGGTCACAACACCCGTGGCCACCACCTCTCGTGTGTCCTGCGACAAGCGGCGAGCCGTGATCGTATAGTGGTTGGTACTCTGCGTTGTGGTCGCAGCAACCCCGGTTCGAATCCGGGTCACGGCACATTTTTCGTTGTGCAGACAAGGGACGTTGCGCGCCGTGCCTGTACGCTACACGCGACCAGTGCCATGCGCATAGCTACTCCCCCTCGTGTCTGTTTAAAAAGAGCCTTACATATATGTAGTCTCGGTTAGTAAACCTGTGAAAGAGGAAGATCACTGTCTGCCGTTTCCCCATCACTTCTTTCGCTCCAAGCGAGTGTCTTGGGTCGGTGACATGGCATGCACCTCGGGACAGTGGCGCAATGGATAACGCGTCTGACTACGGATCAGAAGATTCCAGGTTCGACTCCTGGCTGGCTCGAGCATCCATTTAACCAATTCTGTATTTGGGCGATGAGGGAAAGATGTCTGTTGAGCGTAGCGCGCCAAAGTAAAACAACAGGCCTTATGACGTTTTGGCCAAAGCTCCTACTTTGATTCCGCACCGTTGCGCAGATACCCAGAAGGAAGCGCCCGAATGAACGTTTTGCTGCAGCAGGTATCGAAAGAGCCTTGGAAAAGGGAATGCTTTTCTTCACCGGTTTGGAAAAGAAGAAAAAAAGAGAAGAAAAAGCTGGCTGTGGCGTAACCCTACAAGGATTTGACGCAAACGAGAGAAAATGCATGTGCTTCCGCACCGTTCTTGTAAAATGCTCAACAATCTTGTCATAAACACATAAAAAATGGACGCCCCTTGAAATGTGCCAAAGAAAACAAGGTGGAAAATGCCTTGTTTGCAAATTAGGACAGCTTCGACAAAGAGAGAGAGGCTGGCAACTTATGTGTGTAGCACAGCACAGGTCACAACACCCGTGGCCACCACCTCTCGTGTGTCCTGCGACAAGCGGCGAGCCGTGATCGTATAGTGGTTAGTACTCTGCGTTGTGGTCGCAGCAACCCCGGTTCGAATCTGGGTCACGGCACATTTTTCGTTGTGCAGACAAGGGACGTTGCGCGCCGTGCCTGTACGCTACACGCGACCAGTGCCATGCGCATAGCTACTCCCCCTCGTGTCTGTTTAAAAAGAGCCTTACATATATGTAGTCTCGGTTAGTAAACCTGTGAAAGAGGACGATCACTGTCTGCTGTTTCCCCATCACTTCTTTCGCTCCAAGCGAGTGTCGTGGGTCGGTGACATGGCATGCAGCATACACATCGGGCCAGTGGCGCAATGGATAACGCGTCTGACTACGGATCAGAAGATTCCAGGTTCGACTCCTGGCTGGCTCGAGCATCCATTTAACCAATTCTGTATTTGGGCGATGAGGGAAAGATGTCTGTCAAGCAGTTGAGCGTAGCGCGCCAAAGTAAAACAACAGGCGTTATGACGTTTTCACCAAAGCTCCTACTTTGATTCCGCACCGTTGCGCAGATACCCAGAAGGAAGCGCCCGAATGAACGTTTTGCTGCAGCAGGTATCGAAAGAGCCTTAGAAAAGGAAATGCTTTTCTTCACCGGTTTGGAAAAGAAGAAAAAAAGAGAAGAAAAAGCTGGCTGTGGCGTAATCCTACAAGGATTAGACGCAAACGAGAGAAAATGCATGTGCTTCCGCACCGTTCTTGTAAAATGCTCAACAATCTTGTCATAAACACATCAAAAATGGACGCCCCTTGAAATGTGCCAAAGAAAACAAGGTGGAAAATGCCTTGTTTGCAAATTAGGACAGCTTCGACAAAGGGAGAGAGGCTGGCAACTTATGTGTGTAGCACAGCACAGGTCACAACACCCGTGGCCACCACCTCTCGTATGTCCTGCGACAAGCGGCGAGCCGTGATCGTATAGTGGTTAGTACTCTGCGTTGTGGTCGCAGCAACCCCGGTTCGAATCCGGGTCACGGCACATTTTTCGTTGTGCAGACAAGGGACGTTGCGCGCCGTGCCTGCACGCTACACGCGACCAGTGCCATGCGCATAGCTACTCCCCCTCGTGTCTGTTTAAAAAGAGCCTTACATATATGTAGTCTCGGTTAGTAAACCTGTGAAAGAGGAAGATCACTGTCTGCTGTTTCCCCATCACTTCTTTCGCTCCAAGCGAGTGTCGTGGGTCGGTGACATGGCATGCAGCATACACATCGGGCCAGTGGCGCAATGGATAACGCGTCTGACTACGGATCAGAAGATTCCAGGTTCGACTCCTGGCTGGCTCGAGCATCCATTTAACCAATTCTGTATTTGGGCGATGAGGGAAAGATGTCTGTCAAGCAGTTGAGCGTAGCGCGCCAAAGTAAAACAACAGGCGTTATGACGTTTTCACCAAAGCTCCTACTTTGATTCCGCACCGTTGCGCAGATACCCAGAAGGAAGCGCCCGAATGAACGTTTTGCTGCAGCAGGTATCGAAAGAGCCTTAGAAAAGGAAATGCTTTTCTTCACCGGTTTGGAAAAGAAGAAAAAAAGAGAAGAAAAAGCTGGCTGTGGCGTAATCCTACAAGGATTAGACGCAAACGAGAGAAAATGCATGTGCTTCCGCACCGTTCTTGTAAAATGCTCAACAATCTTGTCATAAACACATCAAAAATGGACGCCCCTTGAAATGTGCCAAAGAAAACAAGGTGGAAAATGCCTTGTTTGCAAATTAGGACAGCTTCGACAAAGGGAGAGAGGCTGGCAACTTATGTGTGTAGCACAGCACAGGTCACAACACCCGTGGCCACCACCTCTCGTATGTCCTGCGACAAGCGGCGAGCCGTGATCGTATAGTGGTTAGTACTCTGCGTTGTGGTCGCAGCAACCCCGGTTCGAATCCGGGTCACGGCACATTTTTCGTTGTGCAGACAAGGGACGTTGCGCGCCGTGCCTGCACGCTACACGCGACCAGTGCCATGCGCATAGCTACTCCCCCTCGTGTCTGTTTAAAAAGAGCCTTACATATATGTAGTCTCGGTTAGTAAACCTGTGAAAGAGGAAGATCACTGTCTGCTGTTTCCCCATCACTTCTTTCGCTCCAAGCGAGTGTCGTGGGTCGGTGACATGGCATGCAGCATACACATCGGGCCAGTGGCGCAATGGATAACGCGTCTGACTACGGATCAGAAGATTCCAGGTTCGACTCCTGGCTGGCTCGAGCATCCATTTAACCAATTCTGTATTTGGGCGATGAGGGAAAGATGTCTGTCAAGCAGTTGAGCGTAGCGCGCCAAAGTAAAACAACAGGCGTTATGACGTTTTCACCAAAGCTCCTACTTTGATTCCGCACCGTTGCGCAGATACCCAGAAGGAAGCGCCCGAATGAACGTTTTGCTGCAGCAGGTATCGAAAGAGCCTTAGAAAAGGAAATGCTTTTCTTCACCGGTTTGGAAAAGAAGAAAAAAAGAGAAGAAAAAGCTGGCTGTGGCGTAACCCTACAAGGATTAGACGCAAACGAGAGAAAATGCATGTGCTTCCGCACCGTTCTTGTAAAATGCTCAACAATCTTGTCATAAACACATCAAAAATGGACGCCCCTTGAAATGTGCCAAAGAAAACAAGGTGGAAAATGCCTTGTTTGCAAATTAGGACAGCTTCGACAAAGGGAGAGAGGCTGGCAACTTATGTGTGTAGCACAGCACAGGTCACAACACCCATGGCCACCACCTCTCGTATGTCCTGCGACAAGCGGCGAGCCGTGATCGTATAGTGGTTAGTACTCTGCGTTGTGGTCGCAGCAACCCCGGTTCGAATCCGGGTCACGGCACATTTTTCGTTGTGCAGACAAGGGACGTTGCGCGCCGTGCCTGTACGCTACACGCGACCAGTGCCATGCGCATAGCTACTCCCCCTCGTGTCTGTTTAAAAAGAGCCTTACATATATGTAGTCTCGGTTAGTAAACCTGTGAAAGAGGAAGATCACTGTCTGCTGTTTCCCCATCACTTCTTTCGCTCCAAGCGAGTGTCGTGGGTCGGTGACATGGCATGCAGCATACACATCGGGCCAGTGGCGCAATGGATAACGCGTCTGACTACGGATCAGAAGATTCCAGGTTCGACTCCTGGCTGGCTCGAGCATCCATTTAACCAATTCTGTATTTGGGCGATGAGGGAAAGATGTCTGTTGAGTGTAGCGCGCCAAAGTAAAACAACAGGCATTATGACGTTTTCACCAAAGCTCCTACTTTGATTCCGCACCATTGCGCAGATACCCAGAAGGAAGCGCCCGAATGAACGTTTTGCTGCAGCAGGTATCGAAAGAGCCTTGGAAAAGGAAATGCTTTTCTTCACCGGTTTGGAAAAGAAGAAAAAAAGAGAAGAAAAAGCTGGCTGTGGCGTAACCCTACAAGGATTAGACGCAAACGAGAGAAAATGCATGTGCTTCCGCACCGTTCTTGTAAAATGCTCAACAATCTTGTCATGAACACATCAAAAATGGACGCCCCTTGAAATGTGCCAAAGAAAACAAGGTGGAAAATGCCTTGTTTGCAAATTAGGACAGCTTCGACAAAGGGAGAGAGGCTGGCAACTTATGTGTGTAGCTCATTCGTGTGGCACAGCACAGGTCACAACACCCGTGGCCACCACCTCTCGTGTGTCATGCGACAAGCGGCGAGCCGTGATCGTATAGTGGTTAGTACTCTGCGTTGTGGTCGCAGCAACCCCGGTTCGAATCCGGGTCACGGCACATTTTTCGTTGTGCAGACAAGGGACGTTGCGCGCCGTGCCTGTACTCTACACGCGACCAGTGCCATGCGCATAGCTACTCCCCCTCGTGTCTGTTTAAAAAGAGCCTTTAGATATATGTAGTCTCGGTTAGTAAACCTGTGAAAGAGGAAGACCACTGTCTGACGTTTCCCTGTCACTTCTTTCGCTCCAAGCGAGTGTCTTGGGTCGGTGACATGGCATAAGGCATGCGCCTCGGGCCAGTGGCGCAATGGATAACGCGTCTGACTACGGATCAGAAGATTCCAGGTTCGACTCCTGGCTGGCTCGAGCATCCATTTAACCAATTCTGTATTTGGGCGATGAGGGAAAGATGTCTGTTGAGTGTAGCGCGCCAAAGTAAAACAACAGGCATTATGACGTTTTCACCAAAGCTCCTACTTTGATTCCGCACCATTGCGCAGATACCCAGAAGGAAGCGCCCGAATGAACGTTTTGCTGCAGCAGGTATCGAAAGAGCCTTGGAAAAGGAAATGCTTTTCTTCACCGGTTTGGAAAAGAAGAAAAAAAGAGAAGAAAAAGCTGGCTGTGGCGTAACCCTACAAGGATTAGACGCAAACGAGAGAAAATGCATGTGCTTCCGCACCGTTCTTGTAAAATGCTCAACAATCTTGTCATGAACACATCAAAAATGGACGCCCCTTGAAATGTGCCAAAGAAAACAAGGTGGAAAATGCCTTGTTTGCAAATTAGGACAGCTTCGACAAAGGGAGAGAGGCTGGCAACTTATGTGTGTAGCTCATTCGTGTGGCACAGCACAGGTCACAACACCCGTGGCCACCACCTCTCGTGTGTCATGCGACAAGCGGCGAGCCGTGATCGTATAGTGGTTAGTACTCTGCGTTGTGGTCGCAGCAACCCCGGTTCGAATCCGGGTCACGGCACATTTTTCGTTGTGCAGACAAGGGACGTTGCGCGCCGTGCCTGTACTCTACACGCGACCAGTGCCATGCGCATAGCTACTCCCCCTCGTGTCTGTTTAAAAAGAGCCTTTAGATATATGTAGTCTCGGTTAGTAAACCTGTGAAAGAGGAAGACCACTGTCTGACGTTTCCCTGTCACTTCTTTCGCTCCAAGCGAGTGTCTTGGGTCGGTGACATGGCATAAGGCATGCGCCTCGGGCCAGTGGCGCAATGGATAACGCGTCTGACTACGGATCAGAAGATTCCAGGTTCGACTCCTGGCTGGCTCGAGCATCCATTTAACCAATTCTGTATTTGGGCGATGAGGGAAAGATGTCTGTCAAGCAGTTGAGCGTAGCGCGCCAAAGTAAAACAACAGGCCTTATGACGTTTTGGCCAAAGCTCCTACTTTGATTCCGCACCGTTGCGCAGATACCCAGAAGGAAGCGCCCGAATGAACGTTTTGCTGCAGCAGGTATCGAAAGAGCCTTGGAAAAGGGAATGCTTTTCTTCACCGGTTTGGAAAAGAAGAAAAAAAGAGAAGAAAAAGCTGGCTGTGGCGTAACCCTACAAGGATTTGACGCAAACGATAGAAAATGCATGTGCTTCCGCACCGTTCTTGTAAAATGCTCAACAATCTTGTCATAAACACATCAAAAATGGACGCCCCTTGAAATGTGCCAAAGAAAACAAGGTGGAAAATGCATTGTTTGCAAATTAGGACAGCTTCGACAAAGAGAGAGAGGCTGGCAACTTATGTGTGTAGCTCATTCGTGTGGCACAGCACAGGTAACAACACCCGTGGCCACCACCTCTCGTGTGTCCTGCGACAAGCGGCAAGCCGTGATCGTATAGTGGTTAGTACTCTGCGTTGTGGTCGCAGCAACCCCGGTTCGAATCCGGGTCACGGCACATTTTTCGTTGTGCAGACAAGGGACGTTGCGCGCCGTGCCTGTACGCTACACGCGACCAGTGCCATGCGCATAGCTACTCCCCCTCGTGTCTGTTTAAAAAGAGCCTTTAGATATATGTAGTCTCGGTTAGTAAACCTGTGAAAGAGGAAGACCACTGTCTGACGTTTCCCTGTCACTTCTTTCGCTCCAAGCGAGTGTCTTGGGTCGGTGACATGGCATAAGGCATGCGCCTCGGGCCAGTGGCGCAATGGATAACGCGTCTGACTAAGGATCAGAAGATTCCAGGTTCGACTCCTGGCTGGCTCGAGCATCCATTTAACCAATTCTGTATTTGGGCGATGAGGGAAAGATGTCTGTCAAGCAGTTGAGCGTAGCGCGCCAAAGTAAAACAACAGGCCTTATGACGTTTTGGCCAAAGCTCCTACTTTGATTCCGCACCGTTGCGCAGATACCCAAAAGGAAGCGCCCGAATGAACGTTTTGCTGCAGCAGGTATCGAAAGAGCCTTGGAAAAGGGAATGCTTTTCTTCACCGGTTTGGAAAAGAAGAAAAAAAGAGAAGAAAAAGCTGGCTGTGGCGTAACCCTACAAGGATTTGACGCAAACGATAGAAAATGCATGTGCTTCCGCACCGTTCTTGTAAAATGCTCAACAATCTTGTCATAAACACATCAAAAATGGACGCCCCTTGAAATGTGCCAAAGAAAACAAGGTGGAAAATGCATTGTTTGCAAATTAGGACAGCTTCGACAAAGAGAGAGAGGCTGGCAACTTATGTGTGTAGCTCATTCGTGTGGCACAGCACAGGTCACAACACCCGTGGCCACCACCTCTCGTGTGTCCTGCGACAAGCGGCGAGCCGTGATCGTATAGTGGTTAGTACTCTGCGTTGTGGTCGCAGCAACCCCGGTTCGAATCCGGGTCACGGCACATTTTTCGTTGTGCAGACAAGGGACGTTGCGCGCCGTGCCTGTACGCTACACGCGACCAGTGCCATGCGCATAGCTACTCCCCCTCGTGTCTGTTTAAAAAGAGCCTTTAGATATATGTAGTCTCGGTTAGTAAACCTGTGAAAGAGGAAGACCACTGTCTGCCGTTTCCCCGTCACTTCTTTCGCTCCAAGCGAGTGTCGTGGGTCGGTGACATGGCATGCAGCATACACATCGGGCCAGTGGCGCAATGGATAACGCGTCTGACTACGGATCAGAAGATTCCAGGTTCGACTCCTGGCTGGCTCGAGCATCCATTTAACCAATTCTGTATTTGGGCGATGAGGGAAAGATGTCTGTCAAGCAGTTGAGCGTAGCGCGCCAAAGTAAAACAACAGGCGTTATGACGTTTTCACCAAAGCTCCTACTTTGATTCCGCACCGTTGCGCAGATACCCAGAAGGAAGCGCCCGAATGAACGTTTTGCTGCAGCAGGTATTGAAAGGTACTTCCGCTCAATTTGGATTTTGCTTCTGTACTAGGTCTGGGAGCTCGGCTCTGAAGTCGATTTCCAGAAACAAAAAAATTTTGTAGGTCCAATCAGCAAACAGAGGTAGTGGCTGAGAACGATGACGTTAACAAGACTACATGTTACGCCACCGGTCACTCAACCAGTTGTGTGTCGGCTGGGCTAGCAGTGGCAAAGAACGTAATGCAATGTTGCGATCGCCCCAATTCACGCAAATTCAACGATTCTCCGCAAATTCAGCGTGACGTTGCAATTTTTAACAATCACCACAATTTTTCCGCAACTTTGACCAATCATCGTCGTCTCCCAAAACGCTCTCCAGTAAGGGAACGAAAGTTCATGATCTCGTTCATAATTTTGGTGAACGAGTATTGTAGGCCTATTGTATATGCTGATGATTTTGGGGCAATTCAGTTTTTACTGCAAGGCCTTTCTACTGCAAGTGTTCGTTGTATCAGTTTTTCTTATCAATAAATCCTTAACTACCAGATACCCTTTCCAAAACTTGTAAGGGCATTAAAATAATAAACCTGTGTATATGCCTTGTGTATGAAATTATCACATGAAACGTGACGTGCTAACATGAATGCAGCTATGAAGCCACCTGGTTTCTTCAGGGAAAACATGTTTGTAAGGGAATTATGTTGTCGGTCTTCAGGCAACTAATTAAAGTCCCCTCATTGGAAGAGGCCTGTGCAACTGCAAAAATATTTGAAGAAGCATTCCATATTCCTCAAATAGTAGGATGTATTGATGGGAAACACATTCCCGTTTTGGCACTGACTGATGGACACTCAAATGTTGTCAACAGAAAGGGCTGGACCTCCTACATTCTCCAGGGAGTGGTGATGACAAGTACTGCTTCTGGAATATTAGTAGCAAAGGGCCAGGAAGTGCACATGACGCAAATGTTCTACAACATTCATTCAGTAAGTTTCCATGATGGTATCAATTCGAATCTAGCTTTATTCGGATAATGCAAATTTTTGAGGCAACTGCTATTATCCTAATATAAATGGCAGTGAATAAACCGAATCATTGGCTGAAATGTCATATCCCAGTACGATATGTGGCGCTGTTTTCATTACAACTAGTGGTGATACAGCCCTTCCCGCTTGACCTCTTCACCACTACCAACAATAACAACATCAACATTTCGAGAAAGACGGCAAACGGAGAGCAAGGTGAAGCTATGTCCCTCTACATTTCATGCATGATGACAATAGTACTGCGAATGCAAACGGCGCTATTGGCTCGAGTTGTTTGTTTTTTCTACCGGGCCGGCTCCCGGCAGCGACAACTTATCGTCTTTTTCGACTTCCAGGTCACGACCTGGGAGGGAGGGCGGCGGGATCTTAAGCAGGCGCAAAGACGCAGACTCAGAGCCCAGTTCATAGTCCAATTCACCTTTTACAAGCATGTGATGTCCGAATTATCAACCGACTCCGATCGAGTTATCTCGGGGTGTCGATCGGATCGTAGTCTGTCGGACCGCAATTAATAAAGGCACGAGGAGTTGTGCTAAATGGCCAAATATAACATGGCTAAGAGCTCTTCTTAGCATGATGCATCTCTGGTATATTGGCTATATATCACGAAACCCTGAGATGCCTCATTGCTGTAATAAACCAGTTTCCAAAACAAATAGTGCATTAAAAATAGATAACATATCATACATGTGATATACAGTCTCTTATACCACAGGTATCAATCAACCAAACAGCACTCAAATGCATATACAAAATAGCCCTTTGGAGCTGTTTAGTGCAACCTTTTATGGTTGTTAATGTTAGTTTATCTATTGTATATCCTACTGGCTAATAGTATATGTATCATTCAGATAATCTGAATGCAAAACGCGCAAAATGTAAAAATATCAGATCGATATCAAATATCAGAAAGTTTTGATGTTACTCATTTTGAATTACAGGTAGTGCAGAGTAACTTCAGTGTAGATGACAGCGGGCAGGAAGAACAGGTAGCAACAGAAGAGCTTGGAAATGAGTCAAATGTCCAGATAAGGGTAGATGAGAACAGACAAGATGAACAGGCATCAGAGGAGCTACGACATACCCCAAACCAGCCAAATGTCATGACCATCCCAACACAAGTTCTTACCAACAAAACTCTGTCTTTCCAGGAGAGGTGTTTTTTTTTAAATCCCTGGCTTCATTACTGCCCAATGCGCAGGGCAGTTCTGTGCTTTTACTGCTGTAGGGCATTCATAGGCAAAAAGCCAACAATTACTACAAAGGCAGACTCTGCATTTATTAATGTTGGATTCAAGAATTGGAGGAAGGCTGTTGAAAAATTTGAAAATCATGGGAAAAGCCAGAGCCATAAACATGCAGTGACCACATACATACATGAAGCCCAACCAATCACTGCAACATTATCTTGTGCACAAAAGAAACAACAAGAAGAAGCCAGGGAAAACCTTTTGAAAATAGTTGGTGCCATACAGTATTTGGTGAGGCAGGGCAATGCTTTCAGAGGTCATGAGCAGAACGAAGGAAACTTAAAACAGCAACTTCAATACAAGGCAGAGGATGATCCCAAGCTGGTCTCCTGGCTTGCAGGGAAACAGAATTTTACAAGTCCAATGATCCAAAACGAAATACTTCAGATAACAAGTAACTCTATTATCAAAGAAATAGCACAGGAAGTACAACATTTGTCTGTAGTGCAATATTCTGTGATCATTGATGGAACTCAAGATATTGCTGGGATAGAGCAAGAGTCAATATGTATAATTTATGTAGACGAAAATCTAGATCCTAGAGAAGAGTTTGTAGGGCTGTATGAAACTAACTCCACAACTGGAGAGAGCATTGCTTAAGTTGCCACTGACGTCATGCTCAGACTGAACCTGCCCATCTCACAGTTGAGAGGGCAGACTTACGATGGTGCAGCCAACATGTCCGGCAAGGTACAGGGAGTACAGGCTCTCTTGAGAAGGGAGTAACATCTGGCTCCATATATCCACTGTGGTCCACACTGCATAAACCTTGTAGCTCAGATGACAATTTCAGCTTCATCAGTTGTCAGGAACTCGCTCGACGCAGTCAATGAATTAGGAAGATTTTCTAACCAGTCTGGAAAATTTAAATCAATTTTCAGTGAAATATCTAAATCTAATAGTGTAAGATCTACATCCCTCAAGCCATTATGTCCCACTAGATGGACCGTACACACACCAGCCATCCAGTCTGTGCTCAGTCAGTACGACAGTGTACTCACATCACTTGAAGAGATGGCGACCTGTAGTTTGAGGGAGACTGCATCCAGGGCTAATGGACTTCATGAGGTGTTCCTCAAAGGAAACACAGTCTTGGGGCTTAAGATGGCTGCAGATGTCATGTCAGCCCTAGAAACCCTGAATAGCTCCCTTCAGAGTAAACGGCAGACAATCTCTGGTATGATGTTGGCTGTGGAGCATGTCAAAAGACATTTGGAGAACAGAAGAACAGAAGAGCATTTTCGAGGATTGTATGTGCAAGCCCAAGACATTGCCTCATCATTAGACCTGGTGCCCATCAAGATGCCCCATATCCGCTGCCCTCAAAAACGATTATCTGGACCAGCTGAGCCACATATATACCCCTCTGCAGAGTCGTTCCACAGAAGCCACTATATCAACATGCTTGACACAGCCACTCTGCAACTTACACAGCGCTTTGATGAGCCGGGTATTCATACACTCAGAAGTTTGGAGAATGTCCTTATCAGTGGAGAGATGGATGATATCATTAAGAGTTACCCAGAGTTGGACCAAGGAGCTTTAAAGGTAAGGTTGCAAATGCATATGGGTCCAAAGAATGTATTATTTGTATAGTACAGACAGTAGATATATGGTCATAGTGATATAGTATAAAAAGTAGGGCTGTGAAATGATTAAAATTTGTAATCAAATTAATCACAGGTTTCTGTGGATTAATCATGATTAATCACATATTACTGATTTTCCAAATTTTTGTCATTAGTGTGCGTCTTTGATTTTGCGTGTGCTCAAGCACTCCTCATATTTTTTACATATTTTCATAAATATATTGTTTATTATCATTTGATGCTGGTAGTTCATGAAGAAAGGGACATCCTTAGTTTTTTCATTCAATATTTTGCATAATAACACATACATGTATTAATTGTTATCCAGTGAAATTAGGGGTTTATATTAGCAAGGGGGTTTACGTTTAGCACTTTTGCAAGGCACTGTATTCATGTCACATTCTCATTGGGGGCTGAGCACCCCTTAAGGTCTGATCCTAGAATCGCCCCTGCGACGCACCATATAAGCTTGAGTTTAAATACATTAGCGTATATAATGTAACATTACGTACTGTACATGCAAGTCTTAGCTAAATGACTTAAATGTATGATGCACTTTTCGATCAGTCCTCCGACACCACAACACGATACTTGCCGAGTATAACAGCGCAACAGCTCAAACACAGGCAGGGATACAGTAACTAACAACGCTAATGCTAAATAAATGTTTAGCTGCTCGGCTCCATGACGCCGGGTAAGAAAGGCTCGTGAAACTGCTCACCAAAAGAACGAAGGGGCACCCACTTGTCTGGCAGATCGTAAGAACCTAGCGAAAAATATCCTAAACTTTCCAAGACTTCTAGCTAGGTTTATAGTTACCTAGCGAAAAATAGCCTCAACTTTCCTAGACTTTAAGCTACGGTACTAATGCAGAAGGAAAGCTGATAGTGCTGTCTTACTAGAACGTCGTATCTATGCATTGTTGCTAACGTGTGCACCCAATGAATTCAACATTTGTAGGTAGCACATGCCCGAGTGCTTGTAAAAAATGCTCGCACTGTCTCAAAAACTGGTCGCAAAATGCGATCATTTGGTAGCAGTCTGGAGCCTTGCCGCAGAGTGTGCATATCACTTTGGTTTTATTGGATGTTCCATCTTAGTTTTTTTGGAACACGAACTTCTCATCCAGACGTTGCAGATTGGGTGGAATTGTGGTAATATTACGTTAAATGCGTTTAACAAAAATAACGAATTAATCCTGTAATTTAATCATAACGCGTTAACGAGTTATTTTTCACAGCCCTAATTTAATGTATTATATATACACAATAATAAACAATAACAATCGCAGTATCACATCCATTAGGGTGACCATGGGGGTATTCGTCGTAGCTCGCTAGCGGTGCGTTCACACTGCAGACTTTTTTACCGCTCAGCACCGCCGGCCTTCCCACAGTGCACCACGCTCGGGGGCGTGCCAGACAGATTCATTCAGAGCTGTAGTTCTCTTAAATCACTGTTGTAGTTCTATAATGTCATGGCAAATGTGCAGACAAAATACAACTTTTACACACATTAAGCAAGCATCCGACGCGCTTTCTAGATCTGACATGATCTTATCTTCAGCACACAATAGGTTATCTTTTTCCACACTTTTTTTAGGCCGAGTGAAAGATTAAATGCCACCCGCACTCTATGTAACGGGTCTTTTTCCGGCTGGAAAAAAAGATGCATCAGACATAAACGTTGACATGTGTAACCTTTTATTATATTACTCGAAATCTGTGCAAATCATTTGCTAGATTATGACTTGCCTCTACACATTCACTGTATGGATAGCGAGTGGCCGCCAGCCAGCATTTCAGCATTGAATGTCAATCGTGTGCCGGGTGAGCTAGCTAGACTATGCAGCTAGCACAGAAGAAAGTTACGTAATGTGAAGAAACTGAATTAAAGTACAAAATACAACAAACCAAGGACGCCGACAACCTCAGCAACCCTGCGCCAGGCATATTTTTTTTTGTTTACGTCTCTGTAATCTAACATAGACGTATCATACAATACTGGGTATGAAGACACATACGATGAGTTGCTCTTCCATCTTGAAAATTGTCAAACCTAGAAATGTTTACCATTACCAACAGTTGCTACGTTACAAGAAACAAGAAACCAACCCGATTGGCCATCGCTGGCGTTTTCACGCTCCTCGTTTACATAAAGTTCAGAAAATCCAACTTTCGCTGCCCCGCTCGCCATCCCACAATGCCCTATGCGAGCGTCGCCGCCCCGCTCACCTTCCCACAATGCCCTACGCGGGCGTCAACGCCTGGTTTAATTGAAAATGAGTGGGAAGCCGACGCCCCGCTCTGCCCGCCCCGCTGCAGTGTGAACGCACCGTAAGCAGTTTAGCGAGCTAATTTTCAGGCTAAGATAAAACACGCCCCTATTTTTCAGTTCGTGGAAGCAAGTTTAGATAAATCACCCTAGTAACATATCAATTAGCACTAACCTGCTCGAGAGCGGGCTAACTTAAGTGTAGCTGGATAAGCTTGCCACACCCCCGGAAAATAATTGGCAGCTCCCTTTTTGAGAGACCCAGCTGACCAAGGAGATATAGTTCGATTAACTTTCCATACCAATAGAGTTCTTCACGATCGCCAAGATCCTTTATTTCACACGGATGAGTTCTTGTTTGAGCGATATCGATTCAGCTGACAAGGACTAATTTATTTGCAAGACCTTCTCGGGCCGTACATTGCAAATATCACACGCCGCAGCAAGCTATGCTTTATGAGCTTATGCTGCTGTATGTGAATATGTAACGCTATGTTCTAAGAAATGTCTTATCTGTTGTGCCTGTGCTTTTTATGTTTCACTGTGGTAGAGTGGGAAACGTTAGATTACTTCTTATGTCTTGACGTGAAGAAATGGACAATAAAGCTACTTGAAACTTTTACTGTGCTTCAGACTCTGCATAGCCTTCAGGTTTTTCGCGTCAGGTAGGCTACATTTTTATACAGTATAGGCGATGCAGAAAACATTGGCAAAGCCACAGCATGCGTTGGTGTAAGAAAAGTGTACTTGGTGCTTAACCAGCTGATCAATCAATTGATCATATTCCTGGCCATGCCCCAGTCAATGAAATCAAAGAGGGATTTACACATAGGCCTACATGCATATACACATATATAGGGTGATATCAGGTAAAATGGGCCATTTAAGGTTTGGGGATCCCAGCCCTGACAAGTAACAGGGGATTTGATTGCTTTATGGTTGCTATGGTGGGCGGGCCAATAATTCAAACAATACTGCACCAGAAAGCTGCATGGTAAGTAGCCTGGCATACCAAATCTAATTAAACTATTATAAGGATGATAAATCTTTTCTTTTTTTTTACATGCACATAAAAAACTGCATATCTGTCTTGATGGCATCAATCACAAATAATGTTGTTAGTTTGGTATATGAACATATTTTTTGAAAAAGTTATGTTTTTCTTGGTGGTCCAATTTACCTTAACCCACTGAGGTAAAATGGGCAACATGTTTTCAGATAAAATGGGCCATCATCTGTGTCACTCACAAACACACATACACGTGTTGGAGTGTGTGTGAGGGTGTGTGTGTGTGTCACACCATGACCCCCCCAACCGTAATAATGGTAGTAGATATTTTATGTACAGTGAGTATGGCGAAGGAGAAGGAAGAGAGAGGAGAGGAGAAAGGGAGAAGGAAAGAGAGAGAAAAGAGAGTAGGAGCAAGGACCAGAGAGGAAAGGATACAATGATAAAACAGGGATGGAAAGGAAGGCCAAACAATTACAATCTGTGTAGAGGAGAGGATGAAGGGGGCCTTAGATTAATACATGGAGGGAGAGAAGAAAGGAATTACAGTGAGTGTGCACCTCTTTTTCAAGAGCATGGGGTGTGCCGCAATCAACACTGCAAAGACGCATCAGTGGAAAGGTGACTGGCAGTGAACATGTGTCAGGGCAGAAGCCCTACCTTCCACAGGAGGCAGAAAGGGAGCTTGCTGCCACCCTCAACACATTGGCGCAGAGGGGGTTTCCCTTCACAAAACGTGATGTCCGGCAAGTGGCCTTTGATTTTGCAGCCAAGAACAACATTTCTGGTTTCTCCAAGACAGCAGGGAGGGCCGGATATTACTGGTTTAAGAACTTTCTAAAGCACAACCCAGAGCTTTGGATGTGCAAGCCAGAGGTCCTGTCTGCAGCACGGGCTGCTGGACTCAACAAAGAGGTGGTTAGCCAGTGGTTTAACCAGTATGAGAGCCTTTTGGTCAAGCTGGGTATTGAGGGCACATCGTCACATATATATGGAACTGTGACGAGTCTTGGCTTCAGGATCATTTTTTTAAAATTATGGCACATATGAATATGTTTGTTTAATGCAGTTTAAATGTTTTGTGGCTGTATAAGCAACTGTGTTTTAAAAGTACATTTGAGGATAAATTACAATTTCCCTTTGCAGTTTCACTGGCCCATTTTACCTGAACAGCTGGTCCATTTTACCTGAAAATGCTTGTGCCAAAAAAGTTGGCACAGCTGATGTTTCAAGAACTGTAGGGCCTAAATAATTATATTTTATTACATCATAAAAAAAAAGATCAAAAACAGTCATTAGTAATCATAAAAATACATGCAAAAGGCATATATGGTATTGTATTATTGTCCCAAACGATTTACCAAAAAGTGGCCCATTTGACCTGATATCACCCTAGTACATGCGCTTTCAGTAGGCCTACATATATCCTCATAAGTGTCTATGAATTCGTATCAATTATACTCTTTGGCCTTGTTTTTATACTTATTCTGAAAAAGTTGATATCATAATTTTCGCTAGCAAGATCTCATTCGAGGATTAATTTCCATTAAGCCTACTGCCAGCAGGCACATTTAAAGAAATGTGATCTGATTGATCGGGGTAATAAGGCACTAAAGATGAGCCATTTTACCAAAATACGCATTTAGTTTATCGGCAATTTTTTTGCCAAGATGCCTGTCTTGCTCTGGCAGTGGTGGCGGTGTTTGACTTAGCCATGATAATATGCTTATGCGTCTTCGTAGAGACTCATTATAATAGTTCGCTCAGATGGCGAGAATATCACCGCTCTCTCTTTCGTCTTTTCCGCCATCATACCGTTAGAAAATCACGGTTTTGGTGATCGACCTTTCCTGCCTTTTGAAGTGTGGCGTGCTCGTGCACTTGCCCTGATAAGTTTAGCCTGATTGAAATTAACCACATGATTTGGATGCGGATCAGCCGTCAACGAACCGATATTTGCGGTTCTCAGTTAGCTCGCTAAAGTTAACGGGCTAAAGGGACAATGGATTAGCTTAGCTTCAACTCTTACGACGAACGGGCCCCATGACCTCCTCTTTTACCCTGACATTTTTTAGACCTAAAAAATGCGTTCGGCCGGTATTCCAAAATTGTCCAGGATTTTGCCTCGTCGGATATTTGTGTTTCTCTGGGTCTTTCACAAACTAGTTACGTTCCACCTTCTTGCACGAGCTCTGACTGTAGAGAGAACTGTCATTGGTCAACCGCCTTCTCAATGTTGCCAGATGCACGATAATTATCCTCCAAATACGATCATTTTGAGCCTTTGGTATGATACCATTTCCTAAACTTTTCATTTTGAAATAAAAAAATGTATTTTACTCAGAGTAACTGAATGCACATGAGCCACCGCCGTAGACGTTATTATTGCATTATTGTTATCAGCGCCTTCTAGTGACGGTGTGTATATCATTAATTTTGATAATTAAAGTCAACATAGGCTATAGGTTACCTACATTTGCAGTCAAGGTGTGTCATTTATTGACATTGTTCTTCATATGGAAATAATGAAGAATTATGTTTTCTTTCTTATTTTAAAGACAAAATGAAATATGGATGTGGTTATAATAACAAAGGGTTTGAGTATTTTCATTTTCCAAAACACTGTTAAATTGCAGTTCCCTGTCAGTCAGCACAGCCAGGTTACATTCGTTTATTTGTTTACAAGCATTTCTCTCAATAAAATAATAATCAATGCATACCATTAATATTTTCAATAAAAATGAATGTATTTGAAAACAGAAATAATACAATTCAAAACACCTTTTGTACATGTACAAAACACTGTAGAACACTATATATTCACTCAAACACAGTTCCTGAGGCAAGACACATCTCAGCCATGTACCGGCAAACACCGTCGTTCTTTCTGACGATGTGGATGGTGACCTTAACAAAGACATCAACAATTGAAATGCTTGAAATGTTTTAAATCAAAAACAACGGAAACAGAATATATTATTCAAATTATTTTGACCAGGGCCAATGTAGGCATATACATTACATAAAAGGTGTGAAATAAATTGACTTGATTTTTCCTTACTTCAGGCATCATCACAGAAAATCAAGTGTGTCCAGGTCACCATCCAACTCCAAAGTACCCTTTATTCTGTCTAGTAGTTTGATACTCTGGGGATGGACATAAAATGTTAAGAAAATAGAAAAATAGTCTATTATAAAAATGTATGTTTCCGGATAAAGCACACAATGAGTTTTCATATTAATCTGTGAAGATTATATAATGTAATGTCCGGATCATTAAATGTCTTCTTGACATATGTACATTATTTGACCACATAGGCTACTTTGGCAAACGCATGCAGTATATATTTTTGTTCAAAGATATGTAATGGTCATAGCAGAATCAAATGACTAATAAATTAATCCAAGGCATTTGTGGAATATTTTGTTAATAACCAAATGCATTAAACTTATATTTTCTTCATTGAAAAGGAAACGCTTTGGCCTTAAAAGCTGCTTCAGTTTCAACGAGGTTCCAGGATTTCTCCAAAGATACATCCGGCTCGACTTAATTTCATCAGACACCAGTGCTTGATGTATTTTTCTGTGAGGACATATTTTTGCAGACCATAAGACACACAAGCCAATACAATAATGTGTGTTTATTATAATTATTGTTGATTACTATTGTTTAGTGAACCAGATTTACCTGGAGCTCATCTTCACCAATGAGACCCTGCACTCCATCCTGCTGCAGAACTCTTAGAGTCTTATAAAGTAATATGTCAATAACAAGTCATTGACATCCATTTAATTTGTAAAATGAATTTAGGAAAGTATACCAAACCAGCCACATACCCATCAAAGTTCAAAGGCAAAGGTCTCTTGCAACCACACACTGTAGCCAGAGGAGTCTTTACATCTGGATAGAGTGAACTGCAGGTGGAATAAATATAAGAATATTACAACACCTACAACCAACACATACTCCCTCATGCAGGCATATGCTCAGTAAATACATTTCCTTCCCTTCTGTCCCCAGCTTCTGGAAAACACAGACGTTCAGGTCAGCCGCCATACACTCATGTTGCCTACTGCTTTTCACAGTGTCCGAGGAGTACAAATCGGTCCATATTTAAATTGCATGTATTTACATTATATTTATAAAACCAGCCTTTATTATTTATGTGGTTTAAAAATGTTATTGCAAAAGCATTATGAATTGTAAATACAATAAATTGTCACTCACATCAACATCACACATTAAGGAGGTTGCATGATAGCGAGGAAGATGGTGTAACTGAAGTTCTCTCAGTGTCTCTTGCCTAGATTTTATCCCCCTGACTTCCAATTCAGCCATCTAAGAATTACATTACAAATGATGTAGGGAACAAGATACTACAAGTAAAATGAAACATACAATTTGTTACTTACTGTGCATACAAACACGCCACAGTTTTGTGTATCGTTTTGATCCCATTACTGTGTATATCCAGTCTTGAATGGTCCATATGTCTTTAAAGGCTTGGCTGAATAGGATAATAAAACAGTACCTTGCTTTTTATTTTGACACAGATTTTATTTTATTTTGTTCTCATAACTAAACTAACTATCCTGTTTTATGTACCTCAAAATGTCCATCTCCTGGTCTTTCGGGGCAGCATAAAGGTGCAGGGAGTCATAGGCTCTGATCCTTTTTAAGGATCCATCTAACATCTGACATGTTGATTGGAAGAACAAACATGCCACACAATGGCAATGGTATGAAAAAAATAGGAATTTCATCCCAACATTAATGATGGTCCATATCTAAAAATGCCTTGGTATTATATATTTAACACTTACCGAAAGGATGAAGTGGTTGCTTCTTTCGGGTGTTGTACCACCAACAATCCTGGGGAACAACACCACTGTGTCTGGCTGAATGTCCTGTTGAAATTTGACTTTTCAATAGAGTAAAAGTGCAGTAAAAATATAAAATTTTCCAGGTGTTTGTCAAATTCCATGGGACAAATTGAGGCAATGAATCTTCACAGTTGCACACTTTTGCAGCTTCATAATGACTATTTGAATATGATAAGAAAACATGGCAAATCATACCTCCTACTATGGGTAACAGGTCACATAGCTCTCAAAATCAAAGAGTTGCTTAAGCAAAGAGATGTAAACAAAGTGCAATACCTTCAAGCACGAGAGGCTGGGTCCTGGAGGGGTGCTACGTTCCCCGGAGGTGGCTGCAGCCCTGAGCAGCTATAGCTCCCTCTGCTGGGGGAGTGGGGAGCTCCATCCCTCCCTCAAAGCGGGGCATTCCCGCACACCTGGGACTGATCAGACCCTAATGACCGAAAGGGTTCGGTTAAAGAAGGAGAGCCACAGTTAAGCGGTGTGGGGTGTGGAGAAGGAGGCCTGCAGAAGGAAGAGGCGGTATAAGTTTTCTGGCATTGTATGCAAGAGTTAAAGTTTTTTTGTCAATTCTGAGGATCAGTAATAAACCCCTTGTTTTCGTTCAACCCCGGTGTCCTTGCACTATTTTGAGTCGTCCCGCTGAGGGCTGTGTAGCCTCTCGTGGCATCACATATGGTGGAGGATAAGCAAGGCTCAAGCGGTATTAGTGCATGTCGGAGGAGGACCCTGACAATTTGACTCTTCAATTTTCCCAACTGGCCCTAGGCCCCCCACCCAATGGAGTCCATTTTGAGAGCCCTTGTTGCTGCCCAGCAAGCCCAGATGCAAGTTAATTCAGCTCTCCTTGAGGAGCAAAAGAAAGCCAACCTTCTGAAGGAAGAGGACTTACAGCTGCAGACACAGATGGCCGCCCGGAACGTCCAACCAATAAAGGCGAGTGACTTTATCCCCAAGATGGGGGCCACGGATGACGTTGAGGCGTACCTGCATGCTTTTGAAGCCACGGCCACTAGGGAAGCCTGGCCCAGGGAACAGTGGGTCGGACTGTTAGCCCCCTTCCTAACGGGGGAATCACTGAGTGCGGTTCGGGACCTGGGACCATACCAGGCGACTGACTATGATGCGCTAAAGACGGAGATCCTCAGCCGAACTGGGCTCACCAAGTTTGGTATGGCCCAGCGTTTCCACAGCTGGACCTTCCAACCAGACCAGCCTCCTCGGGTGCAGATGCACGAACTTGCCCGGATCACGCAGCACCCGCCCATCGTTTTGCCTCACTCGTGGGACTCACCGATGGCACCCCAGATCGACCGCCCACCTGCCCGGTGACGGTGAATCACCATGATGTGGAGGCCTTGCTAGATTCAGGTAGCCGGGCCACCCTGGTGCCCAAGGACCTGGTGGGTTCATCGTGTTTGGCGAAAGTCCTCCCGGTTTCCTGTGTCCATGGAGATTACCCCCTCACGGAACTCACCATAACCACTACCCGGGAAAACCATGCTCACGGATGTGGGCGTGGTTGATTCCCTTCCCGTTCCTGTCCTAATTGGACGGGACTTCCCGGCCTTTCATCCGCTGTGGAGGGAGACTCAGGAGAGGCTAGTCCGAGTACCCCGGAAGCGGAGAGGTAGGACTCGTACTGAGAATACTTCAGTGCAACCCTTAGAATCCCTCACTCCAGCCTGCGCTCTTGCAGGGATGGCAGGTGCCCAGGCTGACACAGAGACGGCACCAAAGAACTTCCCCCTCTCACAGGCCAGTGTGGTACGGCCCAGTTACAAGATCCCACTCTTACTAATGCCTTACGAAACGTGCAGGTGTTAGAGGGAGTTGTCCTGGGGGATAGGACCAGCCCTACTTACCCCCATTTCGCAGTAAGCCGGGGGTTAGTGTATCAGGTAGCACGGAAGAATGATGAGGTGCATGAACAGCTCCTCGTACCACAGCCCTATCGAGCCACTGTACTCCACCTAGCACACACGCACCCCCTAGGGGCCCACCTAGGGGTAGACAAGACCAAGGACAGAGTCCTGCAACAATTCTTTTGGCCAGGAGTACACAAAGAGATCGAGAATTACTGCCGTAGTTGCCCTGAGTGTCAGCAGGTGGCCCCAAAGCCCTAATATAGAAATCCGCTTGTTCCCTTGCCAATTATTGACACCCCTTTTGAGAGGCTTGGACTGGACATAGTCGGGCCCTTACCGAAAAGTGCAAGGGGGCATCAGTACATTCTGGTCATCCTGGACTATGCAACCCGGTATTCTGAGGCTATTCCCCTGCGGAAGGCCACATCCAGACACATCGCCAAGGAGCTGTTCCTTCTATCGACTAGTCTGGGAATCCCCAAGGAGATATTGACGGACCAAGGGACTCCGTTTATGTCCAGGGTGATGAAGGACCTCTGTGCTTTACTGAAGATTAAACAACTGACAACCTCAGTCTACCACCCCCAGACGGATGGGTTAGTCGAACGTTTTAACAAAACGCTAAAATCCACGCTGCGGAAGGCGGTTGGCGAAGATGGGCGCAACTGGGATCAGCTGCTACCATACCTGCTGTTTGCGGTAAGAGAGGTACCTCAGTCCCCAACTGGTTTTCCACCCTTTGAGCTCTTGCTTTCCTACAAGCCCAGGGGACTGCTGGACATTGCCAAGGAAGCCTGGGAGGAGCAGCCATGCCAGCAGCGGACCCTGATCGAGCATGTCAGGGCCATGAGGGAGAGGATGAAGGCCATCTATCCCATGATGCGGGAACACATGGAGACTGCTCAACGGCAACAGCAAGCCTCCTACAACAGATCGGCTCAACCCAGGGAGTTCAAGCCAGGGGACAGAGTGCTGGTCCTGGTGCCAACCATGGAGTGTAAATTCCTGGCAACCTGGCAAGGACCCTATGAGGTAATTGAACGTGTGGGCGAGGTAAACTACAAGGTGAGGCAACCTGATAAAAGAAAACCTGAGCAGATTTATCACGTTAACCTCTTAAAGAAGTGGCACGCCAGGGAAGTGCTGTTCAGTAGTCTACCCCCCACAGAGTCCCAGGAACCAGGGCGAGAAGAGGTTCAGGTGGGCCCAAGCCTGTCCCCACATCAACGACAGATGGCCCTGGAACTGGTGGACTGGAACCGAGATGTTTTCTCCTCCCTCCCCGGGCACACGGAGGTGATCCAACACGAGATCCGCACCGTGCCCGGCAAAACGGTAAACCAGCGCCCATACCGCGTGCCGGAGGATCGTAAAGTGGCCATCCAGGAGGAGGTAAGGAAGATGCTGGAGCTGGGAGTGATCGAAGAGTCCCAAGTGCCTGGGCAAGCCCTATCGTACTTACTCCCAAACCAGACGGGTCAGTACGGTTTTGTAATGACTTTCGGAAGTTGAACGAGGTGTCTGAATTTGATGCATACCCAATGCCTCGTGTCGATGAGTTGATAGACTCCTTAGGGCGTGCTCGCTTCCTAACCACTCTTGACCTCACCAAAGGATACTGGCAGGTGCCCCTGACCCCGGCGTCCAAGGAAAATACTTTTGCCACACCGGAGGGGCTCTACCAGTATACCCGGCTCCCCTTTGGTCTCCACGGGGCACCTGCCACGTTCCAACGCTTGATGGATCGAGTCCTTGCTCTCCACAAGAAGTACGCGGCAGCATACTTGGATGATGTGGTCATACACAGTCCAGATTGGGCCAGCCACATACCCCGAGTGTAAGCAGTGGTTGATTCGCTCAGGGAAGCAGGGCTTACAGCGAACCCCAAGAAGTGCAGGCTGGCCTTCAGCGAGACGAACTACCTGGGGTACACCATTGGGAGAGGGTTGGTCAAGCCTCAGGAAGCCAAGTTGCGGGCAATACAGGACTGGCCCCAGCCAATCACCAAGAAGCAGGTGAGGTCGTTTTTAGGCCTAGCCAGCTACTACCGACAATTTATTACGGATTTTGCAACAATAGCAACACCTTTAACGGAGCTGACGACCAAACGGCACTCACGAATGGTGAGGTGGAACCCTGCAGCGGAGGCGGCCTTTGTTAGCCTGAAGCGAGCTCTGTGCTCAGTACTGGTGGCGCCAGACTTCAAGAAATAATTCATTGTCCAGGCGGACGCGTCAGAGGTGGGTCTGGGTGCAGTACTCGCCCAGGCACATGACGGTGAGGAACATCCCGTTCTCTACATAAGCAGGAAGCTACTTCCAAGAGAGAAGAACTATTCCACGGTGGAAAAGGAATGTCTCGCTGTAACCTGGGCCCTCGAATCCCTGCGGTTCTACCTTCTGGGCCGACGTTTTACGGTGGTGTCTGATCATGCCCCTCTGCAGTGGATGGCCAGGAACAGAAAAACGAACAGTAGGATTACCAGATGGTTTTTGAGCCTACAAGCATTTCACTTTTCTGTTGTCCACAGGGCTGGCAAGTGCCACGGTAATGCAGACGCCCTCTCCCGGCATGACGCCTTCTTTACCTCCTTCACCCCGACGAGGACGTCGGTCTCGAGGGGGGGGGGGATGTGTGACGTCACGAGAGGCTGGGTCCTGGAGGGGTGCTACGTTCCCCGGAGGTGGCTGCAGCCCTGAGCAGCTATAGCTCCCTCTGCTGGGGGAGTGGGGAGCTCCATCCCTCCCTCAAAGCGGGGCATTCCCGCACGCCTGGGACTGATCAGACCCTAATGACCGAAAGGGTTCGGTTAAAGAGGGAGAGTCACAGTTAAGCGGTGTGGGGTGAGGAGAAGGAGGCCTGCAGAAGGAAGAGGCGGTATAATTTTTCTGGCATTGTATGCAAGAGTTAGTTTTTTTGTTAATTCTGAGGATCAGTAATAAACCCCTTGTTTTCGTTCAACCCCGGTGTCCTTGCACTATTTTGAGCCGTCCCGCTGAGGGCTGTGCAGCCTCTCGTGGCATCACAGTATATACAAATGTTAAATGATATCTTGACTTGACATAAGATCCCAACAAACCCTATACTTACTTCATCAGTTAGCCAAGGCAAAGCTCGTAGATCATCCTCTGAAGAATGTTCAAAGTACTGCAGAGGCAGCAAGGAGCGAAGATCCGGAAGTCGTACATGACAAAGGTCATATTTCACCAGTGGCTGTCTAGTGTTCTGTACTTTCTTATACAAAGTCTCGAGCTTGTCCTTAGTAAAGAACAACATTCATGATGCACTATAAAAAATACACTGTTACCATGAGAAACTGCTTAACTATTATAAAATGTCATACCTCGTTTTTTTCCACAATGGGGAACAGTGTCACAGAGAACAGTTGGCCTGCTTGATCAACTGCACCTTGTTCTTGAACATCTCTGTCTGTACACTTGTCTGTCTGTGCCTCTACCTCTTCTGTTGGCTCTCCATCCTCACCTCCCATATCATCTTCTAGTCCAACTATCATCTGTACTCCCCGTTGATCGGTGCTTCTGTGTAAAAAAAATAAGTCAACATTGGACAATGCCTCAGCTGTAATTCATTATCAGTATCAAAATGTCAATTTAGCAGTCGCAAACAATGAACATACATACCTGTGCCAAACAGGCATAATCTGCCATTGAGACCAATGGCTGCCTTTCCCTGAGCCAGTCTGTGCATTTTGTCAAAAAATGCATTATTCACCCGCTGGTTGTGAAGGTGAAAGACCATGCGGAGCATGAACATGTGGTGCATGTCTTTCAGCTGGCAGAGGAAATACCGGGCATTGGCAAGCTCTCTGTTCAGCTGTTCCGCCATTGAAGAGTTTAGGACACCTGTTAGTTCAGGGACAAGATTCAAACTCCTCAATTTCTCTTCTGGCATCTTCTGGTTTCCTTGGTGGAACCTGTCATATAACAAAAACCTATCATTTGTTCCTGTGATAGGTGTGGACACTGAAGGCCTTTGCCCACCAGTGCTTTCTCTACAGGTCCACCCAGTTCTTTAAGTTCCCTGACCCATGGAAAATCCAGCTGGAGTTTATTTTCCTTTGCCAGTGTCACATTTTCAGCAGTAGCATCACACAGCCTGCCATCAAATGGCTGAAATAACTGCTGCCTTGACCTGTTGTTGGTGTGTCTTGCCACCCTTCCGGCTACATTAGAAATATGCAGTGTTGGAGGGATCCGGAAGCTCAACAGGGCATCTGTGTGGTCTCTGGCTGACTCTTGCCACCACAGTGAAGAGCTGTAGTACACTACTGAGTGCATGCACCCAGCATGTAAGACACCACCTAAAAATTGATCAAAATTACATTAGTGAAATTGTATTTCTTGACCATTTCTTACAGAGTAGTTTGTTGATGATCCTTACCTCCTGTCTTCTCGAGTTTCATGAACATCTTGGCGTAGATGTTCTTGTAAAGGAGTCGTTCCTCCAACCTATTAAGGATGTCTGGCTGAGAGCCCTCAGCTGACACTCCCAAATCCTCACAGGAAGCAACTAATTCAGTCTTTTGGGGCCCAAAAAATTATGTATGTAAAAATGAACAAATAAACAACATTTACAACATTAGACATACCTGAGGTGTTACATACCTTTTTGGAGTCAAGCACTTTGAAAAGCACATCCTCTAGAGATGAGGATGAAGGGTGCTTTGCCACATTGTTCAAACGCTTTGACAGTCCTTTAAGAACCTCTGTCTTTGGAAGGAAAGGACCAACCCTGCTGGATTCCCCAACCCATGGAGCAAATCCTGTGTAGGTCAGCTCACTGCAAAATGTTTTTTTTTTTACCTGGTTCCTATTGTCAAACATAAAAAGCATTTTAAGTATTAGAGAATGTCAGTTGAAAAGACCTGCAAACTGTTGAGGCCAGCAAACCTGGAGCTGGTCTTTTTAGGAGACTTACCATAGTGTCATAGCAATAACATAATTTAGTCAAAGACTGATATACTTGTAATGGGTTATTTAATGGTTAATATTACATAACATATTACCCATCATATTACTCACCAGTTTGCATCATCAATGAGCACTGGAGGATTGTGTCTACATTGATTACAGAAAAAACTGTAACTGTAAAAACTGCTGTGTTGTTCTAATTTCGGAAAATAGGCAGTGCCATTTCTCTTAATATGTGTGCTATGTAACCATAATGGATGTAACCATGACACAGTAGGTATATGATCTGACATACCTTAATTGCTGTGGTAAGCATTGAACACAGTGGGATACTCAGCAGAATTCTGTTGTTGAAATTGTGGTAGCCCGAGGTACACTCCTGAAATCGAACCTGTGCTTTGCATACTGGGCAGGTTTTCACTGCAACTTTGACTCCTGAATAAAAGTAGAAAAAGAGTTAAGATATTGGCAATAAACAAATTAAACTTTGGCCTTAACTTGACCTCTGAGAGTTGACATGAAAAAGACTATTAAACTGACCTCTCTGAACTGAAAGCAATCCATATATTGACACATTGCTGGTAACCACTTTAGGTTCTGATAATTCAGGAGGTGTTGGCCCTGGACAGTATGGACAAATAGTCTCGTTTGGCTTAAACATCTCTGGGACATCTTTTGATTCCCGCTTTAAATCTGTTGGAAGGATTTCAGGGATCCTTTTATGTTCCCAGAGGTAATCTGTCATCACCTGAATCTGATTTTCAGACAATATTTCTATGGACTGGCCAGACACATTTTCTTTTTCCTCACTTTCACTACTGCTGGTGCCTCTCTCTTCGACTAGAAGCTTGTGTTTCTCCTGGAAGAGCTACCACATGGCCATATATATATGGGTGCAGCGATTTACTTATTTCACACCGCTGCACAGACAGAACCATTTTCCCTTGATCTTGTCAAAGGACACACGTGTTCTGCCAAAACAACTCCAGGCTTCAAAGGCCTTTCTGCACAGCAACACAAAAAACAGGCTCTGTGCTTCCAGCATGACGCTTACGTTCATGCCTTCTTAGACTGGCAGGATTTGCAAATGCTGCTTTGCAATATTTGCACTTATCCGACTGCAGTAACTCCTGGCCAACTGACTCCTGGTGGTCAATTTCTGGTTTAACTGCAATAGGACAATTAAAATATATATAATTATTGACTCCCCAATTTTGTATAAAATAACACATTGTAGACAGTTCTACACAACCAATAGCCTATTCTTAATTTATTTGCCGCCACGACATCTGTGGATCGGATTTGGTTCTGGAGCATATATGTTGTGCAGTATTAACTTTTCATTTAAAATGTGCCAAACTGTATTATTTTAACAAGAAAATTTAACGCTTTGATTTGTGGCAGGAAAATAAATTATGCAAGGTACTTGTTTTGATGTTTCCTATGTTGATTCTATGTAGATAAGTTGAAGTAGGTAAAGTAAAGGTAACGATAAGGCATACCTTGATCACCAGTTGTCTCACCAAGCAGACATCCTATAAGACAGTTGCCATAAAGTTATTATTTTCCATGCAGGTACAGATGACTCAGATTTGTCAACAAATATTTTCCTGTAGGCAATAATGCATTAGGCAAATTACCATGTTTGGACTTTAAAGGTTTTATTTCTCAAAATCACTTTCTCACACTTTGGACAGTGTCAGTGGCTCCATTTGTGATCTGTTCCTTTTTGACAAAGGCAAGGAATCGTGAACTTCTCTGTATAGAAATTGAGTAGGTTTTGGTTTTGCGTAGGTTGTTAACAAAATGATTCATAACTGCCAAGAAAAGCATGTACTTTAGTGACCATAATTATTATTGTCTAAACAGAAGGGATGCCTATCAGACTTCTTTTTGGGGGATCTCCCACAGTCCACTAAGGTCAAACTAGGCTAAAATGGGATTTAGTGTGACCAAATTAAAATGAGGAAAGAAAATAGGCTTACCTTTGCCACCATCTATAAAATACACAGCATACTGTCACAATTCCTAGTGATCGGACCCAAATGCAGACCGAGACTGGTAGGTGGTGAAAGAAAAAGGTGTTTATTGGTGACAGGTGGGTACAGGTGATGGTGGTACCAAATGTGCAGGTCGGTGGTGAGGGTGGTTAGGCGGGAGTGACCGGGTTCCAGGGTGCAGAGGCTGAAACAGAGGAGCAGGAGTCCGGTCAGAAATATAAATAAACAATTTGTAAGGCAACAGGATGACTAGGGATAATCCTTAAGATCCAGGCACTAAAGCGCAACGTACTGGTACGTCTAACGATCCGGCAGGGACTGGATGTCAGGCCACAGGTTAAGTAGAGTGATAACGATGATCAAGAGCAGGTGTGTAAGGGAAACAAGCTCAGAGGGGTGGGGTCGTGACAGTACCCCCCCTCCGACGTACGCCTCCGGGCGGACCACCCGGCGCACCTGGATGGAGACGGTAGAAGTTCCGCAGCAGGCCAGCGTCCAAGATCTGACGCCGAGGGATCCAGCACCTCTCTTCTGGCCCATAGCCCTCCCAGTCCACGAGGAACTGGAATCCCCGGCCCCGCCGACGGGAATCCACGATGCGGCGCACCGTGTAAACAGGACCACCGCCGATCATCCGAGGAGGGGGAGGCCGAGGGGGAGGAGGCAGCAGGGGACTGAGGAGGACAGGCTTGAGGCAGGAAACATGAAAGGCAGGATGTACCTTGAGGGCCTTGGGCAATTTCAACCGGACGACTGCGGGATTGATGATCCTCTCCACCACGAACGGGCCGATGTATTTGGGATTCAGCTTCCTGGACTCCGTTCGCAGTGGAAGGTTCCGGGTAGCCAGCCAGACCTTGTCCCCCACAGCATAGGTTGGTGCAGGAGTACGGCGACAGTTGGCCTGGACTTGATACCGACCGGAGACCTTCAACAGGGAAGCCCTGGCACGATGCCAGGTCCGGTGGCAGCGGCGGATGTGGGCTTGGACAGAGGGAACAGCGAGATCTTTCTCCTGTGAGGGGAACAAGGGGGGTTGATAACCGTAAAGGCATTGGAAAGGGGACATACCGGTGGCGGAGGTAGGAAGCGTATTGTGGGCGTATTCCACCCAAGGCAATTGGGAGGTCCAGGAGGTGGGGTTTGAGGAGACCAGGCAGCGAAGCGTTGTCTCCATCTTCTGGTTGGCCCTTTCAGCTTGGCCATTAGACTGGGGGTGGAATCCAGACGAGAGGCTGACAGTAGCTCCAATGGCTGTACAGAAGGCCTTCCATACCGCCGATGTGAACTGGGGACCTCGGTCTGATACGAGGTCTCCAGAAAGACCGTGGATCCAAAAAACCTCCTTGACAAGGATCGCAGCAGTCTCTGTAGCTGAAGGAAGCTTCGGGAGGGGCAGAAAGTGTGCAAACTTGCTGAATCTATCAATCACTGTTAGAACAACAGTGTTACCTTTGGACGGGGGCAGACCGGTTACAAAGTCCAGAGCCAGGTGGGACCAGGGCCGCCGGGGAATCGGTAGAGGGTGCAAAAGTCCTGCACTGGGTCGGTTGGTTCCCTTGTTCTGAGCACAGACAGGACAGGCAGAAACAAAAACCCGGGTATCTCTTCCCATGCCAGGCCACCAGAAGCGTCTGCGCAATCGAGCCATGGTACGGGCAACGCCCGGGTGACAAGCAATCTTAGCAGTGTGTGCCCACTGGAGCACAGCAGAATGGACAGAGTTGGGCACTTACAAGCGGCCCGGTGGGCCGTTACCTGGACCAGGCTGATCTAGAAGGGCCGTTTTAACCTCCTCCTCGATCTTCCAGACAACTGCCCCCACTACAATGTCCTGGGGCAGGATGGCCTCGGGTTTGGCTCCTGTCTCCTCTGTCCTAGAGAACACACGGGATAGGGCGTCTGCCTTGCCATTCCGAGAGCCTGGTCGATAGGTGAGGGTAAAGTTAAAGGGCCCAAAAAACAAAGACCACCTGGCCTGACGGGAGTTGAGTCGCCTGGCCGACTGCATGTATGCAAGGTTCTTGTGGTCGGTCCATACGATAAACGGTTGCTCCGCTCCCTCCAGCGGCGCCACTCCTCCATGGCGAGCTTCACGGCAAGTAGTTCCCGGTTCCCTACGTCATAGTTCCTTTCGGCTGGGGAAAGACGACGCGAAAAAAAAGCACACGGGTGGAGCTTACCATCAGCATCGCTGGGACAGGACGGCGCCAACTCCCACATCAGAGGCATCCACCTCCACCACGAACTGTAGAGAGGGGTCCGGCTGGGTGAGGATGGGTGCGTTGGTGAACCGGTTCCTCAAATCCAGGAATGCTCTGTTTGCCTTGGAAGTCCAGCAGAAGGGCCTGGCACTAGACGTCAGGGCTGACAAAGGGGAGGCCACCCGGTTGTAGTCTCTGATAAACCGTCGATAGAAATTTGCGAACCCCAGGAACCTCTGGAGCTGCAGTCTAGTACCAGGCTGAGGCCAGTCCAGAACCGCCCTCACCTTCTCCGGATCCATCTTCACCTGTCCCCCCGTAATAATGTATCCGAGAAAAGAGGTGGTGTGTGCGTGGAAGTCACATTTCTCTGCTTTCACAAAAAGGCGGTTCTCCAGCAAACGCTGGAGGACCTGTCGGACATGCTGGGTGTGGACAAGAAGGTTCTCAGAGAACACGAGGATATCATCCAGGTAGACAAACACAAAGCGACCAATCATGTCTCCAAGAACATCGTTTACCATACTCTGGAATACTGCAGGGGCGTTGGTGAGGCCAAACGGCATGACCAGGTACTCGAAGTGGCCCATGGGTGTGTTGAATCCGGTTAGCCATTCGTCCCCCTCTCTTATACGGACGAGATGGTAGGCATTGCGTAGATCGAGCTTGGTGAACACAGTGGCACCCTGCAGGGAGTCAAAGGCAGAATTCATCAACGGCAGAGGGTATTTGTTCTTGATGGTTATGTCGTTTAGCCCCCGGTAATCGATACAAGGCCGCAAGGTCCCATCCTTTTTACTAACAAAAAAGAATCCGGCACCCAAGGGGGACGACGAGGGACGAATGAGGCCTGCCGCCAGGGAATCCTTGATGTAGGCCTCCATGGCCTCACGTTCCGGCCGAGAGATGCTATAAAGGCGTCCCTTGGGAAAGGCGGCCCCAGGAATCAGGTTGATCGCACAGTCGTAAGGTCGGTGAGGGGGAAGTGACAGTGCCTGTTGCTTACTGAACACCTCACCCAAGCTGTGATAGACCTCCGGGACCAGGGACAAATCCGGGGGAGCAGAAGGCTTACTCGGGCTGGGAACATACAGGGAACAGGCAGATTTGAGGCAGTTAGCATGACATTCAACACTCCAACTGGTTACCTTGCCTGTCACCCAATCGAAGGTGGGGTTGTGTTTCCTCAGCCAGGGGTAACCAAGAATCAGGGGAACGCGTGGTGAGGACAGGATGTAGAAGGAGATGACTTCAGAGTGGTTGCCTGATAACAGCATCTTAACCGGTTGCGTCCTCATGGTCAGCCGTGCCAGCAGTCTGCCATCTAGGGTAGTAGCTTCTATGGCCTCCGGGAGTTGCTCCTTGGAGAGCCCCAGCTGTTCCACCAGGTCAGCATCCATAAAGCTGTCATCCGCTCCAGAGTCGACGAGGGCTTTAATCTCTACTGACTGGTCCTCCCTGATGAGGGTGGCAGGAAAAAGGGTTCTGGCTTGGGGTGAGGGGAACTGAGGAAGGCGGCTCGCTAGAAGACCCCCCATGCCTAGCGAGCCTGGGAGTTTCCCGGGCGCTGAGGACAGGAGGAGATGTAATGGCCCATGCGTCCGCAGTAGAGGCAGCTGTTGGTCTCCCGTCTACGCTGGCGCTCATCAGTGGATAACCCGTGTCTTCCCACCTGCATGGGTTCAGGGTCAGGCAGCCTCACCTCTCTTCCGGATTCTTGAGGTGTTGAACGATCAGGGTGCTCTGTTCCTTCTACAGGCTTGGTCGGTCTCAGGTGTGGCGGATGGTTAGGAGACCCCCATCGTCTCTCCCTCCTTCTCTCCCGGCACCTGTTATCCACCCGGATGGACAAGGCTACCAAGTCGTCCAGACCCTGAGGCTCAGGATAAGAAATCAACTCGTCCTTGAGTTGGTCGGTCAACCCCTGGTAGAATACTGCCTGTAGGGACTCTTCGTTCCATCCACTCTCCACAGACAGTGTTCTGAATTCAATCACGTATTCTGCGACACTGCGGGTTCCCTGACGAATAGCAAACAAACGCTTAGCAGCGTCCTTTCCTCGTACGGGGTGGTCGAATAGTTTCCTCATCTCAGCCGTGAACTCCTGGTATGAGCCAATGCAGGGGTCCTGTCGCTCCCAAACAGCTGACGCCCACTCCAGGGCTTTTCCCCGGAGAAGCCCAATCAGACAGGCTATCTTGGCCTTGTCCGAGACGTAGGTACGGGGCTGCAGGTCAAACACCAATCCACACTGCATGAGAAACGAGCGACACTTTCCCAAATCCCCCTCATACCTCTCAGGTGTAGGAACCTTGGGCTCCAGAACAGACATGGAAGCAGGTCCTGCTTCGGCAGGTGCGAGGAAAGGTGCATGCGGTTGTGGGTCCGCTGGAGCACTAAGCTGGTCCCGGATACTGGACACGCTGGTAGAGAGGTTTTGTACTGATGCCATTATCTCCTGCAGAGCCGTGCTGTGTTGGCCCAACAGATTGCCCTGTTGGGAGACGGCATGGCGCACAGCGTCCAGGGCTGCTGGGTCCATTGTAAGGCCGGATCGTTCTGTCACAATTCCTAGTGATCGGACCCAAATGCAGACCGAGACTGGTAGGTGGTGAAAGAAAAAGGTGTTTATTGGTGACAGGTGGGTACAGGTGATGGTGGTACCAAATGTGCAGGTCGGTGGTGAGGGTGGTTAGGCGGGAGTGACCGGGTTCCAGGGTGCAGAGGCTGAAACAGAGGAGCAGGAGTCCGGTCAGAAATATAAATAAACAATTTGTAAGGCAACAGGATGACTAGGGATAATCCTTAAGATCCAGGCACTAAAGCGCAACGTACTGGTACGTCTAACGATCCGGCAGGGACTGAATGTCAGGCCACAGGTTAAGTAGAGTGATAACGATGATCAAGAGCAGGTGTGTAAGGGAAACAAGCTCAGAGGGGTGGGGTCGTGACACATACTTCATGTGCCTTTGCTGGAAATGTTGTTGAGACGCTGCTGTCAGAGAGCGACAGTACCTGCAGTCATCTTCCCCAATAGGCAAGTCGTCGGGTGAGCTGAATTCAAATATTCACCAAAACAGTTCCTTGACATTAGACGGATCTTTCTGAATCCTGTGTGTTTTGTTAAGTGGATACTGAAACAATTGTAGCCTACTTTTTTACATTTACACAAACATACAGCATACTGCTTTTCTATGTTAAATTATTTGAGATTTATGTGTAATATACAATTAATAGCGGTTTAAATTCACTTACTCTGAGTAAAATAAGTTTTTACTAAGTCAATACGTGTGTACAAGTCTGCTTTACATTACAGTCACACCAACACAATGTATAAATTGACTACTTTGTATGATAAGCTTGTAGCGAGACGTCGAAAGTATGGTTTAGAGACAGTTTAACTTATATTTCGAAAATAAAAGTGTATAGCCTGTTCTCCCATTCTAAAATGTTATGCGACAGTTAACAAAAATGTATTGAACGCCAACTTTGCCAAAACGTCTGAAATCACGTTTACGTACACACGTCCGTTTTTGCCGTCTGTTTTTGACGTCTGTACACGTTTGGACCATCTATGCTTCCATGCTATTGGTTGGCTTCAACATAGCCACCCCCCTTTCTACGTAGTGTCTGCGCGAGGCTGTACATAGTCCTACTGTGACCTTGTGGGCTCTTACGTAGCTATCATTTAGTATTTGGGACAGTCCATTTGTGTGGGGGAGTGCCACTTGTGGGGTTTATCCAGTATCATACTCCAGTCCAGTAGGTGGCGATGATGCACCTATACATTGTTTGCCAACCGCCATTCAAAGAACCATCGAAGAAGACAAACACGTGTGTGTGTGTGTGTGTGTGTGTGTGTGTGTGTGTGGTGTGTGTGTGTGTGTGTGTGTGTGTGTGTGTGATTTCGAATTCTGGTGGAGGCAAATCTCAGAAAATTACGACCACAAACGTTCTCAACGATTGTGCCCTGACTTTTTCAGAATGTACTCGACTTTTATCTTCAGATGACCAGGATTCCATACAGATTGTTCTAACCAGGTAAGCTATCAATTAGCAACGTTAAGCCAAGTTACTTGTTTTGGATAGCTGTTTGGCTAGTCTTGTCCTCCTGGGGCCTATTCCATAAAGGCCGCTCAAAAAAGCTAGACTTAAAGTCCTAAACCAGACTTGAGTAAGTTTAATTAGTCAAGCAGGGCTTAAGCGGTTCCATAAAGGCCAATTTCAGCTCACGCTGACCTACTAATTCAAGTCAGATTTACGTAGTCAAGCTAATTGTGCGTGCAACCTATTTTTTTCTAACAGCCCGAGAGGTAAAACATGGATCATACAATCCACCATGGCAAAAGCAATGCACACGGCCACATGACTTCTTCCAGAAAGAAGGTCCCCTTTAAATCGTGTACAATGACAGCTCCCTCATTCACCGCTTCAATCAATGTAAAATGACACGCCATGATTGACGTCGTGAACGTAGACCTTGTTGATTAAAAAATACCCTCTAAACTAATCTAAATTGACTTTTTTTGACATCGTTTAAAATAAATAGCCTACTATTAATTCAAACATTATCCAGTAGCCAAGTGCTAACTTTTTAACATGGGTTTTGTATCGGGGAAACTGGGGGCGGATTTAGGTTCGTTCTGCAATTGTAGGCTACTGTTAACAATTATATTGCTATGATAATTATACACAGATAATTTAGATTGAGATGTAGGCCTATGCCTGATGCCTAAACATTTGAAATCACGAACTAACATCCATACATTTAACGGCTATGGTGCGTAGCCTATCAAAGCATTGTTCATCATTGCTTAATGCATTAGGCTAAATGTTGTAGCCTATGTAGGCTATTTACGTTGATTTTCTATCAATGTTGAACTGATGAGAATAAGAAAATGAGAATATACGTGGTAAATCATCGTCTTCCCGTTGGGTCAGTGTTACAGGGACGTCTGGTTAAGCACCAAGTCAAGCTAAGCCTGACAGTTAATCTGACCCTGACTAGACTAGTTTCGTATCCTAAATTGCCATAGTAACCGAGTTCGAACTACGTTGAGCTAGCTTTATGGAACCGAATGAACAAGAAATGAGTCAGACTAACTGACATAAGTCTGGCTTATTCGGTAAACTGGCTTTATGGAACAGGCCTCTGGAGTGGTAGATGACATGCTTTTGCTCATTAGCGAGTTAGTTCGGGAAGCCATTGATCAACAACAACAACCACCTGGTAATGTACTCGTCAGATTAAACATAATCTGAAGAAGCAAGAACTCTTTTGAACTGTAGTTGCTTCTGCTTTCACCGTATCTCGAATGGGAGGAAAGACTGGAGGAAGGCCGGTTTACCAAATCGCCCAAGAGCAGTTGCAGATGTTGTTGTCCTTTAACTTCTCTGCTAAACAGATTGCAGAGATCGTGGGTGTCTCAACAAGAACAGTGAACCGACGGTTAAGGTATGTGTCAATTGAAGGACTAGTTCAGGAGAGATCTGAATAATGTGACCCCTTTCTCACTGAGCCCTACACAATTCCTTTGTTTATTTACAAAGCACATGAAACACTGCAGAATTACACTTTCTATACATTTCATGAAGAATTTTATATACTTTGATAGAACTCTTTCATATCCCATATCTTTGGAGAAAAAAACTGTCATGCGCTTGTACCACATAGCTACCTTGTCACTGTTCCTTAAACACATTGTTTTATTGTGAGTTACTACTAGGGATGAATGTAAAAAATGTATCTAAGTCCTGATAAGTATACATTGTCTTCCATAGACAGTACAATTTGATCTGTTAGAGGTCGCTACACAGACCAGATGATGCATTTGATCTGAAGGTGCTGCTATTCGGAGTATGTCCCACAGGCTTCAGAGGAGAACACATCGAGTGGCAGGGTTAAATTTGCTGTGGCATCTTGATCGCAACCACAAGCTCTTAAAGTAAGTGGCTTATTTTACTGTGATTCGTTAATTTGCCCTAACTGTGTACCTAGCCAATGACAAGCTGATTATTTTATGAGTTTTGAATTTAAAATAAGATTTTCAGCTTCACATGAATGGAATAGAGGTTGGACTTTTCTTCTAGTTAAACGCCCAACATGTTGCACAGAAATGTATACAAATCATATTAGCTGCATTTAAGCAATTCATATTTTTTTTGTTATTTATAAAATAAGATGTGCAAGTGAAATCTTTTCTTTTCCCTTCCTTCATCTCTTAAGTGGAGGATTGTAATCCATGGAGGAATCGATGGGTTCAGCCGACTGGTGGTTTTCCTGAAGGCTTCTAACAACAGAAGTGACATTGTAATGGACCTGTTTTCGGAAGCAGTCGCCCAGTTTGGTCTCCCATCAAGAGTTGACTTTGTGGTGTTCTGTGTACCTGACAATAAGACTTGAAATGGATGTCTACCACTCCTTGTTTACATATCTATATAGAAAATGAAGGAATCATTATTGCCAACAACGAGAGGCATCTTTGGGCTCTTCACTTCGTTTACCTGCCTCGTTTAAAACGTGACCTGAGGACTGCCAGATACATGTCACCATATCAAATTTTTGTGCAAGGTTGTCTGACACAAGAGTTGCAACATCACACTGGTATCCAACGTATATTTGGAGCAGCCAGTTCCAGGGGGTGGCTGACCAGGGGGCGGCTGCACTTGCCTTTGACTGGCTACAAAGAGTTGTGGTTCCCCTAAACCAATTTCAACCAAGTGACGAACAGTTGGAACACCTCAGGCAACACACAAATTGTTTGGGTGGAAATAGAGACAGTTTGGGAACTGATCTGGGGCCTATTCCATAAAGGCCGCTCAAAAAAGCTAGACTTAAAGTCCTAAACCAGACTTGAATAAGTTGAATTAGTCAAGCGGGGCTAAAGCGGTTCCATAAAGGCCAATTTCAGCTCACGCAGTCCTACTAATTCAAGTCAGATTTAAGTAGTCAAGCTAATTGCGCGTGCACCCTATTCTTAAGCAGCCCGAGAGGTAAAACATGGATCATATAATCCACCACGGCAAAAGCAATGCACACGGCCATGTGACTTCTTCCAGAAAGAACGTTCACTTTAAATCCTATACTATGACAGCTCCCTAATCCACCGCTTCAATCAAAATAAAATGGCATGTCATGATTGACGTCGTGAACGACAGGCTACGTAGGTCGAGGACCTTTTTAGACCTTTACTTTGTTGATTAAAAGAAACCCTCAACTCATTTAAATTGGCTTTTTTGACATTGTTTAAAATAAAAAGCCTACTATTAATCAATAAATCCAGAAGCCTAACTTTTTTACATGGTTTTTGTGTCGGGGAAATTGAGGGCGGATTTAGGTTCGTTTTGCAATTGTAGGCTACTGTTAACAATTATATTGCTATGATAATTATACTCTGATAATTTAGATTGAGATATAGGCCTATGCCTGATGCCTAAACATTTGAAATCACAAACTAACATCCATACATTGACGGCTATGGTGTGTAGCCTATCAAAGCATTTTTCATCATTGTTTAATGCATTAGGCTAAATGTTGTAGGCTATTTAAGTTGATTTTCTATCCATGTTAAACAGATTGAATGGATGAGAATAAGAAAAGGAGAATATACGTGGTAAATTATCGTTTTCCCGTTGGGTCAGTGTTACAGAAACGTCTGGTGATCACCAAGTCACGCAAAGCCTGACAGTTATAGTCTGACCCTGACAAGACTAGTTTCGCAGCCTAAGTTGCCATAGTAACCAAATTCGAACTACGTTGAGCTAGCTTTGTGGAACCGAATGAACTAGAAATGAGTCCGACTAACTGACATAAATCCGTCTTATTTGGTAAACTCGCTTTATGGAACAGGCCTCAGGTCCTCAATGTCCTGCCTTAAATACAGTTCACACACACATAATTTAACTGTTGTAATCACATTGTCAATAGGCCTTGGAATGAGTAAGCAGCCTCCATCATGTCAATGTAATAAAGATGAGCAGACCAAATACAATTTTTGTGTGTTTAATGTTATTGCATTACGTAACTGAAAATAGGATACATGTAGGACAAACAATATTCCGCCCTCCCAACGGATCAGTAGATCACATACATAACATTCGAAGATGAGTATCACGCCTTTGAAATCCATACATTTAAACAGAACAAAACATGTGTTCATGTAAAATACAATTAATTTACGACTACATTTAGTCCTCTCCAAACTGATCTGCAGAACATATTCTAACCTATTCCAAGCTACACCTTTTAAAGTTTTCATAAGTCTTGCCCACAGGTATAGCACCAGCGTGCACTTGTTTGCATTTGGGAACCTGGCCAGTCCATCTTCTGGGTAGAGAAAAGGCGAGCTCTGTCTGTACTGGAAATATGTAATATATACATTTATTGTATGGCAACAACGGTACGAGCTTTCTGATTGGCTAATGGGGAGTCATGCCAGACGCGTATTGCCCTCCTCAGCGGTCAATACGGCTCCGTATTGCCCTCTGACGTCATCTTCAAAATGAGCGACGAGTCAGCTGCTGAGTTTTACTATCCAGATGATGCTGAAAAGATTTGTCATCGAAAGTGAGGATAAAGACTAGACTCTTTTAATCACTTGTGTCGTTATTTTGTGTTGAAATTAAAGTCATTTTAGCAGAACCATATTGTCCGCTTTCTATCAAAAGTGTTGAAAAGTTGCTAGGCAACACATGAAACACAGCGTGAGAAGACTTGAGAGCTAGCTACAATTAGCCTAGAGGTACCATTTATTTTCGTTTACAAAATTAAAAGAAGCTAAAAATGCCATATAATAAACTACTTACTAACCTCGACTGTTCGGTCATGCCGGGAAATATCAAACCTCGGCTTTGCCGGATCAACCTCGCTATCGCTCGGTCGATATGTTCCAGCCTCAGTTTGATATTTCCCGGCATGATCTCACTCTCGGTTAGTAAGTATTTAATAATAATAATAATTAAGCCTCTATAGTGCGTAGGCTAATTAATTCCTAGTAAAGACAATAGCCAGATTTTGCTGTAGCCTTGTTTTGTGGTGTGTTCGGCCTTCGACAGTAAAAAAAAAAAAAAGCAGAGAACTGATGTTTAAATATACAGTGCATTATGTACACTGCATAATATACTAACCCCCTTGGGTTAGAATATTAAGGTAGGCCTACATAATCTAAATTGGCCAACTTTAGACATTTCATAAACGTGTTCAACTTTATGCATAAATATATGTGACTCTGTAGCCTACACAAGCCTACAATTTGTTTTTGTAGTCAACAAGACAAGCATTTTATGGGAAACTATTCAGTGTCATTCATTTTACGAAAATGATGCACCTCGACTATGCAACCATAGCCTATAATGACTCAAGCGCAGAGCATGCAAAGAGATTGTGAATAATTGATGAAAGGTCATATACACATTTATTAAAGATTAGTTTTGGCATGAAAAAGTATTATGCTGAAACTTTACAACCACCAAAGTATGAGTGAAAAAAGAAATGAGTGTGCTATGCCCCATGTATGGTCGAGGGGATTCAAACATTCAATAGCCTACCAAATAGGCAAAGGAATGCACCAGATATCTGGCCAAAGGTGCTGCTCAGGCAATGCAACATAGCGGCATGGAGATTAAATCTGATCACATTATCTGGGCCATATGCGCTCCTTGCTCAGGTTTAATTAATGGTACTCTGTTCCTTACTCCACTAATTTACAACTCTGTTCAAACATGCTCTGACTAATGCTGGGTACACACCACAAGATAATCGGGCTGATTTTGGGCCGATTTCCCCGTTCCGACAATCCTAGGTAATGTCCCGACAATCCTAGGTTATGTCCCGATTATCTACAGATTATTTTATCAGATTTTCCCTTGATTTGAGGTGTGTTAAGAGTGGCCGAACTTGCTCGGAAGAACGTCGGAGCCGCTCCGAAATCATTTGTGAGGGGAACCCCGAGGACAAACACCACACACTATAGGATCAAAAAGGTTACATTTAGGATTTTCTTGTCCTCATGTTTGTGGTCTCTCACATTTAAAAAATCTTAAAAGATTTAAAAAGATTTTTACCAGCATAACACAGGTCTCTATCCTCTATAGACCTGTCCTGCATGTTTGAGATGTTTCCCTGCTCCAACACACCTGAATCAAATGAATGGGTCATTATCCAGTTCTGCAGAAGCCTGCTTATAACCATTTATTTAATTCAGGTGTGTTGGAGCAGGAAAACATCTCAAACATGCACATGGACCAGGGACCAGTGTTGGGAACCACTACTACTGATAGGTTCCCATCCCTATCCTGGGGGAAAAAAACAGACCCTGTACATGTTCATTTACTCTCAATCACATGAAAGGTATTTTGTACATTCCCTGTGTTGGATATTACTTGTATATATTGCCATGGGTATTACTTGTTTTATTTCTTGAATAAGGCTATTCTGTGTACTGTCCAGCTGTCTTCAACCCTGTGTATTCCTAACCTGTTTTATTGTAATGTTATTTTGCTTGCTGTTGCGCCACAATTTATCCTTGGCTATACCCATCACATTGACCAGAGGCTCTGCCCTTACTATTTGTGCACTCACACTGCCATCTAGTGGGCATTTTAACAAACTTAAATGTATACCTTTTTCGAAATGTGAATATGATATAGTATACAAAGTTTTTTTTTATTCTTTTGTTGGTACAAAATAGCCTACAGTTGTTGATAATGTCACTGCCAATTTATATTAGCCTATTTCTTAACCTTAATTCAATCAAGATTGGTTGAGTGTGGACAAGTTTTCTCTCTTGCAATGATCGTTATCTGGTTTCCCCTCAGAAACAAATGAAGTGGTAGCACCCAATTTTAAACGTGTACAGACGTCAAAACGTGTACAGACGTCAAAAACGGACGTGTACACTGCCGTGCAAAGGCAAAAGACCGTAACTTCAATTTTGTCGAAAATGATTTTTTTTCATTTTCGGAACAGTTAAGGTCTGCTTTATCATGTGGCCAAATATCTTAAATGAACTCGTCTGTTTTTCAGAGAAAATAAGGTTGTTGTCTTCACCGTACCTTCCAAAAGCCTGCTTTGGCTTTAGAAATCTAATGCAGAATGCCATAACATCAGTTACGGTTCTTTGCCTTTGTTTTGCGGCACTCAAAAACGTTCAAATGGAGTTATGGTTTCAATTGAACTAATACGTAACCTAGCAACAATAAACACATCTAGCATTAGCTTAGCCTACTCGCTGGCATTCAACACCAAACATCCCAAACATGAGTCGTTTGTAAGTATCTTACCCTGGCAGTTAAATCAAAAACACTCTTGTCTTGTGAGTCTTGTGACAGGTATCCACGTGTATGTTACATTGGCTTATAAAATACAGAGTTTATATCGTGATAAGCAACTAAGTGAGCGAAGAAACGGAAGTACTGTATTTTGCCTTGGCATGACCACTTATGATAGACTATGGTATACTACTGTAACTTCAAAATATGGGTCAAAAGTGCAGTTTAAGATCAACAATTTCAAAAATGTCTAGTTTAGATAATGTGTAATCACTAAAACATCAAACTGCTAGATTTCCAGTGTCCTACCTAACATGCATTTGGCAGGACAACTACTTTGAAAGTGCAAAAACTTTGAAGTCGTTTTTCTCAGTTCTACACTTCGGCGAGTTACGGTCTTTTGGCTTTGTAGGGCAGTACAGACGTCCGTTTTTGACGTCTGTACACGTCAAAAATTGACGTGTGTACACAAACGTGATTTCAGACGTTTTGGCACAGTTGGCGTTCGACACGAAACACTTTCGTACCACTATCAACAGAACCGTAATTGTCATTTACCAGTAGAGGCGCTGTCAAGTACCACTATCTACTGACACGTACCACTCGCTCCACAGGCACGTACCACTAGCTGCAGTACAGTACAGTTTTGGTTCTAACCGCTACTGGAGATATGTCTGGCATTATAATATAAATTGATACTGGATTGATCCCATAGCGATTTATAAAGTGCATGTGGCTGGTGACCTTTATTTTGAAAATATTTAATGACGTCAACCGGAAATGATTGTCTTGCAGGGACCATCCTGCTGTGAATTGCTAGCATTTTTTTTGGTCTCGTCTTTCGGCAATTCTTATGTAACATTTTGTTCTTATCTTTATAAGTTAATCGTTTTAAATTCAATTTCTGTTTGTTATTGGTTAGCTAGCAAGCTAGTATTATGTCGGTTTTGTGTTACAACAAAGGATGCGGGCAACGCTTTGACCCAGACAAGAACCCTGATGGTGAGCTGTCAGCTAACTTTGTCTAGCTACCTTGCTATCTTTCCCGGCTGTACTAGTAGCCGTTCGTTGGTGCAAGTCCAGAAATTTCTAGCGTTATCTGCTAGTCTAGCTACTTCGTAGGAATGGTTAGCTAACTACCTAGCTGCATTTTTCTGTGATTGACAAAAACTTATTTCGTTCTAGAGGTTTTGTCTATGTGTGTAGTACAATGATGTACATGATGTTCATATCATGTAGTAGAACATAGAACACAATCATGATCTTGGGGGATCTTCTTTAAATTCCCTCGCTTGCTGCTAGTTTTGCAACTTGCTTGCTTGTTCAAAAAAGTAGCAGCTAGTAAGTTACTTTGCTAGTTTTCAAAAGCTTACGCCAGCATCGTTGGCTACAAAAAGCTATTTAGATAATGCATATATTGCCATGGGTATTACTTGTTTTATTTCTTGAATAAGGCTATTCTGTGTACTGTCCAGCTGTCTTCAACCCTGTGTATTCCTAACCTGTTTTATTGTAATGTTATTTTGCTTGCTGTTGCGCCACAATTTATCCTTGGCTATACCCATCACATTGACCAGAGGCTCTGCCCTTACTATTTGTGCACTCACACTGCCATCTAGTGGGCATTTTAACAAACTTAAATGTATACCTTTTTCGAAATGTGAATATGATATAGTATACAAAGTTTTTTTTTATTCTTTTGTTGGTACAAAATAGCCTACAGTTGTTGATAATGTCACTGCCAATTTATATTAGCCTATTTCTTAACCTTACTTACTAGTACTACTAGTAGCCGTTCGTTGGTGCAAGTCCAGAAATTTCTAGCGTTATCTGCTAGTCTAGCTACTTCGTAGGAATGGTTAGCTAACTACCTAGCTGCATTTTTCTGTGATTGACAAAAACTTAGTTCGTTCTAGAGGTTTTGTCTATGTGTGTAGTACAATGATGTACATGATGTTCAAATCATGTAGTAGAACATGATCTTGGGGGATCTTCTTTAAATTCCCTCGCTTGCTGCTAGTGTTGCAACTTGCTTGCTTGTTCAAAAAAGTAGCAGCTAGTAAGTTACTTTGCTAGTTTTCAAAAGCTTACGCCAGCATCGTTGGCTACAAAAAGCTATTTAGATAATGCAAACGGGAGCATAAGTTGTTTGTCAGCAGCGGTCAACAAACAGATGTATGGTAAATTATACACATTTCTGTCTCGTTCCCAGATGCATGTACCTATCATCCAGGAGTGCCGGTATTTCATGATGCTTTGAAGGTAAATGAAAATTGCAACTTAAAAGTGGTTCAGTACATTAGTGTAATTCTCAGTCTGAGCAATTTGTGTACGTTACCTGTCATTTTTTCTCCAGGGTTGGTCGTGTTGTAAAAGACGGACGACAGATTTCTCAGACTTTCTCAACATAGTGGTACGTAAAGGCTGTTGCCATCCTGCAGAGCCATGCACATTTACTCAACAAATAGTATGTGTAGTTGAAATTGTTGCCCTTCAAACAATGTTTTTCTTTCCAGTATACCTGTTGTCGAGAATTGTATCTTGTGTCCTCTCTTTTGGTACCTTATCATATAATGTATTTTGATGTCTTATCCTAGGGCTGTACGAAAGGCCCACACAACAAGGAGAAACCTCTGGAACCAGTAAAGCCAGAGGTGAAAACATCAGTCAACAAGAATGACGCTGAAGACCTGAAACCAAAATTCAATGAGTTTATCATTTCTGCACCTAAGCCTCTGGAGTCCATATGCAGACCAAGGTAGATTTTTTTTCTTGGCTGCGTTAAATAAATTCAAACGTCAGATACTGCAGACTAGTGGAAAACCAGAAACAGTTCCTTGTTAATGTAGACACGCATTGGTGGTAAAAAGGTCATGCATGAAGGCTTGTGAAGGCTTGTTTTGTTGTCTTACTTAAACTGGGTGAGCCATTCCCTTTTGCTTTCTTACAGTATGTTGTGTTTCTTACCTGGTGAGGAGACTAGTGTTTGACTGTGTGGTTAATGTTGGTTTATGTACTGTCCTGTGATCTTCTGCTGTTCCAGTGCAAATGAACCGGTGGTGAGAATGCAACAGAAGATCTCTGCCTCCCTCAAGCAAGCTCTGGAGAAACTGAAGCTATCTGAGAACAACACAACTGAGATGAAAGGTGACAGTACACACACACACCTCCCCACCACACACACCCCTCCATCACACACACACCCCTTCATCGTCATGATTTTTCTTTCAGTCTTCATATATTTTAATCTCTTTTTTCCCCCTCAGAGGAGGATGGAGATGAGGTCAAGATTGGAACATCCTGTAAAAATGGAGGTTGTACCAAGGTACTGTCACAAGATGCAGATGTTGTGCTTGTGAGTGTAGCTCGACTGCTGCTTTGTGGGTAACCATACATTTGGGATTGCGTTTGCTTCTCAGAACTTTGACGGTCCCGCCAGCAACAAAGAGGTCTGCATGTACCATGCCGGAGTTCCCATCTTCCATGAAGGGTCAGTGTTAGCTGTATATCAATGTCTTAGGACTGACGTTCCCTCAGAGATGTGGACAAGAGCTGAAAGTCCAACTTATTCATGTGTATACCCCCCCCCCCTCCACCACCCTAGGATGAAGTATTGGAGCTGCTGTAAGAGGAAAACCTCAGACTTCAACACCTTCCTCTCCCAGGAAGGTTGCACTAAGGGCACACATGTCTGGAAGAAGGAAGACACGGTGTGTGTGTGTGTGTGTGTTCTGTCAAATATTTTTGATAAAGCTACATGTCCTCATTCAGCTGTGTAACTGTCTAATGCTTACTAATGCTTATTAGGCAGCGAAATAGAGAAAATATTGCTGGATGACTTACTATGCATATAAGCGGAGATGTCTTTGCTCATGTAGTGTTTGTCTACACACCCCCCCCCCCCCCTCATTCAGGGTAAGAAGGTGGTTCCCTGCCGGTTTGACTGGCACCAGACAGGAGGTCAGGTCATCATCTCCATCTACGCCAAGAATTCCATCCCAGAGATGAGCCATGTGGAGGCAAACAGCACCATGGTGAGGAACCAGGTTTACATGAGGAGACCACGAGGAGAAGAGCTCTCTTCCTCATTTGCTTGTTATTTCTGAAGGCTACAATAGAAACCTAGCAAAAACTTGGAAGATTTTTCCAGTTTTGGAATCTTAAAAAATATCAACAGCATTGTTTTGAGAACCTTGGTGGTGTTGAGAATCATATTTTAGCATTCTCTAGCAGATTATGATGTTGATGATTGTTGCCGTTTACAACTAAAACAGTTTGTCTTTTCCAGCTCAACATCCACATTATGTTTGAGGGCGAGAAGCAGTTTGAGAAGAACATCAGTTTATGGGGGGTGAGTAGCAACTGAAAGACCTTCCCATAGACTATTGAATTTTGAAAATAATTAGTATACCTTGTATTGGTTGCAACAGAAAAATATATAAGGAAATATAGCTGCAAGCAGCAGTGAGGTGGCCAAGCAGTCAAATGACCCAGAGAACATTTTAGACATCCTCAGAAGAGGGTAACGAGTACACGCAGGAAGTTTAGTGTGAATCCATCAAAGAATTGTTGAGATACAACCCAACTTCCTGTTAACTGGCTTAACTGTACATTTTGATTGGCTTTACCGGGAAAACGATAAATCTCTGCCAAATTTGGTGAAGATTGGAAAACATTTGTAGGAGTAGAGAAAAATGGCAGCCGCATCAATTTGGCTGTTATCACGTGTCACACACGGGATGTCCCTGGATATCATGAGACAAAGGAATCACTTAATAAAGGCAAACAAATCAACAGTTATTGGAAAAAAAAACATTTTTGCCTCCTATGGCCACGCCCAGTGATCACATGACACCAAATTGTTTGGACATCCTCAGAAGTGGGTTCCGAGTCAACATACCAAGTTTAGTGTTGATTTCTCAGAGTTGCTGAGATATGAGGCAACTTCCTGTTTGGTTGCTTTGACAGTGGGCAGGGAGGGTCAAAAAGGCAGATAAAAGGGCGAAAAGGAGAATACGCAACTGTGGTCCGGACAAAGGGCTAGAAAACCGGACGGTCCGGACAAAATCCGGATGTCTGGTCACCCTATGCATAATTCATTAAGAACACACTTTGAAACAAGCGAATCCCCTTTGAAACAAGCTACTGTCACATCGTTGTCACTGGCAATATTTCAGATGGAATTGCGATTCAAACAGTTACATCTGCTAACTGAAAATATGCCCCCCAAAATGTAAATAAGTTTGACATTCATTTAGGGGGAAATGGGTAATTCAAAAGAAGTTTGCTAGAGGCAAGCTGGCTGCTGTTGCTATAGCCACACTTCACTGATTGTTTGAAAGCGCCGGAAATGAGGACAGTACTACACCATAGACATAATAAAGAGTAGACTCTGTAGCTACTGCCTACTGGCGCTGACGAGCTTTGGGGCCGCCATCTTGGAAAGGTCACTCGCTCCACTCAGTGTAATCTGTTTGGCTGGGGCAATGAGCTGTCAGCGCTTTTAATTAATCATACCGAACTGAATACCGAACTGATTTTCATGCAGTTTGCTTTGCTGTAAAGGTCATACATGTAGCTATGATACAGGACATGGTTATTAGTTTCACAAAATATGTTAAAAATGTTAAATCTTACTTGTGAAAAGTAATCCCCTGAGCCCTGTTTGCCAATATGAGCAGGAATATGTGTGCTGGCATCTTGTTTATTCTGATGCTAAGCAACGAGGAACTTGACCTTTCCACGATGGCGGCTGCATTTCTCGCGCCCAGCAGCCAATGCGGCGTCTACTCTTTATTATGCCTATGTACTACACAGCCTTTATTCACCTTACTCCACCCGCCCACTTTTTAAATCTTTTTGCACTTCCGTTGTATTTGCACTTCCGCTTTACCGGGGATATCATTCAATTCAATGGAGAACTGCCGAGAAGTCCCGCTGCTAAAATATTAAATAATTAGGTGGATTTGTGCAAGATGAGCTATGTTCGTGTGCTACAACAAGTCAACACACCCTTTCAATGGATGGCTTGAAGACGACTTTGAAGTGTTTTATATAATTCGTTTGCCGGTCAGATCGCTGCCCTGCGCTCTGCTGTGCTGCGATAAGCAGGCATTACAGTACATTAGCCACAAACATAAGATGTTCCAACGATTTCACTACAGGGCATATGCATTTACTATACTTTGTTTGAAAGCCTAGGTCCTCTAGAATTCAGTCGTTGTTTATATCTTACCACTTGTATTTTTTGGATTAGAACATAATTGTTGGATCCAAAACGATGTGAACGATGCGAAATGATTATTATGATTTCAATGTTAACCTTTTGCCTTTATGAAATTGTTATTAATTGTGCATGTTAGTCGGTCTTTAAGCGTGGCTTGTCATCACAGCGTTTTGTTTTGTCTGACTCTGAGGCTAACGTCGAAACGTTGGTGACTCGCTGGCTGTCTTCGCAATCGCCATATCTTTAGCAAAAAATTGAGCGAGACCGCGTCTTACCCATTACATACCATAGATTTATATATGTATATTTATTTGTTTTTTTTTTGGTTTAGAATTGACCGAACGATAAAATTACGAAAATACTACTATGACACTTTCTAGCATGGCTGCCGCCAAAGACTAGGTGGTCTCATGGGTGACCCGCACTCGCTCAAATTACAAAGACTTTCACGACCTAAATCAAAAATCTGAGCTTGCAGTTCCACTCCGCTTTATCAACAAAACTTAATGGTTGGTATTTTTTGGGGTTGGGATTTTTCACTCATCTAAACTCCAACTTGCGTGCTTTTACGAAAATACTACTATGACGCTTTCTAGCATGGCTGCCGCCTAACGGTGCGTTCACACTGCAGCGGAGCGGGCGGAGCAGGGCGTCGGCTTCCAATTAATTTTCAATGAAACCAGGCGTTGACGCTCGCGTAGGGCATTGTGGTTAGGCAAGCGGAGCGTTGACGCTTGCGTAGGGCATTGTGGGAAGGCGAGCGGAGCGTTGCAAGTTGGATTTTCTCAGTTTTATGTAAAGGAGGAGCGTGAAAACGCTAGCGTTGGCCAATCGGATTGGTTTCTTGTAACGTAGCAACCGTTGGTCATGGTGAACATTTTTTAGGTTTGAAGATGTAGGAGAAACTTTTAGAATATGTGTATACACACCCAGTGTTGTTTTATACGCCTCTGTACGATTAAAGAGACATTAACAAAAAATATATACCTGGCGCAGGGTTGCTGAGGTTTGTCGGTGTCCCTGGTGTGTTAAATTCAGTCTCGTCACATTAGCTAGCTCCTTAGCTATAACTTTCTTCTGTGCTAGCTGCATACTACAGTAGTCTAGCTAGTCTAGTTCACTCGGCACACGATTGACATTCAATGTTGAAATGCTGATTGGCAGTCACTCGCTAGCCATACAGTAAATGTGTAGTGGCCATAACCTAGCAAATTTTACTGGAAAAATGTATGAAGTGCTGTATAGCCTAGTTGACAAGATCATGCTACATCCAGTCAGCGTATCTCGATTCCTTGCATCATGCCGTGTAAAAGCTGTATTTTGATCGAGACAGGAGCACCTATATTTATATCAATAATGATCGATATTGTAAGTACATTAACCCCAGTCTCCACACTTGTCCATGACACCGTTTAACGCAAACTTCAACAGTGACCTTAGAGAACTACAACTCTGTATTAACTTTTCTAACACGCCCCCAAGCGTGGTGCACTGTGGGAAGGCCAGTGGTGCAGAGGGTTAAAAAACGCTGCAGTGTGACCGCACTGTAAGACAAGGCGGTCTCACAGGCGTTTTTTTAATTAAATTTTTACAACTAATATTTCATTATATTTTATATAAAAATGTATACTTATTATATATAAAGATTTCATAGATTTAAAAGCATATCTTTTTTGCTGTTCATTTACAACTCAAAATACTTAGAGTAAAGTGTCTGAAATAGTTGTCTTCTCATTTCCCCTGCAAGAGGGAATGGTAATCAGCAGCCTCATAGTAGAATACATTTGGCAGACCGGTGTAAAATTTTACCTAATATTTATGATTTAAATGTCCTTTTACGTTTTTCCCTTCTTGTGATATTTTCATGCATTTAGCCTACTCATATTGCATTCATTCATTAATAAAGAACCCCCTTTGAAGAATATTCTAACAACAACGTTACCGGGGGACTAGTTATCTCAGGTGGAATTGCGATTCAAACAGTACCATCTGCTAACTAAAAATACGCCCCCAAAAACGTAAATAAGCTTGACATTTATTTAGTGGAAAATCGCTCATTCATTAAAAGCTCACTGGTAGCGATCATTGTCAGTAACAACGCAAAATGCGATGTAGCCCTGTGTGGAGAAGTTGCCCCGGTAAATTTTACTACTACAGAGTAGGCTACAGTTTTAGACTACTGCTGTGTTCGTCTTGGTAGCGATTGCGTTTGTTGAATTCGATTTAACGTTCCGTTGTAGCTACGGTTTAGGCTGAATTAATTATTTTTTATATAATTTTTTTTCAAAAGTATGGTTTGGAGTCTGTTAGCACAAACAGTTAAACTTATATTTCTAAATGAAAAGTTTATAGCCTGTTCTCCTATTCTAAAATGGCAGCGGGCACGACAGTAAACAAAAGCTGCAAACACCCAATGCAACTGCCACAAGACACTTGCGTACCACTATCATTACAACAGTAACTGGCATGTACCACTAGCTACTGCCACGTACCACTAGCTCCACTGGCACATACCACAAGGCGCCAGTAGAGGCGCTGTCTCGAACCACCAGCTACTGTCATGTACCAGTGGAGGCACTGGCACGTACTGCTAGCTACTGACACGTACCACTCCTCCACTGGCACGTACCACTAGCCACTGTCACGTACTACTCGCTCCACTGGCACATACCACTAGCTACAGTACAGTACAGTTTCGGTTCTAACTGCCTCTCACTAATGTTCTGTTAGAGGTAGTCACACGTGTTTTCTTGACGTTCTCACGTCAGTGACTGTGGCTAGCAAGTTAGCCACTGTTAGCTCCACTTTTCGCCGTAATTCCTACTTAAACCATGCAATGGAACGTAAATGAAAATACAAGCAACTCAATCGCTACCAAGACAAAACCTTTGACACCTAGGTTGTCTATGAAGTCCAAATATTGACAGAGGCTTGGGGGGGAAAAAATGAATAATAATACGTTTAAAATATATAAAGAGAGAACAAAGGTTGTGCCCTTGCCGAAGGCAAAGCACACCCAATAAGAATACGTAGAAACACTTAAAGATCTTGTAAAGTAAATTCCATGTTTTGCTTCTAAGTACATTATATGTGTGAAATGAGTTCCTGAAACAATTTGCAAAGCGCTAAAATTTTGTTGCACAGAAATGTGGAGTTACACCGAAGAACAGTTTCTCTTTCGTTTTCAGATCAGGTTTTAATGGGCGGAGCAAAAAAATGCCCTATCTACGTCATTTCGCCCCATCTACGTCAGATCACTGAATGGCTCCTCCTGCTGTACTGTTATTGTAGCTTACATCAGCCAGCTAGCTAGCTTCAGGATGTCTCCCACCACCCGCAACTGCATCTTCCCTGGATGCAAAAACTCCAGCTGCGCTGCAACGCCATTTAAGTTCTCTGTTGATAATGAAAAGAAAAATAGGTGGATAGATTTTGTGAGGAGCCATGCTCACGGAACGCTTCGGATAAACTCCAACAGCCGCCTCTGCACCACTGACCATTTCACGGCAGACAGTTTTAACATGGACCAGAGGCAGACGAGGTTCACCAACACGCGGCTTTTCCTGCAGCACGGAGCCGTACCCGGCATCGTCCCCCCGGCCTTTCATCCTCCGGTCGCACCTGGACCATCCACCGCCGCCAACAGTTTATCACTCAGTTCTGTGTGCTTTTTATAATTATACTAGATAACTTTTCCAGAGGTATCTCAACTATAATTGGTGCAAACCGCTAACTTGATATTAGGCTACTTGGTGTAGAATGATGGTATTTTGGTGAAATGGTAGCTAATGTGCTAGAAGTAGTTGGAGAGCTGACTGTCCGCTGTCTCTGCTGTAATTTTTACAGCCCGAGCTTCAGCTCCTTCAGTCAACATGCCCCCCCAGTCTCGAAAAGAGAAGAATGCTGATTTTCTTACGATTTCAAAGCCTAATTTAACATACGTGTCTGTGTTTTTTTCATTTGAATTTGGATGGGTAGTTAATAACACATTATTCTATACTTTACAGGATCTTTAAGGTGGCTTCGCCGCTTTGCAGCTTGGCCACCAATAATAAAAATAATAATAAAAAGAAAAGGTAGAAACATTTAAGTGGCTCCGCAGCTTCGCTGCTTGGCCACCAAATATACTGTATGTTGTAGTAGTTTGAATGCAGACCTCCATATTTCTGGTTCCCAAAGGCATTCTCAATGTCTCATTCTCTGTTGTTTTGTTCATAAGTATGTCTTCTCTTCTCCGCCTCCCCAATCCTTAGGTGATTGATGTGAGCAAGAGCATAGTCAACATGATGGCGGCAAAGGTTGAGATAACCATGAAGAAATCCGAGCCAATGTCCTGGGGCCGCCTTGACCTACCTCCCCCTCGCAGCCCCCCCAAGGAGAAGGAGAGGGAAGAGGTCGAGGACGATGAGGAGTGCAACGATGAATAACAACAATGCACGTCAACAAATATGTACTACTGTATCTACCGTGTTTGACTCTTGTCACTTTAAATCCCCCCAGCTCTATAAGAATGTTTTTCCGCCGTCTCTCTGTTTCTCACAGCAGTGAAGTCCTAGCTTTCTTAGACTCTCCTGTAGAACTTCCATATTGACGCCTTAGTCCATATTTTCTGGATACTAGTATACATCTATATCATGGGGTAAACCGGGGGCTGTAATTATAATTCCAATCAGATCTAGTCTTGAGTGGTTGGCGCTGAGGTTGATATCTCTGAATTAGGACTTCAATGTAGTCTACCCCTACTTCTGGATCACGTCCACACCATCCCCAATGGACCAATCACATCAACTCTTAGCATGGGAGTAAAAACCATCTTCTATGTGCTGTAGTGAGAACTGCATGTGTCAAGGATACACTTGGCACCTTGAGCTGCTTCATCTTTCCAATAAGTTTTCATTCCGCCGTTTTATGTTCCATGTTTTCCAGTTCTTTCGTTTGCATGAATTGTTGTGACAACTTTATAGATGTTGTTTAACAGTTGATTGATACCCCTCCCATGTGTCATTTCTAATCACCATTCACAAATGCCCAGGATGCCTGTTTTCAGACGGGGTCAAAAAACACCTTTTGTCAAAGCAAGGACAAGGTAAATACTTTGTTGTGCATATTCATACTCTCCAATGTGATTAACCTGGCATTCCAACTGCACTTAAAATACATGTCCTTGAAGGACATCGTCAGCATGGTTTAAATCTTGTGAATTACATTTGCATTGATTGTCCATTTTAATGTATGCGCTTGGAATGTGCGGTTGTTTCCCACCAGCTGAAATTTTAAAATTATGGGGGAAGACAAGGCGGTAATTAGTCAGGAAACATTCTCTACCAAAAATAAATTTTTTACAAGCAAGTCATGTGTACATTTTGAAAATGATTGTATAGTTTTTCCCCAAAACCCTCTTCTGCTGTGGACTTTTATTTTTCCATCACTACACTTTTTTCTCAGTTCAGTGCTAAATATTTTATTTGGTACATGGTCTAAAGTTCAATGTGAACACAGTTTCAGAGACAAATGTTTAATTACTACACAGTATCATCCAAAATTCTTTGTAAGAGACATTGAGAAATTCCTCTGCCTTTCACTGTAGACCATCAACCCAACACAAAGAATACCCCTTTTATCTAGCCTAGTTTTGGCTTCCTTCTGTGATGGTCAGGAGTTTGAGGATTGTATAAACAGTGGGGTGTGTCTGGAAGGGCCTATAAGTTATTGACTGCTTGGAATGAGACCTAGTCCATGCTCCTCCAGATGTGCTCTGGCAGCCTACATAGTGGCAGTGAAGTGTTTCATCCTTATACATTTTCTCCTTACTTTTACATCAGGATAGAAAGTAATTAAATGAATTGGTGGTTGAAATAATACTGCAGGCTATTTGAAATGAAATCGTCATTCGTTCAGTTGGGGGTGGCAAGGAGGTGAGGGTGACATGTACCGTGGTTAAGGACCTTTGTGTCCAAGTTTCCTACCAACAGGTGGGGTGCTGTAGTCTTCACATTGCAGTCCTGTAGTTTTGGTAGGTACAACTCTCTGAGTCAGAGCTGATGATGAGGGGTTGTCTCTCAGGGAGGAGGAACGGTCTCCAGCTCTTCCCTTCATGTTGCCTAAACAAACCATGACATAACCTAGCCGCAGTCAAGGTCAGCGCAGCCACGGTCATGGCAATAAGGGCCCCTAGAAGCCCAGCCCCAAGCATCCAGGGCCACGCTTCTCGAACCTGCTCCAGGTAGGGGCCCATGGACTCCACAAGTCGCTGGTCTGTGAAAGAGTGAAATGAAAAATGAGGAGATGGGTATGAAGAGAAAAGCAATTAGAAAAAAACTTTTGAAAGGGCAGAGGCCAGAAGATGACAGGGAAAAGTCAGCTCTTATTTTGAAGTATTTGTTGTGGGCATGAACCATTTAAACCATACTCACTGGAACCCAGCAGGTAGGAGTATTCGTAGCCCAGGTCCTTGCTGGAAATGAAGAAGTCTCTGTTCCTGTGGAGAGGCAGGAAGGGTACCATGTGGTACTCTCTGTTGTGGCCAATCGGAGTGTTGAACTCCGGGTAATGGATCGGATCTGGACGATGCCTCCTCAGCCAACGCTCGTAGATACTGAGGACATCAGAGATGGGGGTCTGAGTGTGTGTGAATGTGGTTAAAATGAGAAGTAGTTTTCTGTGCATGCACATGGCCCCTACCTGTCTACAAATGCATGGTGCAGCAAGAATATGGGGTCATTGGCAGAGCCCTGCACAGAAGACATGGATCCGTTCATGAAGACATGGAGGGAAGCATGCATGCCCATGCGAACACTGCCTGCCACACCTGTCTGAGGGTTCCCAAAACCTGCAAAATCATTGGAGGACTTTTAAATCAAACACACCTAAAAGAACACACTAAACGGCAATGCTTTTCCTGTGGGAAATCATCTAGTTTGGTAATTTCCTACATAATAATACATTTTATTTATATAGCGCTTTTCAAAGTTCTCAAAGTTGCTGTACATGGTTAAAATAAACATAAAACAAGGACATCATATACAATGACAGCATTAATTACACATTAAGACATGGGGCAGATGTAGTATTGCGAAGTTCAGGGGTTCCAGTACCTTCCAGGGTGTTTCTGAAACTCATATTGGCGGTGCGGTCCATTGCTCCCGTGTCATAATCTGGTAGGTTGACCGTAAACTCCACCTCTGCCGTGGTCGGTAAACGCTCGACGATGTTTCGGTTGTGGTTCCCAGGGTTTCGAAGCAGTGGCCCCTCCATAGAGCCGTCACACAGCACCCCCCTGCTATTGTAGTCTGCTGCTCGAGAACACAGCACCTGCAGACCAGCCCACACACTCACCCTTACTTCCTGGGGATGTCGTGGTGTCATGGCCAGAACATTTTCTTTGTGTGTATGTGTGTGTGTGAACGCGTGCGATATATTGACTGAGTAATAGGCTTCTTGTAAAGGTAACAAAGGAGCACACATGTTTTACCTTCCAGGAGGAGAAGACAGATGCTGGGCTAAGAAGGTTGGAGTCTCGTTGACTCCGGTCGCCCATCAAGTCATTGGTGCATACATCGCAGCCGCGCGCATCTCTCCAATCCCAGTACGGAATAGAAAAACTCGAGTCTCCAGTCAGTTTCCTGATGTCGTGCTCCCAATGGAGCAGGTAAACACGGTGCCAAGGGAGAAATCCAGGGGCCCAGTGGGCAAAATCTACATTGGTCCACACATTACCAGGACCCATCAACATGTTCCTTGAAACATAGTAATGCATCCAAACAAATACATCATACACCGACACGTCGGCAAACATAGGGTTAGAGCCGTTGGCCATGTTTTGGGAAGTGCCCGTGAGGATCACGTAATCCGTACTGTTGGTGTTCTTGGCCAGGTTAAGATAAGATATTAATTTCTGCTTCTCGGCCGCTGACAGATGAAAAATGTTCCTTCTTAGCGACTCCCTTCTCTCGTTGCAATTAACACCAAAATAACCAAACGTGCAGTCCCCGCAATTAAATCCCATGAAATTACCTGCACACTGGCAGGTCCGGTTGTAGAAGACCAAAGGCCACTTCTCCCTGTCGTCCAGCCCGGAGAAGGGATACTGCGGCCCATTGGGCAGGTCTGAGACCTCAACGTCTTGACAGAACCCGCGGCCAGACCTGGCTCCACAAGCCGAGCCGTCTCCCTCCCAGACGGGGCAACACTCCTTTGAGCGCAGGGCCTCCTGTGTGGCGCACAACCGGGGAAACTGCTGAAAGGAAGGCCCAAGATGTAAGATGAAGCTGATCAGTATCAAAGGCCACATAGTCACCAAAGGCCACCAACAGCCTTGTGCTCAACTAGTAACAGACTTGCGTTGAAAGTTTTCCCCAGACCCTGTTTCCTCTACGTTTATTTTCTTCCTCCCCCTGTCACCCTCCCTCCACTGGCTAGTCACATGTCTCATAACCCCGGGGTGAAGCTTATTTTATGGCTGGCTGGTTCAGAAAACTAACTAAAATTGGTCGTGCATCCTATCAATTCCGACAAATTACAATCTGGTTTTTAGTGTTGGACACGCTATTTGTTTAGTTTATTCTCGTGCGCATATCATGGCACAACGAGCCGTATCCGATTGGCGTATAATATTAATTTTCTGCGACTTCAGAACAAACAATGAATGATCAGTTCAGAACTTTAGTTATTCTAGAAAGGAAGGATCATGTCATCCCTGTTTGACTTATGTGGGAACACAACCCCTTTGGAATCAATGCTATCAAGTAAAAGCGCATTAATTCTAATTATACAATGTAATATATTTTAGATTGAAGATTTTAAATCATTATGTTTGAGGGTTAAGATCACCTCGTGTCGGGACCATTAAAACAACTTCGTATGCCTACAGCATATGTCACGATGTGGATTAAAGCGCGGCAGATTGCATTCCTATCCTTGGGAATGTAAGTCACAGGATTCCTCTGGGCTGCCGACCGCACTGGCTCTTTTGTTCTGCAAGTGCGTTATCTACTACCACATGTTTAGAACAAAAAGGACACTTTGTTGGCCTTTACAGTCCCTGACAAGTCTTGTCACTTATCCATTTTGTAGAAACAACTATTTATAACCTGACTTAATTAATCAATGTTTTAGAAATGGCTCATATGAAAGCAAAAACCCTCCCAAATTATTTTTAATATACAAAAATAAATTTGCACCCCTGAAGAAAGATTGATCATTTAATGAACACCGAAAGGTCATATTTTGGCAAGACAAATGAACTGCATCCATGCGGTTTGACAATGAGTCATACAATTTATTGATGAAGTCATCAGGAATAGCAAAGAAAGCAGTCTTACATGCCTCCCAGAGTTCATCAAGATTCTTTGGTTGCGTCTTCCATGCTTCCTCTTTCATTCTACCCCAGACATGATCAATGATGTTCACGTCTGGTGACTGGGCTGGCCAGTCCTGGAGCACCTTGATCTTCTTTGCCTTGCTGAACTTTTGATGTAATGATGGAAGTATGTGATGGAGCACCATCCTGCTGCAAAATGTGACCCCTTTTGTGGTTGGGAATGTAAGAGGTAGCTAATACTTTTCGATATTTTAGGCTATTGATATTGCCTTCCACCCCTGAAAATCCTTTGCACACCCCCTTACTGGATGTAACCCCAGACCATGATTTTTCCACCACCAAATTTAAGTTTTCTGGGTGAATCTCGGATCCATGCGCGTTCCAGCAGGTCTCCTGCAATATTTGCGGCAGCTGTGATGTAATTCAACCGAAGATTCATCTGAGAAACCCACCTTCTGCCACTTTTCCAGCGTCCATCCTTTTAGCAGGCTGTGGGCCTTGGCTAATGCCACACGTTTTTTTAATTGCCTTATGTTTAGTGCTGGTTTCTGGGCACCGATTCGACCATGGAGGCCATTTCGAGACAGAATTCTACAAACTGTCCTGGTTGACACAGGGACTTGAGGTGACCAGGCCTGGTGGACCTCTGCTGCAGTGAAAAAGGAGCTGGCCTTGGATATTCGAGCCAACAAACTGTCCTCCCGAGCAGTTGTCATGCAAGGTCTGCCAGACCTAGGCTTGTCAAAAACATGTCCAGTCTCTTCAAATCTTTTTCTTAGTACTTGGCGCTGAGACACATTGAAGGTGTTAGCCACATCAGCAGTGGATCTGGTCTTCAGCCTCTAGATAATCAACGCTCTGGTCTCAGAGTGAATCTTAGGCATGTTGTTAGAAATCAAGATGCAGTTGATGTGAAGGTCTGGGTGTGCTGGGTTCTTTTTATACACACCCACTAATTGATTAATCAATTATTGATCACAGATGAGGCTGTAATCTAGGATTGGGTGCATCATATGACAAGGCGACAAGACTTTTGTCTTACCAAAATCGGACCTTTCTGTGTTCATTAGATGATCAATCTTTCTTCAGTGAAGCAAATTTATTTTAGTATATTAAACATAATTTGGGGGGTTTTAGCTTTCATATGAGCCATTTCTAAAACCAATTTATTAATTAAAAGTCAGGTTATAAGTAGTTGTTTCTACAAAATTGATGTTTCAGGACTTTTGTCAGGGACTGTAATCTATGAAATAACAATTACAGTTAGTTCAACTCCAAAAGTTTGTTACACACATTTTCAAACTTGTCGTTTAAAACACAAATTCCCCCAAGCATTTGCTGTAGGCTATTGGTCAAACCAGAAGGTGGTGCTACAATCAAGCTATCAAGAAGATTTGGAGCGCTTTATCGTGCATATGCGCCTGCAGCTATCGCGTGTTCAACCCCCTCAATCTCCCCGTTGTTGCCATGGTAAAACGTGGATTAACCATGGGTCGTGATATTGGCATCATCTCTCTATAATCGTTGAGATGGGGATATAGGCAATGCAACCTCTATAATTTTCTCAAAATTCTAAATCAACTTGAAACGGTTTCACTTTCACCTCAAGATTCTATGAATTCGTAAATAGGCTACCCTGACTTCAAAATTAGGCTACACATCGACTTTCTTTTGCATATTGACCAGACTATCGTTGAACTCGGCACAGGTCAGTGTTAACTATATTTTGAGAGAAGCCTGAAGTATCAACTTTCTGGGATATCAGCTCTCCATGCAGTGCGTAAAACGGTTCCAAGCGTTCATGTGGGTTTAACACTTGTAACTGCGTCAGATAATTATCAGTCATCCCACAGAAAAACAGGCTCCACCAACTCTCAACAGAAAAGCTTTAACTATCTCTGCAGCCGTTTGTCGATGGATTAGGTGTAACTTCATCCAATTATTCAAGAAAATAATAGCTTTTGAGAGGTACCACGCGAAAGGGTTCAGAAAGCGATTGTTTTTATAATCCAGTGGGAGAAGCAATACGGAAAAGGTAAAGTTGACAAATTTTCCTCAGTACAACAGGTAATCAATGATAATATTGTCAGAGATCTCTTGAAGTATCTTTTAAAACTCGTGCACACCATTGTTATGACGGATGCTTAGATTTGGGGGTTTCTGATATTATTTAAATAGGACAGCTGTTAAAATAAAATGATGAAGTTTCTATTCATTAACGTGTCCACATTCATATTACCGAGGAGTGTAGTTTCTATAGAGGTAAGCTACACCTGCAGCTTTTATCTTTCAAAACCATGGGCAGCGAGTTTCGTTAAATGTCGGTCTTTGTAGAAAGTCTCTACGCGTTTTTCTTATTCGTTTAACGCCCAGGCCAGTTATCTGCCGTAATCCTAGAATCTCTGAAAACAATCGATCAGGTACTTTTTCACGTTGTATTCTTCTGTGATGAAATTCATTTGTATTTGCGTTCCAGACGACATTCGGGGAGCAGACAGAAGATTTTGGCTTCGCTGATATGTTTTGACTTTGGTAGGCATTCAGGACTATTTGAATGAGTCATATCCTACAACAATAGATACGTTTGGTTCATGTCACTATATAATATGGCTTAAATTTAGAGTTGGGCTAACTGAATGTTTCCCTGTCCTCTTCCAGATACATGAAGCAATCTGTGACCCAACACACTCCCCGGTTTTGACAGCGCCTACATTAGAAAGTGTGCCTCTCAGAAATTATTAGCCATATTTGTGTTCCTCAGCACAAGATAAGTCTTTTTAGAAACCTCCACTTGTGTATCTAGATCTCTGGAAACTGAACCCACAACTCTGGCTTTGACAGAATTATGTCTCAATCAACCGATCCATCCCAGTCACATCCCTGAGCAGAAGGAAAATGGGAGAGGGCAGGAGGAGGAATGGGGGGATAGGAAGAGGAGGAGGGTGGTGTGTGTGGGTGCTGCAGGCATTTGTGTTACTAGGAGCAGATCTGAACTTTCTCCAAGACAGAGGTGGGGTTTGGGTCAAAGCCCAGTCCAATGAGAGAAGAGTTCTGGCTCACATCCCTGGTGACATCATCATAGGTGCTCTGTTCTCGGTCCACCACCAGCCCCCTGCCGACAAGGTAAGGTGCAGCACCGTGTGTATGTGTTTACATCAGTGTAATCAAGGCATTTGGGAAAGAAAGGGGGAGATAGACGGTGAAAGAATGCTTTTGTGCATGCATATAGCTGTGTGTATGTGTTTGTATCAATGTAAGCACATTCATTTGTGTAAAAGGGAGAGAGAGGGACAGAGAGGGAGGGAGGAAGATTGCGTAGATGTGTACAAGTGTGTGGTGTGTGTTTACATCAGTGTAAGCAATACATCTGTGCAAGAAAGGGAGAGAGAAAGTAAAAATTAGAAAGATTGCTTGTGCAGATGTATACACAGTGTGTGTGTCCTAGGTCCACGAGCGGAAATGCGGTGCTGTGCGTGAGCAGTATGGCATCCAGAGAGTGGAGGCCATGATGCACACCCTGGACCGCATCAACGCTGACCCTCACATCCTCCCCAACATCACCCTGGGCTGTGAGATCAGGTACACAGCTGCCCTCCTCCCCACCCAGTGTTTCCTCAATGTTGATGTGGCGGCCCGACCACGGTAACATTTCTGCCGCCACGGTATCAGAAATAAGGCTGTAAAGGCCGTCTATCAGCAGTGATTGCTAGAGTGCATGTCGGAGAATAGACATGCAATAGGCACGCGCCACTGTGCGTCCTTGAGAACTGTGAGTCATATAACTTATGTTGTCAGTTCCCTTAAGCCTGTTATTGTATTTGTCCATAGTTCTTGCACATTCAAATTAAGTTAACTGGTGATTTTTGTTGTTTGTATTCTTCTCCTGCTAGCTACATTGCATGTGGCTGTTGATTCGATAGCGATTGCTGAACGCCCTTGCTCACGTTTGTATTTTAGGTGCATTATTATACTGAAGTAGTTACACTGCGGTAAGATGTAAATAGTGGGGTTTTTGTTATTATTATTTACTACAGAATGCTTAGCCTATATGTCAAGATCAAATTAAGCAGACAGTGTACATGTGCTTTTGAGGGGCCTACCTTAATCGATAGGCTAGCCTACTGACCATTTACAATAAGTTGTTATGTCAATTATTAATTGGCAGCATTCATGCCATTTAGAACGTACTTTATGAGTGGAAGGGTGTCTTTAAGTAGCCTAACCTTATTGCTTTAGGGGAAATAGGACGGATATATGTGCAATATTGCATTAGCTATTAGACAGTAGACTATTACATTAACCTGCTCCAAAATATAGTGAACTTCGTTACGGGGGTGTGTGTGTGTGTGGGGGGGGGGGGTTCTTGTTGTTGTCCGGACAGACCTGCCCCCACTGAAAAAAAAATGGCTGTGTGTAAATGGCTGTTGTTGTTTTGGCCAGGGACTCGTGTTGGCACTCCGCTGTGGCCCTGGAGCAGAGCATCGAGTTCATCCGGGACACTCTGGTGTCCAACGAGGAGGAGGAGAGCCTGGGGAAGTGCACAGGGGAGGATGGCCAGTCGCTGGTCCGGGGGAAGAAGCCCATTGTGGGGCTGATTGGACCAGGGTCCAGCTCAGTGGCCATCCAGGTCCAGAACCTTCTCCAGCTGTTCAATATCCCCCAGATAGCCTACTCTGCCACAAGCATGGACCTCAGTGATAAGGTGGGGCTTAGACCACTGTAGACACACACACATACACACTTGTGTACAGTCATACATGCAAATAACTAGAGAGACTGGCATACTATCATACTATCATACTATCATACATACATACATACATACATACATACATACATACATACATATGTAACCACACACACAAACACACACACCTACACACAGACAGATGTACATACAATGTTACCTACACGCACCAAGAAAGATGTACAGGCACGGAGGCAGACACGCCTTCATTCAGTTCCTGTGTTTCTGTACTATAGAGCCTGTATAAGTACTTCATGCGGGTGGTGCCCTCAGACGCCCAGCAGGCCAGAGCCATGGTGGACATCGTGAAGAGGTACAACTGGAGCTACGTGTCTGCCATCCACACCGAGGGTGAGAGCACTACTCCTTCTCCTCCCTGTCACCACGCAAGAGTAGGCTGTTTTCCTCAGAGTGTGAGTGTGTCAGTTAGTGTTGGTGGGTGTGTATGTGTGTGTGTGCGTGTGTCTGGCTGTGTTGTGTGTGTATCTGGGTGTGTGTGTGGGTGTGTCTGGCTGTGTTGTATGGGTGTCTGGGTGTGTATCAGTGTGTGTGGGTGGGTGGGTGTATGTGTGTGTGTGTGTGTGTGTGAGTCTGGGTGTGTGTGTGTGGACGTCTCTGCCACTCTCTCTGCCTCAGCATGAAAAGGTTTGTCCCTGTTTCTGGAATGAAATATTGCCACCAACACACAAAGATATCCAACAGAGTTATCCGGTGATCTGCTATTTTTAGCTATCCAACAGTAACAAATATCTCCTGTATAATGGCAGTTCACAACGATGGTAGGTACTACAGTAGTACCCTAGCAGTGCATAGCAATTATGCACCAGTATGTATATTTATGTTGTGTCACCATGGAGACCAGATTCTATCATTAGAAATGGAGAAAAGCATAGAGATTGAAATCTTGCATGTTTGTGTGTATGATCTAGTTCTCACATTAGCATTGTGTGGACCAGGAAAATGGATATGAGACTGACAATCATTAAGGCTGTATGTTGTGTGTTAAACTGTTTCCGCATGTATGAGTGTGTGTCTGTGTGTGTGTGTGTGCGCGCGCACGTCTCTTGGAAATCTGATAGTCCACAGCTCTCAATAAAAAATCATATGTAATGTCAATTTCAGTCTATTTCATCTACACTGTCCATGTACTAGAACCACTCACACACATTTTATAATCCCTTCAATGTACAGTATGTGAATATTATGTTTCACGAGTTCAGTAATCACACCATAGATTGAATAGATAGCTTTTATTGAAGCAGAGCTGGTAGCAGAGCCAAGCCCGATGGTGGAGGAGGCTGGTAACAGAGCCGGGCCTGGAACGGTTGGTGGAGGCCGGTAGCAGAGCCGGGCCTGGGGTCTGGGCATGGACCCGGGGTGTGGCAGAGAATCCGAGTGGGTCACGGCCGAGTGGCAGCTCAAGCAGATCCCCTGGGAAGCCTGGATAGATGACAGGGAGAAGCAGAGAAGAAAGGGAAGGGTGGGAGCAACATGCTAGCACAGGGACCAGAGGAACGGAAGATACTTAATACAGAACTCTTAATTGACAAAGGGGAGTTTGTTCACATTCATCCGTGCTTTACTGGGCTGATGCCTAATAGTTGATTGGAGACTGGGCTGATGCATATTAGTTTGATTGGAGAAGGAGGAGTCTTGGTGTGCAACCTTCCTCCCGAACTTTAGTTAACCCTTTCAGGCCTTGCTCAATTATGCGCAGAGAGGCAAGCTGTCTGTAACACTGACATCCATTTTTGTGGCATTTTGACTTCATACACACACACACAGGCACACACACACACACAGGCACACACACACACACACAGGCAAACACACTCACACACTGCTGGCACAGTGGCCTAATGACATACTGCTCACAGACCTACACAACGACACACACACACACCCACACCCACACACTGCACGGTAAAAATGTGCACCAGATAGAGAACTGAGGTGAGAAGAGGTATTTAGGGTTGAGGATAAGGACTCAGTAACTGGTCACTATCTGCCTTGTTTAAGGTTTTTATTTCCTGAACAGGCTTTCAGGTAGAAAGCAGAGACTTTTCTTAGTTTTTTGTACATCTCTCTCTCTCTTTCTCTCTCTGTCTCTCTGTCTGTCTGTCTGTCTCTCTCTCTCTCTCACACACACACACACACACTCCCCAGTAAGTGATCAATGGAGAAAATATAATTAAATCCCATGGTAGGTGATATAGTGCTCAAAGGAAAGGCATTTAATTAACAGGCGCCTGCAAACTATAACTGTGAACCAAATTCAGGCAGGGAAAAATAACATTGTAATGTATTTTAATTGGATTGTCAAGCTCAAACCATTGTCACTCCGACAGAAATTAACAGTCTGGTTTAAACAGGATTAAGAAAAAGGCAAGGAACAAACTGGATAATCCCTTCTGTATTGCTACAACGTTCTGGGGATGTACGTTGTGGATTTTGACCCTCTGACCCTCTTGGTTGGTAACTTGTGACCACCTCAAGTGTATCACATGGGCAGCTGTTCAAGGCAGGATGGTTTCATCCGCAGCAACAGGGATGTGTTTGTTGAACACATGACTAAAATGCCAATGTTAGCATCTTTTCAGAAAAGCTTTTTACAAGAAAATAAAGACAAGGCTTTTTTTCTCCTCCCGTGGGTGCTTGTGCAAATACATATGCATGTCACACGCACCTGCATGCACACACACACAGAGAGCTTGGTTCATTGTATTCCTGGGATTTTTTTACCCTGTAAGGTCGTTTACATTTGGTCCGTAGTACTTGTAAGTCTCTCTCCAGCGGGATAAGAATGTAATCCTGTTTGGGTGATAATTCTTCCAAGCAGGAAGGCTAAGCGTTATGACATCCTGGATGACATACTGCCAGTTCAGTGGATGTAACACTGAGCTTTTATAGTTTGATGTAGTGTGTGTGCTCGCACACTCAAATACAAGGAGGAGTAAGCAGTGTAACTGCAAGGGATATAACCTTGTATCTTTCCAACTGAGACACTGAAACCCAATCATGCCCCCAGAGTGCGGATGGATTTCCAACAGAAACGAGGTGACCTGGTTTTCATGGAAACTGGGGAGTCTACCCCTGACAGTTTAGTGAACGGGGACACCACAGATTCTGGGGCAAAGTGTTGGCATTCCACCAGTGTGTGTACATGCGCACGCGGATGTATTTCCAACCAGCATTTCCAAGCATGCGTGTTGCCTAATGTGATCAGTCATCTGATATGTGAACAAAACATCCAATGACATACAATGTGAATGTACAACCTTAAAATATGTGTCATATGTCATATGTCATATGTATCACTAATCAAAACCTCTTGCTCAGTCAATCAATCTGTCTCTTGCTGAGCAGTGGGGAAATTTGTCGGTGAATCGAATAATCAACAATTGGCCTTAGAAAGAATGAGACATCTCATACTAAACAGTACTGTATGCCAATCAGTATAACCTGGCTTTTTCTTGTGTGTGCCTCTGTCTTCCTGTCTGTATGTATGTATGTGTGTGTGTGTGTGTGTGTGTATGTATGCATTTCTGCTTGTCTGTCAGTTTTTTTCTGTTTTTATGTCTGTCTGTCGACCCATCCACCTGTCTGACCCCCTCCCCCTTCCCCCCACTCCCCCAGGTAACTACGGGGAGAGCGGCATGGAGGCCTTCAAGGACATGGCGGCCCGGGAGGGCATCTGCATCGCCCACTCAGACAAGATCTACAGCAACGCGGGCGAGCAGGGCTTCGACAGGCTGCTGGAGAAGCTGCGCGGCCACCTGCCCAAGGCACGCGTGGTGGCCTGCTTCTGCGAGGGCATGACCGTCCGAGGCATCCTGATGGCCATGAGACGCCGCCACCTGGTTGGGGAGTTCTTGCTCGTGGGGAGGTGGGTGGAAGAACGTCGGCGCGCATGCAGACGTACAGGCACGGGCGGAGGTGTCTGCACTGACACAGACACACAAGCTGAGCTGGATACATAGGCACCCGTGCATGGAAACGCACCGATGTTGCGTTCGCCCTCACACACGCTTGCGGAGACGCGTACAGACAGGCACGCTTGCGAGTTGTTTATGCTTTCACATGCACGCACACACACACACACACACAACCAGGACATATGCTGTGTGTTTTACCGTGTACAGAACCAACTGGTTCTTTCACCTCCGGGCTTTCACCATTCAACTTTCTCCACATCTCCAGCACCATCAAAGAGGCTGTATCCATGGTTACTGACTCCATCTTCAACATCACCTTCATGTTCACCATCCTCATCCTCACCCGGTCCTCGTCTCGTCAGCCTTCATCGCCCTCCGTCTCATCTGCAGCAGAGGTCTTCCTGTCAGGTAATTGTCGAAGTTTTCATCTCTCTTTAGAAAACTGTCACACTTTCCGGTGGAACCATCGTCATGACAACTAGCTCAATCGGGTCACGTGAACTTTCCTTTCCAGTTTGTCTAGCAGACACGAGTTTGATGTAGATTTGTTGTTGGCAGATATGTACGGCAATGTGTCGGGTTAGCTAGGTCAGCCACTATAAAACAATAGCAGCCCTTTATTCATTGACAAAGCACTTGTGTTTGACATTGCAGTGTCTGTCCTTTATATTATGCTAAATGAATGTGTCATACTCACTCTTAGCTGGGGGTATGTTGTCTCTGTGTCCGAAAAACAAGATGATGATGAAAATGGAAATGATGAAGATAATTATGATACTGAAGGATTAATACTGCACCATCCCTAAAAATAACCCTTTGTGGAAAATTACAGATTCCTTAAGAGCAGAGAGAGAATTTTTCCTCAAGGCGATTGTCACCATTAGAAATGACATACTATTCATAGGATCCCTTCATTTGGAGTGAAGGATGGTTTGAGGGGGGTTAGAAGGGGGAGATGGAGGAAGGGAGAGAGAGAGAGAGAAAGAGAAAAAATGAGAGGAAGAAAAAATGAATTAAAGATTGGAGTTGTCTCGTGCGTTTCAATCTCCGACAGTATGGCACGCTTTATTTTAAGGTCTCCAGTTTGGTCGTTTCCCTGGAGCTCTCTAAAAGTCTCTTCTCATTAGGAAACACATATGTAGGCTGTCTTCCATCTCTCAAATTTGACAGCAGAGACCATGGACTGACCTTGAACTAAATTCAAGATACTGTATAACCAATCCCGGCCAGCCTATCCAACACTAACCGTATGGCTACAAGCTCAGACACTGCAGGTCTGGACTTATGCGGCACTGACCAGGTTAACAAATGGTTGACCGCTATGAGGACCATTGTTGATATACCAAGGATGTATTTGCCTCTTTGATTGATAAATGTTTATACACTGTTCTGATGTTGAGAGAATTGGAGAGAGAGACTTTGTTCTTTGTGAGTGTGTGTGTGTGTGTGTGCTTGTGTATCATTGTGTTGAGTGTGTGAGAGGAGAGAAGAGACCTGTTCCTTCGGGATATTGAGTTCTGTTTATCTATGCCAGTTCTGAATATTTAAAGGCTGTCTATTTAAGAAAATGATGTCAGGGTCTCAGTACCCGGCTGTGTGTGTGCGTGTGTGCACTCGCACAAACCGAAACTTGTGTATTTGTGTATACAAGCCAAACAAGTGCATAGCACTGGATCGGATTCTGAAAAATGCTGAATGAAACAATCTGCATAGACACACACATTTACCATCCATACTAGTGTCGTCTAACTTGATAACACTTGTTGCTATTATTAAGTGAGACAGAGCTAACGTGCCATGTTCAACCTCTCAGCCCCCCCAAATCATTCACACAGGTCTGCAATTATCTCTCTCTAAAACCACACAGTAGCACCAGAGTCAATGACGGTTTTCACCAGCCCTTGTTTCCTACTGTACGTACCATGTTCCTGAACCAGAGAGTGATTCATGCTGAGCGCTCAAATCCTGTTACCTCGAATGACCTCAAATCCTTCCTTTCTTCCTTTCATCCTTTCTTTCTTCCATCCTTCCTTCCTTCCTTCCTTCCTTCCTTCCTTCCTTCCTTCCTTCCTTCCTTCCTTCCTTCCTTCCTGCCTCCTTTCCTTCCTTCCATGCCTCCTTCTTAACCCTCCCCTTTTATATCTTAACGGAAGTTGCTTAGAGCACAGATCCTCTGTCCTGTACCTGTGGAACCAGAAGGATTGTTAGTATCATGGCAGGTCTGAGTCAGATGAGTCAGCCACTGAGGATTACAGGTGATCACCACCTATCTCCCATCTCCCACCCAAGGATTGACCAGATCAAACATTCATTAATGTAACTTCTGAGGAAAAAATGCTTTAATTGACATTGGTCAGTGTAGCAATGATTTACAATGCTTGCTCTGCAGTACAAGCGCGTTTATGTCCAGAGGCAAAGTGGTATCCTGATGCACATTGCTGTATGGTATGTCTGCTTTCCTATGACAACATTTCCCTAAATAGTTTCTGGCCCATTCCATAATAACAACCCTTATCCCTGTTTCCTCATATAGTGCACTTCACAGCTCTCCACTCACCTCTTAGAGCTACGAGTTGGCATGAAAGTTGATAGTTGCAGAACTGTAGGTGGTTAAACAGGAGGCTGTGTGTTTGTGTGTGTATGTGTGCGTGTGTGTGTTTGCATGCGTGTGTGTCAGTGCCGTAGGTGGATCGGGAGCAGCGAGCTGCCCTTCTCAGGTCAGTGTGTGGGCTCTGCGGCTCTCCAACACGCCGACAAGTGATTCAACGCATCCACCACCACGGCTCCTCTCTCTCTCTCTCTCTCTCTCTCTCTCTCTCTCTCTCTCTCTCTCTCTCTCTCTCTCTCTCTCTCTCTCTCTCTCTCTCTCTCGCCCTCCATCTCTCCTTCTCCCTGTCTCTCCCTCTCTCTTTCTGTGTCTGTTTCTTTCTCTCCCTCTCTCTCTCTCCCTCTTTTACTTTCTCTGTCTCCTTCTCTCCCTCTCTCTCTCTCTCTCCTTCTCTCTCTCTCTTTCTCCCTCTTCCTCTATCTCATTTTTCACATCCATCGCTCGCTTTTCATTCCCATTCCTCCCCCCGCGCTCCCCCTGAAAAGATGTGTTACGAAAGCCTCTCCTCTCCCTCACCCAGGGGGATGGAGCCTCACACAAAGCCCACCCACACAGGCTGTTGTGTAACGCGAGCTCTGCTGGGTTATCTAAGTTCCCTGACAGGCTGGTACTGTACACGCCGCCGTCATGTTGACGTCCGATGCAGGAAGTTGGGGGGGGGGGGGGGGGGGGGGCATCCAGACGCATGTGGAGATAATTGTCACTGTCTGGTGTCCTAACAGAGGAACGGCTCGATGTCTAGACCCCGACGTCTCTCCTGAGAGCACCAGAAATGCAGTGTGGGCCGCTTTGAGAGTATTTTAAATGGACAAGTGACTGTTCTGTAATCCTAGATTTGAGAGCATAACTATCCACAAGATTGTTTGGATTTTGGCTGTTAGACACCTACCTGTAGGTGTCTGTGTGTGTGCATCATACTGGCTTTCTCTGTCTCCTCCCCCTATTGATGTTTATTTTTGAGGCTTTAGCCAAAGGCAACCTTAAAAAATAAGTATGTGTTTATTTATGGGTTGAAAAAATGTTTGAAGGTGAACGTTAGAAAGAGCAACACAATGTAGTTCAGCTTGACTGCTCTGAGCTAACACTTCCTGTCTCTGTCTCTCCCTTTCTCCCTTTCTCTGTCTCTTTGTGTTTCTATCTCTATTTCTGACTACCAATCATGTCTCTCTCCCTCTCTCCATCCCTCATTTCTCCTCCTCTCCTTCTCCCACTCACACCTTCCTTCCACTCCTCCCTCACCCACTCCCCTCCTCCCTCCCACTTCCTCCCCTCCACAGTGACGGCTGGGCAGACAGGTATGATGTGACAGACGGCTACCAGCGCGAGGCCGCGGGGGGGATCACCATCAAGCTCAAGTCGGCCTACGTGACTTGGTTCGACAACTACTACCTCAACTTGACGCCGGAGGTGAACGTACGCAACCCCTGGTTCCCGGAGTTCTGGCAGCATCGCTTCCAGTGCCGACTGAAGGGACATCCTCAGGAGAGCAGCAAGTTCAACCGTACCTGTAACAGTGAGTCCACACACACACACAAAAAACACACACATATACACACATTGTACAGTTGGTACACCAATGCATACACTCAGACCCCATTGTCATGTTATACAATATAAACACTGTTCCGTAAAGAGTTTTGTGTGTGTGTGTGTGTGTGTGTACAGAAATTGAGTCTTTACGTCACCAGTATGCCCAGGATACTAAGATGGGTTTCGTCATCAATGCGATCTACTCTATGGCATATGGACTTCATACCATGCAGCAAGCACTCTGCCCTGGGTACAAGGTGGGTGCCACCTTGAGTGTAGAGTGTTTGTGAGAGTGTGAGTGTGTGTGTTTACTCTGCTCTCTCCCCGGCCCCTAGGGTCTGTGTGAAGCCATGCGGCCCATCGACGGACGTAAGCTGCTGGACTTCCTGATGAGCACCAACTTCACTGGTGTGTCAGGAGAGATCATCCACTTTGACCAGAATGGAGACTCACCTGGCAGGTGAGGGATACACACACAGACAGACAGAATGACCGACAAAATGACAGAAAGGCACACAGATGAACAGACAGACAGAATGACAGATAGAATGACAGCCAGACAAACAGACAGAATGACAGACAGACAGACAGACAGACAGACAGACAGACAGAATGACAGACAAACAGACAGACTAATGGACAGACAGACATGCATACTGACAAACAGATAATGCAATTGTTGACAGATTAAGGCATGTGACATTGGGACGCTCACTGCGCTACAATGATTAACCATTGTCACACTGTTAGAACTGTGCATTCCTTGATTATCTGCTGCCCCTACTTACGTGCACTTTAGTATGTTCCTTTAGGTAAAAGCGCCTGCTAAATGAATACATATAGATGATGTGTATGTGTGGGTGTGGATGTTCACGCGGATGTCTGCAGATATGAGATCATGAACTTCAAGCACATGGGAGAGGAGCAGTACAGTTACATCCACGTGGGCAGCTGGGACCAGGGAGGCCTCAGGATGGACGACGAGGAGATCTGGACCAACAACAACACCATCATCCAGTCAGTCTGCTCTGAACCCTGTCTGAAGGCCCAGATCAAGGTCAGGAGACCACCCAGAGACCAAATATGATCACGGCCTAACAGGAGGAGGGATGATGATCGTGTGTGTGTGTTGCCTAGGTGATCCGTAAGGGCGAGGTGAGCTGCTGTTGGACATGCACGCCGTGCAAGGAGAACGAGTACGTGTTTGACGAGTACACGTGTCGCGCCTGTGACCTGGGCGCCTGGCCGACAGATGACCTCACAGGTGCGCGGTGCCGCTCTCTTCTCTCTCTCTCTCTCTCTCTCTCTCTCTCTCTCTCTCTCTCTCTCTCTCTCTCTTTCTCTCTCTCTCTCTCTTTCCTGTTTTGCTCTCTTTCTCACCATCCCCCCAAACCTTCTCTCTCTTTGTTTGGCTCCTTCTCTCTTTCTCTCTCTTCCACCAACTTCTCTCTCATTTTTTTCTCCCCCTCTCCCTCTCTCCAAAACTTCCTTCTCTATCTATATCCCTCTCCCTCTCGCTTCCTCCCCCCCCCAACATCGCTTTTCCCCTCTCTCTCTTACCCTTAATTTCTGTGAGGTTAGCACTATGGAACTATGGAGTTGGAATGTGGGTCAGAGAGGCAGAGAAGGACAATGTGGCACAGAACACACCAGGGGTTTATCCAACACACTGACACACACACACACACAAACACACACACAGTTAAACACAGCCACACACACTGAGATACAATCACACATGCACACACACAATGCAGTTTTGATGATAAAAACAGCACTAATTTACAGTTTTTCACAATTGCTAAGACAGTAAACCCCATTATCTGAATCAAATGTTCAGTGAACTAAACCAATTTGTCAAATCAGACACTCTTTTAGCAAAATGCAAAATGGTAAACACAAGTGGCAAACAGTAAACACAACTACAACACAGTTGTCATCTGTAAAACACAATGACTTAAAATTGTTCACACTTGTTTCTAATGCTGGTTTGGGACAATGTCAGTTTTCACCGTGGTGTCCAAATACAAGAATAGTTCAACATCAACCAGCATTTTTTATTGTAAATGGTTGCCTTCCATCATACAGCCCTTTTCTCAACCCAAATGAAGAGTTTTTCTCTGTGTGGTGGTGGAAGTTGTATGACTAAAACGCATATACCAGGGTAAGTCTCCTGCAGTCAGTGGAATTGGCCTGTGGTGACATAGGTGTGGAGTGTTTTCATGGCTGGATCCAGCACACCAGAGGGTTTTTCTTTGTTCTTTGTTGACAGTACTAAGTTGTGTAATATTTTCAAATCAAACCAAATGTACAGTATTTTTATAGCCCTTTTTACAAGCAATGTCACAGAGGGCTTTACATACGCCCATAGAACTGCCCCTCAACCAACCTCAACCCTGAAGGAAAACTCTCAGAACAACTCACTAGAGGAGAAAAAAATGCAAGAAACCTTGGAAGGAGCAATTCAGTGAGGGATCCCCTCCTCCAGAGATGGTTGGCAAAAGAAAGGTGCAGAACACAGGCTAAACATAGTCATACGTCAGGAAAGTGTCAATGGGTGTTGAAACACCAAAATTTAGTGTTTCAAAAACCCCAAATGCATTTTCTTTATTGCTACGTGAATGCATTTACTGTTTATACATGAACAAATTTGTCGTTACAAATAACTACATGGCCTGGCTTCTGTGTTCTCCATTTTTTTGTGTTGTGTCTAATGATTGCTCCATAGTGTTTATATATTGATTGGTTGTGTTTATGATCTGAAAGCATAGTTTGATTTTGAACACAGGTTACATGGTTTAGGAGCGAGTGTTTGATTTTGCCAGAAGAGTCAGAGATTTGGGAAATTGAGTTTGAATATTTGGTTTTGTGTTTACAGTTTTGAGAAATTGATTGACTGTTGTAATGTGTTTTAGCAATTGTGAAAAACCAACATTTGCCACATTCTCTCCTCTGATCCCTCTCTCCCTTTTCTCCCTTTCTTTTTTATTTCCCTCTCTCTATCCTCCCTTGCCCCCCCTCAGGTTGTGAGCCTATCCCGGTACAGTATGTGCGCTGGGGGGACCCAGAGCCAATCGCTGCGGTGGTCTTTGCTTGTCTGGGTCTCATGGCAACACTCTTCGTCACCTCCATCTTCATCAAGTAACCCCGCCCTCTGTTCTTCAATCACGTGTCCTTATTTGTTCATTCAAATATATGTATGGATGTACAGAAGTCTTGTGCAGATCTAGACATAAATGGGTGTCGGTTTACACGTGTGTCAGTGCATGTGCGTGTGTGTTTTAGGGCATGTGTGTTTGTTTGCGTTTGTTTGTACACCTGTATGCATCTCATGACATGACATATTTAGTGCAATTACTATCACTGTAAATGCATTTGACATATCTTGATATACAGTGTAAAATAGACATAATAACGTAATCAAATGAGGCAATTTAAGTCAAACAAGTCACAACTAGAGAGGGTACAATTTCTGGGGATATTGTGTGGTGTGTTTGCGTCGGGTGCTGAGGGGTCTGTTTTGTTCCTTAAATTTTACCACTGATATTTCTGTATATTATAGTGTGTGCACACTTTTTATTTATGAAGATGGCATAGTTTAAAAAGCATACATTTGTTGCTGCTCATTTACACTTGAAAATGCTAAGAATGAAGTGCAGAATGAAACAGGGTTCTCTTGTCATTTCCCTTAGTGCAAGAGGGAATGGTGATACATAACATTTACATTTATTCATTTAGCTTTTATCCAAAGCGACTTCCAAGAGAAAGCTTTACAAAAGTGCATATGTCACTGATCATAACAACGAGACAGCCAAAACATGAAGCATACATTGGTAAAAAACAAATAAGTGCCAAAGAACCTCAAAAAGTGCAAGAGAGTACCTGTAGAAAAGTAATCAACGGTGAAATATTTCACAGCGAGTACAATAATTTAAATCCGTTACAACTAACCAACAACAGCAACAAGTCTCTCAATAAGAGTCATTGTGATCCTGGAGGAAACTAGCATCAGGTCCAGCAAATCATTCCTAAGTACTATTGTACTCCCGGAACAAGTGCGTCTTAAGCCTTTTCTTGAAGGTGGGAAGACAGTCAGCGTCTGATGGAGGTGGGGAGTTGATTCCACCATTGGGGGGCCAGACAGGAGAAGAGCTTGTGTTTGGACCAGGTGCTCTTGAGCGGCGGGACCACCAGATGGTTGTCAGAAGAAGACCGTAGGTGGCGGGTGGGGGTGTAAGGCTGGAGGAGAAACTTGATGTAGTCGGGTGCAGTCCCGTTCACTGCTCGGAAGATGCTATGTTACAGCCTCATGTCACACTGGTGACACAGTTTAAATTGCAGGTTCTGATACTTGGGCTACAGTTACACCAGTCAAGAGACAGAGGACAATATGGTCCAACAAATCCAACCTGATAAAATGTACAACAGTAAAAACGTAGTGTCTTTCTGTCTTTTAAAAACCTAGGAGGGGTGTCTCTCGTAGTGGTCCTATACTCTATCCATATTATACCGCTCCGTTCCGCCGTAGCCCACCTCTTCCGACGCACGGAGCGAGCCCCCTTTAGGCGTCAGCAGTCGAGCCGTAGATACAGGGGGCGGTACAGTAGGGGGTCAGAGGGGGGTCAGTGGAAGACGCAATTAGGAGTGATAGGCTGCGTCACTGTCAGCTGGGGAGTTTGCTCCCCCCATCCTTGTTGTCTCCAAACATTGCATTGCACACATCATAATATAACCGCACACAAATGATACCATGCAATAGTCACAGCAAACAATATGAAATCACCACCGCAAACAAAAATATCTCAAATCATATTCAAACCCAACTAATATTAACTCACTGATGTTTTTCATCAAAACCAAGAAATTGGGCAATCCTGTGTAAAAAGAGACCTAACCTATATGTAACAACGTTGTCACGGGCAGAATTTCAGATAGAATTGCTATTCAAACAATCATCTGCAAACTGAATCTGCCAAAAAAATGTAAATATGCTTGAAATGTAATTTTGGAAAACTGGCTAATATAACAAGTTTACTGGAAACGATCATTGTCAGTAACAATGTCCCTGTCTGAAGAGACTCGGGGCTCATGTGACCGGCTATACAGAGTATCCTCGTTGAAAGTAGTGATGGGTCATTTGTGAACAAGTCAGCTCAAAGAGCCGGTTCTTATAGGTGAACGGTGAGAGCTGGCTCGTATATCAGAAGTGCCAGATCTATTTATGTAGCCTATATGTATATATATATATATATATATATATATATATATATATATATATATATATATATATATATATTTATATTAGTAGGCTGTTTTAACACCAATAATAGTCAAACTATCGCAAACTGAATTATTGAAAATAATTAAGAGCCATTTGGGAACAGAGCCAGCTGTTTTTGGTGAGCTCAGCCAAACAAGCCGGCTCACTGAAAAGAGCCAGAATGCCCATCAATAGTTGTAAGTAGGAAAAAGTACATTCAACTTTGTCAGCTTCTCTATAAAGTCTACAAAGACTTTTAAAATTAAGCCTAAAGCCATGCCAAAGGCAAGCACACCCAAATAAATATATATGAAAGAGAATGTAGATTTTGCCTTGCCAAAGGCACACACACCCAATAATACATGAATTTGTTTACACATGTTCAGAATCAAGGTTATGGCCAAGTAGGTTTTCACGGCTGGTGTGTGTGCGCGCCTGTGGATGCTGTGTGTATGTCTAGGTTCTGGGACACTCCGGTGGTGAAGTCGTCCAGCCGGGAGCTGTGCTACATCATCCTGGCTGGGATCTGTCTGGGCTACCTGTGCACCTTCAGCCTGATCGCCAAGCCCCACGTGGTCCACTGCTACCTGCAGCGTCTGGGAATTGGCCTCTCCCCAGCCATGAGCTACTCTGCCCTGGTCACCAAGGTAGGGGGCCTAGGAGGTGCTAATGTCTCAGGAAAAAGAAGGTTCTAGATGGATTCTTCCTGAGGGGGAAGACATCCTGATAAATTATTTACAGAGTTTTTGTATTTTGGAGAGTGTAGGATACAGGGAGCAGTAGAGTCACCCATTAATCATTATATATAATAATTATTAATCTGGAAATTAAGATTAATGCTACAGGCTTTTGACCGTAAAACTGCCCATGGATGTCGGTGGGCTAACAATGCCACAAACTGAATGCCCAGTATTCTTCAGATCGACTCTCAACAAACGCAATATCTGGGTTCTAGTTTAAGTGTCCTCCAACAACTGTTAAAGATGTTGTTGGAGACTGTTGTGGATAACTTCCTTGTTGTTGTTGGCCCCAGACCAACCGTATAGCACGTATCCTGGCCGGCAGCAAGAAGAAGATCTGCACCAAGAAGCCTCGCTTCATGTCGGCCGCAGCCCAGCTGGTCATTGCCTTCCTGCTCATCCTGCTGCAGCTGGGCATCATCGTGGCTCTCTTTATCATGGAGCCGCCACAGGTAGGGAATGTGTGTGTGTGATGATGTAAAAGTGTGTGAAGGTGTGACCCACCTGAGTGTGCGTTTGTGTATGGGATTGTTTGTCAGTCTTTGTCTGTGCCCCGTATTGGTGGTTTGCTTGTGTGCGTGAAGTAGGACTGGATCTCTAGGGATCTCTGTGGGGATAGAGGGCTATTCCTAGTGCGTGCTTTCTTTCCCTCCAGGTAATCTATGACTACCCCAGTATCCGAGAGGTGCACCTGATCTGTAACATGACCACGTTGGGGGTGGTGGCTCCTCTGGGCTACAACGGCCTGCTGATCCTCAGCTGCACCTTCTACGCCTTCAAGGTGCTCTGCTGCACTACACCCACACACACACACAGCACAGACTGTCACAGTGAATAATACACCGCGCTGGGATAGCATCAGTGTTGGGGGTAACGCGTTATGTAAAAAACATGTTACATAATATTATTACTTAAGTGAGTAACGAAGTAATGTAACGCGTTACTTTTTGACATTGAGTAATATTATTACAGTTACTTATTTAAGTAACTTGGGTTACTTGTTCAAGTTACTGCATGGATTCAACAAAATAGCCTTATAAATACAGACTGTTGCCTAAAGGACACTTTCTGAGCGCAGTGACCTGCTGTTTGCCTTTGATTCATGCTGCAGGCAAACACAACAGCAATCATGGCAGCAGAATGCGTTTTCGGCGTGGAAATATTCACACTATTTCGCTTTCATTGAAGATATTGGAAAAAACATTAAGGTGAAATGCAAACTGTGCCCCAACAAAATATTATGTACTGCCAAAAACAGCACTTCAAACTTCTCGATAGTGTCCAAAGAGAAATGAAGCTGAAAGCTAACAAAAAATCTACTTTAAACCATAAGAGATGGCTACCCATTTCCACAACTCGCTACTAACAGTAATATAATAAATAATATTACTTTATACAGAAAATAATAATGTAACTTAATCACACTACTCTTACTGAACAATAATAAGTAATAACTAATATATTACTTTTTTGAGTAACTTCCCCAACACTGGATAGCATTCCTCCTGCTGTCAGCACATTCTTTTTCTTCTTATTCCATTCTCTCTCTCTGTCTCTTTCTTTTTCTGTGACCTTTTACTGCTCTCTCTTCCCTAAAACTCACTTTTCAGTCTTTTTCAGTCTTTTTTTCCCCTTTTTCTCTTTCCAGTCTCTCGTGCTCTCTTCATTACTCCTCTTTTCTCTCTTCCTCTTTGCCCCCCCTGTATTTTTCACAGACTCGAAACGTGCCCGCCAACTTCAACGAGGCCAAGTACATAGCCTTCACCATGTACACCACCTGCATCATCTGGCTGGCATTCGTGCCCATCTACTTTGGCTCCAACTACAAGATCATCACCATGTGCTTCAGTGTCAGCCTGAGTGCCACCGTGGCCCTGTGCTGCATGTTCGCCCCCAAGGTTAGCCTTCAGCATTGCCTTTGACATCATCCTGTGAATGTTGACGTGTTGGTCATTCTTTTTGTTGTGGTTGTCGTCACCATCATCTTCGCCAACCTCATCTTTGCACCACTTCGGTCTTTCTCATCAACCTCCTTATCATCCTTACGACAGTTACCAACATTGGTATCTTCATCATCACCATCACCACAGCCGTCATCTTCACCATAATCCTCCTCTCCATCCTAATCATCCCCATCATAGGGTCTGCGCTGTGGTTGCAGAGAAACAGGGTTTTGCTGTTTCCTGTCTGTTTGCAGGTGTACATCATGCTGGCCAAACCGGAGAAGAACGTGCGCAGTGCCTTCACCACCTCCACCGTAGTGCGCATGCACGTGGGCGACTCCAAGAACGCCACCAATGTTGCCAAGCCCAAGGCCACTAGCAGCATGACCAACTTCTTCAGGCGACGGGGCTCTGGGCAAGACATCAGGTAGGGCTTGTGAAGGTGATGGGAGAGACTTGGGGGGGTGCTTGGTGGAGTCCAGCAGATGGACTTTACAGCTGGCAGGCTGGGATGTGAGTGCAGTGGTTTGTCAGTCTGTGCTGCCCATCTCACAGTACAATTTTCCATTGAAACTTCACTCGACTTTCTAGTCCATTATACCGGCCAATCAACTTACTCAAAAGAATGTAATAAGGAATTTAGACCAGAGTCCTGACATAGACAGATGCTATTCTAGAGCACATTAGCATGGCTATTAAGACTACCTCAGAGAGTTCTCTCAGCGGAATCCATTAGCTGACGGAGCAGGTGAAGCTAGCAGTATGAAGACTTTCCCCAGAGCTGAGAGCAGGCTTTTGCATTTGGGTTGACTGTTCCCTCGGGAGACTAAGGCCCTTGAAGTGGTGCTCTGAGAATTCTCTTTCCAGGGAAGGCGGGAGAGAGATGGAGAGAGTATATACAGAGAAAGAGAGCGAGAAAGAGAGAGAAAGGAAGAGGCCACAGATTGAAGGAGAGGGATGTGAGCGGTAAGAAGGAGAGGAGTGGAGGAGGAGATTTGAGGGAGAACAACCGGGGGAGGTAATAATTAGGTCCCTGAACCCCTGGACGAATGGGCGGGATTTCCCAGCTGTCAGTCACCCATTGATGTGTCTGTTTGATGTGTTGGTAGAGAAACATCGTAATTCTGTTCTTTGATATGTATATAGCTCTGGTCCTTTCTTCTCCAGTGGAAAACCTCCTCACAAAGGGTATTTGAAATGCAGCTAACGAAATGCTGTGTCAAAATCGTTAATTGTTGTCTTTATATGGCTTCTGGTCTCTATGGTCAATTGAGCACAATAAGATATGTCTGTTTTATGGATAGGTACAATCAGTTGTAAAAACCTGGAGAACCTGATACAGTCTTTATAACACCATTACCATATAACACTGTGGTCCTCGATTGATGAGAACCAACTTGAGAAATACCTCTGAGAACCTTTTAAAATCCTTGAAGAACCCTTTCGGTTCCAGGTACATGACCTAAAACCCTTTTGTGACCCTGTTTGTATACAGCCTAAATGACTTGTAGACAGGGTGTAGCATTGATGCTTCCCTCTCCACCTACCTTTTCCCCCGTTGACATTTTCTGTCCGTCAGCTCCAACGGGAAGTCGGTGACGTGGGCCCAGAACGAGCGTGGCTACAGGCCCAACCTGTGGAAGAGGATCTCTATCCACATCAAGAAGAAGGAGGAGGTCAACCAGACAGCCATAATCAAGCCCTTCTCCAAGGGAGCCGATGTCCCGCCTGACACTGGGTTCAAGGTGGAGTACGAGGAGGCACAGCAGGGGGCGGAGAGCTACCCCCCTGCTGGATACAATGCCAGCACCTCCCCCGGTGTCAACCTGCCCACCGTCAGCCAGCGGGTGACGTGTCCTGGGGGTAGCCAGATTGGGAGTGAGGGGGAGGATGCACTGAAGCACCCTCCCTATTTTTCAGAGCTCTCGCAGCGTGCTGGCAGTAGGGGAGCTGGAATGACGGGAGTTGGGTCTCTTAGCCATGGGGTTGGTGTGGGAGCGGGGGCTGTTAGTCGTGGGATGAGTGTGGGAGCTGGGGGTGCTATGAACGTGGGGGAGATGGCTGTTGGGGTTGGTGTCATCGGGAACCAGCCGCAGGGCTCCACCATCATGGACCAGATCAGCTGTGTGGTTAACCGTTTCACCGCCAACATCAGCGAGCTCAACAACATGATGCTGCCAGGTTCTCCACCAGGGGGCGCCTCTGTCGCCCCTGCTCCTGCCCCCACTTCCCTGCCCCCTGGAGGTGGCCCTGCCTCCTCCCGCTCCCCTCCCTACTGCCTGCCCAAGCCCGGCCGCCCTCTGCCCTCCACCGTCACCACCTATGCTGAGGTAGCCACCGTCAATGCCTCCTGTGGAAACCGCTTGGTGGGCGGAGTTTACGAACATGTGGGCGGGGCCAACGGGAGTAGCAGGGCATCGCCGGGTGGTCTGACAGACAGCATCGGGGGGATGTCCCGTTTCTCGGCCATGAGGACCGCAGATCTGCTGGAGGAGCTGGCCGCCTTGAGTCCCCCGTCCCCGTTTAGAGACTCGTCTCTGGGCTCCACCAACGGCTCTCCCCCCTCCCTCTCCTTGGCCTCGGAGGCAACCATGTGCGAGCCCTGCGACAACAAGTACGATCGGCTGGTACTCAGACACTACAGCCAGAGCTCATCTTCTCTGTAGACTCTCCCTCTCTTTGTTCTGTTCACGGTTTCTATCTCTCACGTCTCCAGTTCCTTCTCCCTGAACACTGAAAAACTCTGCCTTCAAAATGGACTCAATTGGGAGAATATATTATAGGCCATTTGTCAACATGAAGATGGATTGTGTTAGCTACGTGTAACTTTTTTCTATTTTGACCTCTAGTTGTGTTGTTAAAGACAGAGGGTGGAGTGATTTGACTACTCATGCTGTACTTGGAAACAGACTTTTCAAATACTTTGTATATTTAAAAAATCTCCTATTCTACCCACTAGGTCAAACCCCAAAAGTTACTACCAAACTCCCTCTTCACCAATGAGAACTCTTCTTACTCACTGCCTCAAACACTGCTAGGAGAGGGAGGGTACTCTGGGGTTGGAGGTCAAACATGAGCCATATCTGGTGTTTTTCGCTACAAAGCCGTATTGTTAGAACACCACAGACAGACTTTATGCAATCTACCTTTCCTTGTTAACCTGGCATTTTACACTAACACAACATTGATGGTCGAGTTTCAACAAGGCTCATTCTTTTTGTCACCCATTAGTGTGATGTGTACAGAATGACACCAGTCACTCTTCAGAACTTTGGATGTTAATCTTGGTCGGTTATGCTTGGAGGTTGATGTGATGGTACTAGTGTGGTAGGCTTTGTGGTGTCCTGGGTTAACTTCGCCCAAGACAGTGGCACATGCCCCACACAGAATGTGGTAGAACCCATCATGCCTCTTCTCTCTATCTTTTTGATGTGACTTATTCAATTCAGTAGCTGAATGTACAGTTATCTAATCACTTTGAAACCACATGGACCAAAACAACCTTCCATCTCAGGATGAGTTCTTGACCAAAATACTCAGACGTGAACTGCTTTGAATTACTGATTTTGTGTGCTACTAAATGCTGGCAAAACGTTATCCTGACTTGCATGATTGTGAGGCCTTTTTGGAGTTAAGTGGTATTTGTTATATTCTTCGCTTTTTAAACAGATATTCAGATTTGTTTCTATAACCAATATTTGATTTTTAAAGGAACAGATAGGTACAGGCTGTGTTTTTGTGCAGATTTTATTAAATGTTTTCTATTTAGTGGCTCTTAACCCTTGGAATAACCTTGCCAGTTTGTAATATTATGAGAAAACCTCCACTAAAAAACATATGTGAACTTTTTGCAAACTGTGAATTTTGAAAGGAAAAAGAATATCATGATGTGCCAATGAGAGATATGCTTGAAGTCTCCTTTTTTGCTAAAATTCTCTTTTTACTAAAAGTACTTTCTAATCCATATGTTCATTTTGAAATATTAAGTATGATTGAAAAGCATTGAGAGCAATACAACACAGACATTTCTCTTCAAGGGGCCAAATTATCAAACGTAAGTGGCCAAGCTTACCTTTTAAGACACACTTTTGGTTGCTCCTGATGGATTCCTGTCTGTATTCATGGCTGAGGCAATGTTTGCATCACCTATTCTGTGCAATATTTGTATTGGATAGGAGTGAAACGTTAGTTCCATGTTTGCATGCATTTCAGTGCCAATAGCAGATATCTATGTGCATATATTCAGTCAATATCTTTTGAAGGTCTAATCTATCTACCTTTCTGTTTATCTGCCTTTCTGACCAACAGAGATTAGAATATAACTAATCAAAACTGTCATGTTTGATGTTGTATATTTTTTTCTACATATTTCTTTCTATAAGGCAAAATGGTATTTGTAAAATCAATACTGGATTATGTGCAGTGCAGTAACATGTAGGTTTACTGGAAGGCTACTTACACTTGTGTTCTTATTATGAAAATGATGTGTCATGATTTTACTACACAAGGCTTAATAAATGTAATTTAAAAAGTGTCCAGGGCAAGTAGTTATACCTCAGAGTGTGAAGTGACTTTATTTCTCTCTTCTTTCATCTCTTCTTTCTTCTTTCATTTCATTCTCTCTCTCTCTCTCTCTCTCTCTCTCTCTCTCTCTCTCTCTCTCTCTCTCTCTCTCTCTCTCTCTCTCTCTCTCTCTCTCTCTCTCTCTCTCTCTCTGTGTATGTCCATCCTCCAGGACATGCTCTGACCTGAGAGCTCCAAATAAATCTTCATAATTACATGAGCCCACAAGTTTAATTATCTTTATCAAATGTAATTTTCAGAGTTTTTACCGACGAGATATACCTTTAGCAGAGCCTCATAATGTGTGCACATAATGCTATAGCAACTAAATGTCTCTCCGTTATGCATTGAAGTGTTTTGGAAAGATGGTTGTCTGTAGGCTACATAACTGTATGCTATAAATAATTCATAAATGCACCTGACATATGGCTGTGTGGGTCTTTGATGCCTCATCCCTCTAATAACATTTAGTGCCAGAATCCATCACAAGGATCTGTTATTTTCAGAAATTGCTCTCATTTAATAGGGAGACGTTGAGGTTTGATTAAAATAGGCTTTCTAGCCTAGATCCCATGGGAGGATATTATGAGCTGGAATTACCAGTTAAACATAAATTCATAAATTCCCACTACATAGTAGTGTAGCCTATAGTACTATTTGTGTGTCTGTGTGGTCAATATGAAACATTACACTATCCAATGTTTGAATTCGATTCCATATGGTTGTGGTGACAATGCTCTTTTGTAGCAGTGAATATCAAACCAAGTTGCATTTACTTTGAGACATTTATGCATGAATCACTACATGCGTGTAATGCAAGACAGGACTAGATTTACAAGTAACAACAAGGAGCTCATTGTTCCAGTTAACGACCGGCTGATGCTTGTAACTGTCCCTCGTGACAAAGCTGTCAGGTCGTTCTGAACGTGGACGTCCTGCGTCTTCCCAGTTCTGTTGGCGAGACTGGTGACTGAGTGCGCCAATGGGTCACAAGTTCCCCACTCGCCCTTAGACAGACTCGAAGGCAGGGCGTTCCCCCCAGTGTGGACATCGCGGAAAGCAGACAGGTCATGAAACCGCTCCCTTTTATTTGACACATACTCTTAAGACAGTCCTCTTTATTATCTACACACACACCTTCTTGATTCTACTTTTTTCATTTCAATTCAAGCATCCTATTCTTTTTTGTGACTTTTTGGAAAACCGGGATGTAAGCGGACAGGTCGTTCCGTTCCACCGCCGCTATGCAGAGCCCCAGGAAGGAACACCTGTATAAGGTTCTGGTTATCGGAGACCTCGGGGTCGGTAAGACTTCCATCATAAAGCGTTATGTCCACCAAACTTACTCAACCAACTACCGCGCTACCATCGGGGTGGACTTTGCTCTAAAGGTGCTCAACTGGGATTCTGAGACCGTCCGTCTTCAGCTATGGGACATTGCAGGTAAGACTGTAATACATTTACATTTAGCAGACGCTCTTATCCAGAGCGACTTACAGTAAGTTCCAGGGACATTCTCCCCGAGGCAAGTAGGGTGAAGTGCCTTGCCCAACGACACAGCGTCATTTGGCATGGCCGGGAACCGAACCAACTGATTGTTTCTGATTAATAGTCCGACTCCCCAGCTCAGCTATCTGACCCCCCAATGTCATCATCTTAATGGAGGTTGTCTGGCCTACCATTATTTTAAATTAATTAATTAATCAATTAATTTTTAAACTCTCATTATTTGTCAACAACTTATGTCTGTGAATATAAAATAACATAACGAAATTGCCTAGATAAATAGATAACATATTGAGTATTGTATCAAACTTCTGGTGCCAACGGTTTGGGCTCCTTGTGGTATGTTGTGTAGTATAATATTGTTAGACACAGCCTATTTGGATGTCCTAAGCTACATTGGATGTCTGTTAATGCTGCTTCACCACAAACCTTCCATTATCAAATGTTGATTTAACTGCTTCACGTGCAGTAATTTAACTGTGTATTCATGACACACACACATGCACACTCAAATATTTTCCAACATTCTCTCTCTCTCTCTCTCTCTCTCGCTCTCTCTCTCTCTGTCTGTCTGTCTCTCTCTCTCTCTTATTCCTCTCAGGACAAACGTGCACTCTCCCTCGTGGAAGCTATGTATGCTAGATCATGTGAGAGTCCATGTGTGGGAGATTTAAGACCTAGTCACAGGAGAGTCATTGTAACGTAAATGCAAACAAACAACATCAAGATACATGGCCACACGTCCATAACCTACAGTGCAGGCCACTGAGTGCAATCTGGTGGCCATGCAACTCCACTTACTGCACTGACCCAGTGTCACAGTAGCCTACACAATTTAGTCGTTCCTCTGGCGAAACCGTTTTAGTAATTGTACTTCCCCACAATCCCACAAACATAATCCAGAGCATACTGCTGCTTTTCACCAGTCAAACAGACAGTTGTCATTTTTCAAACCATTTACAGTAAAATTATGTAGTATATGCTTTTTTTGCACAATCCTAGAACGCTAAGTTCCTCTTTCTTCCTCTTGTTGTTTATTTTCATTTCCTCTTCTTCACAAGCCAAAGAGATATGTTGATTGAGCTCAGAGGTTTCTTACTGTCACCCTCTCCAACTGTCAGGATGTACTTCTCTAGTTGATGTAAACTATTTACAGTATGATAGCCGAGCCACACACTCTGTGGGTATGTGGGAGACCCCACCCCCCCTCACCCATGTTCACCCACACACACTAAACATCTGCACATACAGAACATGTATGCGTGCACAAACACATACACACAACAATCTCAAACAGCTCATGTACACATTTAAGAAGAAGAAGCAGATGTTGGATGAGATGGGTTTGAAATACTTGCTAAAATAAATTGTAGATTTCATGCATATTTGTAATACATAAATAGATAAATAGCAAGAAAACTTTACGAAGTTCTTGACAACATGACAAAATAAACCCATAAAGAGTTAAGCCTACTCTTATTTCTAACCCAGTACAACTCTACGGGGACACACTCATTTATATGGGTAAGCATCTATAGTGCCAGCAGCATGACAACTGGAGGCATTCTCTGGATGAACAGGAGAGGTCTGTGACACTGCAGGCATGTGCTGTTTGTCATTTTCTCTATTATGAAAGTGAATGTGGACACTGGTACTTTCGTTTGGAGCGGGTGTTTAGAATGCCAGCAGCTATTGCCAACAGAACTAGGGATGCCCCAAGTATGTACAATGAGAACCCTGCAGTTTCTATGACAACAGAAGTGTGGTGTTTATTACGTTGTGTTGTATTTGTGTGTATGCGCAGGCCAGGAGCGGTTTGGCAACATGACGCGCGTGTATTACCGCGAGGCCATGGGGGCATTCATCGTGTTCGACGTGACGCGGCCCACCACGTTTGAGGCAGTTGCCAAGTGGAAAGAGGACCTAGACTCCAAGCTGATGCTGGCCAATGGACAGAGCATCGCAACGGTGCTGCTGGCCAACAAGTGTGACCAGGGCAGGGATGAGCTCACCAACAATGCCATCAAGATGGACCAGTTCTGCAAGGACCATGGTTTTGTGGGCTGGTTCGAGACCTCTGCCAAGGTGCAATCTCATAATATACCGTCTGAACATTCTTTTGTTTTTTGTTGTTGCTGTTTTTTCATCCAGTTTTTGAAAAGTAATCATAAACTGAAGAATTAAATAAGCAAACACAACAGGACATTGACTCAATATCTAAATGAGAAGTCAAGCCTATAACTTGTACTGGTTTTGCACAGTAAGAGTCCTAAACGGGCCCAGACTGACAGTAACTAGTGGTTCATCTTGATGTCCACTCAGACCCAGGTCACAGGTTAGCCTTTAACCCCCCCCCCACCCCCCCCCCCCCCACAGATCCAACTGGAATTTTATATCTGAATGAAAAGTGAGCCATGAGTATGGGTCAAGAAAGGTTAAAGGTGATCATGGGAAAAATAAAACCTCCTGTACTTCTTGCAGTGTTGGTATCAGTGTTTTTTTCTGCAGAATGACTGTATCACTTATGTACAGACCTGTACTGTGCCAGGGATAAGACTTGTAACATTTGAACTGGACACATACAGAGATTGCTCTGGACATTGATCTGCTTTTAGTTAACACCTCTCTCTGGTGCCAAGGCACATTCTAGCAGGTCAAAGGTGAGTCAAGCATGGATTTAATTAGGTCAGTGCCACTTTCAAGATCTTGTTCTGGAAATATGTTAATTTTAATGTAATTGGGTGTCTTTTGTTGTACTTGGGGAGAAAGTCCTTTTTGCACTAAGTACATCCATACACACTTTTCTACTACATGCAACTTCAGTTCCTAACCAGCAGTAACTGGTTCTGCATTACACATTTTTGACATTTGATTTGTTTGGAGAAAATGGCAGTTACACTGTCTCAAATGACGTCACATCACAGCATCTTCCCCTTCCCCATCCTGCAGGAGAACGTCCATATCAACGAAGCAGCCAACTTCTTGGTGAAGCACATCATGTCCACAGAAAATGACATCCTGAAGTCGGTGGTCCCAGACACCATCTCCCCACAGCTCAACTCCACCAAGCAAGTCAATTGCTCTGCCTGCTTCAAACCCTAGAGGGTGTTACTGACAGCTGGGGTTAGCGAGATGGGGTCAGGGGGGAGAAAGAAAACCCCAAAACACTTTGACAAGGGTAGGTTTCGGTGGAGTGGAGGGCAGGGCAGGGCAGGGCAGGTTTGGATGGCAGAAGGACCAGGTGAGCAGAGTGGTCAGACAGATCCCCTCCATAATCACGTATGTAAAGCGGACGACTCACCTGGCTGACTAGGCTGAGGCCAGAACAATCAGGCGCCCAAAACATCCATCATCCAAGCCTCACTCCATCTTCACCCCAACATCAGACATTTACCCCTCCTTCATCTCCTGTCATCATGCTCCTTTCCTCCACAACACCTCTGTCCTCTTCACCCCTCCCGTTCTTTGACAACGGGACCCTGGACTGCTCAGAACATTTCCTTTCTGAGGAGACAAATGGACTGGTCTTTTACGAAACTTTAAATTAATTAATAATCCTTGTTACTATTGTCATGTGAGAATGTTGCACAAAGGTGTTTTTTTGTTTTTTAAATATATTTGTCTAGCAGTACTAGGATCTGTGGTTGTGGTCAACACTGTGGTTGGAGGATACGGGACTATCTGTATGGTTCATGCCATTAAGAAGAGAGGCTGAAGTTCTAAATTAATTAAATAATTATTCGAGTTCCCTGAATCAATTCATATTAAATCATCCCCAATAACAATAGATTCCATTCTACCAAAACAAAGAAAACGCTTTTTGGCAATTTCCTTAAGAGGTAATTTAGTGAGTCAAGCCCTTTCTATAGTAAGTCCTTTGGTATCCATGGTGACAGATTTAAATCTTGTGATGGTTTGTTTTCCTGTCTGCTGAGGTAGAACAGGGCGTTCAATGTGCAGTACATTTTCTAAAATGTTTGCACAGGCTGTACACACACACACATTCCTGCACACCTTCACACACACACAGATACACACACTTTCATGACATTGAGGGGGTGTGAGCCTGTGGATAGCGAAAGCTAACAGGAGACGAAACGCCGCCTCTTACATAGAACAATCGTCTCCTCCTCCTCTCAGTTCTTTCCATCTGACCATCCTCTTTCACCTTCCCCCCCCCCCCCTTCCCTGTCTTCATTTTGTTTGGCCCAAGCTAGACTCTGTTACTCCTTTCCACCGTCATTCTGCTATAAGTTTCTCTCCTCTTTTTGTGACATCTCTCCAGCTCCAATCTCTTTCCCCCTTCTCTCTCCTCGGACCCTCTCTGCTCTCGGATTGCCCAATAAACACACCCTTTTCCCTCCTCTGACCAATCTCTCTCCTCATGAACATTATATATATATATATATATATACATATACACACACACATATATATATACCTATATATGTATACATATATGCATACATTATCTTATAGAAAAGGCCTATATAATATAGACTACGTACATTATATTACATAAACCCGGCTCCCCCCTCCCCGGCTCTCCAACTCATGCTAACGTGTTTGTTGATCCTCCTCGTCTCAAAGCAGGTTGCTAGTGCATGTAGGAGAAGACTTTTTACTTTGTCTTTTTCTTTCTTTTTGTGGCTATTTATTTTTTCTATGCTGAATTTTTTATTCCCTAGGTTGAGTTTTTTGTGTATTTAACTGTTTTTAAATGCTCTCAGTCTGTCCCACAGGGAAGGCATGCTCTTGCTGTTTGGTCTGTTTACTATTTCCATTATCAATGTTTTCATTGGGCTTTACATTGGTTCTATTCAGATTTCAATCAAAAGCCTTATTCAGTCCAGCTTCACCTGTGAAATCCTGTATGACCATGGAATCATTTCAAAACAAAACATTATTTATACAGTACCCAGTGTATCTTTATGTAGAATGTGAAGCTGTGCTTCGACTGGCTGATGTTTATTCAATTTCTTGAATATGTAAAGATAATATATATTAAAAAGAAAGCAGTATGGTTCATTTTGTCGGTCTGTGCAAGCCGTTACAGCCTCAACTTAGTCAAAGAGATAAGGTCCTATGAGACTAATGAACAGTGAGAACAAAATCAATTTCATGGTGCTGAAATTAATTCGTTTCATGTAATTGTTTTTTTGTATTGCCAAGATTGTTGGACCTCCATGAGTTGCACAATTTACCGTATGTCTGAATGAATGGTAAAAAGGTTTGTCCTCATGACCATGATGTGAGTTTTTTATTGTGTCAGCCCAGTCAGGCTGGTAAAGTGTGATACCATGTGCTGGTGTGTTTTTTTTCCACGTATAAAATTTGACATGCGCTTGCACTCCTCCTGACAATATGTGTCTGTCTAGGCCAGCTCTGACGAACGGAGCGAGAGTGAGGGTGAGCAGAGCGTTGCACATTTCTAGTCAGGTACACGCACACACACACACTTGGTCTGTCTTTTTCTTTGTCTTCAACTCCCCCCCCCCCCCCCGACTCCATGCACACACCCTTTCCCCCTCTCTCTCTCTATGATGTTTGAAGTGGCACAGCGGAATTTGAATGCTTGTGACACATTCATTTTCCAAATGTTGCCATGACAATTTCTTGTAGAATCAGACTTATCCTAACACAATAAGAATAGTTACCAAAGTCTTGTTGAAACACAGTTTTGGACCACTCAGGTTTTAAAACATCATTAACTAACAACTATGTGCCCATTAACACACTTTCATGATGTCATACATGAGGTGATGATAGTGGAATGTGATTGGTAGATATGGACGCTGGAGATAAGTTATGGAGGTCTTATAACGTAGTATTCTATTGAGGATAATGGCCAGAGGGAGTTTGGAAGGTGTGTGTATGTTTTGGGTATGTTAGTGGTCTGTCTGATCTGAAGCTCTCAGTGTCTCATTAGTGCAACTGACCACATGACTGGGAGATTCTCTCCCTCAGGGATTAGATTTGGTCGTCTGGCTCGCCTCGGGTCATCAGTCCCTCCAGCATTTCTCTCCCACACATGCACGCACACTCACATGCACACACAGACACACACCCACACACACGTTCAGACAGTTATTCCGAAACTCGTCACTTTTACTCTCTATTTCAATTTGGGGAGGAGACAGAAACACACACGCCACACACATGCAAGCACACACCCAATCTCACCTCTTCTCACAGTCTTTCCATCTCCATTCAAACTCTTTTTGGGGTCTTGTCTAGATGTCCACACCCTCAACTTCTTGTAAATATTCTCTGTGAGTCTCTCGCTGTAAGCTTCTCTCAGGAGTTCTTATGAAAGCCTGGTCAGAGAGTGCCTCCCACACAAAACACCCACATGCTCTGGCACACGCAAACACACTTTCTCTCCCTGTCTCTTCTACACACATGGACAGACATGCACATACACATGTGTACCCATACAAACACACGGGCACTCCCACATCCCTATAGTCAGTGACTCATCTAATCAATGTGATTTCATGCCCTGGTTTTCCGATGAGGACCAGTGCTTCTCTCAGATTAGTCCAGTAATTGGATCAAGGCAACATGTTAAATCAAAACAGATTATACTATATTAGATTGTAACCAACCATTTTAATCACTCCCGATCCAGGTCCCTTGTGCAGGTTACATAATACATCTCCAAGTACACAGCTGGTGCTGGACTTGTACCCTGGCTGGATCACATCCTTCTCCATGGCGACCAGCTCGTGCAACAATGCCCATGTGGCGCCATCTATTGTCCAATGTATCACACTGCATGTGTTCTTGGTCATTCCGGTGAAGGAACTTTCTCAAACGGTTACACCCCAGAATACATCAATGCCGGTATTTAAAATGTTTTGTTTTATAGGCTTTGGACATGGCTGCACATCTGTCATGGAAAGATGCATCAAGGAGGTTGAGTCTAATGGATCCAATGACAGCCTGTTGAATCGCTCAGCTTACAACTGCGGGAAAGGGACTCAACTCAGGAGATTAACACACCCACTTCACACCCAGACACACACATTAATCTCTTTTACACACACACAAACACACACACACACACAGCTCTTACCCATTAGATCACGGCTATAGTCATATGTCAGAAGATTTTGACCGTAGGGTCAATTGCCTAAAGCTGGCTGGAGTTATAAGAGTGTAAAATCCAAATTGTTTGAACCCTTGTGTTCTCCTCGGGTCATTGTGACCCATCAGTCATTGTGACCCACCTTCGTTTGCGACAATTTTACCGCATACAAAAACTAAGTGAAGCATTTTCTTTTAACTGTTGGGCTGTCTCAGACCCCCCACATTGCGAATGTTAAAAGAAAATTATTTTTATTTGCCTTTGTATTGGGTAAAATTGGGTAAACACAACGATGGTTCGATGACCTTTTGGTCATGTGACCCGAAGGCAGCACAAGGGTTAAACTAGGCGATGTACCTTTTTCCCACCACGATTAGCCAGAGCAGTGTAAAGGATGTGACCTTTGCCTTCTAACATTGAGACCTCTGTTCTCTCATCTCTCCAGTCCTATGAGAGATGTTAGAAATCACCAGGACCTGCCAATGACTGTTAAGTGAGCAATGTGTCACTTAAGATGTGATTACTTAGGTCAGCAGGGACGCAAAATATTTTCGTCGAGCATATTGTCATATTATTGCGTACTCTCTGGAGTCAGATGATGAGCGGACTGTGATTGAAATGACAATCGGCGATGGCATGCCACCGTGTGTAGGCGATCTAAGTCTGCTTTGTGGATGTGCCAGATCTGACAGATGCAGCTTCCATATTGAGTTTCTCATTCATCATTGCTCATAATTAACCAAAACCTTATCTATTCTTATTTTATTTGTTTTACCCACAATACATTTCACTTACCCTCCGTTTTCCTTAATTGCAAAAATAGTATTTTCTGTGTCGTTTCGCACGTCAATCTGTTATCTGGTCTTGTTTTTGGGATGCAGATATCCTTTGGCTTTTGGCTGACTTGAATCTCTCGTTTTGGTGTGAATGATGAATACTGTATGCTGTTGTCCTGGGGTATGCATCCATAGTTTTTGGAAAGAAAGGAAGCTTTTTTTTGGTCAATGTAAACCATCAGTCTACCATCTGTAGCTTGTCATTAATACAAAGCACAACAATATACGCTTTTCTTCACTGAATTTATGCAATAAGTTTGATTGTAAACAACAGGAGTGTCCTTATTGAGGCTCTCATTCAGTAAATTTATGAAGGGTCAATCATTTAATTGTTGGTGTGAGCTATCTTGGAGTGATAGTACTGGTTATTGCAGTGATGACACTAACCTGTGCAAAATTATTTAAATGTACATTTGCTGGGTACAAAAAATGTATTGCCTTCTTTTAGTAGGGATATTTTATTACCAGCACTTATTGAATTCAGGAATTACTACTTTAATTAAATAGTTTTTAATTCGAAATGTTAAACTGAATATTGAATGCTACATTTTAAATTGTTTATCACAGGCTCAAATAGAATCTAACTCTTATTCCAATCAAATTGTTTCAGGTATATTTCAATTTCGGTGGAGTTCCAAATTCAGTTAGAAATTAAAGTTTTCAAATTTGGTTTCTCAAAATTAAGTTTAAACTCAGAGGCACTCATCCAGGAACTCCAGACTAGGTATAATTGAAGAGCATTGATTCACTTTCTAGTGCACATGCTTAAATATAGCCTTGCGTAGGTACAATGATAAACAGTCATCAATATGTGTGGGAGTAGGAGCGGAGTACATAAAGACCCAAAGCAGAAATGAGACACGGGAGATGGTCGAACCAGCGCTGTTTGGCGTTGCTGGCCATGGGACTGGTATACATTTACATTTATTCATTTTTTAGGTGGGTATAGGTATAGGTATAGGTGGTCAGACACATGCACTCCAGTAGCCTGGTCATCAGAGCTCTAATATAACACACTGGTCTTCAATTTGAAGTACACACACACACACACACACACACTACTCCACCAGTTATACAATGTAGCATCACCTCGGAACACATCTCATTACTTTTTTTGAGCAACTAGGCCACGGCCAGATGCACTCTGCTCGGGGTGTGGTTTCTCTCTTTGTCGAAAATCACAAAGAATTTGTACATCCCTTTTTACAAGCAATGTCACAGAGGTCTTCACATACACCAATAGAACTGCACCTGAACCAGCCTAAACTCACAAGGAAGACAAAGAAAAACTCCCAGGAACACTGATAAAGATTCAATGGAAGAAACTTGGGTGGGGCAATTCAGTGAGGGATCCCCTCTTCCAGAGATGGTCTGTGACACAGACAGCTGATCATATGCTGAACATAGTCATGCATCAAGAGTAGGGTCAAAAATGTGCAAAGTGATGTTGAAACACAAATATCCATAGTTCCAAATCAGTGCCCCGATTTGGCGCATGTCATGGCATTGCTGTGACTGTCCACTAGGGATGGGGACGTAAGCCTGGGGAAGGTTTGGTGCTGTCTCCCTGATTGTGACCTCCATCTTCTCCCTCACTTATCGAGTCCTATGAGATATTTCAGGAACAGCCAGGAGTGAGCAAAGTGAGCAAAATGTTACCTAACATGAGATTACTTTGGTCAAGAAAGGGTTTTGATATTTTTCCTCACATAATGCATTCGTGTCAAACATTGATATTACCATGCACTCTCTGGAGTCTTATTATGCGGGAGAAATAGGATTGAAATGAGTCGGCGATAGTGTGCCGCCATGTTGTGTAGGTGTTTTTTTGTCTGCCTCGTGGAAGTGCCAGATCTGACAGATGCTGCTTCCATATGCAGTTGCTCATTCATCGTTCATTTTAAACTGAAACCTTTTCAAGGCCGTGTCTGCTGGTAGACTGTAACAGACCGTTTATGTTCTGGAAGCTGTGTCAGGCATTGTTAACTTGACCATCAGAGCTGTGGAAGGCATCCCTGGGGTCGAGGACTAACTCGATAGTGCCATCTTCTGGACATTTGAATGAGACATGGGTGTTGCTGAGTCAGTCAACATAACTACTAGGCTGCTTAATAAAGACACTATAACACTCACACAAAATGCCATGCTCTTTAATTATCATGTATAAAAAGGTAAACAAGATCATGGGCTACATATTTAGTTTTCGATTTCATGAACCACTATAAATATAGAACTACTTGAGAGTAATGAAACAGCAAAATAAGTATACAGCCAAACACTTTAAATCTTACTGTAGTTCCCGTTCTGCAGAAAGCAGTCTATCCCTCATACTAAACCTACTCAGTATAGGAAACTTGACATACAAAATGTTTTTTTGTTTTTTTTTACCCCGCCACGTGTAGCTGTGACATACAAAAATATAGGTGCCTTTTTTAACAGAAAAATATTCAATATAAAGCTGGGCACAATCAAGACACTAAATATCATTACATCGGTTAGTTGCACATAATTGCTTACATAAAGTCTTCAAGGTTCTATGTAGGGATGACTACAACGGCCTCTCCTTGTCAGTAACATTTAGTGTTAGTTTATCAATCATTTTTGGCCTTGTGCATGTATCATTTTAAATGGCAGACAGAGAGTGACATCTACACTTACAATAATGTTTGTACAATGTTAGTTTGAAGTTTGGTACTGTGGTGTTTGGTCATTGTTCTTCCAAGGCCAGTCCTGCACCACAAGAAACGACCAAAGAGAATCAGTCATGTAGCAGCTGTGGAAGTTTCACACATGCAAAACTTGTCTTGTTAGAAGCTCTAGCAGAGGACAGATAAACGTCCTAATCAGCCTCGTCTTGTACTACAAAACACAATCATAAATGACACGTAATGTGCATCTAATGTGACACATTAGAAGGATAATTTCCTCGAACATGAACAGACAGTGTAACAAGACCACTGCCGTTGGGGGGGGGGGGGGGGGTACTTGTCCCACACAAACAGACGGCGAGTGTGGCTTCAGTTGGACTTGGGTTTGACGTTGTCGAGGGCGCTGTGTGTCCAGCTGCCCAGTGTGTGTGTGAGGCGGCGGGCTCGGTGTGTGAGGGCAGAGCGGCTGATGCTGCCGCTGGGGTCCAACCTTCTCATCATCACCCCTCCGTAACGCTCCGCTGCACAGGACCTGAGGGAGAGTCATAAAGAGAGGGAGAAGAATGGAGAGAGGGAGAGGAACGAAGAGGAAGAGAGGGGTATAGAGTGGAAGAGAAAGAGAGGACAAGAGAGAGAGAGAGAGTTGATGAGAGGGAAAAAGAAGAACGGAGAGGGACATACAGAAGAGGACAGTAAACAGTGTGAGAGGCAAGAGAAAGACAGAGAAAGGGGAATGGAGTGAGGGAGAGAGGAATGACGAGAGGAAGAGCGACAGAAAAGGGGACGGAAAGGCAGTGAGGCAAAAGAGGAAAAAAAGGGAGAGAATAAGGAGAGGGGAGAAAGACCGAGAGAGGTAATGAGGGCAGATGGCAAAGAACTGTGAGCGAACCGGTGGCATGGTCATCATTTCAGAGCTTCCTTTGTGTTGGATGAACAACGAGAACGATTGACACGGTTCAAATCTGACGTAACAGCGGCAGTCATGTCTCCATTAATTGCGAACGTGTGTTCTGGCATCTGGTAGTCAGGGCAGTGCGGTTAGTCTGGTGGACTGTCCTGAGGGCCTGGCCATGCAATGTCAACGCCACGTCATGCAACCCCCGGCCCAGCCATGCAACTCTGAGTTAGCAGTTCATAGTTTGGGCAGGCTCGTATACAATATAAACATATTCAAATGTGGGTGAACAAACACTCGTGCGACTTCCTGTGCTGGGTTGGTTTTAGGCCGTTTGCGTGTCTCAGGGTGAGGGACTTTACCTTTGTCTCTACTCAGCCATTATGGAGTAGCTGAACTGTCGGCTTGAAGAAAAGGGGGGAAAACAAGTCAGGTTAGGGTTTCTAATGAGAGGTCTTTCTGTTTTATGTTAGACACCGTGAGCACGTACGCTTCATAATCCTTCCCTGCTCCTTCCCTCCCCACCTCCTCTATCCCTCTCACTTCCCTTCTCTCCCTACCTCCCTCACTGCAAGTTCACACTGATGTAATAGGGCTTGAAGGATCAGAACTAAGCAGGATTTGGAGAAGTCTTGTTCTGTTCAGAGCAGAGTTGGCACTACCTTGAGAAACAAGGGATTTGTTTTTGGACTCAGGAGTACATCCAATCAGAGAGCAGCTTCAGAGAAGAAGCAAAAACCACCCATCGTACATCCTCACTGCCATTCTTCTATCTCTTTCCTTTCTGACACAATATCCCCTCCCCAAGGACAAACAGGGTTTTTAGCATTGGCGGGTCAGTTCGTGTTTCAATCCCGTTCAACACATTTAAAATGTCAACAAAAACAGTGCCAAAGGCACAACCCTCTTGAATGTCTACTTCATAACCCCCAGCCTTCCCAATCTGGCCTCTTTCCCCAAAACCTCCCCTCTACTCACCCCAACCGTTCTCCCTCCTCCTTCTACAAATACCACAACAAGACAGGGGCCCCGTTTTGAAACTCTACGCAGGCAGGAATGTGTGTTTGTGTGTGTGTGTGTGTGTGTGTGGGGGGGGGGGGGTGGGGGACTCAAAAGACAGAGCAGCTGCTTAGAGCAGACTGACATATTTGTGTGTGTGGGGGGGGGGGAGGTTAAGGGGAGGGGTCAGTCAACCGTTAAAACATCATCTGGCTTCTCCTCAAGTTAAGAAAGAAACGCCCTCCTACAGTATCTGAGCGGGAAGGAACAACAGGAAGTGAGACACACAGACACATATGCCTCTGTTCTGCTTTCCAACCCAAATCCAGCTCCTGCTTGCACACATTTTTGCCCTAGCACAAAACTTGGACAACTTGGATAAGTAAAAACCTTGATTCTATAATCTATGCCCACAGCACAAATGTAAAAAAAACAGCGAATTATCTCCAATATATGACTGCCGTTACACTATAAAACATTTAGTATCGTGATCTATCTCGTTGTGGGCCAATAAAGTTGGCTGGACTAAATCTGTCAACACTGATTCATGTTTGATCATTAAGAAACAACAGCGTTTGGAACTTTGGTAGAATCACAGTGTTCTCTGCTCTGTCGGAAGTAAAGTTCTTTGACAGTTCTCACCGGTCATCTCTGCCAATTACATCATTGAAGGCATGGGAGAGGTTCTTCAGCTTCCTGAGACCGCTGGATACACATTCCAGGTCCCGGTCAAACTTCCTGTCAGAGGGGAGAGATAAGATGTCAAACCCAGAAACCTGTGAGGCCTGGAGGTGAGATAGGCCCACCAGAACCAATACTAGTTTGTGGTTTTCTTTTGTGGGTGGATCTATATGTGTGTGTGTGGCTCACCGCCTCTGGTTCTGAGTGTTAGGAGAGGCAAAGGGACTCCGAAGAGCTGCCATCCGGACTAGCTGTCTCCTGCCCCCGCCAGTCCTCACACCCCTCACCCCTGCCCCGGCCTCAGGGGTCCCTCGCCCCCCGGGGGTGCGCCTGGATGCTGGGGTGCGTTTGGGTGTGGCGGCTGCCTTCGGGGTGCGCTTGGGGGTTGCAATGGCTACGAGAGAGGTTGGTCTGCTTGGGGTTCTTCTGGGGGTATGGGAGGGTGCTCCAACGCTCTCCCCTTCTTCACATATCCGTCCCGGTGTGGCCACCAGACACTCCTCGCGAACAGACGCTCTGTTCCTCTGTAGCCTCTGATGAGATATATAGGAAATAAGGAAGGAAATAGTAATAATAATAATAGGAAAATTTGGTGCATTGTTCTCAAATTGCATGTCATTACAGGGGACTCTCAAAAATGTGATCTCGAATTCCCTAGCTGCCATACCTGGTACAATCCTCCGATGGAATTCCGAGCGCTGCGTGTGAGTTGGCGGACGGTGCTGGTCTTCTGTGCAGCCTCAACGCTCTCCCAGGTTGGATTTTCTGGAAGAGAGTTTGTCTGTACAGACCGCAGGGGAAGCCTTTTCCTCAATGACATTCTCAGAGAGTTGAGAGAAGACGAGGAGCGCAGTTTTCGGAAGCGGTCTTCGGGTGAGCTCTCTACTCCGTCAGATTCATCCAAAACCGTGTGTGCCCGCCACACCCCTGCAACAGCCGTGCTTACCGAGGAAGTCATGCTGAGCCGGATAAAATACGACGGAGGGAGGGAAACCAATTTTAGAAAGATTATTTGAAAGAAGCGGCATGGGATCCTTAAGCTCCATAAGAGTAGCGAGACAATGGTGCTAGCACTAGCTAAGCTAGTCTGCAAACTTTTTATTTATTTATTTAATAACGCGGTGAACACAATACCTTCTGTCATCTTAGTTAGTGGGCCTATGAAAGCTATCATATATAGACATCTAGGTAGAAAAGTATTAGCAATATAATATAATAATTAGCTTAAAGCAACATACCACCAGGGACACTTATTGACGTCTACAACAATGGAAAGTGAGCATTGTTGTTAGCATCGTCGTTAGCATCAGTTTAGGTAGTGCTAGCCGGTCTGGATACAAGAGATAACAAGCTAAATGAATTGAAATCAAATATAATTTGATAGTTCGCCCGTATAGTACCTTATAGTTGGTCAAATAGTCTGCAGTGCCTTCCGTTGAAGATAACTGTTCTGCACTTGATCCGGTGGCTTTTCTTTCTCGGTTTGAATTTGGCGGTGGAGGCTGGAGAGTCTGGGTGGCGGTGCGGATTTGAGACCACTCCCCAGCTAGTCCTGTCAGACCCTCAGAAGGACGTTATTGGTCGGTCAGGGGTATTGTTGGAACGCACTCGGAGCAGTTCTATTCCCGAACACACATCTCCAGTCCAAATTGATCGGATTTAGGATTTATCTACTTTTTTAATATTCATGTAGTTGCTTTGGCACGGTATTTCTTATTACCTATCAAATGATAACCTATTCGTATTTCTAAACACATACATTAGTATTAGTATTCTTGAGCCGGTTATGGTAAGAATCATGAATTTTATGTTCCATGTTGTATCACTTACGCCCATGTCAAACAATTTCTGTCTATGTATTAGAGGCAACAACCTTACAGAAACTAAATAGTTTATTCAAATTCAAAGCCTATAAAATTGTTTACTACAGAAGGAACTGTAATAAGGAAGTAATAAGGAATTATTACAGTTCACTGTATATGTATTGTGTATGTATTGTCAACTTTTCGAAACCAATATGTGTTCACATTGAGTTTATGTGTAAAACGTGTGTAATTAAAGTGTGTTATCAACACCAATAACCTTTGCACTTGTTGGAACAGCTTTTTATTGTTTTGGTCACAAAATATTCTCTGTTTTATGTGTACCAGTTAAATATGTTTTTTATTGGATTATGATACTAAGAATATTATCCTTGACCTTGAGCCTAGCAATAGCATACCAAGGACTGCATGTGTGTGTGTGTGTGTGTGTGTGTGTGTGTGTGTGTGTGTGTGTGTAGGCCTGTGTGCAACTGTTTGCTGGCATGTGTGTGCTGGCGTGTCAATGTCCCTTGCCTCTGTCTCGGTGACAGTAAATGTGTAACAAAATCACCTACTAAATGTAGGTAATTATGCCACCCTTCACATACACGTTTTTTGCACACACATCATTCGATTCTTTGACCCCATACCATTTCCCATAGTATCCCCAAACTAACTCTAAGATAAATTGTTCTACCTATAGGACCTTTTTGTACACTAATATTGTTGATATATAGAACCATTTGAACTAGTAGACTAGCTGAATAAATAAATACAATAGTCATATATAAAATTAACAACACCAACAAACATATGAAATGGTCAAGCACGTCGAGGTAGAGATTAGGAAGTACATCCTTCTCTCATCAAGTATTTAATGACAATGCCAGATCTAATCAATTAGAAAGAGACACAGTATGTATGGTACAGTCCAGATAACCTGTGGATACTTAGGTACTAGATACAAGCTGCTGTCAAACACCAAACACCAAACCATGTCCCCAATGGTGATTGGACAGGGTCAGAGACCTGGACAGTTCAAAGGGTACCTTCTCTACTTGCAGCACTGTAAACGGGAAAAATAATCCTTAGAAAATGCATTTGCACTGTATATAACCCATATCTGTACTGGGTAATGTAAGTCTAACAGGTTTAATATTAATGGTAATAGTTTAGTTGATTAGCAACTTGTTTTTGTGCACAGGCTGACATCTGTTTGTTTACATGTATCTGTGCATGTCTGTGTATTATGCCTGTGTGTGTGTAGGCCTATGTATTTTTTTGTGTGTGTGTGCCTGTATGTGCATGCACCAGCGTTTATGTGTTTTTGAAGGTGGGCATATATGGTTTTGTGCAACTGTGTGTACACCTGATTGTGTGAATGTACAGTCTGCATGTGTGTACACATGGTCTGCTACCTGTGTGATCTTCTTCCAACGGGACACCACAGCAAGCAGGATGGTGCAGAACACCACCACCAGCCCTGCTATCATTGGCATCAGGGGAAACTTTATCGTCTTATCTGAAGACAAGAGGCAGAAACGAAAGGAATGGTTGAAAGGAGGGATAGAAGGAAAGGAGAAGTCAAAGAGATAGAAGGACAGATTTTGAGAAGAACTTCAACACGCATGTTATCTTAGCAGAGGAGAGACAAATTGACTGTTTTTCAACTTGAGCATCATGGGAGCTGTGGCTTGGCTCTGACCTGTGACGGTGACATTGAAAGTCTTGCTCTGGGTTCCGTGGACGTCGGATGATGTCACACATACATAGGTGCCCTGGTGCATACTTCTGTCCACTCGGAGCACGGTTAGATTGGATTTGTAGCCATCATTGGTCACCACAAATTTGCCTTCTGTTAGGTCGAGTGCTTTTCCATGCTGTTGCCATGACACAGAGACAACAGGATTGGCACGGACATTGCACACCAGTAGAAGCTCCGCCTCCTCTTCCACGGACACCTCCTCCGTCCCGGAAAGCTCTGGGGCATCTGAGGATGTTTGATTTACTTTAAAGTTTGCTCTTTTAGGACTGTTACATTGGTCTAACTGTGCATGGTAACTAAATCAAACACGCCCAAGGTACAGTATTTGACCTGGGACTACTCCTACTTGGGGACTCACAAGTGATATCCAGAGTGACTGAGGCATTGACACTGGCATCACCCTTCAGCTGGCAGGTAAAGATGGCTGCATGGTCTTCCAGGCTGACAGGGCTGACACAGAGGCTGCTGCGGCCCAACTTGTTACCCTCCGCCAGGCTCACCTGCACCCCGTTCCTTAACCATTCTAACTCTATAGCGGCTTCTTCCCCGGCCGCTGACTCACAGGTCAGAGACACAATCTCCATCAGTTTGGTCTTAACCATGTCCCCCCCAATCACCGGTGGCACTGACTGAACCACGAGCCCTGAGTCATAGAGGAGGGGATGGTGGGGAGAGGAGGGAGGGATGAAGCAGGGGAGAGGGAAGGGCGAGGAGGAACAAATTCGTATTAAAGACGCAACAAACTTCAAGGTTATTTGATGATAGGAGAAAGCCGTGGAGTGAAGAATATTCAGACAACAAATGGTGCCAGGTGCCAAGTTGGACTCACCACTCGTCTGGGCTGCTGCGTAGACCACCAGCTGGAACAGACAGACTGACACCACCCAGAACATTTTACCCATAGTTCTGCAATCACTGTGGACAGTGGGGATACAACAGGGAGTGGTTGGAAAGAACACGTTTTTAATTCAAGTAAAGGGGAATTGCTGGGTAATGTACCTAGAGACCAAGAGGAAGGAAGATAGAAGGAGAGTACAAAAGAGACGATTTGTTATATCAGTTATAGTATTTTTATTTAAACGCTGCTGGCACCCTCATGGGCAAGGCTGTCATCCAGTATCGTAAGATTACTTTTTAACTGACAAAACAATGTACTGTGAGATTTTCCTCTGGGAAAAATGAAATTTTCATTTTAGTTGATTGTTGTCACAATTACTATAAAAGAGAGATGTATACCATACTCACAATTAACTCTGTGTGAGAAGTTTCCAGTTTGGGTGATTTGTCAATAAAGATAGACAGTTCTGTGTAGGTTTCCTTGCAGGCAGTAAAGATCGGTCTGAGCCTTGAACAGCCCTTATATACTCCTCACCTCCTCTCAGCTTAGGAACAGTTTAAACTACAATAGTTCTCTCTCTCTCTCTCTCTCTCTCTCTCTCTCTCTCTCTCTCTCTCTCTCTCTCTCTCTCTCTCTCTCTCTCTCTCTCTCTCTCTCTCTCTCTCTCTCTCTCTCTCTCTCTCTCTCTCTCTCTCTCTCTCTCTCTCTCTCTCTCTCTCTCTCTCTCTCTCTCTCTCTCTCTCTCTCATCCCCATGTTCCTCTTATTTTCCCTCCCTCCCTCCCCTCCGTACACACCTGTCTCAGCTGGTTTATAGTGACACTTTGAGTTGTGTAAATGTGGGCAGAGAAGGAAATTCCATGTCTTATTGTGTCTTGTTATTGTGACACTAAAAATTCCTTCATTTGAGTTTGTTTTATTGCAGGGGAAATGAATAATTAACTTTGTGTTTAGCTTACTTTATATTTTCAGTACTAGATGTTCATAAAATATAAAAATTAAGATAGATAAAAATATAAACATTTGTTTTGTTTTATGTTTTTTGGGGGGTGATTATCTATGAATTTGTGTTCATGACAACGTTTGGTAGAGAGGATGTTGAAATTGGGAGAGTCTGTTAGAAGCAGTAAAAGGAGAGATTGTAACAGTAGACAAGGACAGGGTCTGTAACAGAGATCCTCTTTGTTGCCATAAATATAACATGCTTTATGTGTTAGTTGATATATTTGTTATTTTATGTACTTGTTACGTATGTATTTGTTGATATTATTTGGCTCCATGTGATGGGGCTGTGTGATTGTCTGCACCTGGGTTGTTCTAGCGCTTGATTACACGTGGGCTGTAGATAAGGGGTAGGCTGTGTTTGAGGGGGGAGCTGGGTGTGCAAATAAAGACCAAACCTCAGCATGATTTGGAACACGGAACTCGTCTTCTGAATTCAACCCCCAGATCATGGGTTCTGTCGGACAGGGTCACAGGGTGGTGTTAGGCGCCAACATCTACTGTACAGGTGTGTGTCTGCGTGAGTGTGCCTGGCTTTGTTTGTGTTGGTTAGTGTGTGTCAAGGTGCTGCATTTATTTCAGATTCCTCAGGCATACACTACTTCTGTTTTCCGTTAGAGGGCAGCATTGGTGCAACTACAGTACCAGACTGTATCGATGCCCTTTGTCCCACTACTCGCAAGCTGGCAGCCAGACAACCAGGGATTTTCAGAGAATCTAGGCTTCCACAACCATCACATCACATCTACGTACCATGAAGACATCCCAGAAAATTATGTTCCAAAACCCTCTACACCAGGGGTCCCCAAACTACAGCCCGCGGGCCCAATAATGCCCACACACACATTTGGACCGGCCCTCTGAACAATGCCAGAGACATATTTTGACAATTGTATTTGAAATAAGCCTATTTGTTTTAATCATATCTGTATTTGATAATGAAGGTTGGTTCAGGCAGGAGGACTCAGTATGTATTTACTTGATACTTTATTCACACGGTACAATACATCATTGTAACATTTGATTTGGCATTATGGTTCTGCTTGCATCGGCTCCCTGCCGCACCCAATGGAGACACCGTCTCGACCTCCGAGCAGAGAGCAGCGACGCATTCCGCCTACGATAGGAAACACAGAACCAAGGGTGGAGGCCGGGGAGGCGGAGGCAGCAGATTAAACAGAAGCACCTTGTGTCGCACTAGCAAGCAGAGTGCAGCGATATCCTGATTTAATACCCGCCCAGCTAAGGTGTGCCCCTATTGCGTGATGACGCACTGCCAGTGACACGCTATGTGTCGCGTCCCCCTGCCTGAACCAGCTCCGCTTGTTTCAGGCAGGAGGACTCAGTATGTATTTACTTGATACTTTATTCACACGGTACAATACATCATTGTAACATTTGATTTGGCATTATGGTTCTGCTTGCATCGGCTCCCTGCCGCACCCAACGGAGACACCGTCTCGACCTCCGAGCAGCGACGCATTCCCCCAACACAAAACCACATGCCAGACGAGACAATGCATGAGACTGCTGTGTGTATGTGGTGCCCCTGTTGTGCTAGAGTCGACTAGCTGAGCGTCGTGTTAGCCATACTTACCCTCAGCATTGCATTTCAGAGCAGACTGTGCCCCTGCTGCATCTATAGTGAATGTATTGAAATTGAACAAGCGTGATTACTGACTGAGGCACGGCCTCGACTACCCAAATGAGGCACGGCCTCGACATCCCAACTGAGGCACGGCCTCGACATCCCAACTGAGGCACGGCCTCGACATCCCAACTGAGGCACGGCCTCGACATCCCAACTGAGGCACGGCCTCGACATCCCAACTGAGGCACGGCCTCGACATCCCAACTGAGGCACGGCCTCGACATCCAAACTTCCGATGGTGACTGTCACCTGTCGCTCCACATGCTGCATACCCCGGCCAGCCACCAGACGAAACATTTCGTATTAAGCATTTGAATCAAATCAAATCAAATTTATTTGTATAGCCCTTTTTACACGCAAGCATGTCACAGAGGGCTTCACATACGCCCATAGAACTGCCCCTCAACCAACCTAAACCCTCAAGGAAGACAAGGAAAAACTCCCAACGGGAGAAAAAATGGAAGAAACCTTGGGAGGAGCAATTCAGAGAGGGATCCCCTCCTCCAGAGACGGTTGGCAAGAGAGAGGAGCAGAACACAAGCTAAACATAGTCATACAGTGTCAATGGGTTTTAAAACACCAAAAATCCATTGTTCGGCTTTATAGACGTTGGATGGGACCTGGAAACTCGCTGTTGACCGTCATGGAGGCTGGTTTCCGGTTGACGACCTGGTCCAGCGTTGGTAGACCGACGACCAGGCAGGTCCTGACAGCTCAGACCCCCCACACCACAAGGGATGTGTGGGGGGGACAGAGAGGAGAACAGGGATTAGAGAATGCCAGGAGCAGCTAACAGTTTCAGTCGTAATAGAATGAGATCCCCACCGGTCAAGTGTGGACTAGTGCAGCAATTTAACAAAGCTAAGAGGGTATGTGATGCAGCCCCACACACCAAGACAGCGACAGCCCCCCTTGGTTGGAACATGAAATCTGTTCCAGGGGAAACAACTCTAAAATAGGTTATATTTATACGAATAAGGATGAAAACAACCAGCCCCCCGTTGTCTCCAACTAGTAAACTATAACAATTAAAATATACAGCAACGGAACTATTACAGTAACAATATACAATAACAGGTTTACTTTATTTGTAACATTTAAATGGGCAGTGTGAACATAAGCTAAAATTACAATTTAAAAGTTACATGTGATACACACATAGGCAAACGCACACCCCAGGTTTACATAGAAAGTACACACATTTAACAATCATAGGATTGACTAAACAGGAACGTTTTTAATCTAGTTTTAAATGTCGAAACAGTATCAGCCTCCCTAATTGAGACAGGTAATTTGTTCCAGAGAAGAGGTGCTCTATATGAGAACGCCCTACCTCCAGCAGTTTTTTTCTTAATTTTGGGTATTACCAGATAGCCGGCATCTTGAGATCTTAGAGTCCTTGCGGGGCAATAGGGTGCAAGGAGACCGGAGAGGTACAGTGGTGCCAGTCCATGTAGAGATTTGTAAGTTAGTAGTAAAACTTTGAAATCAGCTCTGGCTTGGATAGGGAGCCAGTGTAAAGAGATAAGAGTAGATGTTATATGATCAAACTTTCTTGTTTTTGTCAATAGTCTAGCAGCAGCATTTTGTACCCGCTGTAAATTTTTCAAGTAGGTAATTGGGAGGCCAGAGAACAACACATTGCAGTAGTCCAATCGGGACGTAACAAAAGCATGTATTAGTTTTTCAGCATCATCCTTTGAGAGGAATTTTCGTATTTTGGCAATATTACGTAGATGGAAAAATGCAGTTCTGGTGATTTGTTTAATATGGTACTCAAACGAAAGGTCTGGGTCCAATGTGACTCCTAAATTTTTTACCAACTGGCTTTGAGATACTTTGACACCATCTAAGTTTAAGGTCAGATTGGATAAATTATTTCTGTATTTTTTAGGGCCGAAAATTTGAACCTCGGTTTTATCCGAATTAAGAAGAAGGAAATTTGCTGTCATCCAAGTTCTCAACCCGGAAACACATTTTTCCATAGCATGTGGAAATTCTCCAGGCTTTATGGACATGTATAGCTGAGTATCATCTGCATAACAGTGAAAATTTACCCCAGAGCTTCTAATTATGTTTCCTAAAGGCAACATATAGAGTGAAAATAACAGAGGGCCTAGAACTGAACCCTGTGGTACTCCGTATTTTACAGTAGTGCTCCTGGATGAGCAACCATCATAGTGGACATATTGTGATCTATCAGAGATACGATCTAAACCACTGAAGTGAAGTACCAGAGATCCCAACATAGTTCTCCATACGCTCCAGGAGAATCTCATGATCCACAGTGTCAAATGCTGCACTAAGGTCTAGAAGAACCAGAACAGAGATAGAGCCCGCGTCAGAGGCTAATAATAGATCATTGACTACCTTAGCTAATGCAGTTTCAGTGCTGTGGTGAAGACGAAATCCAGACTGGAGAGGTTCATAAAGCTGATTTGAGGAGAGGTGCTCAGTTAGCTGTTGTGCCACAGCTTTTTCTAAAATTTTGGAGAGAAATGGCAAATTTGAAATTGGCCTATAGTTGCTAATACAACCTGGATCCAGGTTTGGTTTTTTAAGAAGGGGCTTAATAATAGCTTGTTTGAAATTGTCAGGGATTTGTCCAGTTACAATAGATTCATTAATAATACTAAGCATGGAAGGTCCAATAATAGGGAGAAGTTCCCTACAAAGTTTGGCAGGGAGGGGATCAAGAAGGCAGCTGATGGGTTTCGAGGAATCTACCAGCTCGATGAACGCTTCCATAGAAATAGGGTTAAAGTGGGTAAGAGCCTCAACATGCAGCATGCTGGGTATAGAGTCAAATTCTGTGTTGATGGCCACTCCTCCAGGCCTAGTCTGTAGTTTGTCCCTTATTGCATAGATTTTTTGGTCAAAGAAATCTAAGAAATCATTGGGAGAGAGATCTGAACTAACGCAGAGTGTACTTTTCTTAGTGAGTTTTGCAACAGTATCAAATAGGAACTTTGTGTTGTGTTTGTTCTTACTAATCAATTTCGAGAAATATTCTGATCTGGACCTGATGAGGACTTGCTTGTACTCAATTTGGCTGTCCTTCCAGGCCAGGCGGAAAACCTCCAATTTAGTGGTACGCCACTTATGCTCTAATTTTCTAGTGGACCTCTTGAGAGTGCGGCTTTCCTCTGAATACCATGGAGCCATTTTCTTGTCTTTTCTTTTCCTTGGTTTGAGTGGGGCAACAGAATCTAGGGATAACTGAAGAACCAAATTCAGATCCCTTGTTTTAGCATTTAATGATTTATTTGGGACGTCCAGTGCTTCTAGTGCAGCAGGTAGAATATTAGCCAGTTCCATAGCTGTGTTTGGGGTTATGCAGCGGCTAGTAGAAATATTCTGGGTGCCTCCAAGGCTCTGGCAGAGATCCATTTTAAAGGTAACCAGGCAGTGGTCTGATAATATAGGATTGTGGGGGTGGACAATGATGTCACTAATCTTGATTCCCCGTGTGAGAACTAAATCCAATGTATGCGAGTGAAGATGGGTAGGTTTAGAAACCACCTGAGTGAGACCTGTGGAATCCAATAGAGCAGTAAAGGCCTTACTTAGAGGATCTTTTGGGTCATCCACATGGATGTTAAAATCACCCATAATTAAGACATTATCAGTATATGTCACAAGATCAGCACTAAAATCTGCAAATTCCTCTAGGAAGAGGGAATACGGGCCGGGGGGCCGGTATAGAGTAACTAAACTAAATGAGGGAGGGGGGGCAATAGTAGAAGAATTAGTCCTTTTTAGAGTAGTTGGTGGTTTCATGCAAATTATCTCAAATGATTTAAAGGTATTTACGGATTTTAGGCTAAGGTTGAAGCTAGCTTTATATATCATAGCAACACCGCCACCTTTCTTTGAGACACGAGGGAACACCTAAACATGGAGTGAGTGACTACATAGCCTGAAATACAAGAACGAGAAGAGTGAACATTAGAGGTTGGAAGAGTGAAAGCCATCCTCCTGGCTGTCCAGAACATCCCTGCATTCAGTCTGATGTAACAATGAACCGTTGCACATGACCACTACCCATACTTTCTGCGTAGATGACGAGACCACTTGAGACGCCGACGTAGCCGCTCCGATTCCAAACGAGTGCGCCGTGTAGCTACAGTTTAGGATCCAGACCACAGCGCCGGCACAGGATTCCAAGCCGCCGGTGAACCAGTAGCCGTCATGGCTTCCCGGCATTGGTAAGAACGGGGCTCGCTCATTACCGTTGATGAACGCCAACAGAGATATTTCACGATGGAAGAGAGGGAACAGAAAGAGGAGTTAATCTGTGATATCACCACAGGAATAGGCTACCCAAACTTGCCCCTTTTAAGACCCACGGTGGACATGTGCGAGTCTATGCCTCCACGTCCCACTGGAGGCACTGCCTCCACGTCCCACTGGAGGCACTGCCTCCACGTCCCACTGGAGGCACTGCCTCCACGTCCCACTGGAGGCACTGCCTCCACGTCCCACTGGAGGCACTGCCTCCACGTCCCACTGGAGGCACTGCCTCCACGTCCCACTGGAGGCACTGCCTCCACGTCCCACTGGAGGCACTGCCTCCACGTCCCACTGGAGGCACTGCCTCCACGTCCCACTGGAGGCACTGCCTCCACGTCCCACTGGAGGCACTGCCTCCACGTCCCACTGGAGGCACTGCCTCCACGTCCCACTGGAGGCACTGCCTCGAACATACCCACTGAGGCACTGCCTCGAACATACCCACTGAGGCACTGCCTCGAACATACCCACTGAGGCACTGCCTCGAACATACCCACTGAGGCACTGCCTCGAACATACCCACTGAGGCACTGCCTCGAACATACCCACTGAGGCACTGCCTCGAACATACCCACTGAGGCACTGCCTCGAACATACCCACTGAGGCACTGCCTCGAACATACCCACTGAGGCACTGCCTCGAACATACCCACTGAGGCACTGCCTCGAACATACCCACTGAGGCACTGCCTCGAACATACCCACTGAGGCACTGCCTCGAACATACCAACTGAGGCACTGCCTCGAACATACCAACTGAGGCACTGCCTCGACATACCAACTGAGCACTGCCACGACATACCACTGAGGCACTGCCACGACATACCAACTGAGGCACTGCCTCGACATACCAACTGAGGCACTGCCTCGACATACCAACTGAGGCACTGCCTCGACATACCAACTGAGGCACTGCCTCGACATACCAACTGAGGCACTGCCTCAACATACCACCTAATGCATTGCATCAAACCACCTGAGGCACTGCTTCGACATCCCAACGTTGACGGTGACTGCGTCGCCTGATGCGCACGTACTCCTGGCCAGCCACTTGACGAAACTTTCATTTGTAAATATTAGCAGGCAATGCATGACATGAAGTGAACATTACATAGTTTGAAGGTAGGGAGGGTAGATGCCATCCTCCTCTGCCTTCCATCACATGACTGCATTCGCTCTAATGTAACATTGAACTGTTGCAGATCAACGTCCCAACACTGAGCAGTGAGCCGAGACCACTTGAGATTCCAACGTTGTTTAGGGTCCGGACCACAGGGCCGGCACAGGATTCCAAGCCTCCCGGTGACAGTTATGTAGTCATGCTTCCCCGGCATATGTGACAAACAGGGGTTCGCTCATTGCGGTTGATGAACGCATACAGCGGAGGTGGTGCACCATGTAAAAGAGGGGACAGAAAGCGGAGTTAATATACCATGTAACAAGAGTACCCGCACCAGCTTCACACTAGTACTACGCTAAGAATGCGTGTGTCTAAGGTTAAGTCGCTTCCAGGGTGAGAATGTGCAAAGGTCAAGGTTGGAATGTGACATCACTTACATTTACATTTATTCATTTAGCAGACGCTTTTATCCAAAGCGACTTCCAAGAGAGAGCTTTACAAAAGAGCATAGGTCACTGAACATAACAACGAGATTGTCCCAAATCACTTACGTTGTTAACCAACCCGGGAAGAAATGCAGCCCACAAACATTTGCCCGTGATGCACGTCCAGCTTGTAAGACGTCTCACTACTGTTAATCTAATGCCCTTGATCGTTACTGTGTCTTCATTATCACAAGACACAACGATGTCTCTTCCTGCACCATATTACATTTGTTACATTTTGCATTTAGTCATTTAGCAGACAAGCTTGTCACAGCTGCAGGAACCCTTGTATCTTATCACATCATATTAGTTTAGCCCACGTCAGAGCTACAGAGATAAGATACAAATTCATATTCAGTCTTTATAACAGATGCGCAAACACCAGGTCAGACTGGGCCCTGAATTCTCAGGACAAGACAACGCAAGCAACCTGGCATAACGTGAGAACACACAGAACATAGATTACATTTTAACAAAGCTAAATAGTTAAACCTCCTGAATAGATAAAATCCAATACAGTATACTGGACCTCTAATACGCCTTGTACAACCTATACCAACCTTATAGACCTAAGAGTAATATAATGCACACACTACCCCTACTACCCTATGACAAGTGGGGTACAATTAGTGGGATACAGTCGAACAGTGCTGTGACATCCCGCCGAACTCCATTCCAAGAGCCCTTCATTTGCATCGAATCCCCAACACAATGTACCGACAGGGAGCTAAAGTTGCACCCCGGCCGTACAGAACGACACCCGTTCATAGCCCGCAGAGCACGGCCCAGATTGCAATTGGATTGCAACCCTCATACGACAAGATTGTGCAGCAGCCTGCACCCGATTTAGCCACGGCCACAGACGGGAACGACGACCTACCGTGAGACGATGCACATGCGAAATTAGGACGCCCGAGCAACGACAATGAAACGCACCGAGCCGGGGCAAGGACGAAAAACCCAACACAAAATCGCTCGCAGCACGAGCACTCTGCACCCGTCCAGCTGACCTACGCAAGACTCAGACGGAATGTCGAAATGCGCACCCGCTACGACGCTGATGCCAAAAGAGCATGAAGACATCCGCGATCGCCGTTTAATCCCGACAGGTGCCACTGCGACTGTTTATGGCATACCTGACGCGTCGCGAGACGCCTGCCAGAGCCACGCAGCGCCCACGCCTGCCCGGCAATTGACTGATATCGACTGATATTGCCGAAACACACAGGATCAGGCAGATCAAGCAAAATGCCAGCCCTGTAACCCTGTCAGTCACCCCAGATCAGCCGATTCCTTAAAGACTCAGCTTCCCCTAAATGCAAAATTACGGGTAAATATGTACTATTGTGTTAACATTTGAATGAGTTAGACACGTTCATCTCGAAGACGAGTTCGTTCGGAATCAGCTACGTACGGTAGCAGGTCGACTGACTGATTCCATCCCATACATTCCTGTAGCGTCACAGTGCATTCCACTGTTGAAGCCCAGCTTCAATGGACTTCGATGGGGCTGCTTCCAATAGTTCTTGGAAACTCTAGTCAATGGATAATGCTGCGATCATAGAATTACACCACATCCCTCGTTTCAATTCACCTAATTCCCACATTCCCTTTGAGTTTATGTTTCTTCCTTAGTTAGTTCGTTCATGTATCCATTCATTCAGTAGCCCAGGCTATTGTCGTAGGGCTGACTAGCCAAATAAATGAATACGTAGGATAAGACTGAAAATGAGCTTCCCCTATTCGAAAACCAGCAGCCGCCACTGCCTCAGATATGTAATGCCTGGTAGCTGTGCCACCGACTAAAGAAACACAGACCAATCGCGGCCCACAGATACCCCTGCCGGATCCTTGCTAGCCCTAGCGACACATCGGGCTCCTGAGAAAACATTTGCAGTAGCACACACTAGTGACACACTAGAGCGAACATTTACCCAACCATAAGTTTGATCTGGTTTTATGATTAAAACCCTCGCTTTGCATTAACATTCAGTCATGTAGCAGACACTTATCCTAGGCGACTTCCAAGAGAGCTTTGGTGCTACTTCAAGACCATAACAACGAGACATCCCCAAAACAAACGACGTCCAGGCCGAGGCACAGCCCAGTAGACCAGGGGAAACGCCCGCACCAGAACACGCCACCCACCGAGCCCAGCAAGCGCGGCTAACCACTCCGGATCCAACACGGACCAGTCCAGAGTCGATAACAACATAGACATGCAGGTTAGATCCCGCGAAGAACGCTGTGCTACACGCAGACAGAGATAACCCGTCGTCCCGCCGAACCACGGCCAGGCGGCCACAGACCCACATTAGACCAAGTGTTCCCAAAGATTCAGCCCCACACAGCGGAAAACCGCCAAATAACGACCTTACCCGAAGACACAAACAGCAGATTAAACAGAAGCACCTTGTGTCGCACTAGCAAGCAGAGTGCAGCGATATCCTGATTAAATACCCGCCCAGCTAAGGTGTGCCCCTATTGCGTGATGACGCACTGCCAGTGACACGCTATGTCTCGCGTCCCCCTGCATGAACCAGCTCCGCTTGTTTTTCAGACAAAAATTTCCCTTAGTTATTACCTATAAAAATTTCCCTAAGTTATTAACAATAATTATTAACTCAAACAAATTATTTGTTAGATTCACCCACCAACAGAATGGTACATTCAATATAACGTTCCATCGTGATCGAGCAGATGCATGCTAGCCAGCAAGAGAACTCAGAGACAAGAAGTCTACAGTGCACACTGATTAATATGTATAAGTAAGTAAATGTTTTGATTTCAATAGCAATGAATATGAAAAAAGGTAATTACGATAGTAATAATGCTCTTTTAATAGGCTATATATCCCTTGAATTGCACGGTGCAAAACAAAATAAACTAATCTAGCATAATAAATACATTTCAAATCATAATAAAATCTCCACAATAATACTGGTAGTCACTCCAGCCCATATAATGTTCTGTTACAGACCAACCCAGACCCACATTAAAGAAAGGAAAAATGATCTGGCCCTCGCAGAAAAAAGTTTTGGGACCCCTGATCTTTACTGATCCTGTACACAACAACCTATACATTGTACTAATCACTCTACAATCTTGAGAACTCTGTGATCCTGAAATGTACAAACTTGAAGACTCAAAATTGACACAATTGTGAAAACTACATTGTTCTGAAATACTCAACAACCCTGAACGTCCTCTTAATGAGAATCAGTATGTCTTCTAGTCTTTAGCTGTCCTTGAATAGTTGTGTGAGCTTGAGGCTATTTTTCAGTCTTATTATTTATATGTTTACCCTCTCACAAGTATCCCCCCAATCATCTGCATTTGCGTGATAACAAACACAAATGGGACCAAAGGGTAGTTGTGATTGCCATACACTTGGGGAGAAGAATTATAAGATAGGACACTTCACTCACTCACTCTCACTCACTCACCCACCCACCCATCCACCTTTGCCCCCCCTCCTTCAAATCAATAGCTTTTGTTGCACAATAATTCAGTTTGACCGTTCGGACGATGTCATGTCGGTAGGGGGTAAGGTGTAGTGTAGACAATACTGTCGCAGGTAGGGCATATTCAGTATAACACAACAAAGTGCAATAGACAACACAGTCTAAGGAATGTCGGTACATCAATATAGTTATGTATAGTATGGTGCAGTTTGAAGTGCTGTTCAGTTTTAATAGAAGTGACCAGGTATTTCATGTAATTGGATAGACTTGCTTTAGGAATTTGATGTAGGAAGACAGATATATGAAAGAGAAAATTGCTTGTCACACCTGGGTTTACAGTGCGCTCTCCAGAGTTAAAACTCTCCAGAGTTTGAATTGGATCAATGGTTTCACCTGTTGCTTGTCGTCCCCTATTGTCTACCCATGCTATGTAAACCCCTGTGTACCTTTGTTTTTTTTCTGGCTCTGGCTCTTTTCTTAGTTCAGTCTGAGGGTTTGTACGCTATAGTATAGTCCGTCTGTGTTTATTAACCTTCACAGCCCTGTAATTAAAACCATTGTCTGTAACCTTGACTGCGCTTTTGGATTATCTATATTGCCCTGTCTGCTTGGTTACTTATCTTTTTTTGGACCTTAACTGCACTGTGATCAAATAAACCCTCTTGGGGTCTGTTGCACCACTGGTGTTGGTTCCGGCCTGAAAGATAAATCCCTGAGGCCTGTTCCATAAAAAGAGTTTACCAAATAAGCCAGGTTTATGACAGTTAGTCAGACTAATGTATAGGGCCCAGTTGTTCCAAAAGTTTAATCCTGATCTGAATTATCTGGATTTGGAAATCCCATGTTTTGTTATCCAGGATCAAGTAATCAAGTTGACTTTTGTGCTGGTTTTTCAAAGCAACATTGGATTGGATCACCCTGATCCAAATTCAAATTTTTCAAGATTACCAAATTTTGGATTTCCAGTGTTATAAATGGGACTACATATAACAATGTAGGCTACTAGCTACTTAAAGAACAGGTTCAATAGCCAACATGGGGTCACTTTAAGTGTTTTGATTTGAAGAGACAGAAAAAGTCAAAATAAAACAATCCAAAAAGTCAGAGCCATTATCTGACCCACAAACAAATAAAAATGTAATGAAAACGTGTGAATATTTTGAACATGTTTCAAAATAAAAACAAGGCTTAATGTCTAATAGTTAACTAAATTAAAGAACTTTCGTTTTCAAGTTAAGTTTTCAGTTGTGGAGAGACCATCTTTTTCAAGCTCTCCTTTTAGGAGGCGGATCTAAAATCTGGCTTTGTTTTGCTGAAGTTGGGAAAGAGTGTTTTTTTCATCTGCCAGATGAAATCCCTCTTGAATCCACCCGTCTTCTGGGATCAGAATGATCAGGGGCCTGTACTACGAATCAAGATCAACATGCTCTGGATTACTTTCAGTTACCCGGCTACGCGAAGCCTAACAATTGCAGTCACGATAAGTGGTACTACGACGGCGGTTATCAACTCTCTAACTCAACCCAGATCTTTCCAATCTAGAGACGTGCGCGTTCACATAAAGGGGCGGTGTTTGAACCGTATGTCCAATCGCAAACATGGACGAAACAAGAGCCGCATATTTCACGGAGGAGGAGCAGACAATCTTACAAACTTTGTCTACTCCTCCTGTGTGAAATATTGTAATACAAGCATATCAGGAATACAGACATAATACAGGCACATTTCAACAAAGTCGCTGCTGCCAAGCTGGAAAAAAAAACCATACGCTGTAAATGCGTAAGCTACATGACTTATTGAAGATGTGACCATAATTACACGGGTGCATTCCACAACGTTAAACTTTTGTTGCTGTATTATTTTAGTTGCAACCCTGCAGTGGCAAACGATCGTGGGAGCAAATGCTAAATAAATATAAAACCATAATTCAAAACGGTAAGTAGCAGTAGGCAATACTTGCACATATTTTAAGGCCAACAAGTACAAGGCTGAATTGCCTGAATTAGTCCCTTTTGTAGGATATTGTATAGCTACAAAAGGCCTATAGAACAATGAAATTGCCTGCAGCCAACAGGAAGAAAAATTAGGCAACTGGTGGCAGCAGGTTGGAAGCCCAGGCATATGTATGTTTCAAGTAATCTATGTGACCATGTTCATTCAACAATTATTTATGAATATTGTAGGAGTGAAATGTATTACTGTTCTCTGCAGTGACAGGAAATACAGTGGTGTTGCTGCCACCACCCACTGTCGTCCCACTGTGGCATACAGAGGTAACAGTGAAACTAATAGTCATATGCCAGTATGTATGCCATATGTGGTTGCTGAATATGGATCAAATATACCATTTACTTTCTCAAGTGGAGGTCCTAGATGATCAGGAAACTGCGTCTGCCTGCTCATTTTGGGGGTACACCTTTTGAGTTTTATTTACCACTTGCAACACAGATGGTGAGAGTGTGTGAACGTGTGACTGTGATTGAAGTGTCTGTAATGACTTACTAATTGTGGTGGTCTCAACATAAGACACAAGTCCTTAAAGTGCTAATTTCAAATATGACTCAATTGATTACATTTCTATGGTGTTGAACTCAGCAGGAAGAGGAACTTCTTCCTCCCCGAGCCTAGGGCCTCCACTTCAAGGCCAAGACAAAGACACAAGGTATAAGCAAAAAACCACAGTAGTCAAATGGACACCAACTTTCTCCAAGTGTGCCTTGCAAAGGGACAATGTTCTTCATTTGTTTCAGGAGCAGACAGTGTGAGGGCCCTGTATAAAAGAACCCTGGAGCTCTATTATAAGGTTTTTTATAAAAAAAAACAAGGCTGGAGACAGAAAAACTGGAATATGAGAAGAGATCGTACATGACTGAACGACACTAAACTTAGTTACACTGACATATTTTTCCTGTTCCTAGGGGAGGGAGAACACATGAGGATGTATTTGTTAAACTTTTGTCTACGTTTTGATATTTTTATACCTTTTTGTGGCTTTTTTGTTGTGGCTTTTGAATCTTTTGTGGGGGTTTTCACCACTTCTCTCTTTCAATGTCTTATTTATTTTTTTTTTTAAATGCTATAAAAGTGAATGAAACATCAAAAATCAATGAAAGTAGTGAAATGATCATTTATGTATCACTTGTGAAGAGCTTTGTACAGATACCCATTGTTCTTTTTGGTTTGAAAGGTTTTGGTTGAAAGAAACCCCAATTTTTGATATGGAAATTATTAGAAAATGGGTCAAAGCAACCCAAGGACAAAAGGGTTAAGGGGAGACACAGTGAATAGGGATAACATACAACATGAAACCTCCCAAGTTGATAACTAATAGTATGTCAAATAATGTTTTCATTACTAGTTTCCTGTAAATGTAGGCCTATGTTTAAATGAGCAAATGATGACGTTGTAAAATATGATATTATTTGCATACATTTCCAGAACAGAAATCAGAACATTGAGTGAAAAACCTCCTTTCATTTTGTCAACATATTAGGAGTCCAAAGTTTTTACAAAGGGCACTTTGGATATATATTTTTCATCATAAAATCCGTTCAAAATTGCGTGGCAGACCGTGTTCTTGCTCAGGTTCTCCGGATCACCCACACTATAAAACTAGCTACCCATAGCGAAATAACGAAACGCTATGCATTCAGTCTGTGGGACTGAGTGCATAGCTTCAATGCGTCGCATTGGCAACATACGGCTCAAGAAGCTGGCAATATACGTAATTCCCTCTGCTAAGAATCTATATCTTTCAGAAAGATACTCATGAGGGAATTCAAAAGGGTTTTGTCGGTCTCTAAATGTTCTGGCTCTTCTGAACGCACCTCTCACTACAGCATCAGCGCACCAAGCTGCACAGGATCTACTATGAACGGTGACGACATTATCGTCAAGAATTAGTTAATGGGCGGGGTTTTCATACCGGTTGATCTCTGATCTCCAACTTATCCTGCTCCCGACCAGGGGCCTGTACTACGAATCAAGATTTGGCGTTAGCGAGGTAACTTCAGGTTCAACCCAGGGTTTTCTGTACTACGACGGTGGATTACTTGTTACCGGGGTAGATCACCATGGTAACATATGCTGAACGGCTAACCTGGTCGGGAGCAGGATAAGTTGGAGATCAGAGATCAACCGGTATGAAAACCCCGCCCATTAACTAATTCTTGACGATAATGTCGTCACCGTTCATAGTAGATCCTGTGCAGCTTGGTGCGCTGATACTGTAGTGAGAGGTGCGTTCAGAAGAGCCAAAACATTTAGAGACCGACAAAACCCTTTTGCATTCCCTCATGAGTATCTTTCTGAAAGATATAGATTCTTAGCAGAGGGAATTACGTATATTGCCAGCTTCTTGAGCCGTATGTTGCCAATGCGACGCATTGAAGCTGTGCACTCAGTCCCAATGACTGAATGCATAGCGTTTCGTTATTTCGCTACGGGTAGCTAGTTTTATAGTGTGGGTGATGCGGAGAACCTGAGCAAGGTTCAATTTTGAACGGATTTTATGATGAAAAATATATATTCAAAGTGCCCTTTGTAAAAACTTTGGACTCCTAATATGTTGATAAAATGAAAGGAGATTTTTCACTCAATGTTCTGATTTCTGTTCTGGAAATGTAGGCAAATAATATCATATTTTACAAAGTTATCATTTGCTCATTTAAACATAGGCCTACATTTACAGGAAACTAGTAATGAAAACATTATTTGACATACTATTAGTTATCAACTTGGGAGGTTTCATGTTGTATGTTATCCCTATTCACTGTGTCTCCCCTTAACCCTTTTGTCCTTGGGTTGCTTTGACCCATTTTCTAATCATTTCCATATCAGAAATTGGGGTTTCTTTCAACCAAAACCTTTCAAACCAAAAAGAACAATGGGTATCTGTACAAAGCTCTTCACAAGTGATACATAAATGATCATTTCACTACTTTCATTGATTTTTGATGTTTCATTCACTTTTATAGCATTTTCCAAAAATAATAAATAGGACATTGAAAGAGAGAAGTGGTGAAAACCCCCACAAAAGATTCAAAAGGCACAATAAAAAAGCCACAAAAAGGTATAAAAATATCAAAACGTAGACAAAAGTTTAACAAATACATCCTCATGTGTTCTCCCTCCCCTCGGAACAGGAAATGTCAGTGTAACTAAGTTTAGTGTCGTTCAGTCGTGTACGATCTCTTCTCATATTCCAGTTTTTCTGTCTCCAGCCTTGTTTTTTTAATTAAAAACCTTATAATCGAGCTCCAGGGTTCTTTTATACAGGGCCCTCACACTGTCTGCTCCAACCTGAAACAAATGAAGAACATTGTCCCTTTGCAAGGCACACTTGGAGAAAGTTGAAGGTGTCCATTTGACTACTGTGGTTTTTTGCTTATACCTTGTGTCTTTGTCTTGGCCTTGAAGTGGAGGCCCTAGGTTCAGGGGGAGGAAGAAGTTCCTCTTCCTGCTGAGTTCAACACCATAGAAATGTAATCAATTGAGTTATATTTGAAATGAGCACTTTAAGGACTTGTGTCTTATGTTGAGACCACCACAATTAGTAAGTCATTACAGACACACTCTCATCATCTGTGTTGCATGTGGTAAACACAACTCAAAAGTGTACCCCCAAAATGAGCAAGCAGACACAGTTTCCTGATCATCTAGGACCTGGATGAGAAAGTAAATGGTATATTGTATCAATATTTAGCAACCACATATGGCATACATACTGGCGTATGACTATTAGTTTCACTGTTACCTCTGTATGGCACAGTGGGACGACAGTCACTGCAGAGAACAGTAATACATTTCACTCCTACAATATTCATAAATAATTGTTGAATGAACATGGTCACATAGATTAGGCTACTTGAAACACACATGCCTGGGCTTCCAACCTGCTGCCACCAGGGTCTGAAGAAATGCCCCCTTCCATCATGGGGTGACCCTGATAGATATCCTAAAAAAGGGACGAATTCAGGCAATTCAGCCTTGTACTTGTTGGCCTTAAAATATGTACAAGTATTGGCTTACCGTTTTTAATTATGGTTTTATTTTTTATTTGCTCCCACAATCGTTTGCCACTGCAGGGTTGCCACTGCAGGGTTGCAACTGAAATAATACAGCAACAAAAGTTTAACGTTGTGGAATGCACACATGTAATTATGATCACATCTTCAATAAGTCATGTATCTTACGCATTTACAGCTGCTATTTTCTGCCAGATTGGCTGCAGCGACTTTGTTGAATTTTGCCTATATTATATGTCTGTATTCCTGATATGATCGTATTACAATATTTCACGCAAGAGGAGCAGACAAAGTTTGTAAGATTGTCTGCTCCTCCTTCGTGAAATATGCGGCTCTTGTTTCGTCCATGTTTGCGATTGGACAAACGGTGCAAACACCGCCCCTTTATGTGAACGCGCACGTCTCTAGATTGGAAAGATCTGGGTTGAGTTAGAGAATTGATAACTGCCGTCGTAGTACCGCTTATCGTGACTGCGATTGTTAGGCTTCGCGTAGCCGGGTAACTGAAAGTAATCCAGAGCATGTTGATCTTGATTCGTAGTACAGGCCCCAGGTTAGCCGTTCAGCATATGTTACCATGGCGATCTACCCCGGTAACAAGTAATCCACCGTCGTAGTACAGAAAACCCTGGGTTGAACCTGAAGTTACCTAGCTAACGCCAAATCTTGATTCGTAGTACAGGCCCCAGGAGTTCCCTATCCTCGTCCTTGGGCCTCCCTGCCCAGCATGTTTTAGATATTTCCTTGTTCCAACACACCTGATTCAAATGAATGGTCATTAGCAGGAAAACATCTAAAGCAGGGAGGGAGGCAGGGAGGCCCGAGGACCAGGATTGGGAACCCCTGATCTAGATCATTTAGATCAAAGGTATCCCAGTTCTACTAAAACATTTTGAACAACACATATTGAAGGTTTGATCCAGATCAAAACAAAGACTGGATTACGTGATCTAATCCAATTTCAAAATCTTTGTTTAAATTTTGAATAACCCATTTTAAAGATTTGTTCCAATCCATAGCCAAAATCTGATCTGATCACTTCTGAACAACTGGCCCAGATGATTTGGTTCCATGAAGCCAGTTTAATGTAGTTCGAACTCAGTTACTATGGCAATTTATGCTGCAAAACTAAATCAGTTAAATGTACATTTATAGAAAATCTACATCAACAAATAAAACAATTAATGCAATCAGGCTTCAAGACTGGCCAATCCACAGAGACTACCCTCCAGTCTGCCAGAGCGGCTTCCAGGTCATCCGTCATCATTCTGTTGGACCTTTCTGCAGCGTTTGATACGGTTAACCACGAGATCCTGCTCTCCAGACTTTCTGATATGGGCATCACTGGCACTGCACTCTAGTGGATCTCATCCTACCTGTCAGGAAGATCCTACCAGGTCTCCTGGGGAGGCAAACTGGCCCTTGCCAGCTCTCCAGCTGAACCTCGCCAAAACAGAACTTCTCATCATCCCGGCTAAACCCTCCATCTCCCACGATCTGTCAATCACCCTGGGATCTGCGACGGTGACCCCTTCATCCTCTGCCAGGAACCTTTGGGTTACCATAGATGACGAGCTCTCCCTAACGGCCCACATTACTGCAGTCTCCTGGTCGTGTAGATTCACCCTCTACAACATCCGGAAGATCAGGAGATACCTGTCTTAGCACTCCACCCAGCTGCTAGTCCAAGCACCGGTCCTCTCCGAGTTGGACTACTGCAACTCGCTGCTCGCTGGTCTCCCAGCATGTGCAACCCGCCCTCTTCAGAGGATTCAGAACGCAGCGGCCCGCCTGGTCTACAACCTACCCAGACGCTCCCACGTTACTCCGTTCCTCATCTCTCTCCACTGGCTACCCATCAACGCCCGTATCAGATTCAAGACCCTGGTACTGACCTTCCGAGCAATGAACGGGACTGCACCCAACTACATCAAGTCTCTCCTGCAGCCTTACACCCCCACCCGTCACCTGCGGTCTTCTTCAGACAACCGCCTGGTGGTCCCACCGCTCAAGACCGCCCGGTCCCAACACAAGCTCTTCTCCTGCCTGGCCCCCCAATTGTGGAACCAGCTCCCCACCTCCATTGGGGACACTGACTGTCTCCCCACTTTCAAGAAAAGGCTCAAGACACACTTGTTCCGGGAGTACAACAGCACTTAGGAATGCTTGCTTGATTGGACCTGATGTTAGTTTCCTCCAGGATCACAATGACTTTTACTTGTTGCTCTTGTAGGTTAGTTATAACGAAGTTAACTCTTGAACTCTTGTACTTGCTGTGAAATATTTTACTGTTGATTGTTCTTCTACAGGTACAGTCTTGCACTTTTTGGGGTTCATGTTGTTTTATTTTGTAACTTGTATAACTGCATGCTCTTTGCATTCCCTTTTGCATTCCCTTTGGCACTTGTTTAGTTTTTCACAATGTATGCTTCATGTTTTGGCTGCTTGCAATGTTTGGGACTACCTCATTGTTATGATCAATGACCTATGCTCTTTTATAAAGCTCTCTCTTGGAAGTCGCTTTGGATAAAAGCGTCTGCTAAATTCATGAATGTAAATGTAATGCATTAAACACTGATGAACAATAATTTCAGAATTATACAAACCTATGTTTTATTCAAGGTATGGCTAGTTTGTGAAATCAAACGTTTTGACTGAGACAATGGCTCGATCTACATTACCCCAATAAAATGATCATAGCTACATAAATCGTGTACAATTGCAAAAAAAACAACTAAATTCATGCTTCTATTCTCCATTTTGACAATACAAAAACCATGTCATAAAATTTATGTTAATTGTAGGCTGTTTTTTTTTGTCAAAAGTCAATGTAGATGTGTTTACACCCTGATTCCTTTCACCTGTTGGTTTGTCTCCACCCCTCACCAGGTGTTCCTATTTGCTTTGGTATTTAATCTATGTTCTGGCAGTTGCAAGATCGTTTTGTGTCTCACAATTGTTTCTAGCGTTCAGTTCCGATACCGAACTTTGCCCAACGCCCAACGAGCTTGCCTGCCCCAGTGTAACTCTGCCATTACCTTGTTGCCAACCTTTGCTTGCCCCTCACCTACGATATCGCTTAGTGAAAATAAATCTGCCTATTGCAAACCCCCCTGCTTCCTGTCTGCATTTGGGTCCATTATCCTGCCTCATGTCATTAGTGGGCCTACAGTGCATGCGGAAAGTATTCACAGTTCTTCTCTATCTCCAAATGTTGTTTCAGTTACAGCCTTATTACAAAATTGATTACATTATTTTTTTCCACTCAAACTTCTACACACAATACCCCACAATGACGAACTGAAAAAATGTGCTACATTTTTTTATAGATTTGCAAAAATGTAAGAAGGAACATATAACATGTCAAAGTATTCACAGCCTTTGCTCAATACTTTGTTGAAGCACCTTTGGCATTAAATACAGCTTCAAGTCTTTGAGTATGATGCTACAAGCTTAGCATACCTATTTTTGGGCAGTTTCTCCCATTCTTTGCAGGACTTCTCAAGCTCCACCAGGTTGGACGGGGATCGTCGGTGCACAGCCAGTGCTCTCCAGACATATTCAATCAGGTTCAAGTCTGGGCTCTGGCTGGGCCACTCAAGGACATTCAGAGTTGACCTGAAGGCACTCCTTTGTCATCTTGGCTGTGTGCTTAGGGTCATTGTCCTGTTGGAGGATTAACCTTTGCCCCAGAGCTCTCTGGAGCAGGTTTTCATCAAGGATGTATCTGTACATTGCTGCATTCATCTTTCCCTCGATCCTGACTAGTCTCCTAGTTCCTGCCGCTGAAAAACATCCCCACACTATGATGCTGCCACCACCATGCTTTACTGTAGGGATGGTATTGGCCAGGTGATGAGAGGTTCTTGCTTTCCTCCAGACATGACACTTGGCATTCAAGCCAAAGAGTTCAATCTTGGTTTCATCAGACCAGATAATTTTGTTTCTCATGGTCTGAGTCATTCATGTGCCTTTTGGTAAACTCCAGGCGGGCTGTCATGTGCCACTCCACCATACAGGCCAGATTGGTGGAGTGCTGCAGAGATAGTTGTCCTTCTAGAATCTAGAAGGTTCTCCTCTCTTCACAGTACAATGCTGGAGGTCTGAGTGACCATCGGGTTCTTGGCCACCTCCCTGACTAAGGCCCTTCTCCGCCGATCGCTCAGTTTGGCCAGGTGGCTAACTCTAGGAAGAGTCCTGGTGGTTCCAAATGTCTTCCATTTACAGAGGATGGAGGCTACTGTGCTCATTGGGACCTTCAATGCTGCAGAAATCTTTCTATACCCTTTCCCAGATCTGTGCCTCAATACAATCCTGTCTCAGAGGTCTACAGACAATTCCTTGGATGCGTGTGTCTTTCCAAATCATGTCCAATCAACTGAATTTATTACAGAGTTGTAGAAATATCTCAAGGATGATCAGTGGAAACAGGATGCAGCTGAGCTCAATTGAGTGTCATGGAAAATGCTGTGAATACTTATGTACGTGAGATTTTTTATGTTTTGTAGAATCATAACGTGGAAAAAGGGAAGCGCTGTGAATACTTTCCAGATGCACTGTATGGTTTTTGTTATCAATTAAGTAAAGGTCTATAAAAAAGGACCTCAACCTATGTAGCCTATTGTTCATGTTAATCATGTCGTGTCATTTTATTTTGGAGAAGTGGTGGATGAGGGAGCTTAAAAATATATTTAAGTATATATAAGGCAAATGGCCATGAACATTGTGTTTTGCAATGGTGAATCTATATGATCCATGTTCTACCTCTCAGGCTGCTTAAGAATATAATGCACCCGCAATTATATTATTAATTACTCAAATTAATCAGATTGCGTAAACTAGAATTGGCCTTAATGAAACCGCTTTATTCCCAACTGACATGTTAAGTTAATTCAAGTTAGGTTTGGGACTTTAATTCCAGCTTTTGTGAGCGGCCTTTATGGAACAGGTTATCTGTTGATATCTGTTTGTGTTTGTGTGTGTGCATTTGTGTTTGTGTGTGTGTCTAGTTTTGTCAGGCATTCTTCATTCATTCCTTCTAGACTTTACATGATAGAAACATGCAGGTTGTGCAAGTGTCTCGGAAAATTGTGGCCTTTGTGAGCCCAAAGGTCAAAGTACACTCGGGTGAAGGGTAGGCCCTGAATATTTAACACACACACACACAAAGGCACAAATACACAAACACACAGCAGCGACACAAATACACTTAAACACACTTAATAACTGGCTAGTAACATTGCAGACTTGCAGTATGTGTGTTTATAGTGTGTTTAAGTGTATTTGTCCACACACTGTTCCGAATTTGTGTGTGTATTCACAAGCATTCCTCATCAGATTACAGAAAGACAGCAAGCCACTTTCAAAAATGCACACACTCACAGATGTAGCGCATACACATCCACGCACACACACAGAGGAACACTTGTTCAATAAACAACGTAGTGTGCTGAATACAAAAAGAGAGAGACGACTGCTTGGCCTCTCTCAGCACTGGTCAGCCCTCTTCTGTCCCTTAAAGTGACAAATACACAGCCTGCTTGTCCCCCCTACAAACTCCCTCTCTCCTTCTCTTTTCTCCCTCTCCTTTATTCGCCGTGTTGCCAACTCCTTACTCTGGGAGTTTGTAGGCTCTTTAATAATTAATTCACAGGAGGTGTGTTTTCCTTGTTTTCCCTAAGCCTGCCTCTATGAACTGGTTGTCCGATGCTAGGGCATAATCCCTCTTTCTCTCTCTCTCTCCCTCCGTCCCCTCTCCCTCTGTCTTTCTCTCTCTCTCTGCTGAATGGAAAAGTCGGGGATCTCGGAGCCCACGGGCCCGTTGCTGGGTGCTGGGCAAGTTGTCGCGGGGCTGGTCGGCAGGTCGGCCGGAGCTGAAGGAGAGGACGGAGAGGTGGCGGCCGTGAGCTCCAAACTTTTTTGCTGCTCGTGTTTGAGACGCTGGATCCCCCTGGCCTACAGAGAGGAGCTCTACCACATCCTGAGACTCACAGGCCCACTGGTGAGGGGAGCAGGGGAAGGGGGGGAGAGAAGGGGGGGGAGAGATGGAGAGACAGTGAGGGAAAGCTGGAGAGGAAGGAGAGAGGGAGATTATCGGAGAGACAACAGAAGAGAAAGAGACAGAGAGAAATAGCCGAGTCAGAGCCAAATGTAGAGTGATAGAAGGGAACAGCACTGGAGGGAGGGGGGGGGGGGGGTGGAGTCTGTGCAGGGTAAGCAATCAAGGTTATGAGCAAAAGCATGCTATGCTGAATGCTCAGTGTGCACATTCGGTCGACTGTAACGTGCAGTGTTGGGTGTAACGCGTTACTAAGTAACGAGTTACTGTAATTAAATTACTTATCCACTGAAAAAGTAAAGTAAGGGATTACTGTTCATTTTTAGGTAATTTAATTACAGTTACTTGTATGTACTTGTGTCACATACCTACTGCAAATTATTCAAACTGTTTTGTATAAATCAATATTGAATTAAAATCTAAATGTATCGTTTTAGGGTAAAAGTGAACGCTGCCTCTTTAAAATCGATAGCTGTAGTGCAGTTGCACGGGAGATGCGAGTTTTTGCTGCATACGCGCGGGCTCTAGCGGTTTAAATGGGAAGATTTCGGACTCAACGGAAGCAAGTAGCTCTAGCTGTTTAACCAAATGGAAATATTCCAAGTACTTTACCTTTTTGTACGGAGCCCCAGACATGACATCCGAAAAAAAAAATCGTTCCCACGAAATACTAAATCGTTCCCACGAAATACTAATTCGTTCCCACGAAATACTAATTCAAAATACTATTTTGGGGATAACGATGTAGCCTATTGCGGGTAGTGTGGGCACATATACCCAGAGCACTCTAAAGGTGTAGTCATGGACAGTGCTGATTTGATTATATTGTATTTTAGGCTGGTGAATGACCGTGGTAAATTTGGTTTGAAGTTCAATATTCAACAGATATTCTGACGTCCAGTATTGTGTTATTTTAACTGGTGTTAGCCCCGCTACAGCTGGCCGCTTAGAAAAATGCTTTTGGCTGCCTAAACAACGCGTATGTTTAGGGACCATCAACAAATTACACGTTTCAAAAGTCAATAGCTTCTCAACAACATGAAGGAGCGTCAAAATAATGTTAAACTGTTGAAGTTGTATGCATTCATGCTGCACAGCCTTTATTTTTTCATTTTCATCTGAAGTTATTAGAAATTTATTCTTTATTCAAAATAAACCTCCAAACTTCAGTGGCTTTTTGGTCATGTGACCTATAATCCTCAAATTCATTTCAGAGTGTTCACTGACTATGCATACAGGTTGCACAGCCTTTAGGTTTTTCATTTCTATCTCACATTAATTGAAGCATTTCACATTTTTGAACATGTAAAACCACCACCTCAGAGGCTTTTCCCCCATAGGGCTTTTGCCTGCATATAATACAATAAAAACAAGGATTGTTCATTTCACCATGGAACTGATCTTCGGAGTCTTCATTCACATGCTCTATACTTTCATGTGTTTAGCATGCGATATGCTCAGATTGTTTTTTCATGTTTGACGAGATCACCATCCTCCATTGAAGTGAAAAGTACACACGTGTTGGAACACAGGAAGAGCTTCGTCCATACTTGTACTGTTCAACAAAATTGCAAAGCAATAAGTGACATACTCCTTCAGTCCTTTGTCTTGCATCCTTTTCCCAAATCCCTGTGAGACAGCTTTTACAATGTGGGCAGAGCAAAGATGTAAAACTGAACTTATGAAGATCACTGTGGATTTTTGAATTTCAATATGGGCTCTTTCAAGATAGGCAGATATAGTCTATTGTTAAAGGACAGCAGCACATTATCCATCAGAGCCCAGCTGTAGTCTATCTCTACCTGTCGGACTCTGCACGATGTGCAGCTGGAGACCTTTCTGACTGTTTCCATCAACCAATATGTTAATGTTGGTATAGGATGTTCATTGGTGATAAGCTCAGAGATGGGGACAGGTGGCTTATCTTTGCCTATAGCAGTACAAGGGCATAGTACAGAACCATTTTGTTTTTATTTGGGATCTTTGACACAACACCACCAGTAGCGTCAAGATGGAGAGTAACTGGTGTGGGTTGTTTAAGATGCTCTACCATTATATTTATTCCTACATCCATGTATATATGGACTCCAAATGGGTCCTCCTGCAAGTGTTGAATATAACCACCAAAAGAAACATTGCTGCTGCACTGCTTCATAATTTTCTGTGTGAGCATCAGCTCCAGCAGGACATCATTATGGAGTCTCATATTTTTTTGCACTTCAGGGGAAATAATTTTCAACAATTTTTGTAAGACACCTGATGATATTACCACCGTATAGTTCGTCTTTTGGAGTCTTCCTGAGCTGCTGATAGTTGTAGTTGCTCATACCTTTGTGGATCGATCTGGCAATTTTACCTCTTATCGGGAAGCTCGCATACCGACATTTTCTTTCCTTTTTAGCACGAGTGACTTCTCCTGATCTCAGCACTTTGATGGTTATGCTTTTTTGTCGTGATTATGGGCTATTGTTTTCTCCTGAACACATGCACGTTTTTTTATGTCTTAAGTGTGCAAACTGCAGATATATGCAGGTTTAGAGACATTCTTTTACTGTAGTGTGTAGCTTTAGACTGGGACAAAATAGCCCTGGCATTTTTTCTCAGACCGGCCCACCGCAATCGGTCAGACTCTGAGCCAATGCATCTGACACAAGAAACAGCGGGAGAGGGGTGGAGCCTGTTACGAGAAGTGATTGGGATATCCCAGTGTCAGCATATAGAAAGAACCAATGCCGTCCCTGGTTCAGGGGCCGGTCAATGGGCAATTTATCATTCTTTTTATTACGTTTTTATTTTACACTGGCCCAAAAGGTGACTCAGCCAGCCGGTTATTTGCCCGGTATGACAGATTAACAGTCCAGGCATATTTGACTGCACAGTTGGCCTTTGGGTTTTACACCTGACTCCACTTCCTAGGAGTAGAAGAGTTTGGATATGTCACTGTCATTAACACAAATTGTGATTAGATAAGAGAAAGTCTTGAAGTTTGAAATATTCAAAAATTCATCTAAAACAGTGTGAGGTGAAAATGAACAAAATAAAGGCTGGGCAACATGTATGCATAGTCAGTGAACACTGAAATGAATTTGAGGATTATAGGTCACATGACCAAAAAGCTATTGACGTTTGCAGGTTTACTTTGAATAAAGAATACATTTTTAATAACTTGAGATGAAAATGAACAAAATACAGGCTGTGCAGCATGAATGTATACATCTTCAACAGTTAAACATTATTTTGACACTCCTAGTTCATGTTGTTGAGAAGCTATTGACTTTTGAAACGTGTAATTTGTTGACGGTCCCTAAACATACGCGTTGTTTGGGCAGCCAAAATCATTGGCTAAGCGGCCGGTCGTAGCGGTGCTTACACCGGTTAAAATAACACAATACTGGGCGTCAGCATATTTGTTGAATATCGAACTTCAAACCAACTTTACCACGGTCATTCACCAGCCTAAAATACAATACAATCAAATCAGCTCTGTCCATGATTGCACCTAGCGTGCTCTGGGTAATCTATATGTGCCCCACACTGCCCGCAATATAGTTCTACATCGTTATCCCCAAAATAGTATTTCGTGGGAACGAATTAGTATTTCGTGGCCACGAATCAGTATTTCGTGGGAACGATTTAGTATTTCGTGGGAACGAATTAGTATTTCGTGGGAACGATTTACTATTTGGTGGGAACGATTTCTTTTTTTTCTTCGGATGTCATGTCTGGGGCTCCGTAGGCTAGATCGTTATCCCCAAATAGTATTTCGTGGCCACGAATGAGTATTTCGCGGCCACGAATTAGTATTTCGTGGGAACGATTTCTTTTTTTTTCGGATGTCATGTCTGGGGCTCCGTATTTTTGTCACAGGTTAACAAGAACATTATTATCAAGTGCAAGCTATGTCCTGGGGAGAAAAAACGATACGCCGCTGCAGCTAGCACAAGTAACCTACTGAAGCACCTCTCAAGGCAGCATCGACGAACAGTTTTGAGTGATCCATGTTCATCAGAATCAAAATCAGAAAAGTTTTTTAATCGCCATGGAAGTTTGCACAGACTATGAATATATTTTGGCATCGACAGATAACACGCCAATGCAGAAGGTGTTTGAGGGTGAGCTTCAAAAAATTATTGCAAACTAGATTGCAAGAAGAGATGCTACTGCTGCTACTGTAGAATCCTGTGATGTCCTGTTTAACTTAAAGTTAAGCTTTTGTGTTATGCACATATTGTTTGGTAACTAAAGATGAAAGAAGGTTACACATGTTACAAAAATGTTAAGTAGGCTATGATTTAAAAAAGTAAAAGGCTAAACTGTTCCAAGTTTGACTTGTATTTAATTATTGAAAGACTTTCCTTTCTGTTATCTATCCAATCAAGGTTTATAGGGATTGTAAGAAGTAATGCATTACATTACTTATTCAGTAATTACTTTTCAGACAGAGTAATTACAAAAGTAATTTAAATACAATATTGATGAAGTAATTAGTCATTAGTAATACATTACTTTTTTGAAGTAACTTACCCAACACTGGAAACGTGACAGGGCCAGGATAGAGTGGTTAGAGTGGTTTTCACAGCTGTATCTCTGTTATCATTTACATTCCTCCAGTCGAGTTGGTCACAATAGAAGTGGCGGGGGTGAGTCCGAAGGCTGTGTGTTCACGATGAAGACTGTGATTGGTTAAACGGGTTGTCATTTGAGCCTTTGTCTTTGTACCTGTGTTTTGACGTGAGTCTGTCTGTTTGTCTCCCTGTCTGTGTCTGTCTACCCATACGCCTGCCTGCCTGCCTTCCTTCCCTGCCTGTGTGCCCCCATAGCTAGTGTCTCGGATCTTAAACCTCCTCTTGCCATTTGTCATCACCATATTCTGTGGTCACCTCGGCAACGCAGAGCTTGGCGGCTATGCTCTGGCCTCCACGGTACGTACCCTTCTCAATTATGTGCAGTGATGTTCCCGCTCTGAATGGAGATGATCAATCCAGGTCCACTGTTCTTTACTGTTGACTTGAACTGAAAATTTGGGGCTGTTTTGGGGTTGTCTTCTTTCAGATCATCAGTGTTACCACGACAGCGACAAGTCATGGCCTGGCCTTGGCTTTTGACACGTTGTTCTCTCAGGTGTGTGGTCACTCACGTGTGTGCGTCCGTGCAAGTATTTCAACTGTACACGTGGTGTGTGTTGTAGTTGTAGTCAGTAGCTTATATGTGTGTGTGTGTGTTGTTAGACCTTCGGCAGCAAGAACCTGAAGCGCGTGGGGGTAATCCTCCAGAGGGGGGTTCTGATCCTGCTGCTCTTCTGTTTGCCATGCTGGGCTCTGCTCATCAACACAAACAACCTCCTGCTGCTCCTGAAACAGGAAGAGGAGGTGGCCAGGTAGGGTCACTACAGCTCCAACAACAAAAGCAAAAACAACTGCAACAATGACAACAGTAATAACAATAACAGCAACTGCAGTAACAACAACTACAATAAAAACATTGACACAAAAACTAACGGACAGACCACCCACCCACCCACCGCGCCAACCCCCCCCATCAACGAAGCAAACACACACTTACACCTGTGCACACACAAAAACAAGGCTACAGGTGTTTCCCCTCATGTCTCCTTGTCTTAGGGTAGCCCATCTCTATGTGTTGGTGTTCCTACCTGCCATTCCGGTGAGTAAAGACTCCTCCAAATGGTGTCCTCAAAATAAGTGTACCGCTCATCCGAATGGCTTTGTCTGAGTTCCTGACTGTCTGACTTTTCACTCTGACTGTTCTCTTGGGAGTCTGTGTTCTCTCATTCTCTCTGAAGCTTCTGTGTTCTCTGCCTGAGATCTGGGATCTGTTAGAGTTACAGTTATGTATGGGTTTTGTCCTTAGTATCAGTATTCTGTCTGACTTGTGAATGTTCTGCCTGAAACTAGAATATTCAGTCTGGATCTTGACAATTGCGCCTGCATGTTATATCTGAATATAGTCTGAATTCTGTCTACAGCAGTGTTCCACAACTCTGGTCCTGGGAGGCCCGCCTTCCCTGCATGTTTTCGATATTTCCCTTCTCCAACACACTTGATTCAAATGAATCAAGCTCAGCTGAAGTATGATAATGACCCATTCATTTGAATCAGTTGTGTCGGAAAAGGGAAACATCTAAAACATGCAGACGAGGGAGTCCCCCAAGAATCTGACTGTTTTTTCTTTCTGTATAGAGGACACCTTAGGGTTCACAGTCAGTGAATCCTGCCTTGCCCTCCAGTCCAGACTAATGTGCTCACAAACCCCCTCCACTGTCTCTCTGTGTCCCAGGCTATGTTGCTCCACCAGCTCCAGTCATCCTACCTCCAGAGCCAGGTGTCTATTCGCACATAACCTGCCTGTGTGTGGCATGTTCTGTCACGTGAAACGGATGGGTGGTTCTCGGTGGCTCTGAGAAGGTGCCTGATGTTTGCTGTGTGTCTGGTCGTGTTCCAGGGGATCATCTTGCCCCAGATGTACACGGCGGCCATAGCCAACGTCATCAACGTGGGCGTCAACTACGTCTTGATATTCAACCTGGAGATGGGAGTCCTGTAGGTGTGCTCTCCTGCTCCTATTTCATCTGTCCATACTGCAACTGTCATACCACAATACTGAAACTGTAGTAACATAGTACTGTAATTGCAATACCATAGTAGTACCATCTTACTGTAACCGTAGAACCGTCTTACTGTAACTGTAACGTAGTGTATCTGTAGTACCATAGTCCTCTTTCTGTAGTACCATAGTACTGGGAATATTGACAATGAATGGTTTAACAGGGAAAAAAACATGTATTTACAATTCACAAATGTAGAATAATACTATTACGTAAAATAAGAGAGAACCTGGGAATATGGCATTGTTACAGTGTACTCACACTTAACTTTTTTGTAGGGGCTCAGCCATAGCCAATAGCTTGTCTCGGATCTACCCCTGTCTTCTATTGTATGCCTACATCTGCTGGAGAGGGCTGCACAGGAAAACATGGGGAGGTGAGACGCACACACACGGACACCCACACACGCCATTCCAACCAAACACCCTTTCAATCTACCCATACAGTATACTGGTGAAATAGAACTTTGTCTCCCTCTACAGATGAGTTGTGAGTATGGTGATGCTTTGAAATCAAAGGATGCCACTTTTTACCTGTGTGTGTGTTTAACGCTGGGTGTCCCCGTAGGCTGGTCCACTGACTGTCTGCAGGAATGGGGCTCCTACATGCAGCTGGCTATTCCCAGCACACTTATGGTCTGCTTTGAATGGTGGGTCTGGGAGATTGGAAGTTTCCTTGCCGGTTAGTATCTGGGTGTGTCTGCAAGCAATTACTTGTTTGTTTTTCACCATACCCCTTGACACAATGAACCTTCACCACGCCTGGCTTTTCTTTCCTGCTCTTTGTCTCCATCACCTTCCACCTCGCTCCTCCCGCCCCCCGTCCCCATCTCCTGTTTCCCTCTGCAGGGTTATTAGGGGAGGTGGATCTTGCTGCCCAGTACGTCTTCATGGAGTTGACAGATCTCACCTACATGGTGAGATAATGACCTGCCTCTATTTTTCCCTATCTTGCTGCCCACCCCCTTTTTCTCCCACACAGTACCTGCTGTGGCTCAGCGCTAACAGAGGTATTTTGTTCCCAACAGTTCCCTTTGGGCGTCCACGCCGCCACCTGCGTGCGAGTGGGAAACGCCCTGGGTGCGGGGGACACGTCCAGGGCCATCATCACGTGCAAGGTGGCATTGGCTCTGTCAGGTCAGATGCTAACACATGCCAATGCATATGAACACACTACACACATACTACATACAAGTAGACACATGATGCACACACATACACCCCCATGCAAACAAGTACACATACTGTGACATCCCCGGAGAGTCTTAAGCACATGAAGAATGTGTAGGACTATGGAGAGCAACTCAAGCCGCCTCACGGCCAGATCATGGACGATGTATTCAGATGCTCCATTTACTTGCTTTCTCGCAAGAGCAGCACAGCTGGAGCTGGTCAGATAATATGCACAGTGATCTACAAAAACCAAGCCAACAAGGCTCAAAGAGGCGAACGATGTGAATCAACAAGTTGGTGAGAGTACATGTAATCATTAACGTAACCCATTCTGCTTTATGCTCTACAAACATAAACAAGCAACTGTTCCACTTACAGCATGGCTCACCAAAGAGCAGCTTCAAAGGAAGACTTCAGCCACAAGACTATCTGTGGTAGTCACAATGGGCAAAGAATGTGGGCTCTATGAAACCACTACCTGACACGCAAACTATGTTGCTCCCGGCTCAGGCCCAACAGGCCCATGGAGTGGTGGCGGGCTGACGACCCAACTTTCCTGACCTGACTTGAGAACTGTGCCCGCAATGCTTCTGACGAAGACAAACCCCGAGCAAGGCCATGTCCTTGCAGCCTTCCTGACTGGGGGAGCACAGCAAGCTTGGAAAGAACAGCTGAGGCAGCCACGAAAACTGCCATCCTCACCCAGTGTGGACACAGCCTGCCAGTTCAAGGGCAACGGTTACACGCCTGGGAGTTCGACTCTCGCGGACCAGTCCGAATCACTCAGCTTGTCTGCCTGACTTGGAGCTGGCAGATGTCGGAAGAGGGACCAACAGCCCTCGACTACATTGTTTAGGACTGAAGCATCCATTTAGCCTCCTCCAAGCGCTAGGCTACCCAGAATCACACCACCTCTGTTGACGGGCTAATCAGGATTCATAAAGAGAGTGATTAAAGAGATGATGGCTAAATCTGTACCCAGCTTATGTCGTCAGGAGGGACACAAAGATTCCAGGCTTCCAGGGCTGCGTCACTGCCGCATCACCTCTGTCGACCCCAAACCCCAAGCCACCTGAGGATTGGAGGTGTTGCAATTGCGAACAAAAGAGTCCTCTCGCCAGACGGTGCCCCCCGTCCCGGACGTCCATATGCTCCCCGCCAGAAAAGGGGAAGGTTGACCTTCAGGACACCTGCTCACCACTTTCTGGGCTCATAAAGCTCCTTCCAACCTTCATCTGGTCATCCAAGTGGGTCGCCATGGCACCAATGCCCTCATGGATTATGGGTGCGTCATCACCTTCGTCCTCCCTGAACTGGCTTTGGGAGACAGACGCCCCAGAATTACAGTATCCTGCATCCATAGGGACACAAAGACATACCCAACCAAGCAAATCAAGGTATCCACCCCCCCAGGGTCGCTTCTCAATTCATTCAGGCCTGGTACTGCATCGGCACCACTGCTCATTGGAGTAGACTTCAAATCTGTCAAACGGGTACTGGCTGGTTTCAACACCAGATGGATTGTACCGGTACCCATGTCCCAGACACCCATAGGTACAAGCTTGGGATAGAGGACACCCCTTACCCTGGGTATAAGATTTGCCAAGGATCATATTCTTTAACTTTCAGGTGAAACATGGCAGGGAACTTGCCAATGTGCATGCACTGTCCAGATGGGACACCTGCTGCGGCGTCATATTGGGAGATCTTGGTTTTCTTCTTGGTATGGAGAAGTGAGACATCCCCAGAGAGTCTAAGCACATAGAGAACAAGTAAACTCTAGTAGAACAACTCTTTTCTACAAGACACTACGGAAAGCAACACAATCCACCTCACGGGCATGTAATGGACGGTATACTCAGTTGCTTTCCCGACGAGCAGCACAATTGGAGCTGGGTTCACCGAAGAGAAGCTTCAAAGAAAGAAGACTTCAATCCTTCTTCACCTTTGTCAATTAAAGTGATGGAAAGAGATTAAAACTACTTTCCGCCAACAATTCTCCAAAAGTGTGTGCATCTCAACTCCTTGACTCTTCGGGGTTGTCACAATACATCAAACACACACGCCGTATACAAGTAGATACACATGAGACAAACACATTCATGCAGCATTTAATCAGGTACACATACACTAACATAGTAGCATTCTACTGCAGGTTTGCTGGCCCTGTTCCAGGGGGTGGGGATCTTTGGCTCCAAGTCAGTGCTGGGCTGCATCTTTACCTCCGATCAGTGAGTAATACCATAACTGTGATAAACCAGCGTGTAGTTCTGAATCTCGCAGCTAACAAAAAAACACCTCTTAATTTGTTGTCTTCTTGCTGTGTGCTCTGCAGGAACATTGTGGAGTTAGTGTCCAAAAACCTCACCGTCTACGCGTTCACACAGTTTTTTGATGCTATCGTGGTGAGCTGCCTTGAGAGGAAACATTTGAGCTGGGACCTTGTTTTGACTGGCAGGATAGTCTGTATCTGAGACTGAAAAGGCAACTCGGCGTCTTACTTGGTGTGTATGTCAGTGTGTGTGCACAGGGATCCTGGTGGGGGCTGGGAAACAGAAGATAGCTGCCTTAACGAACCTGGTGACATACTACTGTATAGGCCTACCTGTGGGGATCGCCCTGATGTTTGCCGCCAAGCTCAGGATTATCGGTGAGGATCCCCTGTGCCAACCCTCCATATTCTCTCTTCTTTCTCCCCGGTCTCTCTTTCTTGGGTTTGAGTAGAATGGAGTGGGTATTTCTCACTCTCCCTCTCCTTGTCAGGCCGGGGTTTTCAGACACACATGCAGATAGCGGATCAGGTGCAACAAAAATGATTTATTCAAAGGTTAACAAAGGGGTATTCCACGGGAGGATGGTTCAGTCCAACAAAAATTAATCCATAAACAAAGGTATAATCCAAAACAAAATAGGTATCCCCTTCTGGGTAGAGTCACACAACTTAAGACATGAACGGAAGGCGTACTTACAACAAACAAACTACATGACAGAGTGAAGAGGGAAGGACACCCAGAGCTTAAATAGGGATTGTTGATCACCACAGGTGTGGAGCCCAGTGTAGAAGAAGTTTGGTGCTAGGTGCTCTAGGGTGAGTGTCGCCCTCTAGAGGGCTGGCGCCCGTGCACGGATGTGACAGAACCCCCCTTCCGAGGTGCGACTCCAGACGGCCCAGGGGAAGGGGCCCGAAACCGTTGGGTGAGGGACTTGTCCACAATGTCCTTGGCGGGGACCCAGCTGCGCTCCTCCGGACCATACCCCTTCCAGTCCACCAAGTACTGCGTGGCCCTCCCGATCTTGCGAACATCCATAATCCAGTGAACGGTGTAGGTGAGACCCCCGGCAATGAATTTAGGAGGGGGCGGGGCTGGGAGCGCAGGACACAGAGGGGATGAGGTGGCCGGGCGCAGTACGGACCGGTGGAGGACGGGGTGAACCCGCATAGAGCGTGGTAGCTCCAGATGGAAGGCCGTCCTGGATATCCTCCGGAGGATCCGGAATGGTCCAATGTACCGGGGTGCCAATTTCCGGGTCTCCCCCTTCAGGGCCAGGCCCTTTGTGGACAGCCAGACTCGCTGGCCAGTCGTCAGGGTCGAACCCGGTCGTCGTCGCCGGTCTGCCTGTTGCCTGTTCTGTCTCTGAGACTGGAGCAGGGCCCGACGAGCCTGCTGCCAGCAGTGGCAGAGGCGAGCCACCGAGCTGTGAGCCGCGGGCACATCCCCATCCACAGGGGCGGAGGGGAACAAGTGAGGGGGATATCCCCACATGATTTCGAAGGGGGAGGCGGCTGTGGCCACACTCCACTGTTGGTTGTGGGCAACCTCAGCCCACAGGAGGTTCTGACTCCACTTGTTGGGGTCTTTGGAGGTGTAGCACCGGAGGTAGATTTCGAGTGCCTGATTGACACGCTCAGTCTGCCCGTTGGACTGGGGGTGGTAGCCCGAGGTCAGGCTGACCGAAGCCCCCAAGTTGCCCCAGAAGGCCTTCCAGAATCGTGCCACGAACTGGGGACCTCGGTCACTGACGAGATCTGCGTCGGACCCCTGGATGGCCGGCCAATCGGGAGGCGTGTGTCCACTCCAAGGCCTTCGTGCGACAGGATGGAGGCACAAACAGAAGGCCCTGAGGAGTCCCGGAGGGAGCCGGTGATGGTCCTTGGGCCCGTCAAATCTCCTCCTCCAGATGTCAGCGTACGGCAGCCACAACCTTAGAGGAAGGAATGATGGGTTCAGACGTTGCTGGCTTGGCCCCAGTCGTGTGGAGGCGTGAAAGGACATCCGCCTTACCGTTCTTGGAACCTGGGCGGTAGGTGACCACAAAGTCGAAACGACTGAAGAAAAGGGCCCAGCAGGCCTGCCTGGGGTTCAGTCGTTTGGACCCCCGATGTACTCCAGCTTCCTATGATCGGTGTATATGGCTGCGCCCTCGAGCAAGTGACGCCATTCCTCCAGCGCTAGTTTTATGACTAGCAGTTCCCTGTTACCCACGTCGTAGTTTCTCTCTGCCGAGGAGAGAGCTCGGGAGAAGAAGGCACATGGGTGGAGCTTGCCGTCCTCTGCTGCACGCTGCGACAGCACACCCCCTACCCCCGAGTCCGAAGCATCTACGTCCACCACAAAAGGCAGGGCTGGGTCTGGGAGAGTGAGGATCGGTGCTGTGCAGAACTTTTGCTTGAGGTCCCCGAAGGCCTTCTGAGCAGCCTCCGTCCACAACAACTGGCGGGGCCCTCCCCGAAGCAGAGTGATGATAGGGGACGCCTGGGCACTATAATTCCGTATGAACCGCCGATAGAAATTGGCAAATCCCAGGAACCCCTGGACCTGCTTGATAGTGGTGGGTATCGGCCAATCCATCATGGCCTTTACTTTTTCAGAGTCCATAGAGAGCCCATGGGGGCCGACTACAAACCCTAAGAAGGTGGTCGAAGCCGAGTGGAATGTGCACTTTTCCGCCTTGCAGAATAGCTTATTCTGTAGAAGCGCCTTCAGGACGGCCTGGACGTGACCGACATGTTCCTGGAGTTACTTGGAGAAGATGAGTATGTCATCCAAGTAGACAAACACGCACACCTCCAAGAATTTGTGCAGCACGTCGTTGATGAGGTTCTGGAAAACCGCAGGGCTGTTTGACAACCCAAACGGCATCACTAGGTATTCATAGTGTCCGCTGGGTGTGATAAAGGCGGTCTTCCACTCATCTCCGGCCCGCATGCGAACCAGGTGATATGCGTTCCTGAGGTCGAGTTTAGTAAAGACAGTGGCCCCCTGTAGGCGCTCGAAGGCGGAAGACATGAGGGGCAAAGGATACTTGTTTTTCCGGGTGATGTTGTTAAGTCCCCGGTAATCGATGCACGGCCTCAGTCCGCCGTCCTTTTTCCCAACAAAGAAGAAAGATGCTGCAGCCGGAGACATAGATGGGCGAAGTAGCCCAAGGCGCAGCGGATCTTCAATGTAGTCCTTCATTGCCTGGCTCTCCGTGACAGAAAGGGAGTAGAGACGCCCCCTAGGAGGAGAGGTACTAGGCAAGAGGTCGATGGCGCAGTCGTACGGCCGATGAGGAGGGAGCGTGGCGGCCTTCTCCTTGCTGAAGACCTCCTCAAGATCGTGGTAGCAGGCCGGGATCGTGCTCAGGTCTGTTCTGTCTGGAGGGGAACACGGTGGTGGGAAACGTGGATCTGGAGTGTTCCTCCGCAGTGGTGACGCGGGGCTGGGAGGTGACCCGCAGTGGCGCAAGCGGGGCCCCAGTGGAGTAGCGAGCCAACAGCCCACGCAAACTGAGGTTCGTGGATGGCGAGCCAGGGGTAACCCAGCACCACAGGGTCCTGCGGGATGGTGGTGAGCCAGAAACGGATGGACTCTTGGTGGTCGTGATGAGAGGACATGATAAGAGGGACCATCATCCACTCCAGCGAAGGTGACGGTCCAGAGCCCAAAGGGCGACCATCCAATGCCTGGACCGCCTGAGGAATGGCCACCGGGGTGGTTGGAATCCCCAGTTGTTTCGCCAGGGTGATGTCCATCAGGTTGACTGCCGCGCCGGAGTCCACCAGAGCAGTGAGGGAGACACTGGGATTTCTCTTGCCGATGTGACGGAGGCATATGGGGATGGAGAGACGGTTGGCGGGTCCAGGGGTCTTAGCGCTACCACTTATCAGAGGCCCTGGGTCCCCTGACGAGTGCTGCCTTTCCCCGGTAGGTCTGGGCAGTGTTGTACCTGGTGCCCAGATGACCCACAGTACATGCACAGGCCTCCTTGGAGACGGCGGCTGCGTTCTTCGCAACTCAGCCTGAGGCGGCCAAGTTCCATGGGTTCTTCCGGTAACCGGGTCGGTGCTGGAGTGGGGATGGGTGTGGCTGGCCTCGGCTGGAAGGTTGTCATGGGTGCCCGGGCCTCACAGCGGTCACGGCGACGTTCCTGAATGCGAGCATTGAGGTGGATTGCTAAATTGATCAACTCATCAAGCGATTGTCCCCAGTCACGGTGGACCATCTCGTCCTTCACAGCCTCCTGTAGCCCACGGTAAAAGGCTGAACGCAGGGCTTGGTCCCCCCAGCCACTCCGTATTGCCACGGTGCAGAACTCTATGGCGTACTGGGCTACGGATTGGGTCCCCTGGTTGATGGCAAGGACTCGTTGGGCTGCCTGGTTCTCGGTGCGCTATGTGTCGAACATCAGCCCAAGGCGACGCAGGAACAGCTGACTGTTATTTCCCTCGGGCAGCTGGCAATCCATGACAGCGGTTGCCCACTCCAGGGCTGGTCCCGAGAGTCGGGAGATAATGTAGCCCACCTTCTCTGGCTCGGTGGGGAAGAGACGTTCTTGGTGGAGAAAGATCTGGGAGCACTGAAGCATAAAGCCCGGCAGGCTTTAGGTTCCCCCGAGAATAGTTGGGGGGCGGATAGAGGTATGGTAATTGTGGGAGAGATGGGAGGCAGAGCAGGGGCAGCGTGGGGGCTGGGCCCAGCCCCACTAGGACCTGAGGTTGGCGGATCAGGAGGAGGTCGTGCACACAGCCCCTGTAACGTGGTGTTCAGTTGCTGCATTGCCAGCTCCAAATGACTCAGTTGCGGTGCATAGGCGTTGACGATAGCGCCCAGCTGAGTTATAGCGTCCCTGACCTCCTGCAGCTCTGCTGTGCCTTGGTTTGACTCTGTCATGCTGTCAGGCCGGGGTTTTCAGGCACACATGCAGATAGCGGATCATTTGAAACAAAAATGATTTATTCAAAGGTTAACAAAGGGATACTCCACGGGAGGATGGTTCAGTCCAACAAAAAGTAATCCATAAACAAAGGTATAATCCTAAACAAAATAGGTATCCCCTTCTGGGTAGAGTCACACAACTTAAAACATGAACGGAAGGCGTACTTACAACAAACAAACTACATGACAGAGTGAAGAGGGAAGGACACCCAGAGCTTAAATAGGGATTGTTGATCACCACAGGTGTGGAACCCAGTGTAGAAGAAGTTTGGTGCTAGGTGCTCTAGGGTGAGTGTTGCCCTCTAGAGGGCTGGCGCCCGTGCGCGGATGTGACACTCCTTCTCTGTCTCCATGTTTCTTTCCCCCTCTCAGGGTTTTGGGCAGGACTGTCCGTCTGCATCGTGATCCAGATGACGTTTTTCATCATCCTCATCTTCAAACTCAACTGGAAAAAGGTCACAGAGGAGGTACAGTACAGAGTGGATAGTGAAGATGCTCACTGCCAGGTGCACGCAACCCTGTCACACTCTCACCTAGTCATACAAGAATGTTTAACCGTGCAGAAATCAACTATTAATCGTGACAGTACTCCCGAACAAGACAGTACACTTTGGGTAAAACGCATGACTGATCTGAACTCCAACACAGTCATAGTGCGTTGGGTGGCGTAGAGCGGGGGTTGTGGTACTTAAGACAGCCCTGATGTAATCATAAGTCACATGATGTCTCTGCAGGCCCAAGTGCGAGCTGGAAAGGGTAGGCCTGTCACAATTGTGCCGTCAAAGGCTCCTATTGGACATCCTGTGATTGACACATTGATTCCAGAGGGGTCCGAATATCCACGGTCCACTCTCAACTCTGACATGGTAAATGTATTCTTTGAGAGTTGTGTGAGAGTGAGAATGTGTTTGTGTGTGTGTATTTTACAATTACATGTTTATTTTTGATAGAGGTGGACAAAACCGTGGTGGTGTTCATACCACACTGAAGGCCATTTCTTGCTTGATTGTTGTTTGTGTCTCTCCTTGCAGATCCAGTCAGATAATGAGGTTCTCAAACAAGCTGGGCACACCCCAGTCAGCACCCAGGAACAGGGTACAGGGGAGAAGCAGGGGCTGAGGGCCGGAGGCATCAGCAAAGGGCCAGGGGTATGCACTGGCGAGGCTGAGGGAGGGGGCAAGGCCCCTGAAAGCCAGACTGAAACGGAGCTGTCCATGTCTCAGCTGGTACTGCGGAGAGGCTTCACCCTGCTGGTGTTGCTAGTTATCCTGGCCACAGGGGTCACTGTCCACCTGGCTTGCCCCCCTCCCGAGCCTTCCATGCAGAGCAGGAGTAACCTGACCTTACTGGACTGGGCCAACTACTCCTCCTCCACCCCGACACCAGCACCCTGGCTCGACCTGACCTTGCCCCACCTAACCCTCTGAGGTGCCGCACTGCAACCGGGGAGTGGGGTAGGTGGAGACAAGACTGGTGGAGGAACAGGTGGAGGAACAACAAGTTTTGGAAGACTGTAGAGTTGCCTTCTTATTTAAACTCCCATATTACTCATTCGTGATTGGTTACTCACTGTTGCATTACATTTTCCCTGCTGCTGTCTTGAGGCGGGGGCGGGAGTACAGTATCAGTCTGGTTCACTCCTCCGAACATTCTTGTTTCTTTCTCCTCCATCGTGATTCTTTATCACAAACTAAGTTCAGCTTGAAACAAAACATTGAACTAATGAACTGTAAATGTCTCATCCAAGAATTTGTTTTGTATTTTACAAGCTCGACATGTCAAATGTGAATTTGTACTTTGTAATACTGAGAGCACAGCTGTAGGTATAGCACTACTTTTAGGTGTACACACAAAAAGGCGATAGCTGGTTTAGTCCACCCTCAAATGTGAAAAAATTGATTTTCTTAAACTGACCTAGATTATAAAGTCCGATGGTACAGTATGCATCAATAAATCATTTGTTATATATTCATTTTGAGTGTTTGTTTTCATGTTCAGTAGGCAAGGTTTATAAAGTAAGAACGCATATGTACTGAATTCAACAATTGTGTTTATTAAATGAATACATTTCTCACATCATAGAACCAGCTCCACGTCTACATGCGTTTCACATTCGTCCCTCTCTAAAGTGGCTTTAGTGTGTAGGAAACCAGGGATAATAGAGTGCTTCATTTTTTGTACTGGTCCACAGCCAGACAAATTCAGTGGAAGGATATTTCCCTTCTCAGTCATTTTAATTGACAGCAATAAGAAAAAAGCTATGACACCTTCTTAGCTGTGACATCTCATCAGGCTAAAATAGTGGCTCATCAGGCTAAAATGACTCGGCAATGCCAGAATTTGTGGTGATTCATTTACAATATGATTCTTATTGTTAATACTGTTGCTTGTCATCCCCTATTGTCTACCCCCTGTGTTCCTTTGTTTTTTTGCGAAGTCTGGCTCTGGCTCTTTTCTTAGTTCAGTCTGAGGGTTTGTACGCTATAGTCTAGTCCGTCTGTGTTTTTCGACCAAATGCCTGATCCTCCTGACTGTTTTTGGTTAACCTTCACAGCCCTGTAATCAGTGGCAAAACAAGAGTTGTATAACTGGGGTGGCCAAGGGGTGACCAAAGCTACTTCAGGGGGTCCAGAGTCTTGGGTCACTGTTTTCATTAATATATACAGTATAATCTGGGTCTATAAGTACTGGAACATCCTAAATATTTTTAGGTAAAAAAGCTCAAGCACTAGGGACTTATAATAGCATTTCTGTGTTACAGAAATAACACAGTGCATAGTTAATTTACAAATGGACACATCCAAAAAAACACAGCAATTTGACTTGACAGGTAGCAGAAATCAAGCAAAAATATAAATAACTTGGTGCCCGACCAAGCCAATAAAGCCAAGTCACTCATTTAGTGGCAGAATCCATTGTTATGTCTACAAAATTATTTGAGATATACTATGAGTTTAACTAACTTGCAAATCCTGAGGATAGCCTACTGTAGCAGACCTTTCTAGGCTTGATTCTGAACGCATTTGTGAAATAAGTGAGGGCTGTTCGATTAGCGATATCAAGAAGAGCAGTGGTAAAATATAAGTTATGAAAAGAGACCGCGTCCGTGTCTTTTTATCCACAGGATCATATACAATTAGATCTAAAACAAACTTACAAAGAGCTTGGTTACACTACCAAAGTTGAATTAGTAATGTTGTTAGCGATGCTAGCGTTGTTTTGCTAGAGATAGCTAGCCTATAACATTTCACTGGGTCTTGCAGCTGTTCGATTAACTGAAATTATTATGAAATGTTATGTACTACTAGCCATTTGCCTACTTTAGCAAGTCACTGTATTTCCAAGCCCTGACAGTGTAACTGAGACAACACAGTAGCCTAAATAATTCCTCTTTCAAGTAATAAGCCCCCGTTCAAGTGTTGAGTATTAAATTAGCTGCACGGTCTGATCTTGAGACAAAGCCACTTTTTTGTTCTAAAACCGGATTACAAACTGCTTCGAAATATAAGCCGCACAAGAAAACGGAGTACAATTACTGACTGTCTCAGTTTGTCTGTTATTTGAGTCGAAGTTCTAACATTAACTTACACAGCTACTGTAGGCTAGCTAATCAACATAACCTACGTAAAAAATGTTCAGGAAACCTAAACCCAATGCAAACTTAAAAACGTACTTCAAATATTATGCCTTTTTCAATCGCAAAGAGAGCTTGTGGAGCTGTGGAAATATTCTCTATTCTGCTGTCTGTTATTATTCTTCTGTATCTTGCAACAAACGTCTCTCTTCGATTTGAATAATGCACCGCAAAGCAGCAAAATAAATGCTTCTTTCAACAAGAGTTCAAATGAGATGTCAATCAGCATCAAATTTCCAGTAGAAATAACATTTGGGGGTGGCACCCGGGGTGGCCAATCAGATGTCAGGGGTGTCCAGTGCCACCCCAGACACCCCTCTGGCTCCGCTACTGCCTGTAATTACAACCATTGTCTGTAAACCTTGACTGCGCTTTTGGATTATCCATGTTGCCCTGTCTGCTTGGTTACTGATCTTTATTTGGACCTTGACTGCACTGTGATCAAATAAACCATCTTGGGGTCTGATCTTGTTACACCACTGGTGTTGGTTCCGTCCTGAAAGATAAATCCCTGAGGCCTGTTCCATAAAAAGAGTTTAAATAAGCCAATCTTATGTCATTGTCATCACCCCTCCTTGAGTCACCACCTTACCGCGGTGGAGGGGTTTGCGTGTCCTAGTGATCCTGGAAGCTATGTTGTCGGGGGCTTTATGCCCCTGGTAGGGTCTCCCAAGGCAAATAGGTTCCAGGTGAAAGACCAGACAAAGCGTGGCTCAAAAAACCAACCATGAAGAAACACAACAATGGTTCTCAGTTGCCCCTGCCCGGAAGCGGGTCACCGGGGCCCCCCCCTGGAGCCAGGCCCGGGGGTGGGGCTCGATGGCGAGCACCTGGTGGCCGGGCCTTTTCCCATGGGGCCCGGTCGGGCACAGCCCGAAGAGACAACGTGGGACCCTCTTCCAGTGGGCTCACCATCCGCAGGAGGGGTCATGGGGGTCGGGTGCAGTGTGAGACGGGCGGCGGCCGAAGGCGGGGGCCTTGGCGGTCCGATCCTCGGCTGCAGAAGCTAGCTTTAGGGACGTGGAACGTCACCTCGCTGGCGGGAAAGGAGCCTGAGCTGGTGCGCGAGGTAGAGAGTTTCCGGCTAGATATAGTCGGCCTCGCCTCGACGCACGGCACGGGCTCCGGAACCAGTCTCCTTGAGAGGGGCTGGACTCTCTTCCACTCTGGAGTTGCCCTTGGTGAGAGGCGTCGAGCTGGGGTGGGAATACTTGTTTCCCCTCGGTTTGGTGTCTGTACATTGGGGTTCACCCCGGTGGATGAGAGGGTAGCCTCCCTCCGCCTTCGGGTGGGGGGACGGGTCCTCACTGTCGTTTGTGCTTATGCACCAAACGGCAGCTCAGAGTACCCACCCTTTTTGGAGTCTCTGGAGGGGGTGCTGGAAAGCGCTCCTCCCGGGGATTCCCTCGTCCTCCTGGGGGACTTCAATGCTCATGTGGGCAATGACAGTGAGACCTGGAGGGGCGTGATTGGGAGGAACGGCCCCCCCGATCTGAACCCGAGTGGTGTTCTGTTGTTGGACTTCTGTGCTAAACACGGCTTGTCCATAACGAACACTATGTTCAAGCATAAGGGTGTCCATATGTGCACCTGGCACCAGGACACCCGAGGTCTCAGTTCGATGATCGACTTCGTAGTCGTGTCGTCGGACTTGAGGCCGCATGTCTTGGACACTCGGGTGAGGAGAGGGGCGAAGCTGTCAAATGATCACCACCTGGTGGTGAGTTGGCTCCGATGGTGGGGGAGGACGCCGGTCAGGCCTGGCAGGCCCAAACGTAATGTGAGGGTCTGCTGGGAACGGCTGGCGGAACCCTCTGTCAGAAGGAGCTTCAACTCCCACCTCCGGGAGAGCTTCGATCATGTCTCGGGGGGGGCCGGGGACATTGAGTCCGAATGGGCCATGTTCCGGGCCTCCATTGTTGAAGCGGCTGACCGGAGCTGCGGCCGCAAGGCGGTCGGTGCATGTCGCGGCGTTAACCCTCGGACCCGGTGGTGGACTCCGGAGGTGAGGGATGCCGTCAAGCTGAAGAAGGAGGCCTATCGGGCTTTATTGGCTGGTAGGACTCCTGAGGCAGCTGATGTGTACCGGCAGGCCAAGCGGAACGCGGCTTTGGCGGTCGCGGAGGCAAAAACCCAGGCATGGGAGGAGTTCGGCGAGGCCATGGAGAATGACTTCCGAACGGCTTCAAAAAGGTTCTGGACCACCATCCGGCGACTCAGGAGGGGGAAGCAGTGCTCTGTCAACACTGTATACGGTGGGGACGGTGCGCTGCTGACTTCGACGGGGGACGTCCTGGATTGGTGGAAGGAATACTTTGAAGACCTCCTTAATTCCACCAACACGCTTTCCGACGTGGAGGCAGAGTCTGGGGACATCGGGGGGGGCCCTTCTATCTCTGGGGCCGAGGTCGCCGAGGTGGTTGAAAAGCTCCGCGGTGGCAGGGCCCCTGGGGTGGACGAGGTCCGCCCGGAGTTCCTTAAGGCTCTGGATGTTGTAGGGCTGTCTTGGTTGACACGACTCTGCAACATCGCGTGGACATCGGGGACAGTGCCTCTGGACTGGCAGACCGGGGTGGTGGTTCCCCTCTTTAAAAAGGGGGACCGGAGGGTGTGCTCCAACTTTAGGGGGATCACACTCCTCAGCCTCCCTGGGAAAGTCTATTCAGGGGTCCTGGAGAGGAGGGTCCGCCGGATTGTCGAACCTCGGATTCAGGAGGAGCAATGTGGTTTTCGTCCTGGCCGTGGAACAGTGGACCAGCTCTATACCCTCCGCGGAGTCCTGGAGGGTACATGGGAGTTCGCCCAACCAGTCTACACATGTTTTGTGGATTTGGAAAAGCCGTTCGACCGTGTCCCTCTGGGGCTCATGTGGGGGGTGCTCCGAGAGTACGGGGTACCGGATTCCCTGATCGGGGCTGTCCGGTCCCTGTACGACCGGTGCCAGAGTTTGGTCCGCATTGCCGGTAGTAAGTCGAACTTGTTTCCGGTGAGGGTTGGACTCCACCAGGGCTGCCCTATGTCACCGATTCTGTTCATTACCTATATGGACAGGATTTCTAGGCGCAGCCAGGGTGTTGAGGGGGTCCGGTTTGGTGACCTCAGGATCGGGTCGCTGCTTTTTGCGGATGATGTGGTCCTGTTGGCTTCATCGGGCCGTGACCTTCAGCTCTCACTGGAGCGGTTCGCAACCGAATGTGAAGCGGCTGGGATGCGAATCAGCACCTCCAAATCTGAGGCCATGGTTATCGACCGGAAAAGGGTGGAGTGCCATCTCCGGGTCGGGGAGGAGATCCTGAACCAAGTGGAGGAGTTCAAGTATCTCGGGGTCTTGTTCACGAGTGAGGGAAGAATGGAGCGCGAGGTCGACAGGCGGATCGGTGCGGCGTCCGCAGTGATGCGGGCTCTGCATCGGTCCGTCGTGGTGAAGAAGGAGCTGAGTCGAAAGGCGAAGCTCTCTATTTACCAGTCGATCTACGTTCCTACCCTCACCTATGGTCACGAACTATGGGTAGTGACCGAAAGAACGAGATCGCAAATACAAGCGGCCAAAATGAACTTTCTCCGCAGGGTGTCCGGGCTCTCCCTTAGAGATAGGGTGAGAAGCTCGGTCATCCGGGAGGGGCTCAGAGTAGAACCGCTGCTCCTCCGCGTTGAGAGGAGCCAGCTGAGGTGGCTCGGGCATCTGATTAGGATGCCTCCTGGACGCCTCCCTGGTGAGGTGTTCCGGGCACGTCCCACTGGGAAGAGGCCCCGGGGAAGACCCAGGACACGCTGGAGGGACTATGTCACTCGGCTGGCCTGGGAACACCTCGGGGTCCCCCAGGAAGAGGTGGTGGAAGTGGCCGGGGAGAGGGAAGCCTGGGCCTCCCTGCTTAGGTCGTTGCCCCCGCGACCCGATCCCCGGACAAGCGGCAGATGACGACGACGACGACGAATCTTATGTCAGTTAGACAAACTAATTTATAGGGCCCAGTGGTTCCAAAAGTTTAATCCTGATCAGAATTATCTGTTTTTGGAAATCCCATGTTTTGTTATCCAGGATCAAGTAATCAAGTTGACTTTTGTGCTGGTTTTTCAAAGCAACATTGGATTGGATCACCCTGATTCAAATTCAAACTTTTCAAGATTACCAAATTTTGGATTTCCAGTGTTATAAATGGGACTACATATAACAATGTAGGCTACTAGCTACGTAAAGAACAGGTCCAATAGCCAACATGGGGTCACTTGAAGTGTTTTGATTTGAAGAGACAGAAAAAGTCAAAATAAAACAATCCAAAAAGTCAGAGCCATTATCTGACCCACAAACAAATAAAAACAAAATAATAAAAACTCAATGTTAATATTTTGAACATGTTTCAAAATAAGAACAAGGCTTAATGTCTAATAGTTAACTAAATTAAAGAATTTTCGCTTTCGAGTTAGTTTTCGGTTGTGGAGAGACCAGGGGGCTATTGCACAAAAGTAGAATAAAGAAATCCAGGATAACTGAAAAAGCGCAGCTGGAGTTAGTGTGATCCGTTCATTGCGGCTTATTCGGTTGCACGTTTGCCAAACCAGGATGAGAAGGTGAATCAATGTCAATCCAGATGTACATAGTTGGGATAAGTGCACCTTCACGGCTTTCTTAACTAGACCATGGTATCGATCACAGATTGACGGGTGCAGAAATGGAGAAGACGCGTGCCGCATATTTTTCACCCGCTAAGCAGCAACTAATTACAAAAATTAAAGCATTGTGAAGCATATAAAATGTAAAAAAGGAAATACGGCTGCTGTTATTAAACAGAGAGAAAAGCCTGGCAGACAATCGCGGACCTACTGAAAGCGTAATGATTGAAAAGTATCTATACTTACTAAGAAAGTTGTACACTGTAATTGCTTTTAATATGCTTGTTTATGTATTGGTTGTATTGCTGTATCTGTGTTTATGTGCTAAATATGCTGGTTTTACTGTAAAGTGTCTTTGAGTAGCCTACCATGTAAAGCACTATGTAAATACAATGTATTCTTATTTATCCTACTTTGCCTTAAAAGTGAGCAGAAGGAATTAATTTTCCTTGGGAAATTTACCCTAAAGACTAGGCCTAATTTCAAATCCTTATTCACAATGTAAGAATTTGTTTTACAACCATTTGCACAAATCTCTATAAGCGGTGTCTGATTCTAAATATATTTCTACAATTAATGTTCATACAGAACAAACATGACTGGACAAAAAAGATCCTGGCAACAAGTCAAGATGAAATATAAAAACATTTTGCAGGCTGGTAAGTGCCTTAACAGTTTGTAAATGGTATGTAGAAATTACTTACAAGATGCCTGCTACATATTCTGCTACAGTCTGGTGGCAGGAGAGTAACTCTGTCGCTGGACACACAAGGCCTGAAAGTACCTTGTATGAAGAGGGCAGTTTTTGCAGGTGGTAGCTGTCCCACCCTGAATCTCTTCCATCACAGGCCTTCCTTGGTTTAAAACAGCGACACAGTTACACTTCTGCCACCAGACGAAGATCCAGTGGGTATTATTCATTAAAAGCACATGGCTTGGCACATCCTGTCAATACAAAGTCTATTCCATATAGCAAGGGGAAGGAACTTCTGCAGTATGGGAAGGGGCTTCGGCAGCTGATGATGAGGAGACTGTGTCACTGTACTCCAGAAGGCCTGAGGTATCATGTAAATTGTATGGAAATGCATATTTAGCCCATAATGGATGAGAAGTCATTTCAGATCAGTTTATTCTTTGCTCCAGAAGGGCAATTTGTATACAGCAAGAAGGTATCACATGACAATATATAACTCAAACCACACAACAATTGACACAATAAAAGTCAGTTATATAGCACTCATAATGTATATTTGTAACAGGATCCAGACGCAGTAGGAGCCTGACAGCCAGCCTGGAAACATAGTATGGGCTAAAAGAAATCTAAATCATGCACAATTCCTGCTGTGCTAATCAATGGGTGGTTTACAGAATTGACAAACTGTCAGATGTCTCTACTGAACATCTGAAAAAGCTAATTGAGCTGGCAAATGCACAGATTGCTGTCAATAAAAGTCTCCAGGATCTAGACCTTGGTATTGAAATCAAGAAGAAAACACTGAGGAAACTGTATCTGGAGATTAAGAAACTAGAAAAACAAGTGACTTCAATCCACACTTAAGCATATCTGTAAAACAATGTATTAACCTCTCACGTCTGAAAGCACGTCTCAATATCAATGCTTCGTCATCCAAAACTTAGTTCAGAAATGGGCATGCCATGGTGCAGTAAGAAACACAGGTGAATGGGACTTTATACACTGTTATAACACTGTTAAAAATAAAGGGAACAATAACACATCCTAAATCTGAATGAATAAATAATCTCATTAAATAGGCTACTTTTTTCTTTGCATAGTTGAATGTACTGACAACAAAATCACACAAAAATGATCAATTATCAATGGAATCAAAGAAAGTATTTTATTAGATTATTTTATTAATTCAGATCTAGGATGTGTTAATTTAGTCTTCCCTTTATTTTTTTGAGCAGTGTAGGATATATCGCCTTCAGTATACTGACTTCATTGAAATCACAGTTGCAACTTCATCAACCATTTCTAAACAACTGCAATAGTAGGGTTTAAATTAAACTTGTGACAGCAATAGTGACAAGTAATGCATGTCAATAAAAAATACATGAGAACACATTCAGACGACAGCGGAATACCTGTTAAAAACGTTTATTTCGGATCAGAGCGGCAGTTGATTTAACACGAGACTCCAGAATTAATCTTAGCCTGGCTGTTAGCCTGCTCGGGAACAGGCTAGCTGCAAAGAATAAATCTCCATGGTTACTTGGATGGGTTTAATTCATCCTGCTTTCGTGCAACCAACTCAAAGCTAAATTCATCCAGGATAACTTGAATATCCCGACTTAATCCCTTATCCTGGGGGCTATTGCACAAAGGTAGAATAAATAAATCCAGGATAACTGAAAAAGCGCATCTGGAGTTACCGTGCGTGTACACTACAGGGGCGCGGTGCGGAGCGTCGGCTTCCAATTCATTTTCAATGAAATCGGGCGTTAACGCTTGTAGGGCATTGTGGGAGCGTATGCGAGCGTCAACGCCCGGTTTCATTGAAAATCGTCCTGAACTCTGAGTTGCTCTAACATGGGAAACTCCGAAAATGTGGTTCCTGAAAAGCTGATATGAATTTGTTAACTCAACTCGGAGTAGGCCTACGGCAACTCTGAGTTTAGCACGTGCATGAATACTACCAAAAGCCAACATCTATGGAGCTCCGATATGATTCACCATGGCAACCGACGACAAAAAACGTTGTCATACTTCACCACACTTTAGATATAAGTTTTATTTCGTGTTCATGGTCAATCTGAGCACATATTCCGGAAAAAAGCAACACGGCTGTAGCAGCGTAGCCAATTATTTGTTTGTAAACATTCGGGATGCGCACGCAATGTGGTTGCAGAAAATCGGGAAAGGATAGCATTTTAAATGGAAAAAGGACCACATGGATAATACAAATAGTTAGATTTAAAAAGACCAAAAAGGTCGAGGAGGACAGCCTTTAAGAGAGAAAGCCATTACCCATTGACGGGAGTCAGGTGGCTGAACGGTGAGGGAATCGGGCAAGTAATCTGAAGGTTGCCAGACCAATTCCCGGCCATGCCAAATGACGTTGTGTCCTTGGGCAAGGCACTTCACCCTACTTACCTCGGGGGGAATGGCCCTGTAGCCTACTTACTGTAAGTCGCTCTGGATAAGAGCGTCTGCTAAATGACTAAATGTAATGTAATTCCATTGATCTGTCGCATCACAATTTTGATTTGGGTCACGAAAGTCTTGAAATTTGAGTGAGAATGTCGCCCGGCACAGACCGCATATTCGAGCGGCAACCATGTCTTAACGTCATGTCACAAAGTTCATAATTTTACAGTTATACTGTGAATTCTACATCTAAAAAGTCGATCAGGGCAGCTTTCAAGAGATATGGGAATTCTGCTTTTAGCCAGCTGGTCCGATTATTTTTCTGATTTGTTTAAACTGGCAATCTGAGTGAGAATGCGTCCCAGTTACACTGTTTTGACATTAGCCTCAGTCAGACTTGCTCACTGGCAGTGTGCACAATGTTGTATTTCACTCCATTCTACACTAGAAACGTCAGGGAGGACTGTCTAATGTAGATACAGTACGAGCCTGATGAAGATGACCAGCATTTTGGATTTCTTTGACTGAGCCTGTTTAATTCATCAGTGTCTGAGAAAGCGACCTCCGTTAGCCAGGCTAGTTTTGCCGAACACTTCAGGTCAGGTCAGACTACCTAAAGGTATCCAGGTCAAGTGACTTTTGTGCATAGACAAGTGAAACGTAAATGTATTTGTCCAAAGGCCAAGAGCCTCAAAAAGTTAATATCAAGCCCTGCAATCCAGTGGCCAGAGATCTCTAGTATCAGCCAGGTTCGAGAATCGAACAAAAATTCTTGGGGGAGATAGTTTTAGATATGTTGACTGGAGTTAATATAATAAAAACGACCAGACGAGTCGGGTAGAAAATCGGAAATGCAATACCACCTACATCCACCGGGGCTGTTCCTCAAGCCAAGGAGATGGGTATGCCTGCAGCCTCCCGTCTCATGCCCTCCCGTCTCATGCCCTCCCGTCTCATGCCCAAGCTGTCCAACGGTAAGCGCAGAGGGTCAAAAATACCAAATTGCGAATTATTGTACCGATGGAGTTAAAGGTAAATTCGTGAGCACGTTTGTTGCAATAAATTGAAAAACTTAAAATTGTACTTTTTTTACAAATATAGTTTGCTGATTTCTGCATGTTTTCCCTGATGTTAACGTATATTTAATGAAACCTGCGATGACTGAATCAGCGTTTTATGCTGACATTTGTTAGTGAATATTAGCTAACGTTACCTAGAGCAATTTATGGTTGCAGACTTTGATGGTTCATTTTTGTGATTTTCCTTAAGGTACACATCAGTGTACCGCAGACGACAAAATGCACGGTGTGCTGTACCGACCATCATTGTCCCCCAACTGTCGTGGTTGTGCCTAACCTTAATCTCGACCTCTGCTACGACTCCTGGCCTTAAACTAATCCTAACCTCAACCGTTGTTGTGACGCCTAAACTCAACCGGGCCTCCCAGGCTGCTAGAATGGATTTTTAGTTTGTAGTCTAGCAACAAAAAAAAACACGTACACCAAAGTAGAAAGGGGAAATAGCGGACCAGACAAGCTTTTATTTTGAAAAGTAGAAGCCGGAGCGCATGAGGCGGGAGGGCATGAGGCGGGAGGCTGCAGCCATACAAGCCATAGAGTTAATATAACTAGAGTACGCTACATTTGTCTTCCAAGATGTCGTCCCCATTCATTTCTATGAAAAGTGCTCAGTGGCGCAGTGAGGCAAGCGATAGCGCGAGACTGGACGCGTCTTTCCACTTCCGTGTCTTCCGTTCTAGCTTTAAACAGTGGCTCTTTTTTTCTCTAGCTCCGAGACCTCTCGTGCACGCTTGCAACTAGCTGTATACGTTATACTTTGAGACAACCAGTCGCGAGCATAGATATATATGGTTACGAGCGTGTGAATGGGGTACAAGTCCGATAAGAATCAGACATATGATGCAAACATAACGGAAATGTATTCTGTCACTGTATAGTATTCCCTTCACTTGTTTTTTTATAAATAGGCTATAGTGCTAAATATAGTAGCCTACTATTCTAGATGGAACTCATCACATATGTTGCTTTTTTTCTTCGTGATATGAGTATGATTTCCAACGCATTGTATCGGATGAAATAAACGATTAACATGAAAAGTTCCGTCGTTCGCCTGGCAAAGAAAGCTTAATAGTTATTTTGGTAACCAAAATCTTCCATAATGCAGGCTTACCATAGTTTACTGTCAACTTTATATTCAAACCAAATGTCACGAAATTCACACGGCCTTCAATTTCACATCAGCGTCTAAATGTGACCTGTGTTTATAAATATGTTCAACCTAGAAAACCAAACGTCTATTAATGGGTATTACGTGATCTAACAAGACGTGTTAATAATGTAATAAATAAAAGCTTGAGAAGTGTGTCTAAAATATACTTTATTGAACATTTGCCTTTGAAAGGGGCATATTCATAGAACCATATAGGCTGCAAAACGTTTCCATCAGATGTAAGTGGGGGTGAAACATAGTCACTGAGGACCTTCATTGTCCCACTAAAGCAGTCTGGCTTGATGACACGATCAAAAACTGAATAATGGGTGTGTTTAACAAAAGCTTCTGAAGGCAAGACTAATAGGCCTATTATTTAAATATATATCATTTCCTATTGTGGTTAACAGTTAAAGTATTAATCTTCGTCTTTGCTCCAGATAGACATGTCAACAATCTATGCTCGCGCTTAACATATTATATTTGCCATCATGTCATTAACGTTTTTACGAAGAATCAAATGTGTTTTAAAATAACGGGAATAAACTATATTAACAACATTTCATGTATGTGTGACAAAGATTTGCTAAACTTGCTAAAACAAGGCAGGCAACTCAAGCCATTTCTCCCTGTGTTCATTCAATATAAGTCTACGGCTCATTCAGCTCAATGTAAATCGGCTATCGGCCAATGTGAACTATTGTGCTCGTGCCCTGTTAGTATCCACAAGCACATTTGCAGGCAACTTTTATTGACGTAGGCAAATAAATGGGGTGCTAGTTTACCCATTTCGGATTGGTTTCAAACTTAGCAAAAATCAGGAAAAATTATTCTATGAAAAAAAAGTTAGTAGTATGAGCCAGGTTCGAGAATCAAACAAAAATTATTGGGGGAGATAGTTTTGTAAATGTTGACTGGAGTTAATAGAATAAAAACGACCGGAAGACACGGGAACCTAACCGTAAATGCAATACCACCTACATCCACCGGGGCTGTTGCACCAAGCCGAGGGGTGGGGGCTTGATACAAGCCGAGAGTCGAGGGGTGGGGGCCTGGCTCCTGGCTTGAGATTTTCAAGCTATGTATGACATAGCTGTATTTGTACAGAGATGTTGATCATAAAAAAACAATGCATGGCGCAAGGTTGCCGAAGTTGTTGGTGCGTGTACTTTCTAATTCAGTCTAGTGACACTACGTAACTTCGTTCTGTAGTAACTAGCTAGCTAGCTAGCCCGGCTGGAACTCACTATGTATCGACAGATTAGCAGAGACTGAGGAATATAATAAAACGTTTTTTACACATGTCAACGTGTATGTAGGCCTATATTAAGCAGTTTTGTATTTTGTATACACGTTTTATTTTGATCGATGTTACACTACGTAAACCCAAGTCTGCACACTTGGCCATGACAACTACAACAGTGATTTTAAAGAACTACATTCTACCAGAGAATGTCTAATATAGAAATAATAACAACTTTCGAGCTATAATCCATGTTGAACATGCACAAACTACAATCAAATCGGAGATTTCTCAACGACCATCAGGTGAAAGAGACAAATTTATCCGTTTAGCTCCATAGACTCCCATTCAACATGCACTCGCTCGCGATCACCCCCAGTGGAACTTTGGTGGAACTGCAGCAAAATTCGGTACAATGGGTCTTAATAGGGAGTGGCAAGGCTCTCCTTAAACTTCTCCAATAGGGTCCAAATGCAGTGCTCCCTCCTCAGGCCCCTCTAAACCGGAACTCTCTCCTCAGGCCCCTAGAGCCGGAACTCTCTCCTCAGGCCCCTTTTTTCATGTGTATCCGAGGTATTAGCGCCACCGCTGGTCGGAGGATACTGTAGGCTATTTATATTAATAGGCTACCTTACATTGAACTTCGGTTTTAGCATAAGTCAATAATGTTTAACAAAGCGGAAATTAGCATTGCGGCTAGCGTTACGTATTGCTAACATTACAAACATGATCACTGTTCTAACCCTGGCAAGCATAGAAAATAGGTTTGGCAGTTTAGCGTCATCTAGTGGTCATTATAGAATATCACATTTTTTCCGTTGGTCATTTGCAGCAGCAACAGCTGGCTCGTGTTATTGTTTATTGTTTCCACGGCAACAAGAGCCGGCTCTGAAATAATTCATTTTTTAACGTTGATAATACAAACAACACTACTCTCTTAATCTGAAATCAATATCCATCCTTGTATTTATGTTAAATGTTGCTTCATCAATTACCACTTCAATCATAAAGATGTGTAATAGCACTAAACATATATTCCATATTCCAATAACGTAGGATTACGGTGTTCATGGGAAACTTAGGCTACTGCAGGGGGATAAATTAACAATAACCATGCCGAGAACATAGCCTTATGTATCGTTGATGAAATGCCTCATTTAGGCTATCACCGGCCAAACTGGCTAGCGAGTTTTTATTATGAAAATGAAATTTAGCCCGCATTTGGAGGGTGTTAATTTAGAACTCTGTACCTAACGCTAGCCGCAATGCTAATTTCCGCTTTGTTAAACACTATTGACTTATGCTAAAACCGAAGTTCAATGTAAGTTAGCCTATTAATATAAATAGCCTACAGTATCCTCCGACCAGCGGTGGCACTAATACCTCGGATACACATGAAAAAAGGGGCCTGAGGAGAGAGTTCCGGCTTCAGGGGCCTGAGGAGAGAGTTCCGGTTTGGAGGGGCCTGAGGAGGGAGCACTGCATTTGGACCCTTCTCCCTTAAACAGGCTCTGATTCTACATTCATCCGTTTGAAACGCCCCCGAGCGTAGTGAACTGTGGGAAGGCGAGCGATGGCGCGATTCGCGTCGCTGCAGTGGACCCCACTACTCCTTCGCAGAAGGCGAGCGTTGTAGTCGGAGTGCCTGAGCAGTTTAAACCAAACGGCGATTCTGGGTGAGACCTGGCTGAACAGCTAGCTGGTTGGACAATTTTACAACACCAAGTAGGAGGAGTAGGCTATGTAAACAGAGTAGCGTCGCGGGAGGGGCAGGAGTGGCGTAACCATGACAACGATTTTCATGTACCCGTGATAGTGTGGACGGCAAACATTTGGAAAACTATATGAAAACGCAAGTGTGGACGGAGATCGTTATTCGAATACGCGTATTTGTATTTTCCCGGGCTAGTGTGGACGGGGCCTCGGAGTACGGCAACTCTGAGTTTAGCGCGTGCATCAAAACTACCAAAAGCCAACATCTATGGAGCTCCAATACTAGGATTCACCATGGCACCCGATGATAAAAAACGTTGTCCCACTTCACCACCCAGCCACCTGGTCAATCTGAGCACATATTCCGGAAAAAAGCAACACGGCTGTAGCAGCGTAGCCTATAGCTACAATTGGCGTGGGAGACAATTTCTGCCGAGTCAATGCATTTAGGCTACTATTTGAATGCCAGTCCATACATTTAACATTTAACCCCACTGTCCGTTAATATTACAGGAGAAAAAGTGGTGGACTTAATAAAATAGCATGTTCAATGTTATTACATATAAAAACATGACGAGCAGGTAATGCATATTTTGCTTATAGGCTACGCTTGTGATTGTAGCCTCGACATCACCATGGTTTAAATCATATTCGACATGATACAAAGTTTAAATATCAGTTGGTGCCTATTTCAACTTCTTGTAGCAGTTTCCCTCAACAGAATGCTTTTTATAAAAGGATGATGATGATGATTAAGATGACGAAGAGACATTAATGACTACTGCCGCAGAAATGGATGCAGGGAATTATGTATGGTAGCTACTGGTAGTTCTCTCTCCATGTAGCCTACTTGTACAGGCTTTTTTGTAATTGTCAGTAACACTGACATTATGAGAATAATGAATATAAAAACGATTTGCACATTCTGACAACAAGGCATGCTGTATACAGTGAGATGTTCATTTAATGGCAGGTGAATTTTGCATGTGGAACAGTGAAATGTAGCTAATGTAATCTCATGTATAGGCTACCTAGTTACAAGTAAATTAGTTGTACAAACTGCACCTTGTAAAGAAAGTGCCAAAAACTTACCAAGAGATGGTGTAGGCCTACTTAGGGCAGAAGAATAAAGGCTAATCTCAAAAAAGATTTACTGGAACACCAGTTACGAGAGGATGCATGGTCACAGGTGATGTTAATTGTAGGAACAATAACCTATATGAATATTAATAGTTGAATTTTCTAAATTTCTATTTTGACCAAGAGATTGTGTACTTAGGGCAGAAGAATAAAGGCTGATCTTGTAAGGCTATCAACCTGCCCCCACCTCTCATATGGTAAAATATGGAGTTACTGGATGGAGTCTCAACTTGATGGCTCTCACATCTCATTGTGTAACTTACTGTAGCATTGCTAGTCATGTTGATAAGTAAGGGTCAAGATTCTGGTGTGATTGTAGTTGTTCTTAAGGAATTGTGAAGCATTGTTCTGTGGATTATTGATCTCCTGAGACGTTCTCCTCAGCTCTAGCTTGTCCTACTCCTTCCTCACTCTTGCTTTCTCTGGTTTACAATAATCATGGTAGAGTAGGCACAAGAGTTAACCTTCATTTATATCATTCATTTGCAATATGATAACAATTATTTAACCTTAATTTGACCATCCTTGCTCTGATTTAACTCAAAACTCAAAATAGTAAAATAACTGTAATTCCATTGGTATTGGCATAATTTGGTTAATGTTAATACACTGTTCAGTTTCCCATCTTCCTTCAAACCATAGGGAAATTAGTTTAGGTTGTTTGGCCAATATTGACCCCCTACAATGTTGAAATTGATTTGCTGAAACACCAGTTTCAGGATGTTGCATCATGTAAATTGTAGGAATCATATGAATCATGTAAATTGTAAGAACAATAGCTGATAGAAATAGGCTAGGCTACTCATTGTGATTTGTATTTGTAATGCAATTACCAGCATAATGCTGGGGACACACTACAGGATAATCGGGCCGATTTCGCCCCTTCCAACAATCCCAGGTAACGTCCCGATTATCTGTGGTTCTACAGATTATTTTATCAGATGTTCCCTTGGTGTGAGGTGTGTCAAGAGTGACCGAATCTGCTCGGAAGGACGTCGGATGCGCCCCAATCGCGAATCCTAAATATTCAACATGTTGAATATTTGCGATCAGAAATCCTGACGTGTGGGGGGAACCCCGAGGACTAACCACGAGGACAAACCCCGAGTTTATCACGTGAAACGAAACAATATCCAATCAGAAAGCAAGCTGATCGACAGAAGCATAACAAACGGAGTCATGGCGCAACATTAAGTTAAATTGAAATGATTTGTGGCAACAGCAAACCCTTTTCTTTTTTCCGTGAATTCTCTGTGAAAATAATTCCAAACACTATCATCGCAATTTCTTCCTGCATATAGTCCGCCATGCTTATTCTTAAATCTCGACAGATTTAGCGAGATTGCTTTTTCTACTTGTGTTAACGGTCGGGACGCTGGTTGGAAATCTGTTTGTGTGTGGTGTGCTGTCTTTGTCAAATCATGGAACACCACACACTGTAGGAGCAAAACGGCTTATTCTAGGATTTTTTTGTCCTCATGTTTGTGGTCTCTCACAGTTTGAAAATCTTATAAGGTAAAAAAAATATTTTAGTGTGTCCCCAGCATAAGTTACAATGGAAACTTACCAAAAGGTTTCGTTAGGCTACCTCTCTTTCTGGAACGTGGAACTCGGAGTAGGCTATGCCTCTTTTCAGGGTTAAACAACTCAAAGTGTTCACTAAACCCGCTACCTGGAATTATGCCCCCCAGGATTTCTGATCGCAAATATTCAACATGTTGAATATTTAGGATTCGCGATCAGGGCGCCTTTGACGTCCTTCCGAGCAGATTCGGTCTCTCTTGACACAGCTTTTGTGAGCGGCCTTTATAGAACAGGTTATCTGTTTATATCTGTGTGTGTGTGTGTGTGTGTGTGCATTTGTGTTTGTGTGTGTGGCTGGTTTTGTCAGGCATTCTTCATTCATTCCTTCTAGACTTGACATGATAGAAACATGCAGGTTGTGCAAGTGTCTCCGAAATGGTGGCCTTTGTGAGCCCAAAGATCAAAGTACACTCGGGTGAAGGGTAGGCCCTGAATATTTAACTCACACACACACACACACACACACACACACACACACACACACAAAGGCACATATACACACAGCAGCGACACATATACACTTAAACACACTTATAAACACACATACTGTAAGTCTGCAATGTTACTAGCCAGTTATTAACTATCCCCACCCTGTTCCGAGTTTGTGTGTGTATTCACAAGCATTCCTCATCAGATTACAGTAAGACAGCAAGCCACTTTCATAAATGTACACACTCACAAACGGATGTAGCGCACACACATCCACGCACACACACAGAGGAACACTTGTTCAACAAACAACGTGGTGTGCTGAATACAAAAAGAGAGAGACGACTGCTTGGCCTCTCTCAGCACTGGTCAGCCCTCTTCTGTCCCTTAAAGTGACAAATACACAGCCTGCTTGTCCCCCTACAAACTCCCTCTCTCCTTCTCTTTTCTCCCTCTCCTTTATTCGCCGTGTCGCCAACTCCCTACTCTGGGAGTTTGTAGGCTCTTTAATCATTAATTCACAGGAGGTGTGTTTTCCTTGTTTTCCCTAAGCCTGCCTCTATGAACTGGTTGTCCCATGCTAGGGCATAATCCCTCTTTCTCTCTCTCTCTCTCCCTCCGTCCCCTCTCCCTCTGTCTTTCTCTCTCTCTCTCTGCTGAATGGAAAAGTCGGGGATCTCGGAGCCCACGGGCCCGTTGCTGGGTGCTGGGCAAGTTGTCGTGGGGCTGGTCGGCAGGTCGGCCGGAGCTGAAGGAGAGGACGGAGAGGTGGCGGCCGTGAGCTCCAAACTTTTCTGCTGCTCGTGTTTGAGACGCTGGATCCCCCTGGCCTACAGAGAGGAGCTCTACCATGTCCTGAGACTCACAGGCCCACTGGTGAGGGGAGCAGGGGAAGGGGGGGAGAGAAGGGGGGGGAGAGATGGAGAGACAGTGAGGGAAAGCTGGAGAGGAAGGAGAGAGGGAGATTATCGGAGAGACAACAGAAGAGAAAGAGACAGAGAGAAATAGCCGAGTCAGAGCCAAATGTAGAGTGATAGAAGGGAACAGCACTGGAGGGAGGTGGGGGGGGGGGGGGGCAAGGGGAAGACAGAGTCTGTGCAGGGTAAGCAGAGTCAATCAAGGTTATGAGCAAAAGCATGCTATGCTGAATGCTCAGTGTGCACATGCGGTCGACTGTAACGTGACAGGGCCAGGATAGAGTGGTTAGTTTTCACAGCTGTATCTCTGTTATCATTTACATTCCTCCAGTCGAGTTGGTCACAATAGAAGTGGCGGGGGTGAGTCCGAAATCTGTGTGTTCACGATGAAGACTGTGATTGGTTAAACGGGTTGTCATTTGAGCCTTTGTCTTTGTACCTGTGTTTTGACGTGAGTCTGTCTGTTTGTCTCCCTGTCTGTGTCTGTCTACCCATACGCCTGCCTGCCTGCCTTCCTTCCCTGCCTGTGTGCCCCCATAGCTAGTGTCTCGGATCTTAAACCTCCTCTTGCCATTTGTCATCACCATATTCTGTGGTCACCTCGGCAACGCAGAGCTTGCCGGCTATGCTCTGGCCTCCACGGTACGTACCCTTCTCAATTATGTGCAGTGATGCTCCTGCTTTCAATGGAGATGATCAATCCAGGTCCACTGTTCTTTACTATTGACTTGAACTGACAATTTGGGGCTGTTTTGGGGTTGTGTTCTTTCAGATCATCGGTGTTACCACAACAGCGACAGGTTATGGCCTGTCCTTGGCTTGTGACACGTTGATCTCTCAGGTGTGTGGTCACGCATGTGTGTGCGTCCGTATTTCAACTGTACACGTGGTGTGTGTTGTAGTTGTAGTCAGTAGCTTGTGTGTGTGTGTGTTGTTAGACCTTCGGCAGCAAGAACCTGAAGCGCGTGGGGGTAATCCTCCAGAGGGGGGTTCTGATCCTGCTGCTCTTCTGTTTGCCATGCTGGGCTCTGCTCATCAACACAAACAACCTCCTGCTGCTCCTGAAACAGGAAGAGGAGGTGGCCAGGTAGGGTCACTACAGCTCCAACAACAAAAGCAAAAACAACTGCAACAATGACAACCGTAATAACAATAACAGCAACAGCAGTAACAACAAGTACAATAAAAACATTGACACAACAACAAACAGACAGACCACCCACCCACCCCGCCAACCCCCCCCATCAACGAAGCAAAAACACACTTACACCTGTGCACACACTTGAAAAAATAAATAAAAACACAAGGCTACAAGTGTTTCCCCGCATGTCTCCTTGTCTTAGGGTAGCCCATCTCTATGTGTTGGTGTTCCTACCTGCCGTTCCGGTGAGTAAAGACTCCTCCAAATGGTGTCCTCAAAATAAGTGTACCGCTCATCCGAATGGCTTTGAGTTCCTGACTGTCTGACTTTTCACTCTGACTGTTCTCTTGGGAGTCTGTGTTCTCTCATTCTCTCTGAAGCTTCTGTGTTCTCTGCCTGAGATCTGGGATCTGTTAGAGTTACAGTTATGTATGGGTTTTTTGACGATTGCGCCTGCATGTTATATCTGAATATAGTCTGAATTCTGTCTACAGCAGTGTTTCACAACTCTGGTCCTGGGAGGCCCGCCTTCCCTGCATGTTTGAGATATTTCCCTGCTCCGACACACTTGATTCAAATGAATCAAATGAATCAAGGTCAGCTGAAGCCTGATAATGACCCATTCATTTGAATCAGGTATGTCGGAAGAGGGAAACATCTAAAACATGTAGACGAGGGAGTCCCCCAAGGGTCTGACTGTTATTTCTTTCTGTATAGAGGACACCTTAGGGTTCACAGTCAGTGAATCCTGCCTTGCCCTCCAGTCCAGACTAATGTGCTCATAAACCCCCTCCACTGTCTCTCTGTGTCCCAGGCTATGTTCCTGCACCAGCTCCAGTCATCCTACCTCCAGAGCCAGGTATCTATTCGCACATAACCTGCCTGTGTGTGGCATGTTCTGTCACGTGAAACGGATGGGTGGTTCTCGGTGGCTCTGAGAAGGTGCCTGATGTTTGCTGTGTGTCTGGCCGTGTTCCAGGGGATCATCTTGCCCCAGATGTACACAGCGGCCATAGCCAACGTTATCAACGTGGGCGTCAACTACGTCTTGATATTCAACCTGGAGATGGGAGTCCTGTAGGTGTGCTCTCCTGCTCCTATTTCATCTGTCCATACTGCAACTGTCATACCACAATACTGAAACTGTAGTAACATAGTACTGTAATTGCAATACCATAGTAGTACCATCTTACTGTAACCGTAGAACCGTCTTACTGTAACTGTAACGTAGTGTATCTGTAGTACCATAGTCCTCTTTCTGTAGTACCATAGTACTGGGAATATTGACAATGAATGGTTTAACAGGAAAAAAAACATGTATTTACAATTCACAAATGTAGAATAATACTATTACATAAAATAAGAGAGAACCTGGGAATATGGCATTGTTACAGTGTACTCACACTTAACTTTTTTGTAGGGGCTCAGCCATAGCCAATAGCTTGTCTCAGATCTACATCTGTCTTCTATTGTATGCCTACATCTGCTGGAGAGGGCTGCACAGGAACACATGGGGAGGTGAGACGCACACACACACACGCCATTCCAACCAAACACCCTTTCAATCTACCCATACAGTATACTGGTGAAATAGAACTTTGTCTCCCTCTACAGATGAGTTGTGAGTATGGTGATGCTTTGAAATCAAAGGATGCCACTTTTTACCTGTGTGTGTGTTTAACGCTGGGTGTCCCCGTAGGCTGGTCCACTGACTGTCTGCAGGAATGGGGCTCCTACATGCAGCTGGCTATTCCCAGCACACTTATGGTCTGCTTTGAATGGTGGGTCTGGGAGATTGGAAGTTTCCTTGCCGGTGAGTATCTGTGTGTGTTTGTGTGTGTGTTTATGTGTGTGTTTACAAACCTGAAACTAGTGTTAGAAGTCACAGAACTATCCATATTCTTCCAACAGATTTATCAACACTTGTTTTATCTGTTAATACCCCACAGATTAAACTGGCCCTTCTAAATGTTAGATCACTAAATAACAAAACATTTCTAGTTAATGATCTGATCAAAGAAAACAACTTAGACTGCATCTGTCTAACAGAAACCTGGCTAAACAATGACACGGCAACAGCAACTCTGATAGAAGCGTGTCCACCCGATTACAGCTTTCACCAAGTTTCTAGGAAATCAAAAAAAGGTGGAGGAGTCGCAGCTATTTTCTCCTCTAAACTGTTGTTCAAAATCACTGAACTAGGTGAATTCACATCATATGAATATCTTGCTATAGAGCTCAAAATCGAATCAATTCTTTTTGTTATTATATATCGGCCACCCAAGCACTCGCCAATATTTATACAAGAATTCTCTGAACTATTATCACTATGTGTCACTAAATATGACAAAGTAGTTTTAAACGGAGACTTAAATATCCAAGTAAATAAAAAAGCAGACCCAAGAACTATTGAGCTCTTAAATCTCCTTGACAGTTTCAATCTAATTCAACACATAACAGACCCAACACACCAGCACGGAAACACACTAGATCTAGTGATAACAACTGGACTAAATATCAATAATATTTCAATAACTGATCTACCCCTCTCAGACCACCATTATATACTTTTTAATGTGGAAATTATCCTAACAAAAAACACAAAACAATTCTTAGTCCAAAGAAGAAATTTAGACGATACAGCTATGATGAAATTTTCTGAACAATTTGCTCTATATGAGCCAACTAGTCATGATTGCTCTCTGAATGAAATGGTAGAGAACCTCAATGATGCACTATTATCTGTGTTAGACTCTGTTGCACCACTGAAAACCAAAAAGAAGTGCACAAGCAGAACCTCCCCATGGCTGAGAAATAAAAATGTTAGTGAAACGAAAAGAAAATGCCGTGCAGCAGAGAGAAAATGGAGGAAAACAAAGATCACTATCCACTACAATATCTACAAAGATACACTAACCACCTATAACAAAACCATCCGTCTAGCAAGGAGAGAATATTTCTCCAACATTATTACAGAAAATGCCAGAAATTCCAGAGTTCTTTTCTCCACCATTGACCAGCTGCTAAACACTGTCCCTGTCCCACTCCCATCCTCAGCAGTTAAATGTGAAGAGCTTGCTTTGTTCTTCAAGAAAAAAATAACTTTAATTAGAGCTAGTATTATTAAAAGTGGGGTCGAAACTGACATCAGTAGATTCTGCAACATAACCATGAGCACATTTACCTGTATCACACTTAGTGAACTTTCCAAAATTGTCAGCGAATCTAACTCCACAACCTCAGATATTGATCCTATACCCACAACATTCTTTAAGCGAGTGTTTGATAGTGTCTCAGGTCCGGTGCTAGAGATTATAAACACATCCCTTAGAACTGGCGTCTTCCCAGATGCCTTCAAAACAGCTGTTGTAAAGCCCCTATTAAAGAAACCCAAATTGGATAACAGTCTACTTGCAAATTACAGACCAATATCAAACCTTCCATTTATTAGTAAAGTACTGGAAAAGATAGTTTTAGTCCAATTAAATTCTTTTCTTGAAGAAAATAACATCCTGGAAGTCTCGCAGTCAGGTTTCAGGAAATATCACAGTACTGAAACTGTTCTCACCAAAATAATTAGCGACCTCAGACTAAACTCTGATGCAAATAAAGTCTCGATCCTTATCCTGCTAGATCTCAGTGCAGCATTTGATACCATTGATCACAACATCCTAATCAATAGACTGGAAAAGCTTATTGGGTTCACGGATAGTGTATTGAACTGGATAAAATCATATATCACAGGAAGGAAGTTTTATGTTAGTTTAAGAGACCATAGGTCCAAGAAACATGAGAACTGCTATGGGGTTGCTCAAGGAAGCTGCTTGTTTCCATTACTTTTTTCTCTTTATATGTTACCACTCGGCGACATAATCAGAGAACATAACATAGATTTCCATAGCTATGCGGATGACACACAACTATATATATCCACTGAACCCAACGATGCAATGGCCATCAATTCCATTACCAACTGCCTGTTGGCAATAAACAAATGGATGAATGATAACTTTCTTAAATTAAATGAAGACAAAACCGAAGTCCTATTATGTGGCCCCAAATCCAAAAGAGAGATGCTTACTAAGAATCTAGGAGGCTTAACCCCCTGTCTTAAACCAGAGGTGACGAGTCTCGGTGTAATCCTGGACTCAGATTTGAATTTCAACTCTCACATAAATAAAGTGACCAAAACAGCTTTCTTTCACCTGAGGAATATAGCAAAGGTACGACCATTCATAAACCAAAATGATGCAGAGAAGTTAATTCATGCTTTTATATCCAGCCGGCTGGACTACTGTAACGCACTTTTCACTGGTCTTCCCAAGAAAACCACTGAAAGACTACAGCTCATTCAAAATTCTGCAGCTAGATTATTAACCAAAACTAAAAGGAGAGAACACATTAGTCCTGTCCTAGCTACTTTACACTGGCTCCCTGTCACTTTCAGAATTGACTTTAAGGTCCTTTTCCTCACATACAAAGCTCTACACGGACAAGGACCTAGCTACATTGCTAACTCCCTTATAAACTACACACCAGCTAGAACACTGCGATCATCAAATGCAGGCCTATTAGAGGTCACCAGAAGCAATCATAAGAAGATTGGTAATTCGGCCTTTGCTAATTACGCCCCAAAACTATGGAACAAATTACCCATAAATATTAGGGAAGCAAACACGCTAGACATTTTTAAAAGACAGCTTAAAACCTACCTTTTTACCGAAGCATTTAAGTAATTTTATCTCAGAAGTGTTTTACTACTTTTATTATGCTACTTTTAAAATAGCATAATTAAAATTGCTATTTTAATTATGACTTTTATCACTTGTATTATTGTTTTTATTGATTTTATGTAAAGCACCTTGAGCTACAATTCTTGTATGAAATGTGCTATATAAATAAAGTCTTACTTACTTACTTCCCTTCCACCTCGCTCCTCCCGCCCCCCGTCCCCATCTCCTGTTTCCCTCTGCAGGGTTATTAGGGGAGGTGGATCTAGCTGCCCAGCACGTCTTCATGGAGCTGGCAGCTCTCACCTACATGGTGAGATAATGACCTGCCTCTATTTTTCCCTATCTTGCTGCCCATCCCCCTTTTCTCCCACACAGTACCTGCTGTGGCTCAGCGCTAACAGAGGTATTTTGTTCCCAACAGTTCCCTTTGGGCGTCCACGCCGCCACCTGCGTGCGAGTGGGAAACGCCCTGGGTGCGGGGGACACGTCCAGGGCCATCATCACGTGCAAGGTGGCATTGGCTCTGTCAGGTCAGATGCTAACACATGCCAATGCATATGAATACACTACACACATACTACATACTAGTAGACACATGATGCACACACATACACCCCCATGCAAACAAGTACACATACTGTGACATCCCCGGAGAGTCTTAAGCACATGAAGAACGTGTAGGACTATGGAGAGCAACTCAAGCCGCCTCACGGCCAGATCATGGACGATGTATTCAGATGCTCCATTTACTTGCTTTCTCGCAAGAGCAGCACAGCTGGAGCTGGTCAGATAATATGCACAGTGATCTACAAAAACCAAGCCAACAAGGCTCAAAGAGGCGAACGATGTGAATCAACAAGTTGGTGAGAGTACATGTAATCATTAACGTAACCCATTCTGCTTTATGCTCTACAAACATAAACAAGCAACTATTCCACTTACAGCATGGCTCACCAAAGAGCAGCTTCAAAGGAAGACTTCAGCCACAAGACTATCGGTGGTAGTCACAATCGGCAAAGAATGTGGGCACTATGAAACCACTACCTGACACGCAAACTATGTTGCTCCCGGCTCAGGCCCAACAGGCCCATGGAGTGGTGGCGGGCTGACGACCCAACTTTCCTGACCTGACTTGAGAACTGTGCCCGCAATGCTTCTGACGAAGACAAACCCTGAGCAAGGCCATGTCCTTGCAGCCTTCCTGACTGGGGGAGCACAGCAAGCTTGCAAAGAACAGCTGAGGCAGCCACAAAAACCGCCATCCTCACCCAGTGTGGACACAGCCTGCCAGTTCAAGGGCAACGGTTACACGCCTGGGAGTTTGACTCTCGCGGACCAGTCCGAAGTCAAATCACTCAGCTTGTCTGCCTGACTTGGAGCTGGCAGATGTCGGAAGAGGGACCAACAGCCCTCGACTACATTGTTTAGGACTGAAGCATCCATTTAGCCTCCTCCAAGCGCTAGGCTACCCAGAATCACACCACCTCTGTTGACGGGCTAATCAGGATTCATGAGAAGAGTGATTAAAGAGATGATGGCTAAATCTGTACCCAGCTTATGTCGTCAGGAGGGACACAAAGATTCCAGGCTTCCAGGGCTGCGTCACTGCCGCATCACCTCTGTCGACCCCAAACCCCAAGCCACCTGAGGATTGGAGGTGCTGCAATTGCGAACAAAAGAGTCCTCTCGCCAGACGGTGCCCCCCGTCCCGGACGTCCATATGTTCCCAGCCAGAAAAGGGGAAGGTTGACCTTCAGGACACCTGCTCACCACTTTCTGGGCTCATAAAGCTCCTTCCAACCCTCATCTGGTCATCCAAGTGGGTCACCGTGGCACCCACAACCTCATGGATTCTGGGTGCGTCATCACCTTCGTCCTCCCTGAACTGGCTTTGGAAGACAGACGCCCCAGCATTACAGTATCCTGCATCCATAGGGACACAAAGACATACCCAACCAGGCAAATCAAGGTATCCACCCCCCCAGGGTCACTTCTCAATTCATTCAGGCCTGGTACTGTATTGGCACCACTGCTCATTGGAGTAGACTTCAAATCTGTCAAATGGGTACTGGCAAGTGTCCCTCATACCCAGGGCCAAAGATGTCTTTTTCAACACCAGATGGATTGTACCGGTACCCATGTCCCAGACAAGCTTGGGATAGAGGATGGATTGTACCGGTACCCATGTCCCAGACAAGCTTGGGATAGATACCCAAGCTGGGTATAAGATTTGCCAAGGATCATATTCTTTAACTTTCAGGTGAAACATCAGCCTGGCAGGGAACTTGCCAACGCGCATGCACTGTCCAGATGGGACACCTGCTGCAGGGTCTTGGTTTTCTTCTTGGTATGGAGAAGTGAGACATCCCCAGAGAGTCTAAGCACATGGAGAACAAGTAAACTCTAGTAGAACAACTCTACTCGACAAGACACATACGGAAAGCAACACAATCCACCTCCCGGCATGTCATGGACGGTATACTCAGTTGCTTTCCCGACGAGCAGCACAATTGAAGCTGGGTTCACCGAAGAGAAGCTTCAAAGAAAGAAGACTTCAATCCTTCCTCACCTTTGTCAATTACATTACATTTCATTTATTCATTTAGCAGACGCTCTTATCCAAAGCGACTTCCAAGAGAGAGCTTTACAAAGTGCATAGGTCACTGATAATAACAACAAGAAAGCCCCAAAGCATTGCGGGTAGCCAAAACAAGAAGCACACATTGTGAACAACCAAAAAATAAGTGCCAAAGGGAAGAACCATAAGAGCATGTAGTTAAGCAAGTTACAATTTAAACAACATGAGTCTCTAAGGGCAAGTGTACCTGTAGAAAAAGCAGCAGCAGTAAAATAAAAATAAGATTAACTAAAATAGAATATTTTGCAGCGAATACAACAGTTTAAATCAGTTGCCACTAACCAACAAGACCAACAAGTCTCTAAGCAAGAGTCATTGTGATCCTTGAGGAAACTAGCATTAGGTTCAGCAAACCATTCCTAAGTACCGTTGTACTCCCGGAACAAGTGCGTCTTGAGCCTTCTCTTGAAGGTGGAGAGACAGTCTGTGTCTCTGATGGAGGTGGGGAGTTGATTCCACCATTGGGGGGCCAGGCAGGAGAAGAGCTTGTGTTGGGACCGGGCGGTCTTGAGCGGTGGTACCACCAGGCGGTTGTCTGAAGAAGACCGTAGGTGGCGTATGGGGGTGTAAGGCTGCAGGAGAGACTTGATGTAGTCGGGTGCAGTCCCGTTCACTGCTCGGAAGGTCAGTACCAGGTTCTTGAATCTGATGCGGGCCGTGATGGGAAGCCAGTGGAGAGAGATGAGGAACGGAGTAACGTGGGAGCGTCTGGGCAGGTAGTAGACCAGGCGTGCCGCTGCGTTCTGAATCCTCTGAAGAGGGCGGGTTGCGCAAGCTGGGAGACCGGCGAGCAGCAAGTTACAGTAGTCCAACTTGGAGAGGACAAGTGCTTAGACAAGCAGCTGGGTGGAGTGCTCAGACAGGTATCTCCTGATCTTCCGGATGTTGTAGAGGGTGAATCTACACGATCGGGAGACCGCTGCAATGTGGGCCGTGAGGGAGAGCTCGTCATCCATGGTAACCCCAAGGTTCATGGCAGAGGATCAGGGGGTCACCGTCGCAGATCTCAGGGTGATTGAGAGGTCGTGAATTACAATTAAAGGGATGGAAAGAGATTAAAACTACTTTCCGCCAACAATTCTCCAAATTGTGTGCATCTCAACTCCTTGACTCTTCGGCGTTGTCACAATACATCAAACACACACACACACACCGTATACAAGTAGATACACATGAGACAAACACATTCATGCAGCATTTAAGTGCACATACACTAACATAGTAGCATGTTTCTACTGCAGGTTTGCTGGCCCTGTTCCAGGGGGTGGGGATCTTTGGCTCCAAGTCAGTGCTGGGCTGCATCTTTACCTCCGATCAGTGAGTAATACCATAACTGTGATAAACCAGCGTGTAGTTCTGAATCCCGCAGCTAAACAAAAAAAACACCTCTTAATTTGTTGTCTTCTTGCCGTGTGCTCTGCAGGAACATTGTGGAGTTAGTGTCCAAAAACCTCACCCTCTACGCGTTCACACAGTTCTTTGATGCTATCGTGGTGAGCTGCCTTGAAAGGAAACATTTGAGCTGGGACCTTGTTTTGACTGGCAGGATAGTCTGTATCTGAGACTGAAAAAGCAACTCGGCGTCTTCCTTGGTGTGTATGTCAGTGTGTGTGCACAGGGATCATGGTGGGGGCTGGGAAACAGAAGATAGCTGCCTTAACGAACCTGGTGACGTACTACTGTATAGGCCTACCTGTGGGGATCGCCCTGATGTTTGCCGCCAAGCTCAGGATTATCGGTGAGGATCCCCTGTGCCAACCCTCCATATTCTCTCTTCTCTCTCTCCCCGGTCTCTCTTTGTTGGGTTTGAGTAGAATGGAGTGGGTACTTCTCACTCTCCCTCTCTGTCTCCATGTTTCTTTCCCCCTCTCAGGGTTTTGGGCAGGACTGTCCGTCTGCATCGTGATCCAGATGACGTTTTTCATCATCCTCATCTTCAAACTCAACTGGAAAAAGGTCACAGAGGAGGTACAGTACAGAGTGGATAGTGAAGATGCTCACTGCCAGGTGCACGCAACCCTGTCACACTCTCACCTAGTCATACAAGAATGTTTAACCGTGCAGAAATCAACTATTAATCGTGACAGTACTCCCGAACAAGACAGTACACTTTGGGTAAAACGCATGACTGATCTGAACTCCAACACAGTCATAGTGCGTTGGGTGGCGTAGAGCGGGGGTTGTGGTACTTAAGACAGCCCTGATGTAATCATAAGTCACATGATGTCTCTGCAGGCCCAAGTGCGAGCTGGAAAGGGTAGGCCTGTCACAATTGTGCCGTCAAAGGCTCCTATTGGACATCCTGTGATTGACACATTGATTCCAGAGGGGTCCGAATATCCACGGTCCACTCTCAACTCTGACATGGTAAATGTATACATTGAAAGTTGTGTGAGAGGGAGAATGTGTTTGTGTGTGTGTATTTTACAAGTACATGTTTATTTTTGATAGAGGTGGACAAAACCGTGGTGGTGTTCATACCACACTGAAGGCCATTTCTTGCTTGATTGTTGTTTGTGTCTCTCCTTGCAGATCCAGTCAGATAATGAGGTTCTCAAACCAGCTGGGCACACCCCAGTCAGCACCCAGGAACAGGGTACAGGGGAGAAGCAGGGGCTGAGGGCCGGAGGCATCAGCAAAGGGCCAGGGGTATGCACTGGCGAGGCTGAGGGAGGGGGCAAGGCCCCTGAAAGCCAGACTGAAACGGAGCTGTCCATGTCTCAGCTGGTACTGCGGAGAGGCTTCACCCTGCTGGTGTTGCTAGTTATCCTGGCCACAGGGGTCACTGTCCACCTGGCTTGCCCCCCTCCCGAGCCTTCCATGCAGAGCAGGAGTAACCTGACCTTACTGGACTGGGCCAACTACTCCTCCACCCCGACACCAGCACCCTGGCTCGACCTGACCTTGCCCCACCTAACCCTCTGAGGTGCCGCACTGCAACCGGGGAGTGGGGTAGGTGGAGACAAGACTGGTGGAGGAACAGGTGGAGGAACAACAGACTTTGGAAGCCTGTAGAGTTGCCTTCTTATTTAAATTCCCATATTACTCATTGATGATTGGTTAATCACTGTTGCATTACATTTTCCCTGCTGCTGTCTTGGGGCGGGAGGGGGAGTACAGTATCAGTCTGGTTCACTCCTCTGAACATTCTTGTTTCTTTCTCCTCCATCATGATTCTTTATCACAAACTAAGTTTATCTTGAAACAAAACATTGATCTAATGAATGGTAAATGTCTCATCCAAGAATTTGTTTTGTATTTTACAAGCTCGACATGTCAAATGTGAATTTGTACTTTGTAATACTGAGTGCACAGCTCTAGGTATAGCACTACTTTTAGGTGTACTCACAAAAAGGCGATGGCTGGCTTAGTCCACCCTCAAATGTGAAAAAATAGATTTTCTTAAACTGACCTAGATTATGAAGTCCGATCGTAGAGTATGAATCAATAAATCATTTGTTATATATTCATTTTGACCTAAGTGTTTTTTTGCATATTCAGTAGGCAAAGTTTATAAAGTAAGAACACCAAGTTCAACAGAGACAGTCTACATTGAAGGAGCACTGGTCATATGGAACATAAATGATTGTGTTCATAGTTTAATCCAGGCCTTGGTGATGATGATGATGTTGCCACATACGCGCATATGTACTGAATTCAACACTTGTGTTTATTAAATGAATACATTTCTCACATCAGAGAACCAGCTCCACGTCTACATGCGTTTCACATTCGTCCCTCTCTAAAGTGGCTTTAGTGTGTAGGAAACCAGGGATAATAGAGTGCTTCATTTTTTGCACTGGTCCACAGCCAGACAAATTCAGTGGAAGGATATTTCCCTTCTCAGTCATTTTAATTGACAGCAATAAGAAAAAAGCTATGACACCTTCTTAGCTGTGACATCTCATGAGGCTAAAATGGTGGCTCATCAGGCTAAAATGACTCGGCAATGCCAGAACTTGTGGTGATTCATTTACAATATGATTCTTATTGTTAATAATATAATGATTATTATTCATTTTGGCAGTGCTGAGATGGCAGATCTGACAAGAGGGCCTGGAATACACCCCAAATCCCCAAGTTTTACAGTTACATTGTTAGCATCTTATCTCACTGATCACGACGAGTGATCAGTGTCCAGAGTGTGTACAATAAGACATGTCAGAACTGCACTTGGCATCTTTAGTTTGAGCTCCAGGTCATGAGTGTGTGTAGATAATTACAGAAGATAAAAGATGATGTATGATTATACATAGACAAAGTGCATTGAGATCTTCGGTTTGAACTACAGTACATCAGTGTATAGAGATAATCATCTAATTAAAAATAAATACATTCATCTTTGCCAATAACTGACTATTAAGCCGCACAGGGTGGTGTCAAGCAATCTGGACCTTGTGACTATTCTTTTGTGATGACTACGATGATAATAACGATAAGGCGGACGATCCTAGTTGGCGGGCCGTGTGGAGTACAGCCAGTCTAGGGCTGCCCGTTCTGTTTCGCAGAACGAGTTTGGGCAGAGCCAGGTACCGGAGAATCAGGGGTGGAGTGGTTTTTAACTGGTGGGTGGGGGGGTCACCGATGGGGAGCCTCAGGGGTCAGCCGAGAAGCCTGGTGAGCACCTCGCTGACGGTGATCCCAGCGGCGAGGATGAGGAGCATGAGAAACACGGCCAGGCCGCGCCGTAGGACCAGCTGCCTGACCGACAGCACCACCCCCACGGTGGTGACGACCTTCTCCCCCCGCTCGGAGACCAAGCCCTCCGCGTTCTCCTCAACTGAGACCGGGTCGCCTGGGCCGGGGTGGAGAGAACTGGATGAGCCTGGAGAGGGGAGGGTCGGGGGGGTTGTGGAAAAAGGAGAGCTTTGCAATGAACAAATGACAGGCCAGTTTGACAGCACAGATCTTCTAAAAACAATCATTTCCAGGTCTGTGGGGTTTGAGGTGTGAACTTTGTCAGGTGAGGAAAAAAAACAATTAAGGTGCTTGTGGTTACTTTATGATGTTGAAATGGCTTCCCTTCTGTAACAATCATTCAGGAGATACTTCTACTGTACAAATATGCATTAAAAGTAGTGTTGCCAGAACTTGAATGCTGGAACTTTGGAACACATGAATATCACCTTTCTTTTCCATAGCAAATGAATCCTCTTTCTTCTCGGACACGTCAACTCCTGCCCTCACCAAAGCCTAGACACAGACACACACAAAAGAACAGTCAACAAAACTTCTAGTGGGAGATGATTGCTTAAGCAAACATTGAACTTGAAGTTGGTTTCTCCAGAGCTAACATTGTCAACATTTGTATGCTTCAAGTGATAGTTTAACATACAGTGTGTTGTCCAACACTTTAGGGGCCTAGGTCTTGAATCATGTAGTTTGTTTAACTCTTTTTAGCTAAGCTGATGCTATCAGAGGGACAATTAGCAGTGGGGCCTACCTCATTAGTGGCCTTCTTCCAGTCGAGTTTCCATATCAGTATAAGGAAGAACGTGCTCTGCATGACCACACAAACAAACAGGCCCGACCACAAGCCTACAAGCGGCAGAAAGAGAGACACGGTCAAGGAAAAAAAAAACTCTTCCGCCCAAAACACTAGTCACCTAACAACTCTCTGAGGTGTTTTGCTCACCGACAATGCCCATTCTGTTGGCAAACATCAGGGCCACCCCAATGGGAAGGCCTATGAAGTAGTAGCCCACCAAGTTGCACAAGGCCCCAATACTCTGCTTCCCTGCACCCCTCACAATACCGCCTGTGACACCCTACAGACACAAGAACACAGATGAACACCAGTAAAAAAAAAAACAACAACACCCATGCATGATGCACACACATTCCTCACCGCTAAGGCATCACCGAGATGAAAGAAGGCGTACAGCAACATGACGTCGGCAACCCTGTTAACAATTTCTCTGGAAGAAAACGAAAAGAAAGAGTACATAGAGAATATAATACAGTTCATACGATGGGCAGAATCTTACACCTAAGGACAGCATATTGATCAAGTTCCATACATGGTGGTTGGTGGAGGAGACTGATCCATCCAGGCTAGTCCATTAAAAACACATTTTGGTTACAGTGACAGCCGGAGTAGTAGGGAAAGAACAATCTCTTCAAAACTAAGCAATTATTGAATATTAACAGGAAAGTGTGTTGGACTTGAGCAGGGGTGCATAATTGGCGGACCTTGTCCGTGTCTGGACCGAGCGAAGGTTCTGTCTGGACCTTAACACATTTATCATAAATAGTTGTTTAAAATATATTATTTATATTTTAAATTAATATAATATTTAAAATGAACACATTCTGCGCTGGCTCAGCATCTCAGACAGCGGTCCGTACTACGGTGTGTTGTCCAATCACGTGCGTTATTTTAATCACTTCACGAAACTCAGACAATCAAAGCGAAAGTTTACATTGAAGAATCAAAAGCTGAAGCGAGAGAAGTTGTGGAGTTGATACAGAAAAAAGAGAAGTGGACACACAAATATGCCTTTATCCTTCCCGCAGCGAGTGTCAGTACTTGTTTATTAGCTATAGGGCCTACATATACAAGAATTACGCCCCAAATCATATCACACGTTAGACAAAAAGGCTCTCAAGTCTCACGCATACACCATGCATTTCATCATGCATTTCAACCAGTTCACATCTCACACCTTGTATTTGTCATGCTGAGAAGGGATAACTTGACCCGTTATATAAAATTAATGGATGAGGTGCAGGCATGTGGAAAAAAGGTTTTCTGCTGAGTTGATAGCTGTGCCGAGTAACACAGACTTAAATACCACCTCCCACTCAATCAGAAACACCAGCACCCGTATTTTTGGTAAGGTTTGGGCCTTTGGGGGTGGACAAAATGTTAGTCAATGGACCAGTTTGAATTGTAAATGTACACCCCTGGGCTAGACGATGGACTAGAGGTGTGTGTGTGTGTATGTGTGTGGGTACACCCCACTGGTCACAGAAGTCAATGTCCAGTGTCTGAAGACATCCAGGCTGGTTAATACATGATGGAGTCTATTACATAAGCAGGACTCAATGTCCAAGAGCTAGCAAGTTCATGAGTTATTTCCCTCAGTGATGATCCAGCTGCTGAAACTGTACTCACAGGTCTGTGGTGAAGACATACGCAATCACATCTTTCATCCCTCCAAGGATGCCGCCCACAAAGAGGGAAACGATAACTTGATAGGGTAGAAGAAACAATTTCAGTCATTCGGGTATAGTTAGGAAGATGGCACATTTCAAAGAAAAGTATTTCCACAATATTTCCCAAACTCCACCGGGGCTAACAATCTCTCACTCGACTCAAAGGCACCTTAAACTACACTTAACTGTATATTTCTTGTTAGTAGTTGTATTTGACCTTGACTGACCTTTTTCAATGTTTCGATGTTGCATTTCTGATTCAGTTGTAGTATTGTCTTGTTAACAGACTGCACCTACAAACAATGTTGCACTTGATATCTTATGTTGTTTTGTTGCACTATCCTATCATCAGAATAATGGTATATTGCAGTTGATCGCTATTGTTGCATGTGTCAGACAAAATTACAGACTGCTCCTTGGCACTAACCAGTACTGCAAAATACCATTAGAACTGTTCACCTCTCTTCCAAGAATATTTGCTGTACTTAGTATTCTAACTGTTTGTCGTTTTCGATGAAAGCATCTGCTGAATGAATAAAGTGTAAAATGTACATCTTAACCGGCTCTATGACTGTGTAGGTTCTATGGGCACCATGCACCAAGTGCTTTCAATTTTTTCAGACTTGTCTCCTCAGCCAAATTCACAGAACATGTAGGGTGTCCATCTTAGGAATTTTGGGAACTAGGGGGAGGAGCAGTACAGCTGCTAGTCAGCATCCAGGGTGGGAGTTGAAGTTTGGGCTGGGCTTTGAAGTGAGGCTGGGGGAGGGGGGGTTGGTTTCGTACATGCACAGATGATGGACACCTTGCCGGACAGCTTAGCTTGCTCCATGTCCCCGGCTCCTAGAGCATTGCCCACTCTCACACTGGCAGCCACGGAGAAGCCCAGGGGGAACTAAGGGAGGCAGGGTAGGCAAGATCGTTACTAAAAGGCCATTAGACCCAAGACGAAACACACGGTCGAGGTCAGTCGTGATTTGCAAATAGGATCCACTGCTGGCGAGATGGTGTGCCTATCTGAAGGGTCTTACCATGTACGCGATGGTGGCCAGTTCGTACACGACCGACTGTGCCCCGAGCTCAACCTCGCTGATCAGCCCTGAGGAAAACGAAGAAGAATTCAGCATTTCAACTCGTTCATTTCCAGGTGTGCTTCACACCAGGTGTGCTTCACACCTGGTGTGCTTTACACCAGGGACTTCGGTGGATAGTCATGGATGGATGTGATTGGCGTAAGAGGAAAACCTGACCTGCTAGGAATCCTCCGATCTCATAGGTCCACCACTCCAGACAAAGCATGAGCATACTGGGGATGGCCAGCATGATGAAGGCATCCCACTCCTGCAGACAGTCACGTGACCAGCCTAGTGCGCAGAAACACAACACGTGTTACGTGGTAAAAATACGATGACATGGTAACAAGGGTCGTTATTGGCATTCCGGTCCTGTTTTGCCCAGGCTACAATCCCAATTGTGCTTAATTCAACATGAATTGGTATAGTCTAGAGTTCTAGACATGAGCTCCCAACATTGTGGTACACTTCAGTGTGTGAATTGAGGAGAAAAAGAACTGCTGTGTCATTTCCTCCTTGTTACGCTCTCCTCAAAACCTGTGTTACACAATGATCCAGTAGAACATCGTCAGTCAAATATTACTCACTAGGACTGTGGGTAATGTAACTTGACCCCAGGAATGTACTGACCAGTACTGTGTACCAGTACAACGCAAGCCGTAACTTAACCTTAATAGTAACCTAAAGACAGGACCGCAGGGACTAGAGCAGAGTGCAAACTGTGTTCAACCAAAAAGTCTCAAAATAGACCTGGTGGTCGTCTTCACTTAAAGGGATATTCACTCAAAATGACTTCTCCAGCTCCTTCTGACTTATTAATCAATCTAAAACGAATTTGAAACATTCTAAGGGTCATTCAGATGTGTGGTACATGCTACAATGTCAGCAACTAGCAAGGACCCATAACTGTTTAGAGAAATAGAATAGTTAACAGCCATTTTAGAATGAAGAAAAACGATTAATCTCATATCCTTCTCAAACGCCTCCCCCTTTGAGGAGAAAAAGAAGAAAGAACTCACCATCCCAGGTGGCCTTGTGCAGCCCTTTACAGACGATGTATACAAAGAGGAGCACTGCTAGGGAGTACTGGGAGATGGAGTTTGCAGCTGCAGATCCACTGTAGTCAGGAGGTAATGGAGCAGAGAGACAGTTAATGCTCATGTTCAGTGTGAAAAATGACCGTCGGTGAGTTTAGCTTACTACACGCAATAGAACATATCGTAGACAGTATAGTCTAGATCATTGATTGTCCACTGGTCTAACCTCAGGACGCATATTTGTCCTTGGTCATTAAGTCACAACCCCAAAATAATTTCATTTCCAAACCATTATAATTTATTTCACAAAACAATTTGTGCAGTAGTCCACAATGTCTATCACACTATAGGCGGCACAGTGTGAACCTACCCACCTTTCAAAATGAAAACGTGGCCTACCATCGGAAGTTTGGTAACTTAAAATAAAAGTTATAATTCTAAGTCTATAAGTCTAGATGATACACATTTCTCATTCACAAGATTAATTAAGACTTGGAACGTGTGGAGATTTCCCTTCTCCAATTACACTGTTTATGGATTAATTGTGTCTACAATGTTTTTGTAACCATATAAGGTGGATGAGACCATTTCTTCAAGCATGGGACTTAACATCTGGATAAACTGTATCAAGGCTGTCTAACTATCTTCCTGTTAAGCTACTATGCTATAGCCTGACAGTTTTCACTCCAAGGTGGACTTCGAACTAATATAATTTAGCCAGCACAGTATTAGAATCAGGTGCATTTGATTAGAGTTGGAGCCAGACTTCCAACATCCAAAATGTTCAGGCAGGAACAAAGTTCTGGGGGCTGTACTACACTAACAGTATTGCGTGTGACTCTTGCCACAGTGAACTAACGATGACGATCGTGCGCTCACTCACGCCACGCCCAGGTCCAGCTGGAACAGGAAGACATAATTGATGAGAGCGTTGAGAATGTTGCCCGCCGCTCCGGTTATGACCTGTGGCCAGATGATACCCTGCAAGGTCAAAGAACAGCACTGTCTTAAAAGGACCCCACCCCTACCAACAGACATTGTTCAACGATCACCGCTTTAAAATATCCCTCCCAAAAAGGCTTAGGAGACTGTACCTGATTCTGTAGGTACCTGCCTTGTAGCTGGTACATGAAGGCAGCCTGCAGCACAGACATAATGACAGCTTGAGCGGACGGATTGAAAACAACAAAAACATTCCAAATTCTCTGTTCATCTGTTACATTCAGCACATTGCAGAGAACAATGTTATATCTACAGAGAACTCACTGGAAGAGCGGGCATGAAGATTTTCACGTAAAGTTGGGAGAGCCTGAGGGCACAAAGACGGACAACACACACACGATGAAGGTTCTGTGATTGTGTGATCAGAGAGAGAGATATGATAGTGTGTGTGATTGTGTGTGTTACCTGGCCACCTCTGGGCTCTGTCGGACAGCCAGCAGGATTGGTTCAGTGTTGATGAGCAGAGCCCAGCAGGGGAAGCAGGCCAGAAGCAGGATCAGAACCCCCCTCTGAAGAATCACTCCCACACGCTTCAGGTTACCACCCCCAAATGTCTGGAGAACCACGTACACACACACTTTTAGTCAGGTATACACACTACATATTAGCTCAGCATGTTTCATAGTTGTGGGTTCTAGTTTGTGTTTGCATATTAGCATTTTTTACTATTACATTGTTGCAAACAAGTTCCCCTAAGGAGGTAATTAGCAGTTAATACTAGCAGTTACAACTTTCAGCCCCTTAGTCCCCTTACAGCCCCATGGGTAATCACTGACCTGAGATATGAGTGTGTCACAGGCTGAAGCCAGGCCAGAACCAATAGAGATGCCTGTGACATTGATCACCTGGAGAAGCAAGACAAATGGCTTTAAGGAATGTGGGGGTAATTGCCTGCAAGTGAACAGAACAATTCCGATAGTTGTCTAGGCTACAGTACCGCGGTTGATATGACCTTTAACGTTTTAGTGTGGGACCACAAGACATCACGTGATAAATCAGTCACAATGAAAGAATCCCCAATACCGACTCATTTAACGGTTGACACAGGATTTATTGACCAACAGGTAAACCGAGGCTAGTCAAATGACAGCTCACCGCTATTGCTAATGCAACTCCAGCCAGCTCCGTTTTTCCCATGTGCCCACAAAACACCGTGCTGACGAAACTTATAAGGAAGATCATCAACTGCGAAATAAACTACAAGAAGAAAGGACAACGTGAACGGTGAATTAAAGCCAAAACACATGTAACAGATCAGCCTTAATTATTCATTTACTGGTCTCCAAAAAATACATGTTAGCCTACGCACAAATAAGTACAATTTACATTAACATAGTAAATAGTTCACAAATAAGTAAGATTTGCTACATACCACAGGTCCAGCAAGTTGTAAAAGTTGGACTATTTCATTTTTGTATTTTTGCGTTATGGTACAACTTTTAGTGTATTTTCGACAGCCACCGCAGCATTCATCTGAATCTGTCTTATCGTCAACGTTAAGGTTCACTCCGTTGGTACCATTCGATTTGATGGCTGATTCTGCCATTGTGCGACCGGGACCCGGAATGTGGGCTAGGCTAAACGGAGCTGCGAACTAAAGTAAAAGCTACTGGTAACCTTACCACTGTACATTCGGAACTATCAGGTAAAGCTCTGTAGTAACCACTATCACGGTGTTGGCGTCGGTGTACACGACACGTGGTCTCCCAAACAGTTAGGTCTGCCAATACAATGATGAACTCCGCCTATTTACCCCCACGGTGATGACGCGATGGGAGGCCGAAAAGTGAGAGGAAAAGTAAACTGGAGAAAAAAGTAAACGGCACGAACGAAAATATGAACTGCAGTAGCCTGTGTCGGGCGTGGTCTATAACCTGTTTATTACAGCTCGAGATGAATAGGGGTCATCTTTAGTTGTGAAAAGAACTTCCAATGGTGAAGTGGACACTTTATTTTTTCAATAAAACTATTATTGCACCAAGGCTATGCGTTGTAGCTGTCCTTTAATTCAATGCATTTATTGTAGGTCTACTGTATTTCTATCTTTTTCTATCATGTGGTGTAGGTCGTGTCTTGTCTTAAATGTATCTCACCTCACTTCAAGAGATGGCAGAGGGGACCTTTCGATTTTTGGCGTTTTTAACAAGCTCAAATTAGTAACATAGGAAAGTAGCCTGCAAACGTAAACTGGAAACATCCAAATACGCGCGCATGAAATAGCCTTCCCCTTTTGGCCAAATCAATATGGTCTATGCTGAGTGACTGTAAGCGAAGCGCGCAGCAGTGTGCCTATACCACTAACCTCTGAAATGCCACAGCGCTGCGCTGCCCGACGAGGCAACATCACTAAACGCAAGACAGTGTTTACAGTCACCCCCTTCGTCCGCAGGTAAGAATTAGGTAGACTACATTATCTGTCTCTAAGCAGACATGGAACGTGGGTTACGCAGAAATGTGTGTGCTTTGTTCAAAACGGAAGATGCGTCCTGATACTGCGGACAGTTTAACAAGTTCATAGGCGAAATGGAAAATAACCTTTCCTGATTATAGGCTATCCTATTACGATGTGTACATGTGATTTTTCGAATTTGGATCAGTATCGAATGTCACGTCGATAAATAGAAAAGGGCTAAATGGCTGCATAAAGTTGTGCTTTATTATAAAGCTCAAATGCATGGAATGGAAAGTTTACCACTCGGTATTTGCACATTTTTTCATTTAATCTGTATAGCCTCGCCCATATTGTTTGGTCACTTAAAGAGTAGCGCTATATGCCCAATTGCCCGTAATACTGTGTGTGGAATTGATGGCAGAATAGTGTACCAGTCACCCAGTGGCGCGTCCCACAACATTATAAGAACGTCGATGGATGTCTCACATGACAAAAAATCACAGCAGATGTGCAGCAGTGTTGGTTAAGTGATTTTTTCCCCTTGGCAACACGCATAATCAATTCTGTATTATTTGTAGTTACAGATCAGCTACATTTATTTTCACTGCTGTATATGTAGCACTGTTATTTGCATGCACATTTTTGTTTTTTATTTAGGGACAAATTTTGATCTGTAATGTGCCATTCTGGAAAACAAATTGATGATGTACTGTACTTTTCCATAGTTTACATTGTTGTCATCAAAAAGGAACAATGTTCTCTGTTGCCATGTGAATCTAATTGAAATGCTATGTGTATTTACATTTAATAAAGTTTAATGTATTGTAGAACTATTTGCATTTCAATCAGTAATCAGACATCCTTTTCAATTTCAGGGTGATAGCGTGATGGGATGGCAATGATTGTACACCTCTGTGGCAAGATCCTGCCTTTCTCCCTTCTGGTCCTGCTCCTCTCTCTCTTTCTGCTTCTCCCCTCCGGTGAAGCTCAGCTTCCCCAGGATCCAAGGACCAGATCAGGGCTCCTTTTCACGCAGACCTCCTACAATGCCTCCATCTTTGAAAATTCTGCAGCTAGGAGCTACATCAAGAGTGAGGTAAAAATGGGAGTTGTTCTCGGCCCCTCTCGTGCCTCCACTGTCAAATACTCTATCAAATCTGGAGACACAGAGGGTCTTTTCCAGGCAGAGGAATTTGTTCTGGGAGACTTCTGTTTCCTGCGCATCCGGACAAATAGCGGCAGTGCAGCCATCTTGAATCGGGAGGTGCAGGACAACTACACACTGACGGTGAAGGCATCTGCCATGGGAGGGCTGGAGGCCTGGGCCACTGTTTACATCAATGTCCTTGATATGAATGATCTCCGACCCCTGTTCTCTCCCACTTCCTATTCTATTGTTGTCCCTGAGAGCAGTGCCATGGGTGCAAGCGTGGGAAGGGTGACGGCGACCGATGCAGATGTGGGTTCCAACGGTGAGTTCTACTACTTCTTCAAAGAGAGGGTGGAGCTTTTCTCCATCCACCCGACCAGCGGGGTCATCTCCATCACAGGCAGGCCCAACATGGAGGAACGAAATCGCTTCGAACTGGAGGTGCAGGCTGTGGACCGCGGCATGAAGCTGTACGGTAACAACGGTGTGAGTAGCACGGCCAAACTGGTTCTCACTCTGGAACGCATTAACGAGTTTGCACCGGTTCTGAGTGTGGTGGCACTCAACCCATCCTGGTTGGACATAGACCCCGTATATGCAGTTGTTACTGTGGAGGATCTAGATGAAGGTGTCAGTGGGGAGATAGAGTGGGTGTCCATCATCGCTGGTGACCCGTTAGAGCAGTTTGTTGTTGATCGGTCTCCTGTGAGTAATGACTACAAGGTGAAGACCTTAGAGCCAGTAGACTGGAATACGTTTCCTTATGGCTCCAACCTGACCCTCCAAGCCAAAGACAGGGGCTCGCCTCCAAAGGTTTCCAACACCCAGGTGGTTCAGCTGCAGGTGAGGACGCCAGAGCCGTTGACTATTCGATTTGAGAAGGAGGTCTATAGGGTCAAGATCAGTGAGATAGCACCCCCTGGCACCATAGTAGAGGCAGTAAAAATCTCCCCTGCTCCTCTCAACGTCAAATACAGCTTGAGCTCCTTCTCTGCCTCACAGTATTTCACCATCAACTCACTGACAGGCATCATTAACACTGTGAGTCAGCTGACCACCATATCCCAGGAGTCTGTGCAAATGACGGTGTTGGAATCTTTCACTCAACTTGAAACCACGGTTCTTATCAGCATAGAGGACGCTAACGACAACACTCCCACGTTCCCCAGGCCCAGCTATGAGGTCTCTATCAACGAGAGCCTACCAGTGGGCACTGTCATCCTGGTGGTGTCAGCGGTGGACATCGACAAAGGGGAGAATGGTTGCATAACCCACAGCATTGCTGGTCTGCAGTCCATACCGTTCACCATAGATCAGGATACAGGGGAGCTGACTGTCACGAAGGAGCTAGACTTTGAGTCTTCTTCTGAGATGTACATGTTCTCCGTGCGTGCGTCTGACTGGGGCTCCCCGTACCGAAGGGAGAGCGAGGTTAACATCACAGTCCGTCTACTGAACGTCAACGACAACAAGCCGATGTTCGAGAGGGACGCGTGCCGAGGCATGATAGTGCGAGACTTCCCCATTGGCCAGCCCATCCTTACCATGTCGGCCATAGACGTAGATGAGCTGGACCTGGTTAAGTACCAGATCATCTCAGGGAACGAATTGGACTACTTCAACCTGAATCCAGACTCCGGGGGCCTATCCTTGAGGAGATCATTGGCGTCGGCCAATCTGAAGAGCAACTTGTTCAACCTGAAGGTAGTTGCCACCGATGGGGAGGCGCTCTCCGAGCCCACGTTCGTGAACGTGTCCATCGTGAGAGGTAGGATGCCGTCCCGGGGCTTCACCTGCAGGGACACCAAAGTGGCCGAGAAGTTGGCTGAGATGCTGCTGACCAAAGCATCGGCCATGAGCAAACCCAGGGTAGTCGATGATTACACAGACATTTTCTCTGTGAACAAACAGACTCCGCAGTTCGAGTCTTTTCCCACCAGTATTCTAGTGAGGGAAGACCTGGCTGTCGGTGCCAGCGTCTTCCAAGTGAGAGCCCAAGACGGCGACACAGGCTTCAACGGGCGTATTCTCCACGCAATATCTGACGGCAACAAAGACAGCTGCTTTGACGTTGACATGGAGAGTGGCTTGATAACCGTGTTCCAGCCTCTGGACCGCGAGAGGACAGACCGCTACTTCCTGAACATCACTCTGTATGACCAGGGCCTTCCTCAAAAGTCCAGCTGGAGGCTGCTTACCATCAACATCGAGGACACCAACGACAACAACCCACAATTCCCTCAGGAAAGCTACTCAGCCGTCATCCCAGAAAACACTGCCGTGGGCACAGATGTAATCCGTGTCGCAGCCACCGACAAAGACCAAGGTCAGAATGGAGAAATGACCTATGCCCTGCTAAGTGCTGTGCCCCAGTTTGGAATCAACAGTGAGACCGGTGGGGTGTTTGTCGCCGGGCAGCTGGACAGAGAGGCAGTGCCAGTCTTCAGTCTGAAGGTGGAGGCTAGAGACAAGGCTGAGAGGAGCAGCCAGAGGCTCTCTGTCACCACCTTAACCATCACGCTGGAGGACATCAACGACTGTGCTCCAACGTTCATCCCTACTAGCTACAGTGCCAGGGTCCTGGAAGACCTCCCCGTAGGAGTGGTGTTCGCCTGGGTGCAAGCCCAGGACCCGGATGTCGGCCCTGGGGGGCAGGTCCAGTACTCCTTGGTCAACGACTTCAATGGAACGTTTGAGGTGGGCCACCTGTTAAGATAAAGTTACTGTGTTGCTGAATGTGTTGTTGTCTAGTCGGAGCCGTATGAACATAATGCGAGCGGGATATCAATGAACGCATTGACGCCTATCCTGTTCTGTACTCTTGTGCTGTATTGTTTAGGTGGATGCTGTGAGTGGTGCTGTGAGGATTGGGAAGGAGCTGGACTATGAGAGGCAGCAGTTCTATAACTTGACTGTGCTGGCTGAGGACAGAGGACTGCCTAGTTTGCGCTCTCTCTCCTTCCTGGAGGTGGAGGTGTGTGACTAACACACACACACACACACACACACTCACACACGTACACACACATGAACACAACCCCACATGTTCAACCTCCCGACAGACACTCATACAACCATACACAAACACACACACACATAATCCCAACCTCAGTTGCTCCAATTCAGTAACAGTCTGTCTCCATCTTTACACAGGTGGTAGATGTCAATGAGAACCTCTATGCTCCTTACTTCTCTGACTTTGCCGTAAGGGGCACAGTGAAGGAGAACTCGCGGGTGGGCACGACTGTGCTAGTTGTGAGCGCCAAAGACGATGACCGCGGCAGGGATGGCGTGCTGAGGTACTCTGTCAGAGCTGGCAGCGGTCTGGGCAGCTTCTCAATCGATGAAGAAACAGGTACTAAGTGCATTGTGGGAGCATACCATTTGTGTTATTCACAAGTTAGAAGAGCTGTTTATAGGATGAGATTGGGTTGACCATAAATCTTTTGTGTTTCCATGGAGATTATCACTATACTATCTTTTAATTTCACTTATTGTATGACTTGTCAATAAATGACAGGGTACAATTTCAAGCTGCAGTGCTATGCCTCTCTCTGTCTCACCCTATTAACCCCCCCCCCCCCCCTGCATCAGTCCTCTCTCTGTCACTCTCAGTGCACATTCCCCCAACCCACCAGCATCAACATACAGGCAAAGCATCTGAACTGTTGACAGTGTGTGTGTGAGAGATAGCGGGAGACAGAGAGAGAGAGAGAGAGAGAGAGAGAGAGAGAGAGAGAGAGAGAGAGAGACAGAGAGAGAGAGAGAGAGAGAGAGAGAGACAGAGAGAGAGAGAAAGAGAGAGAGAGAGAGAGAGAGAGAGACAGAGAGAGAGAGAGACAGAGAGAGAGAGACAGAGAGAGAGAGAGAGAGAGAGAGAGAGGGACACAATCACAGATCAGAGTGAGGAGGGGGGGTTCTGAGTAAGTGTGTTCAGTGGTGCCTCACGTGGTTATTGTGCTCTGACGGAATGGGTCTTTATTGTAATGAGGGCATGGTGGCATTTGGACAGTGACTGGGCCTGGGGTCGGACCAGGCAGGATAGGGCAGGGCAGGGTAGCTTTACGGATCCTTTATTATTCAGACAAATTAAGGTTTAGTTCCGCCTTGCACTAAAATGACAAGAAATTATACAGATTTCTTGTAACCATTTGGGAGAAACTGTGTAGAAAGTTGATAGGATGATGTCAGTCGGTGGCCCGAAAGATGCACAAAAACTCTCGCGTATCAAAAGTGATAGTAGTCAGTAAGTATTCTTGGACTGAATTACAATGACTTTCTGAAACATTTTAAGAAAAGCTGCCCTTTCTACCTAGTTATTTTTACCCATACATAGTAAGATCTGTCACTTGTTTTAAATACTGTACACAACTTTAAATGGGAGGTGCTGAAATTGACCTCTAACTAGGCTAATTAGTATTGACTATGGTCTGGGGGGAGAGGCAGAGAGAAGGAGGGGCAGCAGAGAAAGAAAGGGGAGGGGCAGAGAGAGGCCAGGCAGAGAGAGAATAGTGAAAAGAGGTATGGAAAGAGAAAAGAGAGAGGGCAAAACTGAGTTGCTGAATGGGCTTTCTCCACAGTACAGTATCTCTCTCTCTCTCTCTCTCTCTCTCTCTCTCTCTCTCTCTCTCTCTCTCTCTCTCTCTCTCTCTCTCTCTCTCTCTCTCTCTCTAACTGCCAAACAAGCACAGAGGAAGGGGCCCTTGGACTGACCTTCCATGGCCAATCAAAGTGCCCACCAGCTAGCACGTACAGGGAAAGGTGAGGAGGATAGGCTGAAAGGAAAAGGGAAGGAAGTTAAAGGGAGAACTGAAGAATGGATGGAAGACATGAGGAAGGAGGGGTGAGGAGCATAGGCTTGCAACACCTTTACTGGACTGAAGCAGGGGTGTTGTTGGGATAGGGAAGGGTTTCCACTGACAATGTGCGTTCAGTGACCATTGAAAATGTGACAAAAAAGCAGAGTGTTGCATGATGGCATTTGCCTGCACCAAGTGTCCAAACTGATTCAACTCACCAGCAAGAGAGAAAGAGCCTTTGCTGTCAGTTGACAGTGACTGTAGTGAGTGTCACGCCCGCCATCCACCCTCTATACATTTAGCTGCCATGCAGTGTTTCTGCTATGACTGCTTGTCACTCTATGACTGCCCCTGGAGGGATAGAGAGAGAGAGAGGGAGAGACACAGAGAGAGAGACAGAGAGAAAGAGATGAAAGGTAGGACAAAGGGGAATAAGTTGTGTTAATTTTGTATTTATTAATTAAAAGCAGGCTCATCGAACATAGTGTAGACCATGGGAATATACACCACATTCAGAGCGCACAGAAGTCTATTTGATGGTCTGAGACTTCTATTTAAAAATGTGATGTGCTTTGGACTAAACGCTACATCCTTTCATTACATCCCGTAACCTCTCTAAACACCCCCTATGGCCCAAATAATCCCAATAATTCCCACCCCAGAGAGACACACTTGCAACACAAATCATTCATATGCAGACTTCGTTACACGCCCGATCTCGTCGTGTGCCAGACAGACCCGACCCTGCAAGGCCGAGATGAAAGCACAACGGTTCGAAAAAGTCGAAATATTTTTCTCCACAGACTAAAATTCTGTATCCTTCAGTACTTCTAGTACAAATTGATATTCCCGTCAGTGCTTTGGTGAGTAGAGAGACGAGCTCTTTCTCATTGGCCTGCTGTCAAACCAGCGCGGCTCTATTAGCGGGCAGCCTAGGCTGCTGCCTTGCTAACAAGCTGTATAAGCCCACTTTAGGTTACAACTCCCTCATTGCAGACAGTTACTTTTGAGGGAGCTTTTTATTGTCTATTACGCGTCCCAAATAAAGTGCCGGGAGTTACGACTTGTTGATGGACAGATGTGTGTGTGCTCAGTAGTCGTGTGTGTGGGTTAGTGTATGCAGTAGGCTACGTGTTTGTCCAAAACTGTTTTAAGGAGCGCAGTTGATGACCGGATCTGAATATAGGTCGCAGGTATTATTATTAGTTTCACCCAGTTGCTAACTGATAGTACTATTGATCGGTATTTCGAAGTGTGCGCCTGTATCGCTGTGGACATTTAGCCTACATTTAGTCATTTAGCAGACGCTCTTATCCAGAGCGACTTACAGTACAGGGACAATCCGAGGCAAGTAGGTTGAAGTGTCTTGCCCAAGGACACAACGTCATTTGGCACAGCCAAATCGAACCGGCAACCTTCTGAATCAGGGCCGGATGCAGCCTGCTTTGACTGGGGGGGGGGGGGGGGGGGGGGGGGGGCAGTGAACATTTCTTGGGGGGTATCATGATTACGAAAGGGGGTCGTATAATTTTTTATATAACCATTATGTTATCATTTTTGGGTCTGCTTAACGATCCGAGTATTAATCAGGTACGGAGCCAGACGTTATACACATTTGGGGCTTAACCCAAACCCATGACATGTCCTGGGATTGATGTGTTGCTGGATAGTATCCTCCACGGTTCGAGAGCGCGCAGCCTGCAAGCAAAATTTTTGGGGAATCATTTGAGGGCAAAATCGTTTTTGGAGCTCCATGTAAAATACACCGCTGCCGTTTACCAATTGGTAAAAACCTTTTCTATGAAGGTGATGTCTTAATCATTTCCGGCTCCAAATTGTCGACAGGGGAAGCAGAAACATGCATGTAGCTTGGCTGAGTGCTCTAACCAAGTTTGAGAGTGATGGCTAGGACCTTGGCTGAACATGCATAGGGTACGTTTGCAGAACAGGCCATTGGATTGCTGTCGTTCAAACCATGCTCGTCTTCACCCACTGCAGCAGTAACGTTGGTACCGAGAGACAGGGAAGTGCTTCCACTAGGACCAGCAGGCTCTGCCTGCTCTGGAGTATGAGTTTAATATCCCTTGTCACGGGGGCAGTAGTAGATGGTTTGGGGATCAGAAATCGATGCATGATGAAAGGGTTTTCTTTGTAGGTACAAACACTCACGCAATTAACAATAAACATATAAACTTCATATTACTGAAAGCATTAACAGACTTTTTCATAGCTTAGCCCACCCCAGCCCAGATACGGCCCTGCTTCTGATTATTCGCCCAACTGATTCTGATTCCCTAACCGCTCAGCCGCCTGACTCCCAACGCCGGACGTTTGACAGTGACCACAAAAAATAGGCTTTTGGAGGAACTTGTGAGACGTGAACCATATTTTATGAACTTTAAATTAAACAAATACTTTGATACTCAAAAATGTATATTGGAAAAATATATATAGTGCAGAAGACTTGCAAAGGATCTTCCATGAACATCATGAACATGATAACATGGACCATGTGGACCAGAAGTTGTAGTGTGCAGTATTGGAGCATGTCAAGCCCACTTCCTTTTATAAGTGCATTCTTATTACGCAGGGGGGGGGGGGGGGTATCTGGAGCTGCGTCCGCCATTCTTTCAAATCGACTCTCCACCAAGAGACCCGCCCTCCTCTGACTCTGATTACCCAATCAGGGGTAGAATAGGACGAGTTTTCACAGAATGCAGGTGGCATGATTTGCATGGGATGCAAAATTCCATGCAGTTGAAGACAACTCTGAAAATACGGGACAAACCCTGTTCCGTATTGATTCAAAATGGGACGCACTATTTTATTCTCAAATACGGGACGATTCCGTATTTTAAGGGACGGGTGGCAACGGGTGGCCACCCTAGTTTTTTTGTGGTCACTGTCAAACTTTGTTGGCTTATGTTTACTTGAGTTGTGATATAGAGATAGATTGAGTGCATCTGTTCACACAGATTTCAATAGAAGACATCTTTTTATAATGTCCATGTATCAATCTTAATATTCTTATGAAAACATGTTTCAAATTCGGATTTACCACCACTGGCACGTCATCGGGCCTGTGGTCATCGTGGCCCCAAGGGGTGTGGCCCCCGCTGCGGCAGCCGTCCCTTATTTTTCTGTATTGAAGTTGGCAACCCCAGACGGGGACGAACACTGTCTTGTCAGATTTGTGTTGAATTTGCAGCGAAGCGTCTGCCGCTGTCAGAGTTCAGAGTGCTGTTAAAAGGCGGTCCCCGCGTGTCCCTGGGACGGAGATGAGATTGGGTCTGAAAAGGGCAATGTCAAGGACAGCGTCGCCAAGGATGCGTTGCAGTGAACACTGTTCTGCATTTGGCATACCCTGGGCTCTGAGCTCTCACGCTCGCTGGTACACAGACACACACACACACACACACACATAGCCTTCTTACAAGGTGGGACACACACTTAACACGCACAAAGTGTCAAACATACAAACGTTTGGTGGTGGTGTTTAGCAGGTGACACACTCAAACAGTGCGAGAGAGTGGCAAGAGTTATGTTTGTGTGTCATAGCCTTTTGGCTGGTGGTGGTTGTGTGTTTGTGTGTGTGTGTGTGTGGGGGGGGGGGCTATGTTAAGGGGCCCCAAGGCCAGAAAGAAGCAGACAGCAGCTGAACCACAGACACACTGTCTAACTCAGGGACTGTTGCGTGTAAGCACAGACAGATGGGATTGCATGTCCCTTCATTCTAGTTGGTTATATACTGTTTAGTTAGGGAGTGTGTGTTGGTTTTGGCTGTGTTTTCACAGTAGAGAGCTAGCTGGGAAACAGAAGACCCAGACCCAAACCTCTGACAAAAGCTTACCTTTCTTCAGGCCATGTGTGTGTGTGTTACTCTTTGAGTGTGTGTCTAGTGCAGCTCTGCAGTCCCAGCTAGAGTCCCTGAACAGGAATACTGGTGGGAGCAATTTGGTCAGCTATGATTAGCTGAAGCAAGACTGAAAATCTGAAGGTTACTGTGTGTGTGTCTGTGTGTGTGTGTGTGTGTGAGAAGAGAGGGAACAGTAAGCGCTCTCTAGTTTTTTGTCTTTGCCTTCTGGGCAATTCATTGATTATTATGCATGTCAGACACTGCTGACTGGGCAGACATTCTCCTGACGGGTGACACACACACACACAGACATACACACACATACACACGCTTACGCTGTCATTTGTTCTCCTTTCACCTTCTCAGGTGTGATTTACACAACTGGTATTTTGGACTGTGAGACGAAGGATTCCTATTGGCTGACAGTCTACGCCACAGATCGTGGGGTCACGCCCCTCTCTGCTTCTATTGAGATCTTCATTCAGGTATCTGTCATTTTCAATTACTAGTGCATAGTACCCTTGATAAAATTTGTGGCACACACACACATATTCTTGGAACTACAGATAGGGCACAGTGCCTGTGATGCAGCTGGCGATGACAGTTCTTCTCAGTGGTTTTTGTACCTATATTTCTCAGATCACAATTGAAATTCTCTGTCATCTCTGAAGTACTTGTTCAACCTCCACATTTATCCTAGTCAAATTGCCAATGCTGTGGTAGCCTACACTCATGCAAATTATTATGTAGCCTTCATTTGTCTGCTGTGTCCTACTTTATAAAATGCTTATATGTTGATCAAAATGTACTTTATTGGTTCTATGTTTAACTGTCTTACAACAACAGGTTGCTCAACTGGTTGAGCCAGTTGTCATAATTGTTGGCCAAATTCACCATACAGCGCTTGTACATTTGCAATGTGCTGGCGGTTTTGACAAGTAAACACATTAAGTTATGTAACAAAATTCCCTGATCTATACTGAAAGTATACACTTTATAATGTTGTTCTGTTCGCTTGCCAGCCCTTTTGAAAGCAGATCAAACACCGGTTTGACTGTGTCTGAATGAATGAGTGTGAGTATGAATGGGTGAATGAGGGGCAAACATTGTAAAGCACTTTGAGCACCGCTAAGGTAGAAAAGCGCTACTCAACCCAGATGTGCACTCTAACCTAGTCTGCTTTCTCTCTCTGTGACATGTGCATGCTTTCTACTTTTAGATAGAGGATGTCAATGACAACGCCCCGCTGACCTCTGACCCTATCTACCACCCAGTCGTCATGGAGAACTCTCCCAAGGATGTTTCCGTCATACGTATTCAGGCTCAGGACCCAGACGCCAGCGCCACCCCCACTCGCCTTAGTTACCGCATCACTGCTGGCAACCCACAGAACTTCTTCTCCATCAATCCCAAGACAGGTGAGACAGACAAACAAGCATATACAGGCAGGCAGACAAGCAGACAGATAGACAGACAGACATGCAGGCAGGCAGGCTGACAGGTAGGCAGACATGTAGGAAGACAGACAGGCAGACAGACAGGCAGGCAGGCAGACATGCAGACAGACAGATGGACAGACAGACAGACAGACAGACAGACAGACAGACAGGCAGGCAGGCAGGCAGGCAGGCAGGCAGGCAGGCAGGCAGGCAGGCAGGCAGGCAGGCAGGCAGGCAGGCAGGCAGGCAGGCAGGCAGAAAGACAGTGGCTATTAGGACCTATCAAATGTCATGAACTCTCCTGGTACTTTACATCACTTTTCCTGGTATTCCAAGTATTGAGTTTTTTTATACATTGTTGCCTCGGGACACAATCCCCATAGACACTAACATAGATGACGCATTCCATTTGGCAGGGACTTTGCAATGTATTCCCTTGCAGTCATATAATGTATAGCATAATGCATACTGCCTGGCTGTGGTGAATATCGTAGTGTAGAATGTTGCTATTGCTGCCCTAGCTGGTTGCTCTGCAGTAGCACATACATTTACCCATGCATGTGTCGGTCTCTCTTTATTCAATCTATTCATTGATCAGGGGTGCGGACTGTGAAGCTCTCCAGCCATGTCACCGTGGATGAATGTCACCCATGCGAACAGTGTGTATTGTATGGGTGTGTGTATGTGTGCATACAGCCCTATATGGTATAACGTTGTAAGTATTGTTTGAATGACTGAGGCATGGTGCCCTAGGGGGATGTAGAGACCAGAGCAGAAACATTTGGCTTCTGATTGGTTATTGGTGGCTTCTGGTTCGGTATAATGGCCCCTCTCGATCAGAGTGCATACTACATTGTGGGTCATCGGAGGTTCATGCTTGGGTGTGAGATCATCTGTTGGTCTTCTTGTGAACCCACTGTCTCTGTGGCATGTGATCACTGCTCTGGATTCATCTCTTTACTGTAATTGGAGCTCACTGCCAGCCCAATGGAACACACATGTCTGAGTGTGTGTATGTACAGACATTTGAAATGACATCAGGTGATTACCCTACCCTACCCGACTGCTCCAAAACAAACACTTTGTGGCCCTTCATTTATGGGATGAAGCCAAGCTCAACACTATGTGTGTGTTTGTGCATCCGTAAGCGCTTGTGAATGCAACTATGTCTGTTTGTGTGACTGGGTGTCCGAGTGTGGGTCTGTGTGTTTGTGTGTGTGAACGTCTGTATGTGTGTCCCACCCGCAGACTGTCTTACTGCCCTTATGCTTCAAACACACACTGTCACCAATCCATTTGAAATACGGAAAACTGATAACCTAAAACCTCACTACTACTCTCCCTCTCAGCCAATGGATGTCCAGGGAGGGGAGGGACCAAGCGAGTCTTGCCAATCCTCTATTTTGTATTTTCCATTTTTGGAGTCCAGGTTATTGATCAGAAAATGGACCTGGCGTGTTTCATACCCTGTTTCATGTCTGCGCTGGATCAAACAGTATTACAACTTTTACTGTAGGCTTCATGAGTGGAGGAGCTAAAAGGTTTTTGAATCAGATATCTGTGTGTGTGTGTATGTTTGTGTGTGTGTGTTCTGGAAGATGAAACGGATCAAATATACTTCCCCGGGCTATGATCTCATGTAGCCCTTACACACTGACCTAGAAACACGGGTAAAACACAGCTGAGCGCTGATGTGAATATGTCCATCCCGTGTCCACTGGGCTGTGCAGGCACCAAGAGTCGGTTTCAACCCTGTCAGACATGCTACGCGTCAGAACAGGACATACAACTCTACGCAGGTCTTGTTGACCCAAATGCAAGTGGCCGCGACCGGACGCCAAAAAGAAATTATTTGTGAACCATGTTGACAAAACCTGTCTGTTAAAATAGTGGTGACCAACAATAGACTGTAGCTGTGTGTGACCACTCTGTGAATATGACGCAACTGATAAAGCAGAATTGTCATGATGACGTGATTATGTGAATGGGTATTACACTGGTTGAATCCTCTTTAAATATGCAGGAAAATATAAAGCAAATGTTTAACCCTGACTAATGATGTGACTACATCCCTCAGTTCCCCATGGTTTACTTGTTCTATACATGTATGTAGACCTAAACATGTACATATGTAAACACACATTCACATACTGACTAACTACTGGCCCAAAGGGACGAGAAGGCAAGAATGCATCTAGATATTGTTGTTATTCACTCACCTGTGCTTCTGACTACAACACTCTTTTTCTGTACCTCTGTTTGTTCCTCAGGTCTGATTACCACAACTGCCAGGAAGTTGGACAGAGAGCAGCAAGCAGAACACTTTTTAGAGGTAGGCTATACAGGGGGGGACGAAAAGGCTACAAGATTGCAGGACTAGGTTCTCTGCAATAAACGCATGAGGGACATTATTCTTTTGAGCAAACAAAAACAAACTTTTTGTTCCGAGAAGTACATCTTAAAGGTACAGAATCTGGTCCCTTCCTTCCTTCCTTTTTCCTCCTCTCTTCCTTACCCTCATTTCCTCGTTTTCTGCACTGGCCAAGGTCCTTATCGTTCCCCCAACACCTGTGACAGTTCAGTGTTGAGAGAGAGGAGAGAGAGAGATAGAAAGAGAGAGACAGAGAAAGAGAGATGCAGCCTTGTTTTGCCCTCAGGCTTCATATAAACTATGATAAATGAGCTCAGTTCGGGCTCCAAGTGTTTCGGGCTGTATTTCTAAACTGGAGTCGTTTGTCATCAGTTATCTCCTCGGCTCAGGACAGAGGCAGGAGGAGAAGAAGGAGGAGGAGGAGGAGAAGAAGGAGGAGTAGAAGGAGGGGGAGTCAGAGGAGAAGGTGGCGGTTATGGAGCAGGAGGAGGAGTAGGAGGTTGAGGGGGTGTAGGGGGTGTAGGAGGTTGAGGAGGAGGTGCAGAGGGTTGAAGAGGAACAGGAGGTTAAGGATTTGGAGGAGCAGGAGGTTATGGAGGCGAGCGGTAAGATGGAGGAGGAGGAGAAAGAGGGGGAGGAGTTGGAGGAATAGGAGGAAGAGCAGGAGGCGGAGTCAGGGTAGGAGGAAGAGGAGGTGGAAAGGAGCTGGTCTGCTCTGCCCTCATCTGATACCAGCAGGCACTGGGTCCCAGATGTGTGTGTGTGATTACCATATCCTGTTGCGCCTCCGCATGCAGATGAAAAGTATGCTGCAGAAATCCTGGAGGGATACACAGCCCTCTGGGGAGGGAGACAAACATTTTGATGCGCACACACACACACTATACGAACACCTCACATCTCACTTAGACAGTGTCCTTAGACCCCGTGCTTCTGCAAACAGTGTTTAAAGACTAGAGAAATCAGGTTTGATGTGATCTTCTGTGACAATATTTATTACATGCCTGGCTGGTCTGGAGACCGACTTGTTTCTGCATTCATTAACACCGAGACAAACACAGAGACTTATCATTTCTCTCTTTGTCAGGGCAAAACTGAGTCAGCAAAATTCAACCCAGGCATGACAGACCAAACTGTTAGGATGAGAATGTAATGAAGTGGTTTAGTATCCCTGACCCCCACCTTTCCTCAACCCCTCAGCCCCATCCCTAGCCCCCAGCCCCATCTTCATCCATATCCCAAGCCCCAGCCTCATCCTTGGACCTAGCCCAACTTAGTCCCGGCTCAGAATCAATTCCTGGTCCAACACGACAGCCTTGTGTGTCGGTTCTGATCTGTTTAGCAGTCTAGGGGGCTGCCAGCAGCACTGGCTCATCCGCTGTTATTGATCAGTGACCAGACCTCTGTCAGCACAGAGATCAATGGGACAGGGAGATTGCCTGTGGACTTTGGTCCACGTGGGCCTGACACAATACAGGGACACACACGCAAATGCACACACACACACACACACACACACACACAAACACACACTCACCTACCTACATCCTCCCAACCTCAATGTATAGAGTAATTATGAAGTTGAAATCTTGTGTGACTGTGTGCGTGGGAGTGTTTCTGAATGCCTGTGTATGTGTGTGTTCTCAGGTGACAGTGATGGATGGGCCTGTAGCTTCCCGTCAGTCCTCGGTGTGGGTCATAGTTCACATCCTGGACGAGAACGACAACAAGCCCACCTTCTCCGAGTCCACCTACCGCATCAGTCTGGTGGAACGCGACCGCAACAAGCGCGGCGATCCTATCTACCGCATGTTCGCTTTCGACCGCGACCAGGGAGAGAACGCCAATATTTCATACAGCATCGTCAACGGCAACGAGGAGGGCAAGTTCACCATCGACCCCAGGACTGCTCTGGTGTCCTCCAAAAAGATGGTCACGGCAGGAAGTTACGACACACTCACGGTACAGATCATATCCTGCTTCAGGGGTCTCACAAGCTGTGTCCCGCCCACTGATGTTTGACTGATGTTCCTCCTGTCCAACCAGATAAAGGCCATAGACAACGGTGTCCCTTCGCTGTGGTCCACTGCCAGACTGGAGGTTGAGTGGGTGCGCAAACCTGTGCCCTCCACAGTGCCCCTGGTGTTCACACAGAGGTACTACAACTTCTCCATCTCTGAGGCCAGCTCCGTAGCCCAGCCCGTGGGCGTAATTGCCGTCAGACAAACAACCGCACCCCTCTGGTTTGACATCATCGGTGAGCTCACGATAGTGCGGGTTTGTCTCATGGAAATGCATGTGGCGCCTTTGCATTTTTGAACGATGATGAGGGTGAACCTCACTTTCTCTTTCTCTCGTTCCCTCGTTTCCTGTAAAGGAGGAAGGACAGCCAGGGAGATGTTCTACATTCCTCAGAACGGGTGTGGGAGGAACTGCACGGCTGACAAAGGTCTGACGGAACCCTCTAACTGTCCCCCCGGCTGTTGCTGCTGCTCTGCACTCTCCCAGATAACCCTCACTCACAACTTGAGCCCATTAACCAACTCTCACTTGATTTGTGGTTGTGGTTTGGGCGTAACGGGCAATAAACCAATCAGAGTGTCATCTCACATTCCCTTTAAGAGCAGCGCTTGTTTCATCGCGGATTGCTATTATAAAGGCGGATTTGCCAGGGGCACGCCAGGAGCGGTTCACAGCCAAGGTGAACCGCTGAACTAATTGTTCAGTTCTTAGAATTAGTTTAACTATTGTACTTTTTATTTATTTATTTAATTTAAGATCCGTATATGTTTATTGTTTGCACCTTCCTGCCACAGTAAATTCTGTGTTTGTGGAACAAGGCTACATGGCGAATAAACCGAAGAAGAAACCCACCCAAATCAGCTTCGGTTAAACAGGCATGGGAGGAAATTGCCACAATTGTTACGAATCAAGTTCACATACACAGATTTCTCATGAAAATCTTTTCATAATCATTGAAGAAATGTATCACGCCATAAATCAAACAATGTAACGTAGCTTTGCAGAAAGAAGACCCTGGCCTCGCCAGCAGTGCGCACGGACCAAGCTTGTGCCCTTAAAATAGCATCTGAATAACGCGCCATTGACTTTAGACTACGTTTTTCCTGGTCAGTGGCGGAATTGTTTTTCTGAAACTGCAAAATAGCACCAGGGAACGTTTGCGCCGGAACACGCCTCCTTTTTTCGCTGAACCGCCCCGGGGAGTGCAAGGTCATTCCCTAAAGGCCGATTTTAATTTACCGACGTGCGTCTGTGGAGGGAAAAGTCCGCTTTGCATCGAGTTCAAACTAGGAATGATCCTTGCGTCGTTGCAAAGTCAATTGCGCTGGGTGCAAGATAGGGCCTTGAGTGCCTTAAACGTCTAGCTGTTTGGGTAATGGAGACTCTCACGAATAACTCACACAGAAATGAGAGTCCAGACTTTCTTGGATAAATCAGGAGAAGCATTTTCTCAGCGTGGCCGTGCTATATTGGCCGTCGCTCTCCAATCGGATGGCTAATGCTAAATCCCTGTGGTAATCTTTTGCCTGCAACGCTCTGGTAGTTCTAAGGAGCAGACTCGATCAGTATTCCAGTGCGAGAGGGACTCTAAGCCACCCTCTCTCTCACCAGAGAGAAGACCAGCACTGGCACTGCATACCCAATAACGCAGAGAACCCAGAACCCTAATCAGACAGGATGGAGAAACCTGTAAGCTTGCGGTGAAGGGAAAGTGCTCCCAGATCGAATGCAGATTTCTGGTCTCTGTTTGAGAGTTATAAGGCTAGATGTTTAGTTTGTGTATTTTCTAGAGCCAGAGAATTTTGTTTTGGAGGGGGGGGGGGAGGGGTGGTTGGATGACATTTCTATGTCCCTCAATCCTAAACCTAAGATTGCATGGAACAATTGGCTTTGCAATCACACACCGCTCGGCAGAACAGTTACACTCTATAAGTAACTATGAACTATTGTTTCCTACTGGAGAGTAAGTGTAAAAAGGAAGTGCTTTGGTGTGTGAAGTGTGGGAGAGGATGTCAGAAATATCAATCTATCAAGCATTGCACAGCCAGTTGGTGAACAAGTTGAGCTGTCTGTGTGTGTGTTTGTACATGAGTGCGTGTGTGTGTATGCGTGTACTTGAGGGTGTATGTTCTTATATGTATGTGCACGTGCATGTGTGTGTGCATGCCTGCAAGTCAATGTGCGTGTGTGTTTACGTTGATGCTCTCACATTGGACATATAAACACACACATGCACACGCGCATTGACTGACACGCATGCGTGTGTGTGTGTGTTTGCTACCAGACGGCTTCGACCTGTTTCCGCTGCAGCTGGACATGGGAACTGTTGTGATAGCGAGGCCGCTGGATGCGGAGGTGCAGTCTGTCTACAACATGACGGTCCAGGCGACTGATGGGACCAACGTCGCCACCACACAGGTACACCTGGACACACACACGCGCGCGCGCAGGTACGCGCACACACAGAAACACAAGGATGGACACACATAGACACGCCCCCCCCCCCAGGTATGCACACACAAAGAAACACACCCACACACCCAGGTAGGTATGCACACGCAGATTAGCAAAAACATTTGGTTATAAACCTGACCCTTTGACCCACCAACCCCAACCCCCCCCCCCCCCAGCCGATCTCTCTGACTCGTGCTCTCTAACTCTCTCTCTCACTGACTCTCCGTCACTCCCCCCCAGGTGTTCATCCGAGTCCTGGACAGCAACGACAACCCCCCAGTCTTCTCCCAGCCCACTTACGACCTCAGCGTGTCGGAGGACACGCCGGCCGACACGGAGCTACTCCGGGTGCAAGCGTCGGACAGGGACGAACGGGCGAGACTCAGCTACTCTGTCCACAGCAGCGTGGACCCGGCCAGCATGAGGCTGTTCAGGGTCAGCCCCGGGACCGGCGTGGTCTACACTGCCGACCGGCTGGACTACGAAGCCCGCACCCAGCACATTCTCACTATCATGGTGAGGAGGGGGGGAGGGAGGGGCAGTTCTGATGGAGGGGAGTGCGAGGGGAATGTTCCGGGGGAGGGGGGGAAGGAGGGAGGGCGAGTGAGGAGGTTGGCGGGGCATGTTGTGGGGGGGTGAGGGCTGAAAGGTAGAGGGGTGGTCTGAGGGAGGGAGGAAAGGAGGGAGGGGGGGTTCTGGAAAGGGAGGGAGTGGGTGAGTGCGGGAGTGGGGATGTTGGGAGGTGAGGTAGGTAAAGGTGAGAAATAGAGAGGGTTGGGTAGGGAAGAGGGAGGGAGGGAGGTTCGTGTCAGAAAGAGGGAGTGGTAAGAAAGAAAGACAATGTGAGGTCAGGTAGAGGGTGGGAGAGAGACAGAGAGAGGAAGAGGGAGTTGAAATAAGATGGTAGCAAGCATATTTGCGAGTCAAGGACAAAGTGGATTTGTGAGAGAGAGAGAGATTAAAAAGCACAGTTCAATATCTTTCTCTCCCTCTCCTCATTGCCCCCTCCCCCATACTCCACCTCCCCCCCTCCCCCTTCCCTAACAGGTAAAGGACCAGGAGTTCCCCTTCAACAGGGACCTGGCTCGCATCCTGGTGGCGGTGGAGGACTCCAACGACAACATCCCCTACTTCACCAGCACCGTGTACGACGCCGTGGCCTATGAGTCATCGGGCCCCGGGGCCTCCGTCCTCCAGGTCACAGCCCTGGATCGAGACACCGGTGTCAACGGCCAGCTCGTCTATTCCATCGAAGCAGGTAGAGGGCTCTGCCTGGAGCAGACTGGCTGGAGCATCGAGTAGAGCATTTCCTAGGGATTGTAGTTGTATTTTGTTTTGAATATTACGGGCTATGACGCATTTAAATGTGTGACGTGCATGAGGTTTGCGGCTGAACTGTTGGCTGTGGATCTCAGGTGCATGGGTGGAGTCTGTCCCGGCTGCGCTCTAATATCGTTTGATTTCTCTAGGCACAGTTCACGTTCTGCACTGTGCTTTCTAGTCAGTCAGTCAGTTTGCCTGTCAGTCGGATTGTCTGTCCGCCTGCCTGCCTGCCTGCCTGCCTGCCTGCCGATCTCTCTGACTCGTGCTCTCTAACTCTCTCACTGACTCTCCGTCTGACTGCCACCCCTCCCCCTCCCCTCCACCCCTCAGGGAACTCTGGCGGTGTGTTCGGCATAGACAACACCACAGGCCTCATCTCCATAGCCCGGGACCTGGACCTGAGCTCCGTGGGTTACTACATCCTCACCGTGTGTGTCAGCGATGCCGGCACCCCCCCGCTATCAGCCACCTCCACGGTGCGCGTCTCCCTCACGCTCTCGGACCTGTCCCTGCCCAAGTTCACCCAGAGAGAGTACCAGGCCGAGGTGAGGGGATGGAGGGAGGGAGGCAGGGAAGGAGGGAGGGATAAAAGGACAAAAGGATGGATGGATAGACGGATAGATGGATGGCTAAATGATTAGATGGATGGTTGAATCGATGGTAGATGGATAAATGGATAAATGGATGGATTAATGGATGGATATAAACGATTGGATAATGCATACTACATGCATGTGCTGTCTACCGTATAGTATGACCTGGTTTCATGATACATCATCGTGAAATGTCATGTTGAAGGTGATGGAGAACTTGGCTCCAGGAACATACGTGACCACCATCACTGCCCTCAGCCGCTCAGCGTTGGTATATGACATCACAGGGGGCAACGAGGAACGCCAGTTCACGATCAACCGCCATACCGGTGTCATCACCACACGCAAAATACTCGACTTTGAGGTGTGTCTACTTTATTCCTTTTTATTATATATATTGATAGATATTGATCTTAGCTTATAGTTAGATTATGAGTGTGATTAGACAAATGTACTCCAAGTGACAAATCTACTGGCCACTAATACTCTGGGTTTTAAGAAGATTCCGGAATTTGATTCAAGAAATCTCCAACCCTGTTTCACTTCTAAATCCACTCTGCTTGTTCAGAGATCACAGGATTTTCCACATTAAAGTTTTGTTTGTTTATTTACATGTAAATCAATAAATTAGGAAACAAATCATGAACCAAACAAAAAGTCCACAAATGACAAGTGTAATTGCTAAGCGCACGGGATAGAATTGATGAGATTCATTTTCCGAGGAAAGAGATTTAGAAATTTAGATATGAACGTGTAATTGGAAAAATGATGAACAGGCTAATTAAAATAGGCAACTTAAAGACATCTGGCAGCGTGGACACGAATGAAGATGACTGTTTAATTCACACTGGAGAGTAGACTGTACAACAGGAAATTACAGTTAATTCATATTTAATGGTCGACACAGCCTTTGCATTCATCGCCATACCCCTGCTTTTATACAAAGACACGTGTGTGTGTTCTTGTATGTGTGTGTATATGCCTGTTTGTGTGTATGTATATGTGTTCACATGTATGTGTGTGTGTGTGTACCTGTGTGTGTGTGTGTGTGCGCCAGCGGGCTGCATCCTACTCTCTGCTGGTGCGGGCCCGGAGCATGGCAGGGATGGAGGCCAGTGCCAGTATCAGCGTCCAGGTGGCAGACCAGAATGACAGCCCACCTGTTTTCCAGCAGACAAGGTAACCTGGACCCCTTCCACCATCCCAGGAAATGTTGAGCTCTGGTCGGGACTAGGTTCAAACCTCAGTCTCAGGGGTGTTTGTATTCAGCCTAATATGAAAATGTTTTTGTTTTTGTTTCATAAAAACACAAAAAGAATTGATTATCGATTACTGGATTTCGTCGTTTCATGAATGTGGTTCGCTCTACAAGCTTAAAGACATTGGACAAATGACAATTTCTCTGCTAGAATTGACTGAGACGGCTCTCATTCTACCTCCCTGTTAGCGTTTGAGTGTGTGTCTTTGCGACTTTGCGGCGTTGTCTTTCAGTGGTTCCTCCTCTCCCTGCAGGTACGTGGGTGTGATAAGCGAGGCTGCCCCTGTCAACAGTGTGGTCCTGGGGGAGGAAGGCAACCCTCTGGTCATCCAGGCCTCCGACCGCGACCGCAACCACAACGCCCTGCTGGTCTTCCAGATCATCGAGGAAACCGCTCGCCTCTTCTTCAGCGTGGACTCCGGGACCGGCTCCATCAGGTGGGGGGAGGGGCCGGAGCAGACCGCCATTTTGGAGATGTGTGTTTATTTGAGCGGTTGGTAAATCCATGCGTTGGATTGGGGTCAGTGACTGTGCGTGTTCCTGCAGAACCATCTCTTCTCTGGACTACGAGACCTTCTCCCAGTTCTCCTTCAGGGTCCACGTGAGGGACAGCGGGCAACCACAGAGGACTGCGGACAGCCCTGCGGAGGTGTTCATTAAGGTACGCACGCACCAGTGGCGGCTGCTGGTCTTTCAAAGAGGGGATGCTCATTTTCGGCCTACATCCTCAAAACGTTCCATTCATTTGGCTAATTCACTGGCTAGTTCACCCCTACGACACTAGCCTAACCTACTGAATGGATTAATGAATGAACGAACAATCTAACAAAACCATATTATTCTCAAAGGAGGAAATTAGGTTAAACTGAAACAAGGAACGTGGTGTATAATTGTATGAAATGTATGCTGAAAATTGGTTAGCAATTTCGCTAAGCAAATACCACAAAGTCGGTTGCAGCAGTTTGTCTTTCAACTACAGTTGCAAAATCAGCGATAGGACTGCGCTTGAATAGCTTTGATGACGTTTTATAGTACAAAATTACTGTAAATCAAAAGGAGATGCAGTCTTTCGACAGACCCTTCAAACATCACGCGGAAGCCCAGCGTCCAGGCCAGCCCACTCCTCTATTCACCCCCAGAGACGCTGGGCGTCCAGGGCGGGACATAATCGCAGCATGTATCCAATGACTGTATTCAAAGCAGCCCCATTGAAGTCCATGGAAGCTGAGCTTCAACAGGGAAATGCAGTGTGGCACTACGGGAATGTATGAGAAGGAAATCAGTTAGTCGACCTGCTAATATATGTAGCTGATTCTGAACAAACTCGTCTTCGATATGAACGTGTTTTAACGTATTTAAAATGTTAACACAATAGTAAATATTTGACCATGATTTTTTTTATGTTAGGGAAAGCTGAGCTTCCCTTGCTTAAAGAAATCCCACTGGCACACACACATGCACACATGTACGCAGTTGCCTACATTGCTGTAAAAAACTGGATTGACCACCATCACGGCCTTGTCAATGTTGTTTACATTATTCACATTCACTTCACCTTCTGTTGATCAGTCGGTTCACGGAACGACATTTTGATCGTCACGCCGACTGGGATCTAACCGGAACAGTTCTTATCCCTCTGTCACTCGTCCAGGTGCTGAACATCAACGACTCTCCTCCCAAGTTCTTCCAGGAGACCTACGAGACCGTCCTACTGCTGCCCACCTACCTGGGGGTGGAGGTTCTGAGACTCCAGGCCTCCGACCCCGACCTGACCTCCGACCCCGGGGTCAACCCTGACCTGGGGGCCAGCTCTGGGCTGGTGTACTCGCTGGCTGACGGCAACCAGGAGCACTTCTCCATGGGCCGCTCCAGTGGCATCCTGACCCTCACCAACCGCAACCTCCTCAAGGACCGCTACCGCTTCAACGTCAAGGTGACCGTTGGGCCGGTTTAACGCTTCCGTTTGATGAATGAAACTTTTTCTCTGCACTGTAGGTGCACTCCGGACTAGGCAATGCATCCATCTGTGGGTCCACATCACAAGACTTCCTCTCTATCGTAGTCCTAGATATGAATATATGTACAGACGTACAGCTGATGTTGACTGGCATAGAGGATTGTGACAGACAGACAGACAGATGGGATGGATGGACAGACATGTAGACGGTTACGACAGACTGACTGACAAGGTTGTGATGGACAAACAGACAGAACATTGTGATGGATAGACAGACTGAACATTGTGATTGACAGACAGACAGAAGGTTGTGATGGACAGACAGACAGAACATTTTGATGGACAGACAGACAGAAGGTTGTGATGGACAGACAGACAGAACATTGTGATGGACAGACAGAAGGTTCTGATGGATGGACAGACAGACAACATTTTGTGACAGACTGAAAGAAGGTTGTGACAGACAGACAGACAGAGAGACAGACAGACAGACAGACAGAAGATAGTGACCAGAACAGCTGTGTGACGTGGCCGTGTGCTCTCCAGGTGTGGGACGGGCGTTTCTCCAGCACAGCGCTGGTCACCGTGTTGGTCCGAGAGGCCATGGACAGCGGCCTGCTCTTCACCCGTCCCTTCTACTCCGCCTCCATCCCGGAGAACAGCTCCAACGTCACCGTGGTCACCGTGGTCAACGCCATCGGTCACCGCCTCAATGAGCCGCTGAAGTACGTGCTGCTCAACGCCGGCGGTCGATTCGCGGTCCGACCCACGTCTGGCGTGGTCCTGACGGCAGGGGTTCCCTTCAACCGCGAGGAGCAGGAGAGCTATGAGCTGGTGGTCGAGGCCAGCCGCGAGTACGACCGCCTCAGGGTTGCTAGGGTTACTGTACAGGTGCAGGTACGGAACGGCGTGTCTGTTTTGGGAGGTGTGTGTGTGTGCAGTACTTGTGTATGTGTTTATGTGTGTATCTCAGAGGAATTGAGTTGGGAGCCTCTTAGCACTCACCCTCTCAATTCTCCAAGTCTTATGCTCTTATGGTTCTTCCCTTTGGGACTCATTTGGTTTTTCACAATGTATGCTTCCTGTTTTGGCCACCCGCAATGTTTGGGGCTATGTCGTTGTAATGATCGGTGACCGATGCACTTTTGTAAAGCTCTCTCTTGGAAGTCGCTTTGGATAAAAGCGTCTGCTAAATGCATGAATGTAAGTCTTCACTCCCTTCCTCAGAACTATAGTCTCTCTCTCTCTCTCTCTCTCTCTCTCTCTCTCTCTCTCTCTCTCGCTCTCTCTCTCGCTCTCTAACGGGTGTCTCCCTCTACAGGTGGAGGATGTGAACGACAGCTCCCCGGAGTTTGTCAACCTGCCGTACTACGCTGCGGTGCAGGTGGAGGCGGACCCAGGCTCGGCCATCTTCAGGGTGACGGCCACCGACAAGGATGCAGGCCTCAACGGGGCGGTGACCTACAGCCTCAAGGAGGAACACAAGAATTTTGAGGTAGCCGAGTCTTGGTTTTAAAGGGGCACTCTGGAGGTCCTTGTGCTTCTGAGGACCATGGTGAGGCAGGACTTCTGGGTGTGTGTGTGGTGGGGGTGGGGAGTTACTGTCCAGTAAATGGTTCACAAAGAATGCTGTGGCCTTCTGATCTGATCATATTAATATTCTGAGATGTTGTATCTCATTGCATCTCGTAAAAAAAAAACTGCAGTACTCTGCAAAAGTCTTAGGCACAAATAATGATTTCAAAAACTTAAAGTAAAGTAATAATGCAATGAAAAGATTAAGCAAACATTTTCTACTACTTTAACTTTTATACCACCTCACAAAAGACGAGAACAATTTTATTTACGACATTTATCATTTAAAAAATCTGATGTACCGAAGACTTTTGTGCAGTGATACGCCATCTAATATCTTAGCCCCTCCCACACATAGGTGAACCTCCAGACCGGTCAGCTAAGCCTGAGGAGGTCATTCGAGGTGGACCTATCCAACGCCGAGTACAAGGTGGTGGTGGTGGCCCGGGATGGAGGCTCCCCCTCCCTATCCAGCGAGGTGGAGGTGCCCATCACCATCGTCAACAAGGCCATGCCCGTCTTCGACAAGCCCTTCTACGGCATCGCGGTCAGGGAAGACGTGACGTTGGGGTCGGCCGTCCTCTGCATCAATGCCACCAGCCCCGAGGGCCAGACGGTCATCTACACCATCATGGAGGGCGACCCGTCGCTGCAGTTCGACATAGGCTTCGACACGGGGGTCATCCGCGTGGTGTACCCGCTGGACTACGAGAACACGCAGTACTACCGGCTGACGGTGAAGGCAACGGACACTCTGACAGGGGCTCGGTCGGAGGTGGACGTGGACATCGCCGTGCTGGACGTCAACGACAACCCCCCGCTGTTCCGGAACGCCGCGTACGCTGCCACGCTGGCCGAGAACTCCATGATTGGAACAGCTGTGCTGCAGGTGTGTGTGTGTGAGTGAGTGAGTGAGTGAGTGAGTGAGTGAGTGAGTGAGTGAGTGAGTGAGAGAGAGAGAGAGAGAGAGAGAGAGAAAGAGAGAGGGGGAGGGGGAGAGAGAGAGGGGGAGGGGGTGGGAGGAGAGAGAGAGTGCAAGCATACAATATTTGTGTTTATTAATGTTACATCCTAACTGAATGTGGTCCAACTGAAATCAGACCTAATCTTGTAAACCATCCCAACATATCCTGTCCTTTCCTTTCTAGTCCTAAATTGGTCTGCTATCCCAAATCTAATCTTTGTCTAACCCAATCTAACCTCAGTCTCACCCTGATTTGATGTCCCTCCCGTGTCTCCAGGTGCTAGCTCTGGACCAGGACTCTGAAAGGAACGCAGAGGTGAGCTACCAGATTCTGTCAGATGTCTTCAACAGCACCGACTACTTCCACGTGGACAGCAGCAGTGGCCTGGTCCTCACCGCGCGCATGCTGGACTACGAGGTCACCCAACGTTACAACTTCATCATCCGGGCAACCGACCAAGGGGAGCCCCCCCTCAGCAGCGACGTCACCGTCACGGTGATGGTCACCGACACCAATGACAACCCGCCCGTTTTCAGCCAGGGGACGTATGAGGCGTACGTAAGCGAGCTGGCTCCCCGTAGGCACTTTGTGACCTGCGTTCAGGCGTCGGACGCGGACATCTGTGACGCCGACAAACTGAGGTGAGCGAAAGGACAAGCTAGTTTCTCCACTGGCTCCCCTCGCTGTTCATACCGTTATAGAACCAATGCCATGGGGACACTATACCACCATGGCATTTTCAAATGCATGTAACTTTGTTAAAAACCTCTCTCCGTTCATGAATTTTGCTAAAATGGGTTTCCTAATCATCTAGTACATTTTTGAGACTGTGGGATTTTTTATTTATTTATAATTATTATTTGTTTTGATCATTTGGGAAAATGTGTCCTACCTTTTGACTGGTACTGTACATCAGTCCACCCATTGAGTCATTTTGACCCCTCATAGAAACCGCTGCATAATGTTGTGCTCAACATTTGCACCACGTCTGGTTGCTTAACAACGTCCATTGTTGCCTTTTGATAAGCAGGTCAACAAGCTAGATATGATAGACAAATGTATAGATCAATTGCTAAATAGATATTGACACGATAGGGAGATGGCCTTGTCCTATTACTGGAGCTAAATTAATCAATTGTACTTCTTCATGACATCTTTGTGATGGCTGGGACTGTGGCGGCAGGGGGTAAAGATGACCCTCTTGGTGGTCCTAGGGGATATTGGTGAATGTTGGTGGTTCTAGTGTTCAGAGGTGGACCAGAAGCTCCTCCTTCACCATTCCTGTTTGTCTGGCTACAGGTACAGCATCCTATCGGGAGACGAGAGGATGACGTTTGGGATGGACGCCGAAACGGGGGTGATCACTCTGTCCAACCAGCGCAGGCAGGGCACGAAGGGGTCTTACCGCCTCAACGTGTCCGTGTCGGACGGAGTCTTCACCAACACGGCACAGGTAGGCCGCGTCGCACCTCACCAGTGACGATAGTGACGATGACGACGATTGTGAGGGTGAATGAGGAGGATTATGAGTGTGGCCTCGCACTGTCGCCTCGCGGCAAGAAGGTTCGGGGTTCGATTCCTGCTTGGAGCACCGTTTGGTGCTCAGGTGGGCTATCTCCCGAGCTTTTCTGTGTGGGGTTTGCATGTTCTCCCTGTGCTTACATGGGACCCCGTGCCCACAACATCCAGAGCAGATTACTCTCCTGTCCAGGAATGTGGGGAGCACATGGACTTGGCCCCAGGTCGCCTCAGTGTGGCTGACCCCTGCTCCTGCCTACCCTTGGAGGAAGGACAATGTAGAGAACACGTGCATGAATGCGTGTGTCACGCGGATGGACAAAGAAGCTTTTCTTCTGCTGCTGATGATGATGACAGTTTGTCAGTCGCTTTAGATAAAAGCATTTGCTAAATGAAGAAATGTAAATGATTGATGAATGATGTAAATACTGAAGATTGATGATGATGGCGGTGATGGGGACAATAGTGATAATGAAATGGATGGTGTCGGTGTTGAAAATGCGTGTGTCGGTGCTGACAATGGGTGTTGGTGTAGCAGAGTCAGGAGGACAGTGACGTAACAGCGATTATGGTAGTGTTGATGCGTTTGTTGGTCCCCAGGTAAACGTGCGCGTGTTGGGCGCCAACCTGTACAGCCCTGTGTTCAGCCAGCGGTTCTACCTGGCTGAGGTCAGAGAGAACGCCCCTGCAGGGTCAAAGGTCATACAGGTAGGAAACCCAGACCAACCAGGAACGACACTCCATAGCGAGACCATATTCTGCTACATCAACCAAATTCTACACACAATACACACAGTGTTTGATCTTTTTTCTGTTTTTTTTTAGTTTATTTTGCTGTTTGTAAAAAGCCTCCCGTGGACAGGTGTTGTAAACTAGCATTTATGCTAACACACTGTAAACAATGCATCTGGTTCGTCCAATGACATTGTCATGTCCATGTCCAAATAAAATCTACTTACTTACAATGCAACCTTTGTAGATTTGTTGTAATGTAAACAGTGCTCACCGCCCAACTTCAGGTGCGAGCCACAGACGAAGACTTGGGCCTATTCGGTCAGATCGCCTACTCCTTCATCAACGACCTCGGAAAGACTCAGTTCAGAATCAACCCTGAAGGACTTATCACCACCGCCCAGAAACTGGACCGGGAGAACCCGCTCAACAAGGACGTCGTTCTGACCGTCATGGCTCTAGACGGTGGAGGTAAGCCCGCCGCCCCTGTCGCGCATGTCGGCGTCGACCTTCAGTGTGGATGAGAGGCAGATTAGGTTGGATTCACGTTCAGTGAGTTTTAAATCCTGGTCTTAAAGGGGATTTGGAGGTGTAAGCGGAGCTGTAATAGCTCTATGCTTCTGAGCAGCATGAAGAGATATCGTCGGTGGCTTAGAATATTTTAGTGCCCTCTCCCAGAAATCATAAAGTCGCCAATTCTTCATTGACTTCCTTAAAAAAATAGAAGAAGAAGAAGAAGAACAGAACAGTGCATGTGAACTTCTCTCTTTTTCTTCCAGGTCGTGCCTCCTTCTGTACCGTGCGCGTCGTCCTGGCTGATGAGAACGACAACGCTCCACGTTTCCGGGCGGTGGAGTACCGAATGAGCATCAAGTCGGATGTGGCCAAGGGCTCGCTAGTCACCCAGATCCAGGCCACGGACCTGGATGCCGGGCCCAATGGAAGGGTCAGCTACTCCCTCTACAGTGAGGCGCGCCTGCCCCTAGTTGACGTCCTGGAGGTTTGAATCGAAGTTTATTGACACCGGACTTCTCTCTCTGTTACTGGTTTTCTGTTATCAATGTATCCAATGGTCCCTATAGGTGCTAAATTATATAGAAACATTTATTTGTTTTTCAATTTCATTTAGTGAAATGTTTAATTGGGACATTTTGAATGTATAATGCTGGGATATTTGTCTGATATCCACCACCACTAGGTGGAGCCAGACAGCGGGTGGATGGTGACCAAGGGGAGTGTAGACCACCTCCAGGGCACCATCCTGTCCTTCTTCGTCAAAGCCACGGACCGCGGCACGCCCGTCAAACACTCCCTGGTGTCGGCCTTCATCCATGTCCTGCCTCCGGATGCCTTCGTGCCCTCCTTCACCCAGCCCCAGTACTCCTTCACCATCCCTGAGGACACTCCCGTGGGCACAGCCCTGGGCTCCGTCTACCTGGGGCCCGGTCAGACGGGGACCTTCAGTGGGGTTGGGGGGGAGACCCCTGAGAGCAACTCGGGCGCAACGTTCCTGGTGGATCGCGAGACAGGCCTCATCCGCCTGGTCGCGGCGCTGGACTACGAGGTGGTCAGCATCTTCCGCTTCAAGGTGATGGCCACCACACGCCGAGACCTGATCGAGGCCATCTCCACGGTGGACGTGGAGGTCAAGGTGGGTGTGATGTCTGACAGCCCCCCTCAGGTCGTGAGTGCACCCTCTCTGGGAAATCGGATTGTCAAAGAAATGAGAAAGAAAGAAAGGAATGGAAAGATAACACATCAAGCTAAGGTTTGTCATGTAAATGTATCTGAAAGGATTCATTTATACAGAGTCAAATAAATAGCCAGAGAAGAGACTCGTTGTGGTTTTTAGTCAAGGAATTTCAATACAGAGGAACAAGTGGATACCTCATCTGGCATGGACTCAGATGGGATCTCTATTTTCTCTGGGGCTAACCCCTCCAGTGAGCCAAGGTTAGACAGAACCTAAATAAACTGTTGACCATGTCCTGAAGTGGATAAACAAACACATAAAAGCCATTCGTCCAAACATTCCACACAAAGTGAAGAGCACACAGTCAGACAGTAGACGTTAGTTCTAGAAATAGTTGAAAACATTTGTGCACTCACAGGAATAGCTTGTATTAATGATTGATTCACATAGTGAAGAATGAATAAAAAACGTGTTATGTATATTTTCATGAATCCTACACATTCATTCCCCAGCGTTCCTTGAAGGTTTGGTCATCATCTCCTTTGATGAACCAATTAGAGCTTGTTCCTGAGCTCTTTTCCTCTTATGAACCAATCAGAGCTTGCTCTTTTACGTCCCACATCTCATCAGTAATTCCTGACCTGTAGTTACAAATTACAGCGTGCGCAATCTGCGGGTCGGCCATGGCGCTAATGACACTACGTTTGCAAATACACGAGGCCCAGAGGCTCAGTTGATCTCTGTACTGTCTGACTGCAGATCCTGGATGTGAACGATAACAAGCCGTCCTTTGAGACCAGCTCCTACGTTGCCATGGTGATGGAGGGCATGCCGGTGGGCACCAGGGTCGTGCAGGTTCGAGCGCTGGACCCAGACTGGGGCTCCAACGGACAGGTCTGCACCAATGATTTGTTGTTTTGATTATTTACATTTTAGTCATTCAGCAGACGCTCTTATCCAGAGCAACTTACAGTAAGTACAGGGACATTCCCCCCAAGACAAGTAGGGTGAAGTTCCTTGGCCAAGGACACAACTTCATTTGGCACGGCGGGGAATTGATCCGCTACCTTCTGATTACAAGCTTCTGATTTTCTCGCTGACCACTCCATACGACCCGACCAGGTCACATACAACATCGGACCGTCACTCAACCAGAACCAGGACTCCCGAGCCGACCGGGCCAGCTCCAGCCCGGCCCGCTCCACCGACAGGGGCGCTGTGTTTGCCATCGACAGCAAGACGGGCTGGATCACCACCACGGGCCCCCTGGATCACGAGGCCTGCCCCAGCTACACCTTCGTGGTGGTGGCGTCTGACCTGGGCGAGCTGTTCTCTCTCTCCTCCAGCGCCGTGGTTACCGTCACGGTGGCGGACGTCAACGACAACCCCCCGCGTTTCGAGAGGGAGCTCTACCGGGGCGCAGTGCGGGAGAGCGACCCAGTTGGGGAGGTGGTGACTGTTCTGAGCACAAAGGATGGAGACAGCTCGGAGCAGAGTCGACTGGTCAGCTATCACATCACTGGTGAGATACGGTCAGCTGTCGCATCGCTGGTGAGACGTGGTATCTAGCAGTCGAGAATTGACAGGTGTTTTGTGACAGATCGACTTGACATCACAGTTTTTGATAAGATTAGGCTATGAACCTTCCTTCCTCTCTCGCTTTCTCTCTGTTGTTACTGGTGGATAGCTGGCAGTTTTGACCTCCCAATAAATATATTTTTGTCAAGTCAAAGTGTGTCTCTCTCTCTCTCTCTCTCTCTCTCTCTCTCTCTCTCTCTCTCCCCTCCCCCTCCCCCCTGCAGGGGGTAACCCGCGGGGCGTGTTCGCCCTGGCCCCCGTCCAGAAGGAGTGGAAGGTGTTTGTGAACGGCCAGCTGGACAGAGAACAGCAGGACTGGTACCTGCTCAACATCACAGCCAGTGACGGCCTGTACGTCACTCGCACCACTGTGGAGGTCACCATCATGGACGCCAACGACAACAGCCCCGCCTGTACACAGGTCAGGGGCCAGGGGTCAGGGTTTGGTCTGGGCTGACAGAAGCGACATACACAATTAGCATGAGGTCAGCGCCAGATTAGAGAGAAAGATGGAGGGAATGAGAGAGAGAGACAGAGAAAGAGGGAGGGGAATTAAGAGAGAGAACAAGAGAGAGAGTAGAGAGCAAGGACATGGAGAGAAGATGAAATAGAGAGACATAAGGGGGGGGAAATGAGGGCCAAAAATAGAAAGTGAAAGATAGGGAGAATAAGGGACATTGAGAGGCAAGGACAGAGAGAGAGAGAGAGAGAGAGAGAGAGAGAGAGAGAGAGAGAGAGAGAGAGAGAGAGGGAGGGAGAGAGAGAGAGAGAGAGAGAGAGAGAGAGAAGAGAGAGAGAGAGTAGAGAGCAAGGACATGGAGAGAAGATGACATAGAGAGACATAAGGGGGGCAGAATGAGGGACAGAAATAGAAAGTGAAAGATAGGGAGAGTAAGGGACATTGAGAGGCAAGGACAGACAGAGAGAGAGAGAGAGAGAGAGAGAGAGAGAGAGAGAGAGAGAGAGAGAGAGAGAGAGAGAGAGAGAGAGAGAGAGAGAGAGAGAGAGAGAGAGAGAGAGAGAGAGAGAGAGAGAGAGAGAGAGAGAGAGAGAGAGAGAGAGAGAGAGAGAGAAAGGGGTGGAGAGAGACAGAGAGACAGAGACAGACAGAGAGAGAGAGAGAGAGAGAGAGAGAGGTGAGATGAGAGGTGATTAGGCAAAGCAGCAGAAACAGAAGAACATTTTCAAAATGACGGGGAGGCCTGGAGGAAAGCCTTTGGGAAACATTGGAAACTAAAATGTTGCCGATGAAGGCTTCATTTGGGGGTGTGAGTGGTGGACTAGACCTGGGGCCGTTTTTCACAGTGTTAGGGGCTCAATTGAGTGTGCTGGATGGGGATGCCTGAAGCAGGGTCAGGGTTAGGCGGTGGCACTGCCAACTGCATGTTTACGCCAGAGGGAATCTGCCCAGTACAGGGCAGTGGTACGTGTTTAATTGAATAGTTTCTTCTTGGCAAGCCATATGGCATAACAATGTGTGTGTGTGTGTTTGTGCCAGGCGGTGTACAGCATGTCCATCCCTGAAGACACTCCTCCTAATAAGGGCATCTTGACAGTGGGGGCTACAGATGCTGATTCTGGATCGAGTGCTGAGATCCAGTACTCACTGTTCGGGATAGGAGTGGAAGACTTCTTCATGGATGCAAACACGGGTAAACGCACAGACACACACAGACACACACAGACACACACGGGAGGGATATGTCGCATCACACTTCACTGATCAGGCGCCATGAAACACACCTGATGTTGATCGACCCAGTTTGTTTCGATGTTGTGCGTGTGTGTGTGTGAACCCAGGTGAGTTAAGGACAGCCTCCCTCATGGACCGTGAAAAGACAGCCAGCTACAAGCTTATTGCCCAGGCAACCGACGGAGGCGGGCTCTTCTGTCGTTCTGAGATTTCCCTCAAGCTTTTGGACATCAACGACAACGCCCCCCTATTTTCTTCCAGCCAATACCTGGCCACGGTTTACGAGAACGCCGCCCCTAAAGCTCTCTTGACCAGACTGCAAGCTAACGACCCTGACGAAGGTGCGCTAGGGGCATGGAGAAAAGAATGATGAGGATGGGTTACGTGTTCTACATTGCACATGTGCTCTGTTTAGCAGGTGAAAGTGATCACATAAAGTACACCTCATCATGTGACTTCTACATATGTGGATGGGTGGGGATGTGTGTGCATGAATGTTTGTGTGTGTCCGTGTGTGCGTCTGTGCGTGTGCGCACACGTGTGTATGTGCTTGCGTGCGTGCGTGTGCGCCCGTGCACGCCTCTCTTCCACAGACCTGAACCGCATGGTGCTCTACACCCTGCTGGACTCGGCCGACGGCGTCTTCTCCATCGACCCGGTGTCGGGTGTGCTGGTCCTGGAGAAGCCTCTGGACCGCGAGACCCGCGACTCCTACCGGGTCCGGATCCAAGCGGCGGACCGGGGGGGCCAACAGGGGGCGCTGTCCTCCCAGACGGAGCTGACCGTGGTGGTGCTGGACGTCAACGACAACGCCCCCGTCTTCCTGAAGAAGGACTACGCCGTCACCGTGCCCGAGGACGTGGCTTTGGGAACCGAGGTGTTGAGGGTGACCGCCAGCAGTGCTGATATGGGGCCCAACGCGGAGATCAGCTATAGTATACGCTCCGGGAACGAGCTGGGGAAGTTTACCATCGACCGGACCCTGGGTGGGTGTGTGTGTGTTTGTGTGTGTGTGTTTGTGTGTATATCAGTGTGTCAGTGTTTGCATCTTTCTGTAAACGAACAGTTGACCGTAACTCAGTACAACCCACTTCCCGTGTGTGTGTGTGTGTGTGTGTGTGTGTGCAGGCTCCATCTCCATAGCTGATGATCTGGACTTTGAGGTGTGTAAAGACTACTTCCTGACTGTGGAGGCCTGGGATGGCGGATCCCCTCCCCTCAGCGCTGCTACCATGGTAACCATTGAGCTTATGGACGTCAACGACAACGCCCCGACCTTCAGTCAGGACATCTACAATGTCCTGGTCGGCGAGGATGCATCAGTCGGACAAACCATCACCAGGGTAACCGCCAGTAGGATTATTACTGATATCTAGTGTCTCAATTGCTGGTTGTGTGTGTGTGTGTGTACGTGTGTAAATGTGACCAGGCTGTTTCTCTTGTGTTCCTCTAGTTGCTGGCTGAGGATTTGGACAGCCAGGTCAATGGTCGCATCACCTACTCTATCCTGAAGGGTGACCGTGGAAACCAGTTCTGGATCGATCCGCTGACAGGCCTGCTCAAAGTCAACAAGCGTATGGATCGGGAACTGGTAGGGAAACACACAAACAAACAGAACTCATGGCTTTATTAGATGAATTCACTCTTAATGAACGAAATACTACAACTCACAACTAACTGACTGCTACTAACCACATTTTCCTGAAACCACAGAACAGGATATGTAGTCGGATATACTGTATACTGCAGTTTGAATTCCAAACAAGTTTTGAAATGCAGAGTGCCCTGAAGTCCAATCCAATTCTATGTGTATAGCTCTTTTGAGCCCTTTATAGAAAGCAATGTCACAGAGGGCTTCACATATGCCCATAGAACTGCACCTAAACTAGGCTAAAGCAGATGTTAACTCAACCCCCCACACCAGGTAGAGTGGGAAATGAGCAAAAACAGTCAGGGTAAAGTTCCCACCAATTAAGTGTGAACTAGCGCAGCAGTTCAGCCGCAGGGCTGACTAAAAAGAGGATTTTTAATGTTCATGTTTAATGTTCATGTCAACCACCCTGATTGAAGCAGTCTGTTCCAGAGGATAGAAGCTCTATCAATGTACATCCTGCCCCCCCCCCCCCCCCCATATTTTTCTTCAAGCAAAACACATTAACTCACCTCAACATCCATGTCACACAAATGTACGCAGCATGCTACACACAAGTCACACACGAGTTCAACTCGGCTTCATTGTCATTTCATAGGATGCAGTACAACACAAGCAGGCGATGCAGTGACCTGCAGTGCAACACAAACACTCGGCACAACCCAACCATGCTCCACTCAAGTCACACACTTTAACAGCCGTGAGAAAAGAATGAAAAGGTTTTTAATCTCGCTTTAAATGTTGAGATCGTGTCAGCCTCTCTGATTGAAGCAGGAAATCCATTCCAGAGGGGAAGAAGTCTAAATGAGAACGCCCTGCCCCCCCCCCCCCCCCCCCGCTGTTTCCCTCTTGATGTTAGGAACCACCAGATATCCGGCATCTTGGGATCGTAATTTCCTTGTTTGGTTATGGGGTGCGAGGATTTCTGAGAGATAGGGGCGATGCTAATCCGCGGAGTGATTTGCACGTTAGGAGTACGACTTTGAAGTCGGCCCTGGCTAGGATTGGAAGCCAGTGTAGAGAAGAGAGAGTAGGTTTAATGCAGTTGCATTTTCTGGTTCTGGTTCTAATCGTGCTGCAGCATTTGGCATCAATTGAACATTTTTGCCAAAGGTATTCAATAGGCCAGAAAGTAGCCTGTTACTGTACTCCAGTCAGCATGTAACAAATGTATATGTAGAGGGGCTCAGATGGCTGAGCGGTTAGGGAATCGGGCTATTAATCAGAAGCTTGCCGGTTCGATTCCCGGTCGCACACAATGAAGGCACTTCACCCTATTTGCCACGGGGAATGTCCCTGTACTTACTGGAAGTCACTCTGGATAAGAGTGTCAGTTAAACGGGAGTCAGATGGCTGAGCGGTTAGGGAACCGGGCTAGTAATCTAAAGGTTGCCAGATCGATTTCCGACTGTGCCTAAATGATGTTGTGTCCTTGGGCAAGGCACTTAACCCTAACTTGCCACGGGGGGAAAGTCCCTGTACTTTCTGTAAGTCGCTCTGGATAAGAACGTCTGCTAAATGTAAAAGTGTTATTTTTTCTGCAGGAAGTTTACTAGTGTGTGCGTGTGTGTGTGTATAGGTGTCGAAGTACTCTCTCTTGGTCCAGGCGTTTGACAGCGGATCCCCTGCTATGTCCTCCACCGTCACTGTCAACATCAACGTGTCTGACGTCAATGACAACCCTCCTACCTTCTCCCCGCCCAACGCCACCGCCAACATCCAGGTAGGGGTCACCCTGTCTCGCTGTGACAACCACTGACAGACCTACTAAGAAAATTGGGGAGTGTTTTAAGCAACAACTTAGGCAGGCCCTGACCCAATAAGTATCGCATAGGCTGACGCCTTATTATGGGACCTGGGTTCCAATCCGGCCCAGGCCCTTTGCTGCATGTCTTCCCCTCTCTCTCACTGCATTCAGAGGATAGAAAACAAGACAAACTGTGACTTAAATTCCACCTTCGCCAGTCACTCTTTCCATCGGGCTCACACCTGCTCACCGAAAGACACAGCCTAGCACAGTGAAGTCAAGTGTTTAGTCTTCGCTTGAGAGCGAGTCTCACCCGCACCTCTTGGAGGCTGGACTCTCGTCCGTGGTTTGCGCTCAGGTGATCAAATCCACTCTGCTGTCCCTCTCCTCCCCTCCTCATCCCCTCCCTAACTCCCCTTCTTGCCCCTCCCCCCCTTGCCCCCTTCCAGCTCAACCAGCCGGCAGGATCCACATTGCTCAAGCTGTCCGTCACCGATAAGGACTCGCCAAAGAACGGCCCCCCGTTCGAGTTCCGCATCATATCGGGCAACGAGGGGAACACTTTCTCTGTGGACCAGACGGGGGAGCTGCGCTCCAACCGTGTGTTCGGACCCGACGCCACCAGAGAGTTTACCCTGGAGGTCCAGGTCAGAGTCCCTTCTGTTCTGCTGTTGACGTTAGGAATGATACATGATAAACAGGAGGGGGGGGGGGGGGGGGTATAGCTTAGCGGCTAAGAGTTCATCCCAGTACTCTTTGCTTTGGATAAGCCTGTGCAAAGTGAATATGTTATTATTGCAAATCAATTGTTTGTTTGTTGTTGTTTGTGTGATGTCTCCCAGGCCAGGGACTCTGGTAAGCCCCGCCTCTCCTCGTCGTCCTGGGTGTTTGTCAGGGTGATCGGGGACAGCCAATACAAGCCCACCGTCTACCCGCTAGAGGTGTTCATCGTCATGGCAACGGACGTCTTCCCAGGGGGTCCGATCGGCCGGATCTCCGCCATGGACCGTGATGTCACCGACGTGCTCTCTTTTACCCAGAAACCCCTGCCCAAGAGCATGTTCAAGGTCAACCGGCAGGATGGCAGCATAGTGGCCATGGCTGGACTGGAGCCTGGAGGGTATACACACACACACATATACACACCAAATATACATACCTCACGCATCATTGATCATCCCAAAAATATATTATTTTGCAATCTTTACCCCTCCCCTAAAAGCCTGTCTGTGACATAGAGAGGAACCGTTGTCTCCCCTCAGCTACCAGCTGAACGCCACGGTGAGCGACGGCCGCTTTTCCGTCATCGCGGAGGTGCGCCTGCGGGTGGAGCAGGCGACGGACGAGCTCCTGCGCGGCGCCGTGACGCTCCGCTTCCCCGCCCTCACCCCCGAAGAGCTGCTCAGCCGCCACCTGGACGAGGTGCAACGCACCCTGCGCTCCCTGCTGGGCTGGTCCCCGGGCCAACAGGACCCCCTTCACGTCCTGGGGCTCCAGCCCGTGTCGGGCACCCCCGACCTGGACCTGCTGGTGGCTGTGGATCGACCGGAGCTGGGGGTGGAGGGGGACGCCGGGGGTTTCTACTCCCCGGAGGAGGTGGCGCAGAGGCTGCGCTTGGCCCGGGGGCGGGGGGCCCTGCGGGGGGCGCTGGCGGGGGCGGAGGTGGTGGGGACGGGCTGCTCTGGGGAGCTGGACTGCGGGGAGCAGCTGTGCGAGGCGAGGCTGGGAGTGGAGGCGCGCCCGGCGCCTCCCTACAACACGGACCGACTGAGCCTGGTGACGCCGCGCTTCACGCGTACAGAGACCTGCTCCTGCCCTGGTGAACACCATATACACACACACTGTACACACACACACCTATGTACATACACATACATGCACACCTATATACATATACACCACACTTATATACACCCATACACCCACACTTGTATACATACACACCCTCACATACACACATATTTGTATATATATATATATGTATATATATATATAGAATGTATATATATATATTTCACACACACACACACACACACACACACACATGCTCAATCATGTACACAGACCTATGTAGTATGTACACGCAAATACACACACGCACACATTGACCCACAACTGCACAAGCACACACAGACACACGCAAATCTAGTTTTGGTGTCAGCCTCCTCCATCCCCAGCAGTCACAATGATCCCAGCTAAGCCTGTCAGCAGGTAACAGGATGTCATGTTGTGGGCCCTCCTCCAGGTGGCGCCTGCCCCACCCCTCTGGAGAAGTGTGAGGGCCAGTCCTGTCCAGGGGACATGCAGTGTGTTCGCTCCGGCCCCACGGCGCCCTCTGTCTGCCAGTGTCTACCCAACAGGCTGGAAGAGTGTGCAGGTGAAACCCTGGACATTTGACTAGACCGTCATCAGAGAACGTTCTCGGTCTTTCTTTATATCAAGGGTGGCACCCATGTGTTTTGTTGTGTTGGTGTGTGTGTGTTTTCAGGTCAGACGTCTCTGAATTTTGCGGGGAACAGCTACATCAAGTACAGGGTGACTGACAGCATCCAGGATGGAGAGATAAGGCTGGGGCTGAGGATCAGAACGCTGCAGAGCAGGGGAGTCATCATGTTCACACGGGCCAACCCCTGCACCATGCTCAAGGTACTGGACACACATGTAGGCTGTGAATCGAAAGGCCAGAGACGCGCTTGGTGTTTGTCCCTGGCTTGGGAACCACAAGTCACCTTTGGTTAGATTCTCAGGGAGATAATTGACTCGTTAATATCTGACTCCAATTTTTGACAATGTGCACAAGTGCGTTACCTGTAACCTTGAGCGCTAAACAGTTAATGACATGAAACTCTGACGTAGGTAAAAATCGTCTGCTTGATCAGAGCACCGACCCTAAAGTATGCGTGTTCACTAAACAGTCGTTTATCTCTACTATAATATGGATTTTAACCATAGTAGACCTAGTAGGATATGTAATCGATCACTCAGAGGCTCCGGTAAATTCCTTCGGAGCGTGGAGATCCACTGTAAGTGACTCAGAGGCCTTAAGTTAAAACCTACTCCAAAAGTCTATGTTTATAATCAGTTAGCCGCATCAACCAGACTAGATCAAAGTTTTCACCGCCGTAGCTTGATAGATACGTTTCAAGGAGAACAAGTAACTTTAAAATGCACACATTAATAGTTTATTATCTAAATAGCAAGATAATCAATACAATGATAATGAAATATCATCAAGTACAAAACATACCTTCAGAGCAATGGTTAACAAAGGTATTCACAATGAGGACTAGGCGCCTAACGCACCGGAGCTGTATCGTAAACAGAACTCGAAGTGATTGGTAAAAACTTCTTCCTATATACACCCAAACCTGACTAAAATGGGGACACCGGTCATGTGACAGAAAAGTTGTCGAACGCATACAAATTCAAATTGGATCATTAATCAAGACTGCAGTAGACCAAGTGGTGCCCTTGCAAGACACGGGAATATGTTAAACATATGTTGGTCTGCTGCAGGCACAAACTCTGTAAACCCTGTACATGTACATGTTACAGTGTTAAAAATATTACTAGAATGTAATACATAAAATAAGAAACAAAAGCATATCAAACATGACATTAAAAGCTGTTTAGAACCTTATTTTCAAGAACACAACTTTTAATGATAATTTCAGAGTCTTCCTCTGTCCACCTTCCTCTTCAACTGTTGAGATCACCTCTCCAGAGGTGTGTCATTAAGGTGTGATTGTCATTTTAGCATTCATGCAAATCAACAACTGTCCCAGACGAGTGTCTGGGTGACCAGTGACAAAGCGGCTGCCAAAACAGCCCTACACACACGCACGGACGCACGCATGGACACATGTAGACTAGACACACACATACACACGCCTGGACACAAGCAGACATACACACATATATACATGCAGGGACACAAGCAGACATACATACACATATACATGCAGGCACACGTGCAGACGCACACACGTGTACACACGTAGGGACGCAAACATGCGCACACAGACGCAAGCACACACACACACAACTGAAATGCACGCTCAGTCGGGCACACATGGACATAAATGGCAGCACGTGACTCACACACATCGACAGAGACGTACACAAACACACACATTCAACACACACGTGTGGACACACACACCCACACATCAACCCAAACCACACATTCACACACGCCAACAAAACACACAAACAACAGCGTATTATTCTGTGTCATCAACAGATTGAAGGGGGGCGCCTGTGGTTCCAGCAGGACTGCGACAACACCCTAGGCATCATGGGTATCTCGGGCCGACCAATCAGCGATGGACGCTGGCATGCCGTGGCACTGGAGCTGACTCAGAACTACACCCTGCTCTCATTGGACGACAGCTATGTGGAGCGCCGGAGGGCTGCGAGGGCCCCCATACGCCTGTGGCCCCTGGCCTCAGACTCCTCCTTCTTCTTCGGGGCCCAGGTCAGGCCCCCCGGCAGCCAGGCGGAGAGCCAGGGTCAGGGGCCGGGGCCCGGGGAGCGGGCAGGGGGGACTAGGGTCCCGCCGAGGGCCCAGGATGGCTTCCAGGGCTGCCTGAGTTCTCTGGTACTGAACGGGAACGAGCTGCCCCTCCAGAACAAGAGGAGCCGTTACGCTGAGATAGCTGGCCTGAGTGAGGTGAAGCTGGGCTGCGTCCTCTACCCCGACCCCTGCGTCAACCGGCCCTGCTTGAACGGAGCCACCTGCAACAGCCTGCCCTCTGGGGGTGCGTTTTGTGTGTCTGTGTCTGTTTTTTTCCATTGACCCTAATCGAGGGGTTAGGTTTTTGCATGCGTGCGAGTCCATACGTGTGGATTGTGCGTGCGACCTCGCTTTTCAACCCGGCTGTATGTGACTGTAGGTTTCGGATGCAGTTGCGGCACGGGCTTCACTGGGGGGCGCTGTGAGGTGGAGCTGACATCATGCATCCCTAACCCCTGTCAGAACGCAGGGGATTGTAAGTCTGTGGGCAGCACCTTCCTCTGTGGTTGTCCCAGAGGCCTGGTCGGACTCACGTGAGTAGAATCCCCCAACCCTCCTCCTCACTCCCCCGCCCAATCTTGAGGGAGAACGTGTGTGTGTGTGTGTACGTGTGTGTGTGTGTGTGTACGTGTCTGTGTATGTGTTTGGGGCTGTCTGCGTGCGTTCGAGCCATGTGCGACACGTCAGCGTTGTGAATTACGCCAATTGAATTACGGCCCGGAGATGGTTTTCTGCACTTCATCAACTAGGTATTACAATTTATTGTTTCGCCGTACTCACCCAGTGGTGCTTGTTAAGCGAACTATAAACTCAAACCTTTCGCAGATCGATGAAAAAAACGAATAACAGCATTGACATGATCTTAAAGAAGAACTAGTAAAGCTTGTGAAAAACATGCCTTAGGCATTAATGAGATTAAGACATTAAGTTTGAATAAATTACAAAGGAAACAAAAAAGAATGAATTATTGACAATCGGTAGTCATTTCTTCTGCAATAGCTGTTTTCTTCAGTTTCCTGTCACCAATTTCGTACGACGCTTTCAAAACCTGTCAGCGTGAGGAAATAATTGAAAGGAAAATGCGTTGTGTTCGCTGCCCCCATCCCAGCAGGGTTCCAGGCTCAGAATGTGGGTCGAGTGTGTACCCGCCTGTGTGTGTGTGTGTGTGTGTTGACAGAGGAGGAGAGAAGAAAAGAGAGTCATCTGTCTGCACGTCTTCCCTCTGTCTGAACTGCAGGACAGCTACAGCTTGTTTGTTGAAGCCAGTCTCTGACTTGTTGTTCAGGGTGAGCCGGGGACTCAAACAGAGAAGATTGTCTGAGCACGCCTCAGCCCAGATTCAATTTCAGTCTCTGTTCCATTTCCCGCGCTCACTCACCTCGCTTTTTGTTATTCGGTCTGTTTCTATAATTCGGTCAGGATGCTCCTGTTTTACTTTTTGTTTCACATTTTACTGAAGGGAAATTCACTGCCTTTTGGAGCAGCTTGCAAAGCATACTGATGTACAATAACAATGGGCCTCATTCTCGAACGCAGTTAAGAAGAATTTCTTCTGAATTGGATTTAGGAAAATATTTGGCATTAATGAAAGTTTTCTCATCTGGGATTTGCTCTGAACTTCAGAAGACTTTCCGAACTCGAAATAGCAGTCGTAAATCGGCCAGAGTTGTCTCAAATGCAATTCCTTAAAAAACCAGGATCAAAGGAATCGTATTTAAGAAAACTCTCTGTGTTTGAAGTGTTAATGAAGTTATGAAATCAAATCAAATCGTTGGTGAACTATACAGACTATGGCAAGCCGTTTTATCATTTAACCAATTAATTCTTGATATCCAGAATTGCATTTTGGATATCAAGAATTTGAATTTTGGATATCAAGAATTTGAATTTTGGATATCAAGAATTCATTGGTTAAATGATAAAACGGCTTGCCATAACAGACATCCTCGGATTTAAATAATTATAATAATTAACCTTGCTTAGCGTGCACACTGTTAGATCCAGTGGAGAACAATTCCACTGCTCATTTTACTGGTATGATGTTGCACACCTGTGCACCGGTTGCTTGCGTGAATGTATGCAAATTCAGGAGCACGAGGACACGCTTTCAACGGAAGAAAACTCTTCCTGGGGAGCACAGCTCAGAACACTTCTGCTGCGTCGGAACACATTTTCAAGCGTTCATGAATTTGGCGGATGTCTTTTTCTTACGTTGTTTTTCCGAAGCCCGTAAGAAACATTTCAGAAGAAACTTAAGAAAATGTCCGAGAATGAGGCCCAACGTATATTGCGCACACTGTAGTATAAATCCTCTAATAAGTAGGAACATGGAGGAGCTGGGCATGGTGGAGGGAGGCAGCAATCAGCTAACGTCACCACGTACCTCTCCCCTTCCTCCTTCGCCCCTACCCCTCCGTGTCTTTTTCTCCGCCTTGTCCCCTCTCCGTGCCCGCGCAGATGCGACGAGGACGTGAACGAGTGTGAGAGGGAGGAGTGCGAGAATGGGGGGCTGTGCGTGAACACGTTCGGAGCCTTCTACTGCAACTGCAGCGAGGGCTTTGAGGGTCAGTTCTGTGGAGAGCGGGCCCTTCGGGAGCCTGGTGGTGACACCAAGGTAAAACACACACACACATTAAAGACAGTATTCATCCTATAGGAACATTGTGTATCGATACACTACCGATACACTACAAATTAGCACATAGGTGTAGATAGAGGGAGAGGGAGAGGGAGAGGGAGAGGGAGAGGGAGAGGGAGAGGGAGAGGGAGAGGGAGAGGGAGAGGGAGAGGGAGAGGGAGAGGGACGGGTCTGTGTGTGTCTGTGTTTTCTGTCCAATTATACCCACAGATACAGATCCACTACTTAAGATGACTTACATCTCTGGAGTGGGAACATAATCATGGAAATAATGACCCCCCAATGAATTTTTGAAAAACTCCATGTCCCTCTTTCTGGACCCACTTCCAGAACATATATCTTCTAATATCACACACAAACCCACAAAGGTGTAGATGCACACATGCATACACACACACACACCCCTGCATGCAGTATGAGGTGGTTGACACAGCTTCTCCTAAACCGTCCAGGCGGAGCCCCTGTCTTATCTGGGCCCGGGGGAGATCATCGGAATCGGGGTCCTGATCTTGGTCCTCCTCCTACTCCTCGTCCTCTTCATGGCCTTCAGGAAGAAGGTGTCCTTCAGCAAAGCCCCCAACGCGCTTGGACAGGGGGTTATGGGGGTCTCGGCTGTCTCCACGGAAACCAGTTACATGCTGCAGAAGACGGGCATGGGGGCAGATGGAATTGAGTTCAAAGCCATCCGTGTCTGCGGCTCTCCGGGGGCTGGCGGCGGTAGCTATGGAGACGGGGTGGGCACCGGCGGCCCCCCCCAGGTCATGGTACGCCCCACCGCCCCCTCCCCCCTCCCCGGTCACCCGGGAAACCAGGAGAGTCGGAGTGTTGATGGGGACAAGACCACTTCTAGCGAAGGCAGTCAGGTGTGTGTCTGTATGTTTCAATGATGTATCTTTGGGATGTATGCATGTCTGTTTGTGTGTAATGACGCACTGATATGGGGTGGTGGTGGTGGACCCAAGTGCAGAACACAGACGAGCAAACTGAGGGATGGTTTAGAAGGGTTTAATCTTGGGGTAAGTGCATAGGGGAATGACTGTGACGGAAAACCGACAGGACCGGCAGGGTAGGCTGTGCAGGGTTTGGCAGGGTGGCAAGGTTGGTGATCCTGGAGGCACAGGCAAAAAAACAAAGTCAGCAATGCATGGTCTCTCACAAAAATATTTGTTCTTTACCATTTCTCTGCGTAACCGGGAGTATAACTACCGAGGGTATTACCCGGCGATGAATGACGTGAAGACCAGGGTTGATCAACCGCAGGGCTGATGAGTTGATGGGAGACAGGTGTGTAGACTGAGGCAGTGTGTGTGGGTAATTGGGAACCGGAGACCATGGCCACACCCACCACCGGGAAACACAAAAACAACACAACAAACCGCCACTAGGGGGCAGAGGGCATGACGGACACTGCCTTGCACTGTCACCTCACGGCAAGAAGGTCCTTGGTTCGATTCCCGCTCAGTTGTGTGTCTTAGTGTTGCCATTATGTCTGCTCTCCCGTGTGCGTTCAATCGACAAATAAAAGTCTCTTCTAATGCAGATGAGCAGCTTCCTGTCGGACCTACCCAACATCCTGGGAGGGGCCAGTCGGAGGGGCGTGGCCGTATGCAGCGTGGCACCCAATCTGCCCCTGACCTCACCCTGTCACTCAGAACGAAGCCCCTCCCACAAAGTGTCCTGGGAGATGGAAGGAGAGAGGGAGGAGGAGGAGATGGAGAGGGAGAGAGATGAGAGGGAGGAGGAGTGGGAGCAGAGGGCTTATGAGTTAGAGAGAACACAGAGAACTGGCAGTTCACGGGGTAAGTCATACACACCCACACACACATACACAAACAAACTGGCATCACAGGCACATTATTTGCGTCCGGTTCTTCCTAAATGTGTTCATTATGTATTTGTCTCCTGGGGATAGTACTCATTTCAAATGGATAACTACAACACAGGCTCCTGCACCTCAGTGCCTAAGGGTCTGAATCACTCCTTTCCCTAATGTCCAGCCCCCATCCAATCCCATCTTACTATGAACATCAACAACTATAAACTGTATATATTTGAATGATTTTATTCTGCCTTATGTAATACTTCAGTGTCTGCTCTTACACGACGTACTGTATTATACAATGGTATGTAGCTTTTTCATACGAGAACACCAATCCATTCTCTCGCAGTGTGAACCACTTTGTGTTCGAGGTTACTAATGCTTTAACCGCGCGCCAACTAGGAATTCAATGGCTAACATACACACAACATACACACACATACTATTTTACAAAAAACAACACACTCTCTCTCTTTGAATGTATGTGCGCGTGTATATGTGGTGTGTGTGTGTATATGTGGTGTGTGTGTGTGTATATGTGGTGTGTGTGTGTGTATGTGGTGTGTGTGTGTGTGTGTGTATATGTGGTGTGTGTGTGTGTGTGTGTATGTGGTGTGTGTGTGTGTATGTGGTGTGTGTGTGTATATGTGGTGTGTGTGTGTATGTGGTGTGTGTGTGTGTGTGTATGTGGTGTGTGTGAGTGTATGTGGTGTGTGTGTGTGTGTGTGTATGTGGTGTGTGTGTGTATATGTGGTGTGTGTGTGTGCGTGTGTGCAGTGGAGGACCTGGTGGAGGAGATCACCTGCTTCTCAGACAGCGCCTCGGAAGCTCATTCCCTCAGCTCCTTCACGACAGACTCCTTCGACGACAACGGTGAGGTCTCACGCTCTTTCATTCCACGAGGGGACACAGTCAAATGAGGTGTCCTGGCTCCGCGCACACGATGAATAAAAGGTCCCTCCTGCTAGGTACAGTGGAGTCTGAGTCAGATGCACGGGAAAAAGCTGTTTCTGTTCATTACGCAGCTTTTCATTCGGATGAAAAGCTGTCCTCACACACCAAAACATCCCATTTGGTTTATTTTTGGGGGGCTATGTTTAACCAGTTCAGTCAAGACAACCACGTATTAGATTTGAGCATTTATTGTCACATGACATGGACATGTAGATTTACTTTGGCGGAGTGGATGATCTAAGGGAAGCACTCCCTGCCTCCTCGATGCAACACATACATACATGACATATGAGGCAGGGAGCAATAGAGATATAATCCCCCTGATGGATAGACATACAGACAGCATGGGGGAGAAGGGGACGGTGGAGGGTGGCAGCAGCACTGATCATGCAATGACCGGGGTGAGTGTGTGCATATCCGCGCGTCTTTTAAAGACGCCTTATCGGACGTGGCCCAATGGATATGCGCTGCTAACATGGGTGTGGTAGTGGGTGAAAAAGAAGAGGAGAGAGAGACAATGAGAGAAACAGAAGGGAGACAGGATGAAAGAAGAAAGAGAGAGAGAGACCGAAAGAAAGAGAGAGAGAAAGAGAGAGAGAGAGAGAGAGAGAGAGAGAGAGAGAGAGAGAGAGAGAGAGAGAGAGAGAGAGAGAGAGAGAGAGAGACGGGTCTGTGTGTGTCCGGGTTTTTCTGGAGTGGGAACAGAATCATGGAAATAATGACCCCCCTATTTGTGAAAAACTCCATGTCCCTCTTCCTGGACCCACTTCCAGAACATATATCTTCTAATAACACACACTAACCCTTTCAGGCCAGAAGGCTAACAGAGTCACTGCAATATTCTCCAAAATGGGTTCCATGTATCCATGTGTCCACTTATTTTCTGTGAACACACTTCCTTCTCTCTCAGCCTCCATAGTGACCGTCATACGGCTGGTAAACGATGCTGTGGACTCGATCGAAAATGAAGGTATGAGAAAATGACCCCACACCTCCCCTCTTAACACTTGTCTCTGGTCTCCTTTCCTCCTCTCTCTCCTCCATCCTGTCCTATTTTCTCCTCTCCTCTACTGTTGCCTGGGATTTCTAGGTACACAGTTGTGAGAGCTCAGTGAAGTGTGTTTGGCTCAAACCACTGTGTGCTCCCACAGTTAAACCCCCTTAGTCCATGTTGTTTTACTGATATTCTCCTGAGGAGCTTCAAGTACCACAGTCAGCCATTCAGCCAGCCAGTTCGTTATAACATTTACATTTAGTTATTTAGCAGACGCTCTTATCCAGAGCGACTAACTGTAAGCGCAGGGACATTCCCCCCCGAGGCAAGAAGGGTGAAGTGCCTTGGCCAAGGACACAACGTCATTTGGCTCAGCCGGGAATCAAACTGGCAACCTTCAGATTACTAGCCCGATTCCCCACCGCTCAGTGCTCAGCCACCTGACTCCCTATGTTATCCAGACAAACACAGCCAGACCAGACACACAGCCTGCAGATGGCTGCCTACTTACTTGAACCAGTCTGCCAGTCGTCCTGTTTTCCAGTCTGCCATTCTTATTTGGTGATAAATTGGATAAAGCCATTGTGCCCCAGTTAGTAAACAATACCCAGATTGTTAACAATGACTTGCTTCTGAAAGGGGTTGGTCTGACGTGCTTTGGTCTTAACGACTCTGCTGTTTATGCGATGGAATCTGGGCTCTAGTGGAATTGCCACTGTGGGACACAATAAAAGGATATGTTGCATTACTTATCCCTACTTGCATACTAACAATGTACATGTTTTATACACACACTTTGTTCGAGAAAATCAGTACAGTACAGTAAACAGTAGCAGGTTTAATGACTTTTTTTGCCCTGAGAAATGCCTACCAAGAATTTGCCAGGAATGTGATTTGCCGTGATACACCTTAAACTGAAAAGAGCATTCATGCTGATTTAAGACCCACAGTCCATTTTCATCCTGTCCTAAAGGCCTCAGATGGGACACGTGACTGCGACAGTTTCAAGGTTCAGAGTTCAGAATTCCGGCAGATTTGTTTCTCGGGAACATCTGTTTGCCAGGTCATAGGACAACCTTCCCCAACTAGAGTAGGGAAGGGAGACATCTGCCCTGGGAGGACATCTGTCTGTTGCATGGCCCAGCTTACACCGTGCACTGGGGTCTGGTAGTGCTGTGAAGATGATGAGGGGATTGAGTAGCAGGTGGTTGATACACATTTTTGTGCTCGCCTTCATTCATTCTCTCTCTCTCTCTCTCTCTCTCTCTCTCTCTCTCTCTCTCTCTCTCTCTCTCTCTCTCTCTCTCTCTCTCTCTCTCTCTCTCTCTCTCTCTCTCTCTCTCTTTCTCTTTCTGTCTCTCTCTCTCTCTCTCTATCTCGCTCTTTCTTTCTCTTTCATTCTTTCATCCTGTCTCCCCTCTCTGTTTCTCTCTTTCTCTCTTTGTCTCTTTGTCACTCTCTCGATCCCTTCTTCTCACTATCCCTCCCTCTCTCCCTGCCTCTCTTTCTCTCCCTCTCCAATTTTTTTCTCTCCCTCAGTTTCAGAGATGGATGGAGGGCATCCTTACAGAAGAACAGGTAACAGATGTTCCCGGACTCTCCTCTGCCTCACCTCTCCTGTGTCATCTGTGTCCTATTAACCCAAAAAAATACATTTTGGATCCCTACTTCTATTTCATGAGCCCATATATGTTTCCGGGGAGAAATAATTTCCTGTTTTCTCTTTTTCCATACGCCTGTAGCTATAGTCTAATAGGAAATTGAATTCGTTAGTTTCCTCCATTCTTCCGCCTCCTGTCATGTTTTTATGCTTCGCTACAGAGTCTTGGGAGTGTGCGTGCGTACGTGTACGTGTGCGCGCGGGTGTGCACGCTTTGGCTTTGTGTGTCCTCTCCGACAGATCCAGTCCTCTCCCCTTCCTCTCCTCTGCGCTCTCGTAGATTCACTTGCATCCTCATATTCACTTGCATAATGAATCCACTCACACCGCCCTCTAATTGTTGTGTTTGTTGGAGTTGCTGCTCCTCATCAAAGGCTCCTTGTCACCCCTCCTACGCCACTGTTTTTCTCACACTCACAGCTGGCCGCCATGTTGGATGTCAGGAAGAGATACGCGTGGAGGTCGTCAAGGAGTACATCGTGGACTGTAAGAGCAGTTAGGGGACGTTCTGGGAGAGCTCATGTTTTTGGAGAACAAACTGCTGCTACACAAGTTCCACAAAAACAAAAAAACTGCTAAGACAACAGCTAGTTCTGCAAAAAAAAAAACTATTGTTTGGCAGTAACAATTCAGCCTTCTGTGTTGGCAAGGCTTCATTTTTTGGGACCTTACAGAGCTGTCTGAAACTACTCAGCGTAATATCAATGTGTGTGTGTTTGTGTGCGTGTGCTGTGTGTGTTATGGTAGACACCAATGTTCCGACAAGTTGTTTCTTTCACAGTGGAATCTCTTTGTTAGGCTCATTTGCCGTCCGGCTCTCTCTTGACCGCCCTTCTCCCCCTTTCTCCCCTTCTCTTTCTCCCCCTCTCCCGTCCAGCCTACCACTGGGAGTCCTCCAATTGGCTGTCTCCATCTCGCCTGCGCCCCCTGGAGGCGGGCCCCTCCCCACACTACGAATCCGGAGATGACCCTGACGCCTTTAGGCGGGCAGGTAGCACACGCTCCCTCCAGCTGGACTACAGGAGGGCAGGCTCCGGCTCCGAGAGGGGCAGGGACGGGGCGCGGTGGGGGCCGGAGGAGGACCACAGAGGGGGGTTCCAGTGGGAGAGGAGGCAGACTGCCCTGAGGGGGCGGGGTCATGGGGAGGAGGGGTGGTTCACGGGCGGGAGGAGGGGGGGGCACCAGCAAGCGAGTGGGCGCGAGAGCTGGAGGGGGCCCTCAGAGGGTCTTGGGGCCCACGGCCACAGGGACTTTCCACTGTTGCACGCTCGAGGAGACGAGGAGAGCTCCTCCCCCATCTACGAGGAGTACCACGACAGCGCCCCCGAACCGGAGCAGGAAGCGGAGGGCCACTACGACACTCTGCCTCCGACGCGCTCTGCCTACGAGGGCTACCCCTCCAGCCCCCCGGGGCTGAACCTCCACCCTGCCCAGCTGTTGCCTCCGCTGCGGGCCTGGGAGGGCCAGACGGCGGGCTGGAAGCCCCTGCAGGAGAGCCAGGGGGCTCTGGGGTCTGGGATGGGCTCTAGGTCCGGGTCCGGGGACGAGCTGGAGAGACTGCTGAACCTGGTGTCTCTTAGGGCCAGGCGGGCCACACGCAATCACAGAGCCTCCGTCAGCTCCGAGCCCACCGCGGGCATGTACTGACTGCTGGGTGTGTAAAACGCACACGCCACACTCGTTGTCTCTCTCTCTTTCTCTGTCTCTCCCTCCCACACATGGACACACGCTCACACTGTCACTTTGTGCTTCTCACACACATGATGAACACACACACATTCAGAGGAAACTAGAAGAGCAAAAATCGATTCACAAGGTCAGAGATCTCCCCGACAACTGGATATGTGTGTTTGGGTTTCGCTGAAAGGAAGAGCAAGCAAAATGAACGTACAAACCTTGTGAGTCCGAGAGAGAATCCAGGTAGAAGACCGGAAGATGGGGCCGATGAGTCCCAGGGTCACGAGCTCGGACGACCCCCCCCCTCAAGGTGCCTGGACAGCAGAAGGGGGAGCCCCAGAGTAGACGAGGAGAACGGGGGGAGGGAGTGGGAGGCAAAAGTAGAGACCCGTAAGTAGCTGGTATAGCGAGGTTGTCTTTAAAGCAGGCTACTGGTTCACCTGACCAAACGATGAGTATCGGGAGAGTATCATTGATGTGATGATCAGGTGTGTAGACAAGGTGACACGTGGGAGCTGTGTGGTGGGGGTCCTCTCCTCTGGACCTGATATCCATCAGATATCCTCTCTGTACCTGAACAAAGACTGTGACCTTGACAGAGGTCTGACACTGGAGAATGCCACGGCACAGTTGTAGAGTAGCCTGGCGAGATTGGGAGAGTCTGTGTTTGACTGTGTAGCATTAAAGCCCAGGACAGACTACTTCCTCTGTGTTCTGTGCTCCCTGAAACTGCTGTTGGTTTTAGAAAGAGACCACTTTCAACCTCCACTTTGCTGCCATTAGAATGACCCGACCAGAGATTGAACAAAGTACATTTTTGATTGCTTTACAGTTTTATTGTATGTATTTATGTATTTGTTCACAGTATTTATATATATTTTTGTGGTCATTTAACTGTGACATGATAATTCTATTGGGATGATTATTTAATTGTGTTGGGGCCTGATGTTTTGGCTGTGATATATGTGCAATACTTCATTATTTAATGTATTTAGGCAATATATATGTAGCTCATTATCCCATTATCAACAATGTAAAGTTAGTAGGCTTAACCCCCAGTGTGTGCTGCCTGTCACCGCTCACTGTTTTGATGTTACATACAGTATGAAGCAATGATTCCCTTTCCACCACCACAAAGGTCATTGTACATTCTCCAGAATATACTGTTTCTCCTAAAGCTCTCTAATAGAAGCCAAATGTGTTTATGTGAAGTGCGTTAGATAATTGGTTACATACAGGGACAATTTATTTTTACACACTTATAGCTACAGTCAGTCCACTGGTAATTGCGTTACGGCGCTAATCCATTAATACAAGTATTTCCACTCTTAAAACACACACACACACACACACACAGAGAGAGAGCGAGAGAGGTGGCCTCTTGGCTCATGAGTAATAGTTAAAAATCTATTTTTTGCAATGAAAAGTCCCATACTGTAATTTAATTTACATAATTCCTGAAGTCCATGGGGGTGTACAATACAATCCTCAAGAACGACCTTGTTGGTGATGGTAAAGGCTTGGTTTTACCCGGAAACAAGCTGCGGCTCCTTGTTAAAGTACAATGTTATTAGACAGACAGTTTGGTGAATTGTAGGTAAGGCCAGGTCCAGGTTTTATAAAAAAAGCCATCTCATTGGATCAACTTTTCAGTTTAGGATCTCTTGTGCAGTGGTAGCTGTCATTCACATGGAAAATGTTTCCTGAACCATAACCTTTTGTCTCCTACGAGGGAATTTCATCACTAAATTAGGCCTGACAATGACAACATGAGCCTGTTTTTCTGGGTTAGGGTATATATAGCTTCGATTAGAATGCAGACAAATGTACAGACTATTAAAAAGGTTATACTGCAATCTTTCTTTTGTGTGTTATCTTTTTTTCTCCACATTTCCTGTTTACAGGGTCAATTTATCTCCTATTGAGATGTCAATTAACTCTGCATGTTTATTTTTCCAGACATGGAATCAATTAACCCTGTGCCTTCTTCAACCGGTCGCTGAATTATTTAGTTTCACTGTGTAAAAATACCTCGGTGTCTGATCGGCGGTCATTCCTTACGGTTCTAAGTATCTCCTTTTTCCAGCTGTTTCCCTGCCCTGACCGGTGAGACAAACAAGAATTATGAGACTAATCACATTCCCATGGCAACCAGGCGGATGCCTCAGAAAGTGGACTGTTGCCTTAAGTCATGTTGCCTTTCCGTCTGACTTAATCAGACCTTATGTAACAATGTTTGCCTTGTGTTTCCACGGGGCGGAGTCCGTATGTGTGTGTGTGTACTGAGTGTCTTAATTGAAGTTGTACATACATTGGGTGCAAGACCTTGCATGTCATTCTCATCATGTGCACAATGCCTGTATCTCAACATCTGCAGTCATACATAGTCATCCCATATTGGTGAGACAAATGCACTGAAATGTGTGCATGGTGTTATTGTCTTTTTCCTGGATGAGTTGTGTTCATCCACAAGGTGATTGAATGCATCCAAACTGGCATGTGCATGCATGTGTGTCGGTGTGTTTGAGTTGATGTTCCAGTGAGTGTGTGCGTTCCAGTGATCCAGATGGTAGACACCATGTTGTTTCAACTCCCTCCCAGTGACTTGAGCCAAAACCGGTTGGAGCAGGTTAGAAAGCTGCCAGAACCCAGAGAAAAGCAGTATCGCTCGACCACATCCAAACCTCTTTTTTTCTCTCCAGTGAACAATGAGGAGAAAGGGCTAGGAGCAGCGATTAGCCCCGGGGTGAGCACTCATCCCTGGTGTGAAGGAGCAAGAGAAGGAGGCCTGTCAACTCACTGTGGTCCGGTTGTGTGTGTGTGCCCATTCCGCTCTGCTCTGCTCATGAGTACACAACCAACACTGGGCTTCCCAAAGCCAGAGACACAAAATAACCTGGACCCAATTAATTCCAAATTAATTCATTAAAAGTCATCCTGTCGCAAAAGACACCAGTACGTCAAACGTACCATCAAACGATTTGGATATAAAACCTTTGTTGTGTGTGTGTGCGTGCGTGCGTCCGTGCGTGTCATGAGTTGGCTAAGTGGTCTGTCTAGATAAAAGAGAAGTTGCTAATGAGTCTGTGACAGAAGCAGACTTTTACCGCGGGGTCTTGATCCCTCATACCCGGCACACCACATCTCACCCTGCCCACGCACTGATTGATGCAGACCCACTAGAGGGGTGAAGGATCTCTCCGAACCTGTCATTACTTTCCTTTGAACATGGAGAACTGGAGGGGATGGGATGGGTGGAGGGGTCCTAAGAACAAACGTGTGGGACAGACAGGGATTTGGAGAGGGAGAAAGGGTGATTGAACTCAATCAATGGCGCATCGATCCTGATGGCTCCTTCCCACCCTGGCCCTGATTTTACCCCACCTCGACACCAGAGCACAGAGATCATCAACAGTGCTGTTTTGAGTCATGTCTAAGATTCTTGCTCCACTCAGATACCACATGCACCATTCTGGAGGAGAGGGGAGACAGGGACCAACGTCAAGCTGACACAGTGAGAAGCCCCAGCGAAGACCCCCACACACACACACATAGTTGTAGGGCCACCTGGTGTTTGAACCACTGGGGCTAAGATAAGCTACTTACCACCACCCTTCCTTTGCTCGTTATACGGTCGTTTACCCTTCGTCTATCTCACGGGAGCAAAACCGGAAGGGACCAACGTTGTGGTGGATAAAGAACGGACAGAGAGAGAGAGGCTGTGAGGGGGGAAGGGATTAACACATTCCCCCTGTTTATGGTTGGGGATTTAGAGGGGTAGTTGTGTGGTGATTATACCCACAGGCTGTTCTCAGTAATACCAGGATTAAACACACTCTGAGCAGACCTAATCTCAACATCTGCATCTGCCGCTGCACACACACAAACAGGGCCACGTGCATACACGCATGCCAACACACAGGCTCACACGCACACTGGTGTACACATCCACATGCACACGCACAGGTTTTCACATCCTCAGGCAAACAAATAACAGCATAAAACACATGTTGCTGACACATATGCACATCAATGTGACTCAACGGTTGGATCGTTTCAGCAACAGTTTGGTACCTATACCCCAGACCATCCAAAGTTGAATGCTATCGCTCTCCAATGAAACAATTCATTTTGTTCAGCAACTGTTAACAGCTGTAGGCAGCAGTACATTGCAGCATATCTGCATTTGTGTGTGCTTGTTGAACCCATGTCCCTTGCTGTCGTTCAGACGATTTGAAAGCAATCCTACCGTAGCAGATGCACATGGCTCATGTGTGTGCAAGCGTGTGTGCATGAGGATGTGTGTGTGTGTGTGTGTGTGTGTCTCTCTGTATGTGGGAGTGTGTACAATCACACACACACCAGCAAACTTTCATCCCCTCTAGTGACATGACTGTCAATTTACTTAATTCTGGAAACCAAAACTTAAACTCACAGCCTGTTGCCAAGGTTACACTCTTTTCCAGCAGTCGTTTTTCCCTCTGAGTTTCCAACACCGTAACAGAGATTGGGTAGTAGAGAGTACCTTGCACGATCAGATTTTGGGGGTTATGTAAGAGTTTCTTAAATTTCAAGAAAACATAGCTGGAGGGTGAGCTTCTTTCCAATCCGCCAACGGACCCAGACTGTTTTCACTGAAAGCGGTTCTCCTTTGACTTTTTATCACCCCCCCCCCCCCCCTCTCTCTCTCTCTCTCTCTTTCTGTCTCTCTCTCTCTCTTTCATTCTTTCATCCTGTCTCCCTTCTGTTTCTCTCATTGTCTCTCTCTCTCTCTCCTCTTCTTTTTGCATGCAGTGATGGGGTGCGTGCTTGTTTGTATGTAGGATTTATGTTTCTGTTTGTTTCCCAGTTGACCGCTTTCTATTGACTGTAGGGACAGATCAATGCTGAACCAAAAAATGCTATACAAATGTCCCTCTACCAAATGTGTGTTTGTGTGGGTGTGTTTGTGTGTACAGTGTGCGTATCGCTGACCTCTCATTCACAGACACATCACTTCCGCTTGTCAGTCAATCAACGATTTTTTTCGAGGTGATTTATTTTTCTTTTTTTAAACAGTCCGGGGGTCATTTAATCGTTAATTTAAGCTGGTTCTGGGTAGCGTGAGGCTGAGAAGATCTAATCCCAGTTAACCTCTGCCATGACACATGCAGTGGGCAGGGCCTTATATAACCGGGTGGTACCGGCCTCAATATGTCAGAACCAGTATTGAGGTTATTGATGTCGCATTGATCGAGTCTTTCTGGCCAACTGAAGCGAGAATGTACCCCATGTTCAAAACAATATGACAACTCCCTCCCAGAATGAAAGACGACACGTGCCTGTGTTTAGGAGATGGGTTGGGAGACCCCTCAAATACTGAGTAACCAAAGAAGATTTTAAAAGGCTCAAAGCCGTACAAAGTTAAACGAGTAGTATTCAGTAGAAGTATTGAAAAGCCTTGGCTTTTAGCAAAGTCGGCTGTGTAGTCTAGCAGGAGGCTGCCCACTTGAGTGCAGGGGCGTAACCCACTGTAGACTTGTACATGTGGTTTCGTATTTGCATTCGACTTTTATGGACCAAGCTGTTTGAAAATGTTCTTCGATTTTTTAAATATATATTCGTATTTTCCTCTGATGGGAATGATTACATGAGAGCGTTTAGTGTGTTTAGTCATACCTAACTCAGCATGGTGTCAGAGAGAGAGAGAGAGAGAGAAAGAGAGAGAGAGAGAGAGAGGGGGGGGGATCTTGTTTTAAGGTTAGTAAACCTTGTCCGCTCAAATTTCGAAAGTGATTAACGCGCACTGAATGTTCAACTTCCCCTAGCTGTTTGTTACTTCACCTTTTACTGTAAGAAATGTGCTAGGATATGCGTCTGTCTATATGTCTGTCTCACACTCTCCAGCTCTACTCTCTCTCTCTGCCTAAAAGATTACCAAGAGGGACGCTGGCATCGTCTTATATTATGTGTAGTTGAAACCTTCATCCCTGCAGAGACACGGAGAGATGGGCGACCGCACCTCCCCGGAGTTTGTACGATGGTATTCGACTCACTGGACCGTCAGGGTCTTGATCCCGAGCGCACTCCTTACGCTCGCCAAATAATTCGGGGTTGGCGGAAACGAACCTAATACATTTGAGTTCACCTTTTTTTTCATTCCACACTTTGGCGGAGGAATGCTAAAGAGTGACTTTATATCCCATTACCTATTACACTCAGAATTTCGACGATGAAATATCCGAAATGTGACTTTAAGTGAAAAGATGCTTTAAGGTTGCCTTCCGACACTCTCTCGGTCAGGACCGACCATGCACTCACAAGGATATTAGTACCGTAGCAAGTGGACGGAGAAGCGCACTGTCTCCAGGTAGACCCTCCAAACAGACTTCCATAGAACAAAACATAGCGAGGACGTACACTCGTAATAATGCATCACGATAAACTGGTTTCATTTTGAGTGTCAACTGAACAGCTGCATTTATCGGTTTAGTTTTTCCAATGCTGCCACGGGTATCACCCTGCGATCACCAACTCCAGCCGTGCGCTCACGGAGAGACACAAACGTGAGCACGATGTTTTGTTTAGGGATCACTGTTATTGGCGGCTGTTTGGGGACTTAAGGTTCAGATTGGTTTGGCTGGGGATGCCTGACTCCTTCGATATCCTGAAGAACCGGACAGACCCAGAGTCAGGGTACGGACAGGTAGAACGCGGACTGGCGGGTGAGGATGGAACGCGTCCGGCATGGGCAATAGCGGTTCTGGCGAGTGTGTTGATCTTCACTACGGTGGTGGACGTGCTCGGCAACCTGCTCGTGATCATTTCGGTATTCAGGAACCGAAAGCTGAGGAATTCTGGTAAGGTCCGGTGGCAACAAGATACATTTAAAAACATAAGCCTTTCAGTATATATGAATACTGAAGCACCCGTCCGATAGGTTCAGGTGTAGGCTATGTGGTTAGCCTATTTCATTCATTAACCCTGATCTGGTCGTGTGCTGTCACATCACAGTGTGTTGCTCTGAAATGATTATTTATTGAAAAGGGGGAAAACAATCAATCTCCATATGAACATTGTTGACCTACACACCATGTAAAGCCACTGTAAGTTAACCTTGAGAAGTGAGGTTAGTATACAACAATGTGTGTGTGTGTGTGTCTGTGTGCCTGTGCTTGAACATGTGTGTGTTGAAGCCCAGGGCTTCAGGTCTATTTCTGGTGTGTCAGCACCATTGAAACTGGTGAAAGTTAGTTCAAATGAGTTAATATCCGTGGGGGGATGTAAATGTAATTAAACTGTGTATGTGTGCGCGCACATGTGTGTAGGTATGTGTCTGTGTGCATTAGAGTTTGAAAATCTGTTAGCGCTCATGAATATGGATCAGGATATTATTTTAATGATCCCCAGGTGATTCGATGGGTTTGTGTAGCCCATAAACCAGTTGCAATACCGGCTTCCTACAGTAAGCGAGGGTGAGTTGTCACTCTGACACTCTTTGAAGCAAAGAAGTTGATTTGAGGCTGTTAAAGAAAAGTGTGTGTGTGTGTCACATGTAGATATGAAAGTGTGCGTTTGGGGTCTTCAAAGAGGAGCTCACTCTTTGACCAAGCTTCAGTGTACTTTAGAAAGCATCTCTTATTTTCTCGTTCTCTACACACACGTGTATCACCCTTATCCCTTCCAGACTCATCAGCCTGCGTGTGAAAGTAACAACGTGTGTGTGTGTGTGTGTGTGTGTGTGTGGCTGTGAGTGCTCAGAATAAAATGTGCCAGGTGACCCAGACATGGGGAGAGGTAGTGGGAGAGTGTTCACATGAAGGAGCAGGAACATTAAAAAGCTCCCAAAGCTGTTTTTCTCGGAGTCGCTATACGACACCTGACTCTGCAAGGTGGCACGCTCAGAGACGGAAGGAGGGATTAGGCCTGTTGAGGTAAAGAGAGAGGAAGAAAGTCAGAGATTGACATTGAGTTGGAGATGGCATTGGAGAGAGAGAGAGAGAGAGAGAGGTAAAAAAGATGAATGAATTGAAAATCTGATGCATGGATTACATTGATTTACATAATTCCATGGAGAGGAACATCCCTTTGTAAATTGCTTGGCCCTGTGCCATGTTCCACAGCCATTATCCATTTGCCATGTACAGAAGTCTTTTACTATTCCAACAGGACTCATACCACTGATCTATTTAGCATGAGGAGAGGTAGAGTGCACACAAGACATGCAGATCTGTATGCATGCACTCGTGGTCAAAAGTGTTTTTCTACAATGTGCGTGTGTGTCTCTGTGCCCGTCTTATGCCTTTAAACTCGCATTTTTTCTGTCTGCGCGCGTGATGGCGCCTTTCAACGTGCGTGTATTGTTTCTGTCTGCGCGCGTGCGTGCGTCACTGTGTAGGTACTGCTGCTTGCTGAGTGCTGCTGACTGTTTGCATCCCTCAGGGATGGTGTTATGAGTCTGGGTGGATCAGGAGCAGAGGTGGGGAGGAAGTGACAGCAGTAGACCTTGTGGTTCCTCTTTAGAGGGCATCGTAAACCCACAGCAGCCCTCTCTCTGTCCGTTCATCTCTTTCCCTCGCGCTCTGGTCCTCTCTCTCTCCCCCCTCCTCCCCCCACCATTTTCTCTCATGTCATGCTGGAAGGTTCTAGACAACTCTCTCTCTCGTTCCCTGCTGAGCAGGGGGAGCGAAGGACAGCCCTCTGTGAAAGAGAGAGAGAAAAGGCTCATCATGACCCCCCATGATGAGTGTCCCTGCCGGAGATATGGGAAGCAGCACTGCCATATGGAACTGCCATCAAACCCCTGTTTGGAGTGCAGCACAGTGGGAAATACGCTGTACGATTACACATGCATGTCAGCATGCACACCGCACAGATACACACGCACACACATTCATCTGCCGTCCATGGACATGTCTGATTGACCTATTTCAGCTGCCAAGCTAAGGATGAGTCCTTTTTTAGCCTTTTATTCCTTCTCAAATCCTCTTTCACAGCACTACTCTCTCCTATCTATTATACATGCATTGTGATAATTTGACGAGGCTTATATAACCGTCTCTAAAGACCCCCAAGGCCATGGTGGGCGATGAGGTGGTTGAAGCGAGGGATGGGTTGGAGGAGAAAAGAGAGAGAGAGCGAGTGTGACTGAAAGAAGAGAGTGAGAGCAGTGAGGGAAGTGAGGAGAGAAAGGACAGAAGTTGGATGAGAGGAAAACGGGGCGAGGTGTAGTTGTGGTGCTGCGCCAGTGTCGAAGTTGAACCGAGTTTGACGCGAGGGAGAGGCCGAAAAGGTTAAAGAACGGCGTGGGAGAGGAGGAAAAAGGGACGTGTGGGAATGAAGGAAGTGAGAGACAAGAGAAGGAAGAACATGAATGACTTTGGCCGCAACCACACAACACTGAGTTGACAAAGCTCGAAAAGTCCCACAGAAAGCATCCCCTCTCTCTTTTCCTTCACTTCGCTCTCCCTTCCGCTCCCTCGTACCATCTCTCTCTCCCTCGTTCTCCTCTCCCCCTCCCTCCTCTCGCTCCCTCTTCCTTCGAACTGCACCTGTTTAGGAGAGCGCGTACCCTTCAATGTGAACCGATTCAAGCACTTATGGTTGACATGTTCAGAAAAGTTGGATTCCCCCTCCCACGCACATTCCAAGCTTAACCACATTCACACCCCCGTTTTCAGCCGGGCCGTCTTAAAACGCTGTTAAACTTGAAGTCGACAAAGACATCAATACAGTAGCTATAGTGAAAAAGATGTACCGACTTGAGTCCCAGAACAGCCTTGCGTGACAGTAATTGTGTAAGTAGACTGTCCCGCTGCGAGCTGCCGTGTCCTCAGTTGTAAAAATAATGCATGACATGAGGTCAGGAAATGACTGCTCCAGTTGCTACGAGGCAAAGTCTCTTCACGCAAAGTACGGACATTAAGGATGTATGACAGAGAACTGCGGTCTGTTGTTTGCGTCGAACAAATCAAGGCTCAAGGTCTGTCCTTTCCGACCTGTCGACAAACGAGAGGTTTTGTGAAGTAGTTGAAAGAAAAACACATCCTTTTCCAAATGAGATATGTTTTTAGCACTAATTAGGCCTTCTCTACTTTTGAGCGAAAGGAGATCTTTTTGTAGATATGCAGTTACAACTTGAGTTTCTAATTTACATAAGAGAGATGGGAACATACTCTTAGAAGACACTTTGTGGAAACCAAGGCCACAGATTTTAAGGATTTGATTTGATTTCATACTCAGACAAATTTATGTGTGCTTTCTGAAGCCTCCACTGACATTGCTTGCATGCAAACAGCAAAGAAAGTAGAATTATATTGAAATTAGTGCCAATTCATGTATTTTCCAGCAGTTTGGAACTACTGTTGTGCTACTGTAGCAGGTGGTTGGCTTAGTATGATTGATGAAAATCAGAGGTGTTTTCTACCTTCAACATTCCGTCAAACCTTTCTTCTACAGCCATTGACTGAAATTACATCTCTGTATGGGCCCATTAGATCAAGTATCTGTATGGTACATAATAAAAAGAATACATACATTTGGTAATATTAAGTCAGGTTAACATACATAATTTATGCGACTGACTTAATTTTAATTTGAGTGTTTTGAATCCCATATTGTTTTCTGAAGGTATGTGCATGTGAGCTGTGAATCCCAGTCTGAAGGGAGAAATATCATCATTCTTAAATGTCACGAGTCAGAGCGCCCTGAGCCTCTTAAGGCCTTCGTTGTCGGCGCATTTGTCAACTAGAATTAATTACGACTTCTCCGGCAAGTTCCTCAGACGTCAGGCAAAATCAGATGGCAGCGACGATGGTGCCTTTTTACGTAAGACAGAGAAAGTCAGCCATAGGGGCTGAAACGGAGCAGAAAACCCCATGAAACATTTGTTTCGAGTAGCCAAGCAAATGAGCTGTCGTTCTGTTGCTCAGGTTCAACAAATTGGGACAGGCTCTGGGGGTGTTTTTGGTTTCATGCCGAACACGGAATAAAACCGAAACTTGTGTTATTCCCTCAGCATGCAGGCCACAAAGACTTGTGTTTATCTCCTGATGGGGATTAGCCGTGAAAGAGGACGCTTTCGTATGTTGTATTCTACGTCCATATATTTGATCATCACAATTCATGTGCATCTTTGAGTGTGTGTGTGTGTGTGCTCAGGTTTGTTCTTGGTGCCGTGAGCGGTGCGACACGCTTAGTGAGTCACGGACTGCAGAGTATTAGGACTCATTGACGCTCATCTCTCAACATGGCTGTGTTCGTTCCAGCTTGCATCGGCGGTACTGCATTGTGGCGCCATCTGTTTCCTTCCTGTTGATGTCTCGCCATGCCTACCCTAGAAACTTCTCTCTTCCCTCTCTCGCTTTTTTGAAGAGAACATCAGAATTGGCAATTCATGGGTGCAAACCATTAAGCCTGTCCATCACAGCTTTTCAATGGGTCCTTATGTTACTTACCGTACCCCCCCCCCCCCTCACACACACACACACACACACACACATAGCCTTCCTCAGAAATTATCCCTTGTCAACTCCAGAAACCCCTTTTAATCACCACACTTTGATGTACTGTGGTTCCTCTCATTTTACAGAAAAGAGCAATAGGAAAATAAGAGGGGGAAAGAGAGAGATGGAAAGAGTGAGAGAGAGGATGAGAGACAGAGAGAGAATGGGTGCAGGAAGGAGAGAGGGGGAGAGAAAGTGAGAGAGAGAAAGGGAGGGAGGGAGGGATGTAGAGAGCGTTTGAACTGCTAACACAGGGCATTTTAGCCAGGCCAGCGTTCTCTGTAAGAGTGCTTTGTCATGTCCTGTTTGAACATGCTCAAATGTTGACTGCACACCGACGTGTTCGAAGATGAAGAATCTCGTGAACTGTAGTGAGTCCTCCACAGCTGTGATCCTAAGAAGGATGAACACCCTGGAAAAGTGAAGAGTCTCCGTTTGCTCCACCTAGCAAAGTGATTTTACCTCATCTTTTGTTGTTGAAAGCACTTTTTCTCAGACTTATACTGTCACCTCTCTTTTCTCAATCTTGCTGGACTTGTCTCTGTCTCTTCCTCTCCCCGTCTGTCACGCACAGACACGAACACGCACACTAAGACACGTGCGTGCACAAACACACAACATACACACACACACACAAATACACACTGCGGTGCCAAACTGAATCATCTCGCCAGTTCATCATCCCCGATTCAGCTATAGTCTGGGCTGTGCTCAGTGAGCGCTAAGCTGTCCATTGGGACTTCCTGCAGTGCTGTTGAGCTAGCGGGAGGAGAGGCCCTCGTTAGCTGGTCGTAACATCTCTTCCGACACCCTGGCTGTTCGCCACGCACTGCGGGATACTCAACCCTTATCAATCGGACATCTCCATGACAAAGGCAGAGGCCAACCGAAATGGCGTTGCTCCAGTGCTTCCCCAACCCCCCCACCGGTCCACGATCCCCTGGAAGGATAAAGGTGAGGGCCATAAAAGCCCTATACATCGACACACTCCTCCTGCAACCCCTCCACCCTATCAATCATTCCTCCCTTATCCTTCCTGTATGCTCTTGCGTGGGGGATAACTGAAACATTCTGTCTGCATGCCCGGAAAGCTGCCAAGCTGAGGGGCTGTGCGTATGCCAGCGACCGTTCAGCCCCAAACTGAAACAGTAAACATAGGATTAGCGTGTCCCTGCGTCCAAAGCGTTCTGGTTGATAGCAGGAGTCCGACTTTTTCTATAGCGCCACTTTGTGGAAACATGAGAAATTCTGCAATTCCAGCATGAAGGAAGATTGCAGGGGCTGCATCTTGTGTTGAATTGTTACGTCCAGTTAGAGGTCACTACGTGGCGGTGTTAGAGCATTGTAGGATACACAGTACGAGCACAGTGATTCTATGGCCCGGTGTTTTTTCATTTAGCATACGCTTTTATCCAAAGCGACTTCCAAGAGAGAGCTTTACAAAGTGCATAGGTCACTGATAATAACAACAAGATAGCCCCAATGCATTGCGGGGAGCCAAAAACAAGAAGTACACATTGTGAACAAACAAAAAATAAGTGCTAAAGGGAAGAAACCATAAGAGCATGTGGTTAAGCAAGTTACAATTAAACAGCATGAATCTCTAAGTGCAAGTGTACCTGTAGGAAAGCAATAAAAATAGGATTAACTCAAACAGAATACAACAGTTTAAATCAGCTACCACTAACCAACAAGAGCAACAGTCTAAGCAAGAGTCATTGTGATCCTTGAGGAAACTAGCATTGGGTTCAGCAAACCATTCCTAAGTACCGTTGTACTCCCGGAACTCCCGGAAGTGTGTCTTGAGCCTTCTCTTGAAGGTGGAGAGACAGTCTGTGTCTCTGATGGAGGTGGGGAGTTGATTCCACCACTGGGGGGCCAGGCAGGAGAAGAGCATGTGTTGGGACCGGGCGGTCTTGAGCGGTGGGACCACCAGGCGGTTGTCTGAAGAAGACGTGGTGGCGGGTGGGGGTGTAAGGCTGCAGGACAGACTTGATGTAGTCGGGTGCAGTCCCGTTCACTGCTCGGAAGGTCAGTACCAGGGTCTTGAATCTGATGCGGGCCGTTACGGGTAGCCAGTGGAGGGAGATGAGGAGCGGGGTAACGTGGGAGCGTCTGGGTAGATTATAGACCACCTTCTTCAACCTAGAGGCTTATTAGAGTTTTAGTTTGTTGCCTCATCAGTGGGTTCCGGTTATTCGTCTGCTTTCGTGCCTCTCTTGAACTGTCTAAGAGGAGAGGACAGCTGCGCCTTGACACTGCGCTATTTTCTTTCTTTCTGTCTCTGTCTTTCTGTCTCTTTGAAAAGAGGGGGATAGAGTGAGACAGACTGGGAGGGAGGGAAGCCAGATAGATTGCATTAGTGCATTCGCAACACACTGGAGAATTACATACTGGCAGACTATATACTTGGCACCAAGAACCATGAAACAGGCCAGCATGCAGGCAGACAGGCTAGTTCAGCACCATGGACAAGGCCTGCCCACTGACAGGTTCAGCACCATGGACAAAGCCGGCTCACTGAAAGGTTTGGCACCATGGCAGAACGTAACAGCTGGACTGAACTGTGTATTCTATCCTTGCCCAAATACCCTTGTTAGTGTGAGATGTAGTTATTGCCCCATCTCATTGTTTGCGGGTGTGTGTTAGTGCGTGTTTACGGGGCCAAGGAAAGGGGTCATCCACCATAGTTTGAATCCGCACCGTGGTCTGCTACACTCTCTAGCTAATAGAGACTGTATACCGTGTTCACAACAGTCTTGCTGAGTTAAGGGCCGGAGGTCAACTCGGGTGGTCAACTTCGACTCTTCAAACTTTTTTATGTTATTGCTTTCCTAACTAAGTGCTACTCGCTTTCTCATTAAAACAGGTCTTCCACTTCTGCGTACAGACAATTCCCCCCCCAAATTACTCCTCGTTTTTTCGTTGTAATTAATGACTTCATTATGGGACTGGTGTTTAAATCAAAGGATGAATAAATCAAGGACAACACAACGGAATACGTATTAATCCAGTGTGAGCAGTTACAAATGAGGATTACCTTGCAGTGATTAGAATGAGACGATTTTGCGCCTTTTGAGACGGTTTGTCAAGCGCTCGTCGGTTTTCCATACTGTACGTCTGTTTTCCCTTTCCTGTTGCAGTGCGTCGGTTGACACGAGAGGAATAGGAAACAAATGCAGAGTAATTTAGTTACCAGATGTCAATTTGATGAACATCTTACTATAGATTTTTGCCGCCGGATATTTTTCCCTGGCATTATCACGGCCATTTACAGTCCGGAACATACTGTACAGGCTTGGAAAACCCATGCATTTTAAATGGGCACATACACCACAAATAAGCGTTTGAACCTTCCGCAATTGTGGTTTTCTGTGTCTGTGCATGTGCGCATGTTCAAATGAATGGGAACACAACAACAAGCTTTTACATATTCATACAAGAAAACGGTCTACCCCAGAATCTGCAAATAGGTTCATCATGCCATGTTCCAATCCAGAAAGTTGTATACTTTTATACACACACTCACTTTTCTGCTTTCCATCCATCTAGTAAAGTAGTTCTTACCTCCGGTGAAGGTGAAGGTAAACAGCTGGAATGAACATGCCAGTAGAAAAAGTTTACGACACCATTTGCTGACAGTCCGACTTTATTATAAACATTTTTCTCTTTAACAACTTGCTACTTAAATTATAGTCTGTTTAACCCTAGATCTTGGCTGTCACAGTCTTTATGTTACCCATAAAACCAATACCATTAGAGGATATAACACACGCACACAAACAAACACTGTTCAGTCACCCCAGTCCAGACCCAATGCAGTTCTTTTTCAGCCTTGTATCCTGTGCAGCGGGGCCGACATAACCCTGTCTTCTGCCTCCTGTCTGGTTAGACCCTTCCGTACGGTTCAAGTCTGATACGGTACCAATCCATGACCTCCAGCAGAGCGTCATAGCTTAGCCTTTTTACTTTTACTGGGGGGAAATGTACCTGTACTTACTGTAAGTCACTCTGGATAAGAGCGTCTGCTAAATGACTAAATGTAAATGTAAACTGCCGGGAACTGAGAGTTACGGTAAAGTTAGTTAGTTAGATGCTGTCTGTCTTTGACAGTCTGCTAAGGCCCATAAAACAGATGGAAGGGTGGACTGGACACGGGCAGACGAAGGAGGAGGAGAAAAGCAGCGGGCGTCCTACGTCACTGTTCTTTTAGATGAGCAGATAGATGAGGGAAATTAGCTGAGGATGAAAGTCTGGAAGAGAGAGAGCTTCTACTGCCATGCCTGGTGGTCTTGTCATTCTGGTCGAGCAGGAATGACTGCTCTCAACACTTTTCTAGATTAGTCCTTAAATTCAGATGGCAGACTCCCAACATTGTAAGTATTTGTTTATCCAGTTTGGGGTGGCCAGTTGACCTTTTCCTGTGAAACACTTTGGTACAGTTTATGTTGTGTTCTGTTTATGTGTGCGTTTCATTTGAACCCAGTCAGTCAGTTCTCTGGTAAACCCCAATTTCAGGGACCTGGGGCCTCATTTATCAAATGTGTGTAGTTCAAGTTCAAGTCTTTTATTTGTCAGGTACACAGAACAACACAACCACCTGGCATAACATGTCATATAAGTTCACAGAACATAATTTACATCTATGCTGAGTTTAAATAAGTGTAACTTCCCAAATATACAGATAGCAATAAATAATCGACTATACTAACCCTAATACTAAAACTTCCTAAATACAGAAATAACAATAAATAATACACTATACTAACCCTAAATGCACATAATACCTATTACAACCCTATAACCTATACTAACCTAAGTGGAGTACAGTACAATAGTGCAAAATTGCAGATCTATGCCAATGACCATACAGGAGCCTGATGGCAAAGTACAGTGAGGTACAGTAGTGCAAGGTTACTGATAGTGCAACCAGTACTGAAAGTGACAGTGTATAAGTGACTTGTGTGCAGTGAATCAATGTCCATATCAGTGTCCATTCAGGCCTGATGGCCCTTGGGTAGAAACTGTTGTCTGGTCTGCGTGTGCGCGACCGGATGCTGCCAGAAGGCAACCGGGTAGAAAGACTGAAGGATGGGTGGTGACAGTCTCTTCGAATCCAGCCAGCTGTCCTGAGGCAACGTGTGTGGTAGGTGTCCTGTAGGGCTGGGAGCTTCCTGCCGATGATGAACTCAGCAGAACGGACCACACTTTGTAGGGCCTTGCGATCCCGGTCTGTGCAGCTCCCATACCACACTGAAAATACAACCAGTCAGAATGCTCTCTATAGTGCATCTGTAGAAGTGTAAAAGCGAAATGCTTGAATTATTCATTTCAATCTTATAGGCTACATAGAGTTCCCGTGTTCGCGATGCAATTGCCTTGTTTTACCACTTGGAATTGTTCCTAGTCAGCTACGCATAGTATTAACCATTCTTAGATTGACGCACCCCTCCAAGAAATCTCTTGTCACGATAAATTGCAACTTTTGCGTGGATCCATTCATACGCATGGTTTACACACATATTAGAGCGTACGAACGGTCGATAAATGCGGCCCCTGGTCTCTCTCTATCATTCTCTTGACATTGATTTCACTCATTCACCTGTGTTTCTCTGGTCTCACCTTAACACAATATATGTTCCCTTGTCCATGGACACATCATAACCCCTCAAACCCACAGGGTCTTTTTCTTCCCAGCAAAAAGGAATCTAAATGCAAACAAAGTCAGTCGCCGTGGCAATCTTTCCACGGTATCTGTACCTCGCCAAGGTGTGTCTCAACGGCAGCTTTGGGCTTCATTCCTGATTTGTGTAATGTGATTACAATATGTGTTTAGAATTCCAAACTCTTCATTATGAGAAAATGTCATTCTAATGTTACTAATCCATGGCTTATTGAACAGATGACTCTGGTGTAGTACAGGCGTGATGTGTGTGTGCACACCTTCCTGCTTGATCACAGATGTTCATCTTTCGTTTCTTGCCCTGTGAAATATAGCGGCAACGTTTATCAGGCTTACAGCTGAACGGTAGAGGACTCCAGTAAGTGTGTCATGTGACCCCCTGCCAAATCTATCCAAATCTGTCCAAAAACACAAGCACACAATACTTTCTCACGTTTCCGTGTTTTGCGTTTCCGGCAGAGTAGCTCACTTGTGTGTGTGTGTGTATGTGTGTGTGTGTGTGTGTATGTCCCGCCACTGGCTGAGTGACACTTCTTATCAACAGGCCGTCTCAATCAGCCGCAGCTTAAAGACCGCATGTGTGCGCATGCACGTCTGGCTAAGAGTGCCCTTCCAATATAGGTCTTACAGTAATCCCCAGAACATGTTAGAGAGAGAGAGAGAGAGAGAGAACATGAATGAGAGAGAGCGAGATTGAGAGAACGAGAGAGAGAGAGCGAGAACGAGAGAGAGAACGAAAGAAAGAAAGAGAGCTTGGATGTCTACAAATGAGTGACTGTGATCGTGGGTGAGACAGAAATTGGGTTGTGCTCTCCCACACGGCAATCAGCCCAAAAAGCACTCGTTCACATGGGTCTGGCGTGGAATATTATTTCACAGGGAATACATTAATTGCGGCTTTGAGTTTTATCAGTGTGTGCGTGCATTATCATTAAGCGGAGGGTAGAGATGGTGTATGCAAGAGATAGCTAGGGAAGGTGAAACTTTGGGATGAAGATGGATGGCGTGATAAAAGCTGTGTAAATCAAATGCAGTCCCGGTTTCATTAAGTAGAGAAAATGGCACACGTGCACACACACACACACACGCACAAAAAAAGACTATGGCCTCGGCGCCAGTACAATTGTCTCAGTCATTGTTCAGGGGAAGCTTGATGACGATAGGAAAGAAGTTGTACAGTGGAGAGGTTACGAAATGCCACTCTTTTGCTTTACTCACTTTTTCAGAAGGCGTGCGTGTCCTCCAATGTATATGCAAATGCATTCTGTGGGAGCGTGGGTGTGTGACTGTCTAGCAGAGATGTCAAGGGGAGTTAACTGATGAGAAAGGGCATTTTCCGGTGAACTGGACTCATTTGCCATGATTGTAACCCCTCGACATTCACCTGGTGCCGTTGCACAGACTGTATGTGGCTCCATGTAAGACAAGTTACTGTTGAACTGAATAGGGGTCATTAGGACATTTCTGGTACGTTGAGAAAGCTTTTTTTCCCTCTATTTCTTTGTCTTCCGTCTGACCTTTGCTGTATCCCTTTCTATCTCCTCAGGTAATGTGTTTGTGGTTAGCCTGGCGTTTGCAGACCTGGTGGTGGCTTTCTACCCCTACCCCCTAGTCCTCTATGCGATCTTTCACGACGAATGGTCCCTCGGCGACACGCAGTGCATGGTGAGACATTTTCCCGCCGTGTTTACGCATTGAAAACTGAAAAAGGAGGAGAAAAAGGATCAGATATTCATTCTCCTGCTCTTTTCTCTTCTTCTTTCATCCTGTTCTTTGGCTTAAATCTCTTCTCCCGCCGCCCTCTTGTTTACACAATTCCATCCCCCTGTCCTCTCACCCCACCCACTCCAACCACCCCAATACACACACGCACATACATATACACACATACACACACACACACAAACAACCACACACACACATAACACACCAACACATAATACACACACACACACCCACACACGTACATACATGTAGGTGAGTGGCTTTCTCATGGGTCTCAGCGTGATTGGCTCCATCTTCAACATCACGGGCATCGCCGTGAACCGCTACTGCTACATCTGCCACTCCTTCTCCTACCACCGCCTATACAGCCTCCGCAACACGCTGCTCTTCGTCGCCCTAATCTGGCTGCTCACCGTCCTGGCCATCCTCCCCAACCTGTTTGTGGGCTCCCTGCGCTATGACCCCAGGGTCTACTCCTGTACTTTTGCCCAGAACGTCAGCAGCTCCTACACTGTGGCCGTGGTGGTGATTCACTTCCTGGTCCCCATTGCCGTGGTGACCTTCTGCTACCTACGAATATGGGTGCTGGTCATCCAGGTGGGTGTGTTCCTGGTTTGCTGCCTTGGGATCTGTGTTGTCATTTGTTGAGATGTGTCTCATGATGACGTGAGACTACCTGGATTGCTTGGGAGTTGAGATTGCTAACTCTTTGTCTGTGTCTCACGTAGGTGCGGAGAAAAGTGAAGACCAACGAGGGCCCCCGCCTTAAACCGAGTGACATGCGGAACTTTGTCACAATGTTTGTGGTCTTCGTCCTATTCGCCATCTGCTGGGCTCCACTCAACCTGATTGGCTTGGCTGTAGCCATAGACCCGCCCCGTCTGGCTCCTCGCATCCCTGAGTGGCTGTTTGTGGTCAGCTACTTCATGGCTTACTTCAACAGCTGCCTGAATGCCATCATCTATGGCCTCCTCAACAGAAACTTCCGGAACGAGTACAAGCGCATTATCACGTCCGTCTGGGTGTCGCGTCTGCTGTACACAGAGACGTCACGGGCCGCCACAGATGCCGGTAGGAGCAGACCGTCCCCGGGGCAGCAGTTTAACAACAACGAGTCATTCAAAGACCTGAAAGACAGAAGTCTGAAATCTTAGCTTGAACAGACCCTCTTTCTGGTAACTGTGGCTGGCATCTCCTTTGGTATAGCATTGAATGTTACTGTACGTAAGACACACTCCGAACTGTGACCTGTACTGTCCATTCTTTTGTAATAGGCTGCCTGCCTTTGTCTTGTGGTGATGTTAATTTGAACTTGTGAGGCAAAGGTTCTGATGAAGGTTTACCATATCTTTAAGGAGCACTTTTCTTGAAAACAAATTGTTTTCCGTCAATTTTCTCTACGTATTGAATGATGTAAAAGCACTGTTGGTGGGTAATGACTTGATACAGTAAATATAGCTGTTTTGGTCCCATTCCCCCCCCCCCCCCCCCCCCCTTGGAAAGTGAGAACATTTTAATTATCTTATTAGAATACCATTTGCATGCATACCACGCTCTTTGAAGATTGAAAATAAATTCAGTACTAACCCACCAAAACCTTATATTTTTTACATCAATTGATTTAATTGTATCAGTAGGTAATCATCAAAAAACTTGTTTGGGCAAAGTGCTCCTTGAACCTCAGAACTCAGGGTGCCTGTGAAACTTTTTCTTCTTAATCCATGCCAGAAAAAGTACAATACACAATAAAAAAAAGAAGGGAATTTAATACATTTTACTCTGTTTTCAGTATATTCTCTTTTTGTATATTTGCTTGAGTTAAAATAGGGTTTTATTATGCTTATAAGTCCGTAGGTTGTCATGTTAATTTAGCAATGTATAGAATAGATCTATGGAATATAGAGTATATGGTTGTGATAATGAACTTAGAAATGTATGTGACTTATTTCATAATATTAATACTATAAAAAACAATGCCTTACACCCATGAAAATAACAACAATAACAATTTACAGTGTTTATTAGTAAGTTGAACTTAGTACAAACTCAAAGTGCCAAATCCTCACCTCGGAACCAAAACATCAAAGTGTTTATGCCAAAATGTTTTATTTTTAATGACTTGACACTTTGGGTCAGTGTGTCTTGATCTGTGAGGCTACAAATTCCTTGTAAAAAAAGCACAACAGATGAAGACTGATATTTTCGCCTCAAACTGCCTCTTAGAAACATACTACACATTTTGCATACTCAAACTATGCTGATTGGCAGAGTGACTACAGACATGGATGGGGAGAAAATCCTATTCAGAAGCTTCAGAAGCTCAGTATGAAGCTTTAAAATGAAAATGCAGTATTTGTATGATGGGCTGGGAAGGATAGCTCTGCTGAGTCACTACCCAGCTTCCATCCTGGTAAATGTCAAGCATGGACACGAGAGACTATATTGTGTCCCAGGGAACAGGCAACAGTGAACTTGCATGCCAGTGTTTTCTCTTCTGTTTATGATGAACCACATTTTGGGAGCAAAAAAGAGGGGAACAAAGGGATGAGTGCGGATCGAGATCCTGGTAGTGTGAATGAAAAGAGCCGGAGGAATGTAACGGCATGTATTTGACATTTAGCTACCAAGCTAATTCAACAGGGGAGTGCGGCACCCGGGCTTGTACAGAGATGTTTTGTTTGCGCAACAAGAAAAAGTGTTATGTGTTTACGTTTTCTTCAGAGCCTCAACACCTGATTGAACAAATAAAAATCAACATGATCGTTACCTTGTCTGATGTTGTTGAAGGAACATTGGGGTTGGTGAAACGTTATTGAGAGCAGTTCACGTCGGTTGAACCAAAGCTGAAATCGTGCATTTAATCTGTCCATGCCATTTGGGGTAGCTGAATTTTACAGCACAGCAATCACATTGTACGAACATAATGAAAATAAATTGCACCGCAGATCACAATCAGCATTCAGATGCTTTCCTAAGAATATGAAGAAAACAATGCGGCCAATATGTTAATGAAGATGGTGCTTCTCAGTTTGTTATTGCTTAATATCCCACCAAAAGAAAACAGACTGGGATAAGAATGGCCTTCTACAAAATGTAACTATTGAGTAAATGCCTCTACTTCTTGAGCAGACTGAAGAAGTTTGGTATGGATGGTCATCCTCACTAACCTTTACAGATGCATGACATAAAATAAAACATTTTACAGATGTTTATTTTAGAGAGCATTCTGACTGGTTGCATCACATTATGGGAGCTGCACAGACAGAGACCTCAAGGCCCTACGTAGTGTGGTCCGGTCTGCTGAGTTCATCATCAGCAGGAAGCTCCCAGCCCTGCAGGACACCTACCACACATGATGCCTCAGGAAAGCAGGCAGGAGACTGTTACCACCCATCCTTCAGTCTCTTCATTCCGTTGCCTCCTGGCAGGCGCTACCGTAGCATTCGGTCTCGCACTAGCAGACTGGACAATAGTTTTTATCCAAGGGTCATCAGGCTTCTAAATGGACACTGATATGGACATTGATACATTTCTCACTAGTCACTTTACACACTGTCACTTTCAGTTCATTATTGCACTATTGCACGAACTTACCCCACTTGTCTTTGGTTAGTATAGGTCTTGTCTTATGTTAGTTAGGTCTATAAGGTTAGTATAGGTCATTATGTGTCTAAGTATATTGTATTGTATATTGCATACTATTTTGTATATTGAGTATTGAAAGTTTATTATTATTTTATTTCTATTCTATTTTGGCTTATCATAGATGTAATCTATGTTCTTAGTATATGTTATGTTGTGCCAGGTTGCTAGCGTTGTCTTGTCCCAAGAATTTCAGTGTCCAGGCTGACCTTGTGTTGTTCTGTGCACCTGACAATAAAAAAATTGAAACTTGAATCGGATATATTAGCTCTTTTGAAATTACATTAAAGTGCCATAGTACCCAGCTATGCATGTACTGTATAAAAGAGGTTTCCTCACAAGTCACAAAGTTAGAACCAATAAAACATTAAACGTCTTTGAATCTAATGCTGTAAAATACGGAGCGCCTAAAGGGACATGGAGAGAACAAATAAATTATGTTGCGCACAAGTAACTATCTGGGGTCTCATTTATAAAGCTTGCGTACGCACAAAACGGGGCTGAAAATGTGCGTTTGCCACTTTCCACACAAAGGCTGTGATTTATAAAAAACAAACTTGACGGGAGACTGTGCGGTCCTCCACGCAAACTCTGACCCTCCCGTAGGCCTACGCACATTTTGGAGACAGTGGGAATTGGCAACGCAGATGACCGTACTGTAGTCAGACTGTAGAAAGTAAATGTGGGAAGAACAATTACTCTTAATATTTAGGCTATACATTTTTTGGACTCCATTTCATCATTATCATGAAGATTACACCCAGCAGTTTAATTTGCGCTTATACTGAGGGGTAATTGTTCCATAAACACCTTGTACAATCCAACTCAAATTTTAAATCAAAATTCAGCACTGTTTCACCATCAGATTATCCACTACGGGAGTGCAGGAGGGGAAGATGCCTTGACTGCATGGAATACAGGATAACATCACATATCCTACCTTTACATAACTGCAAAACACAGTGTAGCCTATAACTAAATATATTTCTTTAATACTGTGCATATGTCATCATATTATCATATCATTAACACGGCTGCGGCCATCAAAAGCCCCCTTAGGCTGCCCGACCTGATTGATTCAGTGGGTAGAGCTTTTGGAGCTCTGACTGTGAATTTACAGCGCAATATGGATTACAACGGGGATACGTTTGCGGCTCTGCAAAGGAAGATTGAAGTATTTGGAGACCTTCCTGAAGGGTGGACGTGAAAATTGAGTCGCGGCTACTCATCAAAACAACTACCCCAATCTTATCTACGTAACCAGCACAGGCCTTGGCCTTGGCCGTTGCTGGAAAACAACTCCCCTGGAGAGCGCTGAAGCGAGACTATCTTGCTCTTCCCTCCCCTCCCCCCCTCCCCCCCCCCCCCCCCCTCCCTACCAACATCTGTGGTTTGGTCTCTACCCGGGTCATGACCAAGGATGTCTCCTTGCCAACACAATGTGGATAGGGAGACTCGGACTGATTGTGGCCTAGGTCGAGGGCGCCAACCCAGACCTACTCACACATGAACTTTCACCTGCTACAGATACCACCACCCCCCCATCCCCATCCAAAGCCTTTGACTGCTTGTTTCCCCTGGGTGGCTGGCGGGTCTGTGTCCAGCGCCTACCATGGCTGCAGGTCCAGATGCTGCTTGTCTACCCCCCCCCACTCCCCGTTGCAAGTGTCTTGTAAATGTTGTTGGGCTTATGTGTAGAGGTTTTTGCCTGTTCCCACACTGTACTCCTCTAGGAGCATTGTCTGGGGGCTGCCTTTTTCTCTCCTCCTCTCTCCTCATGTTATGCTTTGTAACCTTTCTAGTTGGCGTCGAAAATGGCTCTCCTGCCAAAGTAAATTCCTTGTCTGGTTATGGTTAAAAACAGGCGTGTTCAGGGCGGGGTAAAATGCTGATTCACGTACGCACACTTGTGGGTAATCTGTGATTTATAAAGGGAACATTGCTTACAGGTGGGCCAACGCACGTTTTTTGGGGGGCGTATGCCATTTTAGGCTTTTGGGCGTACGTACATTTTTTGTAAGAATCCTACGCAGAGTTTTATAAATGAGACCCCTGATCCAGACGGGTGTATCCCTTGCGCCAAAACAGACGACACAACTTCAAAATTCGTTTTAAACGACTTTCCGAGATAATATAGTGGTGACGACTCGAAAGCAAACTTTTAATGTACTTATAAGTCCAAGGTTGCTACAGCTATATACAGCTCAACTAAGCCTTTCTGTCATTTCCACGCATGAAAACAGCAGATCTAATGCACGCTTCTATGCATGCGGTATCTGGCATCTGGTGGTTTCTCGTGCGCACCAGAATTGTTTTTCCATGTCCCATAGGGGCTCCGTAGTAAAATGATGGGCATAGTTAGATATTGTGTGTCTTGAAAAGGACCATGGACAATACCCTATTGGACTTTTAAGGGGGTAATTGACTGATTTCATAGAGTATTTCACAATGTTGCTTAAGGTCTCTGAATAGAGTATATAACATTGGTTGGGCTGATGATGGCCCGGGTGCTGTTCTATGCGCCCTGATGCAACCCTGTGAAATAGCCCTAGAATAAAACGAGAGGTTTTCTCCCTTTTATGGTATGCTCATAAATATTTTGAAGAGCTGTGCGCTGATTGGTTGGTTTACAAAGCGTAGCTGCAGAGCAAAGAGGCAATATAGCCAAACATGCATCGTGAATTGCAGATTTTCATGACCACAAGTTATTTATTCAAACGGAACACAGTCAGGAAAATGAAATAACGTTAGCCCCATTGCCAATAAACTAAATCATCACACATTCTACCTGTGCTAGATACAGGAGACGTTAGCATTGCTAATAACTGAGCGAATAACTGAATAGTTACTTCTGAGGAGCCAACCGTATCTCCAACCCAAAGATGATGTCAGGACTCAAGGAATTGGTGATCTAAAAGGTATTATTTCATTAAATATTAAAAAGAAGAGTCTTTAACGCCAGGTCGCTTTGGGAAGTTTGGGCAGGGGGAGAGAGGGAACTTAAAAACCTAGGAGGCAATTCACGAGAGGACAGGGGGGTGGTTCTGCCGGGGTTTCGTCCGTCGCACGGCGGTTATCTTCTGTGTCTCTTGCAGGGGGGGCCTGGGGCAGCTGGTGGCCGCAGGTGTTTGCCTCCTCCAGCTGGGTATCCGGAGGCTGCTCAAGTGGAAAGTCAAAGGAACAGGTTATAGGCACGTGCTGTGCGTACTTCTATAGCATACATAGGCTACGTGCCACCAGCTATGCGGAGCTACCCGGAGCTACCCGGAGCTGTAATGTGGTTTAATCAGTGAAGAACTTGTGTAAATGTCACTCAACATTGGCACTCGACACTGTGGACTCACATGTACCAGTAAAATCAATAGTGAAGGAACTGTGTAAAACTTTAAACGGCAGTTCACAAGTGAAACGAACAGTCCGGGCAGTAAGCTCCTCGATCTGGCTGGGTAGAGGCACTGTCTCTTCTCCAAATCCCTGCTTCTTCCAGTTCTTACTTCTTCCAATCCTGCCCCCTGGCTGACGATAACCTGTCGTTTTAAAAGCACTCCCACTCCCCCCGTTAATTCGGGTCAGCTGGGTCATTCCCTGCTGCACACCTGACGCTAGTTTGCCTGATACGGTCCTGAATGGGCTACACCCAGGCTGGTGTTTACTTCTGAATGTGGTCACTCCGTGACACAGCTTCTTAGCAAATCCTGCTTTAAATTGTCCAAGGTTTTCAAAACTGTCTTTGGTGAAATGGTTTGAAACTTTGTTCTTTGTAATTCCTGTGGAAGTACACAGAGCAGCGCACAGCTAAGCGGTTGACATTTTACCCACCGAACTGTCGTTATTCAACTGTGACGAGGTAAACTTGGTTTTGCAGTCAATGACCCCTTTAATCAATTACTGTATGTTACAGTTGCTGGTAAAGTCAATGATGCGCTATGATGTGCCTCACCAGATGGTTTGACGTAACTGTCTGGGAAGTTGTCCTCGGAAACAGTTTGGAAAAGAGCAGGCACTTTCGTCACATCTGTCTATCACCGTCTATAACAGATTAACTTCAACCATGCCCTTAGCTGCCAGTAGTTCCTCATAGGATACGGATTGGTCTGGGAACTGTGGTTCAGGCACAAATGAATAACTTGGAGCTTGGTAAAATAGACATAAAATAGAAAACAGACTTTTCTGTCCTTGTACCTATCAGAAGGCTCAGTGCATCAGCAATACTCACACTCCGCCTACTACAAACCTCACAGCTGCCATGAACCTGAATGACTTCTCAGAATTCACAATCAGAATCAGAATAGTGTTTAATCGCCAAGTAAATGGTCACAAACAAGGAATTTACTTTGGTGGGCAGGTACATAGAGTAAACGTAATAAACAAGATCAAATGTACAACAAAATACTGGCAGAGCTATACAATATAATATAAATTAAAGTACTATTAAATAATATAGAATAGCATAATATAGAATAAAAAATAATACTGAATGTGGTAAAGTGACAGGGTGTATGAAGTAAAATGACAAGTGTCAGTGTCAGTTTGGGGCCTTGTTAATAAGGCTAGTTGCGGAAGGAAAGAAACTGTTCCTATGCTGGAGGTTTTGGTCCTGATGGACCGCAGCCAGGGGAGTGGCTGAAACAGAATGTGACCAGGGTGGGAGGAGTCGGCCACAATCTTCCTCGCACGCCTCAGGGTCCTCAAGGTGTGCAGGTCCTCGAGGGTAGGCAGATTGCAGCCAATCACCTTCTCAACAGTGCAAATGATACACTGCAGTCTGCTCTTGTCCTTGGCCGCGGGTGATGGAGGAGGTGAGGATGGATTCAATGATGGCTGTGTAGAAGTGCACCATGATTGTCCTTGGCAGGTTGAATTTCTTCAGCTGCCGTTGGAAGTACATCCTCTGTTGTGCTTTCTTGGTGAGGGAGCTGATGTTCAGTTCCCACTTGAGGTCCTGGGAAAGGATAGTGCCCAGGAAGCGGAAAGAACTCCACAGTGTTGACTGGGGAGTCGCACAGGGTGATGGGGGTGAGTCGGGCTGTATTCTTTCCACAAGTCCACAACCATCTCCACTGTCTTAAGAGCATTGAGCTCTAAGTTGTTCTGGCTACACCAGGTCACCAGGTTGTTGGGGGCCAGAGACTCATAACGTGTCAACAGGAAGTCACAGTGAGACGTTATGGCCAGACTCCTAATTATAAGGGGGGGGGGGGGGGGGTCCATTATCACACACAAACACAGTAACCCACACACCTGAAACCGTGGGTGACCGGCACATTTGAAATGTTTTAGATGGGGAATTTTTATGGCATTCCTGCAGATGCTTGAAAGCGGTAGTCTTCGGCTGAAGTCTTTACAGATGGACATACTCAATTATGCTGTTTATGTTCTGGATGCTACTGTTGGACAGGTTGTTTGGACAGCCTCTGCCAAACATCTGTTACATTAAGGAAATGATTATGAATGTAAAATGATTCTGATCTTTCCCTAATAAACCTTGTTTGAGTAGCTATTAAACATTGTTGCTCAATACTGTTTCCTCACACTGTACATTAATTAAACTACAATATAATCTACACAAATCATGTAAATGCTTCAGTTCTACGCTCCACTTCAGTCATTACAGCTTCTAATTGCTTTCAGAAATGTTCTTCCTACTTGCTTGCAGAATTTTTCTTCCCACTGGCAAAAAGAATGAGAAGAATCCTTTAATCATCTCACACAAATGGCACACACACACACCGGTTAGGCATTAAGCATGAGTTACCATGGCGATTGATCCCGGTAACAATTGATCCACCGTCGTGATACAGAAAACCCTGGACTGATTCTGAAGTTACCTCGTTACCTCAAATCTTGATTCATAGTACAGGCCCCTGCTTTCATGGAATGTGTTCTCAGCTCGTTTTTGTACATTTTTCATTTTTGTTAATGTTGTTGTGTTAAATGTTGTTGTGTTTTCAACTTTTGCTTGCTTTGCTAATGTTGTGTTGTGCACCCGTGGGCTGGTGTCAGCCATATCAGCAGTGCTCAGGGTCCGAGTGCTCAGCCATTCCCTGGCCAGAGACATTTATACTCTCAGTAATGTACCGACAGAGACACATACACACCCACCAACACATTGATTATGGTTGAGCAATACCATTTCCCAAATGTAAGGAGAGTGACACAATCACTCAGAAAACAGAGGAGGTCCGATTTCTCAAATTCAGATCTTTTATTGTTGCATTACTGAACACAATACAATAGAGAAATCTATTAGTTTGAACATGGATTCTGATTTGCACTCCTCTGTGAATGTTATCTTCAAGTGTTACAATGTGAATGCAGGAGAGGTAGCCAGGTAGAACATCAAAACATTTATTTACAGTCTATTTACAGTTTATTCTTGATAATAGGGAAATTACGCATAGTAACAAGGGTAAGACAAAGAATGGGCACAAAACAGGAACCTAAATACACAGAACCAAACAAGACACAGATGAAGATGATAAGACAAACGAGAACTGAAACCACTCAACGAGACACAGGTAAAGACAATGACTGACACAGGGAAGGGCAGAACCAAAAACAACATGGGGGCATGGCTGTGGCCGTGACAACAAGTGTCTTGTTTCTTATCTCACTTGATTTGTGTCTCTTACCACCTGTTGAAGACTGAGCTGTAATACATGAACAAGCTTACATTGGTTGGGCTATGTATCTGCGACGAATAAATACATTTCAGATCCACAAACACTCATTTTTTTCCAACCTAATGTATACAGTGTGTTGACAGTGTTTTATTTATTTGTTTCTTGACAGTTTGCAGTCATGGGATCCAGCACAGTGCCCTAGATTTTAAGGTCTCAGTCATTCACGTGTTCTCAGAGTCATTCACGTGTCATGCGTGTCAAGAAAGATAGGACAATAATCCTAAAGAAACTAAGTATATACTGTACACCTATTATGTTCCTAAGAGTCTGCACTTCAGAAATGGGATAATGTCCTGCCTCACGTCTCCTCTCCCGAAAGTAGGTCAGCCTGTGCCGAGGGGTCAGCAGGACAAAAGAGATGGAGGTTCTTTGCTGCCTACTGGCTATGAGCTGTTTATCACCTCTCTCACACATACACACACACACACACACAGAAACATACACTCAGACAATCATATCATTGAAACAGTATCCATGACTGCTAGGCAAAGGATTTATATGGATTAAGGACACTACCCAAAAGAGGACAAACACAGGAGTTTTTCTTTCTGGTCCTCAAGTGTTTCTTCTCTGTTGTTGCCTTTTTAAACATCTGGAACCTTCCGTTTAACAGTTATACTGGCTGTAAGTTCCCAGCTAACTGTGATTAAACATGTTTGTCTTTCTTAAATGCAATTATTTCCTCATTAGAGGAGTGCTCTGCTTCAAGCAGGAGAGTGACACTTACAGAATGATATCCCCAGCTACCTGTGTGGTGTGTGTGTGTGTCTGTCTGTTACCTCACTTTGGTAATAATTAATTCAAGGGAAGGGCAGCCTGACAAACAACACTGATGTGGTCGGAAAGACAACAGAAAGACCCATAGGCATTTACACATGTACACACATGCGCACACAAACACACACGTACACACACACACACACACACACTGAACCCTTGCAAGACCAAGCCAAACACTGCCGATACACAGTTTGTTCTACACACCGCAGTCACATCATCCACAAGTCATGGACTCACATTGGAGCACCTGTGCACGTGTTTGTGCGTGGTCCTCAAACGGTATTGACATGTAAAAGTACTCTTTTACTCCTGGTTTATCTGAATTCTGCAGTCATCTCTTTAACATAATATGTTCAAATCCCACAAGAAGACCAGAGACTCCTAGGGCCATCTCACAGCTCATATTAACGTTAACACAACCTCTGGCTAACATTAAGCCTCAGTCATTTCAAGGAACCATAAACCAAGAATATTCCCTCCATGCTGAGGTATAGTCGGGCTCTTGTGTAACCTGGAAAGCCACTTATCAATATTCTCCAGTGCTCAATGTGTGCTACGAGATCTGATATGGCTTGATTCAAAGTGTTACCGAGTTCCGGAGGCGCTCATCGACTCTAATCAGTGACAGGGAAGTGTTATTCCAGCGGGAAAAAAAGCAATCCAAAATCTTTGGCTGTGTGTCTCTGTGTCCTGTTATTTACATCCGCCATAATCATCTTTATTGAAAAAAGAGAGAGCCTTGAGGGAAAAAAACATGTCCTTTGTACCTTGCCCAATCAGCAGCATGAACTGCCTGAAGTGAGACTTTGGGGAGCGAGGAGGCTTTTACCTTGGAAAAGCCCATCAGTCACCAACTCCAGACGAGTGGCACTTAGCTTGCTGTACTAGTGTGGTTCAAAATGACAAGCATTGTGATTCATAGCCACTAATGGTCGTGCACCCCCTCCCTCAATGTTTAAGAAAAGGTTTGAATATGGAGCCGTCCCACAAATGAGAAAATGTATTCATGAACTGAAGGAGTTGGGAAAGCATTCGGGTGGAGAAAAAGAGAAACAAACCAAGGCGAAGACGAGTGAAGGGAAGAAAGGAGACAAAAGGAGCGAACGAAAAAAGGGGATCACTGTGACACACAGAGAAAGGACGAGTATCTCGGAAAACACAATGCATTGTTTACACTACTGCGCTATCAACATGAGATGAATTTACTTGAATGTTGTGAGTGTTGAATGAATGAGTGTTTTATTTAATTATATGTATTATCTCTATTTTCTACTGGTCTCTCTGCTGCTGTTACACCCAGATAGGGTCAACTTGAACATTTTACATTTAACAATTACACTGTTTGTTACTACATTTACATTGTTGGTTTATTTATCTTATTGTTTACGTATTCATGTAGGTTTTGTTTATATGTTTACAGTGTCCATATGTTTTTAAATGTACATTTGTTTATATTTTTGGTTTATTATTTGTCCAAAAAAGTTGCCTGTCTTTCTGCTGCTGTAACACCCAAATGTACCCTTCTGAGGATTAATAAAGTTGTATCTACTAATCTCTTATCTTACCTCCATGGACACATATTCAGTCTTTGCATGTCCTGTATTCAGTACTGTAGCAGAGGTAAAGCTTTTGAGTTCATAGGTAATCTAACTGTGGGGAAGCATGTTGTGGTTTTTATTACAGATCCTCTGAAGCTCGGCTGGATAGGGTGGGGAGTATCTGAGGATTGTGATCTTCAGGTCACTCCTCAGATTGTTTGGATTCAGTCTGGACTTTGGCTGTAACATTGAAGAACATTCAAATACCTAAATATTGAACCCCTCCAGTATTGGTTGGGCTGTGTGCCTTGTGTGAACACAAGGGTTAAGGACATTTTTACATTTTGAATAAAACGTGTTAAAAGGTGTTTTCTTTTAGGTTCAAATCCCCCTGTACTGTACATTGCTTTAGATGTAAGAGTCTGCTGTAACACATTTTTACTAGAGAGCGCCATGTCTGGTAAGGGCAAAAAGCTAGTTTTCCCAAACTTTGATGATGGTTGAAGTTCTTTTGGTCTTTGCTCATGGCCCTGTCCACATTTTCCTCTGGCACAGAAGCTATCAACTCCTCCTGTTCACACAATCTATCTTTCATAATGCTTAGCCAGTAGTTTACTCATTTAAAATTCACCTTTTTTATATGTTGAGTCCTTTGATCACGGAAAATGGCCTTGCTTTTGTAATTGCTCTTCTTTGTCCTTTCTGTTTCCTGCTAAGGAATTCAGTTGAAAGCCAAAGTTCTAGAAAAAAACTGTACTCTGATTTATGCAGTATACTTCCATCCTAAAACACCCCTGAGACTATGCAGGTGTCAGTAGTTTGTTTATGTCTTTGAACATTGTCAGAGTCTTCAATTGTCAGATAAAGGGGGGGGGGGGGGACTCATTCCTGCGTGAGTGTGTGTTTTTGTGGGTTTGCCAGGATACTCAGCATTCACTCAATGTAAGCATTTGTCAGGAAGATAAGGTATGACATCATCCATGACACGGCTGATATCTCGCGTTGTCATTAATGTGCCCTAAATATGTCAGCAAATTGGCTCTCCTTTACTCTCCTTCCCTATAAACCATGACTGCCTCCCACTGGCTCCACCAACACCACACACAGCCACATTAGGTGGGTTTAGAGATTCCTCTCTCTGTCTCACCATTTGAGTCTTCTGTACTGTATACACTTATTTCACAAAAAACACTTGTGCACCCCTGTGCTACCTTGTAACACCACAAACAAAATGTGCCGAGAATTCATTAAATCGTGTCACTCTCAATCGGTTTTAGGCAGGGGTGTGTGTTTGCCACTTGGATTGTATGTTGTTTTCTTGAGTTCATAATCTCTGCTGCTCTGATGTCCGTTGATTAAGCCTCGCGGCCAAGACATGTTCCGAGATGAGACGGCCCTCAGATAAGTGGAGCTGAGCTGGAGAGCAGAGGGAGTGAGGACAGGAGAAAGAAAGAAAGAAAGACAGCACAGAGTCCGAGAGTGAGCGAGAAAGACTGGATGTGAGGAAAAGGGGGAGGGAGAGATGAAAGCAGAGAGGGCAAGAGCTCTGAGGTGGACAGGAAGAGGGAAGGCAGCTCAAAAGAGCTCGGCTCAGGCTGTGTGTGCCACAGAAGAGTAAGGGAGGCATTGGGAACATGAAGGTTTTGCTTCAGTGCTTTGAAATGTGTGCAAGAGTCCTTGAATGCACTAAAACAGTGCAGTATTTGGATACTAACACAATCACAGTTGTATTTGTAGTCCAGCAAAGTGGGTTTGAAATGAAATACTGACTATGAGGCAGGCGGTGTAGACTGCAAACTTTTTAATGTTTTTTTTTCAGCTTTTTAATTTAGCCTCATATTGTCTTTAGAAATACTTATTGGTAATACTACCTATTACCTCTCACTATCACCCGGGGTCCTAAAACAATAGGTGTAACTTTTTTGTGGGAGCTAAACTGATGTTTTTGTGTGCTTACTTAGATTAATGTTTTATATATTTTTTTCTTAGGTTTGAGTTTGCTTTTGGATCATTATAACTCCAAGACAACTGAATGGTTAACGTTGACGTCTGTAAAACTGTGCAGCTCATAGGATAGGAATTACAAACAAAATGCATAAACCTTTCATAAACACCCCTGCTAAAAGAATAAATTGCAATGTATTGCTTAATGCTTTACCCGGTAATGGCACTGAAATAATCAAATTGAAATCAAATTAAATCAAATAAAACTGTATTTGTATAGCCCTTTTTATTAGCAATTTCACTCAGGGATTCACACATGCCCATAGAACTGCCCCTCAACCAACCTAAACCTTCAAGGAAGACAAGGAAAAACTCCCGGAAAAACTCACTGGAGAAAAAATGGAAGAAACCTTGGGAGGAGCAATTAAATGAGGGATCCCCTCCTCCAGAGACGGTTGGTGAAAGAGAGGTGCAGAACACAGGCTTAACATAGTCATACAGCAGGGAAGTGTAAACAGTGTTGAAACACCAAAATCCAGTGTTTGACTTGGGTCAGTTGGTAAATGTCAGTTTAAGTAGGGGTAGCCACAGGGCTGTGCACGGCGCAGCATCACAGGCCGTGGGTTGAGAAAAGGGACCGGGAACTCACTGTTGTCCGTCATGGAGACCAGAATCAGAATCAGAATTGTGTTTAATCGCCAAGGAAGTGGTCACAAACAAGGAATTTACTTTGGTGCCCAGGTGCATACAGTGAACATTTAAACATAATGAACAAAAAGAAAATTGACAAAATAAAATAAATAAAATATATAAAATAAACTACTGGCAGAGCTATACAATATGATATCAAATAAAATACGACAGATAAAATAATATCAGAATACAAACTTGTTTCCGATTGGTGACTAGATCCAGGAACGACAACAGTAACAATCTACAGTAACAGGTTTACTTTATTTGTCAAATCTAGATGGAGCGACGTGAACATATAGAAGCTTTATTTATAATTTAAAAGTTATATATGATACATATACAGACAAACACACACTTCAGGTTTACATTGAAAATACATACACACACACTTTAGCAGTCGTAGAACTAACTAATAACGTTTTTAACCTAATTTTGAATGTCGAAACGGTATCAGCTTCCTTAATTGAGACAGGTGATTTGTTCCAGAGAATAGGTGCTCTATATGAGAACACCCTGCCTGAGTTTTTTTAATTAATTTTGGGAACCACCAGATAGCTGGCCTCTTGTGATTTTAGTGACCTTACAGGGTGATAGGGTGCAAGAAGACCAGAGAGGTATAGTGGTGCCAATCCATGCAGAGATTTGTAGGTTAGTAATGGATCTTTGAAATCAGCTCTGTCTTGGATAGGGAGCCAGTGTAAAGAGACAAATAGATGTTATGTGATCATACTTTCTGGTTCTGGTCAATAGTCTAGCGGCAGCATTTTGCACCCGCAGTACATTTTTTAAGTAGGTCAATTCTTTCTGTATTTTATTAGGTAAAAAAATGTGTACCTTCTTTATCCTAATTGGGAAGAAGGAAATTTGCTGTCATCCAAGTTCTGAGCCCAGAAACACTTTTCACTAGATTAATAAACAACAAATACAGAAGTGTAATGGTGCACTGCAGATACTGTGGTGTGACAACCAACATCTTACACGCAAGTCTGCTATCCTCTCATTCCTTCGCAGCTGTCGTGCACACACAACATGCACACATCATAAACTTCTAATCGGTCCCAAGTTGTCCAAGGGCACAAAGAAGGAAAGAAAGAGGACCGGGTACAGTTTCATCTGACCTACTTCAACTTATTGTGGGACACAAATAGATACTTGAATATTTATTGCTGGTAACGGAACCAAATCCATTAAAGGCAACGTCTCCTATATAATGCTTGCTGCATATAGCGTACATTCAGACAGGATTAATGTGATTGAAAAGGCTTTTGTGTTGTGGCCATGGGAAGACGGGTCTTTGGAAAGAAGGAGATTCGATTTGCAGCTCAGAGTGACAGAACTACTTACAAAAGAGCTGTTACATAAATTATATGTTTGGCTTGGATTACCGCATGCACATCAAGACAAACACATTATGGCCATATAGTATGTGTGTGTGTGTGTGTATTGACTTGCTCACACCTACAGTAGCTGATGGGGGTAAGTCTCTTGCAGTTTCTCACACCTATCTGACACTGGGACATTCATGTGTTTACGCTACTTTAATGTCCCACACAGCTGTTGCTGGGCAGAAGACTGAGGTAACAATTACATCCATTGCCTATGAAAACAAATGTACTTTTGCCTCAGTTTACTGTGTCAAGCAATTATCACTTCTGACTACCGTATTTTTTGGAAAACTAGCCGCATTTTTCTATAAACCGCACCCCACCAGAATGGGAGCTTAGTGTTTGTAAATAAGGCCTTTGCACACTGGGTTTGGGTTACTGTGACATTTGATGAGAAGAGCTAATGAATTGATGATTCATATATTAATTCATAAGCAGTAATCAGCGTCTTTCGCCTTATAATTGGTGAGGGCCCGTCAAGTGACGCGAGATCGGCGGCGTTTGAGTGGCCCCTAAACATTAAAATATGTCAGTAAATCATAGTAAATTGACATTTATTAAGTTTACTTCTTGAAGTATTTACTTTAATTGAAAGTGCACTTGAAAGTATTCCAAAGTATACTTTGAAGTACTTTAAGAAGTATACTTCATGAACTTAAAGTGCCCTACACAGGTTACTTTAAAGTATTCAAAAGGATACTTTTAAGTACTTAAAAAAGTCTGTTTCATAAACTAAAAGTGCACTACACAGGCTACTTTAAATTATTCAAAAGTAAACTTAAAATCCACTATAAGTGTACTTTAAAGTGTACTAAATGAACTAAAAAGTGGGCCAATTTAGTTTACTTAGTATAAAAATAGTATTTAAATAAGTATACTGCTAGTATACCTTAAGTACCATGATAATAGTATACTTTTTATACTTAAGAATCTTTACAAATAAAACTTGAAGTATACTTTTTTTTATAAGGTATCTTACAGCATGCCGTTGTGTAACACACTTCAAGCATTCAAGAAAAAAGTGTTTCTACTGTTGTTTTGTCATAAAAATGTGCTATAAGATATTTCTAAATAAAAACCGCACCAACAAAAGAACAATTTAAAAACGGGGTATAAACCGTGCTTTTATTTACGAAAAATATGGTAAAAACTCATCTCCAAGACAACAGTGAGGGCTTCGCTTACAGCTTCAGTCCTAGGCCCTGCATATCAACAGGTCAGAAAATACAGCCTTTGAACCCATAGTCGGTTGGAACCACAAGCGGCAATTATAAATGACAGGCAGATGCAGGCATGCTGCCCCAACTATGCAGTAGACACACATAGACACTCGCACCAGCATGCAGATGCATGCACACACACACACACACACACACACAAACACACACACACACAGTTGATTTGTTTTCTGCTGGGATGTCAGCCTTATAAGGGCTGCACAATGAGCGCATACCAGGGTAGTGCTCAGTGGAGCGTGTTTTGTCACTTCTAATAAGGATGGTGAGTGGTGGGAAGGAGAGGAGGGAAGGAGAGAAAAAGGAATGGGAAGAGAGGAAAGAATGTATGTGTCGGCACAAACGTTTCGATTCATTTAGCAGTCAAAATTCACGGTAAAATGTCAGGCCTTGGATATCTTTTTTTTTTCTTCTTTCGTTCGCAATTACAACACTGAACGTAAAAAAACCCCCAATCAAACTCTGAATAAACAACCGTGGACTACTTCCCATTTTCTAATTAGTGAATGACTCATGGAAGTGGAATAATGACTCGGTCAGACTGCGTCCAGATGCACAAACACAGAGAACACTTGAACGCAAGCCTTCAAACCCGCCAGCCTGCCTGTCTGTCTCTTTCTGTCTGAGCAAACAACATGCCAGAGGAATCGGTACACGTCTAGGAGGGAGTTAAGATAACATTGTTTGGAGACAGAAAGAGAGAAAGACTTCAGCCAGATATAGAATGAGGTGGAGTATTATCGTGTTCCTCAGGGCTCGACGAGGAGTCTGTCTTACCCTGCTGTATGCTACTGGCTTGGCTTGATGGAATGAAGAGGGCAAAGTAAACATCCTGGACTCCAACACGAGCACACACACACATTCACAAACTCACGGGACTAACGAGCGGCTATGGGCCTGCGGCAGGTGCACATTCTGCTCCTGTCACTGGGGAGCTTGTCACACACTTTGCTGTGCACCCCATGGCACCCTAAGGCGTCCCTCTGAAACACACAAACAGATTACAGTGATGAACTCGTTTATTCCCCGCTGTCTTGCTCTCATTCACTCCTCCCCCCTCCCCCAACCCTCTCTCCCTCTCTCTCTTTCTCTACGCACCCTGTCCACCAAGGTTAAGAGCCAAACGTACTTCCAATTGGGAGTGAAAGTCTCTCTGAAACTTTTTTCACAGCTCTCTGGAGACTTCAAAGTTAAGGGGACGGAATCCTGGGTCTTGTGTGTGTGTGTGTGTGTGTGTGTGTGCGGGGGGGCAGAATGTATGTTTCTTTTTCTCTTTTTCTTTTTCTTATTTTATTTCTTTCCGGTGATAATGTGAACTAGAGCAGAATGTCCACACACTCCTCTCCTCTTCCCACAATGCATCAGTGTCAACTTGGGTGTGTCATCAGTGACGCATCCTCGGTTGGCGTCCGATTTTGCGACCGTCTCAACAGTCTTCACCTGTTCTTATTTTTTTCTCTCACATTACCGTCGACTCTCTTTTGTCCCACGTTGAAAGGGCACAACAGCTCCTTCGCCGCATCGCTTCTGTGGACTGTGCACATCTCTGGTAGGCTATCATTGGACTAGTTCAACTATTGAATTGCCATGGTAAGATCGGTAAGTCTGTGGCCCGTGCTTGGGCATGTGGGTGAAGAGGAGTCAGACATCTGTTTAGTAAAGCTCTGCCCTGCTCTTCCCCTTTGATGTCCCGCTGACGGACTGTTGACTAGCGTTGTGCCTTCACTGCACTGTCTTTGAAGTTGGAATCCCACGCCGGATTTAAAAAAACGTCTTATTTTTTGCAGTTACGCACACGCACGCACACAGGCCCACACACACACGCACACACTCACACACAAACACACCTCCCAAAGCAAAATAAGTTGTGTGAAAGCAGAGGAAAATGTGTTAGAGAACGAGTGCGTGTTCGTCTGCTGGGTGTCGGCATCATCGGCAAAAAACTCAAAGTAATTAAATGATAAAGCAGGAAGTGAGATAGCCGCACTACGCCGTGCACCTCGTTAACGCTTGGGTGAGGGAGACGAGAAGACGTCCTTTGATATGAGGCCCGAGTCCCCAGAGACAGGAACACGCCGTAGCACGGCCCACTCGCTTGGCTTACAAGTCCAGAAATGACACGGCAACTTAGCGAGACGTCAGCTGGAAACACGGCCATTTCGATTTTTTTCTTGTAAAGCAGTGCCCGTGAAAGGTGCGACATCAGGAACCTTTGGTGTGGCTGGTGGATAGAAGCCGGATGATGACACCCCCCATTCCCACCCCTCCCTCTCTCTCTCGCCCCATTCATTCATGTCATGATTGAAGTAGGTGAAGAGAGTTCCTCTGATTGGCCTCTCACACTCAAGATCCCAGTGCACGGATGCCATAGTAGCACTCCTCCCTGTTCTCCATTGTTCTCTCTGTCCAGCAGAGAAAGAGAGAGAGAGAGAGAGAGAGAGAGATAGCAAATGAGTGAAGAAAAAGAGACAAGGTTGTTACTGCCCAATTCCCTCAATGCTACTACTACTACTTCTCCGAACCTCTCGTTCTACACCTTTCTCTCTTGCATTCTTCTCATGGTCTCCATCCATCCATTACTAATCAAAATAGGAAAGGGGTGCCATACAGCCAATTAACAGGAGTTATTATGAGTTTTCCAATTAGGTGAAAGTCACCCTTTAAAAAAACAAGCCTAACAAAAGCAGTGTCTAATTGGATTCTCTTAAAAGGAATGCTGGGTCGCACTCCCTCAAGGACCAATCACTTAGCCTTGAACAAAAGTATAAAAGAAAACAACTTGCCTCATCAAAACAACAGTCCGCTCACCATTGAATGGTCTTCCTAGTTTAACCTTTGTCATGGAACACCATGTCATGGGGACATGTAGATTGCTAACATGAGCTGAACACTTTCCACAGTGGGAGAATTAGAGGAGAGGAAAACATACTAAAGCAAAAAAGTTGAGACATTGAAATCCAAGACTAAGCTAATTCTCAAAGCATGTGTACAGTTCTGCACAGGTTAGTACAGCATTGTTTTGATGTGCACCCCGTATTGCTGAGAATGGAGAGGAGAGCACCAAAAACATACTCAGATATATTGTAATGTATCTAATATTGGCTTTATTGTAGATATTCTGTAATACATGAAACGTATGCCATGTGTTAAATGGACATGGCGTTACTTGAGTGTTTATTTTCAAACACTTCCGAAAATGTGCATGTCATGTTTTCTGTCCTTGCCTTTTAGGTGTTTCCCTGTGTTATTTTCAGGAGCTGGCTCTTCGCTCTGCACGCAACACCGAGCTGGCAGTCACATCCTTCCTCCGTGGTGTGCAGCATATGTTTACGAGGCGGGGATATCTTTCCGCATAGTTTGTGTGGTCATCAGGACCTCTGTGTGCCCTGTGTCCGACAGATATATGGGAACCTGGCCCTGGGAGGAAGGGGGAGGGTGTTTGTGCTGACATAAGGAGAGTGACTAATTGCTGGGTAGGTCAGAGGATGTTTTCCTGGACCAGGCCTGAGGCAGGACACTGAGTCATTTCCTCGACTGTGTCTACCTTGGCAGTGCTTTGATCTGTTAACCTGAGCGCAGCTCACCGGGGTATGTCTTCACCTTTCGGTCGTTCTGTACTTCTCGCTGTGTGTCTTTTTGTCTGGTCTCTCTTTTCTATTTCTGTCTCTTGCTGCCTCTCTCTATGCTTCTCTCTCTGCTTCTTTTTTTCAATACCTCTCTCTCTGCCTCTCTCTCTCGCTGCCTCTTCCTCTCTCTCTCTGTTTGCCTCTGAAAGTTAGATTACCCTGGTCAAGCCATAAATGTTTCCCATGTGGAAGCTCGCGGTTGGATTGCCGCCTCGACTCACCTTTTCGACAAGTGGGTACATTTTTGCGCCCAATCGCTTTCCTGGCGCTTTCGCGTGCTTCTGCTTGTGAGTCTGGCATTCCTTTTCCGTTAACACCGTCGCAAAGAAACGCTTCCAGAAATGACAGGACTCGTGTTTCCCACCCCCGGATGGAAGCAGGCAGGCAGAAGACAATACGGGAGATGTTCTGAGCGCTGACGCCTGTTACGTAAGCGTGTTTGGCAGGTGTTTACAGAGCGGTGGCAGACTCCTGGCCTGAAGCGCAGCATCTCTCCTCACACTACGGAGAACAAAGACCCGGCATCTTCTTCTCGTTTCTGTGAAGCTTCACAACAGCCACCGCTGAGCTCCCACTCTGAAAGGAAAGAAGACGTGGAGGAGAGAAACTTCTAGTGGTTCGGGTCTCACCCCCCTCCCACCCCACCAGACTTCTGGTGATAGGAAGGTTCCTTTGTCTCTGATATTGTCATCTGGGGAACACACACACACACACACACACACACAGCCTCGGTCAAAAACTCTCACATTGATTGTGTTGACGCTGGGAAATAGGGACTGTATTAGTGATTGTGTGTGTTGAAAATAGCTACAGCTTATTAGTGAGAGATTGTTTTGGCTAGAGATTTTCTTTGAGTTTATTTGTGTGTCTGTCCCTCGCTAAACTGCAAAGGGTGTTTGTGTGTGTGTGTGTGTGTGTGGGGGGGGGGGGGGGGGGAGGGGGGTACTGTAGTTTACTGAAGAATAGAAGTGTATTTGAGGACAAGACTACCACACAAGTTCAAGATCAACAGGGTCTACAAATGTGAAAATTGTTTCTGGGTCATTATAAACCCTCCAATAATGTAAATATAAGAAATTGGGATTGATAGTTAAAGGGATACAAGCAATTCCTCACACCTAGCTAGTTAAGGCTAGGGTTAAGGTTAAGGTTAGGTTCAGGGTGTGGTGAGGAGTGAATCAGGAGGCGCAAATCATGATTTTGTTCCGCCCTTGCTGCAGCCTGTCGCTCTCTCTCACCGACAGTTTTATTAGATTTTTTGGTCTTTCGAGGCATTTATTGAATTTTTTTGATCGACAGTGAATCGAGCCCTGGGCCCTACGTTAGGCCTGTTGACCCGGTGAACCACCTAGGCACCTCTAACCCAACAGTTTCTCAACCCTGGTATTCCAGTCACTCCTCGCCAGTTGGTGGTTCTACTGACCCTAGTTAATTAGCAACCGTCGTTTTGAATCTTGTTACCAGAGTTTCTTGTTTGCTTAACCCTTGTGTTCTTAACGGTTCTTTTAACCGTTGGGCTGTTTCAGACCCCCCACCTTGCGAAGGTTAAAAGGAAATTCTGCTAAAAGTCTGCTAAATGAATAAATGTAAACGTAAATGTAATGTAAAAATTATTTTTATTTGCTTTTGTATTGGGTAAAATTGGGTAAACACAACAATGGTTCGTTATGAACCTTTTGGTCATGTGACCCGAAGGCAGCACAAGGGTTAATCTGACGTTTGTCTCATGTCTCCAACTCGTTCCTGTCTGCCGACCAGCCAAACCTGCCCTATAGTGTCTGCCCTGCTTCTTCATTCCTCATTAAACACACTGTCGAGCCCCAACCTTATCCTTGTGTTTGGTGTCGTGCAGTAGGGTCCACTAGCTTTGCCCCCCTGTAACAGATTTCCTAAGGCACAGGCAACCGATAGAATGATTTGTGGTTGCTTCCTGGTCATTAAGGCTGTTATTGTCATTATCTCAGCGAGATAAAAAGGAGGAGGTGAAGGCAGAGGGAGCTTGTTTGGTACATGATGGATTTAGACTGCGACTGTGCTAATGCAGTATTGTGGCGTGTAAATGTATGTGTCTAGCATGGCTGGATGAATAAGTGAACAAAGGATTGGATTGTGATGGATTGAATGGACAGGCAGATTGACTCGTAAACAGATTGATGGAAAGATGAGTGATCTTGGACAAGGAAGTTCACGGATTATCGTGACGATGAAGCCACAGAAGGAATCTCTCACACGCCTTTGTGTGAGGTTCAGCTTTCCTTTTTCTTTCTGTGACACAAACCTTGAATTGAGGCACACATAAGAGGCATTTTGCATGAGTGCAATTGTAGCTGGAGGTGCCAATCTGTTGGTTTTGCCCACACACCACATCTACCCTCACACAGCAATATCCAGTGGGCAGACTGCATGTTGTTTTTTTCCTTTGTCTTAAACATGAACAAAATGTTGCTGCCTCTACATTTACAATAGATCTCTGAAGCATGCTGTTATGTCAATTTGGTGACCCGCACTTGCTTTTTTGAATTAGATTTGGTTCATTGCACATAGTTTGCAGTCATTTCAGTAATGGGAATAGATCGAATGAATGAATAAAACAAAACGATAAACATTGTAAATGAAATGTATTCACGAATAAGCCAGTGCTATGTGAATGACCGCTGGTTGTTCTTGCTGTGAGTTCAAAGCCAATACCTCATCCCTCGTTTTCTCTACACAAACCTGTGACTCACTGTTGCGAATGAATATAGGAAAAAGGGCAGTAAAGGGACAAATAAAGGGATTCAGATTCCCAGCAGAGGCTTGAGTGCTGACAAGAGCTCCGGGGCAAAAGAAAGGAACAAGTATTCCCCTCTACTTCCCCCCGTTTCTCTGTCATCCTTCATATCCCTTTACATTCTCTCCTCCCTACCCCTTTCTAACTTGTCTTCCCTTCTTCAGCCGCACAAATATCAGAAGGAAACAAATGCCGGCATTGTGGTTATCTGCGTTTCTACGCAAGCTTTTTCGTTCTTTGCTCGGCTGTGACGAGGTCCACTTGCTTTCACAGTGCAACCACTCTAGGCTACTTTTCATTCATATTGTCCTTCACAGCCCTTGCATGTGGATCTGAAGGGAAGCTGTGTTGTTGTCCCAAACCTCCAGCTCATACGGAAAGTCTCACAGATGTCAGCCATCCACACTCGTATGACTTACTTACAGGCCGACGAACACCGTGTATCCTTTAGCTGAACAGCAGAGGGCAATTGCGTAATTGGGTCCTTTGCCCAAAAGTGTGTGCGCGTGTGGGACGGGGAGGAGCGGGAGGGGGGATATTCGCTAAGTCCATTTTACTGATGAACACTTTTGAACTCATGCAAGCGTGCCACTGTCACAACACGGTCATCACGTCTCCAGCTCCAGCCCTCTTTCTCACTCTATTTCTCTCTCCGTCTCCTGCACCCTTTCTGTCTCACTCTCACAAGCGATTGGATTTTACAAGGGACCTTGACGTTCTGTTGTGGCGTTCTGTGTACTATTGATGAGAAGGGCATCTGGTATTAACCCTTGGAGGTAGAATTATTATTTCTTGATTCCTTTCTTTGTACTGCTCTTTGGCACGGGTTGTATTTTGAGTTGTACTTGTCCAGTGAAGCTCAGTTCCATGATACTGTCATACCTCTAAGATGAGTCTTAGTAGGAGAAGGCTGCTTTGCCAGGGAGAGGGTGTGTGTGCATTTGGGTGTGTTCACATGTGTATGTGAGCACAAAAAACAACTTTCCAAATTGCTCTGATAGCAGCTCCTGTAAAAATTCCTATTCTATCAAACACGTGTTTTCCTTGTCCTTGTTTTCACAAATTGATGGATCGACGGAAACCTGCTGTGATGAACGCCTTCTCTGTTCTCTCACAATACGAAAAGAAATCTTCTACCGGTAAAAGGAAAAACACTATCATCTTGCTGGGTAGCCAGTTTGGCCAGCTTCCCTCCTCCAGGGATGTGGAGGTGCTTCTGCAGGTCTCCAGACCACCAACACAAGAGCTGCACCAGAGGTTCCTCACCCAACAGTATCTGCCCTAGACTAAAGCACACAGAGGTACAACAGCCCCAGAGACCACACTACCATCTAGACCTGTCATTACCAAGCACTCAAGAACAAATAGCACCGTCCCTCAAATTGCAATGTACCATTTGAAAATTGGCTGGTGGGCACTGTCACTCGTACCAAGATGAAAACACTCACACAAACAAAACTGCTTGTGGCATCGTACAAACACACACCCTGAGGTTTCAACTCACGCTCTGAGCAATAAGGGAGAACCAACTAAACAAAAATGTGTATTCCGCCAAAGGTCACACAGTCCTTCAAGGGCTGCCAGAAGCCAGTGACAGTGCATGCATGCGCACATGCAGCTAGCGTGCCTTCAGAAGGAGCACTCATCCATGAGAGGGCAGATGGGTTTCCTCAAAACAGCAAATCATTCGCAATGCTTACTGAAACAATAACTTCCAAACAAAACACTTCCACTTGATTATTTCCGTACATCTCTCAAACTATACAAGTTGTGGAAGGCCTCATTCACCCCACCCTAGTTTACATACCAGGTTTAAGTCATACTGAACCATGAACAAGCCAAGTCCTACGGTCTTTGCAGGAACAAGTTCCAGTATTATAAGAGCAGTTAACTTATCAAATCACTTCAGGCAGAACCAGTCAGCAGGGATCACTTCACTCAGAACTGCTGACAGGATTTTGATCAAAATCCACAGTAACTTTACCCTTTGATTAAACAGGCTATCGGTTATCTACATGTTAACACCGAATATTGAAAGAAACAGAGGCATCCCATTCTCAGTTATCTAAATGCAAGACACGTTTTAGGTGAAGCCAGAAAAGACAGGCTAAAGTGAGAAGCAGAAATCAGTTGAGGTGTAAGGCTTATACTGAGCAGGAATATTCTGGACATGCATTCCTTGGTTCTAGAGAACGTATGAGAAACGTCTTCCCTTATTCTTGTCTGAAGACATGCACCTTCCTCCAGGACATTTGGCCGTGGTCTCACAAAATAAACCAAGAAGGAAGGCTCACCTTACTGATTGGGATTACTGGGACAATTGTCTGGAAAGGAGCAGCACGCTCCAATAACAATAAATTGTCTGGCACTGAGCTGTGTGTGGTTTTGAACTTGCAGATGGCCCAATTGGCTAACAACGTTTATAAGGGACCTTTCGGACAGTAATATTTTTTCAAAATACAATAAAGAAATTACGACATCTCATTGATTCTGTGAAATGAATGCCTCAAATATAATTTTAGATCTCATTAACATTCAATTGGAATATAATAAGAGCCTTCTAGTCGGGGCGTCGTGAGACCCTTTTTGCTGTGCCCCAGTTAAATCAAAGGTTGAGGTTTAACAATTTACTTTAGTCAGTGCATTAATTTAGATAGGCCTACTGATCATCTTATTTTGACTAAAACAACATTACATGAAACTAAAATAAAACTATTTGCGCTGAAAGGAATGCGGAAAAAAAATCCCTGCCAAAGCTGATATCAAACTTGTCCCTGAACTGTTGTAAAGTGGGTTAAGCAAGGGGAGTTTCTATAGCCGAGTAATATTGTGCGCAGCAAGCTGAACTGTCACATTTTACTTGGCCATTAAAGGTTGAGGTTCCAGCTGGACACTACAGTTCACGAGTTCAGTAATCACACCATAGATTGAATAGATAACTTTTATTGAAGCAGAGCTGGTAGCAGAGCCAAGCCCGATGGTGGAGGAGGCTGGTAACAGAGCCGGGCCTGGAACGGTTGGTGGAGGCCGGTAGCAGAGCCGGGCCTGGGCATGGACCCGGGGTGTGGCTGAGAGTCCTAGTGGTTCACGGCCGAGCAACTGCTCAAGCAGATCCCCAGAAGACAGACTCACCTAGCGGGCTGCAGCGAGCCCGACTATGGTGAAGGTCGGATGTTGGTCCTGACGTATGAGCGGTATGCCTGGGAGGACCGGCGACCCAGGAGCTGGATGGTGTGGTCGGCAACGCCCTGGCTGGAAGCCGCAACGATCATGAATGAATGTGCGGAATAGCACATTCATTCAGGGTCAACACCTGATTTGGCGAGGATGGTGGAACCAGAAGTGGGAGGCGACGTGTCCCGATTCCGTGAGGAAGGGTGGGCATTGCTTCTTGATTTGGAGAGAGCCAGGTTATCCAGGGACTCATAGGGGCTGATGGGAGAGTTAAGTAGGAAGAGGAAGATCGGAACAGCTGGCCTGATCTGCTGCATTTTAGGGTGAAGATGAAGGTGTCTGGGGAATATAGCATGCATGGGTGAGCGTAGGGGTCGAAGGTGGAACTCGAGCACCTCAGGGAGCTGAAGAAGTGCCCAGGAGGATCCAGCAGAATGCTTCAAAAACGGTCGAAGATGCACGGCCTGCTTTTGCATCCAATGCCAGGCAGACCAGCAAGCAGTTTGAGTCCTGTCAGTGTACCAAGAAAACCCAGCAAGACGGGCGGATGGGAGGGCCTCAAATGCGGCACCGAGGCCCGCTGGGTCGAGGGAGCAGGAGGAGCGAGAGCGGGAACCGCCGCAGAAGGAGCATGCACGGAGGTTCTGGCAGGCTGACAAGGAGCAGCCATCAAAATCACCATGGAGCACCAGGGTCTGCGCCCGTGGGGGCGGACGGCAGGGGAAGGAGGGCCGTAGGCAAAAGGGGGACAGGGGGGAGCCGGGGGCCAGGACCGGACACCCCAGGGCCGGATGGGAAGGAGAGCGGGGACAGGGTGGACAGCGAAACCCGACAGAGGAGGACAGGGCCATGACAACGGTGCAGGGGGCAGCAACCCGGGACGGAAGGAGAAGGACGGCCAGGACCACAGAATCACCCTGGGGGACAGCAGCCCGGAGGGAGGCAGACACAGGGGGGAGGCCTGGAGCCTGAAAGGGTTAAGAGAGGAAAAATGTTTTTTGAACCAAACAATCTACAAGGCCATGCGGCAACAATGAAATGACGCCATTTGAAAACGTTACTCAGTTCTAATGTTGCATGGTTATGTTCAAGCACTTACAATCCTTTACATGTATTCATTTAGCAGATGCTTTTATCCAAAGCGACTTCCAAGAGAGCTTTACAAAGTGCATAGGTCACTGATAATAACAAGATAGCCCCAAAGCATTGCGGGTAGCCAAAAACAAGTACACATTGTGAACAACCCAAAAATAAGTGCTAAAGGGAAGAAACCATAAGAGCATGTAGTTAAGCAAGTCACAATTAAAACAACATTAATCTAAGTGTAAGTGTACCTGTAGGAAAGCAATAAAAATAGGATTAACTTAACTAAAATAAAATACAACTGTTTGAATCAGCTACTACTAACCAACAAGAGCAACAGTCTAAGCAAGAGTCATTATGATCCTTGAGGAAACTAGCATTGGGTTCAGCAAACCATTCCTAAGTACCTTTAATCAGTATGGCTTGAAGGTAGAGCAGTGTTGTTCAATCTTGGTCCTCGGGGTCCACTGTTTTGCATGTTTTAGATGTTTCCTGCTCCAGCACACCCAATTCAAGCTCTGGAAACCTGATAACCATTTTATTTATTTATTTTTCTTCATTTTATTTTTATTTATTTTTTTCAATCAAGTGTGCTGCTGGAATAGGTAAACATCTAAAACACAGGACAGTGGACCAGCATTGAACAACCCTGCAAGAGCCTACACACCTGGTTTGTGCCAGAAAAAAAATAAAAATGGCAATTAGTGTCCTAAATGAAATGTTATGCATACCGCCTCCAAAAGTACAGCAAAAGGGTAGCTATAGTACGTGCTAAGGGAAAATTAACAAGTATTCTGAAGTGCCAGATCTACCAATACTCACTATGGGAGCAGTGACTCCCCCTACAGGATATTCTGTCAGTAAAGCCAGTCAGCAAGAAACCTTTCACAAGAACTGTGACAGGATTCTTATATTGACTCTTGACCTTTCACACAGGACATCTATTGAAATTTAAGTCAGTGCCATTTTACAATGAAAGTCCAATATGGAAAGGTTGAGGGGTCAAATTATCTATTTAACATCGGCTGGTTTGATGACTAATTGACAAGCAACATTGGTACAATTAAATAGCAGTGAAGTAACCTGGGCAACATCATGAGCCAAGATCATACAAAATTCAGAAGCACTGGGGGTGCAGGGAGTTACCAGTAACCATGTATTGTACACTGAAGTACAATAGAACTGCTACAACCCAGCAAGTCTTGCCATCAGCGTGGCAAATGGAGCCCCCAGCAGTCTAGAAAGAGTGAAGGGAAGAAAGGTTAGTCAACACAATATTAGCCAAAGCCCTTAACCTGTTCTTGCCCTTCATTCAGTTCAAGTGTAGAAATCACCACGAGGTACATGTCAAAATGCACTTCAGAGGTCTTGGGAAGTCATCATTGTGAAGAGCCAGTTTCAAGGGTTTACAGGATCAAGTGGGTCAATTAGATGTAAAATGACTCACCTTATGAAACATCTTGAAAACAATGCCTCATTCTTTAGGTCCCAAGACGGTGACATTAACCATGACAGAAAAGCAGAAACTCTGCTTTTATAGGTCAAACCACTTGACTGATTGCCTTTCATTGTGAAGTGATACACTTGCGTGATCGATCATAGAATGCAGAAGAGGCGTTTGGTAGAGAGAATACAAAATGTGAGAGTAAACATCCATTCCACTTGACTGAAGAGATGCAGGAGATCCAAACAAATGGAAATGTTTCATTGAAGTGAAGAACACTCACCTTGAAAGACAATCACAAGACAAAGGCTGCACTGTTCTTTCTGTAAAGCAAACTAAGCTAATGACCGCTTTGAAAACATAATTTTTCCTTTCCAGCCTTGATAGGAAACCGACTACTCAACACTAAGATGTACAAGTGCCTCTTTTATAGAAGGTCACACCACTCTTTGCTGATAATTGGTGTCAATATTAAACTGATGCACCTGTGTAAGCTATCAAAGAATAATGCAGAACAGGTGCAGAGAGCGAGAGAGCGAATACTTTTTTTTAGGTTTCTACCTGCAAATGTGTTCTTATGAATAGTCTCACAGACTGGTGTCTCATGTGATCACGCTAGCATTTATGATGTCACAAATGATCTATGAGCTCAACCAAGCTGTCAGAAAACATAAATACTGGAACATGATATGACAATAACTCCAATTTACATGAATTCAACAAAGTTTAGTTTTCAGTGACAAACTCTACCATCGGTCTCCAGTAGTTACAAACGGAAAGAAACTGAATACCTTAATTTATAAGCAAGAAAAGAACACACACATAGAGTCCTCCACTGCTCTGAGACTGACTTTCTTTATGTCTTTGTGGCTTCCTGTGTAGTTAGGCTACAAAGCTCTGTTGTGACCACAATCCAGCCTATCTACATTTTAACCAATCTTTCAGTTTAAGCTCAGCAGTTGAGTGCAGGAAGCAGAACATGGCTACCACTGTGACTGTGACCGCTGTCTCTCTGTTTCTCTTCGCCTCCATCCCAGGTAATCTCATGCTAGGGCTGGTGTAACTGAAAATATCAGGGCTGGTTCTTGCCCTGGACAAAGATTTGCTGCATTTAAAAACAATAATAAATTAAGCTTTAGGTACATAATCTTTTGTGGTCTGTGTTTGGTAAAAGATGTATTATGTTGCTTCTGGGTGTTATTTAGTATTAAACCACTGGATAGTGTTTTGATTTGGAGTTCTCATCCAACTCCTTTTATTTTGCTACCATGTGTTTTTATTTGTGTGCTACAGTATGTGAGGATAAACATGGATCATTAGATCAGGTAGATTAGATCAAATGAGTTTAAGCACAACCGTTTAGGAGGTGAGACGTTTTCAATTGCTCGTCATTCAGCATAGTAGATTTATATGGCCATGCCATAACCATCTTGAGTCTATGGTCCCTTTTAAGGAGTTACCACCTCAATTATTCTATCTGATTAGGTTCCTTGGCCAGAGCTTAGTTAGATGGACAGCGTTGGTGATCTCCTTCATATGATGTATTTGACAGGGTTCGCAGCTGATCCAGTTCGGCTGACAACAGCACTGGCAGGCAAGAACGTCACTCTGCACTGCATCCTGGACAACCAGAGCCTTAACATCACCCAGATTGAGTGGACTAAAAAAGAAGAATTTACCGACCACAAGATCATAATTTATCACCCCAATTTTGGAGCTTATCTGTTTTGGGCCAATGTGACGGTGGAGGCAGTAGTGGATCAGGGGGGGAGGCTGAGGGGAGCACATCTGCACCTGTCAGGGGTCCAGATAGGGGACAGCGGGCTCTACTACTGTGACCTCAGCACGTACCCCCATGGCTCCATGAGGGTGGCTAACAAGCTGGAGATCAGAGGTATCGTACTCCCATGTCTCTGGTCAATATCTGGTCAAATAGAAACCCTTCATAAAAATGCTAGAATTTCTGTGTTACAAAATCAAGTGATGTTTGTGATGCGACAATTTTTTCTCTGTCAGGACCAACCTTGAAGACCCCTCTCTCGACCGGTGGCAAGACTACACATGTTTGGTCTGGCATGTCCTTCTATGTTTCTATGTTTATTTGTTCAGTTGTTTATTTGCACCTTTGATGTGGATCAGTGGTGTTCTGTGAGGGAATCATTACATTCTCTGATACAAGAAATGCAGCCAGTACATTACTTGCAATACGACTTTCCTATCAATACTTTCTGTTGCCATTTCCCTGGGTTGTTAGCCAATTTGGGTAGACTTCCTTGCATTGGCAAGATCCTCTCACAGGACCTCAAGTGGGAACTGAACATCAGCTCCCTCACCAAGAAAGCACAACAGAGGATGTACTTCCTGCGGCAGCTGAAGAAATTCAACCTGCCAAATACAATAATGGTGCACTTCTACACAGCCGTCATTGAGTCCATTCTTACCCACTCCATCACCATCTGGTACGCTGCTGCCACTGCCAAGGACAAGGGCAGACTGGAGCGTATCATTCGTACTGCTGAGAAGGTGATTGGCTGCAATCTGCCTGTAGGACCTGCACACCTCGAGGACCCTGAGGCGAGCGAGGAGATCGTGGCCGACTCCTCCCACCCTGGACACTGTTCCAGCTACTCCCCTCCGGTAGAAGGCTGTGCTCCATCAGGACCAAAACCTCAAATCCGTATATGTTCATTGTTTGCATCTTCCTGCCACAGTAAATTCCGTGTTTGTGTAACGTACATGACGAATAAACCGAATTCTGATTCTGATTCAATTCAACAATTAGGATGTTTTAAGTGAAATTCTAGGACCCTTCACATGCATGTTAACATTGTCAATTACTTTCAGGATATAATGTCAAACTCCTACGTAGGACATCCCCAAACACCAAACGTATTTCGTAATCTACTGGTTACTTAGAGTAAATATTTTATACAATATCATATTCACATTTTAATAGATATTTAAAACTAAGATTGTTATGGATTAAACCGCATAAGTTGATTTTCCCCACACCAATTGACTGTCCCAAATACTGAACATGATAGCTACGTAAGAGCCCACATAAGCAGAAATCCGTAGTGATGTCATTTGTGAACGATGTTTTCATTTTAACGAATCTTTAATGTGGAAGTAAGAGATTGATTGATTCATATTCTTGTGGCAAATAAAGCCTACTCAAGGTCCAATGTTAACGTCTGTCAACAACAGCATGATACATTTCCTGATATTATGGTATGGCTTTTGATTTTGGTGTGCTACCCCAAGATTTTCAGTGGCCCCGGTCTGGCCACCCCTATGAAAGATTTCTGAAGATGCTACTGCATCTTCGGGTACTGATTGAAGACACAGTCAGGAGGTGAATGAGTAATTTCTGTTTCTTCTACCAGTACTGATTTTTATTTCTGTAAGGCACGCTTAATTCAAGTCTGTGAACTTTTAGTGGTGTTTTCCATAGGGGGCATGCAGCAAGTTCACAGTTGTTGCACTTCAACACCGGCTCCAGCTTTATTTGGAACCAACATGAAGTTGTGAAGAAAGTATCACATTTGTTAGTTGGCCATTTTCAGGTATGATCATTCCTAAATATACCATTGTATCAGTTTTATGAAGGTTTAAGATATACTGATAATCTTGGTAATACAATAATATAGTGCAGTAGCCTACATGTGTAACCTGATCTCTCTTTTGGTGTGAACTACCGCATGCCATCTTCTTATAGACAACACCACTCAAAGTTCAGACTTAAATAAGCGTCTTACAGATTTTTCCATAAACTTTTTATATAATAATCTAAGACTATTTTGCTTCAATTGTACATTTGTGTAGCAGATTATATAAAAAAAAACTTCCTCTAATAAATACAGTACAAGATGGTCATAATCACACTGGCATTTAATTAATTATCACGGCAAACAATTACACTGCACTAAACTGTAAGTAAAAATAACTGCTGGTATTTGATGGTTGACACGGGACGCGGAGGCAAAAAATTGAATTTTGGCATGCAAGTCAGTGGTTTTCTGACATGAGGGAGCATCATGTCAAAAACCCACTGGACCTTCCATATAGATTTCTGCCTTTAGCCAGCAACAGGGGCAGTTCTACACGGGGGCCTACAGGGGCCAGTGCCCCTGTAAAAATGTCCCTGGCCCCCCCCTGAGCTAACTGATTTTTTTTTTTTTTTTTTTACACGTTTTTCTTCTAGTAGTCATAATGAAATGAGGAAGGGACATTGCAGGCCAGTAAATTAAAGAGAGAAACATATCAAGGTATTGAGAGAGCAAAAGGGATAGCCAGAGCCATTTGTATGATTTTAATACAAAGCAAAATTAAAGTATTTAATGTTTAAACATCATTTGTTTCAGTTTTTTATGTGCCCCTCTGATTAAACACTGGCGCCCCCTTGGCCCCCCCAGTAAAATTGGTCTAGAAACGCCACTGGTCAGCAACTAAGTAACCGGACATCCATTGGCCAAAAATACAGTATATAAACCCTGTAGGCTGATATCAGCTGTCCACCATGTTAAGAAATGACTTGTGTATCAATTGTCATTTCAATTGAATGTCTTAGTAATTAAACTTCTGTGTACCCAGCACAAGGCATTTTATTACAGGTTCTAATTTGGAACCATGTTTTGGTTCTATCAAACAAATCAGCAGCATTTGTTTATGGCCCAGTTAAATAGCAGTGAATGCTACGAACATCATGCTTCAAGAACGCCAACAATTCAGAAATGGGGTGAATAGAGTTAACATTTATTCAGAATGTTTCAGTGTACTTCAATATAGAATACATGGTTGAAGTATAGGTCTGTTATAACCCAGCAAGTCTTGACATCAGTGTGGCAGATAGAGCCCTCATCCAACAGTCTAGAAAGAGTGAAGGGAATAAAGGTTAGTCAACAAAATAAGCCAAAGCCCTTAACCTCTTCTTGAAATTCACTCAGTTCAAGTGTAGAAAACATCATGAGGTACATGTCAAAATGCACTTCAGAGGTCTTGGGAAGTCATCATTGTGAAGAGCCAGTTTTGGATCAAGTAATCATTTAGAAAAATGCCATTACTCACCTTACAAACATCTTGTGAACTCTGCCTCATTCTTTAGGAACCAAGATGGTGACAGAAACCAAGACAGAAAAGCAGACAATTAACACAAGTGTTCTGAAGTGTCAGATTTACCAATACTCACAATGGGAGCAGTGACTCCCCCTACAGGATATTCTGTCACTAAAGCCAGTCAGCAGGAAACTTGTCACAAGAACTGTGACAGGATTCTAATATTAACTCATGACCTTTCAAGTTATCTATTGAAATTTAAGTCAGTGCCTTTTTACAATGAAAATCCAATATGGAAAGGTCAAATATTCATAGGTCAAATATGCATATAACTGGGTTGCCAATATGCTGGTTAACCAACGGGCAAGTCAGCAACATTGGTACATGGAACATTTAAATAGCAGTGAATTTGTGCAACAACATGAGCCATGATCATACAACATTCAATATACAGGGGGGGGGGGGGGTGGATGCAGTCAACATTAACCATGTATTGTACACTGAAGTACAATAGACTTGCTACAACCCAGCAACACACAAAGCACAGCAGAGCCCTCATCCAGCAGAGCCTACACAGAGGGGGAGATAAGGTTAGTCAACACAGGATTAGCCAATGCCCTTAACCGGTTCTTGACCTTCACTCAGTTCAAGTGTAGAAAGCATCATGAGGTACATGTCAAAATGCACTTCAGAGGTCTTGGGAAGTCATCATTGTGAAGATGAGACAAGTTTTACATCAAGTGGGTCAATTAGAAAATGTAAAATGACTCACCTTATAAAACATCTTGAAAACAGTGCCTCATTCTTTAGGACCCAAGATGGAGACAGTAACCATGACAGAAAATCAGAAACCCTGCTTTTATAGGTCAAACCACTTCTGATTGATTGCCTTTTATATGAAAGTGATAGACCTGTGTGAACAATCATAGAATGCAGAAGAGGCGTTTGGTAGTTGGGATACAAAAAGTGAGTGTCTAAACACCCATTGCACTTGACTGAAGACGCCCACGTCGACTAGGGCGAGAAGTGTCATCAGCCCACAACAGTTCAGGACTCCCCTCAGTTTAACACTGGACATCATGAGGTACATAACAATGCACTTCAGAGGTCTTGTAAAGACAATGGCCGGGTTTCCCCAGATTCGTTAAGAAGCTCTTAACGCTAAGAGCGTCTTAGGTGCGTTCTAAGAACGCTCTTGAACACTCTTAGAACGCTCCTAAGAAGCTCTTAGCGTTAAGAGCTTCTTAAAGAATCTGGGAAACCCGGCCATTGTGGAAAAGTGAACGTATGTGTCTTGGATCATGCGCTCATATGACAGCTAGCAGGAGATTTAAATAAGAAACCTAAATGAATAGATTTCATTGGAAAGTGAAGAATTGCTCACCTTGAACGAGAATCACAAAACAAATGCTGCACTATTCTTTCTGCAAAGCCAACCAAGTTAATAACGGCAGAGCAAGTATACTTTTATTTTCTTCCCCCTGCCAGCCTTGATAGGAAACCAACTCTTGATTGGATAATTGGTGTCAATATTAAACTGATGCACCTGTGTGAACCATCATAGAGTGATGCAGACCAGGTGCAGCAAGAGAGAGAGAGAGAGAGAGAGAGAGAGAGAGAGAGAGAGAGAGAGAGAGAGAGAGAGAGAGAGAGAGAGAGAGAGAGAGAGAGAGAGAGAGAGAGAGAGAGAGAGAGAGAGAGAGAGAGAGAGAGAGAGAGAGAGAGAGAGAGAGAGAGAGAGAGAGAGAGAGAGGGTTTTCTGTCCAATTATCCCCACAGATACAGATCCACTACTTAAGATGACTTACATCTCTGGAGTGGGAACAGAATCATGGAAATAATGACCCCCCTATTCGTGAAAAACTCCATGTCCCTCTTCCTGGACCCACTTCCAGAACATATATCTTCTACTAACACACACTAACCCTTTCAGGCCAGAAGGCTAACAGAGTCACTGCAATATTCTCCAAAATGGGTTCCATGTATCCATGTGTCCACTTATTTTCTGTGAACACACTTCCTTCTCTCTCAGCCTCTATAGTGACCGTCATACGGCTGGTAAACGATGCTGTGGACTCGATCGAAAATGAAGGTATGAGAAAATTACCCCACACCTCCCCTCTTAACACTTGTCTCTGGTCTCCTTTCCTCCTCTCTCTCCTCCATCCTGTCCTATTTTCTCCTCTCCTCTACTGTTGCCTGGGAGAGAGAGAGAGAGAGAGAGAGAGAGAGAGAGAGAGAGAGAGAGAGAGAGAGAGAGAGAGAGAGAGAGAGAGAGAGAGAGAGAGAGAGAGAGAGAGAGAGAGAGAGAGAGAGAGAGAGAGAGAGAGAGAGAGAGAGAGAGAGAGAGAGAGAGAGAGAGAGAGAGAGACACTAAATAGAGAAAAAGAGAGGATGTCTATGTGCATACTTCTTTTTATGTTTCTACTTGCAAATGTGTTCTTACGGAAAGTCCCACAGACGGGCTGATGTCTCATCATATCATTATGATAACATTCATCAAACATTCACAAAATGATCAATGAGCTCAACCAAGCTGTCAGAAAAAAAAAACTCACTGACAAATGAGAACATGATATGAGCATATCTCAAATTCACATGAATTCAACAAAGTTTTCATTGACGAACTCTACTATCGGTAACCAGTAGTTCCTAACTGAAAGAAACTGAATACCTTACTTTATAAACAAAACAAAGATTACCAGAAGGTTGAATGCTTTCTCTCTTTGTGTTTATATAATGTTGTGAGACCTCAAAACATTCTCTCTGGGATCGACTTTTTGAACGGGGGTTCCTAACCCAGGCAGCCAAAGCAGGGCTGTAGAAGATGAGAAGGAAGGAGAAGATGACGAGCAGGGAGACGACGAGGAAACACACAAAAGAAAACTGTGTGTTGAGCAGACAACTGCGAAAAATACGAAAAGAAAGGTAGATAGGGAGAAACCGAAGGTAAGCAGGCGTCGCTTTAGCTAACTGTTGAATGGAATTGTTATAAGCAGGGACAAAAGTAATGCAGGGACTGACTCAATGAGCATAGAAAGGCGAAAGGTTCTTTGCTGGTTTTCTCTATATCAAAACAATGGGCAGCCTGGGGAGACCCAGGGTGAATGAATCCGCTGGAGTCCTCTCTGGACAGGAATACCAAAGACCTGCTGAAGTCTGGGGCAGGAGAAGACCTCTCTCAAGAGAGTGAAGCAGCTGCAGGTGCAGGTACTCCCACCAAACATACACTCTGCACACACACTCGATATAAACACACACACACATAACATCTATGAAAAGACTCATGCATTCATAACTTATCCACACACACATGACACAGCCATGGTAGTGTTATCTTATACTTTAAGTTTGACAGTCAACCTGTCTGCTGTCTCAGGTGAACCGTTTACGTGCACAACACCGGATCAACGTGCACGGCAGTGACGTGCCCGACCCGCTGTGCACGTTTGCGGAGTTGTAGTCTGAGTACCGTCTGAGCCGGCGGGTCCTTCAGAACCTGCTAGAGGCCGGGCCCCTGTGCTTAAACCGCTGTTCCGTGTTCTTGACCGTAGCTGTGTCTACTACCGCGCACTTGTGCACTTCGAGCACTGACTTTCAGTGCTTCGGGCGCTTCACTCACAAAACCAGCAGAATTCAGTGCACTGAAAGTACCCGGATGGCGCACTGCGAATGGTCCATAAAACCAGTGTACAACGATGGACACTACTCGCCCTAAACGGGCGCCATCTTGGCTACGTAGCCGAAGAGGAGGAGCCGCCCTTTCGGCAGCTTTTTTGACTTGGGGTGGAGAAGCGCGTTCATTTTGGCAGGTTTCGCGAGCAGATTTGCGTCCGTCACTTTCGCCACATGGTTAACGTAAGTGTTCCATTTCAGACACCACTTATCAGCGACTGAATATGTAAGTGCACTGTATTGCAGTGCACTGTATTGCAGTGTACTTCGTAAAGTGCGCGGTAGTAGACACAGCCTTTGTCTGAGGGTTGTGAGATCCTGGCTTACGCTCCTACAGGTTCAGGGAAGACCCTGGCTTTCTGTCTCCCCCTGCTGGCCCACCTCAAGCAGCCAGCCAATCTGGGCTTCAGGGCTGTCATCATCTCCCCCACCATAGAGCTTTCCAGCCAGGTACACACACACACACTAACACAGATGCACACACCCAAACAATCATGCTTGCATACACGCAAACATACCCACAGACACACAAACGTATTCACAGACATTGCAGAGCTCCTGTGTTGCTAGGTGGTCGGTGGTGTACGACGGACTAACTGTTGTATTCAGACCCACAGGGAGCTGGTTCGTCTGTCGGAGGGGACAGGCTTCAGGGTCCACATCATCGACAAGGCTTCCATGGCCGCCAAGAGATATGGACCTCAGTCCAGCAAGAAATATGGCATGCCATTACACCGCCATACTCACACACTCTTTATCGCAGGCTTTCTCTTTCGCACTGTTTCCCTCACTCCCTACCTCCTTCTTTCCATAAATATCCGGGTACTCCTAACAGAGTCGTCTTCCTCCTGAAACAAGATCCTCCAGCACTGGACCAGCACTGGACTGGTAATTAACCACCTCAATATGTATGTAGGCATGTGTGTGTGTCCCAAACAAACTGTCCTTCAGTGCCTCGCTAGCTCTGGCACCTTGAAGTCGTGTGTGTGTGTCAGTGTGGAGTGGCTGGTGGTGGACGAGTCCGACAAGCTGTTCGAGGACGGCAAGAGTGGCTTCAGGGAGCAGCTGGCGCCCGTGTTCCTGGCGTGCTCTGGTCCCCGTGTCCGCCGGGCGCTCTACAGCGCCACCTGTGCTGCGGACGTGGAACAGTGGTGCCGCCTCAACCTCTGACGACAAGGGGTCAGATGGCTGAGCGATTAGGGGGTTATTAATCAGAAGGTTGCCGGTTCGATTCCCGTCCATGCAAATGACGATGTGTCCTTTGGCAAGGCATTTCATGCTACTTGCCTCGGGGGGGAATGTCCCTGTGCTTACTGTAAGTCGCTCTGTATAAGAGGGTCTACTAAATGTAACCTGGTCTCGGTCAACATTGGGCACAGGTACGCCGCTACCTACAACTTTTGCAGGACTACCGCTTGTTAAGCACTCCACAAGACCTCAAGACCTCACGGCTACCAAATTGAAAAAAGATGAGTCATTAACACCCCTTTCAACCATTTTGTTTCCTTACAGGAACACGGCAAGAGGTAGAACAGAAGTTGCTTTTTGTGGGGACATAGAATGGAAAACTACTGGCCATGATGGACATCATCAAGAAGGTAGGCAGCGCCAAGGAGGATGGAGCCAAAACATGAGCGAGGGAAGAAAGTTCCTTCAGCTTGGAGGTACAATATTTCAACAGGTTGATGAGAGGATGTGACGGTGCAAAAGGAGCATTTCATCATTCTCCCTTCCTTTTCGTGCTCTTCCACTTTCTTTCTCTCCTTTTTTCTCTTGGTCAGGGGTTTTTGCCCCCCATACTGGTGTTTGTGTAGTCGATGGAGCGAGTGCGGAAGCTCTTCCACAAGCTGGTGTACGAGGGCATCAACGTGGACATCATACACGCCGACCATACACAGCAGCAGGTACGCACACAGGAAGGACCACACCCGCACAACTGTTTAGGGTTGAGCCATTGTAAAAAAATGACTACCAAGTGGTATTTTCATACTTTCTCTTTTTCTCTCTTTTTGTATGTATCGCTTTACTTTTCTCTCTTTATTTCTTTTTTCTCTCTCCTTCTCCCTCTCAGAGAGAGAACTTTGTGAGTAGTTTCTGCTCAGGAAAGATCTGGGTGTTGATCTGCACAGCCCTGCTGGCCAAAGGGATTGACTTCAAGGGCGTCAACCTGGTGCTGAACTACGACTTCCCCATTGGAGCCGTGGAATACATCCACCGCATCGGTTAGTCCCTCTGTGCGGCCTCAACGTCCGGTCTAGTTTGGGCTCCTGTGTATGTACATTACCCATGACACCTTCGTGTGCCCTTCAAACTCCTCTCCTCATCTCTCTTCTCATTCTCTCAGGGTGAACGGGCAGGGCCGGCCACACAGGGAAGGCAGTCACCTTCTTCACGGCGAACGACAAGCCGCTGTTGCACAGGTACAGCACAAAAGGGATTTAAACGCTGTCAACACAGACATCTCCTTTTTTCCCCTTTCTAATTTTCTCCTCTCTCCCTCCCTCCCTAAAGCATTGCCAACGTAATTAAGCAGGCCGGCTTGACCGAGACTACATGGTCGGCTTCAAAAAAATCCACAGGTGACCTTTAGACAGGAACACTTTTGTTCTTTGCTATCTAATTGATGGTATAGGAACTAAGAGCAGATACTGTATAACATATATTTTTTGATTCTCTGGAAGCCTAACAATATTGTCTGCATAATAAATGTCACAATGCTATTATAGTAATACAGGTTTAAACTAGGGCTGTGAAAGTTGACGCAAATTAGCTTTGAAAGCACACCCGTTGCCAAAATAAACTTGACATTTCGAACAAAGTTGTGTTGCCCTAATACTTTAACTAGGATGGCAACTAGCAAGCAATGGATAAGGAAAAGGGTATTGGGAATGGCAGGTTCAAATACAAAGCCCTGCCAGATGGATCTGTTGACAAGAACAGTTAAAGTTGCAGTTACTGTCGATGTAAATTGAGTTACCGCCTAGTCCTACATCTAGTCTTAAGCACCATTTGCAGGCCAAGCACACAGCGTATACAGCTAGACCCATTAGCCCCAAAAAATGTTTGATAGTGTGTGAGGGAAATCCATTTGGAAACCTACCATCAGCAAGCTTTCAACAGCAACAGCTAGATGGGTAGCTACAGCTGGCAAGCCAATTAACATAATGGAGGATGCAGGCCTGGTGAAATCACTTGGTTTGCATCCAACAACTGCACTTACAAATGACCTTCTAGAATGAGCAAATGCGATTGATCTTTGATCTATACCGGTCTAATTTAGCTGACCTTTTACCTGTTGTACTATGAGCTGTTAGTAGTCGAGTCTAAAGACACCAAATTGAAACCTCTTTTCCTTGTGTACCCGGCCCCTTCTTACGGGTTCTCATTTGGACCCATATTTTGGTTCAATCCTACAAGTCAGCAGCATTTGTTTATGGCCCAGTTAAATAGCAGTGAATGCTATAAAATACACTCCAAGAACTAAATTGTTTATTTCATTCAAAACACTTTTGTGTACTTCAATATGCAAGGTTGAAGATGAGCTCTGTTAAAACCCAGCAAGTCCTGCAGACAGCAGATGCCTCATCCAACAGTCTACACAGAGAGAAAGGAAGAAAGGTTAGGCAACAAGATAAGCCAAAGCCCTTAACCTCTTCTTGAAATTCACTCAGTTCAAGTGTAGAAAACATCATTAGGTACATGTCAAAATGCACTTCAGAGGTCTTGGGAAGTCATCATTGTGAAGAGCCAGTTTTGGATCAAGTAATAATTTTGAAAAATGTAACACCTTATAAACATCTTGTAAACTTTGCCTCATTCTTTAGGACCTAAGATGGTGACAGTAACTATGACAGAAAAGCAGAACATTAACTCAAGTATTCTGAAGCAGGGGCATAGCCACGGGGAGGCACAGGCCTACCCAATTTGTTCTAATGCCTACCCCCAAAAAAATCTCTGAATAATTATACACCAGGTGCACATCGCAAAGTAAATATGTAAAAAAAAAAAAAAAAAACGAAAAGGAAAATATTTTTATGGCTGCGCCCCAGTTCTGAAGTGTTGGATCTACCAATACTCACTATGAGAGAGCTGTGACTCCCCCAACAAAATAGTCAGGAAAGCCAGTCAGCAGGAAACCTGTCACAAGAACTGTGACAGAATTCCAATATTAACCCCATGGCCTTCACACAGGATATCATATGGGTTCATATTGTCACAATGGCGTGTGATATTTTGTCTCCTTGCGGCCGCAAGCAATAAAGCTTTCTTAAGCTTTACTTGTTCACCGACTGACTGTTCAATGTTTGATAGATTAATATTTCTGATAACTTCTGACTGCCTTTTATTTCAATTGTTCATATGGGTTAATATTGGAATCCTGTCACAGTTCTTGTGACAGGTTTCCTGCTGACTGGCTTTACTGACTATTTTGTAGGGGGAGTCACATACTGACATAAATGTGTGTCACACACATACATATGCATTTATGTCAGTGCCATTTTCCAATGAAAATCCAATATGGAAAGGAGAGGTCAAATATGCTGGTTAACTAACAGGCAAGTCAGCAACATTGGTTCATGGAACAATTCAATAGCAGGGAGTCAACCTGTGCAACAACATGAATCATACAAAAATTCTGAAATACCGGGGGTGGATGAAGTCAACATTAACCATGTATTGTACACTGAAGTAAAGTAGACCTGCTACAACCCAGCAAGTTCTGCCATCAGTGTGGCAAACAGCAGAGCCCTCATCCAAAAGAGTCTACACAGAGGGGGAGAAAAGGTTAGTCAACACAAGATTAGCCCTTAACTTGTTAAGGGTCACTCAGTTCAAGTGTAGAAATCATCATGAGGTACATGTCAAAATGCACTTCAAAGGTCTTGGGAAGTCATCATTGTGAAAGTAAGAGCCAGTTTCAGATGAAGTAGGTCAATTAGAAAATGTAAAATTACTCACCTTATAAACATCTTGAGAACACTGCCTCATTCTTTGGGACCTAAGATGGTGACAGTAACCGTGACAGAACAGCAGAAAACCGAGCAGCTGCTTTTATAGGTCAAACCACTTCTGTTGGAAAAATTGAAAATGTAACTGTTATCCTCTATAAGAATGATTCTGTGTTCAGTATTACTTGGTTGCAAAGAACGGCCTAACCCCAAATCTGAACTCTGAGTTAAACATTCAAGACCCTTATCTTGGGACTAAGAAGGGGATTTGGTTGTTTTAAGGAGATACTGTGTGACAAAGACTATAGGTGGAGACGCAAGGGCTACCTTTTGTTGACACCTAATATTGAGGGAGCTTTTACGACCCCAGGACCGAAGATCCTGATGTTGCGTTTCAATCAGGGTTGATGTCGTAAACACGCACACACTAACAGTCACGCGCGCCAGGTTTATGCAAGGGAGCCAGTGAAGAGCCATGGGACATTTGCATGCCTTTGTCTTAGCCAATGACTGTAAAGAGCGGGGCTGCTTAAATAGGTAGCGAGCACAACATGCTAGCAGACAAACTTTGTAGCACAATGGCGTGTGATGTTTTGTCTCCGTGCGGCCGCAAGCAATAAAGCTTTCTTAAGCTTTACTTGTTCACCGACTGACAATGTTTGATAGATTAGTATTTCTGACAACTTCTGACTGCCTTTTATATTAAAGTGTTACACATGTGTGAGGAATCATAGAATGCAAAAGAGGCGTTTGCTAGATGGAACACAAAAAGGAGTGCAAACACATTGCACTTGACTGAAGAGATGCCCACACCGACTAGGGCGAGAAGTGTCATCAGCCCACAACAGTTCAGGACTCCTCAGTTTAACAGTGGACATCAGGAGGTACATGAAAATGCACATCAGATGTTTTGCAAAGACATTGTGGAGATTAAGTGAACGTACGAGTCTTAGGTCATGTGCTTTGATGACTGCTAGCAGGAGATTAAAAAAAGAAACGAATGAAGTGAAGAACACTCACCTTGAAAGACAATTACAAAGACAAGTGCTGCACTGTTCTTTCTGTAAAGCCAACTCTGTCTGTTTTCCATCCCATATGCTCGTCGTCAGACGTGTACACTCGTTTCCAGGCCCCTTTTTCTTTCCGACCGCTCGACACGCCACAGCTGTCAACATGTGTGCATGCAACACACACACACACACACACAACAAAACCCCAGCATGTCTTGTTATCTGTATTAAGTGACCTCCTGACCGTTTTAGAGTATTGTACCCTACGGTACAAAACCTTAATAAAATTGTTTGAATTTATGGGTTACTAAAAGCCATCACGGATCTTGATGTTTATGATGCAACACTTTTCTTCATCATGACCAACCCTGGAGACCCCTCTCTCAAACCGTACAACAGACGAACACTGGAGGCGAAATGGGAGCCTGACAGAATCAAGCCACACCACCAGCCTTCCCAGTCACACAAAGACCAGAAGTTACACTGACACCAATACCAATGTGAGCATGACCTCTGGTCTCTACACCAACCTCACAAATCCCACAACCAAACTGTCTGACGTCACCACTGCAGCAATGAACCACAGCCTCTCACTGGATGACATCACTTCCTCTTCTGAAGAACCAGACATGCCCACCACCACACTCCCGGTCACCCAAACAGTCCTGGACCAGTCAGTCAACTCCTCTGATGACCTGTCAATCATTTAATGACTGCTTTGAAAACATAAATTTTCCCTTCCAGCCTTGATAGAAAACCAACCACTCAACACTAAGAAGTAAAAGTGCCTCTTTTATAGAAGGTCACACCACTCTTTGCTGATTGGATAATTGGTGTCAATATTAAACTGATGCACCTGTGTGAGCCATCATAGAATGATGCAGAACAGGTGCAGCTCCCTTTTCTTTTGTTATCCCACACAATGGTCAATGAAGTGAGAAGATTTTCAATTATGTTGGATAACATTATAATGGAAAAACCACACAAAATAACAGAGGTCCAAAACATAAACTTCTATATAATGTGAATGTACAAAAGCTAATCCAGACAGTAATATGAACTCTGTAATCGTGTCTTGAATGACAGGGACCCTAGGATAGACATTAGGAGCCGCTATGATGAGGGCAAAACTAAAACGACAGCATGTCCCTCTAGCATCTTGAAATGAAGCTCAAAATCTCTGAATTATAATTCAGCATTCTTTCCTTACAGCAAACAAGCCATAATATGAATGGATGGTAGGGAATGGAGTACTGTCTACTGAGAGAGAAAGAGGAAACTTAATAGAGAAAGAGAGAGGATGTCTGTGTGCATACTTCTTTTTCAATTCTACTTGCAAATGTGTTCTTATGGAAAGTCCCACAGACTGGCTGATGTCTCATTATATAATTAGGATGACGTTCATCACAACAATATGTTTGACACATAAATGATCTATGAGCTCAACCAAGCTGTCAAACAACATTGTTTTTTAAATGCTGACAAATGACAATATGATATGAGCATATCTCAAATTCACATAAATTCAACCAAGTATACTACGACAAACTCCACTATCAGTAACCAGTAGTTCCTAACTGAAAGAAACTGAGTACCCTACTTTATAAACCATTAAAGATTACCAGAATCCACACCACATAAAGACACTCCTCCAATGTTCTGAGACTGGCTTTCTGTTTGTCTTTGTGGCTTCCTGTGCAGTTAGGCTACGAAGCTCTTTTTTGACCTCAGAAGAGATTTGAACCAATCTTTCAGTTTAAGCTCAGCAGTTGGGTGCAGGAAGCTCTGACATGGCTGCCACTGTGACTGTGACTGCCGTCTCACTTTTCCTCTTCGCCTCCATCCCAGGTAATCTCATGCTAGGGCTGGTGTAACTGGAAATATCAGGGCTGGTTCTTGCCCTGGACACACATTTAATGCGATGAAAAAGTATAATAAATTGAGCTTTAGGCACATAGTCTGTTATGGCCTGTGTTTGGTAAATGTTTTGTTATGTTGCTTCTGGGTGTTATTTAGTATGAATCCACTTGGTAGTATTTTGATTTTAAAAGTTTCTTATTTGGAGTTCTCAGCCAACTCCTCTTATTTTGGGGATCTCCTTCATGTGATGTATTTGACAGGGTTCACAGCTGATCCAGTTCTGCTGACAACAGCACTGGCAGGCGAGAACGTCTCTCTGCACTGCATCCTAGACAACCAGAGCCTTAACATCACCCAGATTGAGTGGATTAAAAAAGAAGAATTTACCAACCACAAGATCATAATTTATCATCCCAATTTTGGACCTTATCTGCTTTGGGCCAATGTGACGGTGGAGGCAGTAGTGGATCAGGGGGGGAGGCTGAGGGGAACCGATCTGCACCTGTCAGGGGTCCAGATAGGGGACAGCGGGCTCTACTACTGTGACCTCAGCACGTACCCCCATGGCTCCATGAGGGTGGCTAACAAGCTGGAGATCAGAGGTACTGTATACAACCTTGTCTCCATGTAAATGTGTGTTTGTTACGTGTGTATGTGTGTGTGTGTGTGGGGGGGGGGGGTTCTCTCTGTCTGTTTTCCATCCTGTCTGCTCGTCGTCAGACGTGTATACTCGTTTCCTGCCCCCTTTTTCTTTCCTACCGCTCGACACGCCACAGCTGTCAACATGCATGTGTGCACGCAACACACACACAACGAAACCCCAGCATGTCTTGTTATCTTTATGAAGTGACATCTCCTGGCCGTTTTAGAGTATTGTACCCTACGGTACAAAACCTTCATAAAATTGCTTGAATTTCTGTGTTACAAAAAGCCATCACGGATCTTGATGTTTATGATGCAACACTTTTTCTCCGTCAGGACCAACCCTGGAGACCCCTCTCTCAAACAGTACAGCAGACGAACACTGGAGCCGAAATGGGAGCCTGACAGAATCAAGCCACACCACCAGCCTTCCCAGTCACACAAAGACCAGAAGTTACACTGACACCAATACCAATGTGAGCATGACCTCTGGTCTCTACACCAACCTCACAAATCCCACAACCAAACTGTCTGACGTCACCACTGCAGCAATGAACCACAGCCTCTCTCTGGATGACATCACTTCCTCTTCTGAAGAACCAGACATGCCCACCACCACACTCCCGGTCACCCAAACAGTCCTGGACCAGTCAGTCAACTCTTCTGATGGCCTGTTAATCAAGACTGGCGAGGCAACGCAGGGGTCAACGCTCAGCTACCCCACCCACCGTCAGACCACAGCGCCGCCTCCGGTCCAATCAGAGTCCACCTATCCATCCACAAACCAATCAAACACGTCTCCATTGAATATGAGTGTGTGGAGAACAGTGGGTCATACAGGGCAAGGATCCACCCCACAGACCTCCAACCAGGCTGATGAGGAAAGGCCTCTATCGCCCTCTGTCTTCCCAGAGGAAAACGTCCAAACGGCAGCTGCCACTCAGAGCAGTGACCGTAAAACCACAGGTGTCGTCAAAGAGGATGGTATTGGAGCTAACCGTACTACAGCCACTTGATGCAGGATTGATGTTGTACAGTTTTTCAGATCAGAGAACCCCAGTTCTTTACTATTACATTCTTTAGTAATGTTTTTTCAGCATTCATTCTGCCCCAGCAACACCAATGCACCTGGGGAAACAGTTCCTGCTTTGTATTAACTTCCTAACTCGTCTACCCCACCCTACCCCCTCTACCCTACATCAAACTTCTCTCTCCCTCCCACTCTCTCTCCTTTCTCTCTCTCTCTCTCTCTCTCTCTCTCTCTCTCTCTCTCTCTCTCTCTCTCTCTCCCTCTCCCTCTCCCTCTCTCTCTCTCCTTCCCTCTCTCTGTCTCTCTCTCTCACCCAGCGTCTGATGGTCCTCAAAGGTATGCAGTGTTGGTCATCCTGCCTATCATCGCCCTCGTCATCCTGCTTGGAATTCTCTACAGAAGATACCAAGTCCAGAAAATGTGACTGTCTCAGCCCCATCCTAGTAAACATAAAATGACAACAGATAAAACAGCAATACCTGACTTCTCTCATGGCTCTCTATTCTTCTCTTGCCCCCTGCCTCTCTCTCCCTTTCTCTCTGTCACTTAATGTTTCATTATTTACTCTCTCTCTTTTTTTCTTTGTCTCTTTGTGTCTCTCTCTTTCTCTCTAGGATGGACCTACCTCCTCCTTTCAAGCCCCCTCCTCCTCCCATGAAGTATTCATCTGTGAGGAGTGAGATCCCAATGACTGACATCCTCACCTGAAGATGTAGCTAATGACTGTGGCACTACAGATCGTTTTCATTTTTACTCTCTCTCTCATTCTCTCTCTCTCTCACCTGTATTCCATTTCTCCTGTCCCATCTTTAAAGAATATTTAAAGAATATTGAACCTTCATTAATTTCATGTTCACATACTTGTTTTTGATATGTCACCCATTGATGTATGTTTTATAATGTATATTGCTTTCACCAATTTATATCAATGTTGAATACAAGGGTTTAACTTTTACTTCATTAATTTGCACTCAAACATAAACCTGAACAAATAACTTATATTAAATTAAGCAAATCTGTTTATAAATATATATATTTGATATATATTTAACAAACTCTAAAGTATCTGTACCTTATAACAAGCTGTAAATATTTATAATAAATAAATGCATTTTCACCATCAACTAAGAAAATGTGCTTGTGCATCACACAGTCATTGAGAAACTGTAAAAGCTATTGTTCACTAGATAGCCATCAGTAAAGAGCAGCGTGTTGGAACAGATAGGAGAGAGGTTTCTCCCACACTGGAACCATACAGTGGCACACCCCCCTGACCAGACAAAGGTCAGCCAGTGGCACAATGGTGATTTGTGCTCTGCTGACGGAATCTAACATTAAACAATTCCATGCCATACTAACTGTCTCCACTGTCTGTCTTTATGTCTGTTCTTTACTCTCATGATGCAGGTGGTCGATAGATAAGAGTTTATCAACACTCTCTCTCTCTCTCTCTCTCTCTCTCTCTCTCTCTCTCTCTCTCTCTCTCTCTCTCTCTCTCTCTCTCTCTCTCTCCCTTGCTCTCTCTCGCTCTCTGTCTCTCTTTCTCGTTCTTTCTTTCATCTTTCTTTCTCGGTCTCTTCCTTAGTAGATTAGGAAGCTTAAACCAAATCGTTTGACCCCCTAAATATCTTGTTTTATTTTTTACAATGATAAGTATAAATACAAATGAAATTGTCCGGTAGCTTCCAGAAGTGTTTTTGTATGACAACAAAATACAAAATGTAACAGATTTTAAAAATGGAAAATCTCTTTAAGGACTCAGATTTGTATCACTTCTCACCTTTTTGATTCAGTACTCATTGTTCCAGCCTGAGGGGTAGCCCTGGGGTCATGTGCCTGACTGGATATATTTGACCTAGAGTCAACATCTGTGTCCTTGCTGTACACACTATACCACAGTAAACGCTATTGTCAAAGTTGCACATTGGTTGGGGTTGGTCTGCATCAAAGATGTTTACAACCGCAGATTGTCATTGAATGTGTGAAAAAGCCCCAGCAACAGGTCACAGCCACAAACCACAAGCATCTCGCTGACCAGCTGAGACCATCCAGGCTTCACCTGCACACACACAAAAACAAACAAAAACATACCTTTTTCTGTGGTTTTTGCAGTCAATCCAAATATTTATATATTTTTTATAATTTTACCAGTAATGCAACATGAAAGGAATTACGACATGGTGGCGTGCCAGCTTGCGGTTTTTATAGAGTTTATGGTTTAACTGAACAGCCTGTTTCACTGGGACATCCTGCTCTGTACGGGTCGGAAATGGAAAATAGAAAAAAACTGATTGATTGTGCGTGTGGTTTACCTGTGTGTGTGTGTGTGTGTGTGTGTGTGTGTACATGCGTGCATTCCTGCATGCATGCATGCATACCTTTATGTGCAACTGCTGTGAATGTGTGTTTGTGAAATAAAGCAAACATTTTATTTACACAATAACAAGACATGACCATTGCAATTCAGACAGACTGAATTAGCAGTTTACTATTAATGATATTACATGACACAACGCAGACGAGAAATAATGACTGACAACCTTTGCTAGAGTTAAGCATTTATATGTTGGTATCTACACAGATCCAGGTGTGCATGTCCCAAACTATCCCTGAATTCCAAACTAACAGCAGTATATATAATCTGTCTCAGTCTAAGAGAGTATGATATTTCTGTATTTTATTGCCTTGCCATCCATTGTATGCAAATTGTGCAAATGTGTGTACTCCCCATACAATGTCTCTCATATCTGGTCTGCCTCATGTCATGTGAAATGAGGTTGACACATTTCCTGTTTGTAACAGAAAAAGATCTGGGAGGTTAGACTACGCAAGGTATCTATAGAAGAGAACAAGAAAAGCTAAATATAGATTGTGAAAGAGTGAAACCTTTCACACAGTCTTCAACAAAACCCCTCAGGATGCTCTTTGGCCTGTGAGAGACATAAAGAAAAAAGGAGTGTGTGAGAGAAAGTCCCGGAGAAGGACAATACTCATCCCATATTTTAAATTGGTTGAAGAATGACAGGTAAGGTCATGAGGCTCAAACTAACCAAACATGCCTTTTCACATAATTAACACCTTACGTTCATATAAATGTGCGAGGTAGTCTATTGTTTTTATTTTCTGCTGTTCAACACTGTTTGAGTGAAAATGTGTATTTTGCATTGATATTTTGATAAGAAACAATAACAATAATAGTCTTACAGTATAGCGTACATGTGCTCAGAGTCAGGTTTTCAAGTGAGGTGTTTGGTTGTTTTTTTCTGCCAACGTTTCATTGCTGCATCCTGTTTTAAAACCCTGCCGTCTTGCTGCAGAATACGTCGACCTAACTGTATAAATTATATCAATTCAATCAGAAACACCATTGCACCGTAAAATGGTTTTGTAATCTGAAACGTGTATGTCATGTTCTGGTGTGGATGGGGAATACAGAAGGTTTGTACATTTTGAATGACTTCATGACATTTTTGTATATAGGCTACCGAGTATATATAGAGTAAGGGCACAAAATAAATTGAAGCTTGTACAAATGTTCTATTATATTGTGTGAACAAAATAAAACATCCTTCCAAAATATTTTATTGATACTATTCATAAATATTTCTGAGTCTGAACATGGGATGACAGTTCTCAATAATGATTGATTACCCTAACTTAGAAAAGTACAAAATACAGATCCAACCCTATCATTTGAAAATATTTTTATACATTTGGATTATTAAGGAGTTAAACGTTAAAGACCAACATCTGACACATGAACAATTAATTTAGAAAAGTGTAGGCCTGTAATCATTCAATCAATGTGTCTATCAATGTATCAGTAACAAACAAATGCACTCAACTACTATAGATTGAAATGTATATATAAACCTTTATTTTTCAATACTCAACTTTTGAATTCTTAGGTTCTTCCCAATTAATAAATGTATTTTCCCAGGATAATTGTTCAGGAAGGTTTAAAATTTCAGATCTATAATTTTTATAAACAATACGATTATTTGAAAAAGAGCCCGCTTTAGTTTGAAACAAGGATTAGCATGTGAGCGTTAACACATTTGTTTTGTGTGTTTCAACAGACTGTAACAATTTTTGGGTGGGTCTGGCTCTGACCGCCACAGCTCTGCTCATATCTTTGTGTCTGAACGTTGTCTTCTGCTATCTGAGATGCAGAGAGAGGTTTTACAGAAAAGGTACGGTACCATCATCCACAGCTGGCTTTTGACACAGCCCCAGAATGTGTTATTCAATACAAAATAACAATCAGACCTTGACGTTTAGTCATTTAGCAGACGCACTGATCCAGAGAGACTTACAGTAGGTACAGGGACCTTCTCCCCGAGGCAAGTAGGGTGAAGTGCCTTGCCCAAGGACACAATTCATTCAGCATGACCAAGAATCAAACTGGCAACCGTCTGATTAATAGCCCAACTCCCTAACCACCCAGCCATCTGACCCCTTGTTTTTCATTTTGCACCAAATCATTCAATGTCTAAATCAAGGAAATCCACATTTCTAGTTTTTTTCTTCATTTACTTTAATATTAAAATGATTTGTATCAAAGAAGCTACAGAATAAATTTCTATTCTTGGGCGCATAGTGTGTTCTTGCAAAGTGTACTAAATCATGTTGCAGAATGTTCAAATCATTTTCCATTTCTCTTAGACACTGACAATGATCTCTTGTACCCAGAGTCTCCCCAAAGAGAAAGGTAAATGTGTGTGTATGTGTGTGTGTTCATAAATATGTATATGGTGTACAAATGTAATGTGCATCTATATCTTTCAGTGGGTTCAGTCCCTTGTTTGTGGAGGACCAACATCAACAGCGGGAGAATCCCATTTATGGTAACATCAACACAGACAGAGGAGGTAAGACAATAGCCCTACGGTGTTATACCCTTCTGAGACCCTACAATTTATTCCCGTCCACTTCAGTTCTCCACAATTATTTTGTGACATTTCTAATCCTTAAAATATGTTTACTGGTCAAACCAAAGACTTATGTTACAGTTTGTAAAATGTTAAAAAAAAACTTTTCATAGTCTCTGGTATAATGCGAGTGTATTCAGAGCGGACTCCAATTTCACCTGGCGGCTTCATACCGTCTGAAGCTTACTGTTCCAACCACGTTTTAAATGTCACAAGATGAAGATGTAATTATAGTGTGAAGATAAAATATGAGAAATCAACTACTTTCCATGAGCGTGTTCAACGGCTACCGTGAGCAATCATTCCAGGTCACTTATGTTTGTTTCCAAATAATATGTCCCTGCTGCTTTGTTAAAATGGCCAAAGGGGCTGAAATAATGAGCTTAAGATCCCAACTCATTTTATGGTTTCATGCTTGGGTTACTCTAAAGGTAAAGGTCAAATCAAGAACAGTGTCTATGTTTTCTTTACAGTCGCAGAGGGCAACTTTGAAGAAGTATGCTACGAATCCATGACCATGCAACGTGTTCGAGAGGTGGGACAGGAAGCTCTTTTTGTATCCATTGTGTTAGTAATGTTAGAGTTTTTGCTATACAAGGGGTATTACAATATTATATAAAACATAAGACATCACTACATTTTAGATGTTCAGTCAACATCATCTATGAAAAGGATATCATTTATATAATGAATCGCCAATAAATGATTGTTTGCAATGAAATGATTCAATATACATAATACGAATGTTTCCAGGGTACTTGTCAATGCCACAATGGATTGAACAAAGTATCTAAGTATAGAGCTGTGGTCTGTACCACATTGTAAAACTTCAGCCCTAAATATAGGCCAAGCTCTATTGACTTGTTTGAGAATGTACGGGACAGGATGTCAAAGCTAAAAGAGAAATGATTCTCAGCAATGTTTGATTGAATCTGCTTGACATATTTTCTTCGTCCAGTAAACAGTAAACACAATTCTATTACACTGTTGCAAAATTGCATATTTTGTTATATCTGCTGGCAATTGTTAAAAAATAATTTGATTTGACAGTTTTAGCATGATGCATGTCTGCTAACTGGCTAACTCATCACTCTCACTCCCATCGCCACTTCTTCATCCTGCCCTCCTTCACAGCTCATTACGCCAGTGGAACCCGATCTGAACTATGCCTCTCTGGACCTGAATATGGCTGCTCAGAAACGCAAGAAGAAGCGTCGCCACCAGCAAGGCCAGAACCAGCACCAGGCCCAGGCTCGCCTCTCCCAGCCCCAGTCTCAAGCTTCAGCCCAGATGGGAGGCTTTCTGGAGGTGGAGGCCCTTGTGGAGGCCACCCTCCCCTCCCGCAGCAGCAGTCCCATGGCCTCACGTCACAGTATCTACCTCAACAGCCAACAGATGGCACTGGAGACGGAGGAGAGGGAAAAGGAGAGACTGAGGGACGTGGAGAGGGAGAGAGTGAGGAACTTGTCAGATGAAGGTGGGATGCAGTGGGAGGTGGATGCACAGTGGGAGAGAGCGAGAGAGAGGGAGTGGAACAGGGAATATGGAGTAAATGTGGGTGAGGCAGAGAGAGAGGGAGAGATTGATATGGAGACTATTCATGAGTGTTCAGATCATTTTTGCAGCAATTTGAACCATGAGCCGATCAGTAAACCTGATGAAATTGTTTAACGTTTGGCACATTACGGAGTTGTTTGCTGTCAAGCCCATGTAGACCCAACAGTATAATAAATCAAATAAAACGTGTATCCAGAATATTTAAAATTAAAATATTTTTTATGTATGTGCCTCATTATCCTTGGTGTAGTACCGTATTTTTCGGAAAATAAGACGCATTTTCGCACTCCACCAGAATGGGAGCTTTGTGTTTGTAAATCTGAGTATAAACCGCACTGGAATATAGTTCGCACTTGACAAGGGAACAATGATACCAAGCAATGCACGAATAGGCGATCTTACAGCGTGCCATTGTGTAACACACTTTTAAAACGAAAGTAAGTGCGTAATGTACGTTTTCTATTGCCAGGGCATTAACGAATATTTAAATAGCATTCACGAAAAAAGTGTTTCTACAGTTGTTTTATTATAAAAACGTGATAGCCGCATTGAAGTATAAGACGCACCACCCCAAGATTTTTTTAAAATTGGGTATAAACTGTGGCTTTATTTCCGAAAAATACGGTATCTTAACATTGCAAAGTGTTGCAGTCACTCTTACTTGTTCTCACAGTGGAGAACATAACACTTGCACTGTAGTGTTTGGAGGTTAAAGGTCACCAAATGGAAGTTTTGAGTGATTTTGTTGCGAAAGAAAATGTTGAGGCCAACATCAAAGCTTTTATCAGATTCTGTTGTTGAGTGATTGTTTCTGTCAATGCTGCTGTTTTGAGGTTTTCCTCTATTATCACTTCACAAATGGAAAATAACTGAAATGGTGCAGATGGAAATTTACACAAAGGTGTGATATTTATCTTATCTCTGACTTTCACCAATATTTTCCAATGCTATTTAGGACTGTATGTCCTTTTTGAGTTGCATGTAAAGAAACATGAGATAATGTCTGTGCAAACTCTTACAGCAAATGGACAAAAAAATGTATATTTACATGCACAGTCATAGTCAATGACTATGAACTACATCTATGCAAACTATTTTATAGATGAGTTGACTCATCTAGCTTGACTCAATCATAATTTCTTTTTTCATGTTCTTTGTCGATTATGACTTTAATCAAATGTATGGATATTCAGTATAATCAAAATTATTGTCCAGTTGTACTTGAGCCAACACAATGTTATATTGTATGCATTTTTTATATTAATATACATCCACATACAAGCGAATTACAAACTGAATGTATTATTTACTTGCCAGTGTAACCTTGATTAATGGGTATAACCACCAATGAGTTGAAGACTTCTAAGTCAATGTCACAAGTCACATGTGTAGTAGTTTAATACAAAGCATTCCAGAATGGAGGAACAAAGCAGTAACAACTTAATAGTTAAATAAATAATAAAATATATGAAAAAAGGAATTAAAACAAATATTGTTAGATGTCATGTTTATTTAGCAAATTAAGTACCATATTAATATGAAATGTAACTTTTCACAATAATGTTAACATATTGTATTTCAAAATACATTTTATTTATGGTGTCCTTTTATGTCCTGTTACTTGTTTCTGAATTCCATCATATTTGGCATAGGTGGGCATAGTCCATAGCTAGTTTTGTCCAATCATCCCAAGAAGACTACAGTTGAATTTGGACATGAATTCTGACAATATTAGCTGAGTCAGCAGTGGATAAAATAGCCATCGATGAAACAGTATGCCCCAGATAGCATGTGACTGAAACTGAAAATGTATGTTGAAAATGACCAGTGACCAACTAAACTAACCTCAGGCTCCTACCGTTATCATTTGTGACAGTGTAACGTCAAGATATATTTTTTAAAGAAAATATTTGAAATGACAAAATAAAAAATCTATAAATAAAATAACTGTAAAGATAAATTGATGAATAAAGATACATTATTTGGAAAAAGTGACTCTACATAAACAATTACCCAGGCCTGTTACATACAGTAGTAAGTAGTGGAGATTTTAAGTCTGGGGACAGTATTTGTTCTAATGAAAGTATATGTTAAGATAACTCTGGATCATTTGTCTTTTCTTTTTCGGAGGGATTATGGTTAAGCGTGCCTTTCATTCAGAAAATTGGCTTATCATACCTGAACATTGCCTTTACCAAGTGTATTTCCATTAAGTGTCATCTTTCCCATCACAATATTACCATGCCTGACATATTGAGGACACAAGTCCTTGTCGCTGTGCAAGTATATTTACATTTTGGTTTATTAGTTTTATGCATAAATATGTACACAGTACTGTACAGAAGTGTTGCAAAGCAAAAACATTAAACCATGCTAACAGACAGCGTGTGTCCTGTTTAAGCTGAGATTCCTAACAATACAAAAGAATGACTGTGTCTTGCGGAACACATTACATATCCAAATGATCCAACACAAGCCAATTTAATGTTCATTCTGGTATTCCAATTACAGTTTGAGCCCTCAATAATCCAATATGACAGTTTTACATCCAAATCACACACCACTATCAAAAGGCACCGTTGCAGATATGATCAAGTGACGGTGGATGCATAGCCTTTGTGTGCATTTATTGAAAAGGTCAATGTTTTGTAATTCAGTTGTAATTCGGTATGTGACCAAAAGGGGGACAACTGTCCAAAGCTCACAGCCTGAAGAGTCAAATTAGACATTTTAACATCCAAACAAGCCGTGACCAATCCTATATAGTATCTCAGTCTCAGTCTGACTGATTCACAAACCTTTGGGAACCTTTGTGAATTAGACAAATAAAGACTTAACAAGTTTGATGGTCATATAACACAATAGATTTACAGTTCAAACGTATATGTTTGTTAAAGATGTTATACAAGCAAGACAAAGAATCTGTGATTCAAATATATCCTTAAAATCAGATTGTCATGTGTTATGTATTTATATTCAGGAGAGATAAGCAGCAGCATTAAAACACATTGCTTTATGGATTGCTGAGTCATGCTTTATGGTTTTTCAGAGAGCCACCTCAAGCACTGAGTTTTCCGTTACCTCATTGGAGAATGCATCTGCCCACAAGCCCACACTGAATGAAATCCACCCAAGCTCCCAGGTCTGACCAACACTTGCAAGATAAGGAATCAGTCAGTGGAGTCAGATGGCTGAGCGGTGAGGGACTCGGGCTAGTAATTAGAAGGTTGCCGGATCGATTCCCCGCCGTGCCAAATGACGTTGTGTCCTAGCAAGGCACTTCACCCTATTTGCCTCGGGGGGGGGAATGTCACTGTACTCACTGTAAGTCGCTCTGGATAAGAGTGTCTGCTAAATGTAAGAAATCATTTTAAGAAATCACAGCTCAGCAGTACATATGCACGTTCTCAAAACTACTGTCCAACTTCCACCATCGAAATAATTGTGGAGAACAAATGGGTTTTTCAAAAAAAAAGAGGTGGTCCTATTCAATTCAATAATTATTTTCATGGAACACAAATTTCAATGAGTACATCTCTGAAGAAATTAGGTCATTTCAATTGTTTTCTACTGGAGTTTAGTTATGTTTGTGATCATGTGCTCAACTCTTCAATAACACACAAAACCTTCACAGTAAGTGGTATGGTCTGAGAAAAAAAAATATCAATACAGAAAACAAAACATCAAACCCAGGTCAAGTCATTAGTATTTTATCTAACTAAATGAATGACTATAAAAACAAGAGCATCTCTCAATATTCAGCAGTCCTGTCACACAAATTATAAACATGTAGAATTTATTATAAGGAATATCTGTATTTTTTCTCAGGTGTATCGTTATCCGTCAATAAGAAATCAACTCAACAGCATCAGTAGCTTTAGTTGTAAAGATTTTTTTACAATAAAAAAAATGCTCACTATTTAAAAGGTCATTGTCCATGATCCTGTGTGTTAAAGTGTAGTCTTAAACAGTTTCCTTATCTCAGAAAACATACAAGGGTCGTCGAGCAAAGTTGTTGCTTTATACTGCTGGTGGACCTGCCAGAGGTTGCAATGTGGGGGAAATGAAATGAGGGAAGCCCCTCTGCTCAGCTGTAATAAAGTCTTCCGCTTGAGACACAGTACAGTTCTGAAACCACAGGCTTTATTGAGGCAGATCATACCAACCAACGATCAGAGCTGGGGGTGTGGGGGGGGGGGCAAACCATTAATCATGTAGCAGTAGCGGTAGATTCTTAGTGAAATGGTTAACGTGGACTACAGAAGGAACACAGGTCTGATTATTATGACGGGGGGGGTAACAAATGACTTCATCAATGCAATAATATATATCCTGTATACATCGTTATGTACAAATATGTTCAGTAAATCTCCTTCATTAAGTCTTTGCCGTAAGCAAGTTGAAATTACGAAAAAGGGAAAAAAAACAAAAAAAGGTTAGAGAATGAAAGAGAAATAAGGAGAGAAAGATACATAGATGGTGAGATAGAAATAAAGACGGAAATTCATCTGCTTGTTGCCAAAACAGCAGAGAAGAGTGCAGATCCTTTTGATCCCATTTTACCTGACAGAGAAGTTGTAGATGAAAAAGTGCCTCAGAAGACTACAAACTCCTCTTTGGTTTAGCTAACATGGACAGTCCCATATCTACAGTAGAAACCAGGGATAGACACACACACACACATACATACATACACACACACAGAGGAAGGAAGCTTCAATCCACCATAAACAGTTATTTTGTTATTTACAATCTCTTAGTAGTAATGTTCCTTCACTTCTGAACAGACAAGCTCCAAATCCTCTTGTACAGAAAAAGGCCTTTCATCTCCTTACAGACTGATTTTTATCGTCCTCCATCTCGAACATTTTTTCCCCATCCCCAAACCATTTCATCATACTATTCTGTGGTAGTGATGGTCAGGGGGTTGGGCTTGGGAGAATGTCATTGGGCCAATGAGACAGGTGGAGACTGGAAGGCGGACGGGGGATGCAGTGTCAACCAATAGTATCATGTCTCTGGAAGATGGCTGATGTCAGTCAAGTTGGTGTCATTAAGAATTGCTTTGATGCGATCCAGAGAGTCGGCCTGCCGGATTCGCTCCAATTGGACCTGAGAGAATGAAGAGAACACCGATTGGTTTATTTTGTTGGTCAATAAATTAACACACACACACAACTCTACTGAGAACTACTACACCAATTACTGCTACAACTACTGTGGTAAATCACTATATTCATATTGTCAATGAGTGACTACCTTTTATAGCGTTCACACTTACCAACAATATTTTGGGAACTTTTGAAGAAAGCCACTAAGTAAGTATGCAATATAAAGTTTGTTTTTAAGTGAATGAATACTAGGATTTTCATTTAATCTGTAATTTCTGCATTTTAGCCCACATTACTGATAATGGTGGAATTTTACAAATGTATGTCCACTCTTTCCTTACCTGTGGTTTTTTGTTGAGAAATGGAGTAGACAGTGCCATAAACTGAGCATTCCAATCCCTTCTGATACCGACAGATACTGACACTATCTTTACCAGTGTATTACAGTTGTGTCTTGACAAATAAATCCATTTCAACTGACGTTGTTTCAGTTAACAATACAAAAATTTGCTTTTTCTTGGACACAAAGGTAGTAGCAGTCCACGAATAGCATCATAAAAGGACGCAACAGATCTCAACATTAAAACACATTTCCGAAGAAGATCTCCAGCTATAAACTACACCGGTACAAACAACATTTTGGTTTCAAACGCGCAACCTCGCTGACTCTGACTCTGCCGTTACCTGCAGGGTCTGGGAGAGCTTGACAAAGTCCCTCTGCACCTGCTCACTGACGTCCAGTTCCGTCTGTAACCGCTGGGCTTTGTCCTTCTCATCCAGCGCCTGGCTCTCCAGGGCGGTCTGTCCACCAGCAACACACGCACACGCACCAGACACCCACACACGCGCAAAGGGAGTCAGGTGGCCGAGCGGTTAGGAAATTGGGCTGGTAATCGGAAGGTTGCCAGTTTGATTCCTGGCCGTGCCAAAATGACGTTGTGGCCTTGGGCAAGGCACTTTCACCCTACCTGCCTCGGGGGAATGTCCCTGTACTCACTGTAAGTCGCTCTGGATAAGAGCGTCTGCTAAATGACTACGTGTAAATGTAAACCAATATGAGATGAGGTCAGGCAACCGTCGTCCCAGGGGAGTCAGGCGCCCTCTCACGTGTCAGGAGTTAACAAACGTGTGAGACAGCGGGGGGGGGGGGGGAGATGGTTGTACCTGTATTTGTGTACGTGTTAAACTCTGACCTTGGCTGTGGCGACCTCCTTCATCTGCTCCTCGAGGCTGGTCTTTAGGCTCTGTACGCTCTCCAACGTCCGGCTCCTCTCTGCTAGGTTTCTCTCCAGCTGAGGGGAGCGTCAACGTACTGTCAGCAACCACCCATTTATCAGTGTCCAGTGTATTTATGAATAGCATCGTCACCAAAACATTCTGCTGGAGCCAATTCAACAGCATTCCCCGGGGAAAAAAATGATGGTATGCATTAAAATGTCTTCCTTCTACAATATATGTGTCTGTCTATTCAGCCTTGATTCGACACACTGTCATTTATTTCCCTTTGTCCAAACTCATCAACGTCACAGTGGATCGTATCCACAGAGGTACACTTCCAGTGCCACAGTTAGGGAGAGTAAGTCTGACCGTAAGCTTCCCACCTATGTTGGGGAAAGTGTACCTGCTCTTTCTCTGCCTTCACTCGCTCCAGCTCAGTCTTCAGGCTGGAAAAGGACGCTGGGTAAAAGAAGAGACGGTGATACAGACTTACTACAGAGCCATGACAAAGACCCCAGACATGCGTTCAGGCTTTCTAATGAGGTGCCTGGAAAACTGAGTCTGCAATTCATGAATAATTGATTGGAGAGGCGTGTTGAGGGTGGAGGGGGAGTGGTGCGTGTATGTCTTAGCTCTACAAAGCAATACAACACAAAATGTTTTTTTGATAACAAGTATAAAAATACACCATTACTCTAGTGTAAATAGCATCCTCCAAAACTAGATTAACGATGTATATGTGAATATGAAGTATGTATATATTTGAAGCTACAAGTAAATGTAGAGGCAAATGTAAAGGCATCAAACACGAGTGCAATCACTATGTGCAAAAATATCCAACTCACCAATGTTGATGTTTTTTGTTTACATGTGTAATTATTTAGCGTAAACAACAAACTATTAAAAAGAAATGTCAATTAATTTACCTGTGAAAAGATAACTAATCAAGCCACTATGTTACATCCTATAGGTGGTATTATTAGTGGTATTATTAGCCGTGCACATCAATGGCACAATTTTACAAACCACATATGCCGCTATGTACCATGACTGTTTTTGGTCAATGCACCCTTCATACCCATAATGCACCCTTCATACCCATAATGCACCCTTCATACCCATAATGCACCCTTCATACACATGCCATGTCCAAACATCAAAGTACAAAAGCAAACATGAAAAGCAGTGGATGAGTTTAACTTCCATTCCATCATTAGTCTATCATGTGAAGGTACTAGTGCGCACACACACACACACACACACACACACAGCCAGAGTGGGCTTGTTTCAGAGTGTGTTTTCATACCTTCCAGGATGTCTGAACAACAGTCACCAATGGGGAAGAAAGGAGTGGAGGAAAGAGAGGGACAAAGAATCTTCAGAGTGTGTAAAAACCCAACCTCCCGGAACCCAGTCCAAAAGGTCAAGAGAGGCACCCAAGTTGCATATCGGCCGACAGCGCTCTCCTCCCACCATAACACCGGCATGCCAAGTCCAGCGAACGAAGGCGTCACGGCTCACCTATCTCCTCCTTGCAGCCCTCTATCTCCAGCTGCAGCGTGTCCTCCAGGTTGTCCTTCAGACACTGCTCGGCCTGGATCTGCTCCTTCAGGAACAGGATCTCCGCCTTCAGCTTCTCCTCCAGGTGGTCTGCTGCGGTGCGCACCCCCACCATGTCCTCCCGCAGCTGTAGTACCAGGGGCTGGAGCTCCTGGTCAAAACAGAGGGTCTCTTTTGTCATACAAGAAAAAGATATAGAATGTAATGTGTGGAAGAAATTTAGATTTCCCGCGTGCTTACATTATTCACTAATCAAGAGAACTCGTCATTGGATACTAGTGAGTATGTTCTCATGTAAGCTTGCTATTAATAAGAGTAGATTGTGTCTATGTGTCCGGGTTAATAGATGTTCGAGATCAGGAGAAAGTACTGGCTAAATGTTCCTTGTCATGACTACAAGGAGAGCTCCAACTATGAACTCTCTAGTCTGAGTTGTCATGTGTTGGGAGCTTTGAATCTCTTTCTCTGAGACTGTAGTAACGTCATTACTGCCTGACTGTCACTATCTATGTTTACATTCTTGTGCCCTATAAAAGATGGTCCTCCGGCCTTCAGAGCGGAGAGAGACATGATTGAGACCTAAGCCTGGTGTTGTCATTTATTGTCAGAGGTCTGGTTTTCTCTCCCAATCTGCAGATTGATAAATACTTATCAAAATCCAGAACTCAACTGAACTTAGTCACTCCGTTTATGAAGAGACGGACAAAACACTTTCTTCATCAAATGAAACACACAAATCCGGTCTCTTAGATCCACGCACAAAACACTTTCTTCATCAAATGAAACACACAAATCCGGTCTCTTACATCCACGCACTTCTCTGAAGACACGTGGGGATGGAGCTTTTGCCGCTATGGCACCCGGACTCTGGAATGCTTTGCCAACCGGCATTAGGTTTGCTGAGAATGTTGAGTTTTAAGGGACGAGTGAAGACTCACTTGTTCAGGTTAGCTTTTGAGTCATCTCTGTCTCTGGTCTATTGATCATTTTGATCTGTTTTTATTTATTTGTATTATTAGACTTTTATGTTATATTGACAATGTACATTGTGAAGCACTTTGTGACCCTGTCTGCGAAAAAGCGCCGTATAAATACATTTTACTTGGAGAGAAGAAAAACTCCCCTCTTGGGAGATAGTAAAGAGAAGATTGGATGAGTGGCTGGCCCTTTGCCCCAAACATCTTTGCATGACTCAAGTCTCAGCCTTTATTCACAGCGCCGTGGCTATGATTCATTCTACATTACATTCTCCCCTCCCTCTCCCTCTCCCCTCAACACACACACACACACTGAAAACACAGAGCTCGTACTTGCACGGTGTTGGGTAGTTTAAAGTCTTCTTGCTGCTGGAGGGATGAATGGAGACTGTGTTTGCCCTGTAGGCTCTCGTTGTCTTTCTGCAGCCTGCTCAGCTCCTCTGCCACCTGCTCTCTGGACTGCATCAGCACTGCCTGGGACACAGCACACAAACAACAGCAGATGACGTGTCACTCTCCCGACAGTGGTCAAATCTCTGAACTTTACAGGAGGTGCAAACTTCCTGTGGGAACATTCAAAATGATTAGGGACTATTCAGAAACTAGTGAGAATCATGGGGATTTAATGGAGAATATTGAGAAATGAACACAAAATGGGGATTTTTTTGAGATGCTAAGGCCTGTGTCTACATGTGTTGCAAGAATGAACTGCTCATGTAATGGAAGCATGGAGAGGGCAAGCAGTGAATTGCAATACCACTGAATTTGTACTAGATGGGGGTGTTTTCCCGTGTCAGACTTTTCACATGTACGGTATTAAAAAATAGATATAGTATGTGTATATAAAAATACAGTTTATATACACACACAGTATATACTGTATATAGTGCAACTTAGTTTAATAAGGAGGTGGTTATCGTTTTTGTGTTCATTATTATTAAGTCAAATAATATATTTAGCTTATTGAGGTAATGTACAACGGGAAATATGCAACCGTTTAATTATTTTTCAAGGAACATTTTGCGAATGAAAATTCCCATAGAAACTTTCCAGAAAATTCCTGGAAACTTTTCAACCTCAATTGTAAGTGTATTCTAACCTTAACCGTATCCCTATTCTTCCCCATAATTCTATAAAAAATTTAATTAAATTGTGATTCATTGGGGAAAAATAGGATGACCATCTCGTTGAGCCAGTCAACTGGCCCGATATGTGTTTGACTTGACTCTCTCTCTCTCTCTCTCTCTCTCTCTCTCTTTCTCTGGCAGGAGAGACATCATTTTCACTCAAGTTTCTTGCATCAGTAAATCCCATGCATATGCATAAGATGGGATGTCTTGGATAAATAACTAAATGTAATGTCCAAATGCTTTTGGCTGATAATGCGCCCTGGCTGGATAGGACTGTTCAGAGACTTTGTAAAAGCCTATATTGGGGCTGGTTGTGCTATGGGATAGGTGCTCACCATCTGTTCCTGGGTGTGCCTCTTGGCTTGACTAAAGGCCTGTTGTAGTGTGGTTAGTAGCGTCTCAGATTCCTGCACTTTCTGTACGAGAGCCAAGACCTGGAACAAAACAACCAGTCAGCAACGAGACTCATCACAGTTATATGCAAATTCTTTGTCTCTTCTCCAAAATTGTATATAGAAAGCCTGTTGGCTTGATTTCGAGCAACTCATTCTACATAACAGGCGTAAAACGCATTTAAAAACGACACATGCGACTATGTGTGTGTCGGTTGTACGAGGGGGAACAGACCTTGACAGTGGTTTCCTCGTTGCCCTGTTTGACGGAGTCTTCCAGCTCCTGTTTCTCAGCCATGGTTCTCTCCAGCTGGTCGTTGGCCTGCCGAAGCATCACCTGTAGCTTCTTTACCTGACAGACCCCAGACCGCAGCTATGTGAATGGAACAGGCGGGCACAAAGACTGGCTGGCACAGGGACCAATTGGCACCAAGCTAGTCACCGTTAACAGCGCCAAGTCTATTCCACTACGCCAAATTTGAGGCTGCTGGAATTTCCCAGACAACAAATGGTTTTGACTGCGAACAGATGGCGTGTTTTATCGGCCCAAAATGATTTCGGAACAAAGGTGATTTCTACTATTCCCCCGACACACGCGGCCAATTTCATACTCAGTCGGAAGGCTGAAAGCAGCAATCAAAATGCTACTGTAGCTGAGGGAGGAGAGAGAAAGAGAGAGACCGAAAGAGAGAGTGAGAGTAAGAGAGAGAGAGGGGGCAGGAGAGGTCACCTGATCTCTTGTCTCCGCCTCTTGGCCCTGAATGACCTGCAGCTGTTTCTCATAGTTGGAGCACATGTCGCAGCGTCTTCCCAGTTTCCGGCCCGCGTTCTTCACCTAGCAACAGACGGCCAAGAACGCTCTCAGGAATACGACAAAGTGAATCAAGCCGACAAGAGCACCGACACCCAAAAACAACTCACGGTAGCAAAGAAGTTGTTCCACTATAGCTAGCTTGAAAATGTCAATGCTAAACACAGAATTAAGTCAATGATAGCAAAAACAGCAGTAGTAGACAGGGGAGATGTACATGGGAGATACACAGACACAGTACTCAAATGGTAAACATTTGTGAACCCGTACACATCATATCCTGCACTTTTCCAGAAGAATCTGACAATGGGATTCCTTGGGTAATGGCACGCTACCGGATGTGCAAAGTAACATGTAACGATGAAAACACACGAGAGAACCCCCAACCCTTCTGACAGACCTCTTGCTGGAGCAGGTTCCACTCGCTGTCGCTGACCAGCCGGTACCCCGAGGGGGCCAGGTAAGCCGTGTCGGGGGCATGGGAAATACTGGAGAGCAGCGACGCCGTCTCTTCCTGCTCCGGCGTCATGGCCTTGATGGCCTTCTCCTGGTCCTTCGTCAACAGGAAGTGACCCGCCGTCAGCTGAATGGAGCTGACGGAAACCGTGTCCCCGAAGCCCTCGATCGCCCCGCTGTCCGCGCCCACCAGGGGCCCAAAGTCCGACTCGTCCAGGTGGCTGGCCGACTTGGCTTTGTGGTTGTGGCCCCCGAGGCCCTGCTGCATGCCCTGGAGGGCCCCGGAGCAGGAGCCCAGGCTGTCAGTGGACTGAGCCCGACGGAGGCTGTCCTTGTAGGGGTCCAGGGGCCCCCCGGCCACCACCTCGGTGTCTAAGGAGTACATGGAGCCATGTCCGCTGTGGTTGGTGTGGGGCTAGAGGAGAGGAGATACAGAACAATGGGTCACATATTCAGAACTGTGGCGATTTGCATGAGATTATGTGTAATTTAACAGTCTGTTTAAGAAGTGGGAGAGATAAAAAAATGCCGTTGGGGAGTGCAATACAAGAGGGGCAGTCTAACTTCAAAGTAGCTCTTTGAACTGAATCAATTTAAAGTTTTTGAGGCACTTGTAACACTGCATGTGGTTGAAGTTAAAAACAAAATTAAAGCAGAAAGGCACTCGAGATGATGGCATTCCAGCATTTAACTACTACGTTTTCAGTAGAACGGTTAGCCAGGGTTAACCTTTAAGCATGTCTGTTTCGTCATTACATCCTTGTGGTGTCACTTGAGGTGATTTTAAGACCCTCTCCTATTTGCCATTCAAAAATCAGAGGTCAGAATATGAAGATCTACTGTCCTGGAAGATCCCATATCGGGAGGGGTGAGTATGCATGGTCGGTGGATTCAGGGAACCCTATCTGCCTCACCTCGTCAATGCTGAGGCCGAGGAATGAGTCGTCTAAAGGCTCGGTGAAGTCGCCATCCTCTTCTTGCCTCTCCTTCGTCTGGCTGATCATTTCCTTCTCGTACTCCTCCTGGGGGGGGGGGAGGGGGGATGACGACACACGATGTGTTAAACACACAACTGGAGCCTGACTTGGTGTTTCGTAGCTGTGCACACACACAAACACTCACAATCACACACCAACACACCCACAAAACTTGTCTGGATCTGTAAAACGTGCGCCGAACCTCAAATAACATCAGACAACTGCCACCCTATTTCCATTGTGCCCCTATCTCCCTACAAATGTAATTAACCCCCGTTACGCCCAACCACAACGGCAGCGTTGGCTTCCCCAAAACCAAACCGCATGCTACGATCAGAGCCCAGGGCCAGGGTTGCGACGGGCATCGCGCCAGCATGGGTACCTGGTCCCTCTTCCTCATCTCCTCCACCTGGCGCAGCTGCTCCGAGGAGAGCACACTCTCGATGCGCTGCATGTCCCTCATGAGCAGCCTCTGCGACTCCAGGAACTGGTCGTTGGCCCGCTGCCAGGTGTGCTTCAGCTGGTTGTGCTGCTGGCGCTCCAGCTCCAACAGGTGACACACTGACCCCCCAGACGGAGAGAGATGGAGGAGAGAGAGAGAGGGCGAGGGGGGGAGTGAGAGACGGGGGAGTGAGAGAGGGTGGTGGGAGAGAGAGAGGGGAGGAAGAGTGGTGACGCAGAGAGAGGAGAGAGAAAGGGCGAGGGGGGAGTGAGAGACGGGGGAGTGAGAGAGGGTGGTGGGAGAGAGGGTGGTGAGAGAGAGAGAGGGGAGAAAGAGTGGTGACGCAGAGAGAGGAGAGAGAGAGGGGGCGAGGGGGGGAGTGAGAGACGGGGGAGTGAGAGAGGGTGGTGGGAGAGAGAGGGGAGGAAGAGCGGTGACGCAGAGAGAGGAGAGAGAAAAGGCAGAAAGGAGTGAAAGGGAGGGAGAGGAGAAAAACACAATTTTAGAAAGGGGATGAATATTGCAGGCTAGTTAGGTATTTTTGTTCAATTACTGTGTCACGGCGAACAAAACGGTGAACTTTTAGTTCACGGATTATGTGCGGCACTGCTTAGCACTATTTGTTCATCACTTTGGACAAAAGTGTCAAAAAAAAAAAGAAAAAAGGATGAACTCAAATGTAAGAATTTCAAAGGCGCTAAACTTCCCTCGATGTCCTTGGACAAAACAGGGCATGACGAGTCACCTTCATGAAGTTCTTTGCGTAGTTTCTCGGCGTCCTCCTGCAGGACAGACTTCTGCGTGTTGAGCACGGCCACGTACATCTCCAGATCTGTGCGACACGACTTCTCAGCCTCCAGAACGTGGTTCAGCTCCTTCACCTATAGAGAGAAACCCCACCCAAATAACTGGTAGGTCTTCAGTCCCAAAACCATGTAAAGTGTAAACCTTGTAAAGTGTCCTCTTCCAGCGATTTGGTAGATCTATCAAAAATTATTACTGCTTTTATGACATTGGTTATACTTTTCAGTGTGACTTATGTGTATACAAATGTATGTACGTGTTTGCACCTTGGAAGCCTCCAGTTCCTTCACCCTGTCCTCTGTTGTGGTGAGCTTGGCTTTCAGAGCTGCTATCTCCTGCTCCATAGGCATCACGACTGACCTCAGCTTCTCAGCATCCTCCTGGGCCTGACAGGAGAAATGAAAGACTGTTAACAACTTAAAACAAAATAAAGTCATGAAACAACCCGAGTTTATAACATTATGATATGACTTATGACCTGAGTTAGCATTCTAGTGCTACATTGACATTTCAACAGAAAAACCACACGAGATGGGGATACGTGGTACTTTCTGTCTCAATTTAGATGGCGACCTCCATTTTAGAAACCGGAAGCATCCGCAAGTCCGCCAACGCACCTTTTTCATCTCGTTCTCCAGGTTCTCCTCCTCCTGGCCCTCCGAGAGGCGGCGTCTCAGCTCGGCCATCTCCCTCTCCACGGCCTCCCTGTACTGGGCCCACTGCGCCCTCTCCTGCTCCAAGCGCTGGTGGAACTGCACCTCATACTCGGTCACGGTGTCTAACAGGACAGGGAGAGAGCCTTTACTGGACTGTTTGTTGTTGTTAGCACTGTTTGGTCGTGTCACCCTGCCTGTCCAGCTTGAGATGGGTCAAGTGTTTTTTTCAGGCTTATTGCCGGCTCGCTAGAATGCCAGAACTCAAGCTCTGATGCTGCGTTAACCGCCAATGGTGTATTCTCAGTGTACTGAGTGAGATGATATTCCTGGTTCACATAACTTCCTTCTACAAACCTTATGGGTGATCCTATGGCTTTGAGAGCTTAGTTACCTATGGCCCCATGGGAAAACATAACAGCGACCGAACTTCAGTCGTAACAGTCCATAACATCATCAATTGCCAACGTGGGATGCAGCAATAGGGATAACCAGCCTTAGCTTCTTGGCTGGGCTACCTTTCATGATGGCCTGCAGCGATGCCACCTCCTCTTGCCACTGGCCTTTGACCTGGTCGATAGCCTCCTGCTTGGTGCTCTCTGACACGGTCGCCACCTCCTTGATGTTCTCCATCTCAGCCTGAGCCTGAGTGAGCTGTGTCTGAACGCGACTCAGCTCCGCCTGCGCACCCTCCAGAGATGCCGCCTGCCTCTTCAGCTCCTCTGGGAGAAGAAGAAAATAAAAAGGGGAGGGGGGGGAGACAGAAGTGGAAAAGAGGGAGGTGGGGAGGGAGAAAGAGGAAGCAGGCATGGGATGGAACAAGAGATGCGTGTTGAGTAAAACCGAGAACTGACTCCGTGGCCTGTCAGAAAAAGGAATTCAGACATGATACACTGTCCAAACAACTAAAAATATTTGAACTTCTCTACGCTGAAACGCAACAAAGGCTTTGCTATTTTTCAGTCATTTGGAAAAAATGCTTCACATTTCAGCTTTCTTAACTAGATCCATTCTAAACACTGTATGAGAAAAATTGTATGAATCTATAAGGCAGTTCCATTCCAGTAAATGAGCTAATAAAACCGTATTAAAGACTTACCTTCTTTTGACAGGTAGAGCTCCTTAAACTTGGCCCGTTTCTGGTTGAACTCCAACTCCAGCTGCTGTTTGAGTTTGATGAACTCGGCCCGCTCCTGCTCCAGTGCTGCCACACGCTTCTGGAGCCCCCCTGAAGAACGGTAAAAAGCTCACCTGAGAATACCCGTTTTGGTCTCCATGTTCCTTAACAAGGCTAGCTTAGCAAATGGTCGCTAACTTCGGTAGCTGACTTTGACCCAGGATTAAATAAAAGCAATGAAGGGTTTATTGCCGAGGAGTGAGGGCAATGCTTCACTCATGTGAGCAAGTTTCAGGTGACTAGAAATAGTGTACTTTATGTAAAAACAGCAGCCACCTGTCTATTTCAGTCGGACACTCAGACACTATTTTAACTAGTCACCCCTTGGAAAGGGGAAGTGCATTTTATTTTGCAGTCAGTTTAATCGTTTTTTCAGTTCAGCATACTTGAGCTTAGTTAAGCATGTATGAGAAATAGACAATTGGTTTGAGGCTGTCAATATAACAATTCAGGCAATCAAACAAGACACCTCATTTTGCAAAAAAAAAAAAGTAACTCTCCTGACCACTTATTGCATTAATGTTCATATTAACTAACTCAACAAAAATCTGCTCAAAATATATAAATTAGTTGTTGACCACATTCTAGCAGGTTTCTACTCTGGTCTAGGAACTTGTACCTTTAACCAGATTAGCTTGTGTAAGACAGTTTTGCTGTCTGAAAATCACTTCTTTATTATAAGCCCTTTTCTAGCAGATTTCGAATAGATCCCTTTGATGCGTTACTCAGTCTTTTTTCCCTGTGTAAAATGTAATGCCATTCAGGATCTATTCTAAAGAAGTCTAGCAAATCAGACCATATAGAAATTGTGAAAACCTAGACTAAAGCTTGTCCCAACTGAATCAATAAATGTTATAATGTTACACGTAAAGAGATCTTGACCTGGACTTAATTACACAAATGCTTTACATTGAGGTCAAGAAAAAATAATATAACTACATTGACTAGCTATCTTATGAGGATAGCGCATCCAAATGAGCCATTACTAAAATATCCCCATAGAAAATGAATAGGGCAAAGTGGATTGAAAGAATGATATGCTCACTGGAGTGATGACATGCAGAGAATTGCAGAAACAATTATACGGCTGAGTCTAACAAACTGAAATTATATGAACTGTTCAACATTGCCAATTCACCCACACAATGCAAGCACACTGTATATCAAACTAAACGTATGGATAGACACAATTACATGCATCTGGACTGACATTGCCTGCTAGGAAGCTAAACAGCAAGGATCAATTTGATCAGACTTCCCGGTAGTGCGTGTGGTTAAGGGTCGATCAGAAGCTGGAGAATAGTCGTTTTGGAGTTTCTCTTCACATTAACTGCATAAAGAAACTCCCTGACTGTCATTGTTGTTGTGTTTTGAACTTGACAATGACAGGTAGCTCTCTGGCTAGCGGTTAGCTATCCAACGGATAACAAGCAACCCAAAGGTTACGACAGATCTCCGATCACGCCATAATATGTAGTTAATAAGAACACTGTGCGCATATTGTATGTGGCCTCAAAATGCATGATTTCGTCCCCTGAGAACATAGAGAATAACCACACTACCACCTTTCAGGTAGCATAGCGAATGGGCTATTTTAGCTCGAGGATGCACAGGCCGCTGACCTGGATTAGCTCGAGACCACGCAAGCTACATTACTAATACTTCCAAAAAGAAAATTATGTTTACCGTCATGCTGGGACGGCCGGGCAGATCCCGAGGCCTCCTCGGCCATGGTTTCCTTGGGGTGGATTGCAATAACCGGCGGGGTGAGAGAAAGCTAGGAGTGTCTAAGAAAACAGGCAACTACATGAAAGGCAACGTCATTGGAGATACAGAGCCAACCACGCATGTGCCAACGGGAATATAAGGGAGGAGTTGGGCAACATGGATTGAGTTGATGAGGGATGATGATGATAATGATGATGATTGTATGTATTATAAAGATAATACAATAGTGTAGGCAGGTACCCGATTAAGCTAAGAAGCTTTCTTCTTTCTCTCAGATAATCACACCCAAACACAAATACAGCCGTGGCCAAATGTATTGGGAGCGACATACATTTTGTGTTTGCAAAGCTTGCTGGGCCTTGGCAATATGACAGCTAACATAATTTCAGTAACCAAAGTCATATCACCAATACAGGGGGAAATGTGAACTGGTTCTAGCCAGGTGAAATCACTCTATCATTCTGATTGGATTGTAGGACTGCTGTAAAAGAGGGGGGAATTGCCATTGAAAATGTTTGCCCCCAAAAAAGCTTTTAAAAATATGAAATGTGCCTTATTGTGATTCCAGTATTCTATAGAAACGTGAAAAGATTTTTCTCAAGATTTTCTCAAATACTGAACCAGCAAACTTTGCAAAACACAACATGTGTCATTGCATTGGTGGCCACTGGCCAGTGAACTATTTTGAGGTGGTAGTGGAACATATATAACTTAAATTAAACAAAATATCAGCACCATTGCAATAGATTGGAACACATTTATATAACCGTTTTCACCCCACATATTTTAATATGTAACTAAACACTTCAACTTCAGCCATACATTACATTTACATGTATTCATTTAGCAGACTCTTTTATCCAACGCGACTTCCAAGAGAGAGCTTTACAAAGTGCATAGGTCACTGATAATAACAACATTGCGGGTAGCCAAAACATGAAGCACATATTGTGAACAACCAAAATAAGTGCCATAAGGAAGAACCATAAGAGCATGTACTTTAACAAGTTACAATTAAACAACATGAATCGCTATAAGTGCAAGTGTACTAGTATAAAAGCAAGCAACAGTGAAAAAAAATAAAATAATATTTCACAGCGAGTACAACAATTTAAATCAGTTACCAATAACCAACAAGAGCAACAAGTCTCTAAGCAAGAGTCATTGTGATCCTTGAGGAAACTAGCATTGGGTCCAACAAACCATTCCTAAGTACCGTGGTACTCCCGGAACAAGTGCGTCTTGAGCCTTTTCTTGAAGGTGGGGAGACAGTCAGTGTCTCTGATAGAGGTGAGGAGTTGAGTCCACCACGGGGAGGCCAGACAGGAGAAGAGCTTGTGTTGGGACCGGGCGGTCTTGAGCGGTCGGACCACCAGGCGGTTGTCTGAAGAAGACCGTAGGTGGTGGGTGGGGGTGTAAGGCTGCAGGAGTGACTTGATGTAGTCGGGTGCAGTCCCGTTCACTGCTTGGAAGGTCAGTACCAGGGTCTTCAATCTGATGAGGGCCTTAATGGGTAGCCAGCGGAGGGAGATGAGGAGCGGGGTAACATGGGAGCGTCTGGGTAGATTGTAGACCAGGCGGGCCGCTGCGTTCTGAATCTTCCGAAGAGGGTGGGTTGCGTATGCTGGGAGACCAGCAAGCAGCGAGTAGCAGTAGTCCAACTTGGAGAGGACAAGTGCCCGGACTAGCAGCTGGGTGGAGTGCTCAGACAGGTATCTCCTGATCTTCTGGATGTTGTAGAGGGTGAATCTACATGACCGGGAGACCGCAGCAATGTGGGCCATGAGGGAGAGCTCGTCATCCATGGTAACCCCAAGGTTCCTGGCAGAGGATGAGGGGGTCACCGTTGCAGATCCCAGGGTGATTGAGAGATTGTGGGAGATGGAGGGTTTGGCTGGGATGATGAGAAGTTCTGTTTTGGCGAGGAGGTGTTCAGCTGGAGGTGGTGCTTGGTCATCCAGGCGGAGATGTCTGTTAGGCAGGCCTCAATCCTAGCTGAGACCCCGGATCGGTCGGGGGGAACGACAGGTACAGCTGCGTGTCGTCAGCATAGCAGTGGTAAGAGAAGCCATGGGAGGTGATGATTGATCCAAGTGAGGTGGTGTACAGAGAGAAGGGGAGGGGTCCAAGGACGTAGCCCTGTGGGACACCAGTGGAGAGCTGGCGAGGGCCTGACAGTTTGCCTCCCCAAGAGACCTGGTAGGATCTTCCCGACAGGTAGGATGAGATCCACTGGAGTGCAGTGCCAGTGATGCCCATCTCAAAAAGTCTGGAGAGCGGGATCTGGTGGTTAACCGTATCAAACGCTGCAGAAAGGTCCAGCAGAATGATGACGGATGACCTTGAAGCCGCTCTGGTAGACTGGAGGGCAGTGGTGACTGCCATAGTCCGTTCATTCTCATGGTGCATCCCCACATTTAAGCAGGGTCGCAGCAAGGGGAGGCGGTGAGTTCCAATACATTATCAATCGAATGGAGATTGAGGGGAGCCATGATGAGGAGAGTCAAGGCAATGACAAAATTGTGAAGATGCGGAGCTGCAGAGATGCGGAGCAAGAGAATGGGATTCCGTGTGGCGCAAAGAGGTTGAGAAACATTTTGGGGCTGTGGGGGATTCAACCAAAAGAACCCTATATGGAACATGTGGTGTCCACATTCTTGCCGTCTTTAATTCTCCCAGTGCTGTATAATGTGTTGTATGATTTAAGCCTAAACAAAAACTAAGCCTTAAGCATCCAAGCCATCATCACCCTTTCATTTGTGTATTTTAAAACAGACAATGCAAACAAGGACCAATTAGCTCGTCATTCAGTGAGGCAATGTCAGAAGAACAGGAGAACATTGATCAATGCCATATCTGCAATCAAGGCCTTACACAAGATCAACTCCCTTCATACCCCTTTGTTACACATAACATACACCAGGGCAAAAATCTGGGAGACAATGGCGGGGGGAAGGACTTTCTCATATAGAGTTTTTCTCCTCTGGAACTGACTCTTCATGTTGCAATCAGAGCGGCTGACGTTATCCCTGTGTGAGGCCAAATTAAAAACCTTTAATTTGAGTCACTTCTGGGTTGGATGTGGCTGCTGATCTGTGGACATTTGTGAAGCGCTCTGTGTCACCGCTTGTAAAAAAGGTGTTATGATTACTAGTGTTTATAATTAGTGTAAATATAATTTTGTCATTGTTTTTGTACTCCTAATTGGGAGCTAACACAGCAAATTGTACAATTTGTCCATCCTGCCTACGCCTAGGCCCAAATAGGGTGTGAACACTCAATACAGTCTGAATCAGTGAAGCAAATAGCCGGGTGGGGGCAGGGGTTATGGTAGTCATTTGGACTTCCTTAAAAAAGACTAAAGGGAAATGAGTTGGCTCAAGCAGACCAGACCTCGAGATTAATCATGACCTCAAGAAGAAGCTTCCTGTCATCTACATTTAGCTTTTAACAGAAATATCAACATACCATTAGTTTTTCATTGGATTCCGTACGGTAAGAAAGCTTCTGTCAGTGTGAAGTCCCTTGTGTATTGAGAACACTGTAATGAGGACTAGCACGCATTGTAATGTTGTAATGGACTGTTGTAATTGTTGTGACAACAAAATACATTTTGTGTTTGATGTCATAATATGATTTTTTTGTCACCCAGGTTCAGTAATGCCAACATAATTTTAGCAATTTCTTTCTTTCTTTCTGTCTTCTTTTTTTAATTTATTTTTTTAGCTTGGGGTAGAACAGATAAGCACCAATGCAATCTAGATCTTTGGCATTGACTGGTGCCTTTCTTGCTTTGTGCTGGAAGACTGTAAGAACATGTACATGTCAGGAAGTAATACACTTGACACTTCTAAAATAAGAGTTGCAGCTGTGAGAGGATGCAGTGTCCTCGATAAACATGCAATTAGCATTTGCACAAAACTCTGCTTAAAGAGTTGTTCTGTCACAATGGTAACAGTGAGTTCATGAGAAAAATTCAGATTAAAGTTCATGGGGGTTAAGATACAGGTAAAGGCTACTTGAGTGCTCATCAGCTGTTATGAATAAAAAGGCACACAAGTATGAGACTGTCACTTGTGAGAAACTTGTCAGTTTACAGTAACAGTACAACCTAGCTCATGATAATACAGAACTGGGAAGTGGTCCACCACAAACAACTATTCTTTTTTTCTACAGTTTTTCAAAAATGAAGCCATTGTTTCTTTCCATTCTTTCTGTTGAAAATCAGAAAGTGTATGTACCAATGTCTAAGTGTGTTACAAATGTGTAAGACATTGTGACTGTGAAGCTTGGTTCACGAATGCATGTACAGTATCAAATATCCACATGTACACGGCATATAAACTCTTTCATGACTTTTGGTTCTTGTTTGGTTTGTGTAGACTAAAGCATTGATGGATCAATTCCGAGAATACTTCTGGCTATGGATAATCATTGGAATGATTTCTGTCTCTGTGGTGATTGGGCTCACCTTTTACTTTATCAATAGGTGGATCTCCAAACAAGGTATTTAAACATTATATCCATATAAAAAATAACACTGCAGACACTTTAAAGGCAGGATAGGTAAGTTTTGCGAACCTAGCTATTTTAGCTTGAGATTGAAAGGGCTCAAACCAAAATATCTCACCCCTCCTTTGAAACCCACTTCTCAAAAACACATGAAAATTGCTGGGGTACAGTAGCTAAGCAGACAAACAAGGAGCCCGTCCATTCATTGCATTCGGTCCAAATGCCATCCAATCATTTGTGCTGGTCTGACCTTAATGATTGGTCGTGTTTATTACAGTCGTGCGATGCCCACAGATAGGCCTATAGGATTCATTTACTGTCAAACCTTTAGATTCATTGGTTATCAGGGTGGGAAGTTCATTTCAGCAAATATGACAAAAAGTGCTTCTCAAAATCAACACCTACTCTGCCTTTAAAGTCAATGTTACTTTTAATCAACACCTTAGCACTACAATCCATTACTTTAACACTCTTAGCCTACATAGAGTTATACACTTGACTGTTGTATTAGTTGTTTTAACACAGTGTTGCTCCTCTTTACAGCTGATGTGTTCCAAACAAATTCACCTCCAGATCATACTTCAAATTCCCCCGAATTCTATGTCCAGTAAGTAATTAAAAAATACTCAAAAAATACAACTTTTTTCTTCATCAAAGTTAACACATGGAGGTAATAAAATAAAATGTAGAATAAAACACAGTGTATTCAAATGGTACGGATTTTTAATTCTCTGCTCACACAAAAACGCTAGTCCAGCCACTTTTATGATGTTGGTTCAGGGGCTTTCCATGTAACAAAACGCTTATGGTGCCTTAGTACTGTAGGCTGAGAGAAAGTGACACCGCTCTTAAGTATCCATTTCCTTTTTCCAAAAATGGCTAATCCTACATGTCGCCTACATAGCATGAATGTAACCTCCAAGAATGAGCCGCAGCAAAGTTAGAGAAATATTTCTCTCCGTTCTTTTCTCTCCTTGCCTGGTCAGAAACAACTCGTATCACCCAAAAGACATTGAAAACGATCTGCCTCCTTTACCACCAAGAACACAGTTCGAAACATGTCCAGGTAGGCATTTTCAATACAGGAAACCTGTATTTAGACAACATAACAAGGGTTATGTTATGCAATGTCCACTACTTGACCAAGGCCTGAATCAAATAAAATTATTAGCTGCCAACATATTTCCAATACCACAGTTGCAAACACCAACCCAAGTATTTTTGTTGTTGATGTGTCTCTGTGCTCCACAGAAGCAGACAGCTACGAGAACCTCGCTGACCCACCTGATTATGTGTCCTTGGATGACCAGATTGTGCCTCCTCCGTACATAAAAAAATTGAGTCAGGAGTGTTGCTATGACAAACACAGCGTGTCCTCAGAGGACTACGATGACATCGGGAAGAACGATTGTAACGAGGGTAGACAGAGTGAGGAAGACTATGATGATGTAGGATAAACCTCGGTGGACCTAATGGCCAGGCTTAACCCAGAAACCAGAGAAGTGTCCTGATACAGGTATAGATGACTACAGTTTTCTTTTACCAATTAAAATGGAAAGGGTTAAGTGTAGGCTACAGTCCAAATCATGTTATTTAAAGACACATAATTGAGGGGAAAAGGAATGCTCACATTATTATATCCATCATCTGCTTAACTTAATAATTCATATTAGCTATACTTAATAGTTAGCTATACTTAGTATGTGTGAGCCTATAGTATAAGAATAATATTTAGTGTGATCTGTTCATCATATAGCATGGATTGCAATTGTTTTCAGTATTTCCTCAATGTTGGGATATGTGAAGTCGTATCAGTTAAAGATGCAGTTATTAATATTTGTTGAGGCACTGCACATCAGCTACAGTTGGCAGATCAGCCTACTGTCACCATAACTCAGTAAAACGGTAAGCTAACTGTTTATGTAGTAACACACATCAGCACAAAATGTTTCCTGTAGATAGTGGAAAATGACATTAATTTGGTCTAGTGATGTAGTTGCACTGTAGTTATTTCAACAAAACTTGGAAGCAGCACAGACCATCAGGAGGAATTACTGTCTACTCCCAGTGCTGTACCCTTTTAAGCATTGTGTGCCTCAAAAAACCAGTTTCCTTAACTGGCTTAAAACCAGTTTCCAAGAAATGACAACAGCAGGAATATATTTTCCTTGAATATTGTTTTTTTTCTTGGCTTAGCCATACATTATGTAAACCATACTTACAAGATTTAAATGACACTAAGGTTGCTGTCTTAAAATGTTTGCGTGAGTGGAACACATGTTAAACATTAATTTGATAATTGAGTGGATGGTTACATAAAGGACCAGTGTAACTGTACTATTAATGAACTGGACACTTTACTTCCCTTTCTTTTTCTAAAAAATATACTGTCAATATATATATATATATATATATATATATATATATATATATATATATATATATATATATATATATATATAAAACTGTTACTGCTTAGAGTCTTTAGCCAATATTAAACATTGAAAATGTTATTTTGTTTTAATGACTGAATAGAAATTTGAGATACAAAACAAGAGGGAGTGGCACCAGTGGGCAACTGATCAGTGACTTGAGTGGATAACACTGTCTGGTCAGAAGAGGCCCTGTTCCTCGTCAGATACGATGTTGGTCATGTTGAAGTCAGCGTAGGCAGAATGAGTCCATCAACCTGATGTCATTAGTACTCGGAGCATGTTGGTGTATGATGGAGTGGATTTTCAAAAATGTCTAAAACCCTGTTTTGTTTTTGCTTTGTCATTATGGTTGTGAGTGTGTAGGTTGAAAGGATAAAATAAAAGAAAATCTATTTTAGAATAAAAGCTTGTAATGTGCCCTGTGACAATTCAGTCTTTTTGTTATTCAAATATAGACACTGTACTTCACCCAGTGTTATTTTAGCTACAAAACATAAACAAGCAAAATGTTTAACACTTAAAACACATGCTTGTTTGACAGTGCCATAAGAAATATACAGTCACAAGTATGAAGTGATTGAGAATTCAATTAATAACTGTGCATCTCTGATGTAATTTCCATAATTGATATGCTAAATTAGACCAATTGAAATAATACAAAAAAATATACTCAACAATTATTCTTGCTTGCCACACATTTATTCTTAAAAAAAAAAAAAAAAAGTAAAATGGAAAAACACGAGATCTGACCGGAATTCACCAATTCAATCAGATATCCTTGTCCTCTTGTTTCTGCTCATCTGATTATATTTTCAGAGATAAAGACATACGCCAACAATACAGCCAAAGGTTTGCCCTTCAAAGTCCCCTCTCCCTGTTGTTGCCTCGTCACAGATGGTCTTATGGCAACAGTCCGGCTTTTAGAACAGTCTTTGAGGGGGGTGTAAGCCACATACAGTACACAGACAACCGACGAATCTCCGGAAAGCTCAGGTAGGAGATTGGCCTTCTTCATCCAGAACTATAGTGAAACAAGTTGAATAAAGACCACATAATTTGTCCCCCTAGCCTTCCTTTGAGGGAATGTCCATGAAAGTGATCCTGTAATGATGAGAGGTGCCATGTTAACCCCCGAGGCGCTGGCCCTCGCCCCATCCAAACCCTCCAGGGCGTTCCTCTGGGAGAGGGTTGTAGTTGGCGTCGTCTTCTGGCGTGTCAAACAGCATCTTACTGTGGAGGACAAAATGCAGAAGGATACATTCATATCCCAGTAAAATGTGAAAGGTTGTATGCTAGGTCATATGATTCCTAGGCTATAAGCAACACATTACAAATCAATTCTAATGTTTCTTGAAAAAAAAAAAAATTGAACTACAAATGTGACAATTAAAATCACTTCGATTTTTCCATCAGCGCAAACGGATAGACTGCAACAGAGAAGAACACAAACTCACAGAAATGAAGGAGTCTTGAGCCATCTGCCACCGCCTGGTTGGTTAGGGAACACATCTTCCAGGAAAAAGTATACATGACCTACAGCAATACCTTGAGGAGGAGGGTAAATGACAGTCAACCATCCTCAACACAGACAGAGGCATTTAATCTCATTGAATAGACAGTACAATTGGTTTGCAATGATGCAAAGCCAATTGGAGTGATGTAAATTTCAACCGGTACCTAGTAGATCCACAATGATGGAGTTGCCCAGTAACAGAGAGAATCCCATCAGAACCCAGGGGAGGAAAGGTGCCTGGAAGTTCAGCAGGCCAAAGAAGTTCATGCGGACATTGGGGTTACGTCTGCTCCACACGTACACTAGCATGATAGTAAAGGCTTGGCCCAAGAACACTAGACTCACAAAAGTGCCAAATATCTGTGATGATATTAAGAAGATTAATGTGAATAGATTATGATGTGTAGAAAAAGGCTATATAGGCTGTCTTAATTTAACATTATCTAACATTAAACAACAAAGGAAAACACGTACAAGGATCACAACCAAAACTACAGCAGGTGACTTGGTCATAATCACATATTTTACTCATATTTGTATTAAAACAGGAAATAAAAGTTTAAATTTCTCCTTTTAAAATCAATACATAAATTATATAGCCTAAACCCAGCACATAAACCCATGTGTCAATCTATAGAAAGCCTATCTAATTGAATCTAATTCACTTACAGTGACAATTAATTATATTGAAACAAGATAAGGGTAAAAGGATACAGTCATCAGAAGGCCACCAAAGAGGAACATGAAGACGAAATCAGCAGTGCGACCCCTGAAAGAACCCTCCTCCAGCATACGACAATATCGATATCTGAAAGTCACGCTTAAGGACATCTCTCCACAATAAAGCAACTGGTAGTTCATCTACCAGAACAGGGGCCTAATTCACAACAAATACAGTATACTATTTCCTTGTGAAAATGGAGGACCTGTGACAAAAAGTCTGTGTGGATAACTTTGTATACATGTGTACAACAACCACAAAACAAACACAACACATGCAAATGCAAGTTTCAAAGAGGCATGTGACTGAAAGGATACAAAAATATCATATTGAAAAGGAAGTTGAAGCCAACTGGGCCGAAAAATAGAAAGTTGGTTATGATTCGCCATACCTTGGAGAGAGAAGCAAATTGAAGTCAAGTCTTGGAACTGCATGTAGAAAATCTGTAAACCTAGCCTAACATCTGAAGATGTATAGTGAAGGAGGGAGTATAGATCAAGTATTACAAATGTAGACTATACTTCATTAAGTTGGTTCTGTTTTGGGGCACAAAATTAGTCATGTTAGTGATTAGTCATGTCTATGGACCTCATTGACTACTGTAAAAAATATATATGTATATGAGCTATATATGTATATGTATGAATATATGAGCTACTAATATGTCAAAATTACATTAAATTCTGATTGAGCACATTTGTCCAAACTGAAACCACAAGACATTCTAAACAAAAATTCTAAACTGAAAATAAACTACCTCCATCAAAACAGACAACTTACTCCAACAACATATTTTTTTAATTATTCATTATAAAGTCGCCCAATAAATATTAACGAGAAGTGTATTCATACTTTAACACAATAAACTTGAATAAATGTTGCCATTTGCTAATGCTATAATTATAATGTGTACCAATAAAATCAAAAACAAATTACTACATGGGCTGTGTTCATTATTTTCTAACACTGAGATAACTTAAGCAGAATGTCACTGAAGGCCATGACATATATGCAGATATTTTCTTGCCATTTGCAGTGCATGTGATTTTTTATGACATAAAATAATACTTTTAGACTCATTTATCATGTCATGATAATGATGAATGGCATCTCTGTTTCAAATATCCCAGCAACAGGGGAATACTGTAATTCAGACTAATGACAACATTATCTCCAAAGAAACTGCCTATGAAATGTATAATGTCTAGGACTTTCATGGAACCTCAAGTTTTCGAAAAAGCTTTTCATTTCCTTAAAATGATTCAACTCGTTTGTGTCACTAATTCGAGTATTGCTTACTCACCTGATAATTCCTTAGTATCAAATCTGGATTGAAGTATAGTTGGAAAGGTGTGATGAGTTCTAGTTGCTACGGGAGAAAGAGCAGCATTATAAAGAAAATAACGCAAGATATATTTTTGTCCATATTCAAAAAAATGTTACAAAGAGTTACCCTTTTCGAATAAAACAGAACCTAGAATAATCTGCACAACATTTGTACAGTACGTAGTTAGTTCTAGCTCAATAACTTGCTGAACTGCTGCCGGGTGAGACTCTAAATATCAAGAGCCAACAACCAAGAGACTTTGCTAACTAGCAAGTCTGTCGATCAAGACGCAAATGTGATGCACTACAGTACGAGGTTGTGACAGCTCAGCATTCATTACCCTGATGAGCTAGTTGTCTCCATGAATGATTCGAAATCGGTTTGCCGATATAAGTAGAGCTAGCTGTTAAGATAGACTAGCAAACCATTAGCCTAACTAGCAATACCTAGCTGCTGTGCTGTTTTGCTGAGCTGACAGCTACTAGCAAACTTACATGAAGGAGACTGACACTAGCGGCTTGTCATCAGTGACATAAACATGACTAGTGAGATAAATATATTCAACAAATTGTTTCTTACCACTGCAGCGGTTGTGAGAACACATGCGGTTGTGTATGCCCTAGTAACAACAGGAATTTGTAAATATTCCTGCTGAAATGTCTGGTAAGCCATCTTGGAACAACTCAGACACTTCCGGCACTTGCTTGACACGTCACCACAAGAGCAATGGCGTAGCATAGAGTGATCTGTTATTGGCTAGATAGCTTTTGTTTATGTTTAGTGAGCGAACCAGATATATGTCACTCAAAGGCCAAAACTGACTGTGAAAGGATGTCAGAATTCGATTGGTCCGCGTCAATGTTTTCAGCGAATAATAATTAGGGGCGGGCCATCTATTTCTTCCATCTTTGACTATTCATTTTTGTTTACTGTAGTGGACCTTGGTGTTAGTATCTTCTTTTTTGTTTGTTTTAAACGTGTAACTATAATTTATAGTTAACTAACAGAAATAAACACTGTTTGTTAAAAATTGTAATGTATATTAAATGTTTAAAAGGTTTATAAGGATTCCAACCAATCATTTATAGCCTTCTTAGTTGTTTTCAGATGTGTTCCTTCTCAGGCAAGAAACTCCACCAGGTCCATGTCTTTGCATGGGTTATCTTTACGTTTTAGTATACCTCTTAATATGCTTGCAGTTTTATAATGTGCTGTGTTACTTTTTTCGTTTTAGTGTTAGCCTACGTCTTCCTGAACAGTTGGTGGCGCAAGCGCGTAGAGTCACAATTAATTTACTTTTACAGCAAAACAATAAAACATGGCGCGGGAATTTCAGTAGCTGCGATCCTCGGAATTTCGAGTTGATGATGGACAAGAACCGAGTTGGTGAAGGTAAAGGCGCGTGTTCATAGATTTTCAAGAACCTTTCAAAAAATAAAATGTCTAAAAATGTTAAATGTTTCCATATTATCTCGTATGCAGCAGTATTTAACACTACGTAACCCATTCATGAATCGTTCCTGCCTGGAGCCTGGCTCCTACTACTAGTCATGCCAAGATTGCAATGCTAGCTAGCTAGTCAACTACCACATCAGCATCATTGCTCTCCGAACAAGTTGGTCTAGCAACAACAACAAAAAAGTTGGCTGGCTGGCCGGCCAGCTAACTAGTCTCTGGATTACTAGCTAGTAGATAATACTACAGCTCTTTGTAAAATAATAACTATTAACAGCAGGGACTAGAGTAGAATGACTACCGGAACAGTGGTTCTGTTGGCTGAAGTTAAGTTTGCATGGCCGACTGTCCATCAATTTAGTAATCTTGTTAACTTTTCAATAGTTGACAAATGTTTATACTTATGTAGATTGTAATATATTCATATTGATGCATCTAACAAGAAAATGTAACATTTTGCATCGTTTTTTTTCAGAGGGGGTTGTGTCTCCCCCATCTCTTCGTCTGTATGAAGCACAGTTCTTTGGATTCACCCCTCAAACCTGCATGTTCAGAATCTACAGTGCTTTTCGAGACTGCCTATACGAAGTGCTGCTTGTCGTTGAGGAAGTGTGTGTAAGAAATGTAAGTGGAACTGAACCCAATGAAGATCTTCGTCTAAGGGCGAGGAAATGCACCCAAAAGCTGCAACTGTTCCTCCAAAAGCGTTTCGAACGCTTATCAGGCCGCATGGAAACTCAATTGCTCAATAACGTCTTTTCAGTTCCGCCTAATGTGTTGTTACCAGATGACAAGCCACATCAAAGATTCACTGAAGGTTTGCCAGAGGTTCTGAAGCTAGAGTCATGCCTGGCTGAACTGCACCATTCATATCAAGCAGAGGTTTGTGCCCAGCAAGCCTTGTTAGCTGAGCTGGAGGAGCAGAGAGAGGTTCAGGAGCAGCTGGATGGAATACTGAGGTGGATTGGGGAGCTGCAGGCTACTTGGCTGAAGGAGGGAATGGGCAGCTTCCATGACAGTTTCCGGGTCATGGTGCAGTCGGTCAAGAAACTGCAGGATGTCATTGGAGAGATAAGTAAGAAAAGCAGAGAATTGGATGAAGGCTAATACATGGGATGGGACCTCTTTGGCATAAAGACAACAAATATTGTCAGGTCCTTCTCAAATCTGAATAGTACTAACAATTGTTCGGTCAAATTGAATTGGAGCTTGTAACCTAATTAATGGAAAAACACGACCTGATTTTTGTTGGTATGAGTAGGCCTTTTGATGTGTACATTTTTATAGGTGCTTTGTATACATTTATGGACTGGATCTAATCACCACAAGGGGGAAGCATTGTATTATAATTGAAAATAAAGGCAGGCTGTCTGCTGTTGGACCACTATGCATTTGTAAATAAACATGTTTTTTGATATATATATATATATTTTTTTACATTCTTTGTACCATAATACTTCCTATACTACATTGAACGTATATATTTGCAGTAATCGTCATTAAACTTTTCTTTAAGTAAATAAGTGTTATCATTAAAAATATTTTATTAAAAAATTTGAAAAAACATTCATATAGTTGAAAGTATATTATGTTATATATTTAAAAGCATGTTTCAAACATGTACAGTGCTTCTGTAGTATGTTTACAGATTTTATACATTTCACACAGAAAACAAGCCTCTTCCTAAATCATATCTGATACAGACAAAGATACAGTTGAGATGTATTCACCGGTGTGTTCATTTCCATAACTACAGAATCATAACCTATTATAACCGAGGCTCTAAAAGTTGAAAGAAAAACGTAGTATTTTCTTTTAAGGGGAAAGAGAAAAGCATGTTTCCGCCCGGTCTCGAACCGGGGACCTTTCGCGTGTTAGGCGAACGTGATAACCACTACACTACGGAAACTGTGAGCAAAGGAACATTTACTACAAAGTATACTTGTTCAAATATATAAATTTTAAACCTTTACAGTTTCTATAGTGTAGTAGTAGATATGTAAAATGGTAACATAAAAAAACATACTAATACATTTCATGAATAAGTCTGTAAATGCTGTTATTGTATTGAAATGCTTACACTTTAAATAACAACATCCAACTGAACAATCAATCACATTTTGGTGTAGAAAAAAAAATATATATATATATTATGGAGGATATGCTACCAGGAAATAAAGACAAAAAACAATATATTGGTATCAAACAACTTAACATTATTACAAATATTCCTGCCCATATAGTACAGTTTGACGTTGAATATATTGGTATATGATAAGGTACACATGTCTTATATTAAAAGTAGAATGAAGGAAAGCCAGATAGATTATGCTACTGTCTCTATGTTTATCTGTTTTAGTGCTTCATATTCCAAACATTAATTACAGTACTTGATGAACTAACTGTATTACAATAACCTACAGCTTGGTAATGTAAATATGGAGCATACATTAATCTTTGATGTAATTAAATGACACTGTCAACCAAAACAAATGTAAATATCCTACATTTTAAGTACTTTCACATCTAATCACATTTGATTCAATGCAAACAATTTGTTGAAAATAAAAAGCCTTTCATAATGGTACAATGCTAGTTTCCCAAGATGTTTGTTGAGAAAAGTGCAATTTCCAAAGTATTACCAAAATATATTTTTTGTAGACAATATTTGTGAAACTGTTAATGGAACTAGTTCATCTCTGTTGCTATTAAAAGTCATGGGATCCATTTAATGACAGATCAATTATAACTGAAGAAGTTCCTTGTTAAGACATTGAATTTACTCAACATTTAATAAACTTGAATGATTCTGGTAAATGTATGCGATTGAGACCCCCCTAACCATGACAATCATGATTATCAAAACTCATCAATACTCCCAGACTTTGTAGATTATCTGATGCTCAGGAAACTTTGGACCATGGGGATTGAACATGTGACCCCTGTCAGTGATATTTTGAGTCAAAACATATTTCCCATCCCATTTCTTATGTTCATGAGTTCTGGAGTTAACCGCTTTCAAATACGTTGCCGTATACCATCTTTCTTATTCTTGGTACTCCTTCTCATATGCAAATGTTTTAAGCATAAAAATGTCCAACAAGAAAAACTCAATATATTAAATAGGAATTAACAAAATAAACTACCATTTTGTAGTTGAAAAAATATATATCGATATATACAAATTCCTCTTCTCTTCTGGGTTGTTCATCATCACTGAAAGAAGATGAGAAAGGTTAGATGCACATGGACCAAATATATTGTAGCAAAATGTTAAATAGAACTAGTGGAATATTTGATGTATAGTTTATCTTAACATAATTATATAGACAGCGATCAAGTAGCATACTAGGCCCTAAAAGAATGCCAATGCCAAAAATGACAACAAGTGAATGAATGCTTTCTTCCAGAAGAAAACATGTTTCCGCCCGGTTTCGAACCGGGGACCTTTCGCGTGTGAGGCGAACGTGATAACCACTACACTACGGAAACTGATGATTTTCATTGACTGATAGTTCTGGTTTTAATTATGTATCTACAATGATTATATCACCAGGTCAATATTTCTCTCATTAAATATTTATCTATGAACAATACCATTTAGTTGATTTCAATAGTAGACTTTTCAACACTCTTATATTGCGTAAGACTCAGGAAAGAGGGAGGGGTGGGTGAAATGGAAAAAACATGTTTCCGCCCGGTCTCGAACCGGGGACCTTTCGCGTGTTAGGCGAACGTGATAACCACTACACTACGGAAACTGCTGAAACTCAATGGTAAATATTTCCTTTGACAAAGGTGTGGGCTAAACAAACACAGCTAACAACAAATTTTAAAGTCTGAAAATGTCATGTTTTGGATATAGTAACCATTTGTTATCAATATTTAAGCAATTAGTGCTTTGAATAAGACATATGTTAGAATATTACTCCTAATATTATATACCAGATGCTGCATCAATACAGTAGCTTCACTGTTACAATTATATGAAGCCATGATAAGCATGTATAGTTTAAATGTTTTAATTCAGTTTATATTATACTGTTAAATACACAATATGTGTGTACATTTACCTTTATTTTGTAGTGGGCTTAAAGGAGACACTGCAAAAAATCACTGTCTAAGGTAAATGTTATTGAGTATAGCTAATTAGTCCTCTGCTTGATCAATTTATACTTTTCACGTTAAGTTAGTGCACCATATAAGGATTTTTAAATGTTATTTTTTAAGTCATGTGCGTAGAATAATCTAAAAAATGTAATTTATATATTTGTTGATGAAGTGGGCTTACTTGGAACCCCCATCTTAAAAGTTACGTTAGGTACCCATTGAGCCCATGCCCGACTTTTGACATATTTTAACAAATTACATTTACATTTATTCATTTAGCAGACACTTTAATCCAAAGTGACTTCCAAGAGAGAGCTTTACAAAGTGCATAAGTCACTGATAATAACAAAAAGGTAGCCACAAAGCATTGTGGGTAGCCAAAACAAGAAACACACATTGTGAACAACCAAAAAGTAAGTGCCAAAGGGAAGAACCATAAGAGCATGTAGTTATGCAAGTTACAATTAAACAACATGAATCTTTAAGTGCAAGTGTACCTGTAGAAAAGCAGGCAACAGTAAAATAAAAATAGATTAACTAAAATATAATATTTTGCAGCGAACACAACAGTTTAATAAGACAATAAAAACTTTAGAAACAGCTGTAGATAATGTATTGATGTTTCAAATATGAGATTAGACCTTCATTTGAACTAAAATGTTGTCCCTTAAATTGTAGCATTTCTGAAAGCGGATTTGGTGGGCGTAATAGGGACGTTTACCCAAGTTGGTGTATGAAATGTAATGATCTGTTCTGTCATCAAAATACGAGTTGAGATCTAACAATACTGTGAAATTTGAGATCTTAATCTTTGTACTTAAAAATAATTTGGCAATAATTAGAAAACCCTAGTTTTAATTAGTACCATTCCCAGGACAGAAGTGGAAAGGGGCAGTGGTGACCTAGAAAAACATATTAAATCATATCTGATACAAAGATACAGTTGAGATGTATTCACTGGGTGTATTCACTTCCAAAACACTACAGAATCATAACCTATTATCATAACAGACTGAGAGGCTGTAAAAGCTGAAATAAAAACGGTTTCAGTTTTTTCTCTACAGGTGAAAGAGCAAGAGTGAAAATGAAAAGCATGTTTCCGCCCGGTCTCGAACCGGGGACCTTTCGCGTGTTAGGCGAACGTGATAACCACTACACTACGGAAACTGTTGAAAAACAATGGTCAAAAATTCTGGTCATATTTTAACAAATATTATTTAGGTAAGTACAGTTCAATTAGTTATACATCTTACATGGCACTGAAGAGGGGGGGGGGGGGAGTAACAAGTAACAACTGAAGACGGAGGGATGAAATAAGAAAAACCGCCCGGTTTCGAGCCAGGGACCTTGCGCGCGGGAACCAACTATGGTTTGTCTTAACTTTCCTTGGCCGCGTTTCCCAGATTCCTTAAGAAGCTCTTAAGCGCTGAAACCTTCTTAGGAGCGCTCTTAAGAGCGCCGTGAAAGAAGTACGTGTTTCCCAGAGTCATTCTTAGCTTAAGAAGATCTTTCACTAAGAAGGAAATGTAAGATCAGCCTGACCCACTCTTAACAGCCTTCTTAGCGACCAAACGCTCACTGCAGCCGCGTCAGGGAAAGTTATATCTGACACTCAAAGGAATACTAAAACCATGCGTGATGATAAATGTGCGCCCACAGCTGCAGAACACTGACGCAAGAAAAATAATAGCATAATAAGAAAAATAACGATATAAAAATAAATAATTGCTCATGTGTTCCTGTAGCTACATAAATAAAATGAATCATCATTACTATCACTCATTACGTTTTCACAAACATTAGGCATCTGCATGAGTTGACGTTAGATATAAAAACATCAACAACCCTGTGGTATTTCACAGAAATCAGGGAAACTGACAGGTGTAATTGAACTCGGCTGGAACCTCATCAAGAGATCGAGGCTCCACCTCAGTCTATATATAAAGGCGTTGCTGAAGTCCACGCAAGTGGACTACTCCCAACAATAAACCCACTACCACTACCACTACCACCACACATCAACTATCATGTATAGGGCTCAAGGCCGTAGACATGGAGTCAACATCGGGGGGTACGAATTACATTTTTTATGATAATTTCTGACTGCGTGCGTGGTTGCCTGTCGTAGCGTAGAACATTTATATTTTTATATCAATATATTGGGGGGGACATTTTGACCAGATTTGAATAGTGGGGGAGATGTGTCCCCCCAATATGTATTATGATTACGGCCTTACATTGTGTTGTGTGTGATTCGTGCGCTGATAAAGTGGTGGGTGATCGATTTTCCTGGCATCGATTGATTTAGTTTCAACCCCACGGCGGTGGACAGCTCCCACTAAGAGCTTCTTAAGAGGCTTCTTTGGCGGGATTTTAAGAAGGCAGTTAAGAACGTGTCTGGGAAACACCCCTATCTTAGCACTCCTTCTTAGCCGAACCCTTCTTAAGAGCCTTCTTAAATCCTTAAGAACGTTCGAATCTGGGAAACGCGGCCCTTAACTTTTCCAATTCATTCTTTATGGTAGTCCTTAACTCTACGGATGTAATATTCAAACGGCCTCTGGTGGCGCTGTTCTGACTTTCCCATAGACACCCATTGAAAAAGAAAGAGGCACGATGTCATCAGTCAGATCACCGTTTCTTCAGATTCGACCCCTCCTATAAATCCAATCCCCGACCCATTTCGTGATCCGTGTCAAAGTGCCTCTCGAGGAAAGTAATGGGATTAAATACGAAAAACATGTTTCCGCCCGGTTTCGAACCGGGGACCTTTCGCGTGTGAGGCGAACGTGATAACCACTACACTACGGAAACTGATGACTGATAGGCTGATATAAGTGCCTCAATAGGTATTTTAAAATATGAACACAACTTTTAAATATCAACATTATTATTTCAAGTTACACAGTTTGTGACATTATAAGTGACATATTTTGACTATGCTGGATCCAAATATCTATGGGGAAACAGTTTACAGATATATTTCTCACTCTTTTAACTACATATTGATTTATTTATATGACCTCATCCTCTGTTGCACTTATTTATATGGTTGAGTGTCAATAAAAGGACTTGATTTCATATAAGTGGTACTATCAATTGATGTTGTAAATTAACTTGTCAATAAAAGTATTCATTAACTTGTAAATGTATTAACTTATTAAACTGTTTATTTTTTTGTTTTTAAATAACATAATAATTCATTTCAATATTTTTTTTCTCAAGAATTTTTATCTGGACAGGGCCTTTTGATACACACTCAATAGGGGTCAGCATCTGTACTACATGTACTACAAAAAAAACAAAGCTATATAACTAAATAACCCATTACAGTTGGGTATGACTTTTCCAACAAGCTGTACAATTCCTGAATCCCAAATATCACATAGTAAGATTAGATTAGAGCAAATAGATTTTTATTATTATTATTTAGCTACATGGGCGTGTTAACCACTACACTATGGAAATTGATTATATCAATTGGTCAATATTTCTCTCTTCAAATATTTATCTATGAACAATACCATTTAGTGCATGTCAATAGTGGACTTTTCAACATTGTCTTATCTTGCCTAAGACTCAGGAAAGAGGGAGGCATGGGTGAAACAGAAAAAAACATGTTTCCGCCCGGTCTCGAACCGGGGACCTTTCGCGTGTTAGGCGAACGTGATAACCACTACACTACGGAAACTGATGATCCTAATGGGTCAATATTGGTCAATTAATAGGTATTATAGGGTTGTCATCAAACATTCTAAATTCGAATTTATATTTGAATAGTTGTTAAAAAATGAATTTCAAATGTGAAAATTAATATTCGAATGTTTTTTTTTTAAACAACCGCAGCGGCAGTGCGTCTGTCTGCTTACAGTTGACTTGCATGGAAGATGGCAGAAAGTGCAGAACCCAGCTTGACCGCAGCAGAGAAAGTGATTGTAACCCCAAAAAATCTAAAGAGTGATGTCTGGAAATATTTTGGATTTTGGTCAGTTGATGGTAAACTTGTTGAGCCTACAGCTAAAGTAGTGTGTAAACTATGTAAGCTGGAGTTATCTTACCATTCAAACACTAGCAAGTTGAGGCTACATCTCCATGTTTACCACAGCACAGCTCACTCGGAGCGTTCAATGTCGGTTCTATACTGTAAAACTTGTTGATTTTATTTGTTTCAATCACTGAATGAAGCCTGCCATATTGGGACAAGAATCGCGACCTTAAATTGCTTGCTCAAAACTTAGAATTTGTTTATTGTTGTCGTTCATTTTACACCGCTATGCACAGAGAGCGCGATGGTGCGGGAGAGAGAGAGAAAGAAAGAGTGCGTGTGTGCGAGCAAGAGGCCAAGGTCTGCGGTCTTGGCCATTAGTTCATTTACTTATTTTTGTGTAGGTAATTTGTCAAATATGTTTAAACTTTAATAAATTAGGCCTACCTACCTACTGTATACAAGTAGTTGTGTTTTGTTGTATTAATTTGTCCTGTTATTGACGTACTTAATACACAACCAGAAATTCGAATATGCGTTTTTTTAAAGGGAATTTTTGAATGTAATTTTTAAGCAATTTTGACAGTCCTAATACATCAGATCTAGATTAGATCTATTTTCACACAACTATATTTTAATAATTTAGCTGTACATACCTTGTGCCAGCATCCTGGTATTGGCAACCCATCCCGACCCTGTGGAGACAGAAAATAAGTGTTATCAAATTAACTTACCTAACTAATCACATATTAATATTCATGTAGCTACCATGTAGTTACGAGAAAAGTAGGGAGGCTAGTACACCCGGACAACTAAAACGAAAAGTCGTACAAGTTCACCAAAGACCAAAACATACAAAACACACAACAGTTTAAATACCATTGTCACTGACAAAATCACAAACAAGGTTGTTGTCTAATCATTAATGCACAATTTATCCAGGCAGGGTTAACACAGGAGTGAGGGAGGGGCATAAAGTCAGGAAGCAGTAATACTATACCAATGGGCAAGGGGTGCCAGAGGGTGGCCCCGCCTCCCCGAGGAGCTCTTTACTTCCACTGGTTACCTGAAAACCATTCCAGTTGGTTTTGAGTCACTTCTATTTAAAATCAATCAACGTATACCTATAATCAAGCACACAAACTAGGACTGGGATGGGAATGGCTAACATGGCACTTGCTAGAGCTACCTACAAAATACTCTTTGTCGACACAAACCAGTACTAAAAAGACAGCAACAATGGTTATAGTAAAATAGAAATATATTTTTAAAATGTTCTATTCGAAATGAACGGCAGTCCAATCAGAAGTGTTACAGCGCAGGGTTGGACATCCTACCCCTCCTAAATAACCAACCCTGCCCCATGTCGAGGTGCCTTTCAAGGAACAGGACAGGGATGAAATACAAAAACATGTTTCCGCCCGGTTTCGAACCGGGGACCTTTCGCGTGTGAGGCGAACGTGATAACCACTACACTACGGAAACTGATGACCCTGAAGATCCCCGACAGCTTTACAACTGTGACGAGTCGGGGTTTCAGACGGACAAGGGCAGGAACATGGTGCTGGTGAAGAAGGGGGGCAAACTACCCTACAAACAGGCAGCCTGTACCAGGGTTCATATCACAGTGCTGGTGTGCCTGAACGACGGTTGTCCTACACTACATGAGTACCCCGAGGGACCTTATTTGGCAAGAGTCCCTCGGTGTACATAGACTCCGAATTATTCAGGCATTGGTTCACTTCTTTAAGCGTGTTGTGAGGAAGCGCCCCCCACCCCCGATCTTCTATGGACATAAGAGCCACTTGGACCTGGTGATCAACACCGCCAGAAGGAAAGCTGTAGTACTCCTGTGCCTGCCACCACATCTCTCCCATGTCCTGCAACGTCTTGACGTAGGATCCCTCCCCCCCGCCTCTATGATAATTCATTCATATTAAATCAAATGTCCTCCCTCCACAGCTTTCCTAAGCCACTTTGATGATCACTCGACTGGTAAGAACTGTAAATCATATTTTTCCTGAGTGCTCTAAAGAAAAGCAGACCATTTTTGTACGACAGAGCCAAGAAACCGTCACCATCTTCCCAGTAACTAGTGCTCACCAGGCCCATGACACCACCAATTGGTAAGCATGTGAACCCCGCTGTAGCATGTGTATGGAACCCCACTGTGTATGGAAGAGAATACAATGAATATAGAACAAGTGTAATCCGTCTGCTTTGTCTTCTAAGCTGGACCATCAACTGTGGCTGAGGATGGGGTCAGTCTCTGTCAGACAATGTAGAGGTGGTGTCATGGGCCCAGTGTGAATACGGAGAGAGCTGATTCCACTCCTTCTGTGTGGATTGGGAGGATGGGGACTCAGTGTGTCTCCTATGTTGATTTTGTCGTGGCGGCCCGCCACGGCTGAACTTCTGCCGCCACGGTATCAGAAATAGGGCTGTACAAGACAGGCCGTCTATCAGCAGTGATTGCACTGCTAAAAAAAAATCCTAGGGGAAACACTGGGACTTTTAATGTACTTTTTTATAGAATAACTGTTTTTAATTACATTTATTTATTTGATTTGCCGTGTCTTATTATGCTTGGCTTCATATAAACAACTACACTTATAAATATAAACTTCACGTGATATAAACAATGCGCAAAATATACAGCACCAAAAGCTACTTTTAATAGTTAGAGGCTAAGAGACCCAGTTAAAAAAGAGGGCATCTATACACTCAAATTAGGAATGTCCTCAGCTGAACATAGAAATAAAGGAAGAATAAACCGAAGAATCGTAGGTCTGCAAAAAAATTGTCTAGGAATTGTCAAATTCGACCACTCAACCACGAAAATGTCAAGTTTGACTGCGTAACAGCACATGGGCTTACTCGGCTAGTTAGCTCTGGACGTTCTGCACTGCACAGAAGCCTATGGTTTGACAGCGTGTTTATATATTCAGATAACATGGAGGCTACCATTTGGTATACATGCAACATATGGTGTACACACATTGTATACTTTCCTATCGTTGGTGTGGCAATTCTTCTAAACTAGCGCCATAATACTAGCTGATAATCGCGTCTAGAAAGTTCGAACGAACGACACCCTCTGGCTAGAGCTAATTGCCAAAATGAGAAGGAAATGGCTTTTTAGGCATATCTCTATTGGATTTTGAAACTTGTATACTATAAAAAATATATTCAAATTGTATATTGTTCTGATAGCTAGCCCTTGAAAGCAGCTGAATATCGCTATTTTCCTTACCAGGCTCACGCTTGTTTCATTAAAACTAAATGGCGCTTGTAGAACTGTTGTATAAAAACACCACAAGAAGAGCGTTACTGCTGAACATTAGCACGTCTGTGCCTACCTTCGACATTGGGCATGCGGCCTTGTACCTGACCGAATAACAGCCGTGCAGTGATATCTTTCGCAGCAAACTACCTCCTGTGATATTGTTTAAAGACGTTTTTGTTATTTTGCATGCCAATCAAATTAAACAGACGAAAAATATATTGTCGTTCTTATGGTTTTAGACATATTTCTTATTTCACTACCGCAACAAAATGGTTGCTGCTAACCAGCTAATTTCGCAAGCATGGCTAGCTGGACACTGTACGTAGCTAGCTACGGTCGGCTAACTCAGAGCAAGGACTTTATCACAGAATAAATAACGAACTCATTCAAACCCGGGGCAGCTTATGCAATTCTGCAGTCATCGTCTGTCTAGTTGACTCGACGAGCTGGTCAATAATACACTGGCGTGAGTTCATCTTAATCGGCTCTCATACTACTGATCAGACAATACTTTGCCTACCATTCTCTCCCGATCTTTTCTCACGTGTGGCTGCCCGCTCTACACTCACTTACTACCTGTACCCATGCAGCCATCTGATTGGTTGACACCTGACGCACGCTCTCATGATCATAACCACTAACCATCAGAGCTATTGAAAAAGAGAAAATACGTTAAAACTTAATTTACACACCCCGATAAAGAAAAAAATATCAGGCTTTCTAAAACGCTGGAAAGTATACATGAACATATGCAACCCCTACCTGTGATAGATCTTAGAAGAAAGATGATTAATTGCACAGTCCTAACACACAGCACCAGTTTCACATAGACACACATTTAAGAATACACACACACTTGTGTATAAATCATCTTCCTTGGCTTTTTCATTCCCCATCAACATCTCCATTCAGTTAAAGGACGGTTCATGGAATGGTAGCCTATCTCAGGACAAAGGGGACTTTGACGTGGTAAAAGAAGGGAAGTGAAGTTGTAAAGGCTGACGTCACATACCACAGGACAGGGTTGGTCCAATCCTGGGGGTCCCTGCTCGCCCTTCTGGCCCTTCATAGCCCTCTTACCCCCCAGGCCCCGGTCACCCTGGGATAGACCAGAGAAGGGCCACAAACTAATCATTATATGTAACTGGATGGTATTTCTGAAGCCAATGAGGACATCAGAAATGTAGAGTTAAAGATAGATTGCCGAAGAGGGTATGTGAATTCTAATGATCTTGGTGGAGAATATGATGCTATGATTTGGTAAGGGGAAGGTGTTGTCACTTACCTTCTCTCCTCTATCTCCTCTGACCCCCTTCTCACCCATCAGTCCAGGGAAGCCCTGTCAAGGATAGAGGGAGGTTAAGACCTGCAGAATTTACAGTTAAGATTAATTTAAGGCTTGCAATTAAATTCAGCCTGTGAATCAAAGTACTTACATCTAACCCTGGCTGTCCTTGTTCTCCCTGACAAGGAAATCACACAGAATCTCAAATTACACAAAAGTCTGTTGTATTTAATACTTCTTGGTACAGTGTAATGTTGTGCGGCATGCTGTATAATACAACGTGATTTTCTTGGGTATGCAAATAAAGCCCAAAAGCATCTTATTTCCAATGTCAAATCAAAGCGTGTTGCTGTGCATCCATTTGGTAAAAGGTGGTCTGAGGTCTTTTGAAACATGCGCCTATAGCTTTGATAGGTTCAAGTACTGTATGTAAAATGTGGCTGACCTTTCCACCTTTGGTGCCAGGGAGACCAACCAATCCAGTTGAACCAGGAACTCCCTGTGCGAGGGAGCGGTGGGTGATAAGGCACTCGGGGTATGAGCTAGCAGACATGTATCACCACTCACATTCACGACAGTCAGCCGAGCAAGACTTTGTGTGGGCCGTAACTGCTGTTCAGCCAACACCACACAAAGCCATTGTTGGTCTTTCTCTCTGGAAACAGATCGTAACTATAAAGGGAAAGACTCACCCTCAAACCGGGGGGTCCTATGTGTCCAGCATCCCCCTTCTCTCCTTTTACCATCTCCCCAGGTTCACCCTATTTGATACAGAGCACACGACCTAGAATCCTCTGCAAGCTTTTCCATTCTAAAATGTTTGCTCCGAATCGGAGGATGACGTAATTACTGTTCGTGATCCTATTCAAGAGCAGGAGATCTGGATTCATCTCACCTTGGACCCGGGTACTCCGTGAGGTCCCTGCAAAACGGCAGAGAAAATATGAGATCGGTTTCCACATTAAAACACTGAAAATGGGAAAACTCTGAGGCCGTGGTCGTGCTGTTCTGAAAGGGCTGCGGCCGACAGGTCACCCACCGTGAACCCTGGGGGTCCGGGGGGCCCTGGAGGGCCGGGTATGGAGATCAGCTGAGCCTGGGGGAGGGAGAGAGTCGCTGGTCAGAGGATCCTAATCACTTCACATGCAGCATCATTCAGGTAAACCATCACTGACCAGATTCTCCTCAAAGCGAAAGTCTCTTCCCTCTCCTTTTTGTCCTGCTGACCCCTGATAACGTAATGCACAACAAAGAGAACAGACACTGCATGAGAGGTTGTACTGTATCACACCGAGAACAGCAGTGATGTGAGATAACAGATATGATGTATCCTGTCTTATGATTGACGCATGATTCTTTTCTAATTTCTCTGCATTGGATTGGTAATCTACATCCGCACTGTCTCAGCAATACCAGCTTGATGACAGTTGCTGCTGCTCGTTCTACGGTTTGACTCAGTTTGACAGAGCTAGTTCCCCCCACCCACCTGAAGACCAGGCTGGCCATACTGTCCTTTATCCCCCTTCTCGCCTGATGCTCCTGGGGTCCCTGGCTCACCCCTTTCCCCTTTATGACCCTACAAACACAGGAGAGAACACTTGAACACTACAGGACCCAATATACTCAGGTGACTGTCCCACTTGGAATTCTCGATCATTCTTTTCTGTAGCTACCTTTTCCCCATCAGTTCCAGGTAAGCCAGCGTCTCCCTGTTGAGACACAAACCAAAATACAAGATCAAGTCTTAAGAGTCTTTCCTGGCAGGGACAGTCACTGTAACAGTCCAGTGTTGCTGTGAGCACAGCTAAAAGACAGTGGACAAGACAGGGGCCTGGGAGTTCAGGAAATAATTAATTATTTAAAGGTAAAGGACAAGTTCATTTAGTTGATGTATGCCAGTATTGTATTTGGGACTGCTCTGACCTTCAGCCCTGACTCCCCAGGGGGGCCCGGTGGTCCGGCAGGGCCCTGAGGAAACAGAAAAGGATCAAACTCAATCAGGCAAGAGATTTCTACCTTATGTTTTTCAGTCAGTGTGTGAGACTACAAATGTTTGCTCAGGGCTTACCTGAATATGTGTCTGGCTGAGAGCAGTGTCAAAGGAACCTGGGATACCCTTCTCTCCTGGGAAACCCTGTATAAATAGAGAGATGGGGAGAGACAGAGAAAAGTAATGAACTAGGTAATGGCACAACTTCCTTCAGTGGATGTACATCTCTTAAGCTTAAAAAGGGTATTCAATGGTATTCGAGTCACATATTCATAGACGTGTGCAAGATAGACAGTGCATCCGTAACTTTTGTAAGATGCCAGCAAGGAAAGGTTATTCACTCACCATGACCCCACGAGGTCCAGTCTTCCCCACCTCCCCCTTCTCCCCCTGACCAAGGACAGGACAGAACGTCAGCCTTTACTGAGTCCCACATTTCATAACAGAAGACCAGTGAGTTTGTCGTTCAAACGAACTAAAAACCCTCACCTTCAATCCCGAAGGCCCCTCGGGCCCTGACATGCCTTGCTGTCCATTCTCGCCCTGCACAAAACAAGAGAGGATATAGTCAGCTGGAGACTGCTCGTGTGTGTCTACCTGTGTGTGTTTGTGTGTGTTTGTCTTTGTGTGCATGATAACCTTTACCTGTGGTCCTTTAGGCCCCTATGAGTAGACAGATAATAAACACATTAAAAACCAGGAGTAAGTATCGATTATAAAAATGATGAACTATGATTTATACTTTAAAAAACATAGCAGAAAGCATAGACTACCTCCTTTCCATCCAATCCATTTAGACCAGGTGGGCCCTGTAAATGATAGTGGAGGTAAACACAACACAGGTTGAATTAGAATCCGATAAAATAAAAAAGAATTCACTCAGATTTAATTCTACTGGTTTTCCACTAGGGGAGCAGCATTTCATTACAATCCAGTCTCTGCTGTCTGATTAGTGAGAGATTCAACATCTGGTGTTCCAGATTCACAGTCTTGATGACATCTTGTACCAGAGGAAATTATGAAGTCATCAGGGCTCTCAAAACACTTCTGGCGTTGACAAGAGATTGGCTACCAAACGTTCAGACTTGTGGAAGGTAGGGTGTATATACTGATGAGTCATGATTAGTGAACGACCTTGGCGGTCTCATTAGCGAACTGATTTGGTGTTGGTGTTAAGGCTATCATGATGACAGCCACCCCATGTGGAGAGGAGGACGACGAGTGAGAAGGGGAACCGGAATCCGCCCACCCTCCCGCCCCCCCCCCCCCCCTGCCAAACCGCAGCAGTTAAGGAAGCAAAGGTAAACATTGTTGAGAGAGAGACAGCGACGAGTAGCAGAGAGGCGCCTCAGAGAGACATCTGTTGGCAAGATGGAGGCTGTGAGACGACTCCACCAAGGACGAGCCCACACTCACTACGGACTAATCATTGCGTTGAATCTCAACGGGGCACATTTCACCTGCACAGGGAAGAGCAGATCATAGGGAGGGAGATGGAGAGAGCAGAGGGGGGGAGGAGAGGACGGTGGAGGAGATGTAGTTTGGACTTGGTGTCAGGGACAGAAACAACGGATGGTTTCGAAGGAGGAGAGAGGAAAGGGAAGAGTGTAGAGATTGGACGGACGTTTGGTCGAAGAAAGGCCGGAGGAGCATCTTACCGGCTCACCCGGTTCTCCGCGGGGCCCATCCCTCCCCGTGTTCCCTGGAGGGCCCCTGGGGCCAAGAGGTCCCGGAGGACCGGGCGGGCCAGGGGGCCCAGCCTGGCCCTGGTCACCCTGCCAAAACAGAGGCACAGGAGAGGCAGCATGTGAATGGCGGGCACCGTTTGTAAAACAGAAGTGACACAGGAGGAGAGCAGATCAAGGGCACACGCTCTAAGGGACAGAAGGCGAGAGAGAGGTTGAGACGATTCTTCTCAGGCTTTTGGACAGGACACATGCAGGTAGGAAAGATCAGAGCAGTGCTTAGTTGAGGAGGAGGGGAGGAAAAGCACAGTTCAGCCCGTCTGTACCTTGACGAGCCGTCTGTGGAAGGTGTGCTGGTCGCCGGACAGAAAGCTGTGATCGAAACGAGGGAAGACCATCTCCAGTCCAGAAGAATGGACCGGGCAGACACAAGCATAGAGAAACACGGACAGAGATATATATGTCATTAGAAGCTTCAGGGACTAGTTGTTTCTCTTGCCCCTTGAAGGAAAAAGGGAAAAGGTCTAGGCGAGGGGGAGGGATGGAGCGACATGGCGGAGCTGAAAGTGAAAGCGACCGTTAAAAAGAGAGCGCGAGAGATGAGGACAAACCTTGACAGTGAGAATCTGATTACTGAGTAAACCTGCTGACCCATGTAATGCAGGGGGACCCTGGAGGAGAGGGGAGAACCACAGGGAGACAGGAGGAGGAGAGGATGAGGGGGGGGCTAGTGGACCCCTTCAGCGATGCACAATAACACGCCGGTAATCATTCACAAAGGCTTCTGCCGAAGTCTGACCCAGGCCATCTGTTTTCTGATGCAGCCGGGCCAAGCCGGATCAAGCCAGGCCAGGCTCGTCTAGGTGCTAAGGGAGTAGTCTAAGGTGACGGATGGACTTGTGCGCAGGAGACAAGTGTTCGAGAGAATCAAACATCCTTCTCTTCCACATTCCGGATTCTTTACGGGCCGTAAGTCTTCCTACTGTTGCAGAGAGTTGCCGAGACAAACAATGGACTTGGACAGATGACTCGATGGAACGTGTGTGACTGTGTCTGTGTGTGTGTGCACGTGTGCATGGTATCCAGCAAATGTAATTGATGATAGCCTGTTCATTCATTCTTTTAACTAAGTCACTGGAGTGTGTGTACGTGTGTTTGTGTGTCTCACCCTTGGTCCCGTGTCTCCTTGATCCCCCTGAAGATATTGCAAACAACAAAAGACGTCAGAATAACTTTATTCATTGGTCAACGGATGGTATGTTTGTGTGAGTATAAGATGCTTTTCTACCTTGTCTCCTTTGGGGCCAGCCGATCCCTGTGAAAAGGAAAAAAAAAAAGATTGAAGGCCATCATGCTATCAACATACTCTCTTTCCTTCTCAAGTGTGGTGCCATCAGAAGACATGACACTCCCCACATCGTGGGGTCATGTGATGAGGATGGAGACCTACCTCACTTCCCTTCTGACCAGGAAGACCCTGTAAATGGTGACACAGATTTGTTGATTTTAAATCACGAACAAATGTATACACATAAATAAACCCAACATATTCGAGTAGACAAGAGTACTGGGACAACTGACTGTTGTCAGGCAATCTCTAGAAACTCTCAAGATGGTCGCCATACTTACAGACAGTCCATCCATACCGAGAGGACCCTGGAACACAAGACAGAATAACTCAAAGTTAACATTGGGGCTTTTGTGGGGGAAATCTTTTGTTTGTGTGCGTGTGTTAGAGCACATGTGGCTGATCTGTCCACTGACAGTATAGACTAACATCTCTGTTTTGTTTGAACTGGAACAGCTTCACAGACCTGTTTCCCTGTTGGCCAGTTGGCCCTGAACCCCAAATGCTAGCTGCCAACACACACACACACACACACACACACAACCAGCCTCAATACATCCCAAAGCATCAAGCATAACAGACAAACACGATCACTCAAGCACAGTTCTTTGTATGTCAGTTCATAAAAGTAACACACGAAGACCTCAACAACAACAGTACATGGCATCTTGGTGCCAAAAAGACCAGAAACATCCTTTGTCAGCATCTAAATGTGAGATGAGAGCTGAGTCCACTAGGTGACACTATATTTGTGAAGAACATGAATGGGACACAGGTTCAACCAAATCACTGTGTATACCGAAATAGCTGTGTAGGCTAGGTACTTTAGGTGTATTATGCCTACAGTATAGTTTGTATATTCTGTATGCCAGTACACGTAGATTGATTGGAAATATGGAGAGCACTTATTTTATGGACAACAGATTCAGTTGGGTAGTATTGTAGTCAGTGACAGAGCAAAGTTACAGTGACACGTACCGGGTAACCATCCCGTCCAGGCGTGCCCTGCAGGGATTAACCATAAAAAATGAGGATTAGGATTAAAATTAGGATCCATTTTAGAGATCCGTTAAACCACCCAAAGCTCACTATCTTGAGCCACAGTGAAACTAGAAAACAATAAATTGTTGCGCCAGCTAGAAATGTACTTCTCAAGTATCCATTGCCTTAAACATCCACTGAATGTTAACGTACCTCCTCCCAGTCCACAATACAATAGACTCAGCACCTGTAACTATTCAGCACCACCTACCACAGCACCCTCATGGAGATACTTACAGGAGAACCTGCAAGAGAGACAGACAACAGACAGGGAGAAACACAATTGTGTTAAGATCTGGTCTGGTTTGATCGGGTCTGGTCTGGCATGCTCTGGATTGATCTGGTCTGGTTTGGTCTGGCCTGGTTTGTTCTGGTTTGATCTGGTCGGGTTTGGTTTAGTCTGGTCTGGTTGCTCTTCTGAGTTATCTCAGAGCTGATCTACAGAGGGACGACCGACGGATGTAATCAAAATAACATGGTAATGTGTTCCAAGTCACAACAAAGGCTTTTTATGGGCTCCTTCTATCATCTTCAGCTTACGCTTCACAACTAAATTTCCTATGATGCTTTGTTTGTGGCGTTGATCATTCAATCAGGAGGCATATTAATGGCTTGATTACAGAATGTTTTAGGCACTCAATCAAGGCTTTGTTGCATGTACTGTTCATTAATCATAGTACTACTATAGCTAGAAGAGCCTTCAGGAACATTCCTCCAGGAGAGAGTGTTTAAAACATGACCCCTCCAGGAGAGAGATAGTTTAGAACCTGACCCCTCCAGGAGAGAGATAGTTTAGAACCTGACCCCTCCAGGAGAGAGAAAGTTTAGAACCTGACCCCTCCAGGAGAAAGTTTAGAACCTGAACGACCCCTCCTCGAGAGGTCAGATTGGATGTAGCATTGAGGGGTTGGATGTAGCAATCCAAGAGGATTGGAGGGGGTGCAAAGTGATGCAAACATACTAAAATCCCTCATCTAACCTTTTGGTGGTATCATGGAACTTGTGGCTTTTACATGTTTTGATTATCCTTTTGTTGCAATAGATAAGGCCAGCATTCCTGTAAGAGGGGAGAAAGTTCAAACCTGCCAGTCTCTGTCTATTTCCTATCCTTGATGCTCTTTCTTTTGCCCTAGCAGGGAAGGAAATCTCTCGGAGCAGAAACAAGTACATTATATTGCGAACATACGCTGGATTTGTTTCTACGCTCAGTGATTACGGGGAAAGGATATCTTCCTGAGCCCTGTCAGCCAGCTGTCGGACTTTCCTCCTACTCGCACAGCACTCTGCTGTGCTTGACACTGTCCACAGCCCTGACCTTTGTGACACGGCTCACTAGGAAGCCTGCTATCAGGGACACTCCAGCCAGTGGTGATGCTCTTAAGAGATTTTCTAGCGCTAATGGAATGTGACACAGCATGTGGAAGGATCCAGAAGTAAGAGCTACAGCAGCTTAGAGAGACCCTGGCCCTTTCTGCCCAGCCTGGCCCAGCCCGGCCCCTGTACAGTGTCAAATCGACCCGCATGTAAACAGATGACGCGTTTCCGAGGACAGATTCGTAGGGGGGACAAGAGGAGGGGAAGGGAATTGAAGAGAGAGATGGATTAGGATGACCTTCCCTGGTCTTCTGTCACAGAAACTGTCAAAGTTAGAATTCCTCCTCCCTTTTTTTTGGGTCATGGGGCGAGTGAAGGGAGAAAAGCACAAAGAGAAGATCTAGAGATAGACAGTGAGTCAGAGAGAGGGAAAACCAGAAAAAGAAAGGATGACCGAGAGAAAGAGATAGAGGGGGGATGTGCCCCTCCTGAGGGGAACGGGGACCTGGGTCAGGTCGGGTCAGGATGACTGACACAAACCAGAGGGGGCTGCTTTTCATGTCCACATCTTTTTGGAGTCAGGGAGGGGTACACTGAACCCAACCAGTTTCCCTCCCCCGCCACCACCCCCCGACAGGGAAGACGAAATCCTTCCCGCAGAGACACTCGTCTATTAACATATCATACATTACACAGCAGAATAAAGTCGAGGAGAGGGAAGGGAAAGAAGAGAGGCAAAAAAGAGAATAGAAGGAGAGAGGGAGGGATGAAATGGGCAGTCGTGTGTCGGGGAGGGACTTGTGGCTATCGACACACAGGATGAAACTAATGTTTTTACCCTGACCGGACCACCTGGGAGTTCACTAACGGCACACACAGTTGTGCAGACACACACACACACACAGTGATTTAGCACCAGCATCAATACACCGAGCCATAAATCAGTGTTCGGCCCTGTAAAATGTGGCCCCCAGACACAGCTTAAAGGCTACTGTACAGATAAAAGACCAGGGCTCTCATAAGGCCAGGCCTCTATACTCTGGATATTTAGTATCTCTGGAGGGCAAAGACACGACGGGATAGGAGGAGACGCTACAGGGGACCTTGGAACACGAGCGTCTTGCTTTTGTGATTGACCATTGACATGGTGATCACGTTGACCCAAAGAACCTACGCCTAGAGCGTATACTGTACATTACATTCAAGACAGGTTGCCACATCTGTTTACAATAGCAAAGCTATTATCAAGGAAATTGACTATATTTATCAGAGTACGTTCTTAACATTTAAACAGAGGACAAAATGGCCCCTGGGGGTCGGAGAAATGAGAACGTTTTCTGATAAAGGACTCCAAAGGACTCCAAAGGAACCATTGACTTGAACTCTGACCACATGCTGACTTGACTCCCTCTCAGAGTCTGTATTAGTCAACACATACAGGATGGCTTGAAGAAAAACGTTTTCTAACGTTTTTCTATTTTTTCCTAAATATTTACAACTCCTTTTCCAAGCTCTAAAGACTGATAACTCCTTTTAAATCATCTACCGGACAATGGGAAGACAAACAAATGACCTGCTAGCAGTGCAAAAAAAACACAATTTTATTTGTGAGGTAGTTGAACATTTTGAAAGATTAAAAGTATAAATATGAAAAGTTGTAGTGTGCAATGAGACTAATAATTAATGACCTGCTAGAGCTGGCCTGGAATCCATGTGCTCTGTAATGCTAAAATAAGGGGCTTGAATTATGTGTTTCTGGTGGAGGGGTTTAAACTGTAAACATATTTCCCCATCATTTTGGAACAAGAAAAACGTAATGCCTCCTGATGAATGCTGTTTTCTAATGGCCAAACTGCTTTGTGCATCTTTGACATCTATATGTTGGACAAGGTAACACACACAGACACACACAGACACAGACACAGACACACACACACACAAACAAAAAATATCACATATACCTTGAATGGGAAGTGAAAAGAATAATGAGGGGAGGTAAGCTCGCTAATACAGACAAACCCACTTCCACAGAGCCACTGACAAACATTTGAGAAAGAGAGCGATTGGAGCAGTTACCAGGTTCGCCTTTTCTGCCCATCCTTCCTCGTTTTCCCGGGGGGCCTGGATGGAAAGAGAGAAAAAGAGAGAAATAGTATTATACATAACATAGGTAGGTTATAATCTGTTTATCAATGAGGCTCCCATCCCTTATCTTCTGATATCTTAAAAATCACAATCATGCACTTTCTCAAAAGGTTACTGTTGAAGTCCTGGATTGGTCACAACCTTGTTCTTCAGACAATGGAAATGACATTCTACGAACAAAAATGAGCGGTTTCCCTGACCTATAACAAGGTTAAGCAATCCCAGACTAGTCCTAGAAATATGCTCTCTTCAAAGTTTATAATATGATTTAATACTTAACAGGACTGTCTGGCTTTTTATCTGACTGAAAAGCAGCCAGTACAGTTCCTTTATATTATGAGTTGGGGGACCAACTTCAATCAGCCCCAACTTCACACTGCTTAACAGACAGTTGACGCCCAGGGGAGGACCTGCTTACGGCTCCAATAGGAACCCTGCGTGGGAAGTCGCGTGTTTGGACAGACGACAAGATTCCTCCGCCGCTGAGCGTCAAGGGGGAGGGGCACCCGGGGAGGGGCACCCGCCGTGTCACTGCGGCCGGCTGGGCTGGGCTAGAGAGACTGGGGGTCGGAAAGGAAGGATCTAGACCAGGGGCTTTATCGCTATCAGACGCCCGGCGTGAGAAATATGGCCTGTCCGTTTCCCACTGCGGTCAGCCGGCCTTCGCCGTCCAATCTGGAGACATCCCCCCTGGGGGCGTCCAGCCTGAAGATAAGGATTCTGGGAAAAAGGCTATGACAGCATCCAAGATGCATTCCATTTCCTTTGAGGTGGACACACACTGATTCTGAAGCTTCTTCAGGTTATGAAAAACATCCAGGGAGATAGATAAGAGAGTGAATGAGTGTGTGCACAAGTGTTGAAGACTGAAAGACTGGTAGAGCGAAAACGGTAGTGAGAGAGAAAGATAGATAGATAAAGAGAGATAAAGAGAGAGCGAGACAGAGAGAAAGAGTTAGAGACACGCACAAGCCAGGTATAGTGGCACATATGTCTTTTTAAACCACTTTGGTAGCTGAATAGTTTGTTCGTTTTGACGCGCCTGTCCGAATAATACTCTTACGTATTTTCTATATTGCTATTGAAGTTAGCAGCAGGCTACTCACCACTCCAACTCCAAGGTGAACGGTACGTGGCAGTTGATTGATTTCCACATTTCTTGTCCAGTACAAGTCTTAATCCAAAGGAAAAATTATGTCCAAGACTATCCTGAACATAAAATCCTTGCTTCAAAGCTTTTATTTATCAACCGAATAACGGTCAAAAAACCTTTGGCTTCCAACTAATAACAGCTTCCTTTGTTCCCAAAAAAACTTTACAAAAAATGTTCTCATCATAAACAATGCTCATGTGCCATAACCAATTTAGTTTATATTATTTGTAATTAATAAGAAAATAATAATTCAATTAGGTTACATTCTAGCCTAATTGAATTATTGTTTTCTTATTAATTACAAATAATTAACATAAAATTACAAATAATTTTGATTATAACTATACACCAACTATTACCATAATAATGATATACAATGAATTTGGCTCTTGCACCAGGTATCATCAGGTGTGCCTAAGACCCAGCCCAACAGCCAACCCTTAAAATACAACCAAAGTCAGAATAGGATTAAGAGGATCAACAGAGAAGGATTTTTCTCCTGGAAAGGGTATCAATCCTATAATGAAAGCCATTGACTTCTCAATAATCCTACAGGTGGTTCTGGTTAGCTCGTTTTAATTTGTTGCGCTGCGAAAAAAGACGCCTTTGTGCTGAGTGTGAAAACAGTAAGGAAGGACTGCCTCCGTTTCAAATTCATGCCAGATCAGTTATGCTGATTTTCACATAGCAGAGCTGTTGTTAATAGACACAATGAAGGCGTAGCGTATACCTCAGACTGCCCTAGGCCTATTCTAGGCCTAGTTTATTACCTTAATTTAGCCCCTTAATACGTGAATTGAGTCAAATCTACTCATCCACATAGTGAGGTTGAATGGAGAATTGTACTCTGCTACGTCTGGTAGTTGAGCCCACAGAGATAAAACAGGAGACATCCCTTACATCACTACACTGTGAAAGCGATGTTGTTTTGTTTGTGAGCATCCACAAAGTTGAGGGATGGAATGATCATGCATTCTGTGCGGGCACTTTACATTTGACATTTAAAACACATTTTTGAGTACCTCCATTGTGTTGCCTTGATGTAAACTATTTTCTTCCAATCCATTTACCCCCGAAAAATATCTCTCATTATCTCTTTACATCTCGTAGTAATCACTCTTTTTAATAGCTCGCGTGGTGACTGATTGAACGCTGCTCTGTGAAGCAGATCATCAATGTGTCCACCACAGTCAAACCTGTCTTTCTTTTCCTCCAATTCCGGTTCTCAGCCAACCGCTGCATCTCTAAGTGTTTCGGATGAAACACAGGCCCGACGCCAAATACAACGTGAAAACTGCGAACGAACGTCAGCGCAATTAAGCGGCAACACAAACAGGCGTCCGTCTGTCCCATTCCTCCACCGATCCAGCGTGAGAAACGTTCTGCCGATTTGCTGTGGTATGTGAATATTAAACTGCACGTGGACTACAATGGATCACGCAGTGAGGTGAAATTGCTTTTCGTCCTTCTACTGTAACTGACAGCTCCAGGTGACCGTCGCTGGGAGTGTTGACACAGGGCCACGGTGTGGGGGAAATGTGATATTGTGTTATGACTAGAGAGAAGTGGTGGAGAGGAGGAGGATGTGACTTATTACACCTCCTTCCTAGAGGACATAGGGAGAGAGGGAGAGGAGGGAGGGAAGGGGGTTAAGCATGTCAAAAGGTTAAACTGCAGATGAAGTTGTCATTGCACGAACTGGAGAATATTATGACATGGATCTGGGATTTAGAGTGTGTGTGTGTGTGCTTCAGAGCGTGTGCGGTGTGGGTGATAGATTTTTGAACGACGTTGGAACCATTTCAATCAGAAGATCATAAAGATGTCGTTATCATGTTGAGCTCATATATGAAAATATTGTATAACCCTGTTCTAAGGTGTCAAGGTTTTTGCGTAGCTCAAGTCCTAAACCACCCAGTAATCCTCACTTTCCCCAAATCCTACACCCGCCCCCCGAGGCAATGTGGACCGGATTATTAAACGTTTGAAGAAAGGTGTACTACCCAAATACTTCCTTTCATAAATGATCTGTAGGTTCTTAATCAGGAACATTTTTCCTGCTGGCTTCACCAGAACAGCCTTTTTCAGTGTGTGTCTATAAGTTATTTTCACAAAGTAAACATGTTTAACCCTATTCAAGTAACTCGAAGGCTGTAAGAGGATTTTTTGAATTTCTCCTTCACGACAGGTATTGAATCACGTCGTATGGAGCGAGGTACAGTGCTGCTGTCAGTGTTCCTGTCACCGTCCCTTGTAGAAGTACATTTACATTTGGTAGACGCTCTTATCCAGAGCGACTTACAATAAGTACAGGGACATTACCCCCGAGGCAAGTAGGGTGAATCAATCCGGCAACCTTCTGATTACTAGCCCGACTACCTCACCGGTCAGCCATCTGACTCCCACAGTAGTCGTGTAGAGCGGTAGCCTTGCCAGGCCGTCCCCCTAACTCGCTGTGGACCAGATGGTCTCGCGGCAGAAACCTGGAGCGCGTCTCGCAGTCTTTCATGTCCCCCACTGCGGCTAACGCTACCCTAAACAACGGCTTTGGTTACTGGGGTTAGACCAATCCATTTCACCCGTTTGTTTTTGTTTTCCTTTCCAATTTCCAATGGAGGGACCTAAGAAAGGGGGCCCTCCAATCACATGCTGGCCCCGGCACATCCAGGAAGTCTGTCAGGACGTACTGTATGTTTTGTTGAGTGATGTGAATGATCGCATTAACCAAAGGCACTGTGGGTTTCAAAGCCTTACAGATTGACAAAATGCATTGTACATCATGTGTTTATTAACAAAGAGATAAATGTGAAAGCTGCTGTGCGCCTGCCATGAGTGTGTGTGTGTGTGTGTGTGTGTGTGTGTGTGTGTGTGTGTGTGTGTGTGTGTGTGTGTGTGTGTGTGTGTGTGTGTTTGTGCGCATAATATGAGTTCCCTGACTAGAAGCTAGAATACGTTTTTGTGCCGGTCTGTTTTCATTCAGACAGCAGGTCAGAGAAACAGTCTAGATAGTGATCAGATATGAAATATCTGCAAGGTGGAATTCTGTGTTTCTACTGAGTTGATCTTAAATTCCTGTTTCAACAAGGTGGATTCTCAGGGGATCTCTGGGTGCTGAAGCTGTTGTCTTAACCCCTAATTGCTGATCCTTTGACTTCAACAGAGATTAGGCTGATCAGCTAAACTACACTTAGAACATTTTCTGAAATCCTTAGATTGAACCAGTTTGATAAACATTATAGGAGGGAGACGGAGTGAAGACTATCATCAAAGATGGCCATCAAACAAGAATACCAAGGGATATGTGCAGGGCCGGCCCAAGGCATAAGCGAACTAACAGTTTATTGTATTATGTAAAAATATATATATTCTTTTTTTTTTATCGGCAACAATAAACGACGCAGAGGGGCCCCCAAATCAATTTTGCTTAAGGCCCCATAAAGGTTTGGGCTGGCCTTGGATATGTGTGTCAGAGAGTACAGCACAGTAGCAGATGTTCTCCTCAATACAGAGATTCAGTTGATTTGGAAAACTACATCTATAACACATGCTCTACAATCCTAACATTAAATAATTACTTACTAGTAATAAACATGATGATTGGGAAAGGGATTGGCAGACTCAATAAAAGAATACCAAAAGTCAAAGTCATGTGAAATGCACAGCCAGGGCATCCGTAGACCTGAGTGGGCCAGAATCTACTAGAACCTCCTACTATCAAGCAGGCCAGTGCTGAATGACGGACCTACCTGACCTATCTGCTCTGGGTCCCCTCTGGGGTCCACTGGGACTGACACTGCCCCCCCCCCCCCACACACACACACACACACACACACACACTTTGGTAGGAGGAAGTATCAATATCACACTTTGTGCCTGAGGGGGAAAAAGTTGGTTTGAGACATGGTGAACCACCCTTGTTATGAAAGGAGGACAAAGGGCCGGGAATGTGTGTGTGTGTGTGTGTGTGAGTGTATGGGGTAAAATGCTAAGCATATAAGGGATTTACTCTGTAACTAAGAGCAGACATATGTTTTCCTCCTTGGTAGTTTTCCTGGACAATAAAATGGGTCCTGTGAGAGTGGAGGTGGGTTCCTGCTTCAGGTTTGGTCTGACGCACCCCAGTGTCTTGACACGGTCTGAGGGAGATCGAGTAGAATCAACCATGACTTCAGAAGGGATTCAAACCACGGTTCTCTTCCCCGTAAAAAAAAAGAAGACTAAATGTAAATGACTAAATGTAAAAGCCAAAGTGTGCCCAAAAGGGGCCAGGGAAGAACGAATCACTGACCAAGGGAGGGTCATTGTCACCAAACCACTTCTACAGCATAATCCCAGGGCATGGATAATCTGCAGTCAGTATACTGAAAGAGTAGTTTACACTGACTGGTGTAACATATAGATGAATATTTTCTAACTTTGTATCATTAATTTCAATTTAGTGTATGTCTGTGTATTGTTGTCTTTAGATTGGATATTCTTTTGTACCAAGCCTTGTCCAAGACAATAGAACATCTGGTCGATCTTAGGCTCTGGATAAGAGCGTCTGCTAAAATGACTAAATGACTAAATGTAGGCTTTATAAACTTCCTTCAGAATCCAAATCTGCCTGGCAGTGGCTGGACAAAGCAGCACAGTGAAACAGGCTAGGATGCCTTCATGTTTATAACCTAAAGGATCAGACATCTGAGAATTAATGGTGCTCAAACATAACGTGACTCGCCAGTGGGTTTGTTAAACACATCCATCTGGGAAGTCTTCCTTGGAACCTGTTTGGAAAAGGGCAGGCACTTTCAAAAATACTTGGCAGGTGATTGGATAAACCATCTGTCTGTCTTCGCCCGTCACAGGCTAACTTCAACCACACCTGCGGCTGCCAGTAGTTCCTCATAGGATGCTGATTGGTCCGAACCACTGTGGTTCGGACACAAACGAATAACCTAGTAAACTTGATTCTCATGCGGTCGTGATCTCGTGAATCCAGCTGTCTTGCCAGGTTAGCTCCAACAAGCATGCACTAGTGAGCTGTGGGAGAAGAAGTAAGACTACGCTCATGGGGCTGACAGGCCAGAATATTCCTTGTTCTTGACAGCGTCATGTAAAGAGTGTGCTTTGTTTCCTTATCGATGGGCACTGTCAGCTCCACAACCACGCGCCAGCCCTACGGGTGACGTCGACATCAGCAGAACGATGGAAGGCTGCGAGATGAGAAGAGGGCTCTCGGTGAGGTTTACTCAGAGAGACACTGATAGAATGAGAACAGATGGGACCCATTTTCTCCAGTCACACAGGATCAGAACGGTCCGGTCCTATTCAGTCGTTTTCTAGAGCTCTAGACTGCCTGGTTAGCCTCTGGCATGGACAACAGAAAGTTCTACTGAAAGTTTGGTTTGCTGGATTGTCAAAACAACCAGTTGGGGTTCCAGGTCATGCAGAGAGAGAGAGTATGTTACCCCACACACATTGAACAAACACCACCATGATAGTTCGACATAGATTTGTTGACGTTTAAAACTCTATTAATGTAGATGAATAATACCCTGGGTCAAGGTGGTTGGGGACCTCTGTCTTCTTGACCCGATGACTAAGTCGACACTGACGCGCAGATGGTAACGGTGAGTGTTTCCACACCTTATCTATCATCTTTGGAGAAGATCGGCAAACGCAAACCAGACCACTACGATTGATGAATGCACACGTGTGTGCATGCGAACGGACGTACAGAACACGGAGACAGGGTCAGCGAAGACAGGTCCTAATAACGCGTGTCGTGTTGAAGGATGGGAACAGCGCTTTAGGTAGGCGGTAAGCAGGCAGGGGCAGTCTGTCATCTGTGAGAGATTCTGTTGAAAAGCCTGAAAAGACACCTGGGCAGACACAAAGTGCAAGGGTTTCGGAGTTCCCATCCTCTCCGCTTGTCAAACCTGAGTGCCAGAGAGAGTAATCCCCTTCTGACCGCTGGGTGTATTTATCTGTCTCAATTGACCTTTCACCCCTCACGCCAGCAAGAGTGAAACCTCCCATCTGACCCACTCGACAGAAGATCGCGCCCTGCCCTCCGTCAAGGACAATGGTCCGCTGAAGTCTCTAGCGTCCATCGAAACAATGTCATTGGTTCCATGTGGGTTTTGCCAGTGTAGACGGGACAGTTTCCGGAATTTTCTGTGGGAAACCAACACGGTGATACGCTGTATGCAAGTGAGAGACACTTGGCAGATTATCAGCTCAAACAAACCGCTAAACGACATTTGGTCTGGTCTCAATTGAATTCAAATGCGGGACACAAAGTGATTTGGCCTTGTTCTTATTTGCGCAAGGGTTTTTGAAGTCGTTTAATGAATGAAACCTGTTGGGGAGAATACTCTGTGTGGTTGGTCCAGGCAAAATTAAAGGAAGCAGAAAAGGAAAGAGGGAAAAAGAAAGAGACCGAAAGACAGAAATATAGAGAGGTAGGGAGAGAAACATGGGCCCAACCACTTCCTGGGTCCTGGGTCTTGTTAGGGTGTTACTGGGTGGCATCGGGCCAATCCTAGGGCTGGGTCCTCGCTGATCTGAAGCATGTGTGTGTGTGTGTGTGTGTCTGTGTGTGTATGTGTGAAAGTTTGCATGTTTCATTCAACAATATTGTAAAATAGTGGAGAAACATGAGATTGGAAAACAAACTATGATCAACATCCTAGTAGATTACTGATCTGGATGCCATCTTGGTGCTCTCTGATTTATCTCTGTAGGGCCCTCCTGCCCCCCTGTACACACACAAACACACACACATACACACTTTTAACACTCGATTGCCCCTACCAGACTTTCCCAAATACGTTGTATGTCTCTCATCAACTCCAGCTCTCCTGGTGAATGTCCCTGCTAGACCTCATATATTCTTCTCCATATTGTCTGTCAAACTGTGTTTCAACTTGACTGCTCTATGTCAGCTCTACCTTGTCTGACCTCCCACCTCTCTTTCTGTTCTCACCTCTCCCCGTCTTTTTATACGACTCATACAGCCAATGACTCTGTCTCCACTCCGCGTTTCACAACAATCATTGTCCTTTCTGGACAATGTTTGCTTGGTACCAAAAAGCAATGGTGTTTTGCGAGAACAGGCTGTTAGCCAGCGGCATCCTGTTCCTATTTTGGCACGGTCGTGTTTCGACACATATCGGGGGGACACCCAAAGCCCTTGGGGAACGCCGCCATCGTGGCACAACGACGAGGCTCACTCGAGGCGTGATTAACGGCGCTCGGATGACGGCCGTGTCAAAACACATCAGTCGGGGCGGGGGGGGGGGTGGGGGCGGGGGGGGGGGGGGATTGAGAGGAGCTGATCTCGTTGTGTGCTGCATGCTGACACGTTTATGGGTTTACACGAGCCTACTGGCATGCTAACGCCACAAAAGTTACCGTTTGTTTAGCTCCATTGCTGTTTACGGAGATTGCCTCGCAGCTGCTTAGCTCGGGGGATCCTCAAAGAGTTTTACACATTTGTGATTGATGCGGTCTGATGCTTGCGGTGGAACAGGTCAGAAAGACGGGTCGTAAATCAGCCCGCGCTAATGCAGACAAACAGTCTACATGTGTTGCATCTCAGCGTCTGCTGATATACGGCAGATAGGTTATCCCACACACTCACACACATACACACACCCTCCCACTCCCACACACGCACAAGAATTCCCAGGAGGAGTGTGTGTGGGGTGTCCTGGAGAGGTGAAGGTTGGAGACAGCGAGGATCGGGTCGCAGAGGCGTGTCGTGTTGACGGGGTCAATGAGAGGTTGGGACCAAAACGGTCGTGTTTGGCGAGTCCACGACAATTAGCTTTGATCCGACAGATTCACCTGGCAGTCTGACGCTTGGGGTCCCTGAGCGAGTGCGCACGTACCACGCACTCACAAACACACACGGAGGCGAGGAGAGACATGCGCGAGCCGGATCAAACTCAGTCCCAAACCACGCGTCCTCTCGCTAAGGGTCCAGGGTCAAGTTCACGGCAATTTGACAACGTCGGCTGTCACCCTTGACACGACACACACACACACACGCTATGTACACTTACTCCCTTGTTGAGGGTAACTCCTCAGTGAGTGTTCGACTTCTGATCCTGTGTCTCCTCTTCCTCAAACTCCTGACACTTACGGATCCTATCTTCAGATATGTGCGAGTGCGACCCACCAGCAACCAGCGCCAAACACAAACAACGAAGCCCAGATTAGAACAATCTGTTTGTGCCGGAGACCTCTGATTTGTCCCACAATGCTGACAATGTTCAAACTGAAGGAGGGAGAGAGGGTTGGAGCTAAGTGAAGTGCAGGCCACATATGGGCTTGGTTAGCTGTTGGGTTAGCTCACTACCTCTCCATCTCTCTCGCTCTTGCCTGGTAGGAACAGGATGGTTGGTGTTAGTGTTTGCTCTGCTTCGGTTCTCCTGAGAACACGCTAGAAGCTTCTTCTGAGGTCGCTGCGGCTGTGAGGCCCGTACATGCCGTACAGACAGATTAGAGTATGTTCTCAACCTCTCGATCTCTCCACCTCCTCTCTTTCGCTTTCAAACGCTTTCTTCTCGTCTCCTCCTGTCACATCTGCAGGTTGAGAGAAATGGAGAAGCGTGCCGCAAAAGACCTGGGCTTTGAGAGTGAGGTGGCGGGTGAAGGTTATGGTGAGGAGAGTGAGACAGGCGGCGGGCTGGCATATCGGTGAACAGACAGACATGCAGACAGATGGGCAGGGACAGTCACAGACAGGCGGCAGCCCAACAGGCACAATGTTATTCTTAATTGAATCCAACGAAGACATGAATCCACTAATAGAACACTGCAGAACAGGATATGAAAAATGGAGTTCAAGTCCACATTCAAATGTGTCGTCGGTTTGGATCGAGAGAGCAAATGATGTCTTTGGCTTCCAGTGGAATCGCAATTATTACATGTCAGCGTTTTGTGATGCTGTACGTATGTTGCCAGTGTTTGGGCGACCTACTATGAGACCACCATCAAGATGACTAAGTGTTGTGGTGGAGCAATACCACCACAACCTCCAGCAGCAAGACAAATAAACACCAGCATGCAGAGCAATAACAACAGTAAGGACACACACAAACACACAACCCCCCCCCCAGCAAACAGCAACTTTTACACCAAACAGACCCTAACAATGGCAACACACCACCCTCCTCAGCTCCCCCCTCCCCCAGGCCATTACAATCCTATCAGACAAGGAGGAAATGCTTGGTCGAACCTCCCCCCTTTACCAGTTAGCCTAGCCGCACCACTCCTCTAATCGGCTGGGCCGCATCTGTGGCGCTCTAATGCGCGACAATGCTCTGCAGCTGTATGCACGGCGGAGGGCGGTAATGACGCCACATCGTCTAATCTCCCTCTGTTCGCTTTGTGTTTAGGAGCTGTGAATATAAACACTCGTTAATCATGCGTTCGGGATGTGCGAGGGGAGTGCGGGCATAAAAGGGGAGCTCTGCATTTCATCACCCAGCTCTACATTTACGCTGCACGTGCGAGCGTCTGGATAGGATTTCTGTTATTCGCTGCTATCGTACTCCTAATTATTTGGCCTCCGTTTATCTCAACGTTTTCATATTTAAAAGCACTTTAGACAGAAACCTAATGCATGCAAGTCAAATAAACATTCTTTTTTTTTTTTTTTTTTACAGACAATCCTTTGAATCAGAATACTGGGGTGAATTACAGGGAAATTAGACGGGAACAAATGCCCCTAGGTACGTTTATGGTGTATTGCTTTAATCACATGCTCTTTAGCCTTTCTCCAGAAGAGCTATAGAAATGGCCAGCCATGGCTCCTTAGCTGTGGCTAATTTCATTGGCCCGTGCAAGGGTCCAAACACACACCCCCGAGGCACTCCACAATCCAATAAAGCGCTTCATGATATTTTAACCACAAACATTAGGCCAATCAAAAGCAGGTGTTGCTTTGCTGACCGCTCCATCTCCAGTTATTCTTAACATTATGACGCCAGAGGCTGTGTGTGTGTGTGTGCGCACGTGTGTGTGTCCCTCAAAACATGAAAACGTTCATATTAAAAGTGAAAACCACCATACAGTACCCAGAGTGGAAAGTTTTACATTTGAGTTCGGAGGTCAAGAATGATTATGCTTGAGGAGAAAAAGCCGATTCATTTTTTTATTGCAGCATTGCTACAATAAATACACTTTTGGAGGATTCCAAGAAGTTATTGTCGAAAAAAAAAAGCAGAGAAGTATTTAAAACATGCAGAAACACTGTAGAAACTGTCATGGCTGCTTCTAATGGACAGCAGGTGCTTGTGTCTTAAACATGTGCAGCTCTGAAAGCCCCACACCCCCAAACACTCATAGTCAGGAAACGGGAAACAAATAAGCTTTTAAAAGAACTCCTAATGGCATGGTACTTTCTGTGGCCTTATTTAAAGCCATAACTGCTACTAAATGGTAAATTGGCTTTGTTTAATTGCGACCAGTTAACGTTTCCTCTGAGATGAAAGCGCCCAAGTATGTGGGTAACTGGAAAGGGCTTGTTGACAGTGTGCTGACAGAGAGAGGCACAGACACAGACGTTCACCCGCGTAGACGCAATCGAGGCCATGCATTCGCAGGGACGTCCAGTATGTACAGTATGTGCAGATCCATACTAGGGGCAACGTCCCGTCCCATCCCGTCCCCCCCCCGTCACACCCATGCTCTGTAATGACACGGCACATCTGACTGCGCCGCGGTCACCGCCTCCGGTGACGGCGGTGAACGCGAGCAGACGAGACGTCTGTCCGGGGCGCGGGGAACATTCCGGACATTCTGCCGAGGCCGGCGACGCAGTCCTCCAATCTGCTCCGCCGCTCCCCCCCACCCCCCTGCGTCCCGACCTGAAGCCGTCCCTGGGAAGAATGAAGGAGGGATCCGGGATAGCAAGCCCTGCCCTGCCCTCCATCCTCACCCCACAACCCAGGAAGGTGTCCCCGGTCCTCCAGTCTGTTGAATGCTGGAGACACCTGAGAGATGCAGTGGGGACCGTCATCATAAAGGGACTATCGGCCATAACCGTCTCTAGTAAACGCAACCATCTCCTGCGAACATCATTAATCGGAATAACATCCCTATTTGAGATAGTGAGGTTGGTAGATGGGGAATGGCTAGGCCGTGGGAAGACAAGATACAGTCATGACTGTCCACTATGCAGGCTCTTTAGTATACTGGTCCTCACACACACACACAAACACACGCATCTGTGACTCCGCTCTAAAGGGGTGCGAATTCCAACGACACCATACGGTCTATGACAGAGTTCCTGGTCTAACTGTCGCCCCTCTCCTGTCACCACCTGTTCCTTTGAGTGTCAGAGGCTATATAGGGCTTAACACAGCACGCAAGAATGTCTTCTATAACCTACTACACACAGCTGGCTCACACACATACACACACACATACAGTACATCTGGGACTCAACTCCAGAGGGGCGATAATCCTAACTATTTCACACGCATGTGCGCACACACACAGACACACACCGTCTATGCCATGACTTGACTCCATGGAGGTGAGAATTCAGTGTAAATCCCCCTTGCCATGCACACACATTCACGCAGTCACACATGATCACACATAGGCACATCGTCAACGAGTCTAGCAGGGTGACCATTTTACCACGGTCACGCCAGGTCAGGAATGTCCTCATAAGTCATATTGCCGACCCCAGACCCTTCAGTCATGTGACAGTGGGGAAGTCACAAAACCCAACCACAAACAAAGATGGGGTCTCCAAACTGACAGAGGTAGGGTGGTATTGTATGTGAAAATCCAAATCTGTTCAGTTATTTTATTAGCCCGTTAAAAGACAACAGACCACACACAACCTACTCAGTACTCAGACCCGACCTCTTCTCCCTCCGAGGGCTAGATTATTATGGGCTGCTTTATGAGGTCACCTGGGTGACAAAGACAGGGAGGTGTTATCCCCATGACCAAGGGGGAAAGTTAACAAAGGTCGCAGGTCACGCACACACAGGAAGGATCCGGTTTTACACTTAGTTTGCTGGATGGGTTTACGGCATTCAGAGTTTCTAATGGAAGATCAGTCCTAGGGTGTCCCAGCCACCTGTTTGGTAGAGCCAGATGGAGCTGCACATTAGTACTGCTTCCTTTTCCTTGGGCTTCAAATGGATCATCTGTAAAACCCTCTATCCAAAGACATCAACGATCATTTTGAGCGGCAATGCCGTAGCGATCGAGAAGGTCGACGACGATGGCTACCGTGAAGACTGACAGACCGCAAGTTCGAGTTCTTAGGGTTGGACACGCGCGTCAGCCGGTGACAAAATCGTCTGGGGTGAAGAGCGCGGGGGCAGAAGTACTTACTGTCCAGCTAAAAGGTCAGCGCGTGGACTGGATCCTTCACCGGGGCGCTTCGACACGGCCCTGACTAACTCAGCCCATAAAGCCAATGACCAGGCACCATGCTGGGATGATGAGAAACGCAGCCCGAGATCACACCAGGCGTCAGGTAGCGCCCGGAAACATTTTTAAAGGGCCGAAACTACAAGTGTCATCTGTGTGAAGGTATCGTGCAAATGTCGAATTTTCATCATGTGAGGATTTGGTCCAAATCCATTTACCGCGCCCTGCGCTGCAAATTCAATGCTGACGTGGTTTGGTGGCTGATGAGAGGGAAAAAAACGATGACGCAGAAGCGCATGTAGAATCCCATCGCAGCTGTGCTTCCAGTTCAGACGACTTTTATTCACAGTGACGAGGACGCGTGGATGTGTCGGATCCACTTGCGCATGACAGAGGACAAATCTGTCGAGAGTCGGGTCCCGTTCTAGAGCGTTCTACACAGCTGCGCTGCTGTTGATCCACTTGATTCTGTCAACTCTAACTCGCCCACGACACTGTCCCGAGGAGCTGCGTGCAAAAAGGTTTGACGGAAAACCTGCTTCGACGAGTAGAGGGGGGTTGGGAAGGGAGGGGGAGCAGAAGGAGAGAAAAGAGAGGGTGAAAAACTCAATTTGAAGTTGAAGGATCAACAGGGGCAAAACAAACAACAGACAAATCACATCTGCTCATCCGTATCAGACGAGGGAGGGATGGGCACGTGTGTTTATTGTGCGGATTGACTGTATGTATGTGCAGACACACTGTGTGTGTGTGTGTGGATTGTGTGTGTGTCTGTGCTGTGTGTGTGTGTGTGCGGCTGAGTGTGTGTATGTGCAGATAGAGTGTGCGTGTGTGTACCGTGCCTCTCTCAGGTTGGCAGCTCCGTCAGCGAGGTCATTATGTAACACACACCTAGCCTAGCTCCGCGTCGAGAAGATGACTCGAGAGTAAACACCAGAGACAAAACGTCCTCGTCAAGCGTTCACAGTCAACACCACCTGCGTGTGACGAGCCTTTATGAACAACAGTGGGTGTTGGAGTTAGGGCGTGCACGACATTCTGGTGCATATCTCCGTGTGTGTGTGCGTGTGTGCTTGCGCGCGCGCGTGATAGAAAAGCAAGTAAATATGTGCGCAGGCGAGCGAAGAGGCCCTTCAATGGAGTTACGGAGCGGGAAGAAGGGGGATTACTGCCCAACCACTGTATCTCCCAATCACAGCCGACAACAGTAGGGCTCATTAGCAGATTGTCATCAGGGAACCAGCGCTGCACGCAAAGCAGGCTCAACAGTCCACACTCGGCAGTCTGATTCACTTCTAGGCTGCGCCAGAATCGACAAAAACAACAAACAAGCTGGATATCAGTGGGACTGCTTCTTCTTTCCAGCTGAACAAATGTTCAGTTCATATAATAGGCTAGGTCCAGAAACTGGATGAAGTTTCCCAACATTAGCGTTTGTAACATGTGACGTGATAGTATTATCCATGTTATGATTTGATGGTGTGCAGCCATGTAGGCTACTTCTGTTGTGACAAGGAAGTTCAGATCAGCATGCCCTTTTCTAGAACATTCCCTGCAAAACATTTACAGTTCAACCAATACATGGACCTAATACCAGAGTCAACGATCCACTTCCCCCCAGTCCTCAGGGGACACACACGACCTTGATATGGAAGTATGTGAGAAAGCACACACACAAACACACGCACACACACAGGGTGAATGCAGTCCTGGCTTCTCTGGCTCACTGGAGTTACTGGAGAGATCGGCTATTAAGATTGGCTCTGGCTGTGAAAACAGGGTCAGGTCAGCTACCTTCTCTCTGTCTCTCTCAAACACACACATACACACACACACACAATCACATCCCAGCACGTATGCACACACACACATCTACAATAACAAACTCAACCCTAAACAGGGTTGATGTGGGTCAAATGCCAGTTAACTTCTTTTCCCCCTCAAATACTTTAAATACTTCCCTGTCTGGAGAATCAGAATGTAGCCAGAACCGGTACCAAATCAAGCCTGAGCTACGAAGACGTCTAGCAATTGTTACCACACTCCAAATACCAAGTTTTACAACATCAGATTTCTACAGGGTGTGTGTATGTGTGTGTGTATGTGTGTGTGTGTGTGTGTGTGGGGGGGGTGTAAGGAGGCTGATTTGGTGCTGGGCGTTGGGATTAGGGCGAGAACAAGATCCCCTAGCCTGAAAACGAGACTCCCTTTAAGACAAACGGGGCGTGGAAGATCCAACCCAGTCTCAGTCTGTCGTCAGTCGGTGAATAGCTGTCAAGGGGTTATGCGACACTTAAAAGAAAGGTGAGGGCGCTGAGGGTGTGAGCGTTCGCTAAGGGGTCTTGTTTGACTCGTTCAAATGCACGCCCTCACACACACACACACACACGCCCATAGATCAGAGAACACAGGGATACCATCCCCAAATGACCCTAAGACTCGGTCTGGGTGATATTTTTGTTGAGCGGGACAGGAGGAGTGTCTGTGTTGACGGACGAGAACAAGAACAGATGATTTTCAAAAGGGGAGCACCGCCGCAGACATAATAGAGAGATGCAGCATGCAAGCGCGGACACACAGGCAGAACACAAATACACACGCCGCTTAAGGCCAAAAACACCGTCTTCAAGAAAAAAGCCTGTTGAAGAAAGTTGTGAAGAGTTGTTTCAGTCGAGCGACGGCACAACGGTAGAAACATCCACGCATCAGCGGCGATCGAGGGTGGTGCGTTGTGAGAAGCCCTCCCTCTCTCTCCCTCTCTCTCTCTCTCTCTCTCTCTCTCTCTCTATCTCTCTCTCTCCTTCTCTCCCTCTCTCTATCTCTCTCTCTCTCTCTCTCTCTTCTTTCCCTCTCTCTCGCTCTCTCTCTCTCTCTCTCTCTCTCTCTCTCCTTCTCTCTATCTCTCTCTCTCTCTCTCTCTCTCTCTCTCTCTCTCTCTCTCTCTCTCTCTCTCTCTCTCTCTCTCTCTCTCTCTCTCTCTCTCTCTCTCCCTCTCTATCACTCCAATCACCTCAGATTCTGGGTAATTAAACTCAACATTCCATAATGGTTTCCATACCACCGCTTCCATCTCAGGAGTTAAGAGGCCTGACGTTTATTCACTGGGATTGTGAAATGCCGATACAGGAGAGAGGGGTGGGAGGGGAAGAGTGAGAGGCGGGGAGGTGAGAAGTGAAGATGCGAAGTGTGGCGAAGAAAGCCAAGGTGTGCAGAGGAAGAGGCTAGCAACGGAGGGTAGAGCAGAGTGGAAGGAGAAGAGATGAGGAGAGGGAGAGGACAGAGGAGAGACAAAGGAGAGGAGAGGGAGAGGAGAGAAAGGAGGGGAGATGAGAGGAGAGAGAGAAGAAGAGAGAGAGAGAGGAGTGAGAGGAGAGACTTTTTACAGCAAAGCTGAACACCAGCCAACATGCCCTCCCACAGGCCCAAGGACAGATGCTTCCAATAAATGGCATTTCAGGACCAAACTTTCATTGTTGCTTTTTAGCTCATATTTTGGACCAAATATGTACAGACTGGTTATTCAAATAAACATTTGGACCCCTGTCTCCAATCTCAACCACAAAGTTCAGCACAAAAAGCAGACGTACTGTAGATTTGCCTAAACCTGTAGTTGTATTCAATGAGACTAAAAATACCAAAGTTGATCTTTCTTTCTCCTAAAGAACATTGTTCAGTTGCTCTATCATTTTGCATTACTTTCTCCCCTCCCTGCTATCTATGTTGTCATTCCTTCTAGAATACTTTATTCATAGGATTTGAGCTTCACTTTTTGGGGTCAAATGCATGCGGTGTTAACACACACACAAACACACCCACACACACACAACTCTCCAGCTTGTCTGCTCTGGCCATCTCTACAGCTCACAGGACACACACCACTAAACACGTTAACATCCGTCCCATGAAGCCTTGAGGCAGGTCCCACAGCTTACATGCTGCCAAACGTCTCTCTGTCTCTCTCCACCTTCGCCTTCTCTCTCTTTCAGATTCTCTTTCTTCCTCCCCTTCCCTCCCTACCCCCAGAAGGTGATATCAAGCTCCAGCTATGAAATACAAGAGGCCCGAGAGAGCATGTTGCGCGACATGGGAAGGGTTTCAAGTCATTTCAGGGCCTGTGTGGCTGCGGGCTTTGAAGAGCCAAACACAGCCAGATGAAGGATACCTGACCCCTGGTCTAGACATGAGATGTACTATTGGAGCATGCCAGACGTGTTTATAAGACCCTGACTGTGGTCCACTTGCATTGCTCATACAGTGTTCACTGTTCACACGTGAGCCGATATTCAATGATTTGGACAGCGTTTTCTCCAGCAGCCCCAATGTATTTTCATCGTAAACATGGCGGAGCCAGGAAAAAAGGCGGATTCTGGAAAGTTCAACAGTTACAGAAGTGATCTATTGTGACACATTGGCTTAGGCATTTAGTACACTAAAACATGATGTTTTCTTAAGGCTAGAAACCGGAAACTACCCTTAAATACACTTGAGGGTCAGCCTGCTGCCAGTGAGTACCGATGGAGCATTAAACTCCATTACTCAACACTACACGACACAGACCCAAAACACTTCTTTTTTTTTTACCCAGAGTGGGTTCATCTATTTACTGCGCCACAGAAGGCTGTCGGTGCCCCAAAAAAGCAAGTATCAGAGGAGGCCAATCTGGTCACACCCCCCTGGAGCACTCTGCTCTATTGAAACCCTCCTTATGTCTCTTTGACTAGGCACAATGGAGATGCTTGAGCTGAGACAAGCTAAGTCCCAGGGCTCCTTGGGGGTGAATGGCTTCATAAATCCCAGGGTGGAGACCAGAGAGATTGGCCCGGGGACCACCTGCATCGCTGGGAGGGACTGGCGTGTGAGGAGCAGAGGCTGCATTACAAAGCTTTCCTTCCTACAAACAGCTTAAAGGGATATCGCCAGAAATAGAAGTTATTTGGCTGGAGGAAGTCAATGTGATTTTGGTTGTTTGAGCCTTTACGTAGGAATGTAGTGTACGTGGTGATGCAGGGCAAGAGCCCTCTTAAGAAACAGCTGTCATTAACAAGTAGATTGCAGGGCCTTTGGGTGTGTGCCGCAGGGGCTTATGAATAAGGTTTGTTATCGTTATTAGATCATGTTCCGGGCTCTTCTATCATGTTTTGGGGGTTTGGAGGCTCATATGGACTGAGTCTAACACTCCTGAATTTCCCTAGGCAATTCACCAATCCCTGTTCCAGAACTTTTAGAAGAACCCTGAAAAGGTTCAATAACTTCTCTGGTTCAGATCCATCTTCTGGCTCAGGAACCCCAGGAAATAAAACCATCATCTCCGACGATCAGCAAACGTGGCCATGAATTTATTCACCGCCCCCCAACCACCAGCAGCGTGAAAGGTGGAAGACCAGATGCGCTCAAGGGGAAGTGAGGTAGCACCGGACCAAAACACAGGGGTGAGCTGTGTCACTGTGGGCTCATGCGTATAGCGCATGGCTAAATGCATGACAGCAGCCCAGGGCACGTCCACGCAGTAACTCTGCCTCACACTGCTTCTCTCTGACATAAAATACCAAATGCCGCTAAAACAAGAGTGAAAACATGAGAGCGTATATGAAAGTGTACCAATTCAGACATGGTTCAACGCACGCCCGTCTGCTCCGTTTTCGTTCAGAAGGAGGTTGTAAATCGGAATGTTCTACGTTCGAGGTTGCACAATAAATCCATTCTGTCAAGCAGCAGTCTCCGTGGATGTGAGAGACCACATTTTGGAGTCTTTATAACTTCCACATGTGGGATATGAGAGGCATTTTTTCGTTCTTTCTTTTTTTGCTGCATCAACTGTATAAACAGCGTTGTGCCTCTGGGCCAGAGTGGACCTCGGTGTCACTCAGTCCAGGTTGCTATTGCTTCTACTAGTCTCCACACAAACACACAAGCTCTTATCATGCACAGCAGGGACGGATCAAGACATTTTCACCTGGAGTGGTAGGAGGTAGTTGTAGGCTGGCATGAAGGCATGGAGGAACAGTCTGACCCGACGCCACCATAAATTATAATCATATTGTAGTTTCAATAATGCTAATAATAATACTACTAACATTATTGAATACAATTTACTATAATATTGCTTTTTTGCCACTTCCACACCTTGGTTCCACCAGTGACGCACAGTATTCATCTGGTGCATTCTATTCTGTATATTATATAAACACTTTTAACATTTTATCAGCATCCATGAAGGTGGTGCCAACAGTCAGAGTAGAGGAGAGATTTACCTGGGGGACAGGTGCACTCTGGAACAACTTCCCTGGCCAGGCGAAGTTTAGGAAGCAGTAGATTCAGCCTCTGGGAGAGGATAAAGGTGGGAAAGGCATCAGTGTGCGATGTGGATGATTAAATGGCATTTCGTTATCAATTATATCATTAAAGATTTATTACGAATCAGTTGACAAGAGAAGACAGTCAACACGAACCATCTCCAAACGAATGATTTATCTGCGTGAAGCACTTTCTGTTCCACATTGGTGTGAAAATCGTGCTCCTCAATATTTGATATCACTGTGTCTCTATTAAGAAGACATGCATGTGTCCCCGCGCATTTAGACATGAATAAAACATTACCTCTTGCACAAGCTTTTCAATCATAACTTGAAGATTAGGTACAGTCCCGTTCTCATCCAGCACAGTAACGTCGGGATGCTGCGGAGCAGTTTTCTCAGTTTCCAGCTTGAGCACTCTGTATTCCAGGTGAGACGTTTTGAAGTTAACCAGTAAACAAAATACCACGGAACATACCCACAACACAATAAACAACACCGTGGGCAAACTGCCCTTACAGTGTTTAGTTTTAAATGTATCTGTTTTCGACTTCGTCGTTTTTTCCTCTGAGTTTGATGGACTTCCCATTTTGAAGACGGCAAAATGGTTTAAAAACTTTTAATATAATTTCTGTTGCTGCTTTGCCGCGGTTAGAGCTTCTGATGTCAGATAGTGACTTTGTTAAAGTAGTCGAGTCATCAGTAGAATGACCGTTTCATAGCCGAGCATCTTCGAAAGACATTCACAAGTTGGCTTGCGACAGCTGCACGACTGTGGTGATTGGTTACGCGCAGTCAGGACAGACCAGCCAGTCCCACACAGGATGGCGATAATGTACACTTCTAAAGAGAAAGTAGCCTCCCCAGTTAATTTACGGTGCAAGAGTAGGCTAATATACTTAACGTTATATCAAGCACCCTCTCCCATCTTGTAAACGTGAATGATATTCTAAGCGTTCGACTTACTCACGGATAAGAAAAAAATGTTGGCCATCGCATACTTCCATAGGAAGTACATTAACACATTATCACTGTCAAGCGAATGATTCGCCAATCGATCACTAAGACATGAATAGGTCAATCTCCATGCCCTAGCTCCTACTGCATCCTTGTCCGAATCTAGTCAGTTTGGGTCATTGTTGCCATCACCTGGCTGAAAAATACCATTACAATCACTTATCTACATCCTCAAACATTATGAAGTGTTTACCAAACTTAATCAAATGAGTCTACCCAGGTAAATTGGCTTGTATCAACCAGATAGATTTATTTTTATGGAGACTTCATGGTTGTTATAGGGTTTTGTCATGGATAGAAAGCATGCCACTTCTTTGATCAAGTTTGAGAACAGGAACAGGTTTATTAAACAATCACAAATCATCAAAACAGCAATCATCAAAAAGAAAATAAGTACATAAATAGAAGCTTAGAAAACAGTCACACACACACACAGCCGCAAGTCAACAGACAGGTAATCTCGTAGGAGGACTGATGCAGTCTATACGAATCTCCTTTGGAGAGCAGAAATCGCAGCGTGTGTCCGCGTACGCGTGTACGCCTTGGTTCCCTCTCTGCAACGGCGCGCAAGCACGCACGCCGGGGTCATTTCCGACGGTCTTTCCTCAGAGGATCGAAGAAGGGGTGCCAGATGGCCTCCTCCAGGGTGAGACGTCTGGACACGTCGTACTCCATCATCCCGTGGATGAGGTCGAACAGCTGCTCGTCGTCCCAGCTCTTCGACAACATGTATTGCTGGGGGGGGGGGGAACCGGGGGGTTAACACCCAAACAGTTTACGTGGATCTACACAGCAGACAAAGGCTGAGCCAGTTGGCTCGCTGCACCTGGTTTGGCGTTCGCATACGGCGAAGAGGGCCATTTCCCCCTTGACTCTTCTCAGAACGGACCAATTTTAAACGGCGGGATTCAAATTTCTGAGGAGCGATCGAAAGGGAGAAAGAAATGGTTTGTACCTTGAGGGGTTTGCAGTGCTTCCGCACGTATCGTCCTGAGGAGCTGTGCTCGTCCCAGTCCAGACGCTCGTGATGCACGTAGCGGCGCTTTCTGGAGACGTAAAATGGAAACGTCATTCAAACCGGCCCCTCCCAAAGGGCTTCCAAGGCAGAGCGCCAACCAAACAGCAACTACCGGGGAGCCTATGACCCTCATTGGGGGAATTCAACACCTCCGAGATCCCATTTGGCAGTCTTGGAACAGAACACATGACGTGGGGAGCACGACGAGGCTATTTCAGAAGGTCAACCCGAATGCTCCCCCTGCATGACCATTGCCTACGGTTTACACATGGGGCCCAGGAACTGAGGACCTACTTGGTTTTCTGTAGCAGGTGGGCCGGTATGGGGCCCAGAACCCTTTCCATCATGGCCAGGTGCTCCTTGCTGTCGTGGGTCTGAAACGCAGCGGAGAGAAGGGTCAGTCCACATTGGACCGAAAGGGTGTTGCCGCTCATACAGTTGTGAGGCGAGGGGTAATGAGCTGTAATGTCTGTATGGTCCCCTGGGTACCTGGAAGAGGGTGAGCCCCAGGTAGTACTCGATCAGGATGCAGCCCAGGCTCCACACGTCGCACGCCTGGTTCCAGCCCAGCTCTGAGCAGGGGAACACCAAACACTTCAACACATATACACGTGTGAAAGAAAATGCATATATACCCTTAGACCCACCTTCGGAGAGTTTTTGTGTGCGTGTGAGAGAGATATTGAGTGTGTACACACCCAGGATGACCTCTGGCGCGCGGTAGTGCCTCGTGGAGACCACCGAGGTGTGGTGCTCGTGGTCGAACGTGGCGTTGCCGAAGTCCACCACCTTCACGTCCAAACACTTCAACGTCCTCTCGTCGCGCTTCTGGAACGCGCACACGCACACACACACACACGTGCCATGGGTAACACGTTAGGAACACACACCACCACATAGCGCACAATCTTTGGTGTACATGTCGCAATACAACTGACCATTTTGGAGTTGTACTTGATGTCGTAGTCCGATCTGACAAACAGGATATTCTCGGGCTTCAGGTCAGTGTGGGTCAGCTTGTTCCTATGGAGGACTGGAACACACCCAATGAAACGCAGTGTGACTTTCAGCTCGTCAAGTACACCACATTTGCTGCCAGAACTAACCTAGGGGTCCAACTCCCCCAAATAGCTAAAGACAACAGAACATACATAGATATGTAACCATATGTATTTTGAGAGAAGGCTCCTACGAGAAAATCAGCCACTTGTTTCCTGAATAGACATCAGGTATTGATCTGGGGCTTTGTAGTTTTGCGTGGTGACGTTAGCATCAGAACCAGAACCAGCATTATTGGCAAAGTATACACACATTCAAGGAATTTGGCTCGGGTACTCGCACGGAAACAAAAGAACAAGGGCAAGTGGACCGGGCAAAATAAAGATGAAAATAACACCGCTAAAATCGAATCACGTGTCCACATGGCAGCATGTGCGAGAAGAAAGGGAGGGGGGGGCGGAGCTCACAGCAGACGGCTCGGATGATCTGGTAGGCCATGTGACGGATCTGGTGGACGGAGAAGGGCAGGAATCCGTTCTCCTTGATGAAGTCGAAGGTGCTCAGGCCGAGCAGCTCGAACACGATGCAGACGTGACCGTGGTAGTCGAACCAGTCCAGCATACGCACGCACGCGCTGGGGGAAGAGGAGAGCGAGAGAGCGAGAGAGAGAGAGAGGGGAGAGGCTGGTTCAATCCGTGACAGTTGACTTGGCTTGTTGCTCTCAGGTGAGCGCTGGATGTCAACTCACATTACTCCCATCACGTCTGTACTCCACTGGCTACCGGTTTTTCTTGTAGGCATATACAAGCACATACAAGATAACCGTGCTAACGTTGACATGTAGCGGACATTACATTTAGTCATTTAGCAGACGCTCTTATCCGGGAGGGTGAAGCGCCTTGCCCAATAACGTCATTTAGCACGGCAAAGAATCAAACCGCCAACCTTCTGATTAATAGCCCGATTCCCTAACCGCTCAGCCATCTGACCCAACATTTAAAGGCACTACACGGTTTTGGCACCCGTCTACGTCAGTGAACTGCTTCTCCCCTTCAACCCGACTCGCTCTCTCAGGTCCTCTGGGCTTGGACTCTCTGTCCCTAGAGGCGTTTCGGTGTAACTGTTCCCAAAATTTGGAACTCACTCCCCCAGTCTCTTCGCAGCATCACATCCATCTCAATTCAAAACGTATCCGTTTTCTCAATTTCATCGGTCCTAATCTGTTGCTATGTATTTTCTCGGTGTCATGTTTCATTTGCTGTGTTTGGTTGCATGATGCTTTTTACTTTTCGTGTTTGTCCATGTTTTTGTACGGTATTACTATTGAAAAGTGTCCTTGAGTTCGGGAAAGGCCCTATTAAAAATGTCACTTATTATTATTACTATCATCAGGTGTTAAGTGTCGGTTTGGTGAAGCCTCGGTCGACTCACAATCTGCCTTCGTTGTCCAGCGAGTTCATCTCCTCCAGGACTTCCACCTCCGACATGGCCGCCTCGCGGTAGCGGTCAATGTTCTTTATGATTTTCAGCGCCACGCGGTACTCGTCTCTGGAACAGGGGGTGGTCGCCAACGAACAAGGAGACGGGGACAACACAGGGACAACACAGGGACATGGAGGCATTTTACGATGGCAAGAGTCCCATTTTTAGGGTCAGTGAGAAACAATCGGAATGTTCCGGTGTGGGCACTGGTGCTGTCGCTCACTTCATCATGTCTTTGCACTCCACCACCTTCCCAAAGGCTCCTTCTCCGAGCGTGGACACGATCTCGTCTGCGGAGGGCGAGAGCACACGGTCAGCACGGCCGAATGGAGCCGCTGAACATGCAGCCTGACTAGACTAGCTGTCGCCTTGATGTAGCAAGATACACACACACACGCACACACACACACAGGTTAACGTTGGTTTTAGTCAATCCTGAAACTAGACAACTAGCTGATCTCGCGAGCTAGACTAGCTGATCTCGCTGACCTGGCCTCGTCTGAGGAACTCGACAGATGGAGTCAAACAGAGAGCGTTGAAAACTCCACCGTTTGACAACATACAGTTCACTAAAGAGGGGACCTCTCTCCTCTCTCCCCCCCCCCCCCCCCGTAACGCCCCAAAGCTAGCCTACACTCTGGTGAAACATGAAACGAGAAGGGTTATATACAGAGACAGAGAGGAGAAGAGGTGGGAGTGCTGTACATCTTGCTTTCAGTACGAGTCCATTGTGATAGATCAGGTGACCCTCCTCGTCATCCTCAAAACTCCGGGACTTTTTCCTTCTCTGGTTCCTCTGGAAGTACGGAGGGGGGTGGCAGCGAGAAGGGGGGGGGGCCGCCGAACGGGGCAGGCGCGGAGGAGGGGGGGGGGGCGGCAACGGGCGCCGTCATCGTCATCGACAAGCCGCCGGGGACCAGGGACGGGAGGAGGAGGCGTGTCGTCGTCCCGGGAGGGTGCGTCGGCGGAGAGGGGGAGGAGGGTTTTCGCCGGCGTGCAGGTGGGACGCCCCCCAGGGAAGGGCGGGGCCACAGCGGCGGCGGCAGCAGCAGACAATTCAAACGCATCCCGAGAAACGCACAGCGTGGCACCACATGGTGTGTGTTACAGAAGAAAAACATGGCGACAACATTTTCAGACATGAAACAATACAGGAAGTTTGTTGTTTGTTTTTAAACGAGAGAAGAAGTAGTGACATCATATTAGAGTGACAATTACATCATCCTGGGTTCTGATGGCTCAGCTAAATGACACAGGTCCAAAACCTGTCCATTCAATCACGAAAAGCCCAATTCTTACTTTGGGTCAAACTATAAAGCTATTTAAAATGAGATAATATGTTCTTTGGTAAGGTTACAAATGAAATTATGAAGCTGTTCACAATACGCCAACAACCGAAGATGATAGTTGTCCTACTGCCTAGAGCAGTCCTACATCCTAGCACCTAGGGACGGAGCAGGCAGTGCAGCTGGAGAGGGAGCAGGAGGAGGAGTGGGGGGGTGGGGGGGCATACCGAGTCCGACTGAGTCCGGCTGTGGCGTCTGGACCGGTGGCGAGTGTGGCTGCTCCTGTGGCTCCGGCCGCTGCGCGCTGACGACTTGCTGTAATGATGCCACTCCCTGTTCTTCTCGTCCCTGGCCGGTTCGGCCCTGGCCGGGTCCCCCTGGGGGTCGCTGTGGGCCCCCTGGCTTGTGGGGGCCCCGTTGGGCTCCTTGGCCCGCTGGTCCCTGCCCTCCAGCCTCCCGGGGTCCACACGACACCTGCGGACACGGGGGAGGAGGGGCTGGTTCGCGCACGCAACAATCCAAGAACGTACATACAGGCGATTTACGCAACAGGAAATGCACCCACACACGCGCGCGCAGAACCGTGGCTCGATATCACAGCTTTTAAATAACCACGGGTAATCGAGACAAGCATCAGACTCTGCTCGACATAGCTCTACCATATCACCCTGCAAACAGACATGCTGTGACCCAGCCACCCGCTGCAGGCGCCAGTACTGACGAGGGGAGCGCCGCTAGGGTCAACCCAGAGGATGCAGGATCAAGACGGGGTCGGGGGGTGGTGACACGCTGGTGGCAGAAGTTACTCAGTTCCTCATCGGCCCCTTTCAGCACGAATGCCTGGTGGCACTTTGTGTGTTCCCCTCTGAGGCACCATGGGCATCGGGTGTCTTCCAGAAGGGGTCTCCCTTAGTGCGGGGGGCCTACGCTGGGCCTGGTCGACGCTCTCCTCTCACAACATGCCTGACTGGGATGCCTGCACCTGTCAATGTTTTAGTAGTAAATCCATCCACAGAATGTCCCACTACCTCACAGCGTACTCTTGCCACTCACTTAAGATTCAATCCTTCACAGGAAAGCAGTGGAGATGACATCGTGTTCCATTTGTCCTGAGGCAGCAAACAATTATAGCAGGAATTATGATGTTATTGCTGTGCGTGTTAAATGTGTCTTGTTGCATGTGTGGATGACTCGGAAAATGACACAATCCTGGGGATCACACAATACTGGGACCTTACAAAGGCCCGTTAGTGCACACAGCTGGAAAGAAGCTTCAAATAAATATTTGCCAAACATTTGAAAGATCACCAATCACTTCTTATATAATTTGGTAGCTGAGATGCAGTTACATTGCAGTACTTTCGAATGGAACTACTTATACTTCACTGTGGACAAAAGTATCTGCTAAATGATTAACGCAATGTTCCTTCACAACACAATTAATTCACAGACTTTGACAAAGTCCACCAGACATTCTATGTTGAGTTGAACATTGATGTAACGTAGCAACACATTTGTTTTCTGTCCACTTCACCAGCCTGTACACCACACAGAATAACATCACAAAAACATGCTATTGGCTTGTTGAGCAAAACACACTTTACCTTTCGTACGTTTTGAAGTGGTGATACTGCCTGAGGGGTTTCTTGTCTCTGTCACCGCTTTGGGAGCTTCGCCGCAGGCGTTTGCGAACCTCCACCTTCTCCTCCCAGCTGTATTCCTGGACCCAGGCATCGGGCGAGCGTAGCCGCTTCGACCGCCGCATCTGCCAAACAAGGAGTCCCACACATTGAATGTAATAAAATGTTACGATGCAGAAAGTTTATCCCCAAACATTCCTATAGATATAGCTACGCTGTTGACACGAAGCCAGCTGCAACGAAGGGTGGCCGTGCCCCAAGCCTCGGATAGAGGAGTTCCTATTTCCTTAGTGAGAAGATGGCTCGTCTGTCATAGAGATTGACACCCTCTTAGATGTGAGCGTAAACACCGCTGTGGACACAGCCAAAAGGCTATTCAATTACGTGTGATTGAATTTAATAGAGTACATTTTAGCAACTTATACTCAATAAATGTTGACCCATGGAAAAGCTATAGTCACCGCCAGGTCGCTCCAGTAAATCAATAGCTTGTCTCAAGGCGTGTCCCTGCCTGAACTACTAACAAAACAATATAGCCCTAAGCCTAGCTAGCTAAACTACGTGATGTCGCAAACATTTAGTTAAGATAGGAAGTCACATTGGCTAAGTATGTAGCTAGTAGCCAAGCTGTTGCTTGCGTGGTATTGGGAGTTTGAAGCAGATAATGCTATAGTGTGGCAAAAAGCAAATAGACAAAACACTGGAGTCGCTGGTTAGCTGACTTGCTAGTAAGTACTCTGTAGCCTTCTGAGCTAGTCATCGTCGGGCTGGCTAGCTACATACAGTAGCGAAGCTGTAGCCAATACAATGTCAATGGCGACGTCAAATCTATGCTAGCTGGGCAATGTTACTGTACCGTACAGTGTACGGTGTGTTGTTAAGGCGGCGAGCGAGTTCGACGTAACGTAGAGCGATTAAATTTCTCTCTTAAATATAAAAATATCCCCACCTTAACAACTAGTTATTTCAGGTTCTGTAATAAGACACTGTACTCTCCAGATAGATGATATTTGAAGTCAGCTTGCTCTGCTAGATTGCTAGCTCGTTATGTTTACGACGCCAACGAGCAAAATGGCGACTGCCGTTCAGGAACAAAGGCAAGATGTGTTTTCACGACACTGTTGGCAGATGCACGGAAAGTTGAGTTTATAAGTAAATTGTCTTTTAGCCAATGTAAAAGATTACAATAATACAAGTATAACACAGTTTAATTTTATTGAAACAGAAATATATTTATACATTTTAAAACATTGTTTTCCAACACTGAATTGGAGACCATTTTGCCCCTCCCAGTCAAAGGGCAGTCACTGGCCAAAGGTCAAAACTGAGTACAAACTGTTTTTTGAGGGTGTAATACTTGCTTTGACTCGTTGCTGATCTTATGTCTCAATTGTTGAGTGTTAATTACTGTTTTTGACAGAAAATAGGGGGTTATCAGCAGTAACTTCAAAACAAAAGTAAATTGAAATTAACCACCTTGAAGCACCTTCGTGAAGTTGGAGGTTCTTGAAGCCCATTTTCACCGTTCCACTCAAAGACCAGTTAATGCCAGTGGGATTTCAGTGTCAATTTTTGACTATAACAGTAGGCCCATTGCAGATTAAATAGTACATACAGCGTGTGTGTGTGTGTATGACCTCATGTATTTGAGCCACAAGAACATCAGCACCGCACATATCCTGCATTCATTTTCTTCTTCTTTGATTGATGGATCACAGCCAACTTAAAGGTGTATACACCACCATCATACTGTGCAGGAGAGTGTGTTCAGTCAGGGCCAATACCGTACAGTACACCATATTCCACTACTGTGTTTTTAAGAAATCTACCCACCTCTACCCTCTCCAAAATCAACACCACCACCATCAATTCCACCAACAGGTCACTTCTGTGTGACTCACCCATCTTTGTACTACGAAGGGCAGCAGCCGATTCTGAACACATCACCACCCATAGGGGCCTCACCCCCTCCTCCAGCCACCTCAACCTCACCATAATGTCCACCCTCTCTGCTGTGTAAGCTGTTACACAATCAATCAGCCTCACCAGAATGCATGCCCCAAATTCTGCTATCCACACGCCTGCACTACCCGTAAACACCTGCTCACTGACCTGACTTCTAGTGGACATTGCTTTCTGAATGTCTATTTAGATGTTAAGTGAGCAGTGCAGTATGTGAACAATGCCGTTTGCGTATCGTATGGACAAACGTACATGTATGAAACTGGAGAATATTGAATATTGTTCACCCAAACACATGACCCATGGTGACATATGGGTAGTAGAATTGAAAAAAAAAAGTTTAAGAGTTTGAGAGTTTAAGATTCCAGATGGTGTTGACACAAACTAATGCCCTGCCCTGACCCGACTCTGCTGAAGGCATCGTCAATTCTCGGACATGCAAGACTCGAATGTTTATGACCACTGCTTTAGCTAACATTAGCCCTCTATTTTATAAATAAGTTTGCCATTAAATGTGGCCTTTGCGAAGAAAGACACAAAGTCTGTCAACAAAGCTGGTTTCAAGTAAACAAGGTGTCATTATTTGAAGGCAAGTAACGTTTAAATGATTTGTTAGATTGCTGTCCGACAGCCTTGTGCAGACTACCCCGTTAAGCAATGCTTTTATTGTGTTGTTGAGTGGGTTAACAGACAACCACCACCCACCTGGCTACTGTCTATCACAAATTAAATTAGGTTTTTAATTGACAAATTGTTGTTTCTTTATTGAGGGAGACGTATGATTCTCAAACTCAGCATATGTCTTCAGTATTGAGAGTCAGTAATGATGAAGTGGACCATAAACTTCCATCAACTGACTTGTCTTGTCTGTCAGCAGGAGGTAGAATAGCTTGAAAAAACACAACAGGTACAGTCATTTGATTCCACAAAGCACACATCCAGTATCAGCCTAATCCTGACCAAGGAAAGAAAAAACAACTGGATAAAAACGACCACAACCAGCATGAGCCACTTTAGCTTAGTACACCGTACACCAAGGTTCAGCCAGAAAAGTGTGATGCTGCCCTCTAGAGGAAAATTGCGGGAAAACAGATGGACCACGTCGCAATCAGACAAATCTCAAAGATCAAGATATATGAGATGGCGAAAAGCAGATACACTCATCCAGAGGTTATATTGAGGTTTTAACGTTTGACAGTAAGTGCATCAGACAGTGAGCTAAATCCAATCAATGCATCTGTCATAAAGTAAATCCCCCAGTTGACCACTAACTCTCCAAGCGTGGTGAGATGGACTGGACTAAGCTGGAGCGCAGGGAGATTAGGGATAAAGACCTTAATGCAGGCTGATGAAAAATGAAAATGAAACCAGTAGGTGCTGCTAGTTTATTATAGTGAAAGGTCGAGCGGCAAAACACAGAGAGAATGAAGAATGTGTGTATGTGCTTATGTGAGCATGTGTGACACTGAGAGAGTAGGTGGTTTTGGAGTGGGGCGGGAGTGAGGGGGTCAGGGAAGATTGACTGGTTTCATTTTCTGAAGAGCATCCTCACACACACACACACACAGACACACACACACACACACACAAACCCCCTTGATGAAGAGTGTATCGGGTTCTCTTGGGTTTATTGACACAGCAGGAGGTGAAAGCTCTCAGTGGTAATTGGAATTGTCCCATGTTGTAACCAAAGCAGAAACCGGAATCCCTCTTATATCACCCAGAAGCGTGGGAGAGAAAGGCTCTCCCTCTGTAGAGGTTTGTACCAGGCCTGGACCTACAGAGAAGGAACACATCCTGCCTGATAACTGGGATCATGTGCGGCACATCGCACGAACCCAGAAAAACACTCCTCCTACGACCCAGTCAAACACAGGTGTCATCACCGTCTAAAATGGTGGTTTTCCGGGTGCCACTCGCATCTAATGACATGCCCAGTCTGGTGTGGGCCGGCCCAAGTCCCTCTGGCCCAGGACTAACCTCAGGTAGAGGAGCACCTGGAGGTGCCGGCCTCTGCCTCCACTGTGCAGAAGCACTCGCCACGCCACCAAAACCCAAGTCAAGCTCTCTTCTCCCTTCTCCGGATCGATAATTCCCTGAGAATCTGCCAGGCAAGGACTGTAAATCTACCGCGATGGTGGGGTGTGTGTGTGTGGTGTGGATGGGGGGGGGGGGAGGGAGAGAGAGAGTGAGAGAGAGAGAGAGACTCCTTATAACATAATGGACGACGGTTCAAAAGTTGAACGCGCTGGCTGTCTGTTCTCCTCTTTACTGCCTCCTCAGTCATCGTGCGCATGTGTGTGTGTGTATGTGAGGGAGAGTCACGTCGATGGCTATTATACTAAATGCAAGGAGTGGAGAGGGGGGGTGGTGGGGGTCTGGGGGGTGGGGGAGGTCGAGGGGAGTGGGGTGGGGGGGGGGGGGGAAGGTACATTAGGGAAATTGCCTCTGCCCAGCGACTCGGTGCAGAAGTAATCACAGCTGGCGGAGGAGAAGGGAGAGAGACGGATGAGGAGAGGCGAGGGGGAGAGGAGGAGGAAGGGATGCTGAGGCCACGTTTTGGCTCCGTATGTGTGCGGCCGAGCAGGATCTCGTCTGCTGCAGAGCCCCCCTTCCCTACAACCCCCCCCCCAACTGTACGTCTGACTACCCCCCCCACCCCCCCACCCCCCATACGCACACACCACAACTCTTATGGGACGGGGGGGTTTTAATGAGGCGGCGGGGGGAGGAGGGGGTTTGGGAGTAACGGACATGAACGAGGGAAGGAGACAGAAGGAGTGGGAGATGGCAGAGTGAGGAAGGTGAGGAGAACGGAAAAGGGGGGGGACAAGATTCAAAAACTGAGCGAGAGGCAGAGAGAGAGACAGAGAGAGAGAGAGAGAGAGAGAGAGAGAGAGAGAGGGGACGGGACGGTTAAAGTGAGCGAGCGAAAGAGCGGAGAAGGAGAATGAGCTGGGACAGCCGACGTTGGTTCCACAAGGACGTCTTCACCCGGAGAGTCGACGGCAACAGGATGGTAGGAGCAGGGGGGAGGACGTCCGTCAACAGGAAGTAGAGGAGTGTGAATCCACGCCAATTCCCACTTGGATGGCTCCCATGGACGATCTGAGTGTGGCTACTGGAGGAGAGAGTTGGCTAGGCTAGGCTGGGCTGGTAGGGGAGATCTCTGGAGCTGGACCCACGCACCTGCAGTATGGGGCTCACCTGCTTCAAGTCCTGGAAGTACGACGGAGCAGCACAGAAAGGTGAGTGCTGGAGCCCGAGGTTGACCAACCAGCCATCTTCCTCATCCGCGGCGGGACCTTCGTCCTCAGCATCATCAGCAATGACTCATCAGCAATTCCCTCGTTGTCATGATCCTCACGATCGTAGTTATGATTCTCATCATCAGTATCATCATCATCCTCTTCTCCAATACCATCGGCATCTTTAGAGAGACTCAACCTTGGACATGTTCGAGCAACCCCAGCATCAGTCAACATCAATTTCACTGTCCACAAAGGGCCTATAAGCGTTTTTGAATCGCTAGAACAAGTTAGTAGCAGTGGCTACTGAAACTTTAGAACCATCTCCAACATCTCCAACATCATTTAAATCATGAGTGATGAACCAGATGCTTTGTGCACTAGTGTTTTCCGTGGTCCTCCAGACAGAAGATCCTGTTCAGAGTTCCCTACACGAGTGTGATGGAAGTTTCCTGTGCATCCAGAACATTGAGGACTGTGCTGGATTGATCCTGTAACTGTATGGGCTAGTGGGGACACAAAGAAGGCAGCACAAAAGAGTTAGATCACATCTCGGGGTTAGTGGGTCATACGAAAATGTCTCTCTCTCTCCCTCTCTCACTCACACACACACACACACACACACACACACACACACATCAGCAGACCTGTCATGTGCATGCAGACAGACACACACATGTATTCATGCACCGCTCGTTCCCTCCCCGACACGCACAGAACAAGCTTTGAGGGGTCTCCAGGGGATTAGGACGTAGTGTAATGGATTAGGATGTGTCATGGTGCCCTTGAATGACATCAGCGCATGATGACTATATTAGAGGGGTGACAGGAGGGTGTGAGGGGTGTAGGGGATGTGTTTGGGGGGGGGGGAAGGGGTCAGGATGGAGACGAGTGTCTGGTTAGGATGTGACGGGTCAACCGGGGTTTGTAGGTGGGATGAGGGGGGATTGGAATAAGCGATGGGGAAGGGGGCAGGGGTGGGATAAAGGGAGAGAGGAAGGGAGGGTGAGGAGATCAAAGGCTGTGCTAACGAATCATGTGATTTACACCGGCAACTTGACGCATGACGGACAGGGGGTGGGGGTGGGGTTGGGGGTGGGGGTGGGGGGCACTCCAAATAATGAACGCAGAAAAAAAAGAGAGCAGAGGAGAGGACAGGAGAGGGAAAAAAGGGAGAACGAGGTCGTCGGAGAACCAGTCGGACAGACACTGTTTCATCCAATTGGGTTGACAGGCTGCAGCAGATGCTGTCGGTAAAGAAGGCTGTTCTCCTGTGCGGGCCCGAGACCACAGTGGAGAACAGCCACAGGATCGGCCTATCGCACTGTCCCTAATGTAAAGACTGGACACTGACAGAGTGTAGCTACGGATAAGCTAATTATCTAGACTGTTTTTACAACTCTGGCAGGTGCTGACAAAAAATGCCTCTACTCAAATTATTAATAACCCTCTCTCTCTCTCTCTCTCTCTCTCTCTTTCTCTCTCTCTCGCTCTTTCTTTCTTTTTCTCTCCCTCTCTCTCTCTCTCTCCCTGTCTCTCTCTCTCTCTCTCTCTCTCTCTCTCTCTCTCTCTCTCTTCCTCTTGTGTGGACTGTGAGGAAGAGAGTGGAGAGCATAGTTTAATTGCTGCAGGAAGTGAGCCATAACATGATTAATAACCCCGGAGGGGGGGAAAAAATGGAGGGAAAAAAGGCTCAGACGTGAGTGTCTTTTTTAATTAAATGATGAAAATCGATGAGGTTGTCTCCCCCTTGGTGGACCCTGAAAGTGCTTGGAGATGAGATGGGGCTTAGATTCCCACTGGGCTGGTGTCCAGCCGATGCCTAACTCACACACGCACACACACACACACACACGAAGGAGGACATGACCGTGACCAACCTCCCTCACATGACAGAGGAGTTATACTACATTAACATCAGTTGCGGAGTTACGTTCCCTGTCTTCCTCATTGTTCCCTGATGTTTCCACGGACTTCCATGACAAGCCCCCATGGAAGGGCCTGGGCTTTAAGATTGACAGGTGTTTGTGTCCGGGTGTGTTTGTGAGGAGGAACGAAAGAGAGAGAGAGCACGTTCAAAGAGAAGATGTGTGTTTGTCCACGTGTGATTGTTTGTGGGTGTGGTTGAGTGTATGTGCATGCCTGTGTGTGTGTCTGTATGCCATGTAAGTGTGTGTGTACGATTGTGTGTCAGTCGTATCGGGCTGTTTTGCCCAGCAGAGGGAGTCTGGACTCTGTTATGGTCATTTCTGAGAACTCACACGTGCGTGCGCACACACACACACAGAACCACAAATACCTCCTGGCTGCTATGACAGGCACAGATATATCTCCAGGCTAATCAAGTCTGTGAACCATACCAATGCATGCAGACCTTGTTTGGTTCTCTATTATAGAGCCTAGAGGCATATGTCTATTTACTCTCATTGCTGAGGATACTTCTTCTCTCAGTCTCTCTCTCTCCTTCTCTCCCTCCCCTCTCTCCATCTTCTTCCCGTACCCTCCATAACCCCCCTTTCCCTCCCTCCCTCCCTCCCTCCCTCCCTCCCTCCCTCCCTCCCTCCCTCCCTCCCTCCCTCCCTCCCTCCCTCCCTCCCTCCCTCCCTCCCTCCCTCCCTCCCTCCCTCCCTCCCTCCCTCCCTCCCTCTCTACCTTTCTCCCGCTCTCTCTCCCCTTCCCCAACTCTCCCTGACCCCTCTCCCCTTTCTCTCCCTCCCTCCCTTCCCCAGGTGGGAACAGGGATGTTCTGGTCAGTCCTGGATCCTACTTCTTCTTGTCCAACAGCTGTGGCCAGGGGGAGGAGTGGCTGAAGACCCTCAACAAGGGGGTCTGGATACCTTTCACAGGTAACACCAGCCACACATCACTCAAATGAAAACTTACACAAAACACGTTGTCACTCACGTGCACACATTCACATTGTCATCCTAAGTTTTCAATACAAACATTCCCACAGACATTACATGGCTAGAAGTATGTGGATGCTTGAACATCACAACTGTATGAGCTTTTTGGACATCCCATTCCAAAACCAATGGCATTCAAATAGAGTTGGTGCCCTTTTTGTGACCATAACAGCTGCCACTCTTCTGGGAAGGCTGCCCATAGGATTATAGATTATCTGTGGTACTTTCTGCCCAGTCATGGAAGCAAATCTGTGTTCCAACTCTTGTAAAAACCTTCCTAGAAAAATGAAATCGGTTATAGAAACAAAGTGGGAACTACCAAATTTTTCGGAAAACAAGCCGTATTTTCCCAAGCCGCACTCTTTTTTGCGTAGGGGGCGTGGTTTCAACTCAGAGGTGGGAATTATGAGTGACAGCCTAACAAAAGGTGTCTTTGACTTCATGCAGCACTGGCGGCGCCGACAACCTGCTGCAGCCGGCTGCCTTGAAGCTGAGAATGCCATTGGCTGCTTCAAGTCAGCCGGGCTCCAAGCGGCTGCAGGCGATGCCGGCGCTGCATGAAGTCAAACGCACCTAAAGAGGCGGAAGACTCGGCAGTCGGCATGGGTCTGCTCTGCCAAGGCAACACGTTGGGGCCAGCGCACAGGTAAGACATGTCCTGGTGGTATGTGTTGATGACAGAAAAATTCCTTAGCGGAGCGGACGCCATACTGACTGCCTTCTTTGTTAGGCTGTCACTCATATTTCCCGCCTCTGAGATGAAGCCACGCCCCCTACGCCAAAAGTCTGAAACTGAAAAACAGATCTGAAAAAATAATAATAATCTGAAACTGAAAAAAACCAACCTGAAACTCAAGAAAAAGATTTGAAACCGTAAAAAATAAAAAAATTGAATCTGAAAACATGAAATGTGAAACTACCGGTATGTAAAAATATAAAAGTGAAAAATGAAAATTAATAATAATAATTTATTCAAAATAATTCCAGAATGTAATCGAAATTGTATTCGACCTGAAGAAAAAATTGGTACACTTATTTTTTTGTTTGAATACATGGTTTTATTTTTTAAGTTTTACAAACAAAACTTAAATTTTCAATGTCAACCTTTTGTTTTTGTAACTATAGATTTTTTTTCTCGAATTAACAAAACATTTGGCCCTCATTTTGCTCCATAGGTGTTGAGTATTAAAATAGCTGCACGGTCTGTAGAGATCTTGGGACAAAGCCACTTTTTAGTTCCAAGACCGGTTTATACACCGCTTCAAAATATAAGCCATACAACAACAAGAAAACTGTAAAATCAGGGGTACAAGCCATGGTTTTATTTCCGAAAAATATGGTAACTCCATATTAATGCCCACAAGTTTGGATTGAGAGGTTCAACAAGTAGGTGTCTGTACACTGAGATGTGTCCACATCCTATTGGTCTTAAGGTGTATGACTGTAGAGTCCCATCGGCAGACACAAACACATGCTGGTACACACACAAGACTCACAACTGTTGTGCTAAGTAACTCGTCCCTGAGATAAGCATCTGACTTGGGAGCATGGTGAATTCCGGGGTGAACGTTTCACAGTGAGATTAACATTCCAAGTAAATTCTCCAAAACGCCTCATTCCAGTTAACGAGTCAGTAACTCCTGTTCCCACTTTAGGGGTTTCTCCCCGCCTTTCTCCACTCGCCCACACACTTTGCACTTTTCTAGAACATGGCAGAAACATGTCATGGAGATATCTTATTGCCGGATTAGAGGGTAAAGCTGTGGAACTGGAGTGTGGGGTTACGAACTCGCGTTGAACCTGGGTCGCCCTGCTCACAACACACCAGGTTTCTGCCACTACACCAAGAGGATGTCCGTGTGGTCATTGGGAGATATTAAGGCTGAATGGATATCAGACAAGGGGAAGTGCTAATTGTGAGCAGGTGAGGTTCCAAACCACCTCGGCTACAGTCTTGGGGTCCTGACAGGTGCCAGGGTGGGAATGTGTGTGGACAAGGGGGAGTCTCAATACATTTTATTTTTGGTCCATCTGTTACACTGTTCAGGTGTGGTAATGATTATCAGGAGTTTCAGGAGTTAGGGCGGTGTAACACACACACACACACACAAATGCACACAAACACATGCCCCACACACACAGACACACATGAAGTGTGGCGAAGTGTGGCAACAACTTGGACATGCTCCAGTGAGCGGTATCGGAGGTGGGGGTAGGTTTGTTGAGAAGAGGTGAAAGGGGCCGAGGGAAAGAGGGGAAAAAAGAGTGGGAGGGGGGGGGGGGTGACTCGAAGGGTGAGAGGGAGAAAGAGTGCAGAACACCACGCTCCGCTGCGTTCACTTCTGGTTAGCCGGCGGTCTAAGGAATAACAAACCAAAGTTTGGAAAAAAAGGAACGTAAGCGCGGAGGAGAGGGAGGACGGAGAGAGAGAGAGAGAGAGAGAGAGAGAGAGAGAGAGAGACACAGCGCAGAACGCTTCTGTGCGCGTGCTGCGGGAGGCTCCGGAGGGAGGCGGCAAACCACGAGCCCCGAGAAGCCAACACTTGACCGGAGGCCGTGTGTGTGTGAGAGAGAGAGAGCGTGTGGGAGATATGTGACACTGGCAGAGGAAAACAATGGCACATTCCTGAGACAAGGCGATGTGAAGAGGCCTGAGCGAGGGAGCTGGAGACGGCATGCAGCGGAGAGACAGACAGCCCTCGGCCCTCGGGACAGACGCCCAAGCGACGACAACAGCAAACCATTATCACAGGGCAACAAGGGAACGTAAAAACCTCCTCCTCCTCCTCCTCAGAGAGAGCGAGAAAGAGAGCGAGGGAGAGAGAGAGAGGGAGAGAAGGAGAGAGAGGGAGAGACAGAGGGATCAACACTTTCCCTGTGGATGTCAGCTGCCCTCGTCACCTCAAACACGAGTCCCACCCTTCCACAGGAGAACCACAGGAGCAGTAGGGAGCCCGGAGCCAAGCAAACCCAGGCAGAGTCCACCCTCCCCCCCAACCCCCCCCTCTCTCCCCCCCCCCCAGCTGGACGTTTCACTTGTTTGCTCCACCCCCGGGCGTCAGTTCAGCTGGCAGGCACAGGCACACACAGACGTCCCTGGCAAGCCTTTTTTGAAACAGTCGAAGGAGCCAAGCAGACGGCACCCACTCAAAACCCCATATCAGAAATCGGCTGCATCACACCGGACAAGCCTTCTCGGGCTGGTCCCCTTGCTCGTCTTGGAGAAGACAAACTGGAGTAACTTTATTGGCAGAGCTCACATTCCCATGATGGACTTTGCCGATATGATTGTTCCGTAGTATGCCTGACTGTGAGAGAGGATGTGTGATAGCTTGAGCATTCCACTATGCTGCCTCTTGTAGGATGAACCCTCCCATAGGAATGTTCCTTCATCAGATTAGGTCACATTGACAGGCCAGAGAAAGAGGGAAGGGAGGAGGGGAGAGAGAGAGAGATAGAGAGAGAAAGAGAGAGGGTGATAAAGAGAGAGAGACAGCCTCCCCTCATTTCCAGGCACCGGAGCAAGAAGAGAACTCATCTGTTCACCTGGCGAGAGGACGAGAGAAGAGGAGGAGGGAGATCACAGTCTCAAACCGCCAGAGAGTTTCCTAAACAGAGGTAGACAGGGGTGGGGGTGGGGGGGTGGGGGGAGCGACCTACAGTGAGAACACACACACACACATAATCCTGTGACTGGGCTCGGGGGGGAAAAAAAGACAGCCCAGAGCGTTGAGCTGTCACACACACCGTTTGAACTCGGCGACGACCTCAGCACCACCGGACTGGTCCGTGGGGTGAGAGACCACGCAAGAACAACAGAGAGCGAGAACAAAAGGAGTCAACAAAAGAAGCACGGAAGAAGTAGAACTGAACTGAAACGGGGACCTTGAACCTTGACGGAGAGGAGTACTAGCAGGAGAGGACAGGAGAGGATAGGACAGTAGAGGGGAGGATGCCTGAGATTAAGTCGAGCGTCGGTCGGACGGGCAGCTACCTGTCCCACTCTGCCTACAGGAAGATCAAGAGGGTGCTGAGCTTCAGACGCAGTGAGTATCCCCTCAGAGAAGACCACACACGCCGCACACCTGCAACCCATGTCGGATTTAGATGTCGGCCATTTTGAGAGTCCCCCGTCCATTCATCCATCTCTCTCCAAACGTCTCAAGTGTCCGGAAGGGCAAAAGGCCACTAGCTGGATTGTGGGAGATGCTTGAGTGTACGACTCCAAGACAGGGCTCATTCTTCTATCCCTTCTCCATCCTGGCCTTTCTCACCTCCCACCTCACTGACTCCTCTACCCCTACCCCTCCTCTCCCCACTCCCCCTCTACTCTCCCCACTCCCCCTCTCCTCTCCAGGGGTGTTCGGCCAGCGTCTGGAGGAGACAGTGCTGTACGAGCGGCGCTACGGCGTTCACATGGCGCCCTTGGTGGTGGAGCAGTGTGTCGACTTCATCCGGGAGCGGGGGCTGCTGGAGGTGGGCTTGTTTCGGCAGCCGGGCCAGGCCACGCTGGTCAGGGAGCTGCAGGAAGCCTTTGACGCGGGCGAGAAGCCCTCCTTCGACAGGTAGGTCACCCGCCCTACTGGCTCCAAGTCCGTGGTTTACCAAACTCAGAAGCACTGAAGACCGAGGTAGAATGGGTGTTTGTCAATGACTGGCTTCCCTGAAGAAGAGCGTGTGGACTATGAAGCGTTTTAAGTGGAGAATCTCTTATGTCACGTGTTAAGTCTCAGACTCCAGGGGTCAAGGAGGGGTCAGGGAAGGGTGTGTGTGTGTGTAATTGTGTTTTTTTCCATCCCAGCAGTACAGACGTCCATACCGTAGCGTCCCTCCTGAAGCTCTACCTTAGAGAGCTACCCGAGCCTCTGGTGCCTTTCTCCCGCTACCAGGACTTCCTCCTGTGTGGCAAGAAGCTATCCTCCGAGAGGACACAGGTACGGAATATACATATCCCATCCGGCATGATGGAAGGATGGCGTTAAAAGTGATTTAATGAAGTGATTAACTGCTGTAAGATCCAAGATGAACCATCTTACTTATCTTCAACTTATCTTCTGATCCCTTCCTCCCTCCCTGACCCTTTTCTTCCTCCACGTTCCCTCCCTTCTTCTCGCTGCCATCCAGGGGTTGGTCGAGCTCAGGTGTCTTCTTCATGAACTTCCAGTGGCCAACTTCAACCTGCTCCACTACATCTGCCAGTAAGTCTCCAACCTTTCACCTGAACTTCCACCTCACACTGAAAAACATTCCTCTTGTCATTGCTGGTGTAGAATACATAGTATAATCAGCGGGAACAGCCCCCTATCGTGTTATATGCAATATAGCCATGGAAGCTGGTTCCCCACTGTCCCAGGGTGATCTAGAAGGTTTTCCTGGTTCTCCTCAGGTTCTTGAACGAGGTCCAGACCTTCTCCTGCAGCAACAAGATGAGCACCCAGAACCTGGCCACTGTATTTGGACCGAACATCCTCCGGCCTAAAGCTGAGGACCCAGAGAGTATAATAGGAGGTGTGTGTGTGTGTGGTCTGTGAAAACCAAGCGCCTGTTTCTGAGAAGTCATCTCTAGGTTCGAATGTTGCGTTGCTCAGGACTTTGTTGATGTCTCCTTTAGGTATTGAACGTTAAAACAGGAGGGTGAGTAGAGAGGAGTTGGAAACCTTGCTGTGTGTGTGCGTTTGTGCTATTAAGTCAGTCAGACGGTGAAAAGAAGACAGAGCCAAACACCTGGTCAGAGAGACCGATTTAGAGAAGTTTCCAGACAGAACAGGCCAGATATAACAGAGGATACTGCAAGGACGGACACAGATATAGACAGATATAGAGTCTGCCACTGTATTACTCTGTTTTATGTCAACAGACTTTTGTTACTAGGTGTGTGCCTTCAGCTGTTATCGCACAGGTGTGTGTGTCTTTAAACTGTGTGCGTGCGTGTTCTATGGAATGGGTTACGGTTGCTCTAACCGTGTGTGTCTTCTACCATGTGTGTGTGTCTTCGATCAGGCGCGGCTGTAGTGCAGCAGCTGATGTTGGAGTTGATCAGGGAACACCAGTGTCTTTTCTCCAGGGAGGGGAGTGCGTCCGGGACCCCGCCTGGCCCCTCGCGCCCAGACTCTTACCCCTGCCGGAGGAGGGGTACAGGGGAATCCTGGCCCCCCCAGCCCTGTCCTGCCACCCACCAGCAGCGAGCCCCACGGTCCTCCCCCTGCTCACGCCAGCTCTCCCTCCCTCTCATTGCCGAGAGAAGGGGCTCTGGTCTGAGCCCCATGTTCCCCTTCCCCCTCCCCTCCAACGCAGACCCGCCACATTGTGAAGCTCTCTCCCCTGTCAGCCCAGCTGGAGCTCTGTGCCACAGATACCCCCCCTCCCACCCAGACTACCACCCCCAGCCCCAGCCCGGCCACCCAGCCTCCAGCCTCCACACCTCAGCCTCCACGGTCACTCTCCAGGCCGACCTGGAGCCGGCACCAGGCCCCAGCAGGAGCACCAGGCTCGGGTCCGGGGGCCGGCCAGGCCTGGAGCGCCCTCACTGGGGGGCGGAGAGAGCCAGCGAGGGGGGCCTGGCTGGCAACACGAGCGGCAGCAGCGAGACTCAGGAGGACAGCACTCTTTCGGTCTACGACAACCTGGACATTCGGTCGGTCGAGCTTAAGGGCGAGGTGGGGGAGAGGGGGGAAGCCCACGCCGGTGGCCTCGCCGTCACCAAGCAAGAGGTGGAGGCCGAACCGGAAGCGGACTCCACCAGTTCCTGGTCGTCCTGTGAAGGCCTGCCATTGGACGGCGGCGCTGCTGTGGGCGCCGAAGGCGGAGCCAGTCCGGAACAGCGCCCGGCAAGGTTCACCTCCTTCAGATCCAACAGGGAGGACGAAGATGACGAGGACCCCCACCCCAATTCCCCCGCCTCCTCCTCCGTCCCCACCGACCCCCTGCTGAGCACAGGGAGCTCAGAGGTGTTCCTGCCCTCGGGGCCCCTGGAACCCCTGGCTCCTGCCCCTCACGTCCAGGCTATCCACTGCCTGCTGGCTGGCCTGAGACAGCAGATGGCCCGGCAAAGGGCCGAGTACGAGACGAAGATCCAGAGGTGGGTGGAGGTCGGCTAACTTAACTTTGCAATGCCTTCCTCTGCTGATTTCTCCATTGCTGTTCTTCGGGCAAAGAGAAGGTTAAGGCATGCGATTACAAACCTTGAGCAAAATTAGACTTCCTCGACACGCACTTTCAGTGTACCAGCGCGTGCAAGTAGCTTCAAAAGTACTCTTTCAATTCAATGTGTTTTACTGGCATGAGTGTTTAGGCTAAACAATGACACCGAAGCAGTCCACCATGAAGGGACAACACCTTCTCTTTCAACATCTCTCACTCTCTCTCTTGACCCCCCTCCTCTCGTTCTCCCCTTCCCTCATCTTCTCTCCCCCTCTCCTCGCCTCAGGTTGGAGCAGCGCAACGAGGCCCTCCAGGGGGAGATGGCGGTACTGCGGGCCAACCTGACACAGCAGCGACGCTGGCACAGCGTGGCCGAGATCAAGATTCGCAACGTGGAGCGCGCCCGCTCCGACGCCGACCGGCGCAACGCCACGCTGCAGCGGGAGATGGAGCAGTTCTTCGAGACCTTCGGAGACCTGAGCGCCGAGGCCAGGAAGGCAGAACACATCGTCCAGAGCTTCTGAAGGCCGGCGCTAAGGAGGACAGAGAAATGGACGGAGATATATACGTCTTTAATCCGTGCGGCATCGTGAAGCCGCCTTTTGACGTGGTTACAAAACCGACATGGAGGGTTTAAAACGCTGACTCAGGGGTCATCAGTCAGACCCACTCTCAACACCTTAACGGTTAGTGAGAACATCATCACTGATGCACCAGCTTGCAAGGAAGAGAAACAAGACAATTATTCGAGGAGAGGACCTAAACGAAAAAATACTTTAACCAAGAGTTGGCTAATGGTGGTAAATCTTGACGGCCTTGCTCGACAGAACTGGAATCTTGAAACAGAGAAGCCAGGCTTTGTTTTGTCTCGACCATAGCTCTCAGCTCACTTCAGACCAGACGACACGCAAACAGAGCGGACCAGGAAGGGGATTCAGACCAGAGCAATCGACTATTGCCAGATAGAGCACCACAGGAAGGACAGTGTGGGCCTGGCAGTGTGGACTCAATGAACCAGCCGCATGTGGGTGACAAACAAAGGTTGAAATGGTTAATACTCCTGTCAGAAATAGACCATGATTCACTACCCCTGAGTGTTGAGGTCATTTTCTATTAGTGTGTTTAGTGACAAACAAGGGGTCTTTTATCATCAAGTCTTTTCCTGACGATGGAAATATAGATATGGATAATTCTGGAACGGTTGAAAGACCCGCTCACCTTCTTATTGAAGAGCAAGGTGACTGGCTGTGCGTTGTAGAGAAACACTGAGTCTGATGTACCAGTGAGTGTTGTCCAATGTTTGTATGCTGCATTAGTATCGTTCAGTGTGCTCACTACACACAAGCAACATTATTCCAGTTTTCCTTGAGATGCAGGTCTCTCTTTTGTCCTCTCTCTCTCTCTCTCTCTCTCTCTCTCTCTCCCTCTATCTCTCTCAAACACACAGTCAATCATTTGTATAAAATAAAACTACCAAAGACTTAACCACACTCGCATTTAAGCAATTTATATTTGTATTCTGCCTGCATTTCTCGATGAGATTTTTGCCGTCCTGATGACATTACTTGGGTTTGTGAACCAGTAAAGAAACGGTAATGCCACTTTTAAACAATCCCTTTTATGTTGCCCTTGAGAGGGAAGTCCACACATTTTTAAGGACTCGGATCTTTGTATCTTGTTCAATGAAATGAACAAATATTTTTCCGGATCTTTTGGTTCATTTGAGTCACTATGGCACTCTTGCCCTGCTCTAAACGACAAATGTTCAATGATGAACATCATCCGATAACACAAATCGGCCTTGATATCAGTACCTCCAAAATTAAACCTAATGGCCCCACTTCCTGTTGCACAGGTTTGCAGGGCGACAATTCATTCCATCAACAGTACTGTTCAAAAGACTACAGGTCCGTGGTCTTATCTTCCCTAGAGTCCTTAGAATAATTTTTCTTTTACTCGCTTGTCAGACCAGAGCTGTTTTCTTGTTTTGAATGGGAAAGATTGAGATCTCCATATCCTTCACGGATCCTTTGAGCGATTTGTTTACCCGCATAGTGAGTGCAGTGCAAGCCAAGCACTGGGGGTGGAAAGCAAACAAATCACTCACATGGAGGTGAATCGTGATTCGTAATCCAGACAAAAGAATGGTTCATAAGAATGAATTGTTCATGAACACCCATCGCCTTCAGAGTTAGCCTAGGGGCTTTAGTCAGATGCTGTGGGATTTGTTATGAAATCGCCACTACGGGGAACCCATACACACCTTGTTCAGACGACAGATTTTCAACCTCAAGAGCGGAGGTATAAAGATAAGACCTGAACAGATCTTCAGAACAACAATTATTGTTGGGAGTTTTTCTTTCTTTAAACACTGAAAGATTGTTATTTTATCGTACTTATAGATTGACAGACACATCAACATCAAAATCTAATACAAAGAACTGATTTTCATTACCTGCATGCAGACAGCATTGTACTTAACAGGCAACTCAACAACTCAACACATTTTCATGACACATTACAAGCATTAAGGAAATCGAAACAAAAATCTTAAATAATTTGATATAAAAGACAAAGAATTTCTCTACATTTAGAATATATATATATATATATATATATATATATATATATATATATATATATATATATATATATATATATATATATTTGGAATGCGTATGTTTGGTATAGAAAATAGGTTGAACAAAAATAGATTTCTAGAAAAAAGTTTGTCTATCAAACGTTAAATGACTTCATAGAAAACACGGTTCAGACCTTCCCAGCACTGAGAGAAGCAGAGCACAGCTCGTGTACCGCAGGGAACCGATGTCTTTCTTTTAAATTACACAAATCACAGCTCGACTGCACTGCCTGTCACAGACTGTTCGTCCCCCTCGAAGTCTTTGGCTCAAACACGAGGAGGGAACACAGATCCTGGCACATCAACCAGAGACGTACGAGCGAAGCGTTGTCTAAGGGAACGCTGTCGGCTGTTCCAGTACCTGTGGGACTAGGCTGCGCCTTCATCGACACTCGTTTGGCGTGCGCTCTCGTGTGTTCCGGTGTCGCCGAGGCGATACCATCTATCGTTCACAGACACAAAGGGGGCCCTCGTTGTTCGGTTCCTCTGTGTATTGCACACCTGTTCACTGTTCTACGTTAGAAGTGAAATAAGAAGACGGTTACAGGTCTCTGTGGCTCAGCACCTGCTGGTAAACAGAAGGGGTCTTGACATTGTACACGCGCGCGCGCGCACACACACACACACAGACAAGCACAGTCACACACAAAATGACACGGACGATTGCACTGTTTTTGTCGTCGTCGGACGATCCAGTAGTTACTCCACAGTTACAGATTTGGCCAGGTTCCTAGGACAGTCCACCTAGGGTAAGGAGCGAGAGTAAAACAATCAACAACTTTCCCAACTTCAACTTCTCTGTCTCTGTCTCTGTCTCTGTCTCTGTCTCTGTCTCTTTCTGTCTGTCTGTCTGTCTGTCTGTCTGTCTGTCCGTCTACCACACAGATGAGGAATGAGGAAACACAAACACACACTGCCATGCAAACACATACATTGTGTGTATGTGTTTACATGCATCAAAGAAGCCCCCCATACCCATACCCCCCCCCCCCCCCCCCCCCCAGTCTCCTTACGTCGTAGCCGCGCAGCACAGCCAGGTGGAAGGAGAGCAGCTGCAGGGGTATGACGCTGAGGACGCCCTGGAGACAGTCCACCGTCTGGGGCAGCTGGATGGTCTGGTACGCCTTCCTGCTCACCTCCGGGTCGCCACGGCTACACAGGATGATGGGACGCCCCTGGGAGAAGAGGAATTGGGGTGGGGGGGGGGGGGGAAAGGGTGTGACTGCAAGGAGATGACAAAGTCATGTGGGAGGGAGGTATTTGTCTTTTTTCAACAAAGGGTGTGAGAGAACGTGTAGAGTGTGAGAAAACAAGGGATGAGAGAGACATGGACGAGTTAAAGAGAGAGGACAACACAGAGAGGGAGAGATGAAGACAGAGAGAGAGAGAGAGAGAGAGAGAGAGAGAGAGAGAGAGAGAGAGAGAGGAGGAGAGAGGGAGACAGAGTGAGAGAGGGAGACAGACAGTGGGAGACAGAGTGAGACAAAGCGAGAGAGAGAGAGAGAGAGAGAGAGAGAGAGAGAGAGAGAGAGAGAGAGAGAGAGAGAGTGAGAGAGGGACAGTCATAAAGAGGGAGAGAGACAGACAGAGGGAGAGAGAGAGAGAGAGAGAGAGAGAGAGAGAGAGAGAGAGAGAGAGAGAGAGAGAGAGAGAGAGAAAGAGAGAGAGAGAGAGGGGGACGGTGAGGCGTCACCTGTCTGGCGGTGACCTGCTGCAGGGCGTTGTGACACTTGGTGTAGCAGGCGTCCCTCATGATGATCATGATGACGGGCATGTGTTTGTCTATGAGGGCCAGAGGGCCGTGTTTCAGCTCCCCCGCCAGGATCCCCTCCGAGTGCATGTAGGTGATCTCCTTGATCTTCTGCAGAAGGAAGGCAGCACCAATCACGTGTCAGACACACAGCACCAATCACGTATCAGACATACAGCACCAATCACGTGTCAGACACACAGCACCAATCACGCATCAGACACACAGCACCAATCACGCATCAGACACACAGGACCAATCACGTATCAGATCCACAGGACCAATCACGTCCAGATCCACAGGACCAATCACGTATCAGACACACAACACCAATCACGTATCAGATCCACAGGACCAATCCCATGTGTGTGGGTGTGTATATGTGTGTTTGTGCATGTATGTATATATACAGCATATATACATGTACAGTTGTGGCCATAAGTTTTATGCCAAGGCCCAGCAAGCTTTGCAAACACAAAATGTATGTCGCTCCCAATACCTTTGGCCACGGCTGTATGTATGTGTGCGTGCATGCACGTGTAGATATCGCTCCCAGCTCACCAGCGCCCCCTCCAGACAGGTGGCGTAGTTGTAGCCTCGGCCCATGACCAGCAGAGACCTCTGCTGGTACAGCTCGTCTGCTATGGACCTGATCTGCTCGTCCACACTCAGAACCTCCTGGATCAGGTCTGCGGAGGAAACCAGGAAACGGGGGGGTGAGGACTGGAGCATCTTCACACCCAGGAGAGGAGGGGCGGGGCGGGAGGTCAGAGAGGAGGGGAGGAGGGAGAGGGGAGGGAGGGGGAGTCAGAGAGGAGGGGCGGGAGGTCAGAGAGGAGGGGAGGAGGGAGAGGGGAGGGAGGGGGAGTCAGAGAGGAGGGGAGGAGGGAGAGGGGAGGGAGGTCAGAGAGGAGGGGAGGAGGGAGAGGGGAGGGAGGGGGAGTCAGAGAGGAGGGGCGGGAGGTCAGAGAGGAGGGGAGGAGGGAGAGGGGAGGGAGGGGGAGTCAGAGAGGAGGGGCGGGAGGTCAGAGAGGAGGGGAGGAGGGAGAGGGGAGGGAGGGGGAGTCAGAGAGGAGGGGCGGGAGGTCAGAGAGGAGGGGAGGAGGGAGAGGGGAGGGAGGGGGAGGTCAGAGAGGAGGGGCGGGAGGTCAGAGAGGAGGGGAGGAGGGAGAGGGGAGGGAGGGGGAGTCAGAGAGGAGGGGCGGGAGGTCAGAGAGGAGGGGAGGAGGGAGAGGGGAGGGAGGGGGAGTCAGAGAGGAGGGGCGGGAGGTCAGAGAGGAGGGGAGGAGGGAGAGGGGAGGGAGGGGGAGTCAGAGAGGAGGGGCGGGAGGTCAGAGAGGAGGGGAGGAGGGAGAGGGGAGGGAGGGGGAGTCAGAGAGGAGGGGCGGGAGGTCAGAGAGGAGGGGCGGGAGGTCAGAGAGGAGGGGCGGGAGGTCAGAGAGGAGGGGAGGAGGGAGAGGGGAGGGAGGGGGAGTCAGAGAGGAGGGGAGGAGGGAGAAGGGAGGGAGGGGGAGTCAGAGAGGAGGGGAGGAGGGAGAGGGGAGGGGCGGGAGGTCAGAGAGGAGGGGAGGAGGGAGAGGGGAGGGAGGGGGAGTCAGAAAGGAGGGGAGGAGGGAGAGGGGAGGGAGGTCAGAGAGGAGGGGGGGAGGGAGAGGGGAGGGAGGGGGAGTCAGAGAGGAGGGGAGGAGGGAGAGGGGAGGGGCGGGAGGTCAGAGAGGAGGGGAGGAGGGAGAGGGGAGGGAGGGGGAGTCAGAGAGGAGGGGAGGAGGGAGAGGGGAGGGAGGTCAGAGAGGAGGGGAGGAGGGAGAGGGGAGGGAGGGGGAGTCAGAGAGGAGGGGAGGAGGGAGAGGGGAGGGAGGGGGAGTCAGAGAGGAGGGGCGGGGGGAGAGGGGAGGGAGGGGGAGTCAGAGAGGAGGGGAGGAGGGAGAGGGGAGGGAGGGGGAGTCAGAGAGGAGGGGAGGAGGGAGAGGGGAGGGAGGGGGAGTCAGAGAGGAGGGGAGGAGGGAGAGGGGAGGGAGGGGGAGTCAGAGAGGAGGGGAGGAGGGAGAGGGGAGGGAGGGGGAGTCAGAGAGGAGGGGAGGAGGGAGAGGGGAGGGAGGGGGAGTCAGAGAGTAGGGGAGGGGGGAGAGGGGAGGGAGGGGGAGTCAGAGAGGAGGGGAGGAGGGAGAGGGGAGGGAGGTCAGAGAGGAGGGGAGGAGAGAGAGGGGAGGGAGGTCAGAGAGGAGGGGAGGAGAGAGAGGGGAGGGGAGGAGAGAGAGGGGAGGAGAGAGAGGGGAGGGAGGTCAGAGAGGAGGGGAGGAGAGAGAGGGGAGGGGAGGAGAGAGAGGGGAGGGCTGCAAAAGAGGGGGATGGGAGGGGAAAGGTGGGGGAGGAGAAAGGAGCTAGAGGAGTAAGAGAGCCAAGATAAAGAGGGGAGGGAACGGATGGAGGGGAGGAGGAGCGAGGAGAGGAAAGGAGGGGAGCGGTGAAGAGGGCAGGGGAACGGATAAGAGAGGAGGGGGACGGGACAGGGGCGGAGGAGGTGTGACTGACCCGGCAGCGTCCTGAGACCGTCGACGATCTCCAGCCTCCGGCTCTGCAGGGACAGCCTGTCCTCACTCATCATCAGACCAAACATGATGAGAGACACAAACTGACTGGTGTATGCCTGGACACGCACACACACACACACACACACAAAAGCACAGTATGACAATGGACACAGCCACAGCCACGACCGCACACGAAGCGCGTTTTGACGGCCGTGCGGCCTACCTTGGTGCTGGCCACGCCGATCTCCGGCCCGGCGTTGATGTGGACGCCACAGTCCGTCTCCCTGGAGATGGAGCTGCCCACCGTGTTGGTCACGCCCACGGTCAGGGCGCTGCGCTCCCGGCAGTACCGCAACGCCATCAGAGTGTCGGCCGTCTCGCCTGGGGCCGTAAAGGGACGTTTCACTCAGAACGCACCCGCCCACACACACGACCAGGAACTACTCTGGTGGTGGGGGCAGGGATTGCCTGGGCGGGGCCTGTCAACCCTCCCTCTTACCCGATTGGCTAATGAAGAAGCAGACGTCGTCTCTGAAGACAGGCGTGTTGCGGTCCAGGAAGTCGCTGGCCAGCTCCACCATGACAGGAAGTTCCGTCAGCTCCTCCAGGATCTGCCTGGTCTGGGAACGCGAAGCGACAACATTTCAGTTCGGCCGCTTGAGCTCCTCCCACAAAAGACATGTTAAATTCCACATTTACAATTTGCTTCCAATGTCAAGTATCAGTTTAGGGCTATGAAATCCAAGTCTATATGATTCGTAACAGTTATAAGAGCAGGAGTGTGAAGGGTTAGCAGACGATGAGGTAGAAACTCTTAAAGCGTATCTATAACACAAAATAATTAGACACATTGAATTCTATACATCTTTTTAGGATGGTCATCCAATCAACCAAGCCTAAAAGTCATACATTCTGCCCAGATTCGTCCTTATAAGGACAGGGGAGGGGTTAGCCAGAAGATGGGAGGGGGTTTAGCTAAAAGGGGAGTGGTCCTTTCTTCTCCAGGCAACGTACCGCCAGTCCAGCGTGGAAACTGGTGCCGCAGCCAATCACAATGAGGCGCCTGCAGCGGCGGATCTCCTTAAGGTGGTCCTTCAGCCCCCCGAGGACCACTGGGTTGAAAGCGAGCACACACACACACACATTATGATTTCACCCAAACACCATGCACACAAACAAAAGCTGAGATGTAACCACTCAAAGACACACACCCACCCACCCACCTACCTCAGACCCCTATCAATGGGTGGTTGTGACTGTTACCTGTGTTGGTGTCAAAACAGATTCGTCCTCTCATCGTGTTGAAAACAGACTCTGGTTGCTCAAAGATCTCCTTCTGCATGAAGGCCTTGAAGTTCCCTGAGCAACACACACACACACACACACACACACATACACAACACACAAACACACACATCAACACAGAGCAATCCCCAAGAGATCATCATTGGCAGGGGTCATTCATTTCCCGCCGAGAAACCTCGACCCCCAACGGCATCGGCCGTTGAAAGCATCACGCTCAGCTGACAGGCAAGAGGGTCCTTCCCCCTGACCCCTGACCTTTCATGATCTCCTGCAGCTCCATCTGCAGCGTCTGGATGGCCCTGGGGGGGTAGTCCCCGGCCACGCCCCTCCCACGGTGCAGCGACAGCTTCCCCTCGGCCACCGCCGCGATGTCATCGTCCTCCAGGTACACCACCTTCTTGGTGTGCTCAACGATGGCACTGGACGGGGGGGACGGGGGACGGGGGGGTGAGGGGTGAGGGGTGAGGAGGAGGGAGGGCGGGAGAGGAAGTGGGAGAAAGCGAGAAGGAGGGATGAGGAGGGAGGGGGGAAAAAAAGGAGGGGGGGGGGTAGTGGTGGGGTAGAGGGAGAAGGACAAAGAGTGAGGGAGACACAAAGAGAAGGAGAGAATATTGTTTCTCAATGTGATGCTTGTTTTGTTTTTACAATAGAAAATGTGTGTATTCACGCCTTCGAGATTTAGGATTTACGATACTTGGTTGCCAGGTCAACTCTACTACGTCCACCCGCCATGTAGGTGCCTGAAAGCCCCCAGAAGTGGAACTGACGGTTTCTAACTCCCACATAGAGTCGGGGGATGAAGGCTATTCTGCCGCCCTTACCTGGCGTCCGAGGCAAAGTAGAACTCCACTGCCTTCCTGTCGTTGACAGAATGCAGGGCGGTACAACTGTCCACCCTATTCCGGAAGTTTCTCTGCTGAACGCCCAGATGACCTGAACACAGTACATAAACATCACGTGAATGCTTACCAGCCCTCACAGAGACAATGCTACGATCATGAACTGGTTTGTGGAAGCGACAGTATAAACAGCAGGGTTAGGTGACAGTGATATAGAACCCCTTATCAACACAGTGTTGACATTCCAGAGAGGCCGAGCTGTTTGTCTATGGGAAAAGGAATATCTCTATTCCTACATTGAGGTGTGTGTGTGTGTGTGTTTATTACTGAGTGACCCTGACCCCACCTTGTACAAGTATCAAGTGAGCAAACTCCACAAAGCAGTTTGTCAACAACTGCCAGGACGGGTTTTCACACGAGTTTACTAGTTACTTAGATAAGCGTTTCTGCTTGACAGTTTGTATCTTATCCAGTCATTTCGTAAGTGAATGAGCTCATTCGTTTCCCGGCTACTCACCAGTGTTATACTGTATAGGGATTTCTTCCATTGACAGCTCATACATGCTCCTCACACCAATCAGTAGAGGACTGCCTCTCCTACAAGGGGGTGAGGACGAGGGGATGAAGACAGGAGAGATGAGGGGATGAGGACAGGAGGGATGAGGGGGTGAGGACAGGAGGGATGAGGGGGTGAGGACAGGAGGGATGAGGGGGTGAGGACAGGAGGGATGAGGGGGTGAGGACAGGAGGGATGAAGACAGGAGAGATGAGGGGGTGAGGACAGGAGGGATGAGGGGGTGAGGACAGGAGGGATGAGGGGGTGAGGACAGGAGGGATGAGGGGGTGAGGACAGGAGGGATGAAGACAGGAGAGATGAGGGGGTGAGGACAGGAGGGATGAGGGGGTGAGGAAAGGAGGGATGAGGGGGTGAGGACAGGAGGGATGAGGGGGTGAGGACAGGAGGGATGAGGGCAGGAGGGATGAGGGGGTGAGGACAGGAGGACAGGAGGGATGAGGACAGGAGGGATGAGGGGGTGAGGACAGGAGGACAGGAGGGATGAGGACAGGAGGGATGAGGGGGTGAGGACAGGAGGGATGAGGGGGTGAGGACAGGAGGACAGGAGGGATGAGGACAGGAGGGATGAGGGGATGAGGACAGGAGGGATGAGGACAGGAGGGATGAGGGGATGAGGACAGGAGGGATGAGGGGGAAGAGGAGGGATCAGGGGATGGAGAGACGGTGAGATAAAATAGAGAGACTGGGAGACAACAATGGAAACTAAGAACTGTTGAGAAAGGCTGCGAGTCCACACACATGCACACACACACACACACACACACACAGTACAACACTTCCCGGGATGAGGCATTGAAACTTCTCAGAAACACAATGGTGCCTTTTCACCTAAATAACCTGTCTGGAGCGAGGCCACCTTCTCAAGAACCCCTGTTTTCTTCATGACGGGGCGCAAAAACAGGATATATGTGTACGTGTGCGTGCTTGCGGTGAGAACTGTTTTCTCTGGCCCTGCTCAGCCTCTGCAAAGGACCCCCACACACAACCACCAAAGCGAAGAAGGACACCATTGTTCTGTCCGGGGGGAGGGGGGGGGGGGGGAAGAACAGGATGACCCAGGAAGACACACGCACAAGCAGGCCCCACAGCCAGCCACTTCATTGTCCAGCACACACTTTCCTGGAAAGCAACTCACATCATGGATACTGCTTAAGTGTCTTAAGTGTGTGTGTGTGTGTGTGTGTGTATGTGTAAGTGTGTGTGTGTGTGTGGATAGCATGTGTCAATGATTATACCCCCCCCCCCCCCGCCACACACACACACACCCCAACCTACTCCGGCTGTCCTCGGATGATCTAGAACAATCGTTACCGTGCCTCGCTTACCCTCACTGGCTAGATGTTACTAGCTAGCGCGACTAGGATGAAAAGTATACGTCCGGACTTCCATTCTACTGTGGGGGAGTTTAAATTCAAGCATTAAAAAAAAGATTAGACTCCGGACTGAATATTCATAAAGACTAACCCTTGTGTCTAAGACACGGACCCATCTAAGCGCTGCACAGATTCTAGAAGTCCTTCTCAGACCTGGGCTATGGTGGTGAATGTGTTATTCACTGTTATTCTGTTAAGAGGATGACCTGCTTCCTTAAAACTTAGATCAGGTTTCCTTCCACACTACGACAAGCCTGACCTCTGACAGTTTTATGGGTCATCGTGAGGGGAGGCCATAATTGAGGCTTGAGCTACGGAAACGTGTGTACGTGTGTGCGCGCGCGCGCGTGCAAACAAGAAAGAGACGTCGTACAAACCTGGTGGCTATGGCCTCGCCTGGGAAATGGCTGCTTTTGAAAACAAGAGCAAAAGACCCTTCCTAGGAGAGAAACAAGACAGGGGAGGCGTGAAAAAAAGGAACCGTCGAGGAACGTTCTAGTAGGGTCAACCGTCAAACGCCACACACATCGGCCGCCCAAAAAATAAGAAATAGAACAATCCATTTACACACACACACACACACACACACAAAAAAAGAAAGAAAAGCAGGTCTGGTTTGAATCAACTGTCTAGGCTTTCCTCCTCTGAGGTTTTCTGGGGTGGGGACGAGGGGAGGGGTGGGTTATGGGAAATGATGTCATCACTTAGGACCTGCGCCAGACCCTCCCCACACAACAACCCAAAAAAACACAACCTTTATTGCCCAACACTGCCCTGATGTCTAAGTAACGGGGCCAGAGGGTTAGCTAGCTGCAACGCTAAGAGCACCGCTTTTTATTGTGTAACCGGGGTAACATATCCCGGTCAAAAACGTGATGATGTCAGAGTCGAGGGGAGAGGCGTTATCCGCAGTGGAGAACAAACTGGACCATAAACAAGCCCCCGCGTCATGTCATGCGTCAAAGCCTGGGTGGGGGCTGTCAACTGTGGTCAAAGGAGAAGGGAGGGAATTGGTTTCAGACCCATGACACACACACCAACCTTCCCCCTCTCCGATCCTCACCCTTTGCACAAACAACCACACCAGACTTCCAAACCCTGAATCACCCCCTGCCCACCCAAACCCACACACACACACACACAGGCTCACCAGTTGCTGGATGACTCGCTCCACCAGGGTGGAGAAGGAGACATAGTCGTTCTCCCGGTTGTCGTAGACGTACTTGATGAGCTTGGGGATCACCTCGGTGTCTGTCTCCGACTCAAACTCGTAGCCCTTGGAGTTCTGACCGGAGGAAACATCACTGCTTAGTCACAGACTGGCATATGAAGTGGCAAACAAAAGCCAAATAAAGTGATTTTCTTCCGAAAAATGTACAACAGTCACCCTTAAGATAAAACCTAACGTTTAACTATACTGATCAGTCACCGCCCAATGACTTGAGTCACTTTAATTAAACGTCCACAACGCTCGGAGGTGCAGCGGCGACAGGAGATGGATGCGTTTGTTCGGCGGCCTTGGAATCCCTTCTCTCATACAAGGCCCTGCCTTCAGAAGTTAGCGATCAGAAACGCCGCGTAACGACCTTTGTCGCGACCTTGACGCTCGCCAGGCGTAAATCACGAGACAAGAGGACCCCTCAGCCCACTGCGTCGACCTCCGCAGCTACACCTGGGGGTGAGCGCGTTGGACGGGTCCTCCGCTGCACCTTCCCAGACCGCCTCTGACCGTCTCACTCACCAGGTACTTCCTCAGCTCCTTGTAGTTTGTGATGATGCCGTTGTGGATCACGATGAACTCTGGGGGAGAGCAGACAGAAGGGTGAAGAGGGTATCTTTGACGTTTGAGGTCAGAGGAACAACAGACGGAGAACTCTTGGGACGAGTACGTCCCTGAGGTCCAAGCGGGGAGCTGACCGTCCCTGGCGGGTCTCCACGTGGTTCTTCTCCATCAGCGCATACGGGGACTCACGCCCTGTCATTACCTGTCACCGTTGACCTACGACCCTCTCTCTTTCATGTTGCCATTTTAGCCTTCACTGTGCCCCCCCACCCCCCCCCCCCCCCCCCCTCCAGGAGAGTGGGGCCCATTATGGGGGAGATTGGATGGGGGAGGGGGGGGTCGAAAACAGATGTTTTAAAGTGTCTCTCGGAAAAACACTTCACTGGCAAACGCGGACACAAAAAGGTTTGAGCTTGCGGTCTGTATTAGCGAAGGCATCAGAACGTTTTACTCTTATTACAAATGGGGCTGATTCCGATGCTATAGGTAATAAAACACGCGTGAATGCAGCGTGGAGCACGCACGGTCCATTAGGAACCACAAGTGCAACATGTCTCTGTGTGTGTCCTCACCGTTGTTCTTGTCGGAGCGTTGTGGGTGGCTGTTAAGAGCGCTGGGTTCCCCATGGGTAGCCCAGCGAGTGTGGGCAATCCCAAAATGGGTATCCAACTCGGTGTCCAGGTCAACAGAATCGCTCTCTGTTCACACACACACGTACATAGACACACACACACACGCCAATAGAAGTGAGCGTCAACAGTGTGAATTTCCTTGAGATGAGCTGTTGTGGGCTAAGCCGGAGACTAGAATAACATGCAAGTTGGTACTGTCAAGTAATACTCTTTATGTAGTCACACTTACTGTGTAGTTCTTCATCCAGAGCCTTCACCTTCCCTTTCTTCTTGAACAGGCAGATGCTGCCATTGTCGTTTTTTCTGGGGCCATCAACTCCAATGCCTGGCAGAGACAATGCCAAGTGAAATATGAGACTTGACAAAACAAGTCTGGTTACCTATTTACTAAACTGTCATGACTCTGTCAAGCACACACACATTGTTCAGTTGACATATCTTTAGAGTTCTAGCGAAGATGGGTTTAATATTCTAGGAAACTTCCTTTGATTTAACTTAAAAGCCAGACACAACACGAAGCAGTTCAACGCGAGGTTATTTAGAAGAGGATTTACCTGCGGAGTCATATCCTCTGTACTCCAGTCTCTGTAGTCCTTTGACCAAAGTCTCAAAAATTTCCTTTCTGGTCCGTGGGACTCTGTAGTTCAAGTAGGCAAAAATTCCTAAAACACACATAAACACGTTTTATTGAATTGAAAGTATATCAGAGATGACTACACCGAAAGTGAGACATAATCGTACGTTACACTTTCATTGCAGCCTAGCCTACTGAGGGTCCCAGCATAGAAGATGAACACTACAATTTCCCAACGTTTGTGTGACATTGCAGCTGGTTTGATAGTTTGACAGCTCAGCTGTGTGAGAGCGCAGTCACATCCAGATGTAGGGAGGTGGTGTACAGCGGAATGCGGTTGGTGATATAGCTGGCCCAGCTGCATTTGACAAGCTTGCTGTAAGTGTGACCGTAAACGCAATCTACAGAACAGTTTTACGGTAAAGACATCCTTGTGCCTGCAGTGCACCAGTTATGGTCGACAGTAGGCTACTAGTACAAGATCAAGTAAGTCTCTCAAGCCAGCAAGGCATGCTTGCTCGTCTGGCTAACGTACAGATGCAATGCTATGCTAATAATGCCTTGGTTAGCGAGTCAAGTCATTCAGCAATAACACGGAGATACAGACGCACTGTTACTTACCACACATATCTAGTTTTCTTGTATTCAAAATGGAGAAAGTTCTTCGCAGCTAAGAACCAAATGGAAAATGAGCCGTCATCAGCCTCCGGTCTGGAGAAAATAAACGAGGCGCTATCATTTCCTCCTCCCACTGCGTGTCCCCATGCCAACTAGCTTTACTGTAGGACCTCCCACTCGCATCACCTCGCTCAGACCCAAACACAACAGGGCTTGACTTGGGCCGGGGAGTTGCGTAATCTACCGGCACATTTTCCACAGCTTTATCTCTGGGACCTTTTGTCAGTTTAAATGTTTTGTAGAGCTTCTCACTTAATGAAAACGAGGTAGACTTAGACTTGACACCATTCTGTCGGTTGACTACTGGATCCAAACAGACAACAACGGAATCGTAAGATGAATTCTTTGAATTATGTGTGCCTGGCTAATTTGTATGGCTTGGACCTACAGTAACCAATTCAAATGATCTAATGTCTGGACATTGTTGTTATTCACTTGCAATTACTCAGTTACCATTCCCACTTACTTTGGATCCTACAGACTTGTACAGGCTTTCTGAAGGGCAGGGGCCCATAGTATCCAGGTGTTTGCTGATATCAACCATTCAGTGTGTCTTTACATTGGTTTTAGAAAGTAAAGAAACATGATGTAGGTTGTTGGTCAACTAGTCCCGTTATTACTAAGATTATAATTCCTGGAGAGCAACCATTAGTTGACATGTTACATTTGTTAAAAAAAACATACAACCAACATTTCTTCCAGTTGATAGACAACATACAAATTACTAATCCAAGCGACAGAAAAATAGGCTAGAGTAACCAAAAGGATATGGGAAAGTTATTCAAAGAACACATTTTACCTTATTACAAGACATTTGTGTGAAATTTCTCAAAATTAAATTCCATAGAAACTTATATCCAGTTTTCCAGGTTAGGATTTCCAGCAAAAAGTCTATCTAAAGTGGATATTTGATTTTCCAAATTATTTTAGGCATCATATGTATTTGTTGGTTAAGTGTCTCCCCCAAAATGTATCAGATTTACACAAACAAATAACAAGTATTTTAAAAAGCACACTTTAAATCCCTTCTGGACAAGTTCAGGTTTATTTTGTAACAACAGGTACATTTAAATGATTTTATTATAAATACTGTCCTAAATGTTTGTTATTGATGCCCTTGTAGCACCTGTATCCCATATTAAACGTGAATGGAATCACAATAACATTGAGAACTGGTTCACTTTAATTTATCTGGATAACTAAGACTTGTACACACTTTTCCAGAATGACCAGTGGTGAGAATTAGAAATGGATCTGGAGTTGTTCTCCGGTCAATGCTCTGCAGCTGCTCACTGCTCCTAGTGTACAAGATGGATAACAAATATATACACATTCATAACAGTTACACAAACTGTAACTAAATGAAAATAAGCTAAAAACTGGAACTGAAGGTGGTGTCTGATCACTGCTCCACAGCTGCCCACCGCACCTACTGAACGTACCACAATAAACATCAATGCATGGCTAAAGGTTTATTTATTTAGGGGGGGGGGGGGGGTAGAAAAAGTATAACAAAGTGAACATTAACAGATTGTAAAAATGTTTTTTTTGTGTGTCTTGTGTTAGGGGGATAAAACCTAAACACTACCAACATAGAGAAACCAACTCAAGTCAACTTTATTTTTATAAAGCACATTTAAAAACAACTTGTTTTTTTTAATGTTGACCAAAGTGCTGTACAGTCAGAACTAGACATTTTTATAGGACATGACTAACATCTTTTTAAAATCAACTGCAGACTCAAATGCTGGTGGGAGACAAAAAATAGTAAGACATGCGAGTTGGCTTTTGCTGGTCCGTTTTTTGATTGGTCCTTTGTCATGGCTGTGTGGACTTGCTGGTTTGTGGTTATAGCGTGACATCTTGGCTTAACAAGGAGTCACCCTGTATTAGGGCCCCCTGTCTCATATCACCAAGATGTCATTGGAAAATACACCAGAGTTGAGTGGCTGGTCGGTTGTTGTGGGGTGACTTTTTGCTGCTGTGCTGATGGGATCCTGCTCGAACCGTTGGCCGTTTAAATGACCGTTTAAATCCCGCTCAATGGCCAAGGTGGAACGGGCGATCCTGTGAAGCCAAAGGGTGCCCAGACACTGTCATGTATGTGAGGCATGAATCATAACAGCAACCATTTCCATTGGAAGGAAGGACACCCATAAGGAACAGTCATAAGTTTACGCCCATAAGTTTAGACCATTGGAAGGGCACCTTAAAGGGCACTGTATCACAGTTGCACCCCCTGCCACCCCCACCTCCCCCTCGAGTCCACCAGTGGATCCCTATATAGACTGTGTGTACAGTTTATCCTGGCAACACGAAAAAGTATCCGAAAGGGGAAAAAATACTTCTCTAATCCCACAATTGAGGTGGTTGGCGGTTCAGGATAGCTTTCAGAAAACGTTACCCACCCTCTGTGAAGAAACTGGGGGTCCAAGGAGAAGGACTTCCTAAATCCTGCTGAAGATTAAACTCCATCCTTTGCATTGAGCATGCCCTGCCTCTTATAAACTGTCTGTTAAGATTACAGCTGGAGTTTCCACAAGAAATGGGTCATCTTGGTAGAAGAAGGCATCATCTGAGCCACCCTCCAAAGCCTGGCATTCGCAGAGGGCCGGATAACAAGCTCAGATGCATAGAGTCATCAACATACCCTCCCTTTCTCTCTCTCTCTCTCTCTCTCTCTCTCTCTCTCTCTCTCTCTCTCTCTCTCTCTCTCTCTCTCTCTCTCTCTCTCTCTCTCTCTCTCTCTCTCTCTCTCTCTCTCTCTCTTTCTGTGACATTATGTGCATCTGGTGTCCAAGACTTGGAGTCGATATGTCTTCGAATGGAATTACACTTTATCCTCAAGGTATAATATCTTACTGGACAAATACAACTTTGCTGACAAAAATCTATTGTGAAAATGTTATTCACACAATCTGCTTTGGGTAAGTGTAATGATATGGCTGATTTGAACTCAAGCCCAGTTGCAGGTTTGTAACCCCTGGATGAATGTGTCACATAAACACCCCGAGCACTTCTACACATCAACGTGAGCAAATATGGTATTTAGAATGATTGCAAATGTGTGTTTGCCTAGTATTTAGGTTCTGTAATTCTAGTCAGCACTAAGCAGCAGTATAAACAAGCATATTGTTCCACCTAAAATGTAAAAGAAAGTCAAATACAATGCGCAAGCATACTGTGTTTACAATGTTACTTTACTTGCTTCTGCATTTGTATACAAATGTTTCACTGAGTTACCCGAGGATCCTTTTGTCAGTAATAAATCCCTATGTGTGCCTAAAGGAGTCCCTGTCTGTTATATTTACTCTATGCACTGCCTGCTAATGTTACCTGTCAATGACAAAAGTACTTGCTGTTTTATGCAGAGTGGTTTACTCAACTTTGCTAGTGAAATAGAGTTATGTTATATTAGCCAGAATGCTTATTGTGACTTTGTCACCTCGTCTTATCACATGAGTGCTATGTTAAGCATGATGATGAGTTTATCTTGTGTGGTTTGAACAACATAATCCATTTCTTTGGGGATCTCATTCCTTCCCTGAGCTGATAACAAGATCTTTGGAAATGAAATCCCCAAGTACAGGAAATGAAGAATGGTAGATAAACAGTGTGGCTACAATGAAGGTTGCAACACTGACACTGTGGTCCACACTGTGCTAATAAAACCCTGCTATTTTCTCAACAACACTGTTGGGAATGAGGTTAGAGAGCAGAGCAGAGAGCCAGGAAGATCAGAATGTTTGTTTTTTGTCCTTAATAGCCTCACAACTGTCCAATATTTCAGTCACTATCTTTCCTAAGTAAAGGGTGAGTGTAACAACAAGAATGGGAAATCTGCCCTTGAGGACACAATCTGTGTTGCCGTGTTTTTTGTGTGTTGCCAGAAGTTCCACAGATTGCTCTGATGTTCCATTGGTTTGTCTGTCAGTTCGATTGGTCACTCAACAAAAATAGCCTCACCCTTTGGCGAATGCACGTAAGTGGTCGTGGCTATTGCTAATTTGTGATTGTTTAACATCATAATTGTGTTTACACACAATAATGAATCATTCTGGTAACTTCAGGATTTAATTAAGGGATATTTTAGTGAAGAGTAAATGAACACAAAACAACGTTGAAAACATGATTATTTTCTTGTCTCTAAGTGCTTCCTGTCTTCCAGCACTGGATAAAATGCCTATAGGGTGAAAGTACTGATACTTTGTTTTAATTAAATTAAATAATTTGTTCATCTGAGTGCTGAAATATACAGACATAATCGCTGTATATTCACTCAGCTACAACCAATTGCTTTCAAACTTCATCCTTCACAGTACAAAACGATCATTAAATTAAACATACTGCCAGAACGAGACACTTTTTCACCGTGAGAGAGGGGAACATTCTAGTCTGGCCAAAGTCAATCACCCAACCTAAAACCATCTGAGCATGCTTTTCACAGGCAATAGCAGAGACACGGAGGAACTGAAGATGGACACAATACAAGTCTCAAGGAGCATCAACCTCAAAAAAACAAAGCATCTGGTAAAAGTCTATGGATAATGGATTTTTGGCCTTCATTGCATGCAAATTATCAGTATCCACATTTTAAATATGACGACTGTTTAGTAAGCATAATGTTAAGCTGTTCACTTTGGGTGACTTTAAATGAATGGGATATGTACACAAAGTGCAAACATTTCTGCACGTCTATCAAAGCATATGGATGAGAATACCTTAAAAATGTAGATAAGTCTCAGTGACAATATTATGTCAGGTGTAATAGTCTCCTGCAAATTGTAAATGTTTGATTACAGAATTAAGGCGGAAATAAATTGTGTCACTGTCTAACGATTTTAGGTTCACAATTTATATCTCCCATAAAGTTATTTGGAGATCTAAAAAAGACAATTAAAGCTTTAGCAAGCCTGCTGTGTTTCTATTTTGGATGTTGTCTTAAAAAATGAAATGAAATGAGTGAGTAATGAATAAACAGGGTTATGGTATGAAAAGTATCAGTAGTAGTGAATTGGGTGTTTATACCAGTCTTTAGCTTTGAAAGACTTAACAAGGAGTTTAAAGCTGTTTGTGTGTTAACTTTTTCATGTACATTTCTTAGAGCTAGGTATAGCTCAGTGGTTAGAGTGCCTGACTGCAGATTAAGAGGTCACAGGTTCAAGGTTTCTGGCTTTAGATAAAAAGTGTGTGCTGAATGAATTCCTTGCATCATTCACACCCATCTTTCCGTCTATTACACAAATGTACTCACTCTCTCCCTGTTAATTATCATCCATCAAAAGAATGTAGCAAAAATATGACCAAGGATGCAACTTAAAGAAAGCATCAAAGATCCCCAGCACCTCATTATCCAGAGACGCGTTCCAGTTAATTGCTTCTAATGGGAGCTTAAAGATCCTGTAAAGCATTATATAAGTCTATGAGTTACACAGTTGAACAGTTTCTCTTCCGTTTTCAGCTCAGGTTTTGTATAGGCGGAGCCAAAACCCGACCGATCCACGTCACAGCGACCGATCTACATCAGATTACAGATGGTTTCATTCTGTTACTCAGCTGGTACGATGCAAAGACAGAGAAAAAACAACAACACATAAAACACTCAGAGACTGCAGGTATGGCTAGGTAAGAGCGTCTGCTAAATGACTAAATGTATGGCTGTTCTGATATCTTCAATACATTTTAGGGGGCGGAGCTTCAGCTCCTTCAGGTGACACGCCCCCCCAGTCTCAAGCAGAGAAGACTGCTGATTTTCTCACGATTTCAAGGCCTAATTTAATGTACATGTTTTTTTTTTCATTCGAATTTGGATGGGTAGTAAACAACACATTCTTCTGTGGTGTGATGAACTTAAAACTCATTTTCAATTCCATTTTACAGGACCTTTACACAATGGCAGTTGGTAGTGCCAGTTGACATCAACCTTCTTCCAATGTGCAACACCTCCATTATGATTCCATATGTCACACATCCTGTTTGCCGCATCTATGAGCCAGTAACCCATACTATTTTCCAGGACGCCACAAGGTGGAACCCTAAGTGTCTGTGAAGGATAACATACAGCAGGGCAGTTGAATTAGCGTAGTGAAGCAAGGTTGTTCCACACATGAAGGGGCCATTGTAAACAAGAAAGTGGAACACAGAATTGTCCCAGATTTGTCCTTTTTAAGTAAAAGAAGAAACATCATTGAGTTCAAAACACTCCCAACACCCTAACAATACGTTGAGTTCAACCGATTCGAAAATGAAAGGAGACCAAGCTAAACTGGTTGGCATGGTGGCAGACAGATACAAACAGCAGGTGTACCATGTCATGTGTACTGTTACTTGACTGTTACTGCAGTGTTTCAGTGTTACAGTCTCCACGTCTTCTTGTTTCAACCAGGCTTTTAATCCGTTTTCTCCCAGATTCCTAGAGCCCTCTACAAGGGACAATAACAGAAATGAACTGCAATCAACGGGAGCCACAAAGTGGAGGTATTTACAATGAGGTGAAAGCTCATAGTAGCCCACACACCCAAGTAGTCTTTTGGTTTTGCCATTAAGGCTGTTGAGAAATCACTCCAGACCAGTTTCCGGGAGAAGTCTGTAATTAGGCTGCGACTGCTGGCGCCAACAGCCCCGCGGTCATCCATCTTGGGTCCTGCTCTCCCTGCATTTGAATAATGTATCTGTTTAATGGAGGCTTGCTATCATCACAGTTGCTCCTGTGGAATTAATTATGACAGCTTAAACATGATCAATGTATTTATCTCTCATCATCTGGCCCGCAGTGTGCGTGTGTGTTTTTTTGTTTGTGTTTAGTGCGTGCGTGTGTATGTGCCATTCATTAGGCACGTCAAAAATGATCAATGCATTTAGCCTCTCATGCCTCATCATGTTGCCCCTGACCTTTTTCAATCTCATTGATCTGTTTGCCATGCATCCATATTTATACGTCAGTCCCTTCAGTCAAACACACACACACGCACATTTAGCCTATCGCCCATTATGCGCTCACTTACACTGCGTTCAAGGCATTATGAATGAACATTCCATCCCTTTAGAGTCAATTAAGTCAACAGCAACTTGCGATCGCAGGCAGTTTCACACACAAGCCACCAGGGAGCAGCGCTTCCACACTCTATTCAGAGAGGTAGCCCATATTCATCCAAGTCACCTTTGTGTGTGTGCGCGTGTGTCAGTGCGCGTGTCTGTGCTCTTCTTACAAGGAGAGAGAGACGCTGAGGGGAAAGACACAAAGAAAGGGAGACATTCTGGCCAGACCTTCAACTCCTCAGCACTCCGCCTCGGCCGTCGCGACATGCCGGAGAAAGCTCCGAAGCAGGCCTTGCTGGCAGTCACGCCCAGTTGGAAGGAAGAGGCTACTCGGAGCTAGCCTCGTTAGCATTCCGCTCGTCCTGACCCATTTGCCGGGCTACTCCGGCGCTAGCCTATTAGTATTCTAACCCATTTGTGAGAGGCTGGTCTTGTCCCAGTCACGCTTCTCCTCAAGGCTGGAGGCCACAGTTCTGCTCTGGAAATAGCTGCAGAAATAGCAGTGTATTACTGTGTGTGTGTGCGTGTTTGTGTGCGTGTGCGTATGTGAACGTGTGTGTGCGTCCGTGCGAACGTGTGTGGAGAAAGAGACAGATGTTTTAAGGAAGAGACATCACTCACTGACCAGACACACATATTTACACAACGTTATTATTGAATATAAAAGAGGGCCCCTGCAATCCCTAGCCGGCTGATACTGATATTATTTTGTTCAACCTCCCCCTTGCCTAACCTCCCTCCCTCCCTCCCTCCCTCCCTCCCTCCCTCCCTCCCTCCCTCCCTCCCTCCCTCCCTCCCTCCCTCCCTCCCTCCCTCCCTCCCTCCCTCCCTCCCTCCCTCCCTCCCTCCCTCCCTCCCTCCCTCCCTCCCTCCCTCCCTCCCTCCCTCCCTCCCTCCCTCCCTCCCTCCCTCCCTCCCTCTTTATATGACAGCATTACAGACACAGAGCACATTCAATCAGCATTGGAATCGGAATGCAATCCTGAAAATGTGTTGGGTTCAGTTTTTTTTATATCAGTAAACCATGCCTTGGGTACTTACAATTCCCCAGTCGCAATTCTCCCCCGACCCCTAGAAGGCCAGAAAGATGATCCTCGACATTATTTACACTTGCAGTCTTCCTATTACCCAGAGTGATCACCAGTAGGCAGCACTATTGATCTCAATCTTCTGTATTCCACATGTGCATTTGTATTGCTCATTACAAGCATGGGCCTACCCTGTGTGCATGGGTGTCTGTGTGCCACCGTTTAAATCACCGTCGTAACCCTGTCGTTGCACAAGGACCTTTTTACGGCGTTCCATTACGGCCGCGGGGTAAGGCGGAGCGTCGAGGGGGCAAGGAGGGAGGAGGCCGAGCGGCCGAGCGGCCCTCTCACCTCACACAACGCCACCCCCCCCCCCCCCTTCCCGCGCACGCCCGCCAGACAACCCGTTTTGTACAGTGGGTGTTGTGTTTGTAGATGTGAAGACAGACGTAGAAGTTCAGGGCCTGTGACGCATGGACTGGGAGATTGGGGGCCGGAGAGCAACGAGCGTCGAAGACAGACGTTTGTTCGTGGATGCCTCCCTCTATTTCCTGTCACCAGAGGGTGCACAGAAACGGACGTGGAAGAAGGAAAAGGTTGAAGAAAGACTGGGAAGGCACTGAGAGAGGAACTGAAGAAGAAGAATCGTTTGAAAGTAAGGACGGAATGGACCAACCCCGTGATTGTCTGGGTTATGGGGCATTCGAATACTCCAGGCGGCCACATTACGGATTCGGGGAATGGGGCTTTACATTGAGTCGACTGCCAGCTTGCTTTCTCTGGGGCTAAATCTGCGTTGGGTCACACCGGCTTTTGGCAGTTTTCTTCTTTTCTTGTCCATGACCAATAGCAGAGCGACGCAGGGGGACTGTGGTTCACATGAAGCCGTCACAGCCCAGCCCACTGCAAAACCAGCTCCACACACACACACACACTAACTTTCCTTCAGTTGCCACACGAGGAATCGGCAGGCATACAGAAATTCCCCCTCTCAGCGAGGTTTGATTTACGGCGATTCTCCTTAAACAGCTGTTGAGGTTGAAGAATGGCGCGTTAGTGGAGGAAAGCCCGCTGGGCATTTTGCTCAATGGTAGACGGCTAAGGCCATGATTGCAATAGCTCTGTCCTGCATTTCCACCTCAGGTCCACGGTGAACGTTTAGCGAGAACAATAGCCAGTTAGCGAATGCAAATATGCTCTGAAGGAGAGGCTTTCAGGTCAAAGTGAAAAGGGTGGGGGGAGGAATTCTAAACGGAAAGTCCTCACACAGAAGTCATTCTGCCGAGGCAAACTCAGCCTGGGTTCAGGTTGGTTTCTGTGCCAGTAAAAGTAAGGCTGTGAACAATTCCCAAATGGAAACTGTGTGCAGTAGTTACCTACTGTTATGTACCTCTGTGAGAAAAATACTGGAAAAGGGAGAAAGAGTGTGGAGTGCTGGGTCAGATACTGTAGGCAGAGGACCATGAGGTCCTCCAATTGTAGACCAAAGCACTAATATGCAAGACTAGGGATGAAAACTCAGACAAACTGAGAAACCGTCAAGTTTTATACAATTAAGTAAATCCTAATTGCCAATTACTTTGATATGTAATCCTACAGGAGTGTAATGGGTTCATTTAATGGCCCCTTGGAGCATGCTAATTGGTATTTGTAAAGGCGTCTAAAAATCAAGGTGTGTTTGAGAACTGGGTGGCTTCAGACAGGAGTTTGATATAAAGTTTGCTGCAAGAGGAAAAACTCATTTTTGTCTCTCAGTTATTCACTTTCTCAGAAGGCACTCACACCCAAACACACCCACACATGTAGAGAGAGCAAAAGTGGAATTGAGATGTTGAAAAATATATATATAAAAAATAAAATAAAAATTCTGTCGGGTCGTTCTCTTAACTATGATCCCGGGACGTGTTTTTGATTTATCTGTTTATGACATGGCCGTCTTCAAGGGTACATTTGGAGGTGTAGGAAGAAAAAAAAAAAGGAATCTAATAAGGCTTTCCGAGATTTGAGTGCAGCCGGAGCCAACGTCTCACTCTCCCCTTCCTAACAAGGTCAGCCCTGTCAGAGAGTAGCGGGCCAGGGAGGTGATATACACCGGCCAGAAGGAAGACTCATCCTTCACGGACAGAGGGAGAGAGAGGGCGAGAGAGGGAGAAGGATGATGGAAGCAGGAGGAGGAGATGGGGGGTGGGGTGGGGTGGAGGGAGGCAGAAGGAGGAAGGGACGAGGGCACGGCGAGATAAGCAGACAGAGGGGAAAGAAAGGAAGGAAGGGGGAAAGAAAGGTTGAAGCAGAGGTTGGAAGTGTTGTGTGTCAAGGGGCGGGGCTAGAGGGTTCCTGAAAGCCCGGGCTTAGTGTTGACGTGAAGGTCTCCTCAGGCCAAATCGTCCCCCTGATAAATCCCCATGGCATGCTCAGCAGTCGCTCAGAAACAGTGTGGCGTGCCAGTCCAATTCCAACAAACTTTATTCGCATGACAAAACAGACGAGAAGTCGTACACGCTGCCAACGCATTAATTAAACAATTGACCATACGGATGCGACGTATATTAAATGCGCACATGCCTTTCTGTCTGTCTCTCTCTGAAGCCTCAAAAGACAGCACATTGGTCACCTCAGTATCATCTAGGGATAAATCCATGAGTAACCAAAGAGCCACAAGAGCCCATAGCTAGTTGTAGTGCTTCCAAAATACACCATCTCTCTGTGTCGCATAATTACTGGAGCCCTCTCTTGTTTCCCCCTGGAGAGAGGCAGCCAATATTTGGTATCAGTCAGCAACATTCGCACCTTGAGACATCCTGGCTGGCTATCACCAGAATTAGTGTGGAGGCACCATGCTAATGAGTGATAAATAACACTAATTAAGCTTATGCTAATCAAATGGTAATTAGACGCTGATTAGACACTTACAATACAACCCAGAGACTTTCTCCTTAGAAGAAAGAGCAGAGAGACAGAGAGAGGGGGAAAGAGAGAAAGAAAGTGTGTGAAGGAGAGAGAAATTGAAACTGTGTGTGAGCGAGTGTGTGTGTGTGTGTGTGTGTGTGTGTGTGTGTGTGTGTGTGTGTGTGTGTGTGTGTGTAAGAGAGTGAGCTGATCAATGACTAACGAAGGGGAGGGGGACTCCTCCGTGGAGCTGGAGATAAAGCCTCTCGTTAGCGCGTGTGCGAGGAGATACACAGCCGATGCAGTGAGACCACCCGACGCAGCTCACGGCACGGGAACAACCCCGACCACGCTCGCTATCGCCTCTCCCCACGCAATAGGCTCACATCTGGGCTTTGGGTTAGCAAAATAATGAGCTAATAAATTAAGGTAATCATGTAATTAAGGTAATTAATTGCCAACAGCAGGCTGCAGAGCTTCTGCGTAGACCCAGGGACCATAAAAGTTTTTTGATTGGACAGTGTGCAAGAGTAGCAAAGGCGCTTTACTCGGACGTCACGGCTAAATGTTACTGATTGCAAGATGAGTAAAACCAACAAAAAGCAAAACATGTCAACGTGCTGTACTTTTAACCAAACGTTTCGCTGTATGATTCCAGTAATGTGCCACCATTGTGTTCGTACTATGAATGTTGCTTGTAACAGACATAAACGTAATGTGAATATGATTTTAAAAAGCAATGGAATGTAATTATAAAACGTTAATTAAAACAGGCAACAAAAACGTCGACTACAGTGAATTAAATATGTTGCCGTCCACAATTGTGATGAAGTGCATTACTTAAGTGCTATGATGAAGTGAAGTGCTACACAGGTGCACAGGTGTCAGGTGTAAGTGTGTCAATGATAATGTAGCCTTGGCTGGGAGACTACAATTAGAGCCATTGCTGTGTTTCTCTCCAAATCGAAGCAAATCAGATGTATTTGTATAGCCTTTTTACAAGCAATGTCACAGAGGGCTTCACACATTCCCATAGAACTGCCCCTCAACCAACCTAAACCCTCAAGGAAGACAAGGAAAACATGGAAGAAACCTTGGGAGGAGCCATTCACGTGAAAGATCCCTTCATCCAGAGACAATGAGTCACAGAGAGGTGCAGAACACAGGCTAAACACAGTCATGCATCAAGTCAAGTGCCAATGAGTGTCAAAACACTGAAATTCAAAGTTCAACTCAGGTCAGAGTTGCTAAATGTCAGTTTAAGCAGTGGTAGCCACAGGGCTGGGGTCATGTGATCAGCGCAGCATCACAGGACAGCCAGGTATGTAGGCACAGGAAGGAAAGGGACCAGGAACTCCCTGTTGTCCGTCAACGGAGCTCCATTGACGGACAACAGGGAGTTCCTGGTCCCGATGTCCATTTGGCGACTAGGTCCAATGTTGGCAGACCGGCGACCAGGCAGACGTCGACAGCCAACCCCCCACACCACAGGGGAGGTGTGGAGGGTGGTGTGGAAGGGGGACAGAGAGAAGAGACAAGGAATTTGAGAATGCAAAGAAGCAACTAACAGTTACAATAACAGTAAGGGTGAGGTGCCCGCCGGTTAAGTGTGAACTAGTGCAGCAGTTTAGCAGACAAAAAAGGGTTTTTGATGTACCCCTAGACACCAAAACAGTGCCAGCCCCTCCAAAATTGGGACATGAAAATCGTTTCCAGGGAAGGGAAACTCTAAATAAGACTGTTATGTCCTCCGTCGTCTCCAACTAGCGACAGAAACAATAACAGTTACAATCAAATTCCGGTTGACTTTATTTGTAAATCCAAGTGATATGATACCTATGCAGACATAACAATGCTTTATTTGTAATTTAAAGTTTTATGATACAAATGCAGACATAAACACACACTTCAGGTTGGCTTTATTTGTAATTAAGTGTTAAACTAAACACACACAAAAACTTCAGCAGCCAATAAAGTGACTATACAGAAAGGTTTACTGTTGAACGTCGAAACGGTGTCAGCCTCCTTAATTGAAACAAGGAGTTTGTTCCAGAAATGAAACTCTTATGGGGAAATCAGACAGACTCGGCAGATATCTATACAAAGTACAGCATTGTGTGTGGTAAGTTTAGGGTACATAACCCCCAACTGTTTCTGTTAAATCCTTACTGTATGGAATTAGGTACAATGATAAGTCAAATACAACAGTAACAGTTCTAAGATATATATATATATATATATATATATATATATATATTATAGATAGATGGAAAGGAAATTACATTTTATTTTTTAAGACAGAGAGGCAGCCCTGAAGCACATTATTCCTCAGAATCTTACCCCTCCCCTCCTTCTCCCCCCCCCCCCCCCCCCCATCTCTTTGGCCCCTGAGGCCCAAGCCGGCCCTTCACCCCAGGCCTCCATTAGAGTTCAGCGGGAGCCATTATGGAGCCGGGCAGAAGCGAGCGGCGGCCATTACGGATCCAGAGAATGAGCTCAGCTGCAGGGGGTGGAACCACACAGCACACACTAATTGAATAGCCCTCACAGAAACACAGGAAAATGGAGCACGGGGAGTGAAGGAGAGAAGCCTCTGAAGCTGAATTCCAGTCCTTTTTGCTTTTCGTCCGCAGTTTTGCATTGCTTTGTTGTTTTTATGTTGCCAAACGACACCAACTTTAAACAAGGAAACAATATGGCACACTTGACTGGCCTGCGATGCAACGCTGTCACGGAGACTCGGCGTGTCCACCACGGGGAATAGTGTTTCTAATTCTCATCACATATGGCGTCGCGTCGTTCCAACATCCTTTGCTCCAAGGTGTGAGGCAAAGCAACTGGTAACACACGCGTGCACGCCATTTTCTCTCGAAAATTTCATATTCAAACTCAACGTCAAAATTCCCCTCGGAGACACCATTTCTAAAGATGAGAATCTATTCCGTGGGTGCCTGACAGAACAAATCAAACATGATATAGTGACTCTAAAACCCATACTGACATACTGAGACACACGCACGCTGCCATAGCCGAGCGACAATCACTTGTTTAGGAAGCTCCTGATTTCCTGGATATGTGCATCCGTTTCGCCCACAGCGCTTCTATTCATCTCCTGACCTTTGCTCGCTCTGCGGTGGGGAGACCACGGTACAGTAGCAGTAGCAGTCACCGGACTGTATCCCCCGGGGAATAAAGAGGCCACGTCTTTGAATCTGAAGTGGATGCCCGTGGCGTGTCGTGTCAGACAGGAGTCAGACTTCATGGCTGCCACAGTGCTTTAATGAATGTGCTGACAGGAGGTTACCACGTGTGACATTGTGGCGCGGATGAGCGGTACGACGTCAGCATGCACAGGGCAAGAAGGGCCGCCCAGGGAAGGTGTGGAGAGCCACACTCTCACGCGCCGCTTGGTGCAATCCCACAGTACGCACTCATCACACACACACGTGTGTAGTTGTGTTGCTCATCAGAGTCACTTGCACCCAATCTTGCCCGTATTGGGGATGGAACTCGGGACCTCTGACTTGCAAAGAACAACTACCACCATTATCATTTATGTATTGCTTTAACCAGCTACGCCAGCAAAAAGCTAGCTCTTTGATAGCGCGGGTTGGTGGTATTTAAACTGAAAAGGGAAGTTTAACCAGTTCAACTTGGCTACACATGCACTAAGACTTGCAACTCCCTCTCAATAACCAATTCTGATCTTTAGGATTCTGGGATTGCTAAAATAAATTCTAGCGCTTAAGTCTGAAGCGACGCAGGGGACACTATGTCATGCTTGAACCTGACGAGCCCAACTTTACCACAGCTCTCCACAACTTTCGCGAGTGGAGGAAGAGAAGGAGGGAGAGAGGGAAGGAGGGAATGCTTGAAGGCGTTGAAGCCCCAGTTTTAAGGCTGGCATCACCCTGTCACTGTAAGACACAATGGCAATACCGCCCCAGCTTCAGGCCTTCTACATACCTAACACACACACACACACACACACACACTGTTCGCAGCCCCCCTGCCTGGGGCCTGTACAGTACCTGAGTCCTGATGCTGCAGGAGGGGAGTGAGAGAAAAACACTCGTTTTAATTGAGTCCCCCCTGAGTGAGCCAGGGGAGCTCAGCCATCACACACTAACAGATGGCTCCCTATTTTTACACACACACACACACACACACACACACACACGCACACACACACACTCATACTCACACCGGGGAGTGAAGACCTGCTTTCTAATGGGCTCCCATGGGCCACAGCTCTACGAAGGGTTCACCCACACACACACTCTCTCCCGCTCCCTCTCTCTCTCACACACACACACACACACACACAGACACACCCACCCACAGACTCGGTTAACACTCTGTCTTACAGTGCTCAGGGTCAGTACACAGGTGTATACGCTTCTGTGGTGGGTATAGTGCAAATCCTTGTTCACCCTCACGTAACACACCGCCTGACATTTAGCACATACACAGACAGAGGCCATGCAGCGATTTGACACCCCATGCGTGAGCATGCGCGCACAGAGAGGTCGTGAACATATCAGCAAACAACGACTGTCTTGAGTGGAGGACCACTCGACAACCATCTCCAAGGCTGCTCTTACAGAAAAGCTTATTTTGTATGGTCGTGTTTGTGTATGCTACAGTTTCTAGAGACAAGAGGACCCTTTAGACTGTCGATATGTAAAAAAGAACAAAAGCTGGTACTGCTCAAATAGTTGATCGTGTCCACTCAGTATGCCTGTAAAGGGACAAGAAACAACTGTGTTTCCATTTTGGTTTTCTCGGTCTTCCATCTGTTCTGTAAGAAGCCACGATGGTCTGAAATTAAAGACAGAATTATTCACGGACACAAAAAGAACTTATTTTTCCACAGCAAAAGTGCAGAGCCCAACATACTGTACGTGCTCACAGCGTCGTCGCTGACCCAGTTCAAAGAGAATAAATGAGAAAACGCATGACGCAATCTCATTTGGTTCAAAGTTTGAAAAACTCTAGTCTTTACTCGAAGCCCCATGGAAGAGACCGCAAAGTATCAAAGCACCACTTCTCGCCAAAGCTAAGAGTCAAAGAGGGGGGATCTCTCTGTCTATAAAACATCAATCACAGTTCGAGAATGATCCATAAAAGAGCTATCGAATTGCTTTGACGCTTGTTCTGGTGCCTTGAACATGCCAATACTTCATATCCAGCTTCGCAATAATGTCTCAGTCGGTTCACCCACCTTGTCTCCAGACGCTCGATCGGCGAGATGCTCCTGCAGGGGATGAACGAGATGATGGGTCTCCACCGTGCATACACCAGCTCCACTCTTGAATCCAATCAGATGTTCTCCATCCGCAGCCTAATGCCAGCCAGGTGACAGTCAGACGGGATTCAGATGGCTGAGCGGTTAGGGAATTGGGCCACGAACCAGAAGGTTGCCGGTTCGATTCCTGGCTTTGCGAAAATTTCGTCGTGTCCTTGGGCAAGGCACTTCACCCTACTTGCCTCAGGGGAATGTCCCTGTAGCCTACTTACGGTAAGTCGCTCTGGATAAGAGCGTGTGTTAAATGAATGAGCGAAGCAGGTTCAGGCAAGGCACTCGGGCAGCGCGCGTCATACCGCCCATCGCCGTGCCCTCAGGCCATAGGCGTAGCTGGATAGGTGGCGCTATAAAGTCGCTCCATGCACGCACACGCATTGTCGAACCTCCCGTCTGCGTTGCTGCCGCCCTCCACCGTCCCCTTCACCCCCGTGTTGTCTGTCTGTGCTCCCCATGGGAGATTGAACTTGTTTCTTCCTGCCTCATGTATCGCATTTGCAGTGAAGGCGGGGAGCGCTTCCCCATGTACATCCATTCCGCCAATGTAAAACCATTTGTCATGTGTATGAATAAATGGTGAAATCAATCACGTGAGTGTCTTGACTGAACTGAATGTAATGTAAACGTAATGTATGTGAGGCTGTCCCGAGCTGTGGTCAAGAGGTCACGCAAAGGACCTCTAGCAATACATATATAGATATTGGAATGTGCTCTGTTCAACCTTTGGAAAGGGCAACATGCAGAGAATAGTACAAACAATGAGTTACAACTGTCACCTGTGTGCCATTACCGATGTGCATTATTCATGGCGTTTGTACTGTTTAAGGGCATGTTTTGGTGGTTACTATAACTGTACTGTCCAGCCATATATAAATGCCGTCTGAGAGACGTGTGGTCACTCATGCTAACCACTCTGCCTGATTGGTTACATGATCCGACCTTGTGCTATACTGTAAACCAAGTCAACCCTTTTCCTTGTTGTGCATCCTTGGCCTGCCTTCACAGACAGACATCTCATCCTTTCAGAGAGAGTAGAAAGAGACAGAGGGAGAACGAGAGACAGAGAGAGAGAGAGAGAGAGAGAGAGAGAGAGAGAGAGAGAGAGAGAGAGAGAGAGAGAGGGGCCGAGAGAGTAGACAAAGGCAGAGACAGAGTTGAAAGAGAGAGGGACGACAGAGAGGGCGAGACAGTGTGAAGGGCAGCAGACTGTCCTCTGACCCCGGGGCCTCTGAAAACACTCTGGCTCTGCTGAAATCGTACCACAACACCAGACAGCCATCATCACCGTTTTGTCCCAGCGAGAAACAAAGAGGCTGTCATAAAGATAGGTCCATTTCTAGGGGACCACATTGGACCTGGTGTAAGGCCCTAGCCAGTGTATCACAGAAGGAATGAGGACGGAAGGAAGGCTTTGTTGCGTCGGCCATGTTTGCTTCCTGTCTTTTCTTATGTATTTCCCTCTTCATGACTGATGTCTAGCAAAGTGGACGATTATATCAGAATTGAGCAAAACGACTTGGTAAATGTTTCTGGCTGCCATGCTATTTGGTTGACGGTCGAGGCATATTGTCATGGAAGCCCAATGTCTGTCCACCCTAAGCTCCGTGCAAATGCTCACACGCACAGTCACGCACGCGCACAAATACACACAGTCGACCACTCAGCCCTTTTGGATCAGTGTGTGTGTGTGTGTGTGAACAGTGAGGTATTTTTGCCCAAATCTCCTCCCAGGCACCAGTTCTTGGACTGGGTCATTACTGAGAACCCTGAGCCAGCGCATGTAAGAGCCAACACATGGGCTCTCCGAGACACATTTACACACAGACAGACAAGAAACCGCACACACACGCGCACAAAGACACACATACAAACACACACACACATACAAACATACACAACGACACGCTCAAAAACACACACACACACGAACACGCACGCAAACACACATGTACACACACAAAACAGAAACACGCACGCACGCAAACACACTCAAACACACACACACAAGCGCACACACACGCTCAATCCGATAGCGTGCGCAGAACAGCAGCTCTAGTAACTGGGCCAGGCCGGGCCTGGGACTCTGGAGAATGACAGGACAGACAGCAGGTCCGGCACATGGAGAGGTGGAGAAGCCAGGGGGCTGAAGAAGAAAGGGAGGAGCAGGAGGAGACTGAGGAGGGGGGGGGGGGGGGGGGGGAGAGAGTGTGCCCAGGAACCCGAGATCATTGGTGCTGAATAGAAAGGAGCTCTGCAATACCCCAGTGAGAAAGATAGACAAAAGAATGATAGAAAGAAAGAAAGAAAGAGAAAGGAAAATAGGAAGATAAACCAAAGAAGAAAGGGAAGAACATTAAGTGTAATGACGAGCACTTACAGTAGGCATCCCAGTGTTCTAGACCTGACAAATCCTTCCCTAAACCACCCCATATTGGAAGCAGAGCAAAGATTTTTAACCATTTCCAGAGTGAAATCAAACAACCACGAGACACATCTGATTAGATAAGTCGAACATTTACAGTTTTTTTCCAATTGTTTACACACTGAAATAAAAATGTCCAGACAATTTGCAAAATTTTACTCCAATGAGCAAAACACCTCCACAGATTTGCACAATATTACACACAATGTCTGCTTCACCCTTTTTGCAAAACATTACACACAGTGATTTGTAAAACTCTACACACATTTTCACACCTCAGACACAGATAAGGACTGTGAGGTTACTTCCTTGTCATTACAAAGCCCCGGAATACCAATGACCACACTAATGAACTAATTGGATAAACACATCCACCAGGTGTGGAAGCACACATGTGCTAATTTAAAAACACAGCACTCAGGTGTGTAATAAAAGGCAGCAGGTGAGTTCACCTGTCTTCAACAAAAGTGGAAGGAACTAGAAGAAGAAGAAGAGTGACAATGAGAGAGGGAGCTCAAAGAGGAGATGAAGGAGCAAGAGGAAGAGGAGAAGGAGCTAGAGGAAGAGGAGAAGGAGGTAGAGGAGGAGGCCCAGGGTACAATGTCTCATTCCATTGGGCTGCTCTGGTCCAGATATGGTTCCACGAGCACCCTGAATTTGAAGTCTTATACCTTCCCATACTCCCCCTTCCTGAATCCAATAGAAGAGTTGTTTTCAGCATGGCGGTGGAAGGTATACGACCTGCGGCCCTATGACCGTTTGCCCCTCATTCAGGCCATGGATCAGGCCTGTGATCATATCGAAGCAGCTTCTCTGCAGGGGTGGATTCGTCACACAAGGCGATTCTTCCAACGGTGCCTTGCCAATGAAGACATAGCCTGTGATGAGGATGAAGTCTTATGTCCTGATCCAGCCAGACGGAGAGAGATGATGAATAGTTACAGTATTCTTGTTGCTTTTACAGTCGTTTTTCTTCAGCGTCAAAGTGTATGTACTTCATGCAGTGATTTTTATTTGTCTACAGATTGTATTTGTTTCATTGATTTCATTGTTGGTTGATTACTGTAACTGATTATAGTAAGAAATACTGTAAGTATTGAAATACATGGAAATACTTAGTCTGTCTGCAATATTCAGTCAGTGTTGTGCAGTGCTTGGTAAGTTTAGGCCTATTTATGTACATTTTCCCTATCTCAAACTAATCATGAATAATGTTGTGGGTTTGTCACTATTGTTTTTTTCTAAATTATCCCTTACATAACAATGTCTGGCCAAAAATCTAGCACATGCTATTTCCTAAAATTCGTTTTTTTACAAATGTGTCTTTTATGTATCACAGCAGTGTGAAACTGGCTGCAATAGTGTCTGATCATTGAGGACTGTGTTGGTTAAATGAAAACTAATAGCATTTTCACAAATAAGGGTATATGTTTTGACAGAAGTGTGTATGTTTTGACTGAAGTGTGTCATTTTGCAAACAATCTAGGAATTATGCAAATTCAGTGTGGTGTTTGGATAATTGTGATTATATTTTGAAAAAAAGAACCCGGTTTTCAAAATTGCGTGTAAACAATTGAAAAAAACTTTAAAAACAATGTGTCCACTCCCTCCGCCCCAAATTGTGTTGGCCCTATGCCCCCCAATCAATCAAACCTTCTCCGGAACGTTCCGAAGGAAACTGTCCAAAATCAAACACAAACACGCCCAGGCTCGAAAACCCATGGATTTGGAATCAGCTTGAGTTAAGCAGATTCATGGAGGGGACACTGGAAGCGGCTGTGTCCGATTGAAGGACAAGGGCTCAGTAGATATGGTTCACGGATGCCTGGGCATGACTGTTCTTTAAGAACGTTTGCTTGGTTTTTCCCCAATCGGTAAGTGTATTACACAAGTCAAACAGGACGTGTTTGCTCATGGGCCTGGGGCCTCCGTCTTCACAGACGCATCTTAACGGGACATCTTTGATAAATATTTATGGAAGATGGGTGGAGAAGGGGTGGGGCACTGTGGGGGCTATTTAAAAAAACATGACTGTGAGTTATGCTGACCCCCCCCCCCCCTCCCCTCTCTGTAAACCTAGACAGATAGAGATCCGTCAGACAGGACCAGGGTGGTACTCCGTGTTCGGCAGCGGTTGTCCAACGGATGACTTTGGTCGAAGGACATGGGTGACGCGCGGGGGGGACGCGTGTGACCGCCACGGCTCTGAGCTTTGTGAGTGAGGCGATGACCAAATCCTCTTATGTGTTTATGGTAAATGCTTCCTTCCTTCTCGAGCTTATCTTATCTCATGTATTTATGGTAAAAAAATTCGGTCTCGCGGAAAGGGTTGACAAAGTAGGTTTCTCGAATGGGAAGAAGAGGGAATAGAAAAAGGCATTACTAAAGAGAGTGTTGTCAATCGCCCTGCAGAAAGTGAAAGACACCTCGACAATGTCTTATTCAAGCGCTGTGCCCTGAGGTTCCTTCACAGCGCCCATGAAAAAGACCTTCGATTCCTCTCCTTGGATACGATTTTTAAATGGCATTGTGCATCTTGCTGATCCAATTACGTAATCTAATGTTGTGTCATTGTGATGCTGTGGATAAAAGGTTGAGAGCTGACACTGGAGGGAGTCTGGAAAGACACAGCTGTCTTCTGAATGGTGGTTTCTCACAGTCTTCAGAGGTTTACATTTAGTCATTTATCAGACGTTCTTACCCAGAGCGACTTACAGTAAGTACAGGGACATTCCACCGAGGCAAGTAGGGTGACGTGCCTTGCCCAAGGACACAACGTCATTTGGCATGGCCGGGAATCGAACCGGTAACTTTCTGATTAATAGCCCGATTGACTAACCGCTCAGCCACCTGAGGTTTGCAGGCCTCGAGTCAACCACGCTCTTGTTTACTTTTTCTGAGAGAAAGATTGAGGGAGAAAGGGAGAGAGATGGAGTCAGAGAGCGAGACACAAACGAGAAAGTGAGAGAAAAGGGAAACAGGGAGAGAGGGAGAAAACGAGAGGGAAAGCAAGACGGAAAACGAGAAAGCAAGAGAAAGAAAGCATATTCAAATGTTACATCAGACAAATGCATCTAATATCCAGCTGGCCTCAGTAACCATAGATACAGCCAGAACATTCTATTTAAAAAGGTTGCATATGTCATTTCCTAGAACAGAGAGAAGATGAAAATAAATAGACCAACAACAAAAATTGAATCGAGTCAAATCAAAATAAACCCATTTGAATTTCTACGGTTTCAAAATGATTAAAAGCTGCCAACATTGACTTCAACTCTTTGATATGTCTGGCTTTCTTTCGGTTTGATCCATACTTTTGTTTATCCAATATTGAATAAATGTTGTGTCACTGTGTGAGTGCGGGGGGGGGGGGGGACCCAAACGCAGACAGAGGCAGGCAAAATAACTAAGTATTTATTTTCTTAAAAAATGAACATGAGAAAACACTCAAACGGACAACAACACAACAAAGAACTGACAAAGACCAACCAAGGAAGGAACCATATATACACACGAGGACCAAACTACACACAGGTGAAACAAACAACAAACAAAAAAAACTAACTAACCGGACAGAGACACCTCACAAGACAGGTGCTGGGAATCAGACACAAGGAAACACGAGGGCAGGGAAAAACATCAACTTAAGCTGGGGCGTGACCTTGGGCCTCACATGTTGGGATGTGGTTGTCACGCTGCGTAAACTCTTCCCAAGCCTGTGTTCGTGTAGCCTACTGGTTCAATAAACCTGCTGGATTGCCAGAGTTCTTCCTGGGAGAGATGAGAAAGACTGGTGTTGTTTTGAGATGTCTTGAGTTAGTACTGTGTTTAGTGTTCTCATATTCACTAATGGCTCACATCCAAAACCCCCTGAACTGAGTGTGTGTATACGAACCACTCGGATCAATACTTCCTCACCCTGCAACAACACAAGGAGAGACAGGCAGCACGGACGCCATTTTGTGCGTTTGGGAGAGCTCCCCGAGTATCCCCTTCCTCGTGGACATTTCACCATCTCTCTTCTCTGTCTCTCTTTGTCTCTCGCTCTCTCTCTCTCTCTCGCTCTATCGCTTGCCTGGTCATTAATCAAGCCATATCAATGAAATGTCCTGGAAGTTTGCTGAAACTAAATGTGCCTCATCCATCACATGGCTGAGAGGCTTCATACCAAAGAGATGGTGACATTTTTCTTCTGTTCTCCTTGTCAGCCTGGGATAGGATCTATACGTTGAGCCAGGTACCTCCCCCCACACCCCAATTGATTAACCAACTGGGACCTGAAGAGAGAGAGAGGGGGTGAGAGAAGGACTAGGAGTGAGAGATAGAGGTAGATAGAAGGAAAGAGAGAGAGGCGGAGGAGAGAGACATGGGGGTTGGGTTTTATTCCCCCCCACCAAAAAAGAAAAAAATGTGTGCGTGAAAAGAAAAAAAGAAAAAGAGTCAAAGGGCTGGAAAAGGAAAGGAAGAAAGGATGAGAGAGAAGGGAGGAGATAGCATCGGCATTTGATAGATGCCTATGCGGTCTAAATGGAGGTTGTGGGCTGGGCTGAGACTGGGAGAGACAATGACTGAATCAGACAGACGCAGAGACAGAGAATAGAGAGAGACCGAACAAGAGAAAGAGTGAGAGAGAGAAGAAAAGACAAAGAGAGATTCCGAAAAAAAAGTCAGAAAGCGAGGCTCAGAGAAATAAAGCGAGAGAGTCCGAAAAATCCGAGCAAGAGAGAGAGAGACAAAGAAAGCGAGAAAGACAAAAAGAGAACAAGAGGAAAAGAGAGAGAGAGAGGAGAAGAGGGACAGACGAGAGAGCGAGAAAGAGAGAAGAGGAGACAGGGAGAGACAGAGAGAAACGAAGAGAGAGAGACACAGAAAAGACGAGAGAGGAGAGAACTGATCGATGGCTAGCCAGGAGGAGGACAACTCCTCATCGGAGCTGGTGATAAAGCCTCTCATTTTTGCGTGCGGCTCTCCAGCAAAGATACACGGCTGATTGGATGATAATTGAACACCTGTCACCTGTGGGCCTGGGCGCAAAGAACCGAATCATCGGTTCGTCTGCTCCCAGAAAACAGTTTGGAGTTTGAGGGGGTACAGTATGTTGACACATAATGTTTGTCATATAGCTTGTCTCCACATTTGTGACACCAACCTTTTATCACCAGGGTACAGAGAATGCCATATACCAAGACAGGTGCAAACTTCCGTGTGATATCTCACCATGACTGTTCACTCCTTTACTCGCTCTACGTTGTGTTGCATACATTTTTATTCCGCCACGCCACTCAACGTTGGTCCAAAGGAACAAAGAAGAAGAAGAGGTTCCATGTTGGTAAAGAAGAATCAGCTAGTTGCTGAGCCATCTCATTTTCACTGTGACCCACAAAAGGTTTCCTCTAGCGGAAAACATTCAGGGAGCTTAAACTAAAGCCAAAAATAAATCTCAAGTTACTCTGTTCCGGGGTTGCAGAACAGGTGCTCTCCACTTCACAGAAACTGTGACTGAGGTCCAAGTTGGATTTGGAGGGAAAGAATATTGAGTGTGGCGATCGTGCAAATGATTTAGGTTATCAGTTCTCTCACCGGAAAACCCATTTGTGTAACCGGAGTCCATTTGATGCTGCCTGTCCTTCCTGCACCCCCTAAACTGTCTTTAAAAGCTCAGAGCAGATGGCTCTGGAGTGAATGAGTGGCGATTTAACATGCGGTTGTGTATTTGTGAGTGTGTGTGTGTGTGTGCGTGCGTGCGTGCGCGCGTGTTGTCAATGGCACATTTGCGATTCAGGGCTAAGAGGTATATTAGTGGGAGGTAATGGAATGTCTTTGCCGGGAAACTGATTTCTCAGTCCTTCACCTCCTTCATTCATCTCAGTCACTCCATTCTCCGCTGTCTCTTTCATGGCTAACTATTGAGACCTGGCACTGTGCTCTACTTAAGGTCTTCTTTTATTTTTATTTTGGGGGGATCTCTACCATGTTTTAAGTACTTTGTAGGAGTTGAAGCGGGTAAGATGATTTCCCGATTGCACTGCTGTCCGTGATTTGAACAGTTAGGCCTATCTGTGTCGTTTCAGATTACTGACAAAAGTAAAATGGCATCTGTAGGTTTGGTGTGTTTTTTTCTCTCTCCATGTGTTCATGTGTTTCTAGAAAATACATGAAAACAGTGAGCAATGATGATGATGTATGAATATCAATAAATGATGAGGTCGCAAACGACGTTTCGCCACAGAAAGTCTCCGGCTCCTTGTTTTTCTTCACCTCGTAGAAGTAAAGTGACGCCGGGATATTTCCATGAATTCTTAAAACCTTTACTTTATGGCTCACTGTACATCCGAGACAACGCTGTAATCTCCATAACCCCTCTGCGACTCCACCACTTTTTGTAAACATGTATAAAGATGAATACGCAAAGACGGGGGGAGGGGGGCGGCGGGCTGCTGCACACACCCAGACAGACACGTCGAAGCAGGCACGCACGCGCACGCACACACACACACGGACCAGGAAGCATGGCATCCTGTTCAATTCTGCTGTATTGTTTTTTTTTATTGTTTGGAGGGGGAATGGGGTTGGGGGAGTTGCTGTGAGATTTATGAGTGTTTATTATTTCGTAACAGCAGGGAGCGTGTAAAACTCAGCAGTCTGCCTATTAATGAACACACAGACAAACCACAGGGCTCGGTTACACTAGCAGGTGTGTTGAGAGTGTGTGTGTGCGCGTGTGACTCGTTCTATTGTGCTAGAGAGGTGACATCCTCATCGAAGAAAGATTGTTGTCTAATTAAATAGAAGATATACAGATACAATATAACATTACAGATCTAGATGTATCATACAATGGTAAATACATACCATAACTGTATGTATGTATGTATGTATGTATGTATGTATGTATGTATGTATGTATGTATGTATGTATGTATGTATGTATGTATGTATGTATGTATGTTTGTATCTAGAGTACACATTTTTTTGATCAAACATACATACATACATACATACATACATACATACATACATACCAACAGACAGTAAATATGCAAAGACAGACAGACATACAGACATAAATATATGCAGTGAACAGTACTTGATGGAACACACAAGAATAAAAGGCCTGGGTAATATTGTCAGAGCACCACCCACACAGTTGCTGTACCATTTTGCGCGGCACAATGTCATGTTCTTCTGTCAAGCCCTGCTTCATGCCTGGCATGGAGCAGAACCATCTGCCTATAGATGGCAGCATTGAGCCACAGGGCAGAGAGAGAGACACAGGACTAGAGTAAGAAAGAGATGAAAATGGAGGAGAGAGTGAAAGATATCAAGGACAGACAGAAAGAGGGAAAGAGACGATGAGAGAAAAAGGGAGAGAAATGGGGGGGGGGGGGGTGAGAAGCAGAGAGAGGGAAAAGGAGAGTGGCCCATTGGTTTTCCCCTGCTAAAAAGCCATGTTTAAATTAGTCGCTCATTTCATCTTCACAGCGCTATAGAGTGTGCCGTGCCCTGAGTCTCCCAGCTCTGAGGAGACTCATTTAACATTACAGCCAGCGTAATTACACGTGGAAGAAAAATAAAAGTCTTTACAAATGCAAATGACACACTTTCACTTTTTCTAGATCGGGGCTGGGTATACTCCTGTGTGTGTGTGTGTGTGTTGTCTAGGTTGAATTAGTGTGGCCTCATCAAAAGCTTTTATTCTGCTAATAGTGGTAAAATAAATCAATATTGTGACGAGCAAACTTTAGGGATTACCCAACTGTATAATGATTTTTCATGTTGAATTTTCTACAAAAGAATATTCACCAACATATTAATTAACTGTCAAAGGCACATTTTCACATATATCATACAATTTATCACACAACATTTAAATTCCTGGCCAAAAGGGGACTTACGTCAAACGTCTTTTCCAACACAGCATTAATTACATTCAAATGATGACACCACATACATTCATCTTGTATGTCTGTCACATGAGAAGTTAGTGAGCGAGGGAGGGAGAGAAAGAAAAGGGCGAGGGGAGAGAGAGGGGAGAGAGGGTGAGGGGAGAGAAGGCAAGAGAGGGGGAGAGATGGCGAGGGAAGGGAGAGAGAGCGAGCGTGGAGGGAAAGGGAGAGAGAAGGGTGACAGAGAGGGGAGAGAGAAAGAGGGGAAAGAGCGGGAGAGCAAACTAGAAAGAGAGAGGCAGAGAGACGGAGCGGGAGAGAGAGAACCAAAGACAGAGCAAAAGTCACCGGCTGACCCTGTCGTCTCTGGGAACCGTGTCGCCGAGGTCACCATGACACCACGGAGGTGCCATGGAAACGCCACCATAGCAACATTCGCTCCCCTTGAGTCAGACAAAACAGTTAAGGATTTCTCCCAGCAGGTAGTGGAGCCATTTAGTCAGCTGAAAGAGGATCTGACACGTATGTCCCTCGTCGTCAGAAACACCTGCTTACTGGCGACCCCTGTTTCAGCCCTTTGTCAGCATGGTTGTCGCAACAGATGCTTACACGAAACACTCCCTCCAGCTAGGAGAGGCTTCCGTTTGGATAGACAGCAGGCAGGGTTGCTTTTTTCCCATTTGGCGAGAGACAAATTTGAATGTCTCCTCAGTGCACTGTATCTACTTACTCTATACCGTGTCCTTTTATGTGCTACGCTGAAATCGTGGCCATCGGCCCCATTGAAGATGATTCGGGAGCGTGCGCGTACGTGCACGTGAAAGCAAACCACCCCACCAGCCGGTTGGTAGAAGCTAGAAAGCCTCCCCTTGGTGTGATGCCGATTAAAATGCATCAGTGGTGGGAGAAAGCTGCGTTGGAAAACAGCTGCTCGATAGTGACCCTGGCTCCCGGCGCTGTTAGACGCCATGTCTCAACATTTGCCACATAGTGACCTCCTCTCCCCCTCCTCGGAGCCGAAACACCGGACACATCTGTCGAGAGACGGCCAGCCTCCCCACGTCAAGGTGAAAGCGCCGGACAACCCAGGAGGAGGGGACCGGCACATGACGGAAATCCGACAACATGTCATGGGCTCGGGCTACTTCTGACGTCGGCGCAGCCCGAGAGACACTTCAAAGTCCGGAGGAAATCGAAACACGCGAGGCCATTTGACGGGGCGTTTTAGGGTCGGAGGGAACGCAGATTTCTGAGGTGAGCGGGTTCAGATCTACACCTGCTCTGACCCGTGGTGCAGAGGTATGGAGCTGGATCCGGGGTCTGCTGTCCGACACGGGCTGCTATCCTGGTTACACGATGGGACTCAGGTCTGTTTGCATTGGAGTTGACCGCTGCCACATACACACAGAACGAGAGACAGAGAGAAAGAGACAGAGAGACAGAGCGAGTAAGAGAGAGAGAGTTAAAGAGAGACACACACACACACACACAGACAGGGTTGGGTATAGAGATAGAGTGGTAAAAAGGGAGAGCCAGTGAGCAACGCAGACAGAGAGAGAGAGAGAGAGAGAGAGAGAGAGAGAGAGAGAGAGAGAGAGAGAGAGAGAGAGAGAGAGAGAGAGAGAGAGAGAGAGAGAGCGGTGGACTGAGAGCGGTTTGGATCCCAGTCAACAATAACCATCTGTAGAGTCAGCTGTCAGTCCAGATCGTCAGAGAGGCGCAGGCCTCATCCAAGCCCCAGTCTGGCTTGGAGAGGGACGCAGAGCAGCTAATGATCACATCTGATGAAGACTTCATGAACTGGATCCAGAAAAAGAGAGAAAGAGAGAGAGAGAGAGAGAGAGAGAGAGAGAGAGAGAGAAAGAGAGAGAGAAAGAAAAAGGAGTACAAAGAAAAGCATCCTGGATAAATGAAATTGGCACTTGGACAACACAGGAAGTCCCAGGCTGACACAACGTTCCACACCCAAGCTCATGTCTCCACAAAGGACAGAATATCCGATAAACTTCTGATGAAGTGACCCAAGAGCCCCGGGCACACAGGGAAAACACACACACACGCACACGTGCTCAAACTCTCCCTTGCGGCACCCTCGCTGTTTTTAATTATAGCTGATAGATGACAGGAGCGTGGTGCGGTGTAATGACCTGTGCGCGTATGCATCTCTATCCTGGTGGTGTTGAGAGTGTGTGGGTGGACACTTGGAAAGACGAGCTGTTGAAAATCTGTTTCGTCAAAGCTTGTTATCAGTTAGCTTTGGTAATGAATGGTGATAATCAGCACTGGCTTGTACCACAGATTTGTGCTTTTTTTTCAAGCCTCTCCACATTTTTGCATAGAATTCTGACGTGCTCGAGGGGAAGACAAGGGCCCACCATGCTATTGATACTCTGTCGAAGTATCCTTGAGATGGGGGGGAGAATAGTGATGAAAACACACACACACACGTGTTCACAAACGTACATTGGAGCGTGTCCACACCCATGCTCTGTGCCGTCCACTGCAAATGTCTCATTATTTGTCACTGGGAGTTCTAGCATGCCCTTCTAAAACACACTGCCACACGGATTGGACAAACCTGGGGACTTTTATCCCCTCTGTTGGTGGCGGCGAAGCCGTAAATCAACGGTATTACAAAGCCTCCGGGCTGCCTACCACCCAAGGGCTTCTGCTGCTCTCTATAAACCTCAGCTTCTGTATGATATACACACACACACACAGGCACGCCTACAGACTACACCCCATCCTCTCTCACACACACACACACACACACAGGTTTATTTTACTATCCTTGAGAGGACCGACAATGCACTCCCTTTCAAAATCACCTCCCTAACTCCTAACCTTAACTCTCAATGTAATTCTAAACCTAAAAATGTATTTTAAACATAACCCTAAACCCCTTAAAATTAACACCTGAAGTGGCGGGGCCCAATAACATATCCCCACAAGTTTACCATCATGTCCCCACAAGGGTAGTCAAACAAGACCACACACACATTTCAGATTTAAGCTCTCAACCCAGAGACTGACGTGTGTGTGAGGGAATGTTTGTGTGTGGAGGTATAAGGGAGGATGGGGGGGAGCTGCGGGAGGGATACGGTGGGAGTCGGGGTGCAGGCGGAGACGTATGGGGGGGGGGGACAATGCAGAAGGTAGTGAAGTCTGACCGACAGAAGATGGAGGATGAGAGAGCCTTCGGGAGGGAGAGGAGGAGAGAGAGAACCGGCTATGTGGCCCGGACACGCATGGAGAGACAGAGGGGCTAGAGGAGTGCAGGCTGGGGGGTGGGATGGTGGCAGGAGGAGGTGGCAGAAGGCTGCATAAATGAGGAGGGGGGGGGGGGGTTGAAAAGTGTGGTGGGTGGGAGGGGACTTTGGGCAGGTGAGTTATGGCAGGGGCACGCGGGAAGGGAGACATTAGCATGAGGAGCGACTCCAGCCCGGGTGAGACCCACATAGCTAGCTCTGAAGCCTGGCAGACTGACAGCACTGGGATGGCGCTGCATGAGAGCGAGGCGTTACACAACACAGCAACGGGATAACGGCATGTCCTCTTTTCTTCTTCTCCTCCACTGCTCTCTCTCACCGCTCCTCTCTGCTCCTTTCTTCTCCTCCCCGACAAAACCATATCCTGTAAATGTCACCGAGACGGATGTGACCCATGAGATATATCGTGGTGGATAATTGGCTGTATAAAGTGAGCCTCGAAACTGATTGCCATCATTATAATGTGGACACATACAGTGTCCGAGTGTACAGCGACGTGTCCAAGTTAACATTAAGTTCCGTGTTTCACAGGTGTCATGGGTTTTCTTTCTCATGAGTGCACAGCTAGTTTGTGAGGAGGAGGTTCTGACAGGCTCTATTTAACCCCGCGTCATGTCGCTGTTTATTTGTGTGTGTGACTACAGAGGGAGGAATACAATCCAGGAAACGGTCAGACGTTTTGGCATCTATTTATTCAACTGTTTCATTGCACACACGAGAAGGAGCCTGTGAACCAAATTCAATGAAACACCCATGAACAGACCCAAGGGGAGAAACACTGTCCAATTCCTCGCAAGCTGTTCTCAAACCAGCTCAACACCCCAACATGACCATGAGCCACTGTCGTTTACCAAGAGCTACAACCTATATCTACCAGAGAGAAATGAAATGACGGACTTGGAACATGAATGAACTCAGCCTGTAAAATCCCTTTCCAGGCCTCAGAGTGAAAGCACAGCTGTAAAACCAATGTAAGTCAGTTAATGGACAACAAAAGCTTTGACGTAGCTTTTCAGCAGTGGTTTTTATTTAAATAAAGGTAAGCTACCTTATACAGTGTGCGCTGAATACATCAGGGTGCTGTGCTAAGGTAGGGAAACACCAGTCACAATGCAACATTGATCCCCCCCCCCCCCCCACCACCACCACCACCACTTGTTATTGTGAACAATTTCATATTAAAACAAACTGGTATTAACTGTCAAAATGTTCCCATGAGTTTGGCTGTGAAGGGGCCACATCTTTATGAAAAGCTCCAAAGCAAACACTGTGAAAGGTAAAGTTCACTAACTAAGAGTACATTTTTTACATCATTTATTCATCGCCCCCAGTTTTAACACCATGGTAAAATCCAAGCATATTTCAGCAGTGTGGAAACGTCGGTTTGAATATAACTGAAAAATTGCTTAAGGACAAGTCAGTATTCTGCTAAATCCATAATGGCTACCTGTCACAAGGTCATATGGAGACCTCCAGAATCCAATAATATGACATCAGATGACCGAAGCATTGAATAAACACTGAATAACTTTATTAACATAGCGATGATTTAAAATTCAACAAATACACACTGTCAGCATACAAGAACTGGCTAGGTGAGAAGTGCTCGCGAGTTCCCGTTAAAGGGAGAAAAAAAAACAACAAAAAACAGACAAAAGAACTAAAAGAAACATATTCCTGAGATGTAAATGAAACAGAAATGTATCAACAGAAAATGTTCCCTAAACAGGCTTAACCAAGACTGGATCCGAATCGAAAACGTTTCTATGTTCAAAATGGCAAAGGATAAAAGAGACGCTTGATTTAATCAACACTATGTTTGATTGTATCACTCAGTCTTGTATTATATGTACGGGCTTCATGTTTACACATGTTATGACGCTCTATGTTGAAAAAAACAGCTATGATCCGGAGTAATGAAGCAAGAGTGTAGAGAGCTGAAATGAGGAGAGATTAGATAACTAGGGTCATGCTATCCTCACCATGTAGAAAACCAAAACATTTTATTAAAAATACATCTACCAGAAGCCAACCGGGGAGTATGTTGTGGATCAATTATTTATTGGAGTTACTGTATGAAAGACTGGGTTGTCATTGACAGTTTTAAGAACTGTACGATATGTAAGATATCGTTTTTAGTGGGACATGACAATACCAGTATTTCCAAGCTGACTTGTGTAACCAATGACAAATACAACATGAGTTCCTGTGAGAAAAAAAAAAAGAAGCACAATGCAACTGTATTTATAGAACCAATAAACCAAACTGCCACATCATGGTCAGTGTAAGATAAGGACTGATGTGAGATATGTGGCCAAGCTTAATCGCACAGACATCTGTTGGTCACAACATGGCTACAAATAGAGTCAAATGTTGTTTAAACGAATAAGCAATATGTGAAATGGAAAAAAAGAGAGCCTACAAGATGACACCTAGCTTGATCTAGTTCAGCATGGTTTTGTGGTATAATTAGTTCCCAAAGACAATAGGGACCTCCACTGCCAGTTGCCAAGGTACTGTGAGGTTTGCTCTTGTAATTTTCATCTAACAATCTGGCCAATATTCTGGGTGAAAAGTCCAGGGAACAAGTTACATGTAATGATGAACTTAAAAGCTCCAGAAGTGAACAATAGCAAGACTGAAACATCTGGGGACTTGTGCACACTTTACACAACGACTTCCTTCACCTTCAACACAAAGGCAATCACGGTGATCAGTATTTCAAAGCTGCTTGGTTTATTTGAACACAAAGTCATCACGATTTTTTTTTTTTTCATGATTAAATAGAGAAGCATTTTGGGATGTAAACATAATGTCAACCTGTATGTCCTGTGGGATTTAGTTAGATGTCATGGGGCTAGAAGCAATTAATTGTACGTTTTCATTTCTGTTGGAATCAATGTAGGCGTGCTGTGTTTTGCTTTGGGTAAAAACATCAGCAAAATGATACATACAGTTTGCCAGATCCATGGTTAAGGCTGTTGCAATGGTATTCATTAGAGAATACTGTGTATAGTGAACAGTGGGACCACACATCTTACAGTAATATGCAGTACAGATTAAATAATGACCCAGAAAATGATCAAATTTGTAGTTTTGTCTGACACTCGTCAGCTTAAAAAAATTGTTTTGGGCCAACTGTGACTCCTGACAGTTGCATTACATATTCGAATGAATTGCAATGAAAAATTATTCTTCTGTAGCTCACAGAAATGTTCAATACTGTCTGTAACCCTGACACACTTCGAAACAATCAACTTTTCAAAAGCCTCCAGATCAGCATGCCACTAGCACTACAAGAACCTGCTAAAAAAATCGAAACCAAAACATTTCCAAAGTGATTCTCCATTAAATTGTCTGAAATCAAATAATTCAAAGATGAAAGCTGGAATGCAAATACAGAAAAGCGTGCCTGATACGTTTTTACCAAAGTTTAGTAATTACACAGTATGTACATGCTGTCTTGTGCTAATGTAAAATAAATCTGTCAAGTTGTAATTAAAGAATCTAGCAATGGCAAATAAAAGAGATTTGTATGGCAATAGATAAATTGGCTAATATACAAATTTGAAGGTATAAGGGATTCCAAAATCTAACAACAATTTTCACTATTTACCACATTTAGCAGACGCAATATACAGCTGTATCAACAGGGGAGCTTAGAATCATATGAACCCAAAAATGAAATAAAAGACACATTTTGTATAAAAACACTGACTAGGCGTATTCTGTTATGAAGGATTTTCGATTATCCAAAGACGTATATTTCTAAATGGAATCAAGGACAGCCAATTTGTCTTCACTTGTTTGACTAGCTAAACTATTCCTGAGGTAATTTAACTGTTGGCAGATAAGTTACTTTACCGACGGGATCATTTTGTGCTTCTATATTTGTCCTAGCTCTTTCAATTTTTTTGGGGGGGTGGGGGGGTTGGTGGAAGGCCAGGTCACAGGTAAAAAAGCACTCTCACGATGCTTTGATGTGTTAATAAAATATTTACCTTACCGCAACAGACCGTCCTGAAAGATGTGGGATGTCTTCAATAACTTAGGGGTACCCAACCTTCACCATGGAAAGCTTTGACATTTTCACATCCAATCCCAAACTCACCTGACTCTACATACCTCACAGAATATGTTGTGTCACGGTGAGAGTGTTGGTGTAGCTATGCGTTGGCCTGCACAGTGCAGTAATATACAGACAAAGTAACATGGATATACATAGTAGGTAAGCAAATGGTCATACAAGTTTGATTGTGTTCACTTGACATAGCTTCTTTTTTTTTCTTCCATCCAGCATCTCTTTCGTACCTTTTTGGTGTTTATGTCGATAATGTCGGCTCTCTGTCTTACTACCAGGAATTCCTCGCCTAGAAGCTAATGACGTAGAGCATATTATACACATATCTCACAAGCCTTGCTACAGTGTTACACAAAATCCTTCATCTTATCTTACAAGGGGTAACTCCTCCGGTACAGTTCTATTGAGAGGATAGTGAGCGTGGGGGGGGGGGGGGGGGGAATGACATTGGCTAAATGTTGCAGACTCAATGTGAAAGACGTACGTTTATAAGGCGTAAAAAGCATAGTCTCATTTGGAAAAAAATGTGACGATCTAAATTGTAGAATTAAGAGCCGTGAGTTTAAGCGATGAAACAATAAAGATAAAAATCAGAGAGCATTTTTACATTGTTACTGACGGACACCAAATGAAGGCATTGACAGAAGTTCAATGGGCGTCTGTATATTTAGGCACCATGTAAACGTGAGAGGGTGTGTCTGTGGAGACGGGGGGAGATTCGTCTGTGTGTAGGTGTGTGTATGTGAGAGTGTGTGTGTGTGTGTGTGTGGAGAGAGAGATAGAGAGAGCGAGAGAAGGTGAAAGAGAGAGAGAGAGGGCTGTAGCGGCAAAACGGAAAAAGATGTTTGAGGTGGCCTCAGGTGGATATGCATATCCATAAGATATTTATTTCACAGAGAAGACGAAAGAAAAAACAGAGAAAATTCGGATGAAGGCAGACACAGCTCCGGCAGCGAGGAGCTGCCTGTAAAAACAAACAAACAAAAAAAACCAAACAGCTGAAGAACAGGATGGACTGATAAAAAAGAAATTCAACCAAAGATAGGAAATGTGGAGGGGCATTCTCACTCTACAGTCTGCCCAGGGTTTCCTCGGTGACGCAGCAGGGGCAGTGGACAGCCACACGAAGAGAGAAGGAAGGAAGGAAGGAAGGAAGGAAGGAGGAGACAGAGAGACGGTAGGGGAAAGCGAGATTTGGAGAGATTGGAGGAAAAGAGAGAGAGAGGGAGAGGGAGAGAGGAGGAGATGGAGAGAAAAGATGGGAGCAGCGCAGTGCTCTCTGCAGTCTAAATGAAGTACTCTTTCTTTTCCTCTGCATGTGCGTGGTTGCCTTCAGCGTTGATGATGGCAGTGTCTGCATCCGGTGCGTCGTCTGCTCCTTTGGCCTCATTTGTCAAGTATGTTCCTATGGAAACACATGGTGGAAAAAAACAAACTCATCTCGCATGTTCACGTGAACACTTCCAACAGCGTAGCAAGACCGGGCTCGAACGTACGAAGGAGCGTACGCTCAAAACGGCTTCCAAACAGACAAAGTTTCAGATCTAAAAAGGTTTAGCGCTAGATACCGCGTACCTCTGCAGAGTTTAGACGACATGCGTACGCTATGTTTTTGAGTCGGTGTGATATGAGGACACGTTGGCCGAAAGGCCAAGAGAGATGCAGCGATGCATGCAGAAATGATCAAAGTTGACATGGTCTATATGTGGTCCTTTCAGGTCGCGCCCATTTCTTTCTTTACATTGTCATCGTTGATGCACCTCAGCTCGCACAACATTGACGGCTGTAATCATGTCTCTATATTGAAGCAGCCGGGCCTTGTTTGGGACATCCCACTTTTAAGGTCACCTAACTCCTCTCCTCCAATCCTCTTTTTCAGTAAATAATAACTCTAATTTCTGCTTTTCACATTCTGTCAAATTATTCACAAAGGGTCAGGGCTCAGGTTACTTCATTTGTACCAGTAGGTCGATTTTGTTTGCAGTAAGATGGATCTCTCCATCTTACCATTACTCTGCAATTTGAATTTTCGTTGTTATGCGCAATGACAATGAAGGCATTCATTCAATCAATCTCGCTTGCCTGCAAACAAAATCTACCTTCTGATACAAATAAAGTCACTTGAACCTGAACTTGTTTGTATAATTTCTCTTTTTCATGTTTTCTCTTATTGCCTTTTCTCTTCACAAGGATCAGGGTTCATAAATAGTTTAAGGAGACATTTGCTTAAAAACCAGACTAGTTTCAATAACCATGTACGGTTAAAAAAAACACTGAAGTTGACTCAATCATGAAGTAAATGAGTTTATGAATATAAATGTACGTACCAGTATCCTCCGTATAAATTTTCTTATGGATTCTTTTACAGAGTTTGATACATTTGGCCCATGGCTTTATCAAACTGTACAATTACACGTGGGGACCCTAACTACAGCTACTAGTCTTACCTTTATGCCTTGCCAGGTAGCGTCCCAGAACTATAATCAAACACAAGGTGACAAAGACCACGACTGCCACCACTCCACCAATGAGAGCATGATCTGGGCCATGTGGTCCAAGGGCATTGGGATCTGCAGAGAAAGAGAGAGAGAGAGAGAGAGAGAGAGAGAGAGAGAGAGAGAGAGAGAGAGAGAGAGAGAGAGGGGAGATGGTTGGACGTGAAAAATAATGGAGAGAGAACAGAAGGGACCGAGAGACAGATAAGAAAGGGAGAGAGAGAGAGAGAGAGAGAGAGAGAGAGAGAGAGAGAGAGGAAGGAAGGAAGGGAAGATTATTTCCTGCTCTTTCATGCTGATAAGCATTCTGAGGTGCTGTCATTTCGTCCCCCTCCACCTCCTGCAGTGGGAGCAGCCCATCTCAGAGAGAATAATGAAACGCAGAGAGGCTGACACCGCATTGACACGCAGGAGAGAGCAGCCACACACACACACACGTACACCCACACACGTACCCCCACCACACACACACACACACACACACACACACCCACACACACAGTGCTGCAAAATGGAGTAAAAGCGAATGAGAAAGGAACAGGAAAGAGGAGTGAATTATTCAGACACCCCCTGTAGAGCCTGAGAAGTCCCAGACATGCAAACCAGGGCAACGGAACGCGGTAAATAAATCATCACATGGAAAATGTAAATAAAATGAAAAATGTTTTTTTTTTTTTTTTTGAGGGGGGGGGGGGGGGGGAGAGGGGGAGGGTACTACTGTTTCTCAGTCAGATAGAGTGATTGTGGGGAGAGTGATTTGAGTTTAACATGGTGGCAACAGAACCCCCAGCTGAGCTCTGAAAGGAGATGAGATAGCACAGCCGAACCATGAATACAGAACAGCACCTCCGTGGGGGAGGGTCCTGCCCAGACCCGTCCCAATGTGCCTTCATCTTCTTCATGTCCCCCTCCCTCACCTCCGGAACTCATTCCCAAAGGCCTTCGTCCATGTCACACACTCACACAAAGTTCGGGGGAAAGAACCTTTTCACGCAGGTCGCGGCTGGCGTGGACAGGGAGCAGTGGAGGGGGGCGAAGTTGAAGGGAACGCAAAAAAGGAGGGACGCGACTGAAGAGACGGAACCAGGAGAGAGACGAACCGAAAGGGCACGAGCGGAGAGACGGGAGAAATGGAACGAGGCAGAGACACATGTGAGTGCCAACGTTCCAGCCGGGCATCAGGCAGGTGGAGGAGCTGAGGAGAGGGGAAATGGAGGGAGGGAGAACTGGAGAGATAGATGGAGGGTGAGAGATGGAGAGAACGATGGATCATGAAATGGCCTGTATTATTCATAACAGTCTGAGGGAGTGGAGAAATTAGCTCTCGTCTCCTCATCCTTCAGCTGTGGACGGTTCTGCACACAGACTGTGTCAATATAGCAGGTGACTGCTCGTGTGTGTGCGAGAGAGAAAGAGAGAGTGCCTGTGTGTGTGTGTGAGTGTGTGCATTACTAATTAGGAAAGCAAGGTCAACCCAGAGTTGGAAGAATTGACAGAGTAGAAGATGGACTAACAGAGTGAACTGCCAGACTTTTTTTTTCGTCTTTTTTTTGGCCTCTCCCTATGTTATCCTTCACTGTTCCATTCCTGACCCTCTCTCTATTCTCTGCCTTTAACCCTGCAGAACGTCCCTTTATCCTTTTTCTCGCCGTCTTTCACCCTCTCTTTTTTCTGTCCGTGGGTATGAGATGAACAGCTGGCTCCGTCGCGCTCCATAACCGTCTACGGTCCGAGTGACCTGGCTGTCACACATGACCGCTTCCCCGTGGAGACATGCCACACGCGCACACACACTCTCGGGAACACACACACATACAAACTATCTCTCACACGCTCTCGCTCTCGCTCTCTCTCTCTCTCTCTCTCTTTCACACACACACATACACGCACCCCACTCTCTTTTTCTCTCTCTAACACACACTCTCTCTGTGGTCTCACTGTGTTGTGGTCATGCTCAGTCGGCAAAGTGAACGTTACAGGAATGTTGCCATCAGATGGCTGAAATAGCGGCCTGCTATTTAGCTCCTCTTTCTGATATCTAGATACACACATGGCCTCCCTCCCTCCCTCCCTCCCTCCCTCCCTCCCTCCCTCCCTCCCTCCCTCCCTCCCTCCCTCCCTCCCTCCCTCCCTCCCTCCCTCCCTCCCTCCCTCCCTCCCTCCCTCCCTCCCTCCCTCCCTCCCTCCCTCCCTCCCTCCCTCCCTCCCTCCCTCCCTCCCTCCCTCCCTCCCTCCCTCCCTGTCGCTCTCTGTCAGCCTGCCTGACTATTAATGTCTTTCTGAATATTGATCCTACTGCCTGCATGTCTGTCTGTCCATGTTTCTCTTTGTGACTACAGTGCTCAGTGGAGGGCCGAGAGAGACAGACAGAGAGAGAGGGGAAGAGAGAGAGAGACAGACCAATACAAAGAGTGGAAAAGAGACAAAGAAATGGGCGACCGAGAGATGTTCCCGTGAAACCAGGACGGGGCGGCGAGCAAGGGACCGCGGGAGGGAAGGAGAGGTGATCCATTTCCCCCTCTCCAGAACACATTATCTTTTAATAAGGCCACAGACGTTCTTCTCCGTGTGATTTAATATTGGAGCGCAGCAGCGCAAACTCTCGGTTTTAATATTTATAATCCTCCTGTGGATGTCGCGCCTCGTGAGTTGGGCTCATTTAATACGATGAAACGAGTCCAGGGCGGTTCTCTGCTGCTCCTCACTCCAGTGTCCACCGACACACCATAACTCTGACCCCACCCACAACCCCGACCTCTCAGTTGCACCTTCAAAGTGATTTGGACCCGGAGCGGCAGGGTGACATGGACAGGTCAGTCTGCAGGTCGATCTCGGTCTGCCCGAGTGGATTGAACAGTGCTGCGTCGCAGGGGTGTCTGGTGTGTGTCGATGTGCTAACAGGTGTAGGTGTGTGTGTGCGTGTGTTGGGGGGGTGGTGGTGAGAGGGGTTGACTGGGTCGTCCGGGGTTAACCACGCTAGGGCCTCTCTATGGCGTGTATCTACATCCACTTGTGTCTATTCCCATTATGGAGCAGGGTCAACCTGATGGCCATTTAATGCACACTGCAAGTAATGTACGCAGTAACACATTTACTCGGTAACACACATGTACCCAGTAACACATTTACTCGGTAACACACATGTACCCAGTAACACATTTACTCGGTAACACACATGTACCCAGTAACACATTTACTCGGTAACACACATGTACCCAGTAACACATTTACTCGGTAACACACATGTACCCAGTAACACATTTACTCGGTAACACACATGTACCCAGTAACACATTTACTCGGTAACACACATGTACCCAGTAACACATTTACTCGGTAACACACATGTACCCAGTAACACATTTACTCGGTAACACACATGTACCCAGTAACACATTTACCCGGTAACACACATGTACCCAGTAACACATTTACCCAGTAACAAACACGTACCCAACTACCCAGTAACACACATCACATTCAGCCAGTAACACACATAAACCTAGTAACACCCAGTGGCCCAGTAACACAGAATAACACAGGAATCCAGTAATACACACTAACACAGTTAGCCAGTAACAAACCATGACCAAGTACACAGTATTCCAATAACACACAGTGACAACCCGGTAACGCACGGTGACCCAGTAGCACAGATGAACCTAGTCGTCCAGTAACGCAAAGTAACCCAGTAACCCAGTGACGCACAGTGACCCATTCCGAGGAGCATGTGCGTCAGGTGGCAGGAGGAGCCTGGTGTCGTACCTGAGTTCAAACCTTCATTGGTTCAGCAAACATTTTGCCCGTTCGGAGCGGAACGAGAGCAAACCAAACAGTCATTAGCCACAGATGAGTTTCTCAAAGCTGATAAAGGGGAGCAATGAGACGGAGAGATGAGCTTATTAGCAGAGATATTAGCTCAAGTGAAAGCTCAATTATCTCATCAGGAGTTCAGCTGGAGGAGGCCACGACACTGTCGGAGACCCCGTCATGGAGAAGTGATGGGCAGGACCCCAGAGAGGTCCTCCGGGGAGCGAGGCCACACACACATGAACGCGCACACAAACAGACCCACAACACACATGTAGACGCACGCACGCGCACACACACACACACACACACACGGAGTGATCTTATTAATGCTCAATTGTTTTTGCCTGTCTAGCCCTGTCTGTTAGATGACTTTCCCTCTCGTCTGTGGGGACGTGGCCACAGCCCTGACCACAGGAGAGACAGACCGAGGGCCCTTTGTTGACGATCTGAAACGCAAGTATCAAGTAAGTAACTTTGTGCTCGGTTGTTATTTTTGCCGGCGGGATAAATGACTTTGCGCCTGGCACAAATCTAAAAAGGGTTGGTCTGAAGTAGCTACATTACTAATGGGTGTGGTTTGGGCGTAACGTGCAATAAACCAATCAGAGCGTCATCGCACATTCCCTTTAAGAGCAGCGCTTGTTCCATGGCAAATTGCCACAGTTGTTACAAATGAAGTTCTTCAGACCACGTTTTTTCCTGGTCAGTAGCGGAATTGTTTTTCGGAAACTGCAAGATAGCACCAGGGAACGTTTGCGCCGGAACAAGCCTCCTTTTTCGCTGAACTGCCCACGGGAGCCCAAGGTCATTTCGACGTGCGTCTGGGGAGGGAAAATTCGGCTTTGCGTCGAGTGCAAACTAGGAATTTGCGTCGTTGACTAAGTCAATTGCGCTGGGTGCAAGATCGGGCCCAGAGTGTGTGCGTGCGTGCGTGTGTGTGTGTGAGCGGCGAGCTCAATCGACCACCTGTTTTAATCAAGGCCTGCTCTCCATCATATCTACACACGCTCCTTACAAGGGTCTGTGTTATGGCCGGCGTGACGTTTGGCTGCATCCCCCTCCCCCCCTTCCCCCCTCCACCCCCCCCCCCCCCCTCTTCTCCCCCCCCCCCCCCCCACCAACCACCACACACCACCACCCGGCTCGGTGACGATTGGAATTCTACCCGCTTGCACCTGAAAGTATCGCTGTCTCCGTTTGGAACTGGGAGGGAAAAAAAAGTGTTTCTTTTTCTCCAGCGCTCCTCCGTCTCTGATATGGGCTCATGAATCACAGGCCTCGGTGCCTCCGATCGATACGGCACCAGTCGCCTCACCGTGGGCTTTTAGTCCTGCCACGTCCTTGTGTGCTCGGGCTGTGGGTCAGCGTGTGCGTCCCGTGTGTTTCGGTGTGTTTGGGAATAACAGGAGGGCAGAGAGAAACAGACAGATAGAGAGGGGAAGAGAGAGAGAGAGAGAGAGAGAGAGAGAGAGAGAGAGAGAGAGAGAGAGAGAGAGAGAGAGAGAGAGAGAGAGAGAGAGAGAGAGAGAAAGACAGTAATCTGGGTACAGTTTAGTAAAGTAAAGCATTGTTTGTCTGAAATCCTGTTGTGTTGGATTATTGGATACAGCTAGTCTTACAGATAAGTGCCAGGCACAGAATTATGGCCTCGCACATTTATGGCTAGCCAGGCTCCAGTAAATGTAAAATATACACATGCCATGGTTTCCCATTACCACACATATCCAAATCTTGTTGAGCCGAGTCCCACTGGTTGTTAGAGTGAACGGATGAAAAAGAACCTCAAGTCTGCAGACTTGACAGTTCAATAAGTCAATTACGATCCCGTTTTTTGGGGGGCTGAGGCTGGAAATTCAGCAATTTGCATCTAATGCATGAGCTGGCACTGCAGCCCAGATTAAGGGCTCCTATGAGACACCAGCACAGGGCCAGGAGAAACACACGTGGGCACAGTCACACACACTCCGACACACACACACACACACACACGCACCCCACACCATCCCCTTTCATGCATACAAATAGCTCAAGTGCCATACGGTTATGCGCTCACACACATGGGTGGGACCTGGGATTTGGAGTGTGAGCAAGAGCTAGAGCTAGTGTGTGTGTGTGTGTGTGTGTGTGTGCCTCCTGCCCCTCGCTGGGTCAGAGTGAATTAATTAGATTCTGAAAACAAATTACTTCTACTAATTATTCAACAAAGCTGTCCTGTCTAGAAGGACATGGCTTGATTATCTAACCCCCACCTTGCACTTGGCCAGCAACCGCAAAACTCAGAATGAAGCGGACAGAGCGATTAGCAAGAATAACACGGGACCAAATCAAAGGCAACATAACAACATTGGTATAACACAAACGGATGAACCGCCAGAGCCGGCTCCGTACGTCAAGTTAACAAACAGGACCCATTGATCATGGATATTCCATGGGCCACGCTCTTCTGCACAGCGCGCTTAAGGCACTAAACCCGTCCAATCAATCACCGACCACACAGGTGACGCTTGACGTCTCCGCATTGATTTGATCGTTGCCAATAACCCTAATGAACTGGCTCGGCTGGCTCGAGCACATCCGCCTGTCACCTGTCCGGACAATCAATCTCTACCCCCAACACCTGAGTTCTCTCAGAGGTCAGTGGTCGCCTCGGAAACAGTGACATCGCCACCGCGATAAACCTCGTTCCCTGAGCGAAGAAACCGAGCGAAGTAAAGAAAAAAAGAAAGAACAAAACGTAATGGCCCCTTTTCAGCAAATGAGGCCTACTTCTCTTTCTCTCTGTGTGCCCGTGTGATCCAAGATTACTTGTAGTGTCCTTTACTGCTAAGACGTAATGAATAGAGGGAATATTGCGTGTAATTCTTAACAGGCGCCCCAGGACGTGTAATGATTTCTCGGGTTCTGTCCTGCGCTTTATTCCAAATCGTCCCGATAATTCTATCCTGAAGCGTCTCAGCGTGACAGGTCATCAATAACCTGGGCCTGCCGCCTAAGTGGAAGGACCTTTGCATTACACTTTAATTCCTCCCCTGCTCCCTCGCTTTTTCAAAAGCGAGGGAGGTGGAGGGTGGACGAGACACGAGGAGAGAGAGCGAGGGAGGGAAGGTGGCACTCGGGGTCCGCTGTCTCAATTTTAACCACCTCGCCCCCCCCCCTTCCCCCCCACCATCACCACCACCACCTTTTTTTCTTCCTTCTCCAGGGATGTGGGTTGCAGCCCAGCTCTTTTCCATTTTAAAGATGGCGAGTGTCCTCGTCGGCCCATAGTCTCTCAAACCTCCGGAGAGTCCTCCCCCGTCGTATTCTCGGTGCCCTGGATCTCCCCTCCATTAAAACCCCGATCGATGAGAATGAAGACGCGTCGTTAGGAGGCCTCTCAGGAATGGAAAGTGTTGGCGTGCCTATTGAGCTCCAACTCAAGGGCTGTGGCCCGAGCCAAACACCGCCTAAACAGGTGAAGCGGGGTTAAACACATAAAGACACACCGCCTATTAGGACGCGAGTCGTTCCAATTTCGGGCGGATTCCGAGAGAGGACGAAAAGAACAGGCCCAATCCAGTTGCATGTAGCCGGGGCTGAGGCTGGGGCTGGCGCTGAGGCTGGGAATGAGGCTGGGGCTGAAACAAGGGAACGGCCTGATTCCAAATAATCTATTGGCCACCATTCATTTCAAATGGGACGCACAAACAAACACATTTTCTAAACTCGGCTCATTAAAGCTTCCTGAGGTGTTATTCCCACCACAGCTTATTGGAAGCAACTGGAGCCCTCCTTTGTATTGTAGGCCTATATTGTTACCTGTGGAATAGCATGCATGAATTATTGTGCTTTTCTTTCATTTCAAGGTGTTGTCATAGGGGGCGTGCCAGAGTGTAAAAACCGGTTTTTCTGAAGTCAACTAGTGGCTTTTGCTGTCAAAACAAGCCTAAAGAGCAATACAAAATACTGGATGGCTGACTTTTCTACAAAGGAAATAAGCTGTTTCAATTTGAGAACTATGAAAGCATTACCACAACATTAGAATAGGTAGAAATAAAGTACATTCATCGATTATGACCTACTCAGTAGCTACATTCAATTTGACCTGACACTCAAAATCAGGGTATAATTTATTTTCAAAATAAAAATGGGTTTTATTCCCTATAGACAAGTTTTGTATTCTACTGATGTCCTCTAAGAGTTGTTTTGACACTCAGTAAGAAGCTCAGTGCCAGTATAATGTACATTTCTGATTTTTGAAGTGACCCGCTACTTTCCAGACAATTGTATTTCATCGATTCTGTTCCAGCCAATTGCCTTCGCAGAGGCGGGCCTTCCTCCCTGGCTTATTATGTGAAACCACATCAAACACGATCTGTAGGAAAGCAGAGTTCAGACAAGAGTGAGGGCACTGTTTCTCATATTTGAATTTATCTAATCATTTTACCTAAAGTGCAGCGCTTGTCCTAGACCTTGAAAAAGTGCCAACCCCAGTCGGCTCCTTCGATACACTAGCTACGCTTTATGGGAGGACAGAAGGTTTTTTAGGGTTTTTTAAGGGGAATTTGATGTGTTATTAAGTCTATGCAGCAGACCATAATGGGCCATGTATTACCATGGTAACCTCAACTGAGTGACGGTTGAGACTCTAAGGGGAAGAAAAGACCATAACAATACAGCCATAATTCCTGTGTTCTGAACTCCCACCAGCTCAAGGTTCTACTTGTCTTTTACTTCTCTTTTATTCCTTTTATTTTCTTTCTTTCATGGCTGGAAAGTACTAATGGTCCTGGAAAAAAACGAAATGTCCCCCACTGAAAAAAAAAGTGGATGGATTTTATTTCCACACCACGGTTTCTGCAGACCGTGACACTAGGCATGACTAATCGCAGCAGGCCTCGCAGCGGGCCTTTCTCCGGGGCGATATGGGCTGGAAGAAGTTGGCCGGCGGAGCACTGATTATGAAAAGTGAGTCGTAAATATTTTAAACACCCCGGAAACCCTTGTGCTTTACTCAACCTTTCAGCTTCCGAAGGTCAAAGCTAATTTGCAAGCCATAAAAATGCATTTGGCAGATTTTAGAAGGAGCTAAGAGGGGACGAGGGGGAGGGCAAGGGGGGTTGGAAGGAGAGAGAGGGGGGGGGGAGGGGCATTGATGACATCGTAAGGCCCCCCTGATACCCTGTGCAAGAGTTATTACAGCCATTAAGCTCGGCTGGGGGGTGGGGGGAGAGAGCCAGACAGCGACAACGTTTGTGTGTGTGTGTGTGCGAGACAGAGCTTTGGGTGGGGGTGCACAGCCAGCGTTGGCACCGTGTGGACCCCCTGGCCCCTTGAGAGCCTCCCGGAGGAAAGACAGCCGCTCGCCAGCGAGCACCTGCGCAGAGGCATCCCCCGCCGCAAACGGCGGCCGTCAGCCTGTCTCTCTCTCGGCAGGACGGCTCCCTGTGTCTGTGTCTGATGTGCTGAAAGAAGCGGGGGGGGGGGGGGGCTCGGGACTTCTCTCTCGAGGCCTCCATCCTGTCCACATGTCAAACAGATATACGACCGCCGAATCAACATGGCGCGGCGCGGCAATTTCCCCAGACGTCGGCGCCGACTGTGTCAACATGCCAAAGCTGAGAGGGGAACTTGTTACGTTCACCCGGATTTGAGAGATGACTGCGTCCACCCCCCCCTTTCCCTCCACCGCCTCCCTCCCCCCCGGGTCAGTCTGCCATCTCTTCGATGTGGCGCGGACAGAAGGGTGGTCAAGGGCACACGTACGTACCTCCACGTCGTCCATAAACATGAGACCCCGCACCGCGGAGATACTGTGCGACTCGCACGCCGCCTGTATATGCATGATTATGTACATATATTTACATAAGAGCCACGTGCGGCCGATTCAGTCCAAATCAGTTTATTGTTTTGCACAGGGGACACCTTGACTGCCAAGCTTGCGGAGGAGCGCGTCTCACTTCGACAAGTTTGCAAAGTCGCCGTGCCGTCGTCGCGCGAAGCGGGTGTAGGGGGCTCCAACAGATGCAGATCATTGTTGTCACAGGGTCGACCGACGTGATGCAATATAGTCTAACGACAGCCTGTCACTGGCTCAACCTGTCTGTCTGTCTGTCGTTCTGTCTGTATGCCTGTCTGTCTGTCCCTCAGGATACAGCACAAGTATGACAGAGGAGAGAGGAGAAACGGAGGAAGAGTATAAAGGCGTGGAGTGTAAAGGCATAACTCTTGACTCCGGACATGCTGTAGCATATGTTTACCGTGGAGCCGAGCCAGATGTCATCGGTGGAACCCCCCCCCCCCCAAAAGAAACTGAAAGAACTTGATTAAAAAAGAGGAAAATGGATTAGAAGCGAGCTTACGGCGTTATTTGCTTAGGGTGGGGGTGAAGGGAGAACCTGTGGAAGGTAATAAATGAGACTGTGTGAAATGAGGGTATTCCGAGCGCACAGGGAGAAGGCGTCGGCTTCTGGCTGTGGTATCGGAGAACCCATGTCCCTGAAACCTCCAGACGACAGGGCGGCTAGACAAACACGCATCCGAACAGGAGGGGGAAAAATCAAGAGAGGGATGAAGGAACTGACAGGACATCACAAAGCTCTGAATCCCTAGGGGGGGGAATGTCCCACGAGACAGGAAAGGAGTGAAGGATGAATGAAGGGGAGTGGGAAAAAAAGGGAACTCTTTGGTGCAGAGAAAAATAACTGAGGAGCAGGAAGTTGGCGTTGAGGTGAACAGACACTGGGACAGGCATGGCGGACAGCTGAAAGATCAGTTCATCGCCAGCGGAAGGGTGGAGGAGACCCGAGGTAACGCACACGAACAGGTCAACATGACTCTGCAAGAATCAGGAAGTAGGTGTTTGGGGCGAACTGACAGGAGGTGGAGTAGGAGTGTTAAAAAGAGGGTAAGCTGGATGGAGAGACAGATGGAGAGAGAGACAGAGAGAGAGAGAGATGGAGAGATAGAGAGAATGAGAGAGAGACGTCCTCAGCAAAATCTCGGTGGAGAGCACAGGCACACTTGGAGGGGAAGAGAAAGGGAAGGAGCGATAATGAGATGAGAGAGAAGTAAGGGGAGAAGCCGGGCCGAGGGGCTGAGGGTGGAGGGAATAATGGGCGTGAGGCAGGGGAGATGTAATGCAGTGGTACGGGAGATCCATTACGTTGGGGAGAAACGCAAAAAGACGGCCACATTGAAAGAGGTGGCAGATTGTGGATGAGGTACGCATGACAGAAAAGTGGGGTAGGATGACAGAGAGAGATAGAGAGAGAGACAGAGAGAGAGACAGACAAAGAGAGAGACAGAGAGAGAGAGAGACAGAGAGAGAGAGAGACAGAGAGAGAGAGAGACAGAGAGAGAGAGACAGAGACAGAAAGACAGAGAGAGGCAGAGAGAGAGAGACAGAGAGAGAGACAGAGAGAGAGAGACAGACAGACAAAGAGAGAGACAGAGAGAGAGAGAGACAGAGAGTGAGAGACAGACAGAGACACAGAGAGAGACACAGAGAGAGAGAGACAGAAAGAGAGAGAGAGGCAGAGAGAGAGAGAGACAGAAAGAGAGAGAGAGAGGCAGAGAGAGAGAGAGACAGAGAGAGAGACAAAGAGAGAGACAGAGAGAGAGAGACAGACAGAGACACAGAGAGAGAGACAGAAAGAGACAGAGAGAGAGACAAACAGGCGCGTATGTAGAGGAGCACTGCCCCGGACGGTGCGAGCGAGAAGGAGGAGAGAGAAGGAGGACCAGGGCGGCGACAGGAGGAGACAGGAGACGGGGAAGGGTGGGTGTGAGGACAGAGGTGTGCGCTGGTGTGGGTATATGCAGGGGGGGGAGTGTGGGGGGGGGGGGTACTGTACCTCTCTCGTCGGTGACGGTGCGTTCTGAGGCGTGGCTGTCTAAGAGGACGGCGGTGTCTGGAGGGGTGGGATGGGGGGGAGGAGTGGTGGGTGGAGGCGGGGTGGTGGGGACGTCTAGGGGATGGGACGCAGACGATACACACACACACACAGAAACAAAAACAAACATATGAACGGATGGACAGATGGAGAGACAGACCAAACAACGATGACGAAAAATCAACAAAATCAACATGATATATATTGTTGTATATGTTTGTATAATTATAGGCTATATAAATGAGAGGATGAAAAACTCAAATGATAGATTCAAACATGGGAAACAAAATTGTGTGCGGCATACATACAGACGCTACCGATAAATCAGTTAATAACAGAAAACAAAAAATAAACTACTCCCCGAACGTTGACATGGGCCACAGTTTCAAATGCCTTGGATGTGTGCACAACATTGTTTAAGACAATCCTTTACCATTCTATTCATGTCGAATCCTGGATCCTAGAGTTTGAAAGTTAACTCACAGACTTGAGGCTGTTAGAATACTAACAGGGACGGAGGGGTCAAAGGTCATGCCAGTCAGGTTTTGAAGGCAAGACGCATCACCAGGAAGTGGAGCTCCATATGATTTATTCATTGGTCGGGAACACAAAACAAAATGGAAGCCGAGATTTCAAAGCTTTGTCTGGCCTTTCCCTTTGTTGTGGTATTAGCATATTAGCATATTGGGTGTAAGCATAGTGCTACCAACCATGGGGCTTTAACGAGGTTAGGACGATAAGAGCTAAGGATAAGATTCAACTTTATCCAGTGCCTATTACCATGATTAATGTTCAGATATGAAGTTAGCATTTAGCCATCAAGGCTGTTTCGCACGGAGCCCAGTTTAGATAAAGGCTAAGGAGAGACAAGTCGGCATGCTTTGATAAGGCCAGTCCATAACAAGCTGCACACTGATGACCTCACACAGCCAGTGAAGTGGATAACATTGACAGGGTAGTGGAATTCAACAATACTCATTTAAAAATGTCCAGATAAACCCTTGCTTCACAGCAAAATATTTCTCATTTATTGACTTAATTATAAATTATAGAATCTTTTTTTGGTTATCCCTGGCAGCTTCTACCTGAATTTACTATCCACTATCAACCACTGCTGAATAACTATTGCGTAATTACTTAAAACGTGAAAATCTACCTGCTATTATAATTCCATGTTCTCAGGCGTAATTGACTTTTGACTTTAAAATGGAACACTGCGTCAATTTTGTTTTATTTTATCCTAGGTAATATTTCTCACTTTGGCCCATGAAAGCATCTTGTTAAATATAGAACTGAAATATCGTGTGACAAAGTTAATGGGGTTACAGCAGAACCTTGCCTTTTACCGTAATGTCTGCCTCCTTATTACAGAGAGAGCTGGAGGCTTTTAATTGGCCAAGGCACTACTTCTGAGGCCCCAGCATCCTCAGCGCCTGGGTGACATTTCAGCCTTGGCGTGAATCACCGAGCAACTAAGTGCTCATCTGGAGAAGAGCACGAATAGGGAGGGGGAAAAAAAAACGAGTACGTTTTCGACAAACCATCAAAAAGGCATTTTCAGGAATGATGGCGACCATTGCGAAGAGCTAAAAGGTGTGTTAATCGCCGGTGAAGGGTAGGGGAACCTGTGTGCCATTTCAAAGGAACGGGTAATGAATACGGACATGGCTGCGATTCCCAATTACCTTCTCGAGTTGTGGAGGAAGTTGTCTGCTTTATAGCATCAACATCATTAAGTGTGTCAGTTACTCTTATTGTTACACTGAGCTGGTATTTGACTGTATGTTGAAGGAGGAACTACTTTATGCACGTCACATAGACAGGTCTAATTTAATCTGCTCAAGACCTTCAAGGAGGAGAAAGAGGAATATAGAAGAAAAAAATTCCGAATGTTTAATACGCTGGATTTAATTTGGCTAAGTATCTAGCTGAAGGTTTTATGAGTCTAGACCAGCAACAACAAAAAAATCAAGTCATGAAGAGTTATGTGCCCAAATCTCTGCAACTTTCAAAACTCTTTTGGGATCCACAAAGAGCAAAGACGTTTGGCTTATTTTGTTAAGGGCTATAACTGTGGTATCGTAGGAATCAGCATTCATTGAATTCCCTTAGGCTCACTTCAAGAGACTAACATAAAAGACAGATGAAGTTTTTCCAAATGGCCTCATCATCATTCTGGATTTTCAGCGTTTGGTTTGTTTACACTTTTCCACTTTCTTCGTTTCTCATTTCATCCCCTCTAGGTAATTCATAGTTGTCTTCCAACTGTTATAATTGGTGTTTGAATGGACCCCTAACTTCAGCTTGGGGCTTTCATGTCGAAATAGTTCAGAAATAATGTAGTTGAATTCAACTTGGGAATCCATCTGCACTGACTCCAGCATTGGTTATTTCCAAGACACATTCAAACTAAACCTAACAAGGGTTAGGGTTAAACCATTTTGTTCCTGGTTGAGAATTCTAATATGTTTTATTATGAAAAACGCAAATTCATCGGATTAATTGTACAGACACCAATGGACCAAGGGAGCACTCTTTTAAATACTTTGAAGGTTTTGACCGGTGTTATTTCCACAGGTCTGTTCTGCTATCTCCTGTTTCTGCTCTTAAAAAGATTCCCTGTCAAGACTTCTGCTGTCTCCAAGGTCTGCTTGGACACTGGGCTGTGTTGGTTTGCATCAGGGCTTAAACCAGTTCAGCTAGCTCTCCTCTTGCAAGCGCCTCTCCTCTTAGGACCTGCTTGGAACTGGCAATCCAAAATGTATGAGTTCATTCGAGTCTGGTATGTTTGCTCTGGGTCTGAATACACCTACAGATCGACCCCACAGACACGGTATGAAGAACCAACACTGTAACACAAGCTCCCGCCCACAGGGATATCAGTAGCTCACATCAGAAGAGCTGGAACCAAGAAGGCTGATTCTCCGACCACTCTCTTTCTCAAACAGGGAAACTAAAAAGGAGCTCTTTCTTCTCGACCTTTTTGATTATTTCTCTCTCCTCCCCCCGCTCTTCCCACGATAACAGAGCCTGTCTTTAAACACGACTGCCTTCTCCCTTCTCCCTCCCCCCCCCCACCCCCCCACCTCCCGCCGTCTTCCTAAACCCTTCAGAAAAACAGGGGTGAGGGAAAAGTCTCGCTTCTGCTCTCCCCTCGGAAGCGTTATTACTCCCGATGGATGTCATCGCCGAAACAGCGGAGAGGAGGAGGGCTCCGGATCCCCCCACGCTCCTTCTCTTACCTCTCCCCCTCCTCCTCCTCCTCCTCTTCCTCCTCAGGCGTTCCCGGGATTCACTCATCTTCCTCTATGACGTTCCTCGCGTTCCCCCGAACGACACAGCACTAAAACAATCTGCCTCCGTCACATATTTCTTTCTCCGGGTCTCTACGTTTCCTGTCTGTGTGTGTGTGTGTGGGTGTGTGTGTGTGTGTGTGTGTGGCCGTCCGCCGCTCACCGTAGACGTAGAGGATGTATTCGGCACTGCTGGTGCCCAGGTGGTTGGTGGCGTCGCAGCGGTAGGTGCCGTTGTCCGTCTTGTTGAGGGAGGTGAAGGTGAGCTCCCGTCCCTCCACAATCATGCGCTCCGGGTCGGGCAGCTCGCCCCCGTCCTTGGTCCACATGACGGGGTCCGGCCTGGGGGGAGGGCGGGAGGGGTGGGGGTGGGGGGGTGGAGGGGGTCGGGGTTAGGCGGGTTGACGCCTACTGTTCAGTCCTGTGGCTACTATGATGATGGCGATGACGACGACGATGGTGAGGAGGAGGGGGGGGGGGGGGGGCACACACACACTTACGAGGGATTGCCTTTGGAGACGCACTCCAGCTTCAGATACTGGCCTTCCTGAGGGAAGGTCAGCGAGTGTGTGATCTCCACACGAGGGGCATCTGACAGAGAGAGAGAGGGGGGGGGGGGGGTGGCGTTGAGCCGGCAACACGTCATAAATCATTTCCACAAGAAAATGTGTGTGCCTGCCGTGGTCTGGGTGTATGGCTGTGTGTCTTCAAATCTGTACGTGAGTTTTTTCAAGTGTGTGTGTCTCTGCGTGTGTGTGTGTGTACTCACAGTGGACCTCCAGGACCTCGGTGGCCTGCTGTGGTGACTGGGTCAGGGCTACGTGGTCCACCTTGCAGGTATAGGCCACGCCGTCATCGTTCCTGTCAACCCGCAGCTGCAGGGAGTTGCGCACCGTGAAGGTCTTGCCGCTGGCATTCACCTCCTTAGCACCTGTGCACACGCGGACACGCGCGCGTTCACCAAGTCAGCAGCGTGTTCAAATCACCGTGCGAAAACACACACACACACGCGCCTGTCCTGTCCCCCAACAACAACATCCCCAAAACAACAAGACTGCAAAGTATGAGTTTGTGTTTGTGCGCGCGCGCGTGTGTGTATCTGTGAGTGTGTGCCTCTCAGGATATGTCTCTCATATTGATTTTTCTTTCCGTTTTTCACTTCTTACAGCTCGATGGGCACGTCGAAGTTTTCAGAATAGTTTTGAAAGAGAGCAGCGGAGTGCTTCGGCCCGTCGCTCTCTCTCTCCCTTTTTTTGTCTCCCTCTCTCTCTCCATTTTTCTCTCTTCCTTTTCCTCTCCCTTTTTCTCTCTCCCTCTCTGGCTCTCTCCCTCTCTCTCTCTCTCTCTCTCTCTCTCTCTCTAACATTCTCTTTCCCTCTCTTTCTCTCTCGCTCCCCATGTCTCTCCGTGTCCGGCCTGCATAGACTTATCCAGGCCACCATTGTCTACCTCCCCGCTATCAGCGTGACCAGACATGACAGCTTCCACATGTGACAGGTTCAGCGAGCTGCTTGGTTAGGCGAAGTTGGAAAGAGAGAGACGCACATCCTTATTGTCAGCAGAGCCGCAGTTCAGATCCGTCAATACGGAGCCCAGCCATCGGCAGCATGCACGTACACATGCGCGGCAGGCTGCCAAACACAGGTGCATGTCGCCGTCATTGAGTGGAACCGAATTTGTATTGTTTGTTTTTCTCCCCCATTTAATTGTTTGTGTTGATTTTTTTTCCCCTCCCTTGTTTGGCATCTCCCTGTTGTTCCTCTCGCCTCCGCCGTAACAAGCTCCGGAGAGCGTTCGTGTGTGAACGCGCTCTCTGTCTCTCTCTCTCTCCCTCCCTCTCCCCCTCCGACTGACTGAGTTTGTTTATTTGTTACCACTGGCTCCCCCTCCACTGCCCACCCTCCCCCTCCTCCTCCTCTCTTCTCATCTGCTATCCCGCTGGGATATGGCTCCATGAGCAACATCTATCCATCCATCTATTCATCCATCCATCCATCCCTCCCTCTCCCCCTCCCTGTCTTTCAATCCACTTCATCTCTCTCTCTCTCTCTCTCTCTCTCTCTCTCTCTCTCTCTCTCTCTCTCTCTCTCTCTCACTCTCTCTCGCTCTGTCTCCAGTTTCCTTCTCCAAACAATCTTTGCTGCTCAGTCACTTCCTTCTGTTGATGCGCACAGAGCCCGCCTCCCCTCCGGGGAAATGAATGATTGGCAGGTGCGTTGCCTTAGCAACACCTGGACAGAAATAGGGAGGGGCCAGGTCTGGGCACAAAGACACCTGATGAAGAGAAATGGTCCTCTGGATCTCGAGCTTGCTGTCGCAGTCAGCTGCTTAACTTTCTCCTCCTCAACCCCCTTTTCATCTCTCTCTCCACCCTGCCCCTGCTGGTGTCACTCTTTAGGGGACATACATATGGCAAGCAGTGTGTCCTGTCAGCGGGTTGCCATGTTCTGAACAGATTGTCTCCCAACCCCCTTTCCGGTGTCTTCCAGTATTTCTTCCCTCATTTATCCTCTCTTCTTTTGAACTAAGTTGAACAATGAAGTGTAGCTTCTGCCCTGACTGTGGCCCCAGGAGCGAAAACAGTCTATTCACCAAGCTTTAGAGTTAAAGCCAACATGTTCAAGGCCAAGAAAGCCATTACGTGGAAATCTCCCCCCTGATGACATTTAATAATGTTTTTTTGTGCCTCGGCGCTAATTTGAAACAGGGATTACAAGCTAGCTGTGTTTTATGTCTGTAATGTGTTGATTCAACAGAATAGCTCTGTGTGATTGCCTGTAGAGTCTGCATTACTGCTGCTGAGGCAGAAAATGAATGCATTTATTACCAAAGCTATGAGTCAGTCTGTGTGTGTGTGTGTAAGCTTGTTGCCATGCCAGCCGTCTTTTAATGTGTTTTAACATCAAGTTTTCGAGAGTAAATCCTCAAGTGGACTTTAAAAGGTTTTTAAATCGGAATTACACTGAATAAATGACATTTTTTCCCGGGTTTGTGAAATGTAAACCCCGCGGATGGTGGATTTGATCGTCTAGTCTGGTCCAGTGCTCCAGCGTATCCTCGTAATGGAGTGTGACTGACATTGTGGTGCAGCTGTGAAATGTTGTCAACCCTCTTTTTGAGGGAAGTCCTTTACAAATCTGGTGAACAGTACAGTGACAGTGCACATTTGCGCGCCGTGCGGACGTGTGTGCGTCTGTGCGTTTGCAAACAGACCCGTGTGTGTGTGTGTGTCCGGGTGCCCGTCTGCGACCCGGGCGTGTCCGCGCGTCGTGTCTGTTTCGACGGAGAGCCTTCATCTGCCCTCTGACGTCCGATCACAGCAACACCGATGGATACCCAGCTGCCCCATTCAGCCTCTGAGATGGACGGGAGTTCCCTTGACACACACGCACGTCGACTGACACACACACACACACACACACTCGCAGACGCTCGGAGAGTGGAAAACAGTCGAGGAGCAGACGGGGGAGCGACCGAGAGGGCGGCGACGGAAGAAAAACCAACGAGAAAGACACGGAAAGAAGGGAGTCGGAGGTACGTGAGGAGCAGGGAAGGGGCGAGGGGCTCCGACGTCGACCGCCTCTCCACGTCAGAGGGGACGACGGGGCTCGAGGGCAGACACGCGGTGCTCCCGCTGCGAGCGCTCTCGTTCGAGACCCCTTCGGCAACACGCAAACGACCGCGCCGGGTTGCTAGGGCAGTACCTTTGGGATCACCTGACACCACGTTCTACTGTCGAGCGCTCTCGCGTCCCCCCCCCCCCCCACCCCCACCCACTCGCCAAACAAAAACAATTTCACTTTCCTGTGCACACAACATCAAGTAGAGATCCTGGAGATATTCTCCTCAGACCGCACCCGAAAGCTGGGTGACGGTGCTGGGACCATATTTTCAAGCTCAGGTACAGAGCTCCAGGATTATCCTGCAACCTGTTCGCATGTAAACCCACTCACACACACACATTCACCATGCACAAAGTCACACCTGAGGTGAACGACACACGTAACCCAACGCCCAACTGTGTGCACCCCTCACCATCCACCTGTCATGCATTATACTCTCCATTGGAGTCTGTGTGCCTGTGTTTGTGTGGCCGGGCGTGTCCATGGTGTGTTAAGCGCCTACTCTGTAGTCAAGGCCCACTCCTATACGCTGCTATAGGGAGGGAGGGAGGGAGGGAGGGGGAGGGGGGAGGGAGAAGGAAGGGAGGGGGGAGTCTTTCAGTGGCTCAATGGGGAAACTGAGAGTGGGGGAGAGAGCCGGAGAGGGGAAGAGAGGAGCGAAGCCAGGCAGGGGATTGATGACAGAAGGGAGGGAGGATGGATGAGGAGAGAGAGTCAGAGAGTCAAGAGAGAGAGAGAGAGAGAGAGATAGAGAGCGATAGAAGGGGAGGGAGAGCGGGACGGCGACACAGGAAGAGACAGACAGAGACAGAGGAGGTGGACAGAGAGGAAGAGAGAAGGGAAGAGGGGGAGAGGGAGAGAAAGCCCGAGAGAGTGGGAGGGAGAGAGAGAGAGACAGACAGAGAGACAGAGGGAGCGGTTGACTGCTGGGTTTGAGTAAACAGCCTCAACAACTGCTATGGAGCTTTCTCTAATCCTGCCAGCAGGGAACTGGAGTCTCAGAGTTCAACGCTCACACGCACACACACACACACACACACAGACACACACACACAACGCTGTCTCACTTTGCTTGCCTCAGTCTCTCTCTCTCTCGCTCGCTTTCTCTCCCTGTGTTAGGCCGTGTCCTACCTGTGATCACAGCTTCCATATGCTAGCTGTTGGAAGTGGAGGTTCATATCCAAGCCCCCTGCTAGCTTGAATTAGTATGAACTCGGAGAAGGCAGGTGTTTCTCTCACACACACACGCGCAAACACACGCAGGCACACACCCACACACACCCACACACACCCACACACACACGCAGACACACACAGACACACCGTAAAACCAAAGTGCCCCCCCCCCCCCCCCCCCCCTTGTACTCTAATCACTCTTTCTCACTTTCCAACCTGTCATAGACACACACAGGAGGCACAGAGGCACTGTCTGTCTTATTGTCATCACCACTCAGGTGGTCGTCCCCTGAGTGTGTGTGTGTGTGCTCTCTCTGTGTGTGTATGCAGGTCTGTGTGTGCTCTCTGTGTGTGTGTATGCAGGTCTGTGTGTGCTCTCTGTGTGTGTACGCAGGTCTGTGTGTGCTCTCTGTGTGTGTACGCAGGTCTGTGTGTGCTCTCTCTGTGTGTGTATGCAGGTCTATGTGTGCTCTCTGTG